>NC_135145.1:5000000-6250000 GCF_051014445.1 Colletes latitarsis | reverse complement strand
TTGCGGAAAGGCTTGATTCAGCTCAACAAACCATTTCGCACCATATTCGGAAACTAGGATTTGTGTGGAAATATTCGAGACGTGTGCTACATAAGTTAAGTGAGAAGAATTTGAATGATCGAATCATCATACGCACATCTTTGCTTGCACGGAACAAAATCGAACCCTTCTTGGAGCGGATCATAACTGGGCATGAAAAGTGGATTACGTATGAAAACATTCTAAGGAAAAGGGCATATTGTGAACCCGGAAAATCTGCCCCGTCCACCTCTAAACCGAAGTTGAGCCTGAATAAGAGAATGTTGTGTATATGGTCAGACATTCGAGGACCAATACATTTTGAGCTGTTGAAACCAATCGAAAAGCTAAATTCGGAGAGGTACTGTCAACAATTGGATAAATTAAAAACAGCACTCCAAGAAATGAGGCCGGCGATGTTCAATAGGAAGGACATCATACTGCTTCATGATAATACCAGACCATATGCTGCTTTGGGGACTCGTCAGAAAGTCGCAAAACTAGGCTGGGAAATTCTGTCACATCCACCATACTCCCCGGATCTAGCATCCTACAATTATCACTTGTTTCTGTTCTTACAAAATTTTTTGCACGGCAAAAAATTCAAGACCGAAGAAGATACCAGACAAGCACTGGTTCCATTTTTGGCCTCTAGAGATAAGGCATTTTTTAAAAGTGGGATATACAAATTGCCATCACGCTGGCAAGAAGTCATAAATAATGATGGCAATTATATTATTCAATAAAGATTATTCAAGGTATGAGAAATTTATTCTTTCGTTTTATTCTAAAAACGGACAGAACTTCCCGGTAGACCTAATAATTCTGAAAGTCAAGATAACGAAGAAAGTAACGATGATTACATTATTCCACGTTCTCGAGTGTTTATCCGAAGAACTATTTTTAGCAGTTCTGAAACAAGTTCTGATGAAGAAGCAAATGAATGGTCATCGATTGACAATCGTCCAGTCCTTGAAGAGTTTTTGGGTCACCCTGGGATAACTGATATATCTAATGTTCCTGAATCCACAGTTGATGCAGTAAAGTTATTTATAGGCAACGACTTTTTTGCATATACAGGGTGTTCGGCCACCCCTAGGATAAATTTTAATGGGAGATTCTAGAGGCCAAAATAGGACGAAAATCAAGAATACTAATTTGTTGATTGAAGCTTCGTTAAAAAGTTATTAACGGTTAAAGTTCCGCCCGTACTGAATCTTTCCCCGAAAATTGGCAGGATTTCGGGGGATGTCTATTCACCAAAAGTGATTGTAATTGACCCCCGCAACCGAAAATAATTTTTCCAAAAGAATTGGAAATTTTTTTTTTCCGCCGAAAAATTTCGGCACCTACCCTTGTTGATTTTTCTTAAAAATTCCTTTTTTATTTTTAATAATTTTGTTTGACGCCCTACAGAAAAGTTGTCTAATACTTTTTTGTAGGTACCCATAAGCTCTACTTCCGAAAAAAGTTTCATTGAAATATATTCACAATTGTAGGAGTTATGGCTGTTTGAAAATTGGACCATTTTTATGGGGTTTTTCTCATTTTGCGGGGTCAAGGACCAACTTCTCGAATATTTTTACGATTTGCACATATTCTCCATCAAAGTACGCGTAGTTTGCTTTTTTAAACATTAAAAACGTCCAATCCGTTCAGGAATTGTGGTGTTTTAAAGATACACATGAAAGGGCAACGAAATTAGATTTTGGCCTGAAATTAGATTTTCGGTAAGGAATTTTTTCCTCGAAAATGCGTAGGATTTCGGGGGTATGTGTAATGACCAAAAATGATTGTAATCGACTCTTGAAACCGAAAATAATTTTTCCAGAACGATTTTAAATTTTTGAATGTAATTGTGAATAACTTTTTAACGAAGCCTCTATCAACAAATTGGTATTCCTGATTTTCGTCTTATTTTGGCCTCTAGAATCCCCCATTACAATTTTTCCCAAGGGTGGCCGAACACCCTGTATAGTCACAGAATCAAACAGATATTATTATCAAAATATGAATCAGTTTAAAATATCTCGGAAAAGTACGAAATGGAAAGATATTACGATTCCGGAAATAAAGAAATTTTTGGGGCTCATTATTTTCATGGGACAAGTTCTTAAAGATACACGAGACAATTATTGGTCAACCGATCCCTGTACAGTCAAATCAAATGATCCTGATCTCGACAAATATGAAAGGCTTGACATTTCAATAACAATGAAGACACCACAGGCGAATCTGATCGATTATTCAAAGTCAGGCCTGTACTAAATTACTTTCTTGAAAATTTTAATAACATTTGCAAACCAAAGTAACAAGTATCGTTAGATGAGGGCATAATACCTTGGAGGGGACGATTGTATTTTAGAGTTTACAATGATGGAAAACTTATAAAGTGCGGCATACTCATTCGAATATTATCTGAAAGTGACACGGGTTATATTTGCAATTTTCAAGTTTATGCAGCTCAAGGATTACGGTTGATCGAAACGATACACACAGTAGTTTCGCCATATACTAATGTCTGGCACCATTTGTATATGGATAATTACTATAACAGTTCCAGAACACGGAAGCCCTTTTATAAAAAAAAATACGAATTTGCGGAACCATTAGGAAGAATACAGATTTACCAGAGTGTCTGAAAAAAACTAATTTAAAAAAAGGGAAAAGAATCTTTCGCAGAAAAATGATATATTGATGTAAGTTTGGCAATCGAAGAAGTGAGTCTCATCTTTTCAATGCTTTAATCGACTATAATAAGCACATGAATGGAGTAGATCGAGTCGATCAGTATTTGTCCTGCTATAGCATTTTGCGTAAAACGGTAAAGTGGACAAAGCGCTTAGCTAGATATATGATGAATTGTGCACATTTCAATGCATATGCAGTGTATAACTCAACAAAGTTGCAAAAAGTAAAATATAAGAAATTTTTGCACAATATCGTATTGTATTGGGTTACTGATGAACCACTTGAAACCGGCACTCAAGAAGCAGAGCCATCCACATCTGCTGTGCAAAGGATATCAAAACGCGACCCTCCTGGAAGACTATCCATGAATATGCACAAACATGTATTAGAGAAAATTGTTGGTGCCGGGAAGAAAAAAAATCCACAGAGATAATGTCGCGTGTGCTCAGCCAAAAAAATACGCAGTGAAACATGTTTCATAATAACAATAGTAACTTCTGCAATGTTCCGCTTCATAGAGGAAAATGCTTTGAACGATACCATACTGTAAAGAAATATTAAGGTCGTATCATTGCTATTTGTACTTGCTGTTGTGAAAAAATATTTTTGAATACGTAGTAAAACACTAAAAATTGTCCATTTTCGTGATTTCATTACAGTGTCGTTTTTTTGTAGCACCATAGAGCAAATATTTAAGTGTAAAATAAGAAAGTTTCGTTGAGAAAAACGAAGTAGTTTCCGATTTATTGTGATTTTACTGAATGGCCAAGATTCAGCGAGATTCACGAAAAAACGCCCGCTGCACGCGTAAGACCGTGGCGAAATATACTCGCATGCAATGTGTTAAGAATTTTAAAAACTCATAATAATAAAAGCCTAAAATGATAAAAATCCATTACCTTTAAAAATAATTAATAAATATTTATGAATTATTTCATTAAAATTATTGTCTCTAATAAAACTCGTAGTTTTTATTATTACTTTAATTCATTTATAGGGCATTCTGTTAATTTTGAAGATGGTCTAAGTCAATTCAAACTTTAAAAACAACATTTTCGTACTGTTATAATTCGAATCAAATTCACACAAAATTTCATATGCATAATAAGTTTCCATTAATCAAGACTAATAAAATTCTAAATTAAAATGTTGCATAAAATAAAAATATTTTTTAACTTATTTAAATGCAATTCATTAAATATCTCAAAACAAGCAATATATGACTTGGACCACTTTCATAATTATGGGCACATATAGTATATGTATATGTTTGCACACAACCATTACTGTTTGTATTTATCATATGTATTAATGTTTGGTATAATAAATTAATTGTTAGTTTTATTAATTGATGTTTCAGATTCAAACATAAAAGGTAGAAGGTGTTTGAAAAAAGATGCAATCCTTTCGTGCAACTTGGCAAGAGCAACACATGGCACAATAAAAAAAAAAGGAAGTAATGAAAGAAGAAATCGTCCCCTTAAAAGAGAAAAGAAGACAATTAAAGCATATTGTGTCTCAAATGATGTTCATGTTGATTTATCTGTTCCATCTATTTATAATAGAAGGCAGAATGAAAATATGGGAACAGTTGAAAGTATTATAAAACTTGTAGATGTTGGTGTGCAAGTAAAAAGTGAAGAGTTAATAACCGATTTTATAGACACTATTTCATCAGAAGAAAATTGAATTACATTAACTGAGATAAATTTTGAACTTTTAAATACTATAATAGAAGTAATAAAATTAGCATATCCACAACATAAATTTAAAAAAACAAATATTAGAAGCAAAATTATAATGACATTAATGAAATTAAAACACAATATTTCATATTCAATTCTAAAAGTATTATTTACGTGATATTCAATTGCCAGTTCTAGACAAATTATTTTAAACACCATTGACATTTTATACGACTGCTTAGAAGAAGCAATTTATTTTCCTAATAAGGATGAAATTTCTAAGAATATTCCAATTTGTTTCAATAATTTCAAAGTTGTGAGGGTTGTATTAGACTGCACAGAAATATTTATACAAAAACCTAAAAATTTATGTTGCCAAATATCAACTTATTCACAGTGTAAACATAGATATAGTATTGAGTACATGACCGGAGTGACTCCTGGTGGCCTTATATGTTTTATAAGTAACATGTATGGTGGTAGAACTTCCGATAATGTAATTTTTTAACAAAGTAACATTATTAATTATTTAGAAAAAAATGACGCTATCATGGTTGATACGGGATTTACAGTTGATAAATTGTGTAAAGACAATGACATAAAATTGATTTGTCCTCCTTTCTTGGGAAAAAAAACAAAGATCGAGTGCACATTGAACAATCTAATCAAAGGCCCAAAACATTTAAAGTTTTAAGTTACCGAATGCCTTCAGGCTTAGTTGAGAAGGATAAACAAATATTTATCATTATATGTGGATTCGTAAATTTGAGCTCACCAATTTTAAACCATGATAAATTTAATGAATAAATACACATGATAATAAAAAAAACTTAGCGTTCTTCATTGATGTGTTGAATTTGTGAATTCCAATACACTATTTAGCGACAAAAACATTACTGCACTTTTTAGAAACACCTTTCTTTGGAAGAATATACAACCCTCGTATGACAGCTGTACTATCCAGCCCTATACTGACCCAATTACGGAGCTTTGTGAACTACGGTCGCGCCCTTACAGTATTCACCAATAGAAACAATAAACAATCCGTGATTTAACGCTTACACACACACTGCCACAGCCACGTACAGAATGAATTGCAGTAGCAGCGATCTTTTTGAGGGAAAATCTAGGAAGCTACGGCCGAGCGGCGGTTATACGTATGGGAAAAAGTTGTTGATTTCTGCAACATATTCAAAAAATCATCGAAATCGGCGAGAACCGCCCCTCCTTTTCTAAATAATTACCAAAAAATGATTTACGCAAAAAAACTACTTATCTTTGTCAAAATTGTGACGTTGCATTATCTGTTATACCATGGCTTGAATTACATCAAGTACAAGAAAAATAAGCGAAACTGTTCTTAAAAACAACATGTGTCATTTTTTATTTGCTAAGATGTTCTGTAAATTGAATTTTCTTCAAACCAGAACTCCTATCTTAGTAAATAATACACGCGAGATATCTCGTCCGTGGCATCGTGCGACAGATACCGTGTCGCGGGATGTCTCGTCCTTGGTCGTGAAGCAGTTAAATGATAAAAACTGTTACGTTGGGACTCTATCGGCATTGATAAAGGAAAATATCCCTAGACTTACTTGGTTTATTCTGCTTCCGGGGGCAGCGCGGCGGCCTGGCAAAAGACCTTCAGGTGGCATTGCCGGCGTGGATCTGTAACGCCCAGGGTGGGGCTGAATGTCTGTAACCTCACGTCGACAACTTGTTGATCCTGCTCTTGTGCCCACACGATAAAGCTGTTGCCTAGGGAGGACAGCGTCAAGAATGCAGAGTGCTGTGTCACCCCAATGAGAAGCAGTACACCACGACAGTGGGTTAACAACTTTAACTTTTGAAACAGATACAGTAATTAGCACGCACAACGCGATCTTTGTTCGGTGCGGTGGTACGCCACAATGCAACACACGCGGCGAACAAACTCGCACTGGAAACGCGCCACGATGTTGCACACGCGGCGAACAAACTCGGAATGACATCACACCACGACGCTACGCGCGCGACGAACAAACTCGGAATGGCAGCACGCCACGATGTTGCGGATGCCACGATGCTACGCACACGACGAACCAGAGATGTGAGAAGTGCACCGAAAGCACTTTCTCACCTATGCCAGATCACACGTACGTGAGCTCGTGGAGTTTCGGAAAGTCGACGAAAGCAAAATGACGCATGCCCTCTTTCTCGATTCTCCGAAGCTGCCCGAAGTAATTTCAAACCGCCTCGTGGGAGTCGAGAGAGAAAGGCTCACATTTGTCTTCTCGCTCTTGAACAACTAAAATCCGATCTCCTGTCAACGGCATACGATTTGGAATCTCGAGTCGAGATTCTCGACTGCCCAGGCTTTTTTACTTTCTGACCAATGTAGACACACATAAGCAAAGTACCTATAATGAAAAACGAATTTTGTCAAATTGTTTTACGAAAATACACGTTTTAAAACCTTCTGATCATATTTTAATTATTGAAAAAAAAGAAATTTTTTGTATTATTCCTATGTATAAACGTACATATGTATATTATTAATACGATTCAGTATAAATAGCTGAATGAATTTAAATGAAACTTTACAATGTTTCATACAAATCTAAGGAAGAATTAAATTTTATGTAAAAAAAATCAAATAAACTTTTTCTCTGTCTTCTCTAGGAAAGAAATAATTAAATGAAATCTTATATAGGGTGTTCGGCCACCCTTGGGAAAAATTTTAATCGGGAATTCTAGAGGCCAAAATAAGATGAAAATTAAGAATACCAATTTGTTGATGGAAACTTTGTTAAAAAGTTATTAACAATTAAATTCAAAAATTTAAAATCGTTCTGGAAAAATTATTTTCGGTTGCAAGAGTCGATTACAATCATTTTTGGTCATTACACATACCCCCGAAATCCTACGCATTTTCGAGAACAAAATTCCTTACCGAAAATCTAATTTCAGGCCAAAATTTAATTTCGTTCCCCGAAATTTCATGTGTATCCTTAAAACACCATAATTCGTGAACGGATTGGACAATTTTAATGTTTGACCCCGTAAAATGAGAAAAACCACATAAAAATGGTCCAATTTTCAAACAGCCAATACTCCTACAATAGTGAATATATGTAAATGAAACTTTTTTCTAAAGTAGAACTTTTGGGTACCTACAAAAAAGTATTAGACAACTTTAAGAAAAATCGACAACGTGTGGATGCCTCAATTTTTCCACGAAAAAAAAAATTTTCAAATCGTTCTGGAAAAATTATTTTCGGTTACGAGGGTCAATTACAATAATTTTTGGTAAATAGACCTACCCTCGAAATCCTACCCACTTTCTAGAAAAAAATTCAGTACGGGCGGAACTTTAAACGTTAATAAATTTTTAACGAAATCTCTATCAACAAATTGGTATTCTTGATTATTGTCAAATTTTGGCCTCTAAAATCTCCCATTAAAATTTTTCCCGGGGGTGGCCGAACACCCTGTATAAAGACAGGATCCCGATCGCCTTGTGCCAGTCTGAACAGAACAAGACAGTCAGAACGAAGTCCATCAGTCAAAATTGAACCAGTTATTTTAAAATCTGTTAAGATAACGCGCCACGACGGCCGCGAACCCGTAAGATGAGCTAGGGAGTTACGAACCCGAGTTATATACTCAGGTAAAAAGGGATATAACTGGATAAAACAGTTTTATGACATTACTTGCTAACTCATGTTATTGTTCTAAAATGAAACGATATGTTTTGTACCTTTAAAAATATTCGACTACGTCCTTTTAAAATTTAAAATTCAACCCATACTTTGTATTGAACTGGTAAACGGGATCACTTTTCCTTTCTTTCTAAACGGTTTGATGGTGGGGATCTCGTGACTCCTGGCAAAAGAGTTCAGTTGTCGATTGCCCACAAACAAATAAAGTTATCCTTTTAAATTTGATTTTATCGGACCAGTGTGTTTGTGTACAGTGACAATATTTCGTGCCGTTGGGTAGGTTTTTAATAGTTGATTTTTTATTAGTGCAACTAAATTGCATAACAAAAATGGCAGCATTTCAGGAAACCGACAAAAAGTTAAAATATAGATTTCGATTTGTTTGGATGAATGATCCAAATTTAAAGTCATGGCTACGCGAAGTTCCAGAGGACAATAGCGTTTTTTATTGTTCCGTTTGTAAAAGAACGTTTAAGTGTCGATCCTCAAATGTCAAGGGGCATTTAGAATCTGCGAGGCATAAATTTTTATTAAGTAAATTAAATCTTGATACAACGGAACGTCCGACGGAGATTGTCACGTCTCAATGTTCTAACATTGAAAAATTTAAACCATGGTTACGTGAAGTCGACGGCATCCCGTCTTCTTGCTATTGCTCAGTTTATGAGATAAGATTAAAGCCGCGTTTATAATTATAAATTGTCATGCAGATTCTAAATGCCATCGAATAATTTGAATATGCAATCCGAAGGATCAGCTCTGTCGTTCGAGGAACAGCGGCATAGCGCAGAGATTCGGTATGCAGCTTTAATAACTACATTGAATCTCCTATTTAAAGTCGCGCGCCGGATCATTGACTACTTCCAAATTGTGTCAAAACCGACGGAACAATAAATTTTCAATTTTCATTGACGAGCCGACGAACTCGACGAATGAAAAATGGATAACGTTTCTAGTTCATTACGTCGATCCCACGTCTTTGGATGTACGATCAGAATTATTGTTGAGCGCGGAAACGGACACGCCGTTTCTAGTACCGCGCCCAATAACAAAAACAGCAGAAAAAAAAAACGTAACAAAGCGAGATTTATGCCAGGGAAAAACCAGCGACATTAGGCGCATCGACTGTCGCATCTGCGTGCCAACACTCAGCCCTGGCATAAATCTCTACGTTCGAAGCGAGCGAACGCCTTAGACCAGCGTAGCAGACCACCAAAAGCCAGGTCAAGTGCTGTTTATGACAGGGGTTGGGCTCGTCTGCAGCGTGCAGGTCGAAACTCCGGCATCTGCAGGCCAGCCCCAGCCCTCTGCATAAAACGGCCAGTCCTGCATCCTTTTTTCAACTACCAGGAGACCAAGACAAAGGCAATCATCTAGTGACGTCGACACTCCCACGCGACACGCACCCCCTTCCAAGAGCATCGCGTAAGGGCGATTTGGAAGGGAGGAGACGGCATGGGAGCTTTGGAAAACCGAGGCAAGGAGACTTGGTTCTGATTCGCCGAACATAGCATTTTTACACAACATTCCTCCATCCGGAATATTAATTTATTCTCGGAAAGACGCGAGCCCGACGTTGAGTGCAGACTGTTCACCCAACGGATACCGCGAGCCGCAACAATTATTCAAATTAATTAATCTCGACGCGAAAGATTGTAATTCCCAAAACACTGCAAAAATTCTCGACGATAACTTTTTAACTTTAAGGTGTCCTTGTCATTCCTCTGCATGGATAGTGCGCGCAGGGTACAATACTTTTCCAGACGAATGTGAGTAGGTTTTACATCAGGCAGTAAGTTTTATACAGGGTGTTCGGCCACACCTGGGAAGAATTTTAATAGGAGATTCTAGAGGTCAAAATAAGACGAAAATCAAGAATAGCAATTTGTTGATGGAGGCTTCGTTAAGTAGTTATTAACGTTTAAAGTTCTGCCCGTATTGAATTTTTTTCTCGAAAATGCGCAGGATTGCTTAGGTATGTCTATTCACCAAAAATGATTGTAATTGACCCCCGGAACTGAAAATAATTTTTCTACAACGATTTGAAATTTCTTTTTTCGCCGAAAAATTTCAGCAGCTACCCTCCGTCGATTTTTCTTAAAAATTCGTTTTTTTTTGTAATAACTTTGTTTGGCTTTGTACGGCAATGTCGTTTAATACTTTTTTGTAGGTACCCATGAGCTCTACTTCAAAAATAAGTTTCACTGAAATATACTCACTATTGTAGGAGTTATGGCTGTTTGAAAGTATGGACCATTTTATTGGGGGTTCTCTCATTTTACGGGATCAAGGAACAACTTTTTCAATATTGTTAGAATTTCTACATATTCTTTATAAAAATACGCATTGTTTGCCGTTTGAAACATTAGAATCCTCCAATCCGTTCAGAAGTTTCGATGTTTTAAAGATTCGCATGAAAATTCGGCAGACATTTCTGGCCAGAAATTGTATTTTCGATAAGGAATATTTTTCTCAAAAGTGGATAGGATTTCGGGCGTATATCTTTTGACCGAAAATGCTTGTAATGGGCCCCTGCAACTGAAAATAATTATTCCAAAACGATTCAAAATTCTTTTTTTTCACCCAAAACTTTCAACTCCTACTCGAATTTTTTTGTCGAAAGTGGGTAAGATTTCAGAGGTGTGTTTATTCACCAAACATGCTTGTAATTGGCCTCCGCAACCAAAAATAATTTTTTCGGAATGATTTGAGAATTTTTAATTTAATTTTTTAATAACTTTTTAACGATGCCTCAATCAACAAATTGATGTTCTTAATTTTCATCTTATTTTGGCCTCTAGAATCTTCCATTAAAATTTTTCTCAGGGGTGGTCGAACACCCTGTATATTTCAGGTTGAAATATTTGTAAAATGCTTTTAGAACATTTATAAATAAATATAGATCATTGTTATATAGGTAGCGTTTGGAAAAAAATAATGAATAAAGAAAAAATAGCTAAGTCCAAAAGGAAGATTCGGACTTGCGGTCAAAAAACTTTCAGCGGTACCACAGTCGGACACTACTGCTGCGTCAACGGCGCCGTTGCAAATATCGTTGATTCTTTACGAAATATTTCGCTTAACGGTTGGCTTTATTTTATTTTTTCAAATCTTATATAATTCTGCTTAGTGTAGAAACATTAAACAGTTTATAAAGCACTCATATATTGAAGAATGCATAAAAATTCAACGTGTAAGTTACTCTAATACGTAGAAAATGAGGAAAAAATCGGTTTTTATTTTTTTTCACTGCGACGCACCAAAATGAAAAATCTGAAAAAAATTCAGAATAATAGTAATAGCAATACCTGTTTACTGTAGAAGTATAAAAGTAGTTCCAGACCTGCTTCAATACGTAATTGGCATTTTTCGGCATTTTTTGCGTTTTTTTATTTTTTACTACCTGGTTCTTCAATCAAAAAATCTCAAAATCTTCCAATATATGTGCCCCGTTACACGAAATGTCTCTGAATTTTTTTACATTTTTTTACTCAATAGGTCAAGAGAAATTGTACAAAAACATGATTTTAGTTTTTACCCCATTACTACCCCCACGGTCCACATTTCAAGTTAAAAATTGACACATAGGGTTTTCTTTCGATAAGCTATCGAATTACCTATTGCACGTTCAATTTGCTTTTGGAGCACATTTGACCCCCTTATTCGGCTATACCCTTTAGTTTAAGGCCACATTTGACCCTTGCATTTGCTTATACCCTTTCAGAATTGAGTGTATAAAGAATATAACACAATATTCAAGATAACTGACATGCTATTATGCTATAACACTACATTATCTAATGTGTTGGATAAATATCCAATGGACCAATGACACTTAATGTTTGGGATATTGAACCCTTTTCCTGTAAAAATGAACCTTATTTCAAATTTTTGATCATACAAAATGAGAATATAAAGGCATGAAGAGGACTCTTTTTATACAAAATAAATTAAATTGTTTTATATACAAGTCCAATTATGATTTCTATTGAAATGTGATTTTAAGATAAAAGATGTATTAAAGGAGGAAACCACTGAGACGACTGAAAATAAAGGCAATTTTCAAGAATTATTTGGGCCTAACTATGAAACCTTTTCTGATAAATGTTTAATGTTTTCGAAAGTACATTTCTAGAGTTACTTCTTGTAAAAATTCGTATAAAAATATTAATTATTATAGCTATAATAGGAACCAGCATGAGAAGCCTCCAAAAATTTGTTAAAAACGGACGGACGTGTAATTTTTCACTGCAAGTTGTGAAACAAGTAATCAAGCAAGCACGTACGGATTTTTAAGAATAATTATTTATTATAAAATGATGTAACTTTGAAGGAAAAATCTCTGGAAACTGTAACAAACAACGAAACTAATTATTCCATCGAAAATTCCGTACATGCAATTGAAGACAATAGTATTAGGAACCACTATGCAAAATTTTGAGTAAATCGGATGAATATTGACTAAGTTATTGAGCCGCCCAATTTGGAAAATGTGTTTAAAGTTTTGACATAAAAAATAAGTTGCCAGTTGAACCACTTTAGTCGTGTATCGGAACATTCTAAATATTCTTGATTCACACAGTTATCTCGATCAAAATACTTCTCATTCATATAAAACCTTTACCACAGCAGAAATAATAAGAGATTCAAATGAATGTCCAGAAGTAAAGAGCAGTTAGATTCAAGCGTTATGCATTGAAATGCATTATTCAATGCGTTTGAATAACGCATTTTCTATTACAATAGAAAATTACACTTTCTACATCCACTAAATCTTCTGTAACTTTGTCAATTTTGCGAATTTTACTTTAATATTTTAAGGGATCATTCTTAAACCCCCAAGCATTGAAACGAGATAAAAAAATTTCGAATTTTTCAATTTGTCACAGTGGTTTCCCCCCTTAAATTCAAACCCTTTTCATTTTTCCAACTCACAGTTTTAAAAATAATTTAAATATTGACAACAAAAGCATAACCGATTTAAAATATTATTTTAATATATTAAAATATTAAAATTAACAAAAGATAATATTACTACTATTGTGACATTTTTACTTGATTATAATATAAATATAGATACTTTGATTGGTATATTTCTAGCAAACGGACCGTTCACCAATTGGGATGAGTTAGACATTCGATTCGTCTAATTCAGTACATTATTAGTATGCATTTAATTATTTGCAGAAATTTGTTATGTTTGTTTAAACTTGTCGTTCAGAGGTAGAAACAAGTAACTGTCGTTATTATGTTCATGGTGTAAATTATAAACGCCAGGTAGTCAAATGCTAATTTGTTAAACATGTATTGAATGAAATTTTTGCTATTTCTGCTAATATTTCATTGAATAAATCCCTATTTTCTTCTTAGGTACATTTCTTAAATACTTAATATCTCAGGCATCCAATGAAAATACTCTTCCTGAAAACATAAAATATTAATAGTGTTATATGTTATAAAAAGGATTAAAGAATGTATAGCATGCCTCCAAGTGGTTTCAATTTAAATTTGATGCTGTGATTAATTTTCAAGTGGCCTCTGTGACCCCTCAGGGGCTGCCAGCCTTTCAGCTGCAGTACGGGCTTAACGAACCCGGGGTACCCGAGTCATACACACACCGTAAGCCTCCTGTTGGTCGTCACAACGACCCATTCACAATTCCCTATTGGTTTTGTGAATGGTACGTGACGGCAGGAGGAACGGGGGTCTTGGCTTAACCGCCTGGGCCACGAGTATGGCGACTCTATAAAATCGCCCTCCAATCCTAAGCTATGGTGCGCGGCGATGGGATGCATGGTTGGGGGAGAAGGCCCAATCCCAAGCGACCACCTCCGGGGAACCTGCCGAACCCCCGGAGTATTAGGCTTACCCGGGTAAGGCGGCTCTGCCCGGGTGGACCTTTATTTCCGACCATCTCGTGGGATTTTTATGGACACTGAAAATAAAATGGGGATGGGGCGGGTTTTGTCGGTTGGGGAGGACGGAGACGGGGTTGGGGTTAGGGTGGCGGCGCTCGCGCCCCACTCAGCGCCAGGTCCGGCTTCGTGGAGGGTGGAGGAGGACGACGAGACGGCGTCGGTCTCGTCCTTCTCCTCCAGCACGAGCCACATAGGCTCTAAGAGGAAGAGGACGGGGCAGGCCGTCGTCGAGGTGGGCGGGGCGATGAGCCCGTCGGTGAGGCTGAGTTGCCTCAGGGACGAGGTGACCGAGGAGATATCGGAGAGGATCTCCTCGTCCCTGAGGCGGGTGGAGAAAGTCGCCGCTGCCTGCGCCTTTAAGGGGCAGAAAAGCGGTGGCGCGGAGGCCCTGAAGGCCGCGGCGGAGGAAATGAGGGAGGCGGCGCGGGAGCTCAGAGGGCGGAACGCCCGTCTGCAGCTCCTGTTGGAGGAGGAGCGACAGGGGAGGAGGAGGGCAGAGGCGCTGTGGAACAGCGCGGCCCTCCCTCCCATCCTCCCTCCTCCTCCACCGCCGCGTCCCTCGGCGGAAGTAAATAAGCGGAGTGCGGCGGCAGTGGTGCGGGGCACCGCGGGCCCCTCCACCCGCACTCCGCCCGTGAAGAAGTCCCCGTCCTCCTCAGAAGACGATCTTCTGAGGAGGATTGGGGACATGATTGATGGCAAGCTGGCCGCCTTCCGGGAGGAGCTCCTCGCCGGAAGAGCGGTCAGCAGGAAGGCGGTGCCTCCCCGACCTGTTCCGGTACAGTCGGGGAAGGCAAAGAAGGGCGGAGTGAAGGCTCCGCCCAGCGTTGCGGCACCAGGGCCCCGGGTCGCGACCCCCAAGGGGGGTGGTGTACCCGTGGTCGCGGTGGTCGCGTCCTCCACAGCACCCTCCCAAGGGGGGGTGGCGTGGAGTGAGGTGGTGGGGCGGAAGGCGAAGCGGGCGGCGAGGAAGGCCTCGCAACCGCAGCCTCCGCCTCCGCCGCCGGCGGCCAAGGTAAAGGCCGCGAAGGTCGGGAAGGCACGACCAGGTCGTCCCCCAAAAACGGCAGCGGTGACGCTGACCGTTGCGCAGGGGGGCGACCTGACCCTCGCGGAGGCGATGCGGCTCGCCAGGGAGACTATCTCCCTGGAAGAGCTGGGCGTCGCCTCCGTGAGGGCGAAGAGGGCCGTGACCGGGGGTCTCTTGCTGGAGATCCCCGGTGCAGAAGGCGGCGCGAAGGCGGATCGTCTCGCCCAGAGGCTCCGGGAGCAGCTGGGCGAGCGAGGTGTCCGGGTCGCCCGGCCCACGAAGCGCACGGAGATGCGCGTTTGTGGGCTGGACGACTCGGTCAGCGCACAGGATGTGGCCCGTGCCCTTGCGAGGGCGGGGGACTGTCCTGTGGAGGACCTGCGGATCGGAGAGATCCGCAGGTCGCCCTCCGGCCTCGGGTCGGTGTGGGCTCGGTGCCCCCTCTCCGCCGCCCGTAAGGTGGCGGAATCCGGGAGGGTGTTGGTGGGGTGGGTTTCGGCGCGAGTGGAAATCCTCGCGCCGCGCCCGCTCCAGTGTCACCGCTGCCTCGAATTGGGGCACGTGAGGCAGTGGTGCACCTCGCCGGTGGACCGCAGCGGTCAGTGTTACCGCTGCGGTGCCAAAGAGCACCGTGCGAGCCAGTGCTCGGCGGCCCCCCACTGCCCGCTGTGTGCGGACATGGGGAGGCCAGCCGATCACAGGGTGGGGAGTAAGAAGTGCTCCCCCCCCTCCCGGAAGGAGAGGAAGAGGCGGGCTGCACCGGCTCCGGTGCCGAGGGCGGTGGCATCGTCCTCCATGGAGGTGGACGGTGCTACGGGGACGGACGGCCGGGAGGAGGCTGGCGCGGCCATTAATTAATGCCGCCCCGCCTCCTCCTCCAGGCCAACCTCAACCACTGCCGCGCGGCACAGGACTTGATGTCCCAAGTCCTCGCGGAGTGGGGGGTTGGCCTGGCGGTCGCCGCCGAGCCGTACCGCGTCCCTGATCACCCTCATTGGGTGGGCGACGCGGACGGCTTGGTGGCGACGGTATGGGGAGGGGGCGACGGGTCCCCACCGTTCTCCTTGTTGGAGCGCGGTCGGGGATTCGTCGCCGTGGACTGGGGGGGAGTCGCTGTGGTGGGGTGCTACATTTCGCCCCGTAGCGGTCACGCTGCGTTCGAGCTGTACTTGGCCGAGGTCGCGGCATGCGTGCAGCGCTACGCGGCCCGGCCGGTGCTGGTCCTGGGGGATTTTAATGCCAAGTCGGTGGCTTGGGGATCCCCCAGGACCTCCGTTCGCGGCGGGATCCTGGGCGATTGGGCGGCGGGGCTCGACCTCCGGGTATTGAACCGGGGGTCGGAGCACACATGCGTGCGGCGATATGGGGGGTCCATCGTGGATGTTGGATTCGCGACCCCCAACGCCGTGCGCATGGTGTCGGGTTGGCACGTGGTCGCGGGGGCAGAGACACTCTCCGATCACCGGTACATCCGGATGGAGGTCTCTGCCGCCGCGAGTGCATCCCGACACGGCCGCCTGCGTGGCACCCCACCACGCCGCTGGGCGCTTCGGCGCCTGGACAAGGACGCCCTGATGGCAGCTGCCCTCGCTGCAACTTGGCCGCAGGGAGCGGCCGAGTTGCCGAGCATAGAGGAGGAGGTCGCCCGGCTCGGAGCATTGGTCGCGGGTATTTGCGACGCGGCGATGCCTCGGGTCGGGCGGGCTTCTCCTCGCCGGGCGGTGTACTGGTGGTCGGACGCGATCGCGGAGTTGCGAGTCGCGACTGTCCGCGCCCGACGCCAGTACACCCGCGCGCGCCGTCGTCAACGTACAGGCGACGGCGTGGCGCGAGCGAGGGCAGCTGATGACCTGTATGGAGCATACCGCGTGGCGCGGGTTGCTCTGCAGGTCGCCATCAAACGGGCCAAGACCCAGGCATGGAAGGAGCTCCTCCAGACCCTTGATGACGATCCATGGGGGCGCCCATATAAGGTGGTGCTGAATAAGCTCCGCCCGTGGGCGCCCCCCGTCACCGAGGGTCTTGACCCCCGGCTGCTGGAGGACGTGGTCAATACACTCTTCCCAATTGGGGAGAGGGGACCGCGTCCTCCGGCGGCGGCGGCTGTCCCAGTGGAGTGGACGGCCGAGCTGGGGGTCACGCAGGAGGAGCTGGCAGCGGCCATCAGACGGCTCGGGGTTCGTAACACGGCCCCGGGTCCGGATGGTGTGCCCGGCCGGGTTTGGGTCTTGACCCAGGGCGTCCTTGGGGCCGACCTCAGGCGGTTGTTCGACCGCTGCCTGAGGGACGGGCGATTCCCCCCCAGTTGGAAGGTGGCGAGGATGGTCCTCCTCCGGAAGGAGGGTCGGCCCGCGGAGTCTCCCTCCGCATACCGGCCCATTTGTCTCCTCGACGAGGTGGGCAAGCTCTTCGAGCGTGTGATTGCTGCCCGCCTCGTCGAGCACCTGTCGCGGGGTGATCCCGGTCTGGCCGACTGCCAGTTCGGTTTCCGGGGGGGCCGATCGACTATCGACGCGATAGGTCGTGTGAGGGCCCTCTCGGAGGCGGCCGTCTCCCGGGGAGGGGTGGCATTGGCAATATCCTTGGATATTGCCAATGCTTTTAACACCCTCCCCTGGGAAGAGATAAGGAGGGGACTCGAATATCATCGAGTCCCCCCTTGTCTCAGGGCGGTCGTCGGGGATTATCTCCGCGGCAGGTGGATCGAGTATCCGGGCCGGGATGGTGATATGCGGAGGGAGGTGTACTGCGGTGTTCCGCAGGGGTCGGTCCTCGGGCCACTCCTGTGGAACATCGCGTACGACTCGGTGTTGCGGGCCGGCCTCCCCGACGGCGTCAGCACGGTGTGTTATGCGGATGACACACTGGTGCTGGCCGTCGGGGCGCACTGGGGGAGGGCCATGCGTCGCGCGGAGGAGGGGTCGCAACGCGTCGTCGACCGGATCAGGGGGATGGGGATGACGGTGGCGGTCCATAAGACCGAGGTGATTGCGTTTCATTCACCTCGGCAGGATCCGCCACCCCCTCTGATTCGGGTGGGTGGGGCTGACATCGAGGTGAAGCCCCAGATCAGGTATCTGGGGCTGATCCTCGATAGCCACTGGCGTTTCGAGAAGCATTTCCGCTGCCTGGTCCCCCGGTTGGAAAGGATGGTTGCGGCTCTGGGCCGGATCCTGCCCAACCTGGGGGGCCCGGCGGGCCGAGTTCGTCGCCTCTATGTGGCAATGGTCCAGTCGGTGGCCCTATACGGGGCCCCCGTCTGGGCGGACGACCTGGCTGCCTCCCGGCGCAGCATGACTATGCTGCGTCGGGTGCAGAGGCGCATGGCGCTCAGGGTCGTCCGCGGGTATCGGACCATGTCACATGGGGCGGCGACGGTTCTAGCGGGGATGCCGCCCATGGACCTGCTCGCGCGGTCGCACGCGGTGATGTACCGGCACCGCGTCGACCGTCGCGCGGGGGTGGGGGCGGTCCCGGGCGGGCAGGAACCTGCTTGGGGCGATTTGAAGCGCCAGGCCCGGCAGTCCGTGTTGCTCGCGTGGCAGGAGCGGCTGGCTCTGCCAACCGCGGGGCACCGGACTGTCGGGGCTGTTCGGCCACTCCTGAAGGAGTGGCTGGACAGAGGCCATGGCAGCCTCACCTACCGGCTGGCACAGGTATTTTCCGGGCATGGCAGCTTCGGAAGATACCTGTGCCGGATAGGGAAGGAGCCGACGGCGCGTTGCTGCCACTGCGACGCTGAGCAGGACACGGCGGATCATACCCTGGAGGTATGCCCCGCGTGGGAGGGGGAGCGCCGTGTCCTGGTCGGCGTCGTCGGGCGGGATGTCTCGCTGCCGGGCGTGGTGCGCGCCATGCTCGGCAGCGAGGAGAAGTGGAGGGCCGTGGCCTCCTTCTGCGAGAACGTAATGTTGCAGAAGGAGGCCGCGGGGAGGGAGCGCGAGCTTCAGCGGCGTGCTGAAGCGCGCGCTCGTGCGGTGGCCCGAGGTCGTCGCCCGGTCGCGAGGCGTCGCGGGCGGCCGCCTCGGCGTGGCGGATGACCTAGGCTGGGAGGGGGGTCCTGAGGGGACCCTCCTCCCGCCAGGCGGCGCCGGGTCGGACCGGTTGGGGGTAGGAGTGCCTCCCCCTACCGGTCCGACGCAAGGGGAGGCACCCTCGGCGGTCTGGTGCGGCCATGAACGCCCGGCCGCCGAGGGGTGGAAACGGGGTCGCGGGCGGTTGCGAGTTGGGGCTCGCAGCCGCCACTAAACGCGACCCCGGGACGGATAGCGGCGGGATGGAGTGGCCCCGTCCCGCCGCTATGAGGCAGTGTGTCTACTGGGGGGACCGGTCCCCCCGGGGGATGGGCGCGAAAGCGCGGGCACGGGGAGGATACCGGAAGAATGCTTCGAGCGATTCCCGGTATCCTCCCAAAGCGTGCCGAAGGGTCACCGTGGGGTTTTTAGTGGGTAGGTCCCGCGCCTGTCGTTGTACGGGCGCGGGGAATCCCACACACCCCTCCCACCTCTCCCCAAGGAGGTGGGAGGGAGTCTTTCGAAGATTTTCCCCACGACAAAAAAAAAAAAAAAAAAAAAAAAAAAAAAAGTGGCCTCTGTGATATTTTCTATGACAAAATGTTGATTCATCAATCTCGACAATCTTCTCTACTCTTTCAATTGCTTATTTAATTTTAGTTATATAATAATATGACATTGCTCATAATTGTATGTTAGCATATATGTTAATTTTAAGACATCTGTAGTTGAGTTTGTTTTTAGAAAACCATGTTCTTTGTTTTGCAAATATCTTTATATTACAACGTCTTTTGCATTTAGTTTGATTGACAGATTCTGGAGTAGTTATCCTGCATTGCCAATGTTCATATACCATTTTCATGACATTTCCACATTGCAGACAGTATAACAAATAGAAGAAAAGCAGAAATTGTTTCAATTGTCATTTCTGATTTTCTTCTATTTCTTGTACTTTATGAATTTTGTTCAATTGTGCTATAAAAATGAGTAAATTTTTGTAGTTCCAAAAGAATGGAACTTATTTAAATTACACGAATTTTGTAAAAAGAAAGAAGCCTTATTGAAATTTTTGCAAGACATAAAGTTATTTACCAAAAATCTCAATTATCCACAGTGTGGAAATGCAATGAAACCGATAAATGAAAATTGGCGATGTAAAAGGTCAATTGCAGCATCTGCCAATGCTTGCAAAAGAAAACGAATTTGTAATATAAAAAATATCCATAAAGCGTGGAACATGGTTTTCAAAAACAAAACTTCCTTATGAAACAGTGTTAAAATTAGCTTATATGTTGGTCTACAATTTTGAACAGTATCATATTATATACGAATTAGAATTAAATAAAAACACTGTCTCCCAATGGAATTACTTCCTGAAGCAAATGATGGTGATTGGTTGCAAAATTCATGTAAAATATTTGGCGGACCAGGGAAAGTTGTAAAAATAGATGAATCCAAATTCGACCAGAGAAAATAACATAGATGCCAGTCCCGTTTCGGCATTCGACGCGATCGGACGTGTTATTAAATACTTCGTACCTCTGACGAGTGCCGTATACCGAGTGAACATACAAGTGACGACGCCAAGCTGTGTTGGTGAGACCAACACAGCTGTGTGAACCTACAAACCGGGTATACATACGTGACGTGTGTGCGCGTGTATGTGCCACCATGCCGCTGAATAAGACCCAACGCAAAGAAGAATCCGCTACCAGCGAAGATTGCCAACAAAGCGATAGAAACCCATACACTCCAATGGATAAAGACCATAACATTTCAAACAACACCACCGATCCAAAAGTATCATACGCAAACATCATGAAACAAGAATACATCCCAACCCAAGACCAGGCCATAATACTACAGTCAGTTGATGGCATTACAATAAAAGAATACGCTCGAGCCATTGGAAACTTAGTAGGACCTAAAGCAATCAAATTCCTATCAAGAATATCCAACAGTAGAATTTGCATGTACTTAGATAGTAAACACACGGTTACAAACCTAACACATAAACATAAATCGGTAAACATAAACAATATAAATGTTGAAATCAAACCGATGGTGCTACCGGCCCAACGGATTATACTATCTAACGTTGCACCTATAATTCCCAATACTCAAATCGAGAACATCTTTAAAAGCAACAATATTAAACTGCTTTCGAAAATTACTCCGCTAAAAGCAGGAATTACCGATCCAGACCTGTCTCACATTCTAAGCTTTAGGAGGCAGGTTTACGTCGACCCGGAAGAAGCCAAACGTATACCGAGCTCCTTCACAATTACACTAGATAACAACACGTATAGAATATTTTCCACAACAGAGAAACAGACATGCTTCAATTGCCAACAAGAAGGACACATTGCAAAACAATGTATAAACACGACAAACACTAACAAATCGGATTCATACATCCATTTACACACAATTTCGAATCTATCCCCATACTCCCATCCTACCAACCACGCACCTGAAATTGAAATGCAAACTGAAACAGACATTACTAATGAAACCGCACCACCAACACAAAATATCCCTGAAATAGTCGAACCCAGAAATGAAGAAACAGAAGGTCCAATAGAAAATAAGACAGGAAACAAGAGACCACTATCCTCAACGTCCGAAGAAAGCATAATAAATCCAGTAAAATTAAGTGATCTCAACCTGGATACCAATGGCCCAACTCGGCAAATAACGGAAAAACGTCTTAAGTTCCCCGAACCAACCTTCAAAAAACCCAAACGCCCCCAGTCGCCTGCCTTCTCGATAGATAGAATTGACGAGATGCTCGAACCAGGCGGCACAGGACTTGATGTCCCAAGTCCTCGCGGAGTGGGGGGTTGGCCTGGCGGTCGCCGCCGAGCCGTACCGCGTCCCTGATCACCCTCATTGGGTGGGCGACGCGGACGGCTTGGTGGCGACGGTATGGGGAGGGGGCGACGGGTCCCCACCGTTCTCCTTGTTGGAGCGCGGTCGGGGATTCGTCGCCGTGGACTGGGGGGGAGTCGCTGTGGTGGGGTGCTACATTTCGCCCCGTAGCGGTCACGCTGCGTTCGAGCTGTACTTGGCCGAGGTCGCGGCATGCGTGCAGCGCTACGCGGCCCGGCCGGTGCTGGTCCTGGGGGATTTTAATGCCAAGTCGGTGGCTTGGGGATCCCCCAGGACCTCCGTTCGCGGCGGGATCCTGGGCGATTGGGCGGCGGGGCTCGACCTCCGGGTATTGAACCGGGGGTCGGAGCACACATGCGTGCGGCGATATGGGGGGTCCATCGTGGATGTTGGATTCGCGACCCCCAACGCCGTGCGCATGGTGTCGGGTTGGCACGTGGTCGCGGGGGCAGAGACACTCTCCGATCACCGGTACATCCGGATGGAGGTCTCTGCCGCCGCGAGTGCATCCCGACACGGCCGCCTGCGTGGCACCCCACCACGCCGCTGGGCGCTTCGGCGCCTGGACAAGGACGCCCTGATGGCAGCTGCCCTCGCTGCAACTTGGCCGCAGGGAGCGGCCGAGTTGCCGAGCAGAGAGGAGGAGGTCGCCCGGCTCGGAGCATTGGTCGCGGGTATTTGCGACGCGGCGATGCCTCGGGTCGGGCGGGCTTCTCCTCGCCGGGCGGTGTACTGGTGGTCGGACGCGATCGCGGAGTTGCGAGTCGCGACTGTCCGCGCCCGACGCCAGTACACCCGCGCGCGCCGTCGTCAACGTACAGGCGACGGCGTGGCGCGAGCGAGGGCAGCTGATGACCTGTATGGAGCATACCGCGTGGCGCGGGTTGCTCTGCAGGTCGCCATCAAACGGGCCAAGACCCGGGCATGGAAGGAGCTCCTCCAGACCCTTGATGACGATCCATGGGGGCGCCCATATAAGGTGGTGCTGAATAAGCTCCGCCCGTGGGCGCCCCCCGTCACCGAGGGTCTTGACCCCCGGCTGCTGGAGGACGTGGTCAATACACTCTTCCCAATTGGGGAGAGGGGACCGCGTCCTCCGGCGGCGGCGGCTGTCCCAGTGGAGTGGACGGCCGAGCTGGGGGTCACGCAGGAGGAGCTGGCAGCGGCCATCAGACGGCTCGGGGTTCGTAACACGGCCCCGGGTCCGGATGGTGTGCCCGGCCGGGTTTGGGTCTTGACCCAGGGCGTCCTTGGGGCCGACCTCAGGCGGTTGTTCGACCGCTGCCTGAGGGACGGGCGATTCCCCCCCAGTTGGAAGGTGGCGAGGATGGTCCTCCTCCGGAAGGAGGGTCGGCCCGCGGAGTCTCCCTCCGCATACCGGCCCATTTGTCTCCTCGACGAGGTGGGCAAGCTCTTCGAGCGTGTGATTGCTGCCCGCCTCGTCGAGCACCTGTCGCGGGGTGATCCCGGTCTGGCCGACTGCCAGTTCGGTTTCCGGGGGGGCCGATCGACTATCGACGCGATAGGTCGTGTGAGGGCCCTCTCGGAGGCGGCCGTCTCTCGGGGAGGGGTGGCATTGGCAATATCCTTGGATATTGCCAATGCCTTTAACACCCTCCCCTGGGAAGAGATAAGGAGGGGACTCGAATATCATCGAGTCCCCCCTTGTCTCAGGGCGGTCGTCGGGGATTATCTCCGCGGCAGGTGGATCGAGTATCCGGGCCGGGATGGTGATATGCGGAGGGAGGTGTACTGCGGTGTTCCGCAGGGGTCGGTCCTCGGGCCACTCCTGTGGAACATCGCGTACGACTCGGTGTTGCGGGCCGGCCTCCCCGACGGCGTCAGCACGGTGTGTTATGCGGATGACACACTGGTGCTGGCCGTCGGGGCGCACTGGGGGAGGGCCATGCGTCGCGCGGAGGAGGGGTCGCAACGCGTCGTCGACCGGATCAGGGGGATGGGGATGACAGTGGCGGTCCATAAGACCGAGGTGATTGCGTTTCATTCACCTCGGCAGGATCCGCCACCCCCTCTGATTCGGGTGGGTGGGGCTGACATCGAGGTGAAGCCCCAGATCAGGTATCTGGGGCTGATCCTCGATAGCCACTGGCGTTTCGAGAAGCATTTCCGCTGCCTGGTCCCCCGGTTGGAAAGGATGGTTGCGGCTCTGGGCCGGATCCTGCCCAACCTGGGGGGCCCGGCGGGCCGAGTTCGTCGCCTCTATGTGGCAATGGTCCAGTCGGTGGCCCTATACGGGGCCCCCGTCTGGGCGGACGACCTGGCTGCCTCCCGGCGCAGCATGACTATGCTGCGTCGGGTGCAGAGGCGCATGGCGCTCAGGGTCGTCCGCGGGTATCGGACCATGTCACATGAGGCGGCGACGGTTCTAGCGGGGATGCCGCCCATGGACCTGCTCGCGCGGTCGCACGCGGTGATGTACCGGCACCGCGTCGACCGTCGCGCGGGGGTGGGGGCGGTCCCGGGCGGGCAGGAACCTGCTTGGGGCGATTTGAAGCGCCAGGCCCGGCAGTCCGTGTTGCTCGCGTGGCAGGAGCGGCTGGCTCTGCCAACCGCGGGGCACCGGACTGTCGGGGCTGTTCGGCCACTCCTGAAGGAGTGGCTGGACAGAGGCCATGGCAGCCTCACCTACCGGCTGGCACAGGTGTTTTCCGGGCATGGCAGCTTCGGAAGATACCTGTGCCGGATAGGGAAGGAGCCGACGGCGCGTTGCTGCCACTGCGACGCTGAGCAGGACACGGCGGATCATACCCTGGAGGTATGCCCCGCGTGGGAGGGGGAGCGCCGTGTCCTGGTCGGCGTCATCGGGCGGGATGTCTCGCTGCCGGGCGTGGTGCGCGCCATGCTCGGCAGCGAGGAGAAGTGGAGGGCCGTGACCTCCTTCTGCGAGAACGTAATGTTGCAGAAGGAGGCCGCGGGGAGGGAGCGCGAGATTCAGCGGCGCGCTGAAGCTCGCGCTCGTGCGGTGGCCCGAGGTCGTCGCCCGGTCGCGAGGCGTCGCGGGCGGCCGCCTCGGCGTGGCGGATGACCTAGGCTGGGAGGGGGGTCCTGAGGGGACCCTCCTCCCGCCAGGCGGCGCCGGGTCGGACCGGTTGGGGGTAGGAGTGCCTTCCCCTACCGGTCCGACGCAAGGGGAGGCACCCTCGGCGGTCTGGTGCGGCCATGAACGCCCGGCCGCCGAGGGGTGGAAACGGGGTCGCGGGCGGTTGCGAGTTGGGGCTCGCAGCCGCCACTAAACGCGGCCCCGGGACGGATAGCGGCGGGATGGAGTGGCCCCGTCCCGCCGCTATGAGGCAGTGTGTCTACTGGGGGGACCGATTGTCCCCCCGGGGGATGGGCGCGAAAGCGCGGGCACGGGGAGGATACCGGAAGAATGCTTCGAGCGATTCCCGGTATCCTCCCAAAGCGTGCCGAAGGGTCACCGTGGGGTTTTTAGTGGGTAGGTCCCGCGCCTGTCGTTGTACGGGCGCGGGGAATCCCACACACCCCTCCCACCTCTCCCCAAGGAGGTGGGAGGGAGTCTTTCGAAGATTTTCCCCACGACAAAAAAAAAAAAAAAAAAAAAAAAAAAAAAAAAAAAAGATGCTCGAACCAGCAAAAGAGTATATTGATGACAAGAAAAATAACCAAGTTTTGGATTACCTCCAATTGAAAAGTTTTCTGGAAAATGCAATAGGGGCACACAACCCGAAGGAAATTTCCAAACAGTACACCAGCAACATGCCAGCCTTAGCTGAATTACTAATTAGAATCCACCCCCTACTCAAAGAACGGTCAATCAAAATTAGAATACGCAAGCTGCATCAGAAGATGGTTTGGGACCCACCTGAGCAATCAACACTCAACTGGTCATCGGAGGTAGAAGATGACCTATCAAGCTAGGTAACAACTAATCATTACCAAGTAGCCTACTAATCAACAGCCAGTCACACTATGAAAACAATTATTCAGTGGAATATAAACGGATATTACGCTCACTTCGAGCAACTTGAAATTATTGTCAAACAGCACAATCTAGATATCCTATGTCTTCAGGAAACAAATTTCAAAAAAAACCATAATCCATCACTGAAAAATTACAGCCTCCTCGTCAAAAACAGAGAAAACAGCAACTTCGCCAGCGGTGGAGTAGCTATTGCAATTTCCAACAAATACTCAGCAACTGAAATTCCGCTAAAAACAAATCTGGAAGCAATTGCAACGACCATCCACTTTCCGAATAAAATCAATGTTTGTAATGTTTATTTACCAAATAGCCAACCTCTTCATCTCCAAGATATACAAAATTTAATACAACAAATACCTCCATCTGTAATTTTAACCGGCGATTTCAACAGCCACAACCCTCTCTGGGGGTCATCTAGAATTGACGCCCGTGGAAAAATAATTGAGAAGTTACTGCAAGACCCAAAACTAATTTTACTTAACACAGGGCACCCCACACACTTTAATGCAAGCAATGGTTCCTTCTAAAGCAATCGACTTAACCATCTGCGATTCCAAACTGGCTCAACGCATAGAATGGAGTGTGATAGAAGACCTACACGATAGCGATCATTTTCCACTCACTGTAACCTATGATGACAATACGACTTACTGTCAACCGTCGCAAACCCCTAAGTGGAACTTCAACAAAATTGACTGGGAAATATACCAAAACCAGATCAATAAATCTCTTATGCCAATAATCAATAACACAATTAACCCTACTAAAATTAACGATATCGTCAGTGATTTGGAATTAATTATTACTAATGCAGCAAAAGTGGCCACCGGTTTTACTGTAATAAAAGTCCCAAAAATCCGCAAAAAACGTTTGACTCCCTGGTGGAACAAAGAATGCGAAAGTGCGTTAAAGAACAGTCATCACGCCTTCAACAGGGTCAAGAAGAATCCTTCTACCGAAAACCTAATAGAATACAAAAAACACCGTGCCAAATTCCGTAGGGTAATCAAAGAAAGTAAGAAACAATCTTGGAATGTATATGTTTCATCCATAACAAACCAAACCCCCCCTAAACAAGTGTGGCAAAAAATCAAACAAATAAATGGAAACAACCCTTACTTCGGAATTCAATATCTCAAAACAGACCAAAATCAAGTGGTGACTAGCGCAAAGGAAATTGTCAACACCCTCGCCGAGAAATTTAAATCAAACTCTAGTAGTAGTAACTACCCCACAGCCTTTCTTTCAAACATTACTGAACGAGAGAACGAAGTAAAGGAGAAGCTTCGCCATAGGGACAAAAAGGTAATAGACCCAATAATAAACTCCGATATATCTATGAAAGAATTAACCAACTGCCTTCAATTAACGAAAGACTCATCGCCTGGCCCAGACAACATTCCTAACAGACTACTGAAAAATCTCCCCATGAGTGCGAAAAGCTATCTGCTTCAAATATACAACTGCATATGGTCACATGAAGTCTTCCCTGATAACTGGAAGAAAGCCATTATAGTCCCAATCCTCAAACCTACGAAAAACAAACACGAACCTGAGAGCTACCGCCCAATTGCATTAACTAATAATATGTGCAAACTATTCGAAAAAATTATCAATAGAAGGCTCCGCTGGTTCCTTGAAAGTAACAATCTTCTATCTCCAACTCAATGTGGATTTCGCGAATATTGCTCCACAATGGACGTACTCACCAGTGTGCATACAAATATATGTGACGCCTTTCAAAATAACGAAGCTTTAATTGCAGTATGCATGGATATTGAGAAGGCATACGACATGGTCTGGAAACCAAAAATCATAAACTCTCTCATCGAACTAAACATCAACGGTCCCATGCTATCCTTCATCATTAATTTCTTATCGAATAGGTCAATACAAGTAAGAATCAATAGCACGCTATCAGATCCGATGGAAGTCGAAAACGGTGTACCCCAAGGTTCGGTGCTCAGTGTCACGCTATTTTTGCTTGGAATCAACGACATAACAAACGGCGTAAAACCACCCGTAAATGCTCATTTATTTGCGGACGACCTCACACTAACGTGCAGGGGGAAAAATATACAAACCCTAAAAGAAATCCTACAAACATCAATCGATAGCCTACAAGAATGGTCCCATAGGTCTGGTCTCAAATTTTCTCCGCAGAAAACCCAATGCATATTGTTTTCCAACAAACACCGTCGAGAAACGCCAACCTTAACTATGGGGAATAATGAAATCAATTTTGTTGACAGCATCAGACTCCTTGGACTAATTTTTGATAGGCGACTATCCTGGATCTCCCATATAAAACACCTAAAATATTCCTGCCTAAAAAGGTTAAACATCATCAAAATCCTGGCCAGTCACAACTGGGGCTCCGACCAAGAAATCCTACTCAAAGCATATCAAGGTTTAATCAGGTCCAAGATTGATTATGGCTGTATCGTATACAATTCAGCGAAACCGCATATTTTAAAAATGATTGACCCCATCCATAACGCGGCACTGCGACTGTCTATGGGACTATACCGCACATGTCCTATCAGTGGTGTATTATTCGAAACTAGTGAAATGTCACTGGAGCAGAGAAGAAAATTCTTAAGTATAAAATACGCACTGAAAATGTCATCTACTCCCAGCAACCCCACCTACCACTATATATTCGACAATAGATATTATGAGTTATACGAAAAAAAAACAAAATTGCCATCACCACTGTATGTCACAATTAAAAAATACCTCCCTTCAATTACGATACAAAAAACAAGTACTATAGAACGGAAGCAAGACAAAATCCCCCCCTGGCAGACCAAAACCCCGGAAATAGACACTACTCTAGCCGACTGCAACAAGAACCTTAGATCAAGCCTCGAACATAAGACCAGGTTCCTAGAACTAGAAAGAAAATACGCATCTTACAAAAAATTCTTCACCGATGCATCCAAAACTAAACAAGGAGTAGGATACGCCATCATTACAGAAAATAACGTTATCAAGAGACGTCTACCTACTCAAACATCTATTTTCACCGCTGAAGCCTACGCAGTACACGACGCACTTATACATATACACACCTCCGATTCCCAAAATCACGCAATTTACACTGACTCCATGAGCGTAGCCCAAGCATTAATGAACACCGCCAAAAAAAACCAAAATGAAATCATTAAAAATAGCTTAATGCTATATACGGAACTCGTCTCTTCCAAGAAAAAGATATCCATCATATGGGTACCCTCACACCAAGGAATAACTGGCAACACACAAGCTGATTCGAGGGCCAAAGAAGCAGTCACCCTCCAAATGGAACAACACCCAATCCCTATCCCACTTCAAGAAATTATACATCACGAAAAAGGAAAAATTAAAGATGAATGGAACAACACATGGAAATCGAAGCCATCAAAAATCCATAGTTCAGTCACAAATTTTTTTCAAGATATCCCCCGCGGCCACATGAACAGAAAAGAAAGAATTGTACTCTCACGTTTGAGAACCGGTCATTGCAAGATAACACATGAATTTCTCATAAAGAAGACCGACCCTCCCTTCTGTTGCGAAGTTCTACTTACAGTACACCACCTTTTATATGACTGCCAAAAACTCTCTACTCAGCGACACAAATTTAAAATCAATCCTAACACGGCCCTTACGTCCGAACAGCATGTAAGAAACACCATAGAATTTCTTAAAGAAACCAACCTCTTCCACAAAATCTAAAACCAGCACAGAAACCCGTCGCTAATGACCATGATGTTGATGCGACGTAAAACTTTATATATATAAAAAAAAAAAAAAACATAGATGCCATCATGTGGAATGGTAGTGGGTTTTCAGAGGCATTGAAAGAGAAACTGGGAAAATATTCCTGGTCTGTATTGAAAGTGGGAACACAGAGTCCCTTCTTTCGATAATCAAACAGTGAGTAGAGCCAGGAACTATGATAATATCAGACTGTTGCAAAGCATATAACGTTTTAGAAAAGGAAGGATATAAACATCTTACTGTAAATCGTAGTTTACATTTTAATGATCTGAAAACAGGCACTCATATGAATGCAATTGAAAGTACATGTAGGCATACTAAACACTTTTTACCTGAACACTGTTCATTAGTATTTGCAATTTCACATGTTCTTTAATATTTTTTGTAACAAATAATATCATAAATATTTTCTATTTTCAGCAAAAAAGATAATTTCATAGGATACTTGAGCCATTATGTGTTTTGCAAATCTTCTAAAGAATGAAATGATGATTTATTTAATCAATTAATAATAGAAATTGCAGAAATATCATTTGATTCTATAGAGAATCAAAACATACAAGATTTAGATGATGTTAATGAAATTTAATAATAAAAAAAAGTTAAACCAACGCACTGTATAGAATAGTAATTTATTATATTGTCAAACTGTAAACACTGTCAGAGGGGGGTGGCAACACTTTTTAGTTGTTGCTGCACATACTGTCTACCTGACCAACTCATGCAAAGTATGTGCGTAAAAAAATAATTTTTATGCATACACGTTCTACAAATTCCCATTTCACAATCTAGCACTTTCAAATTAGATCAATTATTTATAATTTGTAACATGAACACAGCAACGATAGTCACTTGTTTCTACCTGTGAACTTGTCAAAAATTATACTTAACCTTACTTTTTTACTGTAACTTTACAACCAGTTTATAAAAAAATAACGAATTTCCGCAAATAATAAAACGGATATTAATAATCTACTGAATTAGACGAATCGAATGACGTCTAACTCACCCCGATCAGTGAACAGTCCGTTTGCTAGGAATGTTCCAATATTTTAAAGAGAATAAATTAGCATACAATTTTATAAAATATTTTATAAGCGACAGAAGTAATTTAAGTAATCGGAATGTTATGGCTGCAACTGTATCTTTAATTATAAAATGATGGATTCATTTTATTAGTAGTCTAACTAATAATATTAAGTTCTATGTTAAGACATTTGTTAATAAATATAGAGATAATGCTGATGATTTACCCAGATTTATTAAAGTAAGTGTATATATGTCAGTCTTTATATCTTGTGTATTGGATAATATAGATTTAAATTCTTCTATTTATGAATTATGGATAAACTGAGGTATTTTACAGGACTTGTCAAAAACGTTTTTTCTTTTTTTATAAATTTGTTTTATAAAACAACCAATTAAATTAATTTGCATGAATTCATGTGATAAAACTATATAAAGATTTTTGTAGCGTGAGAGACAAAACTTACAGAGGTTTTTATAGAAAATTTTTAAACAAAATGTTTACTTAAATGTTAACACTTACCTTTTGTAAAAACCAACGATATCGACTGTGTAAATCGCCTTATGTTCGTGCCCGGTGAAGTACCACACGTGCTCGATTTAGGGTATGTACGTTCCTCACGTACCACATTTTCGATGTATACTTTTACACCAAAATTTTCGATGAGCATCCCATCGTCGTCGCCAAATTGTAGTGTTCTTGAATTCAGAAGACTGGTTAAATGCAAATCTTCGTTGATCGTCTACCGTCAACTTTGTTAATAACAACTCGTGAATGCAGGACAGTCTTTGTATGTCTAACTATACGACTCCACTCCAACTTGGTTGTCGGAAAGATAAATGATTATAACTCAAGATTAACAAGAACACAACGGACCTATATTTCTTTAGTTTCATATTACACTTGGTTTTTCACACGTGTCTCGACTCGATGAATTGAACCGAGAAAGTGTCGGGATTTCCCGAAGAAGAAGAAAAACATTCTTTGCGTCGGGAAGAAAGTGGAAGAACGCGATCCCACCGTGCTGCACTGGGCGCATAGCCTTAAGGCGGGTTTGCACACGCTCATATGAGTACGTTTCATGGGAGTTACTGTATGAACGAGACCGCAAATCTCGATCCTATAAGAAAATGTCTCAGCGTACTATTATATTGTTTAGTTTTTTTAACCATAAATAAACCCAATTCAATGCATGTACGCATTGTTATTAATAGCAACGATAACAGAGAATTTCATTGTCATTCCTAGACGTGAACTCATTCAAGCGGTTAAATGGTATTTATTTAAGTACTAACACCCATTTCAAATCGTGGCGGGACTTGGCCACGTGATTCTCCAAACAACGAAAACCCACTGTTACGCTATCGCTTAAATTTAGGCTTAGTAAATGTTAAAAAGCTGATGCCTTTAACTACGAAGTCTGAATAGAAGAATAAGAGTTTATAGGGAAAGTAATTAGAAGAAAGTGGTTTTCTTTCGTCGGCCTTACGTGGTCGACCGTTTATTACAAAAATAGTAATTTAAACAAAAAAAAAAAAAACAAGAAAACCAAATTAAATTGTAACAAAAATGAGAATAGAAAATATAACAAAATTAAAGATTAAATCGATATAATTTCGTCGCCTAGACCCTGGACGGTTATCGAACTCGCCGCGTTTGAGTTGTTACGTATGCCGAACGTTTCGTTCCCCAATTTTTCTGTACCACTTGCGTGCATTAGGAAAACGCCCTGCTACTTATCTACCCTTTGGAATGTAGAGTCAGTTCTCACGAGATGCAGCTGCTCGGTGACTAACGCAATTCGGAGATTACCAAATATGGTAATGTCTAACGTGCATTTGAATCCTCCCCCACGGATTTTTGGGTATATAAACCCCTTGATTTTCTTACTCGGGGGATCATAATCGTACCGTCACGTTAGAGTCAACGTCACGTCTCTTGTCACGCGTATACGATTTGATAGTCAGTTGTATCTTGCGAGATCGGGCTACCGTACCCCTTCGTATCAAACCATATAGAATCCGTGAACCGGCATAAATTTTATTGCGGCCTTTATTTCCAACTGACATACCCCCGCATCGCCAGTGCGTCAACATCGTGCAAGGTCATTTTAAGTAAATATAATCATTCTTTGATCGCAACATAAGATACACGAAACACTTGTATTTTATTTGTTGATTTAATAATATATCTACTTTTATTATCAAATCAGAGTTATCCAACTTCTTTAACCCATAATTATATAAAGCGATTATTATTAGTTAAACGTTCCCATAATAATATAACCTTACCGCTCGGGTTATATTATACTTAATAATTCATAGTTACGAGTTGAATTAACACATCCCCAAATCCAAATACAACCTCTTACAACCTAGTGGCTCCTCGATTACGCATCGAGTTCGTCCACGCAATCTATTACCATCCCAGCGGCTCCCTGATTACGCATCAGGTTCGTCCGCATCCTACAGCTCCCTGATTTCGCGTCAGGTTCGTCCTCGTTATCAACTATCCTGGCGGCTCCCCGATTTTGCATCGGGTTCGTCCGTGTACCTAATTAACAAATTGATACCATATTCCATACTCTCTCTCGCACTCGCCAGCCACGCACGCTGCACGGCCCTGGCTCGTAACAGAGTAGACTTGTCGGGTCCCTAGACCGTGACTAACTTTCTCTAGGCGGCGTAGATCCGGGAGCGAAGGCGGGTGATTCAAATGTGGCCAAGACAAGATGCCAATTAACCGTAAGTTTATTTTATGCAACAAATGAACAAGTAACAGGTAACAATGATGATAACAACAATGGTAACAACTATGGTAACAACAATGGTAATAACGATAACAATAACAAGAACGCGAACAACAAGAACGTTAACAACACGATAGGCGAATCACGAGGAAACTGACTGCTGGTACCGAGACCGGACTGCCGAGCTGTGGTCGAGGCGCGGGTCAAACTCAGAGTGAACAGCTACCGCAGCTCTTCGGGAGCAAGCCGGCTCGTTCCGTACAACCCCCGCTCGCTTCTTAACGGCTGCGGAAAGTTCCCAGCCACCGCAACCGTTTTTAATGGTTGGCGCCATCGCCAGCGCGAAAAGAGGGCGCGGCCGTAGCTCCTGCTTCCGTTACCGCGGCCGCGACGGTGTCGCCACAGAATTGGATTCCTATAATCAGAAAAACACGGCTATGTATCAGGCGCACGCAAACATGTTGTACGCATCTGTGCCGCGCTTGTTTCCTCGCGCTCCGGGCGTCGTTATTCGAACGTACAGGAGCGGCGAATTTCGCTTGCTCGTGATACACGAACGCGCTAGGGGACTGTATTTTTTGTTAGTGTAGACAAAGAATTAATTTCTTATCTATGCTGGTTGCAGTGTATTACCTAGTGGTCTCCAAATGCACTTCTCCCGTGAGTCTGTCCACTGAGTCTATGCGTCGAAACGCAGTGCAGTGCAACAGCTCAACCGTCAATCTGTGACTTCTCTTAAACGTTCTAAAAGACAACTTATTGTTCGGGGGTTGCACTACGAAGCCCGACAGCACTTGATTCACTGCACGTTGCACATCTATTCGTTGCACTTAGCAGTATTTGAACCACTGGAGCCTGACCCACGACTCCGTTATTCCTTCGCACAGGTGCTCCTCTAAACGTTACACCGGTGGGATCTGTAGAAGTAAGGACTTGAAGACGGAAAAGTCAGGCGTCCTCAGCGAACGCCGACCCGACTACAGTGGACCCACCTGAAGGTACACCACGTAGGTGTCTCCCTTAGGTATCTCCTCAGCCTGGCGATACTCACAAGAAAATCGAAACGTAATTTGCTAACTTTCTTGTGTCTCAATCGTTTAAACGATTGGGACGACCACTCAATTCTGCACGGAGGGATTGAACACCCTACTGGTGTATGTTCTCGATCATTTGACAGGGAATCAAACACCCTACTGGTGTAATTTTTCGTTCTTCTGCCGCAGTACTGATTTCGTGGAATCTCGATTGACAAATCCCATACGAGATTCCTGGGTGCACTTGACCGAATCTCAAAACGATCCGTTCGTCAAAGAAAAGGCGGATTATTTCCACACTTTTCTCGAGTTCAACGAATTCTCAGCTGTGCGAGATCAAACATTGGACCCGCACCAGACTGAACATCTACTCTTTACACCCGTCAAATACAGGCAGAACAGTTCTAAAACTAAATAATCAAAACATTCCTTTCGTAAATCTTTCTGTTCGAGCGGAATCGGGAGCCGATACACTCTAGTGAGAAGTCTACGTAGGACTACGCGGATTGACAGCCGAAGACGCGGCCGCGTTACTACTGATGTCATCAACACCGTTGGAACACTCGAATCGAAGGTAATGAGCCGTTACCGATGTCACAAAAACAAGTAATAACCGTGTTTTTGTATCACTGTTCGCGATACGAACTCTCCTAGAGAGAATATCAGGATTGTCACGTACACTAACAGGATTAACGGTAATTGCAGCCGAGGATAATCACTCGGCATTATGCAATCTTTAAACACTAAATATAGCACCTCAACAAGAATTAATGGGAACTCGATTAATAACTATTGAGAGCGCGACCATGTAACATCTGTTGCGTCCCGCTCTGCGGTCTAGGAGAATAAGGAGGTGGGTTGGTGCTCATGGAGCACTGAACCGCTTTGCTCGGCGAGGCACACAAAATAAAACTTAGCAAATTTTCGGATGTAACTTCAACTATTTTATTTATTCAGACTTTTCGATAATTTTGATGTTCGCTCCACTGTCTCGAGAATTGATCTGCTGCTCCGCGAAAATTTTCTCGTGGTCCTCGGCGTTCATCCCTTCTCCAGGAGAAAATTCAAGATCCTCCTTCCAGGTTGTCCTGGTCCAATAGGGGGTTGAGCCCTACCCCGTTCGTCAGGATCTTCTTCGATCGGCGATCCAGCACCGAGCCGCGTGGTGGTGGGAGCTACGCGGCCATGTTCGTAACGGGCACATGTGGTAAGGGAAAGTGTGGGAGCTCAGAGAGGAAACGAAGCTAGCTAGTGGGCCAAAGTAACTCTTAAGAAAATTTTTGACCCTCTTGGAGAAAATAAACGGAAACGCGAAGTGAAGTACCGTGAGGGCCCCGTTGTGTTTCAAGATCCTTGCGAGATTTAGCAGAAATAGAAATTCGTCAGAAGACGACGGAAACTCCGATTCGACACGGTCTTTCAAAAATAAACCGAGTATTTCTAAGGAATGCCTTCTTTTCTCTCTCGATCCTTGACTTTCAATAGTATATTGAATCTATACATTACAAGGCGCTAGTTCGTTTGAATCTCACTCCGAATTTTAATGGAGTTACATGATCGCGCACTCGATGGTCATTAATCGAGTTCTCATTAATTCCCGTCGCAACGCTATGTGTACTAAACTTAAATTCACGCGATAGCGTAACAACAGTATCATGATCTAGTATTATTTGCACTAAAATTTAGAGGATTCAGTTACGCAGATGTTGCGACCCGATCAGTGGTTTAGGAGGTTGAGGAGGTGGGTTGATGCCCCTGGAACGCTGAACTGCTCTGTTTGATGAGACGCGCAAAATTAAATCTTAGAAAATTTCCGGTGCAACTCCAACAATTTACTTTATTCGGTAGATTGACACACTTGGCCGTATTTTAGATATTCGTTGTATTCTTTCGAGAATTGATCTGCTCTCTAAGTTCTGATTCTTACAATAAGCAAACCACGGGAACCCCTACCAAGGTGACAGTGACGAATGTTACTTCAACGTCGTCACCTTGGTAGGGCGGTTCCTAACATTTTGCAACATTCCCACCCACTCTGTTGTCTAGTGTTCAAGTAGGCCACGCAAGGGTGAGCGAGAACGCTGCATTTTTAATAATAATTTGAGGAAAGACATCGGCGGCTCCTCAAGCCCCCGGTGTTCCGCAGTTGTATGCCCACGCGGGTTTACGACACGGCAGTCGCTATTGAGGCGAAGAAGAGCTCTAAAGATTCTAGATCTCAAGTGGAGTTTAGAGTTTCCCTTAATGAATGTAATATACTTTGCTAAATAAAGAGGACTCGAAGTTTGATTCCCCAAAAATAGCGGAGAAGTCACGTCTGTACCGTGAATCTGTTTTCCCCGACTTGATTTGCCCGCGCTGAATTTCATACAATAGTAATATACATCATAGTACGCGAATTAGTGATTAATCCAATTCTAATACATTCCCGTCGCGGCGCTATATACACTAAACTCGAGTTCACGGGATAGCGTAATGCAGATACGTCAAATATCGAAAATAGTATCACGAAATTTAGTAGCTCGTAACGAACTTCAAATCGAAATCTCTTTTTCAAACATACGAGAATAATTTTTGACGCATTTCCCTAATAATTTTTAAATAAATTTTTTACAATAGCCAAACAGGGGTCTACGCGATAACCGTTTCTATGTAGAGATGGCGTGCAAAATCACTAACAGTGATTTAACACAGTGACCACAATATCACGATTACGCTTGTGATTAAACTCCATTCACGACCGTGACCCAAGGCGTTTTAATAGCGGTTCACGTTAACTGTGATCGCTAGTATGGCGTCCAACGTGGGGCTGGAACCAGAGGTGCCAGAAGTGCACCGAAGATGCTCTCTCACACTATGCCATATCACGCGTACGTGAGCTCGTAGAGTTTCGGAAAGTAGACAAAAGCAAACTGACGCATGCCCTCTTTCTCGATTCTTCGAAGCTGCCCGAAGTAATTTCGGACCGCCTCGTGGGAGTCGAGAGAGAAAAGCTCACATTTGCCTTCCCGCTCTTAACAACTGAAATCCGACCTCCCGTCTACGGCATACGATTTGGAATCTCGAGTCGAGATTATTAACTGCCCAGAGATTTTTAGTTTCCGACCTATGTAGGCGCACATAAGCAAAGTACCCATAATGAAAAAAAAATTTTGTAAATTTTATTTTACGGAAATACACGTTCTAAGACCCCCTGATCATATTTTAATTATTGAAAAAAAGAAATTTTTTGTATTATTCCTATGTGTGAGTGAGCATATGTATATTATTAATACGATTTTTCAAAATCAAAATGCTTTACGATTGAAAATTAAGAAATTAAAATGAGAGTCCACTCTTTGCCAGTATCGTGCACGCTGTGGTATTTTTCAATAAGAAGAGTTCTTATTTTTATAACATAAACACAATAGTAGAATTAATAGTTGCAGAAATTAATTAATAATGATTTTTCTCGATACGTTTTGAGATAACTGTATCAATTTGTCATGACGAACTAAATATTATATGTTTGATTTGGCTTCACTTTTGCCAAGAGTCACGAGATTCCCACCATCAAACCCTTTGAAACAAAGGAAAAGTGGTCCCGTTTGGTAGTGTAATACAAAGTATGGGTTGGATTTTAAATTTTACAAGGACATAGTCGAATATTTTTAAAGGTATAAAACATAGCGTTTCATTTTAGAACAGTAACATGAGTTAGCAGGTAATGTCATAAAATTGTTTTACCCAGTTATATCCCTTTTTACCTGAAGTATAAGGTAAAAAGTACGAGGTACAAGGTACAACTGTCCGAAAATCGTTCACATTTTATCAATGTAATTGAAGCGGCCTTTCCATCAGAGTTAAATACAAAATTTTGTAATTGCTGTGAAAACAGAACTTTCATTAGATGTACGTGGCGCTTGAAATTTTTATGTTTTGACTGTTTCTACGAAAAGTACCATCCAGATTCATGTACTTCGTGCATTGAAAATAACATATGTTAAATGTAATTGGTTAAATTCAACTTTAAAAGAAGAAATATTCGAAGGTCAGACAAAAATATAATGTTACATTTAGTGTACGATTAAAATATGATTGAAAAAATAAAAAAAAGATTTGTTCTGCCAGGGTTCGAACCTGCAGAGCAAAAGTGGCTCGAACTTGCAGGTAAACACCTCATCAATTACGCCACGCTGATTAGTTGTAAATATAGTTCTATTTCTGATGATAAGTATCTGTAATAACCTAACCCAAAACCGGGTACCATTCCAATTTTTTCTTGTTAGAATCGAGTTTTCAATTTGTCTTACCAAAAATCGCAGCTGGTTGAACTACTTAACTGTTTTCATTTACCAAACATTTATTTCTCAATTAACCCTTTGCGAGTGTGACCATTTTGCACATTATTCTAAAACATTTATGGTATTCGTTTTCAATGCGATTTAAGTAATCATATAATGTATAAGATTTCATTTAAGTTTTTCTTTTCTAGAGAAGATAGAGAAAAAGTTTATTTAATTTTTTTTTGCATAAAATTGAATTTTTCCCAAGATTTATATGAAACATTTAAAAGATCTTTTATAAATTACGCTTATGTATCAGAACAATTATAAAACAAGAGGTATATTCATTATTATCCATGGGTTGATTACAGTCAAAGTCTAACCGGACTTTGAAATGAGAACATAAAACTTAAATTCATTCAGCCATTTATACTCAATCATATTAATAATATACATGTGTACGCTCATATATAGGAATAATAAAAAAAAATTTCTTTTTTTTTCAATAATTAAAATATGATCAGGGAATCTTAAAACGTGTATTTCCGTAAAATAAATTTTAGCCTTTCTCTCTCGACTCCCACGAGGCGGTCCGAAATTACTTCGGGCAGTTTCGGAATAATCGAGAAAGTGGGCATGTGTCAGTTTGCCTTTGTCGACTTTCCGAAACTCGACGAGCTCACGTACGCGTGATCTGGCATGTGTGAGTAGGGCACCAGGTGCTGAATCTGGCATCTCTGCTCACTAGTAACCAGTGTGGCCAGATTTAGCATAATTCAGTGCATCGACATCGACACTAGAAATGATGAACATCCTTAGCGTCTAATGGAGCGGGTAGAGATAGCAGGCATATACTGCTGCAGGAGCCACGTGTACGTAAGCTCGACACTTCGCACAACTTCGGGAACTCGATAATGAACGCTAGTGTGAGTCTTTCCTTCTTGCTCTTGTAAAAGAGAAACAGCTGAAATACGACCTCGCGATAATCGGCATACGATTCCAAGTTTCGACTGCCCCAGCATTTCTACTTTCCGACCTATGTAAGGTATAAGGAAAGTACCATAATGAAAAAAAACTTCGACAATTTTTCTTTAGCGGAAATACACGTTTTAAGACCCCCTGATTATATTGTGACTATTAAAAAAAAGTAATTTTGTTTTTGTTCATATGCTATTAACATGATTGCGCCTAAACGGCTAAATGAATTTCTCGTTTTAAGGTCTAATAAGATTTTGAGCACGATCAGCTCCCGGATAATGATGATTATACGTGTTATAGTTTTATAATTATTTCGATACATATATAATATTTTATAAAATTTTATTTACGATTTATATAAATCTTAAGACGGATTAAGTTCAAATAAACTTTTCTTCTATTTTTTCTAGAAAGGAAAAATTAAACGAAATCTTATATATTACATACCTACGTAAACCACATTAAAACCGTAATCCACAAATATTTTAGAATAATGTTGTTCAAAACAGTCTCACTCGTAAAGGATTAATTAAGAAATAAATATTTAGAAATTGAAATAAGTAAAATTTATTAAAATGAAAAACCACTCTTAACCAGTACGGTGCACGCTGTAACAATCTTCAGTAACAAATATTTTCTAAAGATATGATGTAAATAGGAAAAGTAATTGCTACAGAAATAGATTAATACTGACATTTCCCGCTATGTTTTTCAATAACCGTATCAATTTGTTACACAGCATCAAATGTTATATATTTGATTCAACTTTACATAACAAAATAATTTAAATATTGGAAAAACAATAACGTGCACGTTACTGTTCAATGGAAATCTGATGGATCTCAATTTCCCTCCTTCCATTAGGATGTCAAAAATCCTTATCTATTTATAACATTACCTCGCGTCGTATATTAAAACATCCACATTCGTCTAGCCCTTTTTTTTATTCCCGACTGAATTCATTACTGGAATACATTAAATTAACTGCTATTCATGCAATAGAATTTTATTTTTAATTATTGCCCTTTGTTGGATGACCAACCTGATGACTCAATGTGGATAAGCGTATCGAAACCGCTGCGTCCAAAATAACTGAGTCAGTCTTGTTTTTCACATTTCTATCTTAAGTAATCCTGGACGAAGTACACAAATGTCTCATCCAAGACGAGTCATCGACAGTCAGTCATCAGGTACTAAGGGTCACCGACATCCCCTCCTCAGCGAAAAGCCTAATATATAAGGACCAGCATCATTAGAGTACGGGCTTTTTACTTTCAACCCTATTGCGGTAGCGGTCGATCAAAACAGTTATTTCCGCGTCGTTCTGTATGTGTGTTTGGAGTGTACGTCTCTCACCCGGATACCAACACCTTTAAAAACCTACGGAGACTGGGCTATGTATGTATATCTACGCACCTCCTTTCTCCATCCTCGTCGTTTCTACGACCCAGAGATCCGCGAGAGTATAAACAAAACACTCTCGTCATCCTGCATGAGTCACTGCTGTAACAGCAGATAGAAAAAATAGAGATAAAGTTTATTTCATCTTAATCCTTCTTAAGATTTATATAAAACGTTTTAAAAAATTTTTACAAATAATGTATACATATTGATTCTAAAGGCCAAAATAAGACGAAAATCAAGAACACTAATTTGTTAATGGAGGCTTCGTTAAAAAGTTATTAACAATTAAATTCAAAAATTTCAAATTGTTTTGAAAAAATTATTTTCGGTTGCGGGGGGTAATTACAATCATTTTTGGTGAATAGACATACCCCTGAAATCTTGTGCATTTTCAGTACAGGCAGAACTTTAAACGTTAATAACTTTTTAACGAATCCTCCATCAACAAATTGGTATTCTTGATTGTCGTCTTAGTTTGGCCTCTATAATCCCCCATTAAAAATTTTCCCAGGGGTGGCCGGCCACCCTGTATAAATGTTAATTGCTTATATTTAATAGAAATAATTTATTATAACGAATTAATAAATATACCTCTGCAGTAACTAATTTTGAAGAATGAACTAAAGAAGAAACTGGAGTTGGAGCTGTTATAGCAGCAGGCAATCACAAAGAAAAAGGTAATTGAGCTCTTTTTGTTATAGCAGTTAAAATTAATATAAAATTTTGTTAGAATAGGGAGGGTTCAAATATTTTATTTGAATACCTCGTTTAATGGAGCTCCGGATCACGAGGGAAAGGACGTTGGAAAAGTAATAATTGCACGTTTAATTTATTTTTGCTTCGTCGAATTATCGGCGAAGCCGTTTATTTCTTTTCAGTACAAAACAAAAACTTTGACTCTTAATACTTGTTTAATTAGACCTGACCACCCATAAAGGGTTATTATGGTCTAACGGGGGGCCGGATTACGAGGGAAAGGACTCTAGGAAAAAGTATTAAAAATTAGTGCACTTAAATTTGTATTTTTGCTTGGTCGCGTCTAGCGGCCAAGCCGTTTATTTGTTTTAATTCTCAAAGTAAAGAAAAGGAAAAAAACCGCCTAGACGTCGGCCCGATGTCTGGGGGAAAAACCTGCCGGCTGCTTACGGCTCAACTCGCGATGTGTTGTTCTGTAACAAGGAAAGACAAGGCTGGATTTAAATACCTATTAACGCTTGTCGCATCGCCTGTCTCGCTCTATCTCGCACGCTCCTGTCTGTGCCGTTCGCACTCAAGAGCGGAGATTACAGACACGTCTCGACGAACAGAGCTATGTATGAGTGGACTGTACATATGAACGTTCTCACAAATCGAGAACCGTTCGATCGCTGTGCGGAAGAAGAGATCTAATTTCTCAATTCTACGCTTTTTAGCGATCGTTGAATGCCGCAGGAAAAGACAACAGGTGGAGGTCGTAAAGCTCCAAATGCTGTCCAAACCGCAGTTTCTCACCGTTCCCTGCGTACAAGACGCGGTGTGGTGTAGCCCTTAACGGCGCACGTAGCGTTTTACGTTTAAAGGAGCTTACACCACGGTGCTCTTTATGCGTTGCTTTACGCACAGGGTACGTACTGGAGGTCAATGAGTGTTGCTCGAGCAGGTCGAAAAGTAAGAATTCCGGATTTTCTTCGTTCCGATAGGAGAAACGGCAAGCCCACATAGGGTATCGGCCAGACACCACCCTAGGGGTGATATACAAAACCGTGCGTACAATTCAACTTGTCGCACGGCCGCGTCAAATGCAGCAGTCCGTGGAGCCATCAGTACTGATTGGGCCGTAGCCCTTGGCTGTAACTGGAGTTTCGACGCACGGGAAACGAGGATTTTCTCGTTTTCCCTCTCATCACCGCGTAGCACAAGCGTCACATGAAAGTTGAACGAAAACCCACAGTCTTTTAAGTTTAGACTGAAATCTCGACAAGCGGGAATCGAGTTTTCTTCGATTCGCCTCACACGACCGCGTAGCTGAAGCGTTACGTGCAATTCGGCGAGATTATACAGTCGTTAATCGGGGCTGGTAAAATTCCTCACCGATTTAATTAATTGGGAGCAGCAATAGAACATTCTCAACGAAAGGTTCGAGTGTTCTCAGAACCATTTTCGGAGAATCAGGTTTCGTCGCGGAGCGGAATCGGTGGTCGATCTGCTCGCTGCGGGGACCAGCTGTCGAGTTTCGATTTTAAGAAGCGAACAGCATCCGCAGTCGCGGCCACGATAGGGGATATCACCACCTCGCGGCGCTATCCCTGCTCTTCAATGTCTGTCTCTTCTTAATTTCAATATTCCGCTACCCTCTCTGTTTATGGATCTTCGACGATCGATCCCAAGTAAACGTTGTTGGGTCGATCACGTGTCTGAAAGCAGGTAAAATTCGTGTTTGGTTTTTCTAACCTATATCATTCCGTGTACCGATCTACGCATCAGAGAGTCTCTGGAATGTTGCGTACACGAAAAACAATACCGTACGAGGAATTTATGGTTCTCAGTTATAGTTCACGTTAAATTGAATATTTCTCTGAACGGTTCTCAAATCCGTCAATTAACGCGATATTTAAACAATACTATTTTCTTTCGAAGCCCCGAATGTCTGGCCGGCGTCTGGCCGAAAAAGACCGTCCGCTTGGCCATCGGCTGGCGGTGTCGTCACGCTACACTGAAATAAAAGAGACGAAACTAGAGTAAACACTCGGCAACGTTAGTCACGTTGTCCGTCTCGTTTTAATGTTCACGTGCTCCTGGTTGTGCTTGTCGCACTCAAGAGCGGGGAATTCAGCCGCCCCGTTACGCAGTTGAGCTAGCAGACTGTATGTGTGAACGTTTCCTTTAAACCAGGAAACGTTTGATTGCAGTTTGGGAAGGCGAGAATCAATCTCGATTTTTCCACGACTGCAAGTCTCGACTGTCGTAGGAGAGGTTAACAGATGGAGGTTGTAAGGCTCCAACTGTTTGCCTGAACCTCGACTTCTCACCGTTCTCCTAATGCGTACGGGCACGGTGTGGTGACTGACAGTTAAGGTACGTTCACCACGGGGCTATTTGAGAGGTGTTCTACGACCAATGTCCGTACACACTGGCGATGATTGAACGACGCTCTAGCTGGACGCCGAATGCCGGGAACGCAAGGATTGTCCCGAACACCGACTGGAGGACGGCAAGTCCACCCAAGGAATTCGCCAAGAAGGCCCTTATAGGTGAGAGTTTAACCGTTCGACAGTCAAGGGAGGTTCGAGAATCAGACTCGATACCTCGGACACGACCTCTGATTGCAGCGATACGTGTCAGTATTCAGAACGATGTGGATTATAGCCACCGCTGAAATGGAAATCTCGTATAATAATCCACGAGATTTTTAGTCTTGATGATCTGGTCGTAGGACGAGCGGGTTCGAATGCCCATCTGCTCTTTGCCGGTTCCAGATTAAGAGTGACAGACGAGCACGGACAGTCAAAACGTATGCTAGAGGGCAAAACCTCCGACGAGTGGCGTTGTAAACGTTTGTTGTGTCCGTCTTTGTCTAACATAGAATTGTCGTACCTTCTCTAGATACGTGTGTCGAAACGTTTGTTCGAAATTGTGCGTTACGTGGTCGATCGCGTGATGTTTCGAAAAAATCCGAAAGCGACGGGTTTTCATTCCCGTACTGTTTTCGCGTAACGGACGCGACGACCGAAGATTCGTTGGTCTGTTACATACGCCGAAAAACAATACCGGGAGACGAATTTTATTCTACTTTTAAATACGTCAAATTAACGCGATATTTAAAGATTCTCTTTCAGACAAAAGCTTGTTAAATAAACTACTAATATTACACGGACAATCCATATAGTTCAATTCTGACTTAAATATATTATTAAGTATTATAGCTCGTTCTTCATACATTTTTTTGCAAACACCAAGTTCCGGTAATTCTTTTATAAATATAAATATCGCATTTTGTGATTCTTTTGGTACGTATTATATGAGCACCAATTTCGGTATGCTACCAACAGCGTTTAAACAAAGGAATCAAATGCGTGTGTATTTTTCACTAATACATGTTTGCCAGCGATTAATTGCGGTCCTAATAAAATACCGTTTTCCAATATAGGCAAATTTTTATTTAATATCGTTTTTGCATGTAGGTCTTTAATATCCTGACAAATATTTAAATACTTCCCTTGCTTTTTGATTGGTGCATTTACTTTTCCTCCCCAGTTCTCAGTTTCGTTTAAAATTTTGCTTCTTTTTGAGGACTCGCATATATTATCGTAACTAGTTGTTTCGTGGTAAATGGCTCGGCGAGTATTTCTCGAGTCAGCCAATCACTTTTTGGTTCGCTAGTTCTATCCTAGCAAGGATACGGAGCGAGGAATCGTGATTTTACAGCCACGTTGGGTTTTGTGCCAGAGAGAATCACACACTTAGATTGTTCACTATATCATTTAATCACAATTAATGATAACGATTACGACGGTACACTGGACGACAATATAATTAACGACGGTGTTCGGTTAAAAGTACAAATCACACTGGTCGAAAATTCATAACAAGAAAACTCGTTAGTTGCGGACGCTTCGGACTTTTACACACAGTTCTGGTTTCAAAACAAAAACGCTCATAGATCGCACGCTTGATCCGGTTGATGGCGTGGCGATAGGTTTAATCCTGCGTGTATGACGTCGCTGACGTTTCGCAGGGTCGTACTAAGGCTCGGGAGTGCCTAGGTTTTATTACTTTTCGGAACATACCGCCCGCCTCGGATCTTATGGATCCGATTGATCATGTTACAAAAAAAAAACAAAGAAAGAGAGACACTACTATTAACTTAAATCTAGAGTACCGCCCGCCATACGGTCTATTTACAATATTTATGGGAATTAGCGCACAGTCGATTCTTCATGGGTATTGATCTCGACTGGTAAGAAACATAGTTTGGCAATAGGCAGCCGATACTCACTATGAGCCGTCTTGATGGTTACGACTCGAGTGATCCCATCTGATCCGGTATGGCATTGAATTATTCTTCCTAGGCTTCGCGAGGTCGGTTCTAGTATGCCATTTCGGTCGCTGTTGTAATGTGTGTAAATAATCATTACACCATGCTTGCCGAAAGCTCTCGTTCATTTGTTTTAATAATTGCCATCGGGATAAGCGCGTTTCGCGGACATCTAACAACGTCGGTGATGGCATAGCATTCAAGGCGGAGCCGATCAGGAAATGACCTGGTGTTAGTGAAGTGAAATCATCATAATTATCAGATACTGGAGGAATCGGACGTGAGTTTAAACACGCTTCTATTTGGTATAGTAATGTTGTGAACTCTTCGAACGTGAGTGTATGAGCCCCAATAACTCGTTTGAGATGATATTTCACGCTTCGAACTCCGGCTTTCCAGAGCCCCCCAAAATGAGGAGCGGAGGGAGGGATAAACTTCCACGTGATGTGCTCGGTGACTAATTTATTACGGAGGTCTGGATTACGCGTCGAGGGCAGGACCAGCATAATCCACGCCACTATGAAGGAATGCGCGTTCGACTCGGTTTACTCGCGGAAAGGGAAGATTTCCCATTAGGAAGTTTCCCAACAAATGCACTTTTCCCGTAAGTCTGTCCACTGAGTCTATGCGCCGAAACGCAGTGCAGTGCAACAGCCCAACCGTCGAACTGTGGCTGCTCTTAGCTGCTTCAACAGACGACTTATTGGTCAGGGGTTGCACTACGGAGCCCGACTGCACGTGGTTCACTGCACGTTGCACATTTATTCGTTGCACTTAGCAGTATTCGAACCACGTGGGGGCCTCACCCACGACTCCGTTACTCCTCCGCACAGGTGCTCCTCTAAACGTTACACCGGCGGGATCTGTAGGAGTAAGGACTCGCAGACCGGAAAAGTCAGACGTCCTTTGTGGACGTCGAACCGACTACAATGGACCCACCTGGATGGTTCACCACATAGGTGCCTCCCTTTGGTGTCTCCTCAGCCTGGCGGTAATCACAAGAAAATTGAAACGTAATTTTGCCAACTTTCTTATGTCTCGATCGTTTATACGATCGAGACGACCGCTCAATTCTGCACGGAGGGATCGAACACCTTACTGGTGTATTTTCTCGATCCCCTGTCGCAGGACTGATTTCGTGGAATCTCGATTTGGGAAATCCCATACAAGATTCCGGGGCGTACTTGACCGAATCTAAACCGATCCGTTTGTCAAGGAAAAGGCGGACTATTTCCACACTTTTCTCGAGTTTTATCGAATTCTCAGCTGTGCGAGGTCAATCAGTGGACCCGCACCAGACTGAACATCTACTCTTTACACCCTTTAACTACAGGCAGAATCGTTCTGAATATCAAACAATTCGAAATTTCCTTTTGTAAATCTTTCCGTTCGAGTGCAATCGGGAACTGATCCGCTCTAGTTGGAAGTCTACGTAGGACTGCGCGGATTGACAGCCGAAGACGCGGCCGCGTTACTCTAATTAGTCGTTACGCGGCGCTGTCTAAATTTCGGCAGTCTTTCTCCGTCTGATTCTAAGCGCACTACTCTCTCACGGTACTGACGTCATCAACACCGTTAGCACACTCGAATCGAAGGTAATGAGCCGTTACCGATGCCAGAAAAACTAGTAATACACGCGTTTTTCTATCACTGTTTGCTGTACAAATCCTATTAGAGATAATCTCCTTCGAATTGTACGTTAACAGGATTAACGGTAATCGCGGCCGAGGACAATCGCTCGGCATTATGCAAATCTTTAAACAAAGGGTAACATCGTCTGCACCAAAGACACAGTCGTCGACATAAATTTGATTTTGTAGTACGGGAACAGCTAATGGATAATTAGTTCCGTCATCCTCTGCAAGCTGTCGAAGTACGCGGAGTGCGAGGTAAGGAGCGGGAGCAGTCCCATACGTGACGATGCGAAGACGAAAGTGACGGAGAGGTTTTTGCGGAGATGCACGACAAACAATACGTTGATAATCGGTGTCGCTACTGTCGACTAGAATTTGGCGGTACATTTTCCCTATGTCCGCTAGGAAAACATAACGATGCAAACGCCATTGTAATATGACTGCGGGCAATTCTAATTGGAGTTTTTGACCAATGAGCAAGTGGTCATTTAGAGACGTCCCGTTGGAAGTTTTGCAGGAGGCATTAAATACGACGGAAAGGCGCGTAATAGTACTAGTTTCTCGGATGACGGCATGATGCGGAATGTAAACAATTTGATGGGAAACTAATTTGGACTCCGGAACCTCGACCATAGGATTCAAGGATTCATACTCCCGCACAAACTTTGCATATTCGTCACCTAGCTCTGGATCAGCATGAATTTGCTTTTCTTGGTGATACCAGATAATTCTTGCCGTTGGAAGGGATGCTCCGATATCGATTGGAGGTCCCTTAAAGAAAGGTAACCGAATACTGTACCGTCCATTTACGGTACATGTGTGCGTTTTTTCGAAATGCTTTTCACATTCTCTTTTTTCTTTTTTTCGTGGGGAAAATCTTCATAAGATTCCCTCCCACCTCTTTGGGGAGAGGCGGGAGGGGTCTGTGGGATTCCCCGCGCCCATGGAATGACGGGAGCGGGACCTACCCATTAAAAACACCACGGTGACTCTTCCGCACGATTTGGGAGGATAGCGGGAATCGCGCGAAGTATACTTCCGGTATCCTCCCCGTGCATGCACTGTGCGTCCATCCACGAGGGGACAAAAGCATCCCCCCGGTAGTCACGCTATCTCATGGCGGCAGGACGAGGTCACTCCGTCCCGCCGCCACCCGTCTCGGGGCCGCGTTCAATGGCGGCTGCGAGCCCCATCTCGCAACCGCCCGCGACCCCATTTTTACCCCTTCACGGCTGGTGGCTTATGGCCGCACCATGCCACCGAGGGTGCCTCCCGATGCGCCGGACCGGAATAGGCGTGGCACTCCCACCCCCATTCGGGCCTGCGCCTCGTGACTGGAGGAGGCTCTCTTCAGGAACCCCCTTCCAGCCAGGGTCATCCTCCAAGCAGCGGGGCCTGTCCACGACGCCCGGCGCCTGGGCAATGCCCTCCCGCCACTACACGAGCGCAAGCCTCAGCACGCCGCTGAAGCTCGCGTTCCCTGCCCGCGGCCTCCTTCTGCAACAGTACGCTCTCGCAAATGGAGGCCACGGCCCTTCACTTCCATGGCGCGCACCATGCCCGGCAGCGAGACATCCCGCCCGATGACGCTGACCAGGACGCGGCACTCCCCCTCCCATGCAGGGCACAACTTGAGGGTGTGTTCAGCTGTGTCCTGTTCAGCGTCATAATGGCAGCAACGGGCCGTCGGCTCCTTCCCTATCTGGCATAGGTATCTCCCGAAGCTGCCATTCCCGGAGAACACCTGTGCCATCCGGTAAGTGAGGCTTCCATGACCTCTGTCCAGCCACTCACTCAGGAGTGGCCAAACAGCCCCGACTGGTCGGTGCCCCGCGGTTGACAGAGCCAGCCACTCCTGCCACGCGAGCATCACGAACTGCCGGGCCTGCCACTTCAAATCGCCCAAGGCGAACCCAAGTAAGTTCCTACACACCCGGGACTGCCCCCACTCCCGCGGGGCGGTCGACGCGGTGAGGATACAGTACCGCGTGCGACCGCGCGAGGAGGTCTATGGGCGGCATCCCCGCAAGAACCGTCGCCGTCTCATGCGACACGGTCTGGTACCCACGGACGACCCTCAACGCCATCCGCCTCTACACCCGACGCAGCATCGTCATGCTGTGCCGGGAGGCCGCCAGGTCGTCCGCCCAAGCGGGGGCCCCGTAAAGGGCCACCGACTGTACCATTGCCACATAGAGGTGGCGCACTCGGACAGCCGGGCCCCCAGGTTGGGTAGGATTCGACATAAAGCCGCGACCATCCCCTCCATCCGGGGGACTAGGCAACGAAAATGCTCAACGAAGCGCCAATGGCTATCGAGGAGCTTCACCTCGATATCAGCCTCACCTACCCGGATCAGAGGGGGTGCCGGATCCTGCCGAGGTGAATGGAACGCTATCACCTCGGTCTTATGGACGGCCACCGTCATCCCCATCCCCCTGATCCGGCCGACGACGCGCTGCGCCTCCTCCTCCGCGAGATGCTTGGCCCCCCCCCCCCAGTGCGCCCCGATAGCCAGCGCCAGTGTGTCATCTGCATAACACACGGCGCTGACGCCGTCGGGGAGGCCGGCCCGCAACACCGTATCGTACGCGACGTTCCACAGGAGTGGCCCGAGGACTGACCCCTGCGGAACGCCGCAGTACACCTCCTTCCGCGTATCTCCATCCCGGCCCGACGGCCGACACCGAGAGGGCCCTGACGCGACCTATCGCGTCGATCATCGATCGACCCTCCCGGAAACCGTACTGGCACTTGGCCAGGCCGGGGGCACCACGCGACAGGTGCTCGACCAGACAGGCAGCAATCACGTGCTCGAAGAGCTTGCCCACCTCGTCGAGGTGGCAGATGGGCTTGTACGACCCACCTTCTGAAGGACCACTCTCGCCAATAACCAACTAAGGGGGAATCGCCCGTCCCTCAGGCATCGGTCAAACAACCGCCTGAGGTCGGCCACAAGGACGCCCTGGGTCAAGACCCAAACCCGACCGGGTCCAGCTCCCCGTGCGTGACCCCCAGCTAGGCCGCCCACTCAATTGGGACAGTCGCCGTTGCCGGAGGATGTGGAGCCCCCTCCCCAATAGGGAAAAGAGTATTGACCACGTCCTCCAGCAGCCGGGGGTCAAGACACTCGGTGATGGGGGCGCCCACGGATGCTCAGTTGCCTCAGGGACGAGGTAACCGAGGAAATATCCGAAAGGATCTCCTCGTCTCTGAGGCGGGTGGAGAAGGTGGCCGCATCCTCCTCCTTTAAGGGGCAGAAGAGCGGCGGCGCAGGGGACCTGCGGGAGGCTGCGCAGAAGATGAGGGAGGTGGCGCAGGAGCTGAGCGGGCGGAACGCCCGGCTGCAGTTTCTGTTGGCGGAGGAGAGGCGGGTGGGAAGGAGGGCAGAGGCGCGCTGAAATAGCGCGGCTCTCCCACTCATCCTCCCTCCTCCTCTGCCGCGCCCCACGGCGGCGGTAAATAAGTAGAGAGCGACGGCGGGGGCGCGGGGCCTCCCCGTTCCTTCTTCCCGCGCTCCGGCCGTGCAGAGTTCCCTATCCTTCTGAGAAGACGGACCTCTGAGGAGGATTGCGAACATGATAGATGGAAAGCTGGCCGCCTTCCGGGAGGAGATCTTCCCCGGAAGGGCGGTCACAAGGAAGGCGGTACCTCGCCGATCGGTATCGGTACAGTCGGGGAAAGCGAGGGTGGGTGGAGTTAAGGATCCGTCCACCATGGCCACTCCGGGGCAGCGGGTCGCGACCTCCAAGGGGGGCAGAGTACCCGCGGTCCCGGATCGCACATTCTCCGCGGCACCGTCCCAAGGGAGCGAGGCGGTGGCGCGGAAGGCGAGGAGGAGGTCGAGGAAGGCCTCGCAGCCACAGCCACCGCTGTCGCCGTCCGCGGCCGGGATAAAGGCCGCGAAGGTGCGACCTGGGCGCCCCCCCACGCCAAAACGTCAGCGGTGGCGCTGACCGTTGCGCAAGAGGGCAACGTGACCCTGGCGGGGGCGAAGAAGGCCGTGACCGGGAGTCTCCTGCTGGAGATCCCCGGTCCAGAGGGCCACGAGAAGGCGGACCGACTCGCCGAGAAGCTCTGGGAGCAGCTGGGCGAGCGGGGTGTCCGTGTCGCCAGGCGCACGAAGCGCACGGAGATGCGCGTTTGTTGGGCTGGACGACTCGGTCACAGCGCAGGAGGTGTCGTGTGCGCTAGCGAAGACGGGGAACAGCCCCGAAAGAGACGTGCGGGTCGGAGAGATCCGCAGGTCTCCATCCGGCCTGAAGTCGGTGTGGGCCCGGTGCCCCCTCTCCGCCGCCCGCAAGGTAGCGGAATCCGGGAGGGTGAAGGTGGGGTGGGTTTCGGCGCGAGTGGAGATACTCGCGCCGCGCCCGTTCCAGTGTCACCGCTGCCTCGGGTTTGTGCATGTGAGGCAGTGGTGCACCTCGCCGGTGAACTGCAGCGGTCAGTGCTACCGCTGCGGGGCGAAGGACCACCGCGCGAGCCAGTGTTCGGTGGCCCCTCACTGCGCGCTATATGCTGACTTGGCGAGGTCAGCCGATCACAGGGTGGGGAGCAAACAGTGCTCTCCGCCCTCCCGGAAGGAGAGCTTGAAGCAGCCCGCCCCGGTTCAGGCACCGCGGTCGGTGACATCGTCCACAATGGTGGTGGTCGGTGCCGCGGGGATGGACAGCCTGGAGGAGGCCGGGGCGGCCGCTAAATAGTGCCGCACTGGCCAACCTCAATCACTGCCGTGTGGCACAGGACATGATGTCTCAAGTCCTCGCGGAGTGGGGGGTTGTCCTGGCGGTTGCCACCGAGCCGTACCGCGTCCCTGATCACCCTCACCGGGTGGGCGACGCGGACGGCTTGGTAGCGACGGTATGGGGAGATGGCGACGGGCTCCGCCGTTCTCCATTCTGGAGAGCGGTCGTGGATTCATCGCCGTTGACTGGGGGGGAAGTCGCCGTGGTGGAGTGCTACATCTCGCTCTGCAACGGTCACGCCGCGATCGAGCAGTACCTGGCCGGGGTCGCGGCATGCGTGCAGCGTTACGCGGCCCGGCCGGTGCTGGTCCTGGGTGATTTCAACGCCAAGTTGGTGGCGTGGGGATCCCCCCGGACCACCGTTCGCGGCAGGATCCTGGGCGACTGGGCGGCGGGGCTCGACATTCGGTTACTGAACCGGGTGTCGGAGGACACGTGCATGCGGCGATATGGGGGGTCCATCGTGGATGCTGGATTCGCGACCCCCTCGCCGTGCGTATGGTGTCGGGTTGGCAGGTGGTCAGGGAGGCGGGAACACTCTCGGACCACCGGTATATGCGGATGGAGGTCTCTGCCCCCGGATGTATGTCCCGACACTACCGCCCGGGTGGCGCCCCACCGCGCCGCTGGGCGCTTTGGCGCCTGGACAAGGACGCAATGATGGTAGCTGCTCTCGCTGCAATTTGGCCGCAGGGGGCTGCCGAGTTGCCGAGCATAGACGAGGAGGTCGCCCGGCTCAGGGGATTAGTCGCAAATATTTACGACGCGGCGATGCCCCGGGTCGGGCGGGCTTCTCCTCGCCGGGAGGTGTACTGGTGGTCGGCCGCAATCGCAGAATTGCAGGTCGAGAGTGTGCGCATCAAACGCCAGTACACCCTCGCGCTCCGTCGTCTACGAAGAGACGATAGCGTGGCGCGAGCGAGGGCAGATAACCAGTATGAGTCATACCGTACGGCTCGGGTTGCTCTGCTGGTCGCCATCAAACGGGCCAAGACCTGGGCATGGAAGGAGCTCCTCCAGACCCTCAACGACGATTCCTGGGGGCGCCCGTATAAGGTGGTGGTAAATAAGCTCCGCCCGTGGGCGCCCCCCGTCACCAGGGAGGGAGGACCTCGTCCTCCGGCGGCGGCAACAGTCCCAATTGAGTGGACGGCCGAGCTAGGGGTTACGCAGGTGGAATTGGCCGCCGCCAGCAGACGACTCGGGGTGCGTAATACGTCCCCGGGACCGGATGGTGTGCCCGGCCGGGTTTGGGTCTTGACCCAGGGCGTCCTTGGGGACGACCTCGGGCGGTTGTTTGACCGATGCCTGAGGGACGGGCGATTCCCCCCTAATTGATTAGTGGCGAGGATGGTCCTCCTTCGGAAGGCGGGTCGGCCCTCGGAGTCTCCCTCCGCGTACCGGCCCATCTGTCTCCTCGACGAGGTAGGCAAGCTCTTCGAGCGCGTGATTGCTGCCCTCCTCGTCGAGCACCTGTCGCGGGTTGCCCCCGGCCTGGCCGAGTGCCAGTACGGTTTCCGGGAGGGCCGATCGGCGATCGATGCGATAGGTCGCGTCAGGGTCCTCTCGGGGTCGGCTGTCTCCCGGGGAGGTGTGGTTTTGGCAATATCTTTGGATATTTCCAACGCCTTTAATACCCTGCCCTAGGAGGAGATAAGGAGGGGGCTCGAAGATCATCGGGTCCATCCTTATCTCAGGGTAGTCGTCGGGGATTATCTCCGCGGCAGGTGGATCGAGTATCCGGGTCGGGATGGAGATATGCGGAAGGAGGTGTACTGCGGCGTTCCGCAGGGGTCAGTCCTCGGGCTACTCCTGTGGAACGTCGCGTATGGTACGGTGTTGCGGGCCGACCTCCCCGACGGCGTCAGCGCCGTGTGTTATGCAGATGACACACTGGCGCTGGCTGTCGGGGCGCACTGGAGGAGAGCCAAGCGTCTCACGGAGGAGGCGCAGCGCGTCGTCGGCTGGATCAGGGGGATGGGGATGACGGTGGCGGTCTACAAGACCGAGGTGATAGCGTTCCATTCACCTCGGCAGGAACCACTACCCCCTAGGATTTTGGTGTGTGTTTCGATCTAGATGGCTTTCCAGGGCACTGGATAGCCTCGATTTAATTAAATTAATTGTAGACGTAACTTAGTTTAAAAACGGAACCCAATCAAATACTGTCTTTGATTATGGTTGGCTTATAAATACACTTAAGTTTAATAGCTGAATTATGTACACTTTAATTAAAAATAATTTGGTTAATAAAACGGTCTTGTTGGTTTTATTAACAAGAAACCGCGACTTGAGCGGATCGGAAACCGAGATCGATTTAACTGGTCTAACGCGAGCACGTTTTCTCTGGTCTTAACACGAGCACGTTTTCTCTGGTTTTAACACGAGCACGTGTAATTGCCGGAGATCCGGAAGAGAAGGAGCGTTTCCTTTCTTGCGGGAAAGCTAGAACCGCGTAGTTTTGTCGCGCGGGTTGGGGGAATCACGACAAGCCGAGACAGTGATCTATTGTAACTGATTTGTCCAATAGATGTCTCGACTCGTACGATTTCCCATTCTCGTTGATTGGCCGCACGCGGCGTGGTCAATCCTGAACAGTGTGTGAGGCTGATATCGAGGTGAAGCCCCAGATGAAGTATCTGCGACTGATCCTCGATAGCCACTGGCGCTTCGAGGAGCAATTCCGCTACCTGGTTCCCCGGTTGGAGAGGATGGTCTCGGCTTTAGGCCGGATCCTCCCCAACCTGGGGGGCCCGACGGGACGAGTTCGCCGCCTCTATGTGGCAATGGTTCAGTCGGTGGCCCTATACGGGGCCCCCGTCTGGGCGGACGACCTGGCGGCCTCCCAGCGCAGCATGACGATGCTGCGTCGGGTGTAGAGGCGGATGGCGCTGAGGGTCCTCCGCGGCTACCGGACCGTGTCGCATGAGTCGGCGACGGTTCTTGCGGGGATGCCGCCCATGGATCTCCTCGCGCGGTCGCACGCGATGATGTATCGTCACCGTGTCGAATGTCGCGCGGGGGTGGGGGCGGTCCCGGGATTGCAGAAACTTGCTTGGGGCGATTTGAAGCGCCAGGTCCGGCAGTTCGTGGTGCTCGCGTGGCAGGAGCGGTTGTCTCTGCCAACCGCGGGGCACCAGACATTCGGGGCTATTCGGCTACTCCTGAGTGAGTGGCTGGACAGAGGCCATGGAAGCCGCACTTACCAGATAGCACAGGTGTTCTCTGGGCATGGCACCTTCGGGAGACACCTGTGCCGGATAGGGAAGGAGCCGACGGCGCGTTGCTGCCATTGTGACGCTGAGCAGGACACGGCTGAACACACCCTCGACGTGTGCCCTGCGTGGGAGGGGGAGCGCCGTGTTCTGATTGGCGTCATCGGGCGGGATGTCTCGCTGCCGGGCATGGCGCGCACCATACCCGGCAGCGAGGAAAAGTGGAGGGCCGTGGCTGCCTTCTGCGAGAGCGTAATGCTGCAGAAGGTAGCCGCGGGCTGGGAGTGCGTGCTCCAGCGGCGAGCTGAGGCTCGCGCTCGTGTGGTGGCAGGAGGGCGTCGCCCAAGCGCCGGGCGTCGTGGGCGGTCCCCGTGGCGTGGCGGATGGCCCTAACTGGAAGGGGGTTCCTGAGCGGAGCCTCCTCCAGCCACGCGGCGCAGAGCCGGTCCGGATGGGGTTGGGAGTGCCACTCCAATTCGGGTCCGGCACATCGGGAGGCACCCTCGCTGGCATGGTGCGGCCATGAGCCACCATCCGCCGGGGGGTAGAAATGGGGTCGCGGGCGGTTGCGAGATGGGGCTCGCAGCTGCCAATAAACGTGGCCCCGAGACAGATGGCGGCGGGACGGAGCGGCCTCGCCCTGCCGCCATGAGACAGAGTGACTGACGGAGGGATCGTTTGGGATTCCCCGCGCCCAGTGACGGGCACGGGGGGGATACCAGAAGTATGCTTCGTGCGATTCCCGGTATCCTGCCAAATCGTACGGGAGGATCACCGTGGGGTTTTTAGTGGGTAGGTCCCGCGCCCGTCATTACATGGACGCGGGGAATCGCACACACCCCTCCCGCCACTCCCCAAAGTGGTGGGAGGGAGTCCTTCGAAGATTTTCACTGACCGCCATTCTTGTACGCCACTGTGCGTAGAACGCGACTCATAAAGCGCCGTGGTGTTCTAGTCCCAATCGTAAGTCGCCGAGTGCGCCGTTGAAAGACTGCACCACACCGTGTTCCATACGCACATACAAAGACTGTAAGGGGCCGAGGACCGGGTGACTGTTGGAGCCTTACAACCTCTCTCTAATCGCCCTCTCCTGTGACATTCAAGTGTTGCAGTCGCCAAAGAAACGAGACTGAATCTCGTTTTCACGAAACGACTGAGCGATTCCCGATTTAAAGGGAACGCTCACACATACAGTCCATGAGCTTAGCTGCGTATCGCGGCGGCGGAGATTCCCCGCTCCTGAGTGCGACAAGCACAACCCAGGAGCGTGTGGAAATGAGCAAGACACATAACGTGGCTAACGTTGTCAGGTATTTAACGCCTAAACTTGTCTCTCTCTTTCTATTCCATAACAGCGCGACGCGAGCCGTCAGACTGATCGATGCGAGGGTCTTTCTAGACGTCAGCTAGACGTCTAGGTTTTCCCCCAATTTCTTCTATCGTTTGTATTTAAGAGTCAGATTTAAAGAAAAAAACGGCTTAGTCGTTTAAGGTGACCAAGCGAAAATAAAATTCTAATTGTACCGCTTATTTTCCGTCAGTTCCTTTCCTCGATATCCGGACTCCCGTTAGGCGAGGTATTTTCAAACCTCCAAACCCTAACAAACAGGACTCAATAAATAAATAAATAAATAAATAGAAATTGGTAAATAAAATAACAATAAAGCAAGTAACAGTAAACATTAAATAGTAAATAGGTAGTAAATAAGTAAGTAGTAAGAGAAACAGTATAAGTGTTCAAAGATTGCATAATGCCGAGCGATTGTCCTCGGCCGCGGTTACCGTTAATCCTGTTAACGTACAATTCTAAGGAGATTATCTCTAATAGGATTTGTACAGCAAGCAGTGATAGAAAAACGCGTGTATTACTAGTTTTTCTGGCATCGATAACGGCTCATTACCTTCGGTTCGAGTGTGCTAACGGTGTTGATGACGTCAGTATCGTGAGAGAGTAGCGCGCAAATAATTAGACAAAGATAGACTGCCGAAATTTAGACAGCGCCGCGGAACGATTAATTAGAATACCACGGCGACATCTTCGGCTGTCAATCCGCACAGTCCTACAACGATTTCTGAAGAAGACACATCGGCTCTGGATCGTGTCCGAACTGATTTCGAGCGAATCTTGAGAGTGAAATTCCTGAGATACAGCTAGTAGATGATTCTTAAATAAAGGGTGCAACGAGCCGATGTACAGTCTGGTGCGGGTCCTCTGATTGACCTCGCACAGCTGAGAATTCATTAAAACTCAAATAGCATCAATTAATTTAGACTTTGCTTATCAAACGAGTCGACTTTCGATTCGAATAAAAGCATTGAGGAGTTTCGTTTGGGAAATTCCCAAACGAGCTCAATTCCTATTTACTGTCTAGTTTGGAGGGTTCGAGAATACACCAATAAGGTGTTCGACCCCCCTCGTGCAGTATTATTTTGTCGTTTCAAGCGTATAAACGTTTGAAACACAGAGAAGTGGGCGGATACCGTTGAAACTTCTCTGTGATTGTCGTTCGGCTTAGGGAGGCACCTACATGGTGAACCTCCAGGTGGGCTCACTGGAGTCAGGTCAGCGTTCACTTCGGACGCTTGACATTCGGTCTTCGATTCCTTACCTCTACAGTTCCCGCCGGTGTAACGTTTAGAGGAGCATCTGTGCGGAGAGGTTACGGAGTCGCGGGTCAGTCCCCCACGTAGTTCAAATACTGTCACGAATCACGTCGAGTGGTGCATTCGGGCAGTGAACAATGTGCAGTCGGGCTTCGCAGTGCAACTCTCGACCAACAAGTCATCTGTTGGAACGTTAAAGAGAAGCCGCAGATCGACGGTCGTGCCGTTGTACTGCAGTGCGACTCGACGCACAGACTCCGTGGGCATACTCACGGTATCAGTGCATTTGGAGCCTTGCAACCTCCACTTGCATCCCCGTCCACTAGACAATCGACTCAGTTCGGCGTCGAAAGGAAATTTAATTCTTTTCACGCCAAAATCAAATACAGTCCACTTGCGAGCTCGTATATTACGAGCGAGCGTAATTCTCCGCTCCTATACATTCGATTCCCGAAGCCAGGAGCGTGAGGACACAAACGCGGCATAGATACGTATAACGTATTTACGTGTGTCTAACACATAGCCGTGTTTTTCTGATTATAGGAACCTTGGCCTACCTCAACGTGCCGGTTCCGACGTAGGATTGAAAACGATATTATTTGGATAGTTAAATAAGATTTTTCTTAATTTCTTATTGTTTATTTTATTTTTATTTTTATAATAAACAGTTTTTTTTTTGAAAAAGAAAATCTTACATTCCCAACTGACTTCCCACAATAAAAATCCGATCCCTCTATCCGGACTTCGTAGTTAAAAGCATCAGCTTTTTAACAATAAGAAACAGAAACAAAACATGTAAGTGTTGGTGGCGCATGATTCAACGGGTGTATAAGTTCTGCGTGGTGAATCTATTATAATAATACGTCTCGGAGGATATGTATGTGTGTGTGAGACTAAAGTACAAATGCGCTAATAAGCAGTGAAAGCTCAATTATGGTGTTTTTAAGTAAACGAAGAGGGTTGAAGTATGCGTAATTAATTAAAATGAAATAGAAAGAGAATTAAACAATAATAAAATTAAAAAATAATATAATAAAATAAGAATAAATATAAGATAAAATAAATTTAAACGGTAGATAGATAAATAACTAAATATATAAACAATAAATAAACGGTAAACAATAAGTAAACAATAAGTAGACGATAAGTAGCATACCTACATTATGTTAACCTTACATAAAATCTACCAGCAACATATAAAAGATTGTCAGCCATTTGGGGTGTAAAGAAATAATATAATAGAATCCGTCTCAATTAGTGGGTAGAAATTCTATCGAGTAGAGTAGAACAAAAGTGAAACGTAAGTGTATAACTTATTGGGGTAGGCCACTTATTGTTAGTACGCCGTATATGAGATATATGCAGACAGCAAGAGAGTTAGTCCAGGGAGTAGAAAAGCGCCAGTAATTGAGGAATAAATAAATGAATAATAACAGTAATACAATATGTAACGCGCATATCCCAACCCGGAACCGAGTCCCCGCGACCGGTGGTTTCCCGCGCGGCCGCTAGGCGTCCGCGACTTCTCGCCACTAATTACGCGTCGCGCGGGTATTAATACCGAGCCACCGGCCGGATTCAGGGGACTCGTGTCTTGCTCGTCGAAGCCGAATCAAGTGACGAGAGATTGCGTACGAACCACTACGGGTCTACACGAGCTCCGCTTTTTGAAAACACAAGAGTGCGAGGGGCACTCTCGCCACCGATCCGCTGAACCTCCCATAACCCTGGATACTGGGTCGAACCTCTTCCCTATTTTCTACCCTGGCCCTACCGACATCGCGGCCTCGTAACAGCGTAGGTAGGGTATTGTATGTCCTCTTCTCTCCGCTGAGCGCCCGAACGCTCACACCGTCGAGCAATCGCCGCTCTCGCCGAGCGACCGACCGCTCACCGCGCCGTCCTCCGTAGCCGTAAGATTTGTACCTAGACTAAGTTAGTAATAAACACGTTTTAAAATCGACAACCCAGCCCACGTCACTCACCGCAACGAACCCTCGACCGCCGACTGATTCGGCACCCGCCACCTTCCTCCGCGTCCCCCTCGAATCGGACCGTCCACGGGGGAACGGTCACAAATAAATTAAAATAAAATAACATAAAATGAAGTAAGATAAGTAAGATTTAAGATATATCGTTATACCTGATGACAGTGAAAGCAATGGAAGAATAAAGACATAATATAATCAGCGTACAATACTCCGGGTGTGTTCCGGATAATTCCGAGCGGTAATGTTCCGGGCGTGAATTATGAACATATGCGGGGTTAGGTTACATTAGTATGTATGTGTGTTTAAATATCGCGTTAATTCGACGTATTCTAAAGTAGAATAAAATTCGTCACTCGGTATTGTTTTTTCGGCGTATGTAAGTGACCAGAGGTACCTCGGTCATCGTGTCCGCTACGCGAAAACGGTACCGGATAGAAAAACAGTCGCGCTCGGGTTTTTTCAAGACATCACGCGATCGACCACGTAACGCTCAATGTCGAAACGAAAGTTTCGACGCGCGTGTCTAGAGAAGGTACGACAATTTTGTATTAGACAAAGACGGACTCAAAAGACGTCTACAGCGCCGCTCTACGGAGGTTTCGCCCATCGAGCGAACATTTTGACTGTCCGTGCTCGTCCGTCACTCTTAATCTGGAACCGGCAGGGAGCACGTGGGCATACGACCCCGCTCCACGAAAATTCCAATACGACCAAATAGTTACGAGTTATTCGAACTTTCGAAGAAATTAAAAACGTGGAAAAGGAAGGACTCAATACGAGAACGGATTGGAAAACAGTCTCTTACCGTGAATCCTTCCACAACCCGTTTACAGTTTAAATCAACGGAATAGTAAACGAGGACACGGAAGCATTCGATACGAGAACGGATTACGAACTAATCCCTTACCGTGAATCATCCCGTAACCCGTCCATGATTCGAATAAACGCAACCATAAACGTGGATAAGAAGGACTCGATACGAGAACGGATTGTGAACTAATCCCATACCGTGAATCCTTCCGCAACCCGTTTATAATTTAAAACAGATCCAGTCGGGCTTCGACCAGATCAACAAGACTGTAAAAATCTCGTGGATTATAATACGAGACTTCCATTCGGCGGTGGCTATAATCCACATCAGTCTGAATTCAGGCACGTATCGCTGCAATCAGAGGTCGTGTCCGAGGTATCGAGTTTGACTCTCGATCCTCCCTTGATTGTCGAACGGTTACAACCCCACCTATAGGGGCCTTCGTGGCATATATACCCTGGGTGGACTTTTTTTTTTTTTTTTTTTTTTTTGTCGTGGGGAAAATCTTCGAAAGACTCCCTCCCACCTCCTTGGGGAGAGGTGGGAGGGGTGTGTGGGATTCCCCGCGCCCGTACAACGACAGGCGCGGGACCTACCCACTAAAAACCCCACGGTGACCCTTCGGCACGCTTTGGGAGGATACCGGGAATCGCTCGAAGCATTCTTCCGGTATCCTCCCCGTGCCCGCGCTTTCGCGCCCATCCCCCGGGGGGACAACCGGTCCCCCCAGTAGACACACTGCCTCATAGCGGCGGGACGGGGCCACTCCATCCCGCCGCTATCCGTCCCGGGGCCGCGTTTAGTGGCGGCTGCGAGCCCCAACTCGCAACCGCCCGCGACCCCGTTTCCACCCCTCGGCGGCCGGGCGTTCATGGCCGCACCAGACCGCCGAGGGTGCCTCCCCTTGCGTCGGACCGGTAGGGGGAGGCACTCCTACCCCCAACCGGTCCGACTCGGCGCCGCCTGGCGGGAGGAGGGTCCCCTCAGGACCCCCCTCCCAGCCTAGGTCATCCGCCACGCCGAGGCGGCCGCCCGCGACGCCTCGCGACCGGGCGACGACCTCGGGCCACCGCACGAGCGCGAGCTTCAGCGGCGCGCTGAAGCTCGCGCTCCCTCCCCGCGGCCTCCTTCTGCAACATTACGTTCTCGCAGAAGGAGGCCACGGCCCTCCACTTCTCCTCGCTGCCGAGCATGGCGCGCACCACGCCCGGCAGCGAGACATCCCGCCCGACGACGCCGACCAGGACACGGCGCTCCCCCTCCCACGCGGGGCATACCTCCAGGGTATGATCCGCCGTGTCCTGCTCAGCGTCGCAGTGGCAGCAACGCGCCGTCGGCTCCTTCCCTATCCGGCACAGGTACCTTCCGAAGCTGCCATGCCCGGAAAATACCTGTGCCAGCCGGTAGGTGAGGCTGCCATGGCCTCTGTCCAGCCACTCCTTCAGGAGTGGCCGAACAGCCCCGACAGTCCGGTGCCCCGCGGTTGGCAGAGCCAGCCGCTCCTGCCACGCGAGCAACACGGACTGCCGGGCCTGGCGCTTCAAATCGCCCCAAGCAGGTTCCTGCCCGCCCGGGACCGCCCCCACCCCCGCGCGACGGTCGACGCGGTGCCGGTACATCACCGCGTGCGACCGCGCGAGCAGGTCCATGGGCGGCATCCCCGCTAGAACCGTCGCCGCCTCATGTGACATGGTCCGATACCCGCGGACGACCCTGAGCGCCATGCGCCTCTGCACCCGACGCAGCATAGTCATGCTGCGCCGGGAGGCAGCCAGGTCGTCCGCCCAGACGGGGGCCCCGTATAGGGCCACCGACTGGACCATTGCCACATAGAGGCGACGAACTCGGCCCGCCGGGCCCCCCAGGTTGGGCAGGATCCGGCCCAGAGCCGCAACCATCCTTTCCAACCGGGGGACCAGGCAGCGGAAATGCTCCTCGAAACGCCAGTGGCTATCGAGGATCAGCCCCAGATACCTGATCTGGGGCTTCACCTCGATGTCAGCCCCACCCACCCGGTTCAGAGGGGGTGGCGGATCCTGCCGAGGTGAATGAAACGCAATCACCTCGGTCTTATGGACCGCCACCGTCATCCCCATCCCCCTGATCCGGTCGACGACGCGTTGCGACCCCTCCTCCGCGCGACGCATGGCCCTCCCCCAGTGCGCCCCGACGGCCAGCACCAGTGTGTCATCCGCATAACACACCGTGCTGACGCCGTCGGGGAGGCCGGCCCGCAACACCGAGTCGTACGCGATGTTCCACAGGAGTGGCCCGAGGACCGACCCCTGCGGAACACCGCAGTACACCTCCCTCCGCATATCACCATCCCGGCCCGGATACTCGATCCACCTGCCGCGGAGATAATCCCCGACGACCGCCCTGAGACAAGGGGGGATTCGATGATATTCGAGTCCCCTCCTTATCTCTTCCCAGGGGAGGGTGTTAAAGGCATTGGCAATATCCAAGGATATTGCCAATGCCACCCCTCCCCGGGAGACGGCCGCCTCCGAGAGGGCCCTCACACGACCTATCGCGTCGATAGTCGATCGGCCCCCCCGGAAACCGAACTGGCAGTCGGCCAGACCGGGATCACCCCGCGACAGGTGCTCGACGAGGCGGGCAGCAATCACACGCTCGAAGAGCTTGCCCACCTCGTCGAGGAGACAAATGGGCCGGTATGCGGAGGGAGACTCCGCGGGCCGACCCTCCTTCCGGAGCAGGACCATCCTGGCCACCTTCCAACTGGGGGGGAATCGCCCGTCCCTCAGGCAGCGGTCGAACAACCGCCTGAGGTCGGCCCCAAGGACGCCCTGGGTCAAGACCCAAACCAGGCCGGGCACACCATCCGGACCCGGGGCCGTGTTACGAACCCCGAGCCGTCTGATGGCCGCTGCCAGCTCCTCCTGCGTGACCCCCAGCTCGGCCGTCCACTCCACTGGGACAGCCGCCGCCGCCGGAGGACGCGGTCCCCTCACCCCAATTGGGAAGAGTGTATTGACCACGTCCTCCAGCAGCCGGGGGTCAAGACCCTCGGTGACGGGGGGCGCCCACGGGCGGAGCTTATTCAGCACCACCTTATTTGGGCGCCCCCATGGATCGTCATCAAGGGTCTGGAGGAGCTCCTTCCATGCCTGGGTCTTGGCCCGTTTGATGGCGACCTGCAGAGCAACCCGCGCCACGCGGTATGCTCGATACAGGTCATCAGCTGCCCTCGCTCGCGCCACGCCGTCGCCTGTACGTTGACGACGGCGCGCGCGGGTGTACTGGCGTCGGGCGCGGACAGTCGCGACTCGCAACTCCGCGATCGCGTCCGACCACCAGTACACCGCCCGGCGAGGAGAAGCCCGCCCGACCCGAGGCATCGCCGCGTCGCAAATACCCGCGACCAATGCTCCGAGCCGGGCGACCTCCTCCTCTATGCTCGGCAACTCGGCCGCTCCCTGCGGCCAAGTTGCAGCGAGGGCAGCTGCCATCAGGGCGTCCTTGTCCAGGCGCCGAAGCGCCCAGCGGCGTGGTGGGGTGCCACGCAGGCGGCCGTGTCGGGATGCACTCGCGGCGGCAGAGACCTCCATCCGGATGTACCGGTGATCGGAGAGTGTCTCTGCCCCCGCGACCACGTGCCAACCCGACACCATGCGCACGGCGTTGGGGGTCGCGAATCCAACATCCACGATGGACCCCCCATATCGTCGCACGCATGTGTGCTCCGACCCCCGGTTCAATACCCGGAGGTCGAGCCCCGCCGCGCAATCGCCCAGGATCCCGCCGCGAACGGAGGTCCTGGGGGATCCCCAAGCCACCGACTTGGCATTAAAATCCCCCAGGACCAGCACCGGCCGGGCCGCGTAGCGCTGCACGCATGCCGCGACCTCGGCCAAGTACAGCTCGAACGCAACGTGACCGCTACGGGGCGAAATGTAGCACCCCACCACAGCGACTCCCCCCCAGTCCACGGCGACGAATCCCCGACCGCGCTCCAACAAGGAGAACGGTGGGGACCCGTCGCCCCCTCCCCATACCGTCGCCACCAAGCCGCCCGCGTCGCCCACCCAATGAGGGTGATCAGGGACGCGGTACGGCTCGGCGGCGACCGACAATATGTGACTTGGGAATTTGTCCTATTAGCTTCATTATTTTTTGAATATCCCATTCATATTCTGGGATATAAACAGAACATACAGAGATGGGAAATGGATGTTTTATTCTCACTGCTATTGCTTGCAAGCTGGTATTGAGTTTTATTCGTTCTGCTGGGATATTATCTTTTATTAGTAGTGCTACTTCTCCCTTCGCTCTGGCGGTGTCAACGACATCTAGTCGATGTAAGGTGAATTTTCTAACTGGTATTTGATCCGAGGGTCTTAAGTGTGTTTCCTGTAAGCTTATGGTGGTTGGATTATATTTTGCTGCTAGAGGTTCCAATTCTGCTTTGTGTGAGCGGTGTCCGTTACAATTCCATTGTAGAAAAGTGGCCATTTTTATTTCGTGGGTTTAGTATATTTGATAGCTTTTCTAGGGTCGTTGCTATCGCCCCGCTTTGTAATTTCAGCCTTCATTTTTCTCTCTGTGTGATTTTTGTTTTTATTTGTCCTTAGTGCCGTAAATATGGAACCTTCTGACTCCGACTCGTGATCGGAATTCGATACTGTTACTGGCGTTGCTGTTTTTCTCTTCGAATCTCCGTTTGACTCCCAGCTGATCTAAGTCTATTTGATTGCCTTTTCTTTGCTGATTGTTCAATGGATGAGTCAGAATCTCCTCTAGCTCTGATGCTGCATGAGGTCTCATTCGCAGAAGTAATAGGTGTTGACGTTTCTAATATGCCCTTTCTTCTGAATATTGTGTCGGTTTCTATGTAGTCTGTAATGGGGTTGCGTTTCATTAAGTCTAGATCTGTATTTCCCTTCCTTTTGTATGGAGATAACCTGTGTGGGTATTGGGTTCTGTAGTTCCACTTCCCTTTTATGTGCGTGTAAGTTTGTATCTCCTCCACCATTTCTGTTCCTACTCTCAAGATGTGATTGTATGATCTTGCTTATTTCGGGTATGAGTTTCTCTATTATAACATCAGTGCTATTTTTTGTGTTTCGTTGTGCTGTGATTCTAGCGTATGACATCGCATTAGTAGAGTTTTGCCTGTATTTTAGTTTTGCTTGCGTATAAGTTAGGTGTTCCGTCACTTTAATTTTTTGAATGTTCGTTTCTTCCTGATGCCATTGACAAGATCTTGAATATGGGAAGTGTGGACCATGGCAGTGCGGCTTACTTCCACATTTGCATATTTCTTCATTAGGACATCTCGTAGAAATATGGCCAAATATTTGGTATCGGGAGCAACGTAAGGACGGCGGAATCTATTGCCTTACCGGGATTGAGAGGTAGCCAGCCATTATCCTTTCTGGTAGCGCTGGGCTGTCGAAGGTTAAGATATATGAGTTGGAATCCATCCTAACTCCGTCTCTAATTGTTTGGAGTCGTTTTACGTCAATGACACACGCGTCTGCTAGTTCCGTTTTTATTTCCTCCACTGTGCAACATTCTAGATCTCGGTTGGTAATTATGCCCTTCGAAAGGTTGAGGTTTTGGTGAGGTTCAACATGCACCTGGATCCCTGCTAGCAATGTTAAATTTCTAGTTTGCTGAGCTTGCGCTGGGCTTTTTATATCAATTAATAATCCTTCCCGTATCTTTTTCACATTCCTAACATTACCAATTTGTTCATTGATGTCTCTCTGTATTTAAAACGGGCTCATTTTCTGTATTTCACCTTCCGGTGATTGCACAATGTAAAAAACAGCATTCCTACCTATAAGCGGTGTTCTGGAAGCTGTTATGGGATGTTTGCCCACATTTGAAGATGTGGACGGCTCCTTTGAGTTTATAATAGTTTTTAAAGAACAATTCATATGGTTCCCTCGAGTACGCTCGGAAACATCGTCAATCACAGCAGAGCTAATATAAGACTAGAAGACGCCTGGTATCTGGTATCCACCGTTCGTGACTCACTCTCGTGGAGCCACACATCCCCTCAGCACGGTAGGTTACACATTGGGATTCCGGACTCGGGGCCCCGGGTGCGTCAAACCCGTATTTACCGTAAGGTATGTCCCCTGGGGGGAACAGATGTTTTTCTTCCTAATACGCTGTTCGAATTGCTTTGCTGCCTCATGACGATTCTACTCGGCTCATGAAAAAACATTTCCCTCAGCCCTGTTAAAGGGTCATTGACAGATATTGTGATATTTTCAGGTTTTGAATGAAACCACTCAAACGCTTTGCCTTTCAATCGCGACGCAATTACAAGTCTCATCATGTCATCTGCTACGCAATACGTCGCACTCAACAAATATACTTGTCTCTCCCAAGTTTCAAATGTTTCTCCTCGCCCATCGAAATAACTTAACATATCCACCAGCACTGGTACAGATATTTGCGGTGTCGCAAGAGGTGTTTGTTGAGATGTACCCGCGGATTCGCCACCACTAGAGAAATTTGACCCTTGCATACGCCTTAACATTTCGATCTCTCGACGTGCAAGTTCAAGTTCGCGCTGATTCAATCCTATTTCCCTTTGAGAAAGAATTAACTCTTGCTGCAACCGCGTTTGGTCACTCGTTGGAGGGTTGTCCCCATTTTCATCCACTGAATCTTCTGTCGGTACGGTGTCCCTCCTGTCTTTCATCCAATTGCCGGATGGATCTGCATCCACCAATCTGCGAAGCAATTCTGATTTTACGCCAGTAGTGTTCAGTCCTAGCATTTTCAATTTCTCCTTCAACTCTGCGACGGAAAATCCACTAGCCTCCATTTTCAGTTTCTCAGTTCTCACCACTTTGTACACGACGCTCACCTCAATCCCACAGTCACTCTACCAGTTTTTCACTTTGTTCTCTTTTTTTTTTTAAAAAAAAAGATCGCACTTTTCTCTTCTCACTCTTTCACTTGGTCTCTTTTCATTCTGTCTTTTTTTTCACTTTTTCTCACACGCTATCCCGGACGAGCCTCCAAATTTGTGGGAAATTGAGGGAACGATAATAAAACTCGCCACTTGCAACAATCAAAATGCTTTTATTCTCCTAGTAATCCGCTCTCTTCGACGTCACGATCTCTAATGATTCTTTCTCGGCCTGCCGCGTTTCCAATCATCCTCATACACACACACACTCACACATATATTCCAAACGATAACTCACCGATCATTCATACCTCGTGTTAGAAACTAAGGGTTCTAACCGGGGTCCGGACGAGGGAAATACTAGGGGAAGTGATTGATAAGTTTTTATTTGTAATTTTCGCTTGTCGCAAAGCGACAAGCCTTTTATTTAAATTTAACAAAAAATGAAAAAATAAAAAAAATATAAAATTACAAAAAAACAAGAATTATTTTTTATAATCCGGCCGGGGGTGTGGCTTCACCGGCGTGGCCCCGGTTGGGATGGACCTTGGTTGCTGTAACAAAGGTTCGTTCAGATTAAATACGTGCGTACACGTATCGTAAACACACGCTCGTCAGCTGTTCGCCTCGCTCTCCTAGCGACTATCGGTGCGCTGGGAGGGGGAATCAGCTGTCGTTTAACGTGGATCAGTGGACTGTAAATTTGTACTTGTTCGCTGATAATTATTTATTGAAATTATCAGCGAGACTTTTACCCTGAACAGAAGAGAATTCACTCGTATCTGTCGGGGGCGACTTAGCCACGGACGGGTCACCAAATGGAGGTCGTAAAGCTCCAAATGGGTGGATCCCGTGAACACGCTCTCTGTGCGGGTGACGTAGGAACGTCGTGCGAGGTGATTTTCTGCGACACTGTAAAATTACTGCACGGCGTCCGTTTCTACCGGGGACCGTGACAGTAAAGTGTCCTTTGCAAAAAATCCCTCGCGGGTCCAACCGCACTATAAAGCCTACCCGGCGACCGTGTTGCACGGGGACCGTATCTAGTAGGCGGCATGACGGAAGGTCAGGCGACCTTGAACCCGAACTCCTCCGTAGGGTGTACGGTCGACTCGTACACCGACGGGTTTTTGGAGAGGGTTTTTTCAGCGACCTTAGCACGAAGAGCACTCCACGAGGCGGTACCGATTCAACGGTATGACCTTTGGGAGGCTCCAAAGCCGTATAGCTTTAAAGGGATTCTGGGTGGGTGCACCCTGAGTCCCTTACGTCGCGGTCGCGGCAACGACTGCAACGTACAATCCTTCCTAGCGAAGGCGGTCGTGCCACGCGCAGCGTGTATTACGACCTCCCTTTTGTCGCAGGTAGATTGTTATGGGAGAACTCTAACCGCAGCAACGGAGAGAATTCTTTGTAAGACAAATCCAAATGTTATATGCGAGTCCGTACTTGAGGAGCGAGATCTTCACGGATCCGCTCCCGTTCGCAGTCGGCTCGTGAATAATTACGATTATCGTCGCGGATCGACAGACGAAGACTCGGTCGCACCTTGTCGTCGCGACGCGGCGCTGCCGAATTCAGCTGTCGATCTCTTTTCAATATATCATACGGTTCTCTCTCTCGACGCTGACGTCACGATACCGTTTAAACCGGTGTGAAGCGAATCTTCGCGTGAGGTCTGCGTACAAAAACACGTAAACGGCCGCGGTTTTAAATCGTCCGAACGTTCAACGAACCTGACGAACGCTTAACCTTCCGCAGTGTCACGTACACAAACGGATACGGGAATCGCAGCCGAGAATTTAATATTTCAGACTAACGCGATTTTAAATAGTTTTTTAACATATTTAAACACCTCGCAATACGACACCTCGGGCTAGGCCCGGTATCCCACACTCGGCCATCCTGTGAAATATCTCTCCCCAGATATTGTTTATATTTTTACCTTATTCATCTTCAGACAGGCCGTCGCTTTGTTCGTCGATCCATGGCTTCATGTACTCTGCGGAAGTTGACGTCATGTACAAATCGATTGCGTGTCGGATCTTTCAGACTTTCCAATCTAGCGATACGAGAGATCAATGATTGTTTTGCGCCGATTGGTTTTGTTCTTGATTCGGCTTCGTTCCTCCAAAGAATTGAGACAATCGTCAAATCGATGTTATATTGCATATATATTGTATTCTTCCTTCGACCTTAATTGAGGAGCCTGCTCGTACAGCTCCTGCTCTTGATGGTCCATACTGTCGTTTTTGTGTTGACGTGAACCGTGATGCTCACGATATATTATAAAATCTGCGCCCCGATAATGCTCGCGATATATTAAAGAAATCTGTGTCCTCGATTGCAATGTTATAAGTTTTACAAAAGTTGGCAATAACTCGCACCGTGGATCCCTCATGATTTAAATCATCAAAAGACATCTAATTTCTTTCCCCTTCTCTTTTACTGACCTCTGGCAATTACCTTTCGTGTACCCCCTCCCCTCCTCCTCTGGGGACCATGGCTTCGAACTCTCCTTACTCACCTACTCGTTTTTTACATCTAGATGCCCAGTATACAATCTGAAAATTACTCAGATAGCGATTAATCGTCTAATAATAGAAAAACTCGCAACAGGTGAATACGATTCATTCTAATCTACACCCTTTTGTTGTGTGAAGCCTTGCGCTACAAGTCTCGCCTTATACTTCATTACTTTGCCTTTACAGACTGCTTTTAATTTAAATACCCATCTGCTACCTATACATTTTGTTCCGGATGGCAGATGACTTACGGGTTCCCATGTTCCGCGCTGTTTCAAACTATTCATTTCTTCATACATTGCCTGCTTCCATTGTCATAGTTGTGACGATGTCATGGCTTCGTCTAACGTTTTTGGCTCTAATATTTCCATATGGTTCAATTCAATGCTTCACGCCTCTTCATATTCTTCTTCTTCTACTTTTTCTTCCCCCACTATCTTGAGGCTTACTGAATCCGTTACTTTGTTCGTGTTTTCTTCTTGTTCTGTATGTTCAAAATCAAAACTAACTTCATCCTCTTCATCTAACCAAGCACCGACGTATGTACAATTTTGGCCATCTTCTCGTTTGTTATTAATCCAATCGTAGCCGGATTTATCTTCTAGGAATCTCACGTGTTTCGTTACTATAACGTCTCTTTTCTCCGGGCACCACAAACGATATCTTCTAGTCTGGTTTCCATATCCGACCATCACGCAGGGTACGGCTCTATCATCTAATTTCTTTTGTTCCTGTTTTGGTAAGTGTGCATATGTAAGCGACTCATAAGCCTTCAGATGTCTAATAGATGCTGTTTCATTACTCCAAATTGTAAGTGGTACCTTATTCTCGGGGTAACTGAGCCGATTTTAACATGGATCCTCCCAAATCCATTAGGGTTTTATTTGTTGGTTCGGCTATCCCGTTCATCTGCGGCGTTTCCACGTTTGATTTTTCATGTTTCATTCCTTTATCTCCAAAGAAGGTTTCTAACTCTCTATTACAATACTCTCGTCCGTTATCTGTGCGAAATTTTTTGATCATTTTTCTGTTTTCTAATTCTATCCTAGCTACATATCTTTTGACTTGATCCTTAACTCCTTGTTTCGTCTCGACAAATGCAACTGTTATGTACCTCGAATATTCGTCTACGAATGTGATGAAGTATCGTTTACTGCTTAGTGATCCTACTGGCATAGATCCGCACACGTACGAATGGATTAGTTCACATATCCCTCGTGACTGGCGATCTCTTAATTTTCGGTAGGGAGCTCTTGTAGATTTGCCGACGCAACAATCTTCGCACGTGTTTTCATCCACTTTCGTATTTTCGAATCCGTAAACTTGATTCGATTCAATTGCCTTGTAACGAACATATCCCTACCCTGGACCACGAACCGAGCACCGTCGCGGCCGAGTCCCCGCGACCGGTGGTTCACCGCGCGGCCTCTAGGCGTCCGGGACTTCTCACCGCTAATTACGCGCCGCGCGGGTATTAATACCGAGCCACCGGCTGGATTCGGGGACTCGGGTCTAGCTCACCGAAGCCAGCCCGAGATCCATTTTTGTATGCATGAGAGTGCGAGGGGCACTCGCACGATCCGCAAAACCTCCTATAACCCTGGATACTTTTTTTTTTGTACGTGGGGAAATCCTCATGGACACCCGCGGGCTCACCGGAAGAGCGGGCCGGCGGGTAGTGCCGGACTTTTACCAGCTAAATCCCCACGGTGACCATCCTCAGACGCCTGGCGAGGGACCGGGAACTCTAAGGGGGAACTCTAAGGCACTCCTCCCACCGCATTCCCACTCAACCGCAGGCGCCTGATCACGGCCCCGTGACATAGGACTAAGCCGCCGGCTGGGTGGCCACGTTGGTTGCTGGACTCATCCGCAGCCAACGGGCCAACTGGCAGCCTTAGTTAAAACTCGCGGCAAATATCCCATGCCTCGGGCCACACACACACACATTCACACACGCAAAACATTCATACCGGTGTTTGGTCCGCGAGTGCTTTCGCTCCCACCTCCGCGATGCCATGCGAGGATGCATTCTCGCATCCCATCCCAGCGGCTACCCCTATCCGCCACCTGGGGACGCGCCACGTAGGGGTTCATCTCCCCTGCCGCCTGGACAACCAAACGGGTGCGTGGATAACCCTGGATACTGGGTCGAACCTATCCTGCATTTCCTACCCTGGCCCTACCGACATCGCGGCATCGTAGCAGCGTAGGTAGGTTATTGTATTACCGCTCCCGCACCAACCCCTCCGCCGCACCGTTGACCGAACGACCGTCCGCCACACTGCTAGCCGAGCGACCGACTGTTCGCCGCCAGCAGGGCAACTGACCGCTCGGCGCGCCGTTCTCCGTTGAGCGACCGACCGCTCACCTCGTAACCGCAAGATGTGTGATTGTTAACCGTAGTAGAATAAGTTAGAAATAAATACGTTTTAATAACCGAAAACCACCTCCGTCACTCACCGCGACGAACCCTCGACCGCCGACTGGGTCGGCACACGCCACCTGCCTCCGCCCCCCCCCCCCCCCGAATCGAACCGACCACGGGGGAACGGTTACAACCTTCTGGATCGTTTTCATATTGATGTGACAAAACCTGCGATGCCATAAAAGGATATCTTTTACTATTAAGCTATTTGATTCTAAACGCTCTTGTTTATTAATAACTGTCTTAGCTCGAACAATATACGGGTCATTTTTCCTTTCCGCTAGACACATAATTTGCTTAGTTTTGATATCATAAATTTCAGCTTTTTCGTTTTTGATTATGACTTCCTTAACTCTTTTTTCTATCTGTGATATTGACATTAAATTTTTCCTGATGTGTGGGACATAATAAACATTGCACAACGTTACCAATCGTTTCTCTTTGCCGATGAATGTTTCGATAACAATATTTCCTATTCCACTGGCTTTGAGTGTGACTTCTGCATCTCTACTTTCTGCAGCGGTGTTAATGGGTACTGCATGGATCTCTTTAAACGTCTGTGTTTAAATATCGCGTTAATTCGACAATCGAAAAACGTCGGTTAAACCATCGCGTGATCGAGAGAAAAACGGACCATTTCTTGTACGGTGTTGTTCCTTGTTTACGCGACATTCCAGAGGCTTCTCTGAGGTGTAATACGTTACGGGAACAATACCGCATAGAAAAACTCCGTATTTACATTCGATAACAGTTCCGCGATCGGCCCAGTAACGGTTCCAAGAGAATAGGTGTTACTACGCCGAAACGAAGAGAGGATTCAAAATTAATAAGAGACAGACAGCTTAGACCAGACAGCGCCACGAGATGAAAATTTCCCCTCCCTCGTGGCCACGGTTAAGCAGGTATGTCTCAGGTGGACTCGCTATTTGGTTCTCGACGAGAGCGGACCTCATCGTCGACCTCGTCTGAAGTCGGAGACCGATTCTCGACAAGTTAGTTTGTCTAACCTGTCGTAGAATCATGTGAACAAAGTTGCTCGGAATTGAGACTGCAGCGGATTTAAATAATCCTGCTCTTGAGTCAAAATATTCCGGCCATACGTTCACATGCAGAAATCGGTCACCGCGACGAACGAACCATTTTGGAAAGAAACAAAATCCAACTGATTTTCTTTCCACTTCGCTCAAAAAGCAACCGATGGCTAAAAAGTACCAAATTTACACTTTTATAGTGATTGGTTACCGCCATCGGTGCTGCATAAACACGTATTGCTGTAATCAGTGGTCGTGTAGAAGTGGAAATGAATCAAAATCAGCGTGATTATCTTTCCAAAGATTTAACCCGCAATCGGTGGCTGAGCATAATCAAATTTACACTAAAATAGTGCTTGATTATCGCCACCGTTGCGACGAAGAACACGGATTGCTGTAATCAGTGGTCGTGTTCGAGAACCGAGAGAATTTCTTGATTCTCTGCTTGGCTATTGCACGGTTCAAAAACCCAATCTATAGGGCAACTTTGTTGCATTCTCCCTGGGTTGGATTCGTCGTTTTCCAGGGTCGAAACAAAAGTTTGGGATAACACCCGATAGGGGCCTTATTTGGCATTCCCTGGGTAAATATCTCGGCTGGTTTCGACCTGCTCGAACGTGGGTTCCAGATCGTCAGTGGGTACGGACACTCGACGTAGAACTACGTTCAAAGGGCACCGTGGTGTTAGAACCTTAATAATCAGTCGCTTCTGCGCAGTTAAGGCTTTGCATCACACCGGTCAGGTACGGACCAGGGAACGGCGAGGGACCGCGGAATTGACAACCTTTGGAGCCTTACAACCTCCACTTGTTGTCCTCTCCTGCAAAAACCAAGCCTGCAGCAGTGGGAAGATAGACATTAGAATCTCGTCTTCCCCATCTGCAATTCAACGTTTCCAAAATCTGAAACGTTGAAATAATAATACAGTCCACTAACACAGTTGTGTATCGCTGTGTAAGAATCCCGCTCTTGTTTACCGTAAACGGAAGAAGGAGCGTGTGGATTAGAGCGAGTCAGACAACGCACCGAGCGTTGTCAGGTATTAACCGCCGGATTTCGGTATTTCTTTTGATTACAGAAGACCGAGACGAGAGCCGTAGGGGCCAACGGCGGCGCAGGTTTTTTTTCCCGAGCCATCAGCTCGGGGTTTTTTCCTGCAACTTTTTTAAACAATAAATAAATTTAATTTCAATTTTAAATTTCCTTCATTTTTTTAGTTTATTTTCAATTTTATTTTGTTTAAATAAACGGCCTGTGTCCGGTGGACCAGGCGAAGGAAATTTTTAAATGTACAATTCACTTTCCCACACAATTCCAATCCCTCGAAATTCGGACATCCCGTTAAAGGGTGAGAGATCAGGTCAGGGGAGAAAACCCCCCACCAGACCGACTCGCACCTATTTTAACAGTCTGAAACCAATTTTTATGCTTGCACGCGTTGTGCGTGCACCCGCTGTCTAACAACCATGTGTTCTCCACGTCAATGTTATACAATGGGAGCAGAAAACCTTTGTTATTAGCTAATTCTCTTTTTCTGTTATTTAAATTGTAGTGGTAATGTTGGCTTTTGTCTTTATTTTTCGTCCAGCAGTTTCTTATGTCGTATCCCTGTTTTTTACAATGCGTGCAGAAAGGGGACCTAGACTTGTTGAATACACTCGTACCTTTTGTGTGATGTTTGTGTTTGTGTCCTTGAACATAACGCTTCTTTGCGATCCGTATCCTTGTCCATTTTTCTAGATCTTCGTCTGTCGAATTCCGTTAATAATACTTTATTTATTTCTGCTGACGTAATGTTTTCGCCTGGTAAACCTGCTAGCGACATATTTGAATTTTCGTAAGAATCCTGTAATCCGGCTAAAATAATGTTTGCCAGGTCTTCATCCTTTTGTTCGGAGCCCGCTTCTCTCAAATTATTTGCCAAAACATTCACTTTAGATATGTATGATAACATCGATTCGTTTTCTTTCATTTTACAATGGTGCAATTGCTTTTTTAACTGCATAATTCTCACTCGCGTTTTCGGTGGACGAACTTGTTCTAATACTAACCACGCTTCACGTGTACTCGCGCACTACTCTATATGAATCTGTGGCGCTGCTTCGCTGCGGCGTGGGTCTGCTTGTGAGAATTAGTAGAAAGACGGAAAAGGAAAGGAGGGGGCGTGTATCGTCCGAGTCTGCTAGTGGACTCATCAGTAAGGCTTTCTAGCAGGCCCTGCCTTAGACGACTGGGATATTGGGAAGTCGTTCGAGGAGTGTATATATAGCAACTGAGAGGTCGGTCGAGCGCTTGTGAGAGCGCGACCCCTCTGGTGGCGAGCATGGGAGACGACGCCACAAATCTGTTGGCTTGGTTCAATGTTTAACCCTATCACGCAATAGCTTTATCATCATTTGTTTTATACGCGTTTATTTCTTCCGGAGTAGCCGTTTCACTAAGTTCGTCTTTACCGAGCACATAATCTAATAGACCTTTGTCACGCAAATACCATCCCATTTCTATTTTCCAAGTTCGAAAGTTATTTGCACTCATTTTTTAAGTCTGTTTGTATTCGATCACTAACTGAAACCGTCGCCACGTGGCGCAAACTAGGTTATGTCTAATTACTAATTACTCACGTTTACTGGGCCCATATCCATTGTTGGGTAGTATTTAATAGTTGCGTGAAGGTCATTTGAGGTAAACACATATGTATAGTTCGTCATATCAAATTGATACGGTTATCTTAAAACATACCGAGAAAAATCGTTATTAATTAATTTCTGCAACTATAAATTCTACTATTTTGTTTATGTTATATAAATAAGAACTCTTCTTATTGAAAAATATTACAGCCTACACAATACTGGCAAAGAGTGGACTCTCATTTTAATTTATTAATTTTCAATCTAAAAGTATTTTGATTTTGAAAAATCGTATTAATAATATACATATGTTCGCTCATACATAGGAATAATAAAAAAAATTTCTTTTTTTTTCAATAATTAAAATATGATCTGGGGGTCTTAAAACGTGTATTTTCGTAAAATAAATTTTACAAAATTTTTTTTCATTATGGGTACTTTGCTTATGTGCACCTATGCATAGGTCGGAAAGTAAAAATGCCTGGGCAGTCGAGAATCACGGCTCGAGATTCCAAATTGTATGCCGTAGACGGAAGGTCGGATTTCAGTTGTTAAGAGCGAGAAGGCAAATGTGAACCTTTCTCTCTCGACTCCCACGAGGCGGACCGAAATTACTTCGGACAGCTTCGGAATAATCGAGAAAGAGGGCATGTGTCAGTTTGCCTTTGTCAACTTTCCGAAACTCCACGAGCTCACGTACGCGTGATCTGCCATGTGTGAGTAGGCCACCGGGTGCTGAATCTGGCATCTATGATGGGGCAGGGCCCAACCCCGATTGGACCAGGACAAACCAGAGGGAGGATCGAGAATTTTCCGGAGAAGGGACGAACGCCTAGGACGATTTTTAATCTCAACCGAATGGTATCTAAAAGTTATACACTGAGCTAACGGAAACAAATAAATTCTACTTAAAGTATTTTAAACGTATCGTGTAGTTTGATTTTTTGGGTGCCTCGCCGAGCAGAGCGGTTCAGCGCTCTACGGGCACCAACCCACCTCCTTTTTCCCTAAACCGCGAACTCGGAACGCAACACCACATATCGTTCGGTAACACTGTGCGACCTGAAACATATTATTAGAACTCGGGGCGCAATTGCCATATCTACGTGCCTGCGTGTATGGTGGGGCGCATGCGCGAACACCGACCGCTCGAGCGAATGTCCATGTGCAACTAAAGTGTAGTGGCTTGTTACGAGCATGGCATGTGACTGCGAGGTTTTATTTCTTATATTATATTATATTAAACTCATTTAACCATGTTTTTACCGTTTAACCCACCCGAAAAACCAACACATGACGTTTGGTGCCATTTTATAGTGCTGTAACCTAGGCTTCGCATGAAAAAATTGTTGTCATCGATATTTGTATGCGAATGAGATGAAACTGAATGCGTTGGAGCAATACGTACGCCCTGTCTTTAGAAATCGAAGTAATCGAAGAATACATAGAAAAAATCTAAGATGATGGAGAAGACATTTATTTGTTGGAGGTGAAGAATCGGAGAGGAGGTTAAAAAGAATTTTTCTATAAGCTGGCTGTCGACAATGAAGCTTTATTTAAAAACTTTATGCGAATGAGTAGAAGAAATTTTAAATACTTATTGGAGAAAATCCGCTGACTACAAAAATTAATATATTTTACCGGCGATAGCTATGTATACTTCGTTTTCGTATTTGCCCCGGATCTCTGAATTGAGTATCTCAAACATTATTCCAGAAGTGTGCAGAGCTTTCATCAATACTCTACAGGATTTTGTAAAGGTAAGTGCAAAGAATGATATTACGGAACATTCCTAGCAAACGAACTAATTCAGTAGATTATTAATATGCATTTCATTATTTGCGGAAATTCGTAATTTTTTTATAAACTACTTGTAAAGTTACAGTAAAAGAAAGTAAGGTTAAGTATATTTTTTAACAGATTCACAGATAGAAACAAGTGACTATCGTTGCTGTGTCCATGTTACAAATTATAAATAATTGATCTAATTTGAAAGTGCTAGATTGTCAAATGGGAATTTGCAAATCATTTTTTTACGTACATACTTTGCATGAGTTGGTCGGGTAGACAGTATGTGTAGCAACAACTAAAAAATGTTGCCGCCCGCCTCTGACAGTGTTTACAGTTTGACAATATAATAAATTACTATTCTATACAGTGCGTTGGTGTTAACTTTTTTTTATTATTAAATTTCATTAACATCATCTAAATCTTGTATGTTTTGATTCTCTATAGAACGCAATGAAATTTCTGCAATTTCTGTTATTAATTGATTAAATAAATCATCATTTCATTGCTTAGAAGATTTGCAGAACACATAATGGCTCAAGTATCCTATGAAATTATCTTTTTCGCTGAAAATAGAAAATATTTATTATATGTTACAAAAAATATTAAAGAACATGTGAAATTGCAAATACTGATCGACAGTGTTCAGGCAAAAAGTGTTTAGTATGCCTACACATACTTTCAATTGCATTTATATGAGTGTCTGTTTTCGGATCTTTAAAATGTAAACTATGATTTACAGTAGGATGTTTATATCCTTCCTTTTCCAAAACGTTATATGCTTTCCAACAGTCTGATAATATCGTAGTTCCTGGCACTACCCACTGTTTGATTATCGAAAGAAGCGACTCTGTGTTCACACTTTCAATACGGACCAGGAAGATTTTCCCAGTTTCTCTTTCAATGCCTCCGAAAACCCACTATCATTTCACACGATGGCCTCTAGGGTATTTTCTCCAACCGAACTTAGATTCATCTATTTCTACAACTTTCCCTTGTCCGCCAAATATTTTGCATGAATTTTGCAACCAGTCAGCCATCATTTGCTTCATGAAGTAATTCCATTGGGAGACAGTGTTTTTATTTAATTCTAATTCGTATATAATATGATACTGTTCAAAATTGTAGATCAACATATAAGCTAATTTTAACACTGTTTCATAAGGAAGTTTTGTTTTCGAAAACCATGTTCCACGCTTTATGGATATTTTTTATATTACAAATTCGTTTTCTTTTGCAAGCATTGGCAGATGCTGCAACTGACTTTTTACATCGCCAATTTTCATTTATCGGTTTCATTGTATTTCCACACTGTGGATAATTGAGATTTTTGGTAAATAACTTTATGTCTTGCAAAAATTTCAATAAAGCTTCTTTCTTTTTACAAAATTCGTGTAATTTAAATAAGTTCCATTCTTTTGGAACTACAAAAATTTACTCATTTTTATAGCATAATTGAACAAAATTCATAAAGTACAAGAAATAGAAGAAAATCAGAAATGACAATTGAAACAATTTCTGCTTTTCTTCTATTTGTTATACTGTCTGCAATGTGGAAATGTCATGAAAATGGTATATGAAAATTGGCAATGCAGGATAACTATTCCAGAATCTGTCAATCAAACTAAATGCAGACGTTGTCATATAAAGATATTTGCAAAACAAAGTACTTGGTTTTCTAAAAACAAATTCAGCTACAGATGTCTTAAAATTAACATATATGCTAACATATAATTATGAGCAATGTCATATTATTATATAACTAAAATTAAATAAAAATACTGCACAGCAATTGGAAAGGTAGAGAAGATTGTCAAGATTGATGAATCAATATTTTGTCACAGAAAATATCACAGAGGCCATTTGAAAATTAATCACAGCATCAAATTTGAAGATTCCATTACTGATGCTTACACAAATTAAATTGAAACCACTTGGAGGCATGCTACACATTCTTTAATCCTTTTTATAGCATACTAGCATGCCCCATCTCAGCTTCTGATTCGTGTTTATTAGAATGACTAATATATTACGGAAATAAAGTATTTTGGAAAAAAAGAAAAAGTTAATATCTTCATAATATTTCTGGAAAGATAACATTTTTGGTAACATGATTTTCTGATGTTAGGATAAATTGTTTTTTCGGATCACCTGTTTTCGACAGGGCTACATATAATTGGCCATGCGGAAAGCAATCAGTTCTTAAGTCGATTCCTACATATCTGAACGTCTGGCCTTGGGATTTATTAATGGTCATTGCGAAAGAAAGTTTTATTGGGAATTGTAACCTTTTAAATTGAAAAGGCAAATGTGTGGGAATCATTGGTATACGGGGGATAAATGCAACTTCCCCTGCAGCAGATCTTGTAAGTATTGTAGCTTCGATAAGATTCTTGCGCATGACTCGCACTTGCAATCTTGTGCCATTACATAGATAAGGGGGATGAAGATTTCGCAATAACGTTATTGGAGAACCCACATTCAATTTTAGATTATGTGTTGGAAATCCTGAAGGGTTCAGAGAATTGAGGAATTCTTGGGGGTAGTTTACGGCATCATCTATACTTACAACAGTATCAATAGATTTGTGCTCTTTATATTCGCCATCAAATTTTTCAAGAAAGATATTATTAATCTCGTTCGCAGATTCGTTCCTTGGTGTGATTATGGCTCTTTCACATAACCACTGATAAGGTTTTTCCGAAAGATTCTGAATATCTGGGTAGACTTCAGCGATTAATTCCGTTATTGACACTACCATTCTTCCGATGGCTTTATCAATTTGTATGTAACCATCGGTAGTTGGTATTTTGCCATCACCAAGAGCAAGTACCTTGGACGAAAATTGGAGGTCACCTCCTCCAAAATGTACTCTCATATTTGTTCGCAAATTTAATGTTTCCACTAAATTCCAAATAGGTGACGATTTTAAATATGCTTTTATTATGTCTGCTCTGGTTCCTTTAGGGATTACAGGTAATGTCTGGCGAAAATCCCCTGCAAAAACGAAAGTTATCCCCCCCATTGGTTTATTGTTTGAAGTGAGATCTCGCAAAGTTCTATCGATGGCAGCTATATGAGTACGATGGCTCATGGTACATTCATCCCACACTATTAACGCTGCCTCTTGGAAAACTCTCTCAAGTGGGCTATTTTTTCGGATAGAGCATACAACTTCTTGCTCATTAAAAACGTTTAAGGGCAACTTGAACGTTGCATGAGCTGTTCTACCTCCACTAAGAAGTGTAGCTGCAATGCCTGAAGAAGCGACCGCAATGGCTATACCGCTAGTTGATCGAACTTTAGCGAGTACCAAATTGAGTAAAAAAGTCTTACCGGTGCCACCTGGAGCATCAACAAAAAATATTTTTCCTTGTCGACGTTCAACACTGTTGACTATACTGCCAAAAGCATATTGCTGGTCAGGTACCAATTGCTTTAGATTCTGTTGCAAAAAGTTGAACAACCCATTATAGTTATTCATAGGTTGACGTAGAGAGATGTAAGGATCACTTCCATTGTTCGCGTCACGAATTGGTGTTGGAAGACCAAATTCCACTATATATTTTTGACAGAGATGAACAACTTTATCCTTAATTTCTATCAAACCTCAATTAAAAATTTCATCTGAAAATGGGAGCGTCATATCATTTAATCGTCTGCGTTCTCTGTGCAGAACATCCTCTCAAAAGTATGTTTTGAATTTTTCCCATAGAATTAATGTATCTGAAGGTTCACAGAAAACTTTAATTATAGCGAATAATTCTCGCAATTTATATGGATACTGTGATACGACCGCATCAGCAAGTGTATGATCCCAGTGCTCATCATTATCTAAAAGCCCAAGAGCTAGGCAAGTGGCTTTAAAAGTTGGAAAAACTGTCCCATTTACAGTTTTTAAACTCTCGAATGATGTTGGGCCGCATACGTGATGCAATAATAATCGTAAATGGAAGCATTCACTTTGATTCGGATGTATAGTATATACCCTACCAAGAGTTGAATCTTTTTTAACTGTAGGATATCCTTCGACATCTTGTCCGCGTTTTCTTCTGGACCAGCTATTATTATTCCATGTGTAATATGATGGAACGTCCTGATAAAACAAAGTCTTTGCGAAATCATCCGCTGTACACAATTCAAAAAATGCAGTGAGCGTAGTTTTAGGTGGATTTTCAAGGATCTGATTCATATTATTTGTTAAAATAGGTGCTAGTCGGTTATTGGGGGTTTTTCTCCCGTGACCTGATCTCTCACACTTTAACGTGGAGTCCGAATTTCGAGGGATTGGAATTGTGTGGGAAAGTGAGTTGTACACTGAATATTTCCTTCACCTAGTCCAATTCGGACTAGGTCGTTTATTTAAAATAAAATTAAACTTAAAAACAAACAAAAGAAGGAAATTTGAAAAATTGAAATTAAATTTATAAACTTTGGTATGTTAAAAGTGCAGGAAAAAACCCCGAGCTGATAGCTCGGGAAAAAACCTGCGTCGCCGTCGACCCCTACGGCTCTCGTCTCGGTCTTCTGTAACCAAAAGAAATACCGAAATCCGGCGGTTAATACCTGACAACGCTCGTTGCGTTGCCTGACTCGCTCTAATCCACACGCTCCTTTCACCGTTTACGGTAAACCAGAGCGGGATTCTTACACAGCGATACACAACTGTGTTAGTGGACTGTATTAATGAACGTTTCTCGTATGATTGAAAAACGTTCGATTGCAGTATGGGAAGGCGAGATTCTAATCTCGATTTTCCCTTGACTGCAGGGTTTGATCATTACTGGAGTGAACAACAGACGGAAGTTGTAAGGCTCCGAATATTGTCCGCTCCGCGGCTCTTCTCCGTCCCCTGGTTAGTACGGGACCGGTGTGGTGCAGTCCCTTAACTGCGCAGAAGCGACTGACTATTAAGGTGCTTACACCACGGTGCCCTTTGAGCGTCGCTCTACGTCGAGTGTCCGTACACACTGACGATCAGGAAACCACGCTCGAGCAGGTCGAACACCAGCTGGGATTTTACCCAGGGAATGTGCCAATAAGGCCCCTATGGGGGTGTTATCCCAAGCTCTGATTCGACCCTGGAGGACAGCGATACCACCCAGGGAATACGCCAAAAGGCCCCTATGTGGGTGTGATCCTGACCTCCACCCCGGAGAACGGTGATTCCACCCAGGGTATATGCCAGAAGGCCCCTATGTGGGTGTAATCCCGCCTCCAGGACGGGGAAGGATGATTTCATCCAGGGTATATGCCAGAAGGCCCCTATTGGATGATTTTAGCACCGTGTAATAATCAAGGGAGGATCGAGAAATTTTCTCGAAACCTCCTACACGACCACTTATTAAAGCGGTACGTGTTTACTCCGCACCGATGGCTGTAACCAATCACTATAAAAGTGTAAGCTCGGCATTTTTCAGCCACCGGTTGCTATTTAAATCTTTGGAAAGATAATCAGTTTGATTTTTAATCCTTTCCACTTTTACATGACCGCCGACTGTGGCGGTACGTGTTTATTTAGTACCGGTGGCTGTAACCAATCACTATAAGAGTGTAATCATGGTAACTTTCAGCCATCGGTTTCTTTGTAATTTAGTGGAAAGAAAATCAGTTAGATTTTATTACTTCCCAAAATGGTTCGTTCGACGCGGTGACCGATTTCTGCACGTGAACGTATGGCCGGAATATTTCGACTCGAGGCAGGATTATTTCTAATCCGCTGCAGTCTCAATTCCGTGCAACTTCGTTAGACAAAATTAACTTGTCGAGAATCGGTCTCCGTCTTCAGACGAGGTCGGCGATCGAGGTCCGCTCTTGTCGAGAACCCAATAGCGAGTGTGTGAAGAGACAGACATTCCTAATCGCGGCCACGAGAGGGAAAATTGTCGTCTCGCGGCGCTGCCTGATTTTCGTTGTCTATCTCTCATTAATTTCGTATCCTCTCTTCGTCTCGGCGTAGTAACACCTGTTCTCTTGGGACCGTTACTGGGCCGATCGCGAGACTGTTATCGGAAGTAAATTCGGAGTTTTTCTATGCGGTATTGTTCCTGGAACGTATTACGCCTCAGAGAAGCCTCTGGAATGTCGCGTAAACAAGGAACAACACCGTACAAGAAATGGCCCGTTTTTCTATCGATCACGCGATGGTTTAACCGACGTTTTTCGATTGTCGAATTAACGCGATATTTAAACATTATTATTTGTAAAATAAACGCGTTGGTTATTTTCCAAATGTACAGTCAAATGCACGACAGCTGGAAATCTTTTATGAATTGGAAAATCGAAGAAGCGCCAGAACGCTTCAGACGTGTTGATATAACGACTGTTTAAATATGTTAAAAACTATTTAAAATCGCGTTCGTCCGAAATATTAAATTCTCGGCCGCGATTCCCGTATCCGTTTGTGTACGTGACACTGCGGAAGGTTAAGCGTTCGTCAAGTTCATTGAACGTACGGACAATTTAAAACCGCGGCCGTTTACGTGTTCTTGTACGTAGACCTCACGCGAAGATTCGCTTCGGACCGGTTTAAACGGTATCGTGACGTCAGCGTCGAGAGAGAGAACCGTAATATGTATTGAAAAGAGATCGACAGTTGAATTCGGCAGCGCCGAAGTCTTCGTCTGTCGATCCGCGACGATATTCGTAATTATTCACGAGCCGACTGCGAACGGGAGCGGATCCGTGAAGATCTCGCTCCTCAAGTACGGACTCGAACAATTGCTGTTTGGACTTGTTTTTAAAGAATTCTTACCGTTGCTGCGGTTAGAGTCTTCACTGAACAATCTACCTGCGAGAAAAAGGAGGTCGTAATACACGCTGCGCGTGACACGACCGCCATCGCTAGGAAGGATTGTACGTTGCAGTCGTTGCCGCGACCGCGACGTAAGGGACACAGGGTGCACCCACCCAGAATCCCTTTAAAACTATACGGCTTCGGAGCCTCCCAAAGATCCTACCGTTGAATCGGTACCACCTCGTGGAGTGCTATTCGTGCAAAGGTCACTGCGAACCCTCTTCAGAAACCCGTCGGTGTACGAGTCGACCGTACACCCTACGGAGGAGTTCGGGTTCAAGGTCGCCTCACCTTCCGTCATGCCGCCTACTAGATACGGTCCCCGTGCAACACGGTCGCCGGGTAGGCTTTATAGTGCGGTTGGACCCGCGAGGGATTTTTTGCAAAGGACACTTTACTGTCACGGTCCCCGGTAGAAACGGACGCCGTGCAGTAATTTTACAGTGTCGCAGAAAATCACCTCGCACGACGTTCCTACGTCACCCGCACAGAGAGCGTGTTCACGGGATCCACCCATTTGGAGCTTTACGACCTCCATTTGGTGACCCGTCCGTGGCTAAGTCGCCCCCGACAGATACGAGTGAATTCTCTTCTGTTCAGGGTAAAAGTCTCGCTGATAATTTCAATAAATAATTATCAGCGAACAAGTACAAATTTACAGTCCACTGATCCACGTTAAACGACAGCTGATTCCCCCTCCCAGCGCACCGATAGTCGCTAGGAGAGCGAGGCGAACAGCTGACGAGCGTGTGTTTACGATACGTGTACGCACGTATTTAATCTGAACGAACCTTTGTTACAGCAACCAAGGTCCATCCCAACCGGGGCCACGCCGGTGAAGCCACACCCCCGGCCGGATTATAAAAAATAATTCTTGTTTTTTTGTAATTTTATATTTTTTTTATTTTTTCATTTTTTGTTAAATTTAAATAAAAGGCTTGTCGCTTTGCGACAAGCGAAAATACAAATAATAAAAACTTGTCATTCAACTTTCCCTAGTATTTCCCTCGCCCGGACCCCGGTTAGAACCTTTAGATTCTAACAACGGCCATTCACCTAATTTTTTATTTCATCATTACTATTAATGGAAAATGTAGCTTGATCAGATCCTTTATTGACGTATTTGCAAATATACTTTATCGCTTGCACAGAACGACAATACTCGACATTTATCTGAGCCTTAAAGATTCGTGACAATACGGGACAAAAAGGGACAACCCACTGATTATCAATTTGCATCGATTTTCCGCGATGATTGAGGACAGTTGTGTTCCCACCATTTTCGGGTGATCTGCGCCGGTAGGTCGGATATCCATCATCACCGGTTTGAGTTTCGGCAACCAATTGACGTGGATATTTTTTTGAACATTTTCCATTCCTCATACATGATGATGTATTATTGTACTCTCCACAAGGTCCATGTATCATGGTTTTACAGACAATATCAAATAGTAGAGGATCATTATCTTTATTTGGCAATTCAACTGAAATAATGTGATCAATCTCATCAGGCTGAATTTTGTTCTCCAACCATAACAGAATATGGGAGTGGGGTAATCCTCGTTTTTGCCATTCAATGTTATATATGTAACATTTGGTAATACCGAAAATAGCATCTTTTGTTAACAGCTGCATGAGTTTGTTGTTCTTTAGATGAAAAACTCTAGCTATGAGATCGTGTCAATCCGAAGATTTTTGACCTGGAAGAAGTTCATTTGTAATTTCTTGCCATTCCGGGTTACATGTGAATGTAATAACAAGATCGGGACAACCTTCTTTCCTAACATACGTCATAGCATCTTGTGTTTTTTCATGCATATAACGTGGCGATGCAGTAAAAGTAGACGGAAGAATAGCATAGTAACCTAAGTTTTCAGCACGGACATTGCCATCTTCGTTGATTGCATCTCGAAGATGAATGTAGTCATCGGCACGAAGTTTTTTTTGATTTCTACGAATAAATGCTAATCGTTCAGAAATCATTTTTGCCATCATGTCCACACAAAACTGATTGAATAAGTTCCTGAACTTATGTAGATGATTCATAGAGTTTTCTCTAATCATGAATCCGTATGCATAAAACTGCATGCAAGAAACAGTTTTATTTTGAGCATGGTTTCTATTGCTCTGTTGTAGAAATGTAATATCCATCTTCTCCTCGAACAAATAGAAGAGGATACTGGAGAGCATCATAAGAACGGTGTAGTTCGGAGACACGTTGCAACTGTCCACTCCGGCAATGTAAAACAATATCTCTTGGTCCCTTGTCTTCGTCTAATAACAATACAGCAACTTCATTAGTTGTTGGAGCGTTATAACGCTCTCGGTGTTCATTAGCAGGGATTCGGTCCGCATGAATGATTAATTTGAAAGTATTTGTCAGATTTGAAGAGCCATTTTCAAGATTATATTTTAAGCTGCAGATGTAGTTGTTATGTTCCACTAGTAAATTCTGCAAACTTTGAATGAGCTCTTGTTGTAAATTTGGTATCATGTTGAACCATGTTGACACTTGATCAGCTTCGGAAATAAAATAAATTTGCAAAAACTTATGATCATCACCTGGAGCTGGTAACAGATCCCCAATAGAATGATAAACTTGTCTTTGAACTCTGAATGTGGGCATAAAATTACCTTCTCTTACTTCATTAGCTCCGAATGAAGTCATTTGAAAGAGGGTATTGTATTTTCTTGTATTAACGAGAAAATGTTTAGAAGAAGGATGCGTACCCAAGAGTAGACTCTTGAGAGACTCCGGTGGTTCTTCCAAATTTGGGAGATTTATTTTCCCTCCAGCACAACACGTACCAGGCGCTTCTTCGTTCCATTTTTTGGCTAAGCAATGGCGGCAAATATGATCCATCGCTCCTACTTTAACTTCTCGTAAGTTAAAATAGTCAATTCCTGGATCATATTTGAAAGCAAACCTTACAGTAATTTTTACTTTTATGAGCCCATGATTAACAACATTCCGCGTTGCTCGGCGTGTAGATTTGACACGTCGAGCAGAAGCGGATAATCTCGATAAGTTTGATCGCATTCGTGGCATAGTAACATCAAAATCAAAACAGACTTCAAAAGAGACTGTAGATAAATTTGCAAAAGCAATTTAAGACCAGACGATCGTCCTGACATATACAGGGTGTTCGGCCACAGCTGGGAAAAATTTTAATGGGGGATTCTAGAAGTCAAAATAAGACGAAAATCAAGAATACCAATTTGTTGATGGAGGCTTCGTTAAAAAGTTATTAACAATTAAATTCAAAAATTTCAAATCGTTCTGAAAAAATTATTTTCGGTTTCGGGGGTCAATTACAATCATTTTTGGTGAATACACATACTTCCGAAATCCTGCCCACTTTCGAGAAAAAAATTCCAGTAAGTGCTGAAAGTTTTGGATAAAAAAAGACTTTCGAATCGTCTTGGAAAAATTATTTTTAGTTGCAGGGGTCAATTGCAAGCATTTGTGGTCAACAGACATACCCCCGACCCCTTAGGGGCTGCCAGCCTTTCAGCTGCAGTACGGGCTTAACGAACCCGGGGTACCCGAGTCATACACACACCGTAAGCCTCCTGTTGGTCGTCACAACGACCCATTCACAATTCCCTATTGGTTTTGTGAATGGTACGTGACGGCAGGAGGAACGGGGGTCTTGGCTTAACCGCCTGGGCCACAAGTATGGCGACTCTATAAAATCGCCCTCCAATCCTAAGCTATGGTGCGCGGCGATGGGATGCATGGTTGGGGGAGAAGGCCCAATCCCAAGCGACCACCTCCGGGGAACCTGCCGAACCCCCGGAGTATATAGGCTTACCCGGGTAAGGCGGCTCTGCCCGGGCGGACCTTTTCTTCCGACCTGCTCGTGGGAATATTATGGAGTTCAATATTAAAACGGGGATGGGACGGGGTAAGTCAGAGGGGGAGGACGAAGGCGGTGTTGGGACTGGAGTGACGGCGCTCGCGCCGCCTCCAGCGCCTGGCCCGGCTTCGTGGAAGGTGGAGGAGGACGACGAGACTGCGTCAGTCTCGTCCTTCTCCTCCACCAGGAGCCTCATAGGCTCTAAGAGGAAGAGGGCGGGGCAGGCCGTCGTCGAGGTGGGCGGGGCGATGAGCCCGTCGGTGAGGCTGAGTTGCCTCAGGGACGAGGTGACCGAGGAGATATCGGAGAGGATCTCCTCGTCCCTGAGGCGGGTGGAGAAAGTCGCCGCTGCCTGCGCCTTTAAGGGGCAGAAAAGCGGTGGCGCGGAGGCCCTGAAGGCCGCGGCGGAGGAAATGAGGGAGGCGGCGCGGGAGCTCAGAGGGCGGAACGCCCGTCTGCAGCTCCTGTTGGAGGAGGAGCGACAGGGGAGGAGGAGGGCAGAGGCGCTGTGGAACAGCGCGGCCCTCCCTCCCATCCTCCCTCCTCCTCCACCGCCGCGACCCTCGGCGCAGGTAAATAAGCGGAGTGCGGCGGCAGTGGTGCGGGGCACCGCGGGCCCCTCCACCCGCACTCCGCCCGTGAAGAAGTCCCCGTCCTCCTCAGAAGACGATCTTCTGAGGAGGATTGGGGACATGATTGATGGCAAGCTGGCCGCCTTCCGGGAGGAGCTCCTCGCCGGAAGAGCGGTCAGCAGGAAGGCGGTGCCTCCCCGACCTGTTCCGGTACAGTCGGGGAAGGCAAAGAAGGGCGGAGTGAAGGCTCCGCCCAGCGTTGCGGCACCAGGGCCCCGGGTCGCGACCCCCAAGGGGGGTGGTGTACCCGTGGTCGCGGTGGTCGCGTCCTCCACAGCACCCTCCCAAGGGGGGGGTGGCGTGGAGTGAGGTGGTGGGGCGGAAGGCGAAGCGGGCGGCGAGGAAGGCCTCGCAACCGCAGCCTCCGCCTCCGCCGCCGGCGGCCAAGGTAAAGGCCGCGAAGGTCGGGAAGGCACGACCAGGTCGTCCCCCAAAAACGGCAGCGGTGACGCTGACCGTTGCGCAGGGGGGCGACCTGACCCTCGCGGAGGCGATGCGGCTCGCCAGGGAGAATATCTCCCTGGAAGAGCTGGGCATCGCCTCCGTGAGGGCGAAGAGGGCCGTGACCGGGGGTCTCTTGCTGGAGATCCCCGGTGCAGAAGGCGGCGCGAAGGCGGATCGTCTCGCCCAGAGGCTCCGGGAGCAGCTGGGCGAGCGAGGTGTCCGGGTCGCCCGGCCCACGAAGCGCACGGAGATGCGCGTTTGTGGGCTGGACGACTCGGTCAGCACACAGGATGTGTCCCGTGCCCTTGCGAGGGCGGGGGACTGTCCTGTGGAGGACCTGCGGATCGGAGAGATCCGCAGGTCGCCCTCCGGCCTCGGGTCGGTGTGGGCCCGGTGCCCCCTCTCCGCCGCCCGTAAGGTGGCGGAATCCGGGAGGGTGTTGGTGGGGTGGGTTTCGGCGCGAGTGGAAATCCTTGCGCCGCGCCCGCTCCAGTGTCACCGCTGCCTCGAATTGGGGCACGTGAGGCAGTGGTGCACCTCGCCGGTGGACCGCAGCGGTCAGTGTTACCGCTGCGGTGCCAAAGAGCACCGTGCGAGCCAGTGCTCGGCGGCCCCCCACTGCCCGCTGTGTGCGGACATGGGGAGGCCAGCCGATCACAGGGTGGGGAGCAAGAAGTGCTCCCCCCCCCCCCCCCCGGAAGGAGAGGAAGAGGCGGGCTGCACCGGCTCCGGTGCCGAGGGCGGTGGCATCGTCCTCGATGGAGGTGGACGGTGCTACGGGGACGGACGGCCGGGAGGAGGCTGGCGCGGCCATTAATTAATGCCGCCCCGCCTCCTCCTCCAGGCCAACCACAACCACTGCCGCGCGGCACAGGACTTGATGTCCCAAGTCCTCGCGGAGTGGGGTGTTGGCCTGGCGGTCGCCGCCGAGCCGTACCGCGTCCCTGATCACCCTCATTGGGTGGGCGACGGTATGGGGAGGGGGCGACGGGTCCCCACCGTTCTCCTTGTTGGAGCGCGGTCGGGGATTCGTCGCCGTGGACTGGGGGGGAGTCGCTGTGGTGGGGTGCTACATTTCGCCCCGTAGCGGTCACGCTGCGTTCGAGCTGTACTTGGCCGAGGTCGCGGCATGCGTGCAGCGCTACGCGGCCCGGCCGGTGCTGGTCCTGGGGGATTTTAATGCCAAGTCGGTGGCTTGGGGATCCCCCAGGACCTCCGTTCGCGGCGGGATCCTGGGCGATTGGGCGGCGGGGCTCGACCTCCGGGTATTGAACCGGGGGTCGGAGCACACATGCGTGCGGCGATATGGGGGGTCCATCGTGGATGTTGGATTCGCGACCCCCAACGCCGTGCGCATGGTGTCGGGTTGGCACGTGGTCGCGGGGGCAGAGACACTCTCCGATCACCGGTACATCCGGATGGAGGTCTCTGCCGCCGCGAGTGCATCCCGACACGGCCGCCTGCGTGGCACCCCACCACGCCGCTGGGCGCTTCGGCGCCTGGACAAGGACGCCCTGATGGCAGCTGCCCTCGCTGCAACTTGGCCGCAGGGAGCGGCCGAGTTGCCGAGCATAGAGGAGGAGGTCGCCCAGCTCGGAGCATTGGTCGCGGGTATTTGCGATGCGGCGATGCCTCGGGTCGGGCGGGCTTCTCCTCGCCGGGCGGTGTACTGGTGGTCGGACGCGATCGCGGAGTTGCGAGTCGCGACTGTCCGCGCCCGACGCCAGTACACCCGCGCGCGCCGTCGTCAACGTACAGGCGACGGCGTGGCGCGAGCGAGGGCAGCTGATGACCTGTATGGAGCATACCGCGTGGCGCGGGTTGCTCTGCAGGTCGCCATCAAACGGGCCAAGACCCAGGCATGGAAGGAGCTCCTCCAGACCCTTGATGACGATCCATGGGGGCGCCCATATAAGGTGGTGCTGAATAAGCTCCGTCCGTGGGCGCCCCCCGTCACCGAGGGTCTTGACCCCCGGCTGCTGGAGGACGTGGTCAATACACTCTTCCCAATTGGGGAGAGGGGACCGCGTCCTCTGGCGGCGGCGGCTGTCCCAGTGGAGTGGACGGCCGAGCTGGGGGTCACGCAGGAGGAGCTGGCAGCGGCCATCAGACGGCTCGGGGTTCGTAACACGGCCCCGGGTCCGGATGGTGTGCCCGGCCGGGTTTGGGTCTTGACCAAGGGCGTCCTTGGGGCCGACCTCAGGCGGTTGTTCGACCGCTGCCTGAGGGACGGGCGATTCCCCCCCAGTTGGAAGGTGGCGAGGATGGTCCTCCTCCGGAAGGAGGGTCGGCCCGCGGAGTCTCCCTCCGCATACCGGCCCATTTGTCTCCTCGGCGAGGTGGGCAAACTCTTCGAGCGTGTGATTGCTGCCCGCCTCGTCGAGCACCTGTCGCGGGGTGATCCCGGTCTGGCCGACTGCCAGTTCGGTTTCCGGGGGGGCCGATCGACTATCGACGCGATAGGTCGTGTGAGGGCCCTCTCGGAGGCGGCCGTCTCCCGGGGAGGGGTGGCATTGGCAATATCCAAGGATATTATCCTTGGATATTGCCAATGCCTTTAACACCCTCCCCTGGGAAGAGATAAGGAGGGGACTCGAATATCATCGAGTCCCCCCTTGTCTCAGGGCGGTCGTCGGGTATTATCTCCGCGGCAGGTGGATCGAGTATCCGGGCCGGGATGGTGATATGCGGAGGGAGGTGTACTGCGGTGTTCCGCAGGGGTCGGTCCTCGGGCCACTCCTGGGGAACATCGCGTACGACTCGGTGTTGCGGGCCGGCCTCCCCGACGGCGTCAGCACGGTGTGTTATGCGGATGACACACTGGTGCTGGCCGTCGGGGCGCACTGGGGGAGGGCCATGCGTCGCGCGGAGGAGGGGTCGCAACGCGTCGTCGACCGGATCAGGGGGATGGGGATGACGGTGGCGGTCCATAAGACCGAGGTGATTGCGTTTCATTCACCTCGGCAGGATCCGCCACCCCCTCTGATTCGGGTGGGTGGGGCTGACATCGAGGTGAAGCCCCAGATCAGGTATCTAGGGCTGATCCTCGATAGCCACTGGCGTTTCGAGAAGCATTTCCGCTGCCTGGTCCCCCGGTTGGAAAGGATGGTTGCGGCTCTGGGCCGGATCCTGCCCAACCTGGGGGGCCCGGCGGGCCGAGTTCGTCGCCTCTATGTGGCAATGGTCCAGTCGGTGGCCCTATACGGGGCCCCCGTCTGGGCGGACGACCTGGCTGCCTCCCGGCGCAGCATGACTATCCTGCGTCGGGTGCAGAGGCGCATGGCGCTCAGGGTCGTCCGCGGGTATCGGACCATGTCACATGAGGCGGCGACGGTTCTAGCGGGGATGCCGCCCATGGACCTGCTCGCGCGGTCGCACGCGGTGATGTACCGGCACCGCGTCGACCGTCGCGCGGGGGTGGGGGCGGTCCCGGACGGGCAGGAACCTGCTTGGGGCGATTTGAAGCGCCAGGCCCGGCAGTCCGTGTTGCTCGCGTGGCAGGAGCGGCTGGCTCTGCCAACCGCGGGGCACCGGACTGTCGGGGCGGTTCGGCCACTCCTGAAGGAGTGGCTGGACAGAGGCCATGGCAGCCTCACCTACCGGCTGGCACAGGTATTTTCCGGGCATGGCAGCTTCGGAAGATACCTGTGCCGGATAGGGAAGGAGCCGACGGCGCGTTGCTGCCACTGCGACGCTGAGCAGGACACGGCGGATCATACTCTGGAGGTATGCCCCGCGTGGGAGGGGGAGCGCCGTGTCCTGGTCGGCGTCGTCGGGCGGGATGTCTCGCTGCCGGGCGTGGTGCGCGCCATGCTCGGCAGCGAGGAGAAGTGGAGGGCCGTGGCCTCCTTCTGCGAGAACGTAATGTTGCAGAAGGAGGCCGCGGGGAGGGAGCGCGAGCTTCAGCGGCGCGCTGAAGCTCGCGCTCGTGCGGTGGCCCGAGGTCGTCGCCCGGTCGCGAGGCGTCGCGGGCGGCCGCCTCGGCGTGGCGGATGACCTAGGCTGGGAGGGGGGTCCTGAGGGGACCCTCCTCCCGCCAGGCGGCGCCGGGTCGGACCGGTTGGGGGTAGGAGTGCCTCCCCCTACCGGTCCGACGCAAGGGGAGGCACCCTCGGCGGTCTGGTGCGGTCATGAACGCCCGGCCGCCGAGGGGTGGAAACGGGGTCGCGGGCGGGTGCGAGTTGGGGCTCGCAGCCGCCACTAAACGCGGCCCCGGGACGGATAGCGGCGGGATGGAGTGGCCCCGTCCCGCCGCTATGAGGCAGTGTGTCTACTGGGGGGACCGATTGTCCCCCCGGGGGATGGGCGCGAAAGCGCGGGCACGGGGAGGATACCGGAAGAATGCTTCGAGCGATTCCCGGTATCCTCCCAAAGCGTGCCGAAGGGTCACCGTGGGGTTTTTAGTGGGTAGGTCCCGCGCCTGTCGTTGTACGGGCGCAGGGAATCCCACACACCCCTCCCACCTCTCCCCAAGGAGGTGGGAGGGAGTCTTTCGAAGATTTTCCCCACGACAAAAAAAAAAAAAAAAAAAAAAAAAAAAAAAAGTCCTCGCGGAGAGGAGGGTTGGCCTGGCTGTCGCCGCCGAGCCGTACCGCGTCCCTGATCACCCTCATTGGGTGGGCGACACGGACGGCTTGGTGGCGACGGTATGGGGAGGTGGCGACGGGTCCCCGCCGTTCTCCATGCTGGAGCGCGGTCGGGGATTCGTCGCCGTGGACTGGTGTGGAGTCGTCGTGGTGGGGTGCTACATATCGCCTCGCAGCGGTCACGTCGCGTTCGAGCAGTACCTGGCCGAGGTCGCGGCATGCGTGCAACGCTGCGCGGCCCGGCCGGTGCTCGTCCTGGGGGACTTCAACGCCAAGTTGGTGGCGTGGGGATCTCCCAGGACTTCCGTTCGCGGCGGGATCCTGGGCGACTGGGCGGCAGGGCTCGACCTTCGGTTACTGAACCGAGGGTCGGAGCACACGTGTGTGCGGCGATATGGGGGGTCTATCGTGGATGTTGGATTCGCGACACCCAACGCCGTGCGCATGGTATCGGGGTGGCACGTGGTCGCGGGGGCAGAGACACTCTCGGACCACCGATATATCCGGATGGAGGTCTCTGCCGCCGCGGGGGATGCATCCCGACACCACCGTCCGGGTGGTAACCCACCGCGCCGCTGGGCGCTTCGGCGCCTTGACAAGGACGCCCCGATGGCAGCAGCCCTCGCTGCAACTTCGCCGCAGGGGGCGGCCGAGTTGTCGAGTATAGAGGAGGAGGTCGCCCGGCTCGGGGGGATGGTCGCGAACATATGTGACGCGGCGATGCCCCGGGTCGGGCGGGCTTCTCCTCGCCGGGCGGTGTACTGGTGGTCGGCCGCGATCGCGGAAATGCGAGACGCGAGTGTCCGCGCCCGACGCCAGTACACCCGCGCACGCCGTCGTCTACGGAGAGACGATAGCGTGGCGCGAGCGAGGGCAGATGACCTGTATGAGGCATACCGCATGTCGCGGATGGCTCTGCAGGTCGCCATCAAACGGGCCAAGACCCGGGCATGGAAGGAGCTCCTCGAGACCCTTGATGACGACCCTTGGGGGCGCCCTTATAAGGTGGTGCTGAACAAGCTCCGCCCGTGGGCGCCCCCCGTCACCGAGGGTCTTGACCCCCGGCTGCTGGAGGGCGTGGTCAATACTCTCTTCCCAATTGGGGAGATGGTATCACGTCCTCCGGCACAGGCGACGGCCCCGTTGGAGTGGGAGGCCGAGCCGGGGGTTACGCAGGGGGAGCTGGCCGCGGCCATCAGACGGCTCGGGGCGCGTAACACGGCCCCGGGTCCGAATGGTGTGCCTGGCCGGGTTTGGGTCTTAACCCACGGCGTCCTTGGGGTCGACCTCAGGCGGTTGTTTAACCGATGCTGGAGGGACGGGCGATTCCCCCCCCAGTTGGAAGGTGGCGAGGATGGTCCTCCTCCGGAAGGAGGGTCGGCCCGCGGAGTCTCCATCCGCATACCGGCCCATCTGTCTCCTCGACGAGGTGGGCAAGCTCTTCGAGCGAGTGATTGCTGCCCGCCTCGTCGAGCACCTGTCGCGGGGTGCTCCGGGCCTGGCCGACTGCCAGTACGGTTTCCGGCGGGGCCGGTCGACGGTCGACGCGATCAGTCGGGTCAGGGTCCTCTCGGAGTCGGCCGTCTCCCGGGGAGGGGTGGCGTTGGCGGTATCGCTGGATATTGCGAACGCGTTTAACACCCTTCCCTGGGGGGAGATACGGAGGGGGCTCGAATATCATCGGGTACCCCCGTGTCTCAGGGCAGTCGTCGGGGATTATCTCCGCGGCAGGTGGATCGAGAATCCGGGCCGGGATTGTGATATGCGGAGGGAGGTGTACTGCGGGGTTCCGCAGGGGTCGGTCCTCGGGCCACTCCTGTGGAACATCGCGTACGACGCGGTGTTGCGGGCCGACCTCCCCGTTGGCATCAGTGCCGTGTGTTACGCAGATGACACACTGGTGCTGGCCGTCGGGGCTCAGTGGGGGAGAGCCAAGCGCCTCGCCGAAGAGGGGGCGCAACGCGTCGTCGACCGGATCAGGGGGATGGGGATGACGGTGGCGGTCCATAAGGATCCGCCTGCCCCTCTGATCCGGGTGGGTGGGGCTGATATCGAAGTGAAGCCCCGGATGAGGTATCTGGGGCTGATCCTCGATAGCCACTGACGCTTCGAGGAGCATTTCCGCTGCCTGGTTCCCCGGTTGGAGAGGATGGTCTCAGCTTTAGGCCGGATCCTCCCCAACCTGGGGGGCCCAGCAGGACGAGTTCGCCGCCTCTATGTGGCAATGGTTCAGTCGGTGGCCCTATACGGGGCCCCCGTCTGGGCGGACGACCTGGGTGCCTCCTGGTGCAGCATGACGATGCTGCGTCGGGTGCAGAGGCGGATGGCGCTGAGGGTCGTCCGCGGCTACCGGACCGTGTCGCATGAGGCGGCGACGGTTCTTGCGGGGATGCCGCCCACGGATCTCCTCGCGCCGTCGCACGCGATGATGTATCGTCATCGTGTCGACCGTCGCGCGGGTGTGGGGGCGGTCCCGGGAGAGCAGGAACCTGCTTGGGGCGATTTGAAGCGCCAGGCCCGGCAGTTCGTGGTGCTCGCGTGGCAGGAGCGGTTGGCCCTGCCAACTGCGGGGCACCGGACAGTCGGGGCTGTTCGGCCACTCCTGTGTGAGTGGCTGAACAGAGGCCATGGAAGCCTTACTTACCGGATGGCACAGGTATTTTCCGGGCATGGTAGCTTCGGAAGATACCTGTGCCGGATAGGGAAGGAGCCGATGGCGCGTTGCTGCCATTGTGACGCCGAGCAGGACACGGCTGATCATACCCTCCAGGTATGCCCAGCGTGGGAGGGGGAGCGCCGTGTCCTGGTCGGCGTCATAGGGCGGGATGTCTCGCTGCCGGGTGTGGTGCGCGCCATGCTCGGCAGCGAGAGGAAGTGGAGGGCCGTAGCCTCCTTCTGCGAGACCGTAATACTGCAGAAGGAGGCCGCGGGAAGGGAGCGCGAGCTTCAGCGGCGCGCTGAGGCTCGCGCTCGTATGGTGGCGCGAGGGCGTCGCGGGCGGCGGCCTTTGCGCGGCGGATCACCCTGGCTGGGAGGGGGGCCCTGAGGAGAGCCTCCTCCCGCCAGGCGGCGATGGGTCGGACCGGGTGGGTCCGGCCCACGGGGAGGCACCCGCGGTGGCCTGGAGCGGCCATGAGCTCCCGGCCGCCGAGGGGTAGAAACGGGGTCGCAGGCGGGTGCGAGTCGGGGCTCGCAGCCCGCCACTAGATGCGGCCCCGGGACGGATGGCGGCGGGATGGAGTGGCCCCGTCCTGCCGCTATGAGACAGAGTGTCTACCGGGGGGACCGTTTGTCCCCCCCGGGGATGGGCGCAAGGCGCGGGCACGGCGAGGATACCGGAAGAATGCTTCGAGCGATTCCCGGTATCCTCCCAAATCGTGCGGAAGGGTCACCGTGGGGTTTTTAGTGGGTCGTCCCGCGCCCGCCATTCTACGGGCGCGGGGAATCCCACACAACCCTCCCGCCTCTCCCCAAAGTGGTGGGAGGGAGTCTTTCGAAGATTTTCCCCACGACAAAAAAAAAAAAAAAAAAAAAAAAAAAAAAAGTTGTAAGCTAGTAGGCAAGATGTGTGCTGTTAATCGAGCAGGAAGCTAATAAGCAATCAGTATGCTAGTAAGCAAGCAGTATGCTAGCAGGCAAGAAGTGAGCTAGTAAGCGATCGGGAAGCTAGTAAGGAAGCAGTGAGCTGGTAAGCTAGCTGCCAGCTAGTAAGCTAGGGGTAAGATAGTAAGGAAGCAGTGTGCTAGTAGGCGAGCTGTAAGCTAGAGGGCAAGCAGCGAGCTAGACAGCAAGCATTAAGCTGCTAAGCAAACTGTAAGCTAGAAGGCAAGCAGTAAGCGAGTAAGCTAGCAGTAAGCAAGTAAGCAAGCAGCTGGCTAGTAAGAAGGCAGTAAATTAAGATGAAAGCAGGACTGTTGTAAGAATACAGTTGTGTAGGAGGCAACTAGTAAGTTAGTAAGCATGCAGCAAGTTAGTAGCAATGCAGTATGCTAGTATGCAAGCAGCAGACTAGGAAGAATGCAGTTAGTTGGGAAGGACTAAGTTTGTAGCACAGCACTAAGCTGGTAAGCAAGCAAGAAGCTAGTAAGGAAGCAGTAAGCTAGTAAGCAAGCTGTAAGCTACTAAACAAGCAGTGAGCTAGTAAGCGAGGAGGAAGCTCGATAGCAAGCAGTTTGACAGTAAGCAAGCTGCAAGCTAGTAAGCAAGCAGGAAACTAGTAAGGAAGCTGTAGGCTAGTAAGCGAGCAGTAAGTTAGTAAGGAAGCAGTGAGTTTGTAAGCAAGCAGTAAGCTTGTAAGCAAGCAGTAAGCTGGAAACAAAGCAGGTAGCTAGTAAGGAAGTACTAAGCTAGTGCGCAAGCCGTGAGTTAGTAAGGAAGCAGTGAGCTAGTAAGCATGCAGCTGGCTAGTGAGTAACCAGTAAGTAATGAAGAAAGAAGGAATATTGTAAGAAAGCAGTTAGGTAGTAAGCAAGCACTGAGGTAGTAAGGAAGCAGTATGCTAGTAGGCAAGCAGTAAGCAAGTAAGAAGCAAGTAAGCTAGTAAGCAAGCAGCAGGCTAGTATGAAAGCAACTAGCTAGTAAGAAAGCAGTATGCTAGTATGCAAGCAGTAAGCAAGTAAGAAGCAAGTAAACTTGTAAGCAAGCAGCAGGCTAGTAAGAAAGCAGTAGGCTTGTAAGCAAGCAGTAAGTTAGTAAGCAAGCAGTGTGCTAGTAAGCGAGCATGAAGCTAGTAAGGAAGCAGTATGCTAGTAAGCAAGCAGCAAGATGGTATCAAAGCAGGTAGCAAGTAAGTTGGTAGTAATCTAGTATGCAAGCAATAAGATAGTATGGAAGCAGTATGCTAGTAAGGAAGCAGTAAGCTAATAAGCAGCAAGTAAGATTGTAAGCAAGCTGCAAGCTGGTAAGAAAGCTGTTAGCTAGTAAGGGAACCTTAAGCTAGTAAGCAAGCAGTAAGCTGGTAAGCAAGCACTAAGCTAGTAAGCAAGCAGTAGGCGTGTTAGCTACCATTAAGCTAGTAAGCAAGCAGTAAGCTGCAAGGCAAGCAACAAGCTGTTAAGCAACTTTAAGCTTGCAAGCAAGCAGTAGGCTAGTAAGCAAGCAGTAAACTAGTAACAAAGCTGTATGTTGGTAACAAAGCATTAAGTTAGTAAAAATGCAGTTGGTAAGTAAGTTTGCAGAAAGCTGGTAAGAAGCAGGTAGCTAGTAAGGAGGTAGTAAGCAAGCAAGCACGCAGATAGTTAGTAAGGAAGCAGGAAGCTAGTAAGGAAGCAGTATGCCAATAGCCAAGCAGTAAGCTTGTATGAAAGCAATTCGCATGTAAGCAAGCAGTAAGCTAGTATGCGAGTAATGTGCTAATAAGCGACGAGGTTGCTATTAAGGAGGCGGTATGCTAGTAAGCAACCAGTAAGCTAGTAACAAAGCAGTATGTTAGTAACAAAGCTGTAAGTTAGTAAGAATGCAATTAGTTAATATCAAAGCAGTAAGCTAGTAAGCAAGCTGTAAGCTAGTAAGCAGGCAGGGAGCTAATAAGGAAGCAGTATGCTAGAAAGCAAACGGCGGGCTAGTAAGCAAGCAGTAAGCGAGTGAGCTAGCAGTAAGCTAGAAAACTAGGAGAAGGCTAGTATGAATGCCGTTATCTTGTAGACAAGCACTAAGCTAGTAAGGAAGCACTAAGCTAGAATGCAGGCAGCAGGCCAGTAAGCAAGCTGTAAACGAGTACGCTAGCAGTAAGCTAGTAAGCATGCAGTGAGCTAGTAAGCGAGGGGGAAGCTTGCAAGCAAGCAGTAAGCTAGTAAGCAACCAGTTAACTAGTATGCAAGCAGCAAGATAGTAAGCATGCAGTTAACTAGTATGCAAGCAGTAAGCTAGTAAGAAAGCAGCTGGTTATTAAGAAAGCAGTTAGCTATTGAGCAATTAGTTAGATAGTAAGTAGGCATTAAGCTAGTAAACAAGCAGTGAGCTAGTAAGAAAGTATTTAACTAGTAAGCAAGCAGTAACATAGTGTGCAGGCAGTTAGCATGTAGGCAAGTGAGCAACCAGTAAGTTATTTAGAAAGCAGGAATGTTGTAAGAAAGCAGTTAGGTAGTAAGCAAGCAGTAAGGTAATAAGGTAGCTGTAGGTTAGTAACAAAGCAGTATGCTAGTAAGAAAGCAGCAAGCTAGTATGGAAGCATTAAGCTAGTAAGCAAGCAGTAAGCTAGTAAGCGAGCGGTAAGCTGGTAAGAAAGCAGTTAACTAGTAAGGATGTGGTAAGCTAGTAAGCAAGCAGTAAGCTTGTAAGCAAGCAGCAAGCTGGTAAGACAGCAGGTAGCTAGTAAGCAAGCAATGAGCTGGTAAGAAACATATAAGCTAGTAAGCCAGCAGTAGGCTGGCAAGAAAGGAGGTAGCTAGTAACGATGTAGTAAGCTAGCTAGCAAGCAGTAAGCTAGTAAGCAAGCAGCAAGTTAGTAAGCAAGTAGTGATCCAGTAAGCGAGAAGGATGCTAGTAAGGAAGCAGTTGGCTAGTAAGCAAACAGGGAGCTAGTAAGGAAGCAGTGAGCTTAAAACCAAGCAGTCAGCTAGAAGCAATCAGCAAGCTAGCAAGCAAGCATTATGCTGGAAAGCAAGCAGCAGACTAGCAAGAAAGCAATTAGCTAGTAAGAAAGCAGTATGCTAGAAAGTAATTAGTAAGCTACAATATAGGCTGTAAGCTAGTAGGCAAGCAGCAAGGTAGTAAGCAAGCCGTAAGCGAGTAAGCCAGCAGTAAGCAAGTAAGCAAGCATTAAGCCAGTAAGCAACCAGTAAGCCAGATCGCAAGCAGCGAGTTAGTAAGCAAGCAGTATGCGACTAAGCTAGCAGTAAGCTAGTAAGCGAGCAGGAAGCTAGTAAGCAACCAGCAAGCTAGTATGGGAGCAACAGGCTAGTATGAAAGCACTTAGCTAGTAAGAAAGCAGTATGCTAGTATTGAGGATCTATCTTTGTGATAGATTTCCCCAATCGCTTTCCGCAGAAAGAAGAAGGAATAATTTGTTGGAACGGTATAATGTGTAAGACACGGAGCCGACGAAATTTGTGGAAGACTCTTTTCCGCGGTCTGGGTTGTCGCACGACTAACTTCAAACCGGGAAAAATCCCGGCTATATATGCGTCGCCAAATGTTCGGCAAACCTATGGGTTTTATGACATGGCCTGGGCCGACGTCGAACAGAGAAAAATCGCGAAGATTCGGAAATACAAAGTATATCTATTCTCAACTCTCCCACTTATTTTGAATGTCCGCGTATGTTTAATTTTTCTCTCGGATAGCAAAACGGCTGCTTTTGCAAAGGCTTAGCAAAGCTATCAGCCAATTGTTCTTTCGTTTGAACATATTTAATTTCTACTTCTCCGCGATTAACGACATCACGAGTAAAATGGTACTTTATACCGATGTGTTTCGAGCGCTTATGGTTTTCGGAACTATTAGCAATTTTTATGGCCGCTTGGTTATCGACAAAAGCAGGGACGATATTGCACACAACATCCAATTCATTCAACATACGACGTAACCAAAACCGCTTCTTTCACGCCGTGAGCTAACGTGATATATTCCGACTCAGCGGTCGACAGGGCAACGACCTTTTGCAATTGACTGGACCACGAAATTGGTCCACTATTCAAAATATAGACAAATCCACCCCTAGATCTTCGAGTCTCTGAGCATCCGGCATAATGAGCATCCGTGAATCCCGAAATATCAAGCGAACTCCCACTATTTCCGTAGACTATTCCGTGATCACGTGTTCCATTTAAATAACGCATTATTTTCTTTACCGATTGCCAATGAGTGTCGTCGTAAGAACTCAAGAATTGACTTGCGTAATTGACCGTAAATTCGATATCCGGGCGACAAACTCGTGCAGCGAATAATAAAGAGCCTATTGCTTCACGAAACGGTATTTTACTGTCAGTCGCAGGTGTTTGTTTTTGCATGGGCATACCTGGCTCCGCAGGTACACTTGGAAAACAATTCATTCAAAGTTCCTCTTGTACTCAGCATCAAACGTCCTCATTCAGACACCAGTTCGGTCTACAACTCCTCTAATTTAAGTGAAATTCCAAGTACTACGGACATCGAAATTGAAAAAACCATATGCAAAAACATAAAAAAAGGAAATAAGAAGTCTAAGACAGATAGCTTTTCAGATGAATTTAAAGAACAATTCGATTTTATAAAACCACTCATTAAGAGTACGACACAAAACCCTCCTCTCAGTGTTGAGAATTTATCCAATTTTATTGTGGAAAGTTTGAACAACTCAGATATCCAAGGACATGCTTCTAAATTCACCAACGACACTTCAGCACTTATCGAAATGTTAAAAGAAACGCAAAAACGCATCAAAAGAAAAAATGTAAGGTTCTGACTTCCAGTATTATTAAAAAGTTACTATCAAATAAGAAAGACACTTCTAGTGAGGATTTTAGCTCTTCAGAAGACCAATGAATAATTCAAATTTGTTATTTCAATCGCAATCTCCCACCTATTCTACTCAACGTAGTCGCAGCACCTCAAATTAACGTCTGTTCTTCTGGAATGCAAGAAGCATCATACAACGGAAAGAAGAAGTTGAAGTTTTGTAAAAAAATTTAGACATATTTGTGTGTGTGGAATCGTGGTTGACTCCCGAAAAAGACTTAAAGTTTCCAAGCTTTAATGCATATAGACGTGATAGATTACATTCTCGCGGAGGCGGCATTATTTTTCTTATACGTAAGTCCATTGCGTTTTCAGAGATAAATCATTCAATTTCAGTTCATGACTCCATCGAAATTGGTGGCGTAAATTTAACTAATATTAATCCCCCTTTAAAGATCATATCTTGTTATAGAATTCCAGGTTCTGTTCTTTCCCAATCTCAATGGGATCAACTAGTTAGTAATATTGGAAGAAATGACAATCGTATTTTCATGGGGGACTTTAACTCCCATCATAGGATATGGAATTGTTCCATTACTGACCAGAATGGTGAAAGGCTTTTGCAGGCTATTGATAATAATGATTCATTTCTGCATAACCCAAATTCATTCACTCATATCGATCTTTATAGGAATAATAAGTCTAATATTAACCTCATCCTATCATCTATGAATATTGCAGATAAAATTAACATTAAGGTTTATGATGAAACTCTAGGTTCTGACCATTATCCTATCTTTTTTGACATTTTGGTCGAAAAAAATTATTATTATAGAAAATCTTTTAAAATTGATTCTGTTCGCACTGATTGGGACGGTGCCCTATCATACCTAGATATTCATTATGTTGTTTTTTTTTATCCTCTTTATGACACTTTAACTGCTAGTGAAAAATATAAATTTTTTATTAATGTACTAACGAATTCCATTAAGCACAACACTCCTGAAAGGAAAAGAGTAAATCTTCGTAGACATAGAAATCCTGTCCCTTGGTGGGACTTGGAATGTGATAAGTTCAAAAGACTAAGAAGAGCTGCATATAAAAAATGGGAATATTCTCATAACCTAACTGATTTAATTAACTATAAGAAAATTGAAGCTCAAACAAAGAAATTATTTAAAAAGAAAAAGAAGGATAGTTTTAGGGAATTCTCTGAAAAAATCAACATTCATACTGATACAAAATTTACTTGGAACAGAGTTAGAATTTTAAAAAATAAATGGGTTAAAATTAACCCAAAGAGCATAACTGAGAATCTCCAAAATGAAAATCAAATTTTGTCTTCTCTGGACAAGATTAGTCCTCCATGGGTTCCTACTGATATACCAAACGGTAATGTCAATGAGTTTTTTGATGTATGCTTCAATCTAACCGAATTTAACGCTGCCTTAGCCTCACGATATGATGGCTCGGCTCCGGGTCTTGACGGGATCAATTATCTAGTTATCAAAACATTATCTGTACAATATAAGCTATTACTTCTAGATATTTATAACGAAATTTACTTATCAAATGACTACCCTCAGGAATAGAATCAATATTACATTCATTTCATTGAAAAATCAGACAAAAAAAGCGTCCGTCCTATAGCCCTTTCCTCTTGCTTCTGTAAACTGTTTGAAACGCTTATATGAAATAGGTTACAATGGTGGATTGAACACCAAAATCTACTTCCAGCTAGCCAAACGGGTTTTCGTAAAGGACAATCATGTATAGATAATGCCACCAAGCTAATGTTATACATTCAGGAAGGATTTCATAAGAGAAAGGACACCTTGGCAGCCTTTTTGGATGTCCAAGGTGCTTTTGATAACGTGAATAGTGATATTTTGTTGAACAAACTGCCCTTTGTAGGTTGCACTGACCGTTTAATTCGATTTGTTAAATTTTTAACATACAAAAGAGAAATATTCACAAGTTTGACAGGCGACGAAGTTAGATTTGTCTTCAAAGGTGTCCCTCAAGGAGGTGTATTAAGTCCACTTCTTTATCTGATATATGTTTCAAAAATTACTGAAAATTTGCCCGAAAATATTTGTGTATCTCAATTCGCAGATGACATTGCAGTTTATTCAAAAATCTCTCCACTAAGAAAATGTAAACATCTTATAGAAAGATCTATTTTCAAAACAGCCTTCCTTCACTTTAACAACAAAAAGATCCTTCCTGGACAAACTGAAATTGATGTAAATGATTGCATTATCAAATCTAGCTGCTCCACTCGATTCTTAGGAATAATTTTTGATTATGAACTATCTTTCAAGATTCATTTATCTTATGTTCAAAACAAGTGTATGAGAGCCTTAAATACCGTTAAATTTCTATGCGGAACATGGTGGGGCTCAGACCCAACAACATTATTAATTCTTTACAAACGTTTTGTTCGTTCAAATATTGATTATGAATGCTTCATTTATTTTCCTACACGTAAAGATCTAAACTACAAACTAGAAAAAATTCAATTTTTTGCCATTAGATCGGCTTTAGGTTATCGTACATCTACTCCTACCAACATTCTATTGGCTGAGTCAAAGCTCCCGTTAATAAGAGATCGTGTAAAATTCTTATGTAATAGCTACTTGAGTAAAGTTATTTCCAATACTTCCATCCTGGTCAACAATGAAATACATCAATATTATTCCAAGACCAGAAATTTTAAACGCAAGAGGAAAAGACTTATACATCAATGTATTGATGATATCCCTATCATAAAAAGAAATTTAAGAATCAGTAACTGTTATGATATTTATCGTCTGGATTATAATGTTATTATTAATTCGATTCCAATAAATACTGAACTTGGTCATGATCTTAAAATATGTGATCATCCAAATTCCATATTACATAATTGGCTTTCAAACTGTGACTCATACGCAATTTTTACTGATGGTAGTAAAATTCCAGGTTCTAACTCTGTTGGATCTGGATGCATTTGTAAGGATTTAAATATATCTACCAAAAAAAGCATCCCATCTAGTGCTTCTATATTTACGGCTGAATGCATTGCTTTAATTGATGCTCTTGACATTGCTCTTTTGGACACAAACCAAAATTATAAAATACTTACCGATTCTCTCAGTGCCCTGCTATGCCTACAAAGGTCAAAGATTAATATAATGACCAACTTCTATATTTATGAAATTAAGGAGAAATACTTTAAGTTCAAGAAAAGCACATCAAATAATAGCAGTATAGAATTTGTTTGGATTCCGTCCCATTCAGGCATTGTTGGAAATGATGAGGCTGACGCCTTAGCTAAGTCGGCTACGCTAGAACCAGCTAATAAGAGTATTGTCATTCCATTTTCTGATTTACGGGAATTTTTTAAACACAAATGTAGACAAAGTACTAGTGATTTCACAATGCAGTAGGGTCAATTTAAAGGCAAGAAGTACTTTCAGTATTACGTTAGAAATGTGACTGCACCATGGTTCTCGGGTAGAGGTTTATCACGGCAATTTATTGTCACATTCAATCGTTGTAGAGCAGGTCACTATCATCTTGCAGCATCTCTTTCACGACTACACATAATAGATGATCCCAAATGTAACAGCGGTAATGAGGTTCAAGATCATAACCATATCATTTGGCAATGTACCTTGTTTGAATCACAAAGAGTTGATCTCATGAAAAAATTAAGGAAGCTCAAATTGTTTCCACCCTTAAATATCAGATCGTTACTTTATTAACCGAATATTTAGGCATGTTATTTTCTTTTCAATTTTTTCAAACAATGTAATTTAAAGATTTAAAGTGATATACTTATGTGTTATATACCTAATGTGTCCCACGGTTCCGATATTATTAATGCTTAACAGTAAGATGTACATATATTACTAATGTATAGCTTTATAACCCCCTATGGGGGGTTTCAATTAAGCTTTCAATATAATAAAAAAAAAAAAATTCCGAACTTGATTATTGTATCGGTTTCGGCACGCGTTTCGGCACTGGGCAGGGCATTTTCGTTGAAGGTTACGTCTCTGCTTATTGAAATTTTCTTCAATTTATTATCCCAGAGTCTATAATTAGTAGACTCCCCATCGTAACCGACGAATATGACCTGTCTGCTTTTTGGGTCGAATTTTTGCCGTGTTTCCTTCGGCACGTTCACGTAAGCTACGGATCCAAACACCTTTAAATGTTTTATATCAGGTTTGCGTTTAAACCACTTCTCGAACGGAGTAATCGTCTCCCCTGGCTTAAGGATGGTCCGATTCAGCAGGTAGCACGCGGTGTTTACTGCTTCTGCCCATAAATTTTGATCCATGTTCTTTGCGTGAATCATAGAACGTGCACTTTCAATGAGCGTACGAATTTCGCGTTCAGCGCGACCATTCTGCTCATGAATGTATGGTGACGAGCATTCGTGGATTATACCTTTTTCCTCTAAAAAGGTCCGGAGCTGGCTGCAGGAGTACTCTGTCTCATTGTCCGAGCGCAGGACTTTGATTTTCGTTCCTGTGTGCGTCGATACGAATGCCTGGAACTCCTTAAATTTGCTGAATACTTTTGATTTATAGCTCATGAAGTATACCTTCTTATAGCTGGTACTCTCGTCCTTAAACAGTAAAAAGAACCGCGTGTTGCTCAGTGAGTTTATGTTTACAGAGCCACAGACATCGATATGAATTTTCTCCCCTGGCCCGTAATTGTCTTCAACCCCGATGCATGGATGCGGCCTTCGGGACTGCTTGCCCATAATGCATCCTTCACAAAAAAACTTTGTCAAATTGTCCTTTTCAGTTCCATGGATGCCGAGTTGTTCACACGTATGTTTTGCGGCGCGATCATTTACGTGCCCCATTCGCTCATGCCAAAGTTTTAATTTTTCCTGGCCATCTGCTAATTTCAGCGCATTACAGTCAATGGGCACTTTCTCTTTGAAACACATTTCAAAAAATTTTCCGTGCGGTATTCCACGTGCGGCGAGTTTTCCTTTACTATCGCGAACTTCACATTTGTTTTCAAACGAATGAAAAGAGTACCGTTTTTTGTTCACTGAGCCTATAGAAAACAAACTACACTTTAGTTCAGGTACATAGAGCACATCTTGTAATTCGCGTTTGTATAGCACACCCTCAAGCACTTCTCGGATTTTAATTGTTCCGGTGCCAGCCGCTAAGATGATGCGATCATCCGCTACTTTAACCGCATGACCATTTGAATTCGGCTGCAATGCCGAAGAACAATCTTTGCGGAAAGTCATATGCATTCCGGCACCCGAATCCGCAATCCACACGTCACTGTCACTTTCATTGGTGCATTTATATGTTCCAACAATGTCACACACCAACGCTGGCGCATTTCTCGCTGAACTGTCCGATGATTTTCCAGCTTGATTTTTTGGACATTCACGTGCCCAGTGGCCTTTTTCTTTGCAGACTCCACACCGCGTTCGTTTTCTCAGCTCCTCGATATCCTTCTTGGAGCGTTTCTTTTTCTTTGCGTCGTTCAGGGACGTCTTTTGAACACGAAGTGCGAGCGTCGACACTTCATTCTCAGCAAAACGCCTATCTTCCTTGATCAGTCTGCTGATCAAGTTCGCTTTCGTTTTTTCCGTAGCAGGAGTGCATTCCCACGTGTGACGAAAAATGGAGAACTTCGTGGGTAAACTGCGCAGCAGTTATGCCATGACAGATTTGTCCGACGGTTCCTCACCCGCATCCTGCAGGCGTCTGCAGATGCTCTCCAAATGATCTGCAATGGGCTCCTCTTCATTAACGCAAAAATTATAAAACTGCTCCCAGGCAGTTTGTGCAGCGTCTTCACTTGCATCTCCGTACAGGTCCCTCAGCTTGTTCCGCATTTCTTTTGCAGTGGAGCAGTTGTACAAATTGCGGCGAAGATTTGGGGCGATTGTACTCAGTATAATCATTTTTACCTGCGCTGATTTTTGACTGTGCACTTTGAGCTCCGTTACCTTGTTCTCAGCAGGTTTTACCATTGTACCATCTACGAAACCAAGCAAACCTTTTGCTTCTAGCGGAATCACTACTCCAGATTTCCACATGGAGTAGTTAGTGCCGTCCAGTTTCACGATTTCCATTCCAACTTCTATGTCAGACATTGCGAAGAAATCACTTACACAATTGGTATCCAGTAAAAAAAACCTTTTCACCTAGCCAGCGTGGCTTATCAACAAACAAATTCTTTCTAGCAGGCGCAGTGGAAGCGTGCTGGGCCCATAAACTATTAAGGATCAATCATTGAGATAGATTTCCCCAATCGCTTACAGCAGAAAGAAGAAAAAATATTTTGTTGAAACGCTATAAGGTGTAAGACACGGAGGCGACAAAATATATGAAAGACTTTTCCCCACGGTCAGGGTAATCGCACAACTAACTTCAAACCAAGAAAAATTCCGGCTATATATGCGTCGCCAAATGGTCGGCAGACCTATTGCTTTTATGACATGAGCTGGGCCGGCATCAAACAGAGAAAAATCGCGAAGATTCGGAAATACAATGTATATCTATACTCAACAGCTAGTAAGCAAGCAATACGGTAGAAAGCAAGCAGCAAGCTAGTAGGCAAGCAATAACCTAGAAAGCAAGCAGCAGGCTAGTAAGCAAGCAGTAAGCGAGTAAGCGAGCCATAAGATAGTAAGCATGCAGTAAGAAGGTGAGCAAGCAGCTGGCTAGTAAGGAAGCAGAGAGCTAGTAAGCAAGCTGGGAGCTAGTAAGGAAGCAGTATGCTAGTAAGCAAGCAGCAAGCTAGTAAGCAACCTGTGAGCCAGTAAGCGAGCTGCAGGCTAGTAAGAATGCAGACTGCTAGTAAGAAAGCAGTGTGCTAGTAAGCAAGCAGTAAGCTAGAAATCAAGCAGCAAGCTAATAAGCAAGCAGTAAGCGAGTAAGCGAGCGATAAGGTAGTAAGCAAGCTGTGAGCTAGTAAGCGAGCAGGGCGCTAGTAAGGATGCAGTATGCTAGTAAGCAAACAGTAAGCTAGTAAGCAAGGTGTAAGCTGGTAAAAAAGCAGATTGATAGTACGCAAGCAGTAAGCTAGTAAGCACGCTGTATGCTGGTAAGAAAGCAGTTAGCTAGTAAGCGAGTAGCAAGCTAGTAAGCAAGCTACAATCTAGTAAGCAATCAGTGAGCTAGTAAGCGGGCCACAGGCCAGCAAGAAAGCAGTTAGCTAGTAACAAGGCAGTATGCTAGTAAGCAAGCAATAAGCTAGAAGGCAAGCAGCAAGCTTGCAAGCAAGCAGTAGGCGAATAAGGGAGCAGGAAGCTAGTTAGCAAGCACTGAGCTAGTCAACGAGTAGGAATCTGGTATGGAAGCTGTGAGCCAGTAAGCAAGCAATTTTCTAGTAGGAAGGCAGAATGCTAGTACGAAAGCAGTAAGCGACTAAGCTAGCAGTAAGATAGTAACAAACCAGTAATTGAGTATCATTGAAGTAGGCAAGTTGGCAAGCAGTAAGCTAGAATGTAAGCAACAAGCTAGTAAGCGTGCAGCAAGCTAGTAAGCAACAAGTAAGAATGTATGAAAGCATTAACCTGGTAAGCAAGATGAGAGCTAGTAAGCGAGCGGGAAGCGAGTAAGGAAGCAGCATGATAGTATGCAAGTAGTAAGCTAGTAAGCAAGCGGTGTGCTAGTAAGCGTGGAGGGGGCTAGTAAGGGAGAAGTACAGTCTGTTTGACAAGAGCGTATACGGCAAAACTTTTTTCTGTGAACCGGGGGAGGGGGGATTCCACCTCGAGCAGGTAACCTGGGCTTTTCCCTAAAATGATTTGTATAGAAATCCTCAGTTTTTACCCAAGCTTGATCGTAGAGGTACATATTTCACCATGAGTGCCGCGTACGCATCACGTTACGAAGCAGTGTTTCTGTGTTCTCATCCTAAAGGACCCAAAATGTCCTACACAGCGGCTTATAAATACATGAAGAAGTCCAAGACATTTGTTAGTAAGTGGGTGAAACGATATTTGGAGGTAAAAAATGTCGATGACCTGCCAGATCGGGGCACCACGCCGAAGACGTCAAAAAAAGAAGACAAATTGATTTTACGGGAATTCGAGAAAAATCCACGTTTATCCTTACGTGGTGGATAAGCAGTTTTGTGTAAGAAGGGTTTGAATATATCATGTGATAGTATACGAAGACAATTATTGGCAAATGATGTGAAATTTAGAAGTACAATAAAGAAACCGTTACTATCCAAGAAACATGTCGAGAAAAGACTCGCTTGGGCGAAAGAGAATTTGGGTCGCAATTGGGACAATGTAATTTTTTCCGACGAAGCTTCATTTTGGGCACGTTCTTCCACCACCCATACCTGGTGTACCCACGCCAATAAACTTATCCAGCGGACCGTTAAACACCCGGTAAAGGTGCATGTTTGGGGTTGTTTCTCAAAACAGGGATTCGGCACTTTACACATATTCGCGGACAATTTAAACGCTGCTAAAATGGTTGAAATCTATCAGAGAGCTTTGTTAACATCCGCCAAAAGGTGGTTTATAAGGAATAACAAATACTGGCTACTACAAGAAGACAACGACCCATAACACCGAAGTCGACTCTGTACTGCGTGGAAAGAAGAAAATCACATTGATGTGCTGGATTGGCCTTCACGGTCACCGGATGCAAATCCAATCGAAAATGTTTGGGCAATATTGAAGCTCAGGCTTAGGGGAAAGAAGATAAATACAATTAAACAGCTGTTTCGTCAAATACGATTAACGTGGAGGTCCCTATCCGAAGATTATGCGATTAAGTTAGTAGAAAGTATGCCTCGAAGATGTCAATTAATTATTGATAATGACGGTGACTGGACAACGTATTAATAATAAAGCATCTTAGTATACATCATAAAGAATTTGTGTATTTTTCCAACTTAATATCTCAAATAGTTTTCGAGTTTTGCCGTACACGCTTTTGTCAAACAGACTGTATGCTAGTAAGCATGCAGTAAGCGAGTAAGCTAGCAGTAGGCTAGTAAGCAAGCAGTGAGCTAGTAAGCGAGCTGTAAGCTTGTATGCAAGCAGTAATCTGGTAAGCAAGCAGTGAGATATTATGCGAGGAGGGAGCTAGTAAGGAAGCAGTATGCTAGTAAGCATGCAGTAAGCTAGTACGCAACCAGTAAACTAGTAAGCAAGCAGTAAGCTGCAATGAAAGCAATTAGGTTCTAAGCAAGGTGTTAGCGAGTATGCTCGCGGTGAGCTAGTAAGCGAAGGGGATGCTAGTATGGAAGCAGTATGCTAGTAAGCAAGCAATAAGCTAGTAAGAAAGCAGTTAGCTAGTAAGAAAGCCGTATGCCAGTCAGCAAGCAGCAGGCTAGTAAGCAAGCAGTAAGCGAGTAAGCTAGCAGTAAGACTGTACACAAGCAACACTCTAGTAAGGAACAAGAGGGCCGTGACCGGGGTCCTCCTGCTGAAGATTCCCGGACCGTAGGGCGGGGAGAAGACGGACCGACGCGCACAGAGGCTTCGGGAGTAGCTGGGCGAGCGGGTTGTTCGGGTCGCCAGACCCACGAAGCGCACGGGGATGCGCGTTTGTGGGCTGGACGATTCGTTCACAGCGCAGGATGCGTCCTGTACCCTAGCGATGGCGGGGGACTGCCCCGAAGGAGACGTGCGGGTCGTGGAGATCCGCAGGTCTCCTTCCGGCCTGGGGTCGGTGTCTTGTCCAGGCGCGCCGCTGGGCGCTTCGGCGCCTGGACAGGGACGCTATGATGGCAGCTGCTCTCGCTGCAACTTGGCCGCAGGGGGCGGCCGAGTTGCCGAGCATAGAGGAGGAGGTCGTTCGGCTCGGGGATTAATCGCAAATATTTCCGATGCGACGAGGCCCTGGGTCGGACAGGCTTCTCCTCATAGGGCGGTGTGCTGGTGGTCGGCCGCGATCGCAGAATTGCGCGTCGCGAGTGTGCGCGCCCGACGCCAGTACATCCGCGCGCGCCGTCGTCCCCGAAGAGACGATGGCGTGGCGCAAGCGAGGGCAGATGACCTGTATGAGTCATACCGTACGGCTCGTGTTGCTCTGCAGGTCGCCATCAAACGGACCAAAACCCGGGCATGGAAGGAGCTCCTCCAGACCTTCGATGACGATCCTTGAGAGCGCCCGTAGAAGGTGGTGCTAAATAAGCTCCGCCCGAGGGCGCCCCCTGTCACCGAGGGTCTTGACCCCCGGCTGCTGGAGGACGTGGTCAATACCCTCTTCCCAATTGGGGAGATGAGACCATGTCCTCCGGCAGAGGCGACGGCCCCATTGGAGAGGGTGGCCGAGCCGGGGGTCACGCAGGGGGACCTGGCCGCGGCCATCAGACGGCTCCGGGCGCGTAACACGGCCCCGGATCCGGATGGTGTGCCCGGCCGGGTTTGGGTCATAACCCACGGCGTCCTTGGGGCCGACCTCAGGCGGGCGTTTAACCGATGCCTGAGGGACGAACGATTCCCCCCCAGTTGGAAGGTGGCGAGGATGGTCCTCCTCCGGAAGGAGGGTCGGCCCGCGGAGTCTCCATCCGCATACCGGCCCATCTGTCTCCTCGACGAGGTGGGCAAGCTCTTCGAGCGAGTGATTGCTGCCCGCCTCGTCGAGCACCTGTCGCGGGGTGCTCCGGGCCTGGCCGACTGCCAATACGGTTTCCAGGGGGGCCGGTCGACGGTCGACGCGATCAGTCGTGTCAGGGACCTCACGGAGTCGGCCGTCTCCCGGGGAGGGTTGGCGTTGGCGGTATCGCTGGATATTGCGAACGCGTTTAACACCCTTCCCTGGGGGGAGATACGGAGGGGGCTCGAATATCATCGGGTACCCCCGTGTCTCAGGGCAGTCGTCGGGGATTATCTCCGCGGCAGGTGGATCGAGTATCCGGGCCGGGATTGTGATATGCGGAGGGAGGTGTACTGCGGGGTTCCGCAGGGGTCGGTCCTCGGGTCACTCCTGTGGAACATCGCATACGACGCGGTGTTGCGGGCCGACCTCCCCGACGGCGTCAGCGCCGTGTGTTACGCAGATGACACACTGGTGCTGGCCGTCGGGGCTCAGTGGGGGAGGGCCAAGCGCCTCGCCGAGGAGGGGGCGCAACGCGTCGTCGACCGGATCAGGGGGATGGGGATGACGGTGGCGGTCCATAAGACCGAGGTGATAGCGTTCCATTCACCTCGGCAGGATCCGCCGGCCCCTCTGATCCGGGTGGGTGGGGCTGATATCGAAGTGAAGCCCCGGATGAGGTATCTGGGGCTGATCCTCGATAGTCACTGGCGCTTCAAGGAGCATTTCCGCTGCCTGGTTCCCCGGTTGGAGAGGATGGTCTCGGCTTTAGGCCGGATCCTCCCCAACCTGGGGGGCCCGGCGGGACGAGTTCGCCGCCTCTATGTGGCATGGTTCAGTCAGTGGCCCTATACGGGGCCCCCGTCTGGGCGGACGTCCTGGCGGCCTCCCGGCGCAGCATGACGATGCTGCGTCGGGTGCAGAGGCAGAAGGCGTTGAGGGTCGTCATCGGATACCGGACCGTGTCGCATGAGGCGGCGACGGTTCTTGCGGGGATGCCGCCCATGGATCCACTCGCGCGGTCGCACGCGATGATGTATCGTCATCGTGTCGACCGTCGCGCGGGGCTGGGGGCGGTCCCGGGAGAGCAGGAACCTGCTTGGGGCGATTTGAAGCGCCAGGCCCGGCAGTTCGTGGTGCTCGCGTGGCAGGAGCGGTTGGCCCTGTCAACTGCGGGGCACCGGACAGTCGGGGCTGTACGGCCACTCCTGTGTGAGTGGCTGGACAGAGGCCATGGAAGCCTTACTTACCGGATGACACAGGTATTTTCCGGGCATGGTAGCTTCGGAAGATACCTGTGCCGGATAGGGAAGGAGCCGACGGCGCGTTGCTGCCATTGTGACGTCGAGCAGGACACGGCTGATCATACCCTCCAGGTATGCCCAGCGTGGGAGGGGGAGCGCCGTGTCCTAGTCGGCGTCATAGGGCGGGAAGTCTCGCTGCCGGGTGTGGTGTGCGCCATGCTCGGCAGCGAGAGGAAGTGGAGGGCCGTGGCCTCCTTCTGCGAGACCGTAATGCTGCAGAAGGAGGCCGCGGGAAGGGAGCGCGAGCTTCAGCGGCGCGCTGAGGCTCGCGCTCGTATGGTGGCGCGAGGGCGTCGCCCGGGCGCCAGGCGTTGCGGGCGGCGGCCTTTGCGCGGCGGATGACCCTGGTTGGGAGGGGGGCCCTGAGGGGAGCCTCCTCCCGCCAGGCGGCGATGGGTCGTACGGGGTGGGTCCGGACCACGGGGAGGCACCCTCGGTGGCCTGGGGCGGCCATGAGGTCCCGGCCGCCGAGGGGTAGAAACGGGGTCGCAGGCGGTTGCGAGTTGGAGCTCGCAACTCGCCACTAAATGCGGCCCCGTCCTGCCGCTATGAGACAGAGTGTCTACCGGGGGGACCGTTTGCCCCCCCCCCCGGAGATGGGCGCAAAGCGCGGGCACGGGGATGATACCGGAAGAATGCTTCGAGCGATTCCCGGTATCCTCCCAAATCGTGCGGAAGGGTCACCGTGGGGTTTTTAGTGGGTAGGTCCCGCGCCCGCCATTCTACGGGTGCGGGGAATCCCACACAACCCTCCCGCCTCTCCCCAAAGTGGTGGGAGGGAGTCTTTCGAAGATTTTCCCCACGACAAAAAAAAAAAAAAAAGCAAGAAGTGAGCTAGTGAGAAAGGATCTAGTTAGTAACAAAGGAGCAAGCTACTAAGGAAGCAGTAAGCAGGTAAGCAAGCAGTAAGCTAGTAAGCGTGTAGTAAGCTAGTAAACAAGCAGCAAGCTAGTAAGCGAGCAGTAAGCGAGTCAGCTAGCAGTAAAATTGTAAGCAAGCTGTAATCTAGTAAGCAAGCAATGAGCTAGTACGCAAGCAGGAAGCTAGTAAGCATGCAGTAAGCTAGTAAGCAAGCAGTAAGGCTGGTAAGAAAGCAAATAGCTTGTAAGTAAGCAGTATGCTACTAAGCAAGCAGTAAGCTAGGAAGTAGCGAGTAAGCTAGTAAGCAAGCAGTAAGCTGGTAAGAGAGCTGTTCGCTAGTAACCAAGTAGTAAGCTAGTAAGCAAGCGGTAATCTAGTAAGGAAGCAGTGAGCTAGTAAGCCAGCAGGAAGCTGGTAAGGAAGCAGTATGCTGGTAAGCAAGCAGTAAGCTAGTAAGCAACAAGTAGGCTAGTAAGCCAGCAGCAGTTCAGTAAGAAAGCAATTAGCTAGTAAGGGAGCAGTTGGCTAGTAAGGAAAACGTAATTCAGTAAGCAAGCATCGAGCTAGTAAGAAAGCAGGAAGCTATAATGCAAGCAGCAATCTAGTAAGCAAGCGGTACGCAACAATGCAAGCAGTGAGCTAGTAAGTGTGCAGGGAGCTAGCAAGGAAGCAGTATGCTAGTAAGGAAGCAGTAAGCTAGTAAGGGAGCATTCGGCTAGAGAGAGAGCAGAAAGTCAGTAAGAAGGCGGTTAGTTAAGAAGAAAGCAGGAATGTAGTTAGAAGGCTGTTAGGTAGTAACTAATCAGTAAGCTAGTAAGAAAGCAGTTAGCTATTGTGCAAGCAGTAAACTAGTAAGCAAGCAGTAAGCTAGTAAGTAACCAGTAACCTAATAGGCAAGCAGTAAGCCAGAAATCAAGCAGCAGGCTAGTAAGCAAGTAGGAAGCTCGGTGGCCCGAGGTCGTCGCCCGGTCGCGAGGCGTCGCGGGCGGCCGCCTCGGCGTGGCGGATGACCTAGGCTGGGAGGGGGGTCCTGAGGGGACCCTCCTCCCGCCAGGCGGCGCCGGGTCGGACCGGTTGGGGGTAGGAGTGCCTCCCCCTACCGGTCCGACGCAAGGGGAGGCACCCTCGGCGGTCTGGTGCGGCCATGAACGCCCGGCCGCCGAGGGGTGGAAACGGGGTCGCGGGCGGTTGCGAGTTGGGGCTCGCAGCCGCCACTAAACGCGGCCCCGGGACGGATAGCGGCGGGATGGAGTAGCCCCGTCCCGCCGCTATGAGGCAGTGTGTCTACTGGTGGGACCGATTGTCCCCCCGGGGGATGGGCGCGAAAGCGCGGGCACGGGGAGGATACCGGAAGAATGCTTCGAGCGATTCCCGGTATCCTCCCAAAGCGTGCCGAAGGGTCACCGTGGGGTTTTTAGTGGGTAGGTCCCGCGCCTGTCGTTGTACGGGCGCGGGGAATCCCACACACCCCTCCCACCTCTCCCCAAGGAGGTGGGAGGGAGTCTTTCGAAGATTTTCCCCACGACAAAAAAAAAAAAAAAAAAAAAGAAAGTAGGAAGCTAGTCAGGAATGAAGTATGCTAGAAAGCAAGCAGCGGTATAGTAAACAAGCAGTAAGCGAGTAAGCTAGTTGTAAGCTAGTGAGCAAGCAGTAAGCTAGTAGGCAAGCTGCTGTGTAGTAAGAAAGCAGTAACGCTGTAAGCAAGCAGTGTGCTAATTAGCAAGCAGTAAGTTAGAAAGCAAGTAGTAAGCATGTAAGCAAGTAGTGGGCTAGTAAGAAAGCAGGATGCTAGTAAGCAAGTAGTATCCTCGAATACAAGCAGCAAGCTAGAAAGCAAGCATTAGGCGAGTAAGCTAGCTGGGCCCTAGTAACGGAGCAGAATGCTAATAAGCAAGCAGTAAGCTAGTAGGCAACCAGTAAGCTAGTAAGCAAGCAGGAAGCTAGTAAGGAAGCAGTGTGCTAGAAAAGAAGCAGCGCGCTAGTAAGCCAGCAGTATGCGGGTAAGCTAGCAGTAAGCTAGTAAGAAAGCAGTTAGCAAGTAAGAAAGCGGCATGCCAGTGAGCAAGCAGCATGCTAGAAAGCAAGCAGCAAGTTAGTAAGCAAGCTATAAGCTAGAAAGCATGGAGCAGGCTAGTAAGCAATCAGTAAGCTCGAAACTAAGCAGCAAGCTAATAAGCATGCTGTCAGCTAGTAAAGGGAGCAGGGAGCTTGTAAGGAAGCAGTGAGCTAGTAAGCGAGCAGGCAGCTGGTACGGAAGCAGCCTGCTAGTAAGCAAGCAGTAAGCTTGTAAGCGAGCAGTGAGCTAGTAAGTGACGAGGAAGCTAGTAAGCAATCAGTGGGCGAGTAAGCTAGCAGTAAGCTAGTAAGCAAGCAGTTAGCTAGTAAGCGAGCAGGGAGCTAGTAAGGTAGCACATTGCTAGTAAGCAAGCAGCTGGCTAGTAAGCGAGGAGGAAGCTAGTAGGGACGCAGTATTGTCCCGTTTCGACGAACTGAAAGTTCCTCTGACGGTAGCGACCATGCGCGCGAGCTCACGGGCGATCGTGCTCGCGATTCGGCAAAATTCGGAAATTTTCGGGTTACGCGCGACCGAGCCGGATCGCGTTACGGGATCGCCGTTCAGATTCAAAACCAATACCAAACAATTAAGTGCGAACTGTGTGACCTTCCAAATTAATTTCAAACCGCTTGTTTTCCGAACTCTCACAGTTCTTTAAGACGTGATTTATCAACTATAACCATTTACGCCTCAATTTATTGTTTCTGTTGATCCGGTGAAGTTTTGTGCTTTATAAAGTTACAACTTGTGAAGAGTTCGTTCTTCATTTTCCAAACCTCGCCGCCCAGTCCTTATGAAAAAAGGGCGAATCAGCTGTCATTTCAAACAGAACATTTTGGTCCTTCGAGCCGGATTGGAGTCGAGGAAGAAGCCGATCTAAAACGAAAATGAACTCAATTGAAGAATTGCTGCACAAGCAATCGCAAGCGAGACGTTCGATCGAACGCGCCCTTACCAATTTTAAAAATCTGGGTCAGGCAAAAATGACGGTTGCCGTTACGCAAAACCGCATGGCGATGATCAAGGAAACCTTCGCACAATGCCAGGGTTTGGATGCAGAAATCTCAGCCATGGCCGACCATAAAATAAAGGCCAGCTACACCTACTTCGTGGAAGACCTATTCGCCACATGCGAGGAGAAATATCAGGAGGCATTGGACTTCATGGCGGAAGTCCTCATGGGGGTGTCTCCTCCACCGGATCCAGCAACGGCCAACGGTCAGAATTTGAACGTCGCTCCGCAACATCTACGTGGAACGCCTCCATTTCTTGCACGCGTCGTTGAAGGGCGAAACGAGCCTCGCGGTGAGTCACCAACCGGTCACAGACCATAATTTTGATGTCGCGTGGAAAATAATAACGTCTCGTTACGAAAACTAGCGCCGACTTATATCCACCCATTTCAATATGTTGTTTACATTACCGACCGTTGTGTCCGAGACTCAATTTGAACTGCGGGCGTTGCGTGACAAACTTAATATGTCGATCGAAATGCTACGAAACCTTGACAGGCCAGTCGACCATTGGAGCGACATTTTCGTTTTTCTCGGTACATAAAAGTTAGATCGCGCGACGCAGAAGGCGTGGGAATTTAATCTGGGTGACACGACCGTGTTTCCCACGTACCGCGAATTCGACGCGTTTTTAGAAAAAAGAATTCGCGCATTAGAAGCGATGCCGGTCACTAAACGCGACAAACCGAGCGAACCAGAAAAACCAAAATCGATTTTGCCGAAAACCTTCCACGCGCATTCAACCGCTACTAGCAAGATTTCGTACGCATTGTGTAAACAAAATCATCTCATTTATCAATGTTCCGAGTTTTTGGGAAAATCCCCTTCTGAGCGCTATCAATTAATCAAGCAGCAAAACCGGTGCGTCAATTGCTTTTCCGTCGGCCATTCCACTGCACTGTGTAAGAATCCGCACTGTTGTAAGGAGTGCCATCAAAGGCATCACACGTTGTTGCATTTCCCGGTAAACAAAAATTCCTCGGTCACAGCGTCAAGGGCTGGTTCTTCGATATCTAACGACCAAATCGAAATTAGTTCAAATTTAGCGTCGAATTCACCGTTGAAGATAACTGTTCTCCTTTCAACAGCGCGGGTTCAGGTGTATTCTCCTCAAGGCAGGTGCGTTACTGCAAGAGCCCTTCTCGACCAAGGGTCAGCAGCGACCCTCATTACCGAAAATTTAGCGCAACTGCTCCGCTTAAAATGAACGTCGTAATACACGCGAATTAGTGGAATTGGCGAGAAACACTCTTTCGCACATCAAGTAGCGTCTATATCAATTACACCTGCGGACCAGATCGAGCCTGCATATTCGACGACCGCGATTATAATGCAAACATTGATCAGGTATGTCCCATCTCGCCAGAAACAAAACGTTACATGGCCTTACCTTTCAGGGCTAAATCTGGCGGACAAGGATCCTATAAGTTCCGACCCTATTGACATTATTATTGGAGCGGATTTATACGGGCAGCTATTACTCCAAGGCGTCATTCGAGGCTCAGGGTGTGTCCCGACCGCGCAAAGCACGGCCTTGGGCTGGATCCTGTCCGGTCCCATCCAAACTCCCGGTCCCGATGACGTCCACATCCACCATTTGTCCGTCCTCGAACACCTTGACCACAATCTGCGCCGCTTCTGGGAAGTCGAGGAGCTCCCAACTCCCGCGATTTTGACACCTGACGAACAAAATTGCGAACGTCATTTCGCTGAAACACATTCGCGAACCTCAGGAGGCCCTTACATTGTCCGATTGCCGTTTCGAGACGACCGACCGATTCACCTCGGAGATTCCAGATCGAGAGCGCTTAGCAGTTTGCGATCTCAAGAGAATCGCCTAAAACGAGACCTCAATTCCCAACGCGAATATCAGGAATTTCTTTCGGAATACCAGTCTCTTGGGCATATGCGAAAGGTCGATCCACCGTCGCCCATAGCACCTCCAAATGCTTATTACATTCCGCACCATCCTGTTATTCGCCAAACTAGTCAAACGACGTGTCTTCGCGTTGTTTTCAACGCTTCCAGCCTCACTTCAAATGACAAATCCCTTAATCAACATTTGCACAGTGGGCCAAAATTCCAACAGGACTTGATCGCAATCTTGATTCGCTGGCGTCAATTCCAATATGTCTGCGCGGCCGACATCGAGAAAATGTATCGGCAGATCCTCGTTGACCCTCACGACGTCGATTTTCAGCGCATCCTTTGGCGCGAGTCTCCTTCTGCTCCAATTAACGAATACCAGCTGCTCACGGTAACGTATGGCACAACTCCAGCGCCATATCTCGCTCTCATAGTGTTGAGACAATTAATCGAGGACGAAGGTTCCTCCTATCCGCACGCAGTGCAAGTTTTAAGCTACCAAGCGTACGTTGGCGACTTCCTCTTCGGAAGTGACGACCTCACGTCACTGCGCCTGATCCGCAACCAGACGATCCAATTGCTTCAAAAGGGAGGCTTTTCGTTATGCAAATGGGCGAGCAACGACAGCCGGCTGTTGTCCGACATCGACGAGGCCAATCACGGTTTAGCCGTCAGTAAATCCCTTCAAGTCGACGAAAATATTTCAGTGCTGGGCCTAACGTGGAACCCTGTCACAGACCAGTTTCAGTTCCATGCATTGACTCCAGGCAATCAAATTACAACCAAGCGCGAAATGCTTTCTTCAATCGCCAAATTATTTGATCCTATGGGCTGGGTCGCTCCATTTGTCGTACTAGCCAAAATTCTCCTCCAACAACTCTGGTCCTTGAAGTGCGACTGGGATGATACAGTTCCGCCAGACTATCTTCAAGAATGGCGCTTATTTTGTTCCGAATTTGCCGAGTTCCATTTACTCACCATTCCTCCGAAAACCTCGCCAAGAGTCTTCACCACTCAAAGCCTTCACGGCTTTTCGGACTATGCGCTGCCCTACTCCTTGCTCGATTGATCAAGTTCATTCAGACGTCCCTGATGAACAGGCCAATGGATTGCCATTGTTGGACGGATTCTCAAATCACGTTAACGTGGGTGAATCAATCACCTTCGCGGTGAAAAACGTTCGTGGCGAACCGCGTTGCCAAGATTCAAACACTTGTGTCCCAATCAAGCTGGCATCACGTCCGGACAGATCACAATCCAGCGGACTGTGCTTCCCGTGGAATCTCATTGTCCGAGTTAAAATCTCACCGATTATGGTGGTCAGGACCACAGTGGCTTCGGAAGAATCCCCAGGAGTGGCCCCATTCAGGTTACGTCACTGCTCTGGATGCTTCCGAGGACGAACGGGGCCAAACCATCAAAATCCTGACCGCTACCGCAACTCCCTGGGAATTAGAACAACTATATTCCTCGTGGCCAAAACTTCTCCGAGTCACCGCATATGTTAAGCGTTTCATTGACAATCTCCGAACACAAGCGAGACAAAGGGATCCACTCACCTAATCCATTCCGTCACCCAAGGCGTCTCTCTCAATTTTGAGTCCCAATGAGATTCAGTGGGCCGAAATGTTTTGGGTGCGGCGCATCCAATCGGAGGTATTCCCGGTAGAAATGAATGCTCTCCGCAAAACTTACCCGGTGTCGAAATCGAGCCCTCTCAAATCCTTGAACCCCTTCCTCGATTCGGGCGGCTTGATTCGCGCAAGAGGCCGCCTGTCAAACGCACGATTATCTGTAAAAGCCAAGACACCGATTATTTTAAAAGCTCATTCACTCCTAACACTCCTAATTACAAGCACTCATCGTCAACTCTTTCACGCCGGCCTCCAACTCACTCTCGCCTACCTTCGGAACCATTACTGGATCATCCGAGCGCGAACGACCATCCGAGCTGTCCTGTATCGGTGTATAGCATGCACTCGTGAAAGGGCTGCCATTCCGCAGGAGCTCATGGGGTCCTTGCTAGCTCCGCGGGTCGAACAAGTAGAACGGCCATTCACTTACACCGGGGTCGACTAGGCAGGGCCGATTCAAGCCCGGACAACACCAGGCCGGGGTCATAAGTCTGCCAAAGCATACATTGCGATCTTTGTTTGCTTGACAATTAAGGCGGTGCATATTGAGCTCGTAAGTAATTATAGTTCACAGGTCTTCATAACAGCTTTCCATCGGCTTGTATCTCGACGCAGCCTCCCAACCGCTATGTACTCCGATAACGGCACTACATTTCATGGCGCGAACCGCGAATTAGCTTTAGCCCACCAATCCGTCACGAGAGATCCAAATTTTAACAATTTCCTAGCGTCATAAGGAATTTCATGGCATTTCTTACCTCCCAATGCACCGCACTTTGGAGGACTCTGGGAAGCTGCTGTGAAAAGCTTCAAATATCACCTGAAACGTACTATCGGGTCCCACGCTCTAAACTTCGAGGAACTAGCAACGCTGCTCTGTCGGGTCGAAGCGTGTCTTAACTCCAGGCCTCTTGGAAGCACGTCGGACTGCCTCGAGGAGTACTCGGTCTTAACACCGGGCCATTTCCTGATCGGTTCCCCTCTCCTGGCTCCATCTGAGCCCAGCTGGCAACTTCTACAGAGACTCACGGAAAAATTGTGGAAATCGTGGCAGCAGGACTACCTAAACAAGTTTTCCCAGCGCCCGAAATGGCGCACAGTCCAAAACGTCGACAAAAAGGGCCAGCTTGTCCTGCTCCGCAATTCGAACCTACCGCCGTGTAAATGGGAACTCGGTCGCATCGTCGACTGCCATCCGGGAAGCGACGGTCTCGTCCGCGTCGTCTCTATTAAAACCGCACAATCCACGTATAAACAACCACTCGCGAATGTGTGCTTCCTTCCCGTGTCGATTCACGCCGACAAGACGAACGAAACGGCCCTAAATTAAGCGTAATGGCTCTGTACATTAGATGTAAGCCTATACAGATTTAAGTTAGGTTGTAATGTACTTGTACATACTGCGTCGTCATGTGCACACTCATGTCCACACCAGTACATGTCGTCACTCACTACGATCTTACTGCGCACTACGATTGTTGAATTAGTTCATTCAACAGGGGGGCGGTGTGTTCCGTTTCGACGAACGGAAAGTTCCACTGACGGTAGCGAGCATGCGCGCGAGCTCACGGGCGATGGTGCACACGATTCCGCAAACTTCGGAAATTTTCGGGTCACGCTCGACCGAGCCGGACCGCGGTGCGCGCTCGCCGTTCAGATTAAAACCAATACCAAACAATTAAGTGCGAACGGTGTGACCATCCAAATTAATTTCAAATCGCTTGATTTACCGAACTCTCACAGTTCCTTGTGACGGGATTTATCAACAATAACCATTTACGCCCCAATTTATTGTTTCTGTTAATCCGGAGAAATTTTGAGCTTTATAAAGTTACAACCTGTGAAGAGTTCATTCTACATTTTCCAAACCTCGCCGTCCAGTCCTTATGAAAAAAGGGCGAATCAGCTCTCATACCAAACAGAACAAATATGCTAGTAAGAAAGCAGTAAGCTGGAAGCAAGCAGCAAGCTAGTAAGCAAGCAGGAAGCTGGTAAGCATGCAGTGAGCTAGTAAGCGAGGAGGAAGCTAGTAAGGAAGCAGTAGGCTAGTAAGCAAGTAGCCAGCCAGTATGCAACTAGTAAGATAGTAAGGAAGCATTCGGCTATTATGGGAGCAGTAACATAGTAAGAAAGCAGTAAGCTAGAAAGAAAGCAGGAATGTAGCAAGAAAGCAGTTAGGTAGTGAGCAAGCAGTAAGCTGGTAAGAATGCAGTTAGCTAGTAAGCATGTAGTGACCTAGTAGACACGCAGTAAGCTAGTCAGCAAGCTGTAAGCTGGTAAGCAAGCAGTGAGATAGTAAGCGAGGAGGAAACTAGTAAGCAAGCAGCAAGCTGGTAAGCAAGAAGTGAGCCAGTAAGCGAGCAGGGAGATAGTAAGGAAGCAGTAAGCGAGTATGCTACCAGTAAGTTAGTCAGCAAGCAGTAAGCAGGTAAGAAAGCAGTTAGCTAGGAAGCAAGTAGTAAGATAGTAAGCAAGCAATATGCTAGTAAGCTAGCAGGGGACTAGTAAGGGAGCAGAATGCGAGTATGCAAGCATTGAGCTAGTAAGAACGCAGTGAGCTAGTAAGAAAGCAGTGAGCTAGTAAGCAAACAGCAGGGTAGCAAGAGAGCAGGTAGCTGGTAAGCAAGCAGTAAGCCAGTAAGCAACCAGTAAGCTTCTAAACAAGTAGTAAGCTAGTAATCAAGCAGGGAGCTAGTAAGCGAGCAGGGAGCTAGTAAGCGAGCAGGGAGCTAGTAAGGAAGCGGTATGCTAGTAAGCAAGCAGTCAGCTAGAATGCTAGCAGCAAGCTAGTAAGCATGCTGTAAGCTACAAGTCCAAGAGCAGGATAGCAAGAAAGCAGTAAGCTAGAATGCAAGGAGCAGGCTAGTAAGAAAGCAACTACTTAGTAAGAAAGCAATATGCCAGTAAGCAAGCAGCAAGCACGAAAGCAAGCAGCAAGATAGCAAGCAAGCAGGAAGCGAGCAAGTTAGCAGTCAGCTAGTAAGCAAGCAGTAAGGTAGTAAGCGAAAGGGAAGCAGGTAAGGAAACAGTATGCTAGTATGTAAGCAGTAAGCTAGTAAGCGACCAGTAACTAGTGAGCAAGCAGTAAGCTATTAAGCAAGCTGTAAGCCAGAAAGCGTGCAGCAGGCTAGTAAGCAAGCAGCAAGCTAGAAGCCAAGCGGCAGGCTGGAAAGCGAGAAGTAAGCGAGTAAGCTAGCAGTAAGCTATTAAGCATGCAGTGAGTTAGTAAGCGAGGTGGAATCTAGTAAGCAAGCAGTAAGCTTGTATGCAACAAGTAAGGCAGTAAGCAAGCAGTGAGCTAGAATGAAAGCAGCAATCTAGTAACAAAGCATCAAGCTAGAAAGCAAGATGTAAGCTTGTAACCAAGCAGTAAGCTAGCAAGCAAGCAGTGAGCTAGTAAGAAAGCATTAAGATCGTAACAAAGCAGCAAGCTAGTATGCCAGCAGTAAGGAGGTATGCAAGCAGTAAGCTAGTAAGCAAGCAGTAAGCTAGTAAACAAGCAGTGAGCTAGGAAGCAAGCATTGAGCTAGAATGAATGCAGCAATCTAGTAACAAACCATCAAGCTAGAAAGCAAGATGTAAGCTTGTAACCAAGCAGTAAGCTAGCAAGCAAGCAGTGAGCTAGAATGAAAGCAGCAATCTAGTAACAAAGCATCAAGCTAGAAAGCAAGCTGTAAGCTTGTAACCAAGCAGTAAGCTAGCAAGCAAGCAGTATGCCAGTAGGCAAGCAGTAAGCTTGTAAGTAACCAGCAAGCTAGTCAGCAAGCAGTAAGCAGGCAAGCAAGCAGCAAGGTTCTAAGCAAGCGGTGAGCAAGCAAGAGAGCAGGAAGCTACTAAGGAAGGAGTAAACTAGAAAGCATGTAGCGGGCTAGTAAGAAGGCATTAAGATCGTAACAAAGCGGCAAGCTAGTATGCCAGCAGTAAGGAGGTAAGCTTGCTGTAAGCTTGCAAGCAAGCAGTAATCTAGTAAGAAAGCAGCAAGCTAGGAAGCAAGTAGCGGGCTAGCATGCTAGCACTAGGCGAGTAAGCTAGCAGTAAGCTAGTAAGCAACCTGTAAACTAGTATGCAAGCAGTGGGCTAGTAAGCGAGGAGAAAGCTAGTAAGGATAGAGTATGCTAGTATTCAAGGTGTAAGCTAGAAAGCATGCAGAAAGCTATTAAGCAAGTACTAAGCTAGAAACCAAGCAGCAGGCGAGAATGAGAGCAGTTAGATATTTAGCAAGCAGTAAGCTAGCAAGCAAGCAGCAGGCTAGTAAGCATGCGGTAGGCGAGTAACATAGCTGTAAGCTAGTAAGCTAGCTGTAAGCTACTAAGCAAGCAGTTATCCAGTAAGAAAGCAGTCAGCTAGTAAGCCATCAGTAAGCTGGAAATCAAACAGCAGGCTAGTAAGGGAGCAGTTAGCTTGTAACGCGCATATCCCACACGGGACCGCGACCCGAGCACCGTCGCGGCCGAGTCCCCGCGCCCGGTGGTTTCCCGCGCGGCCGCTAGGCGTCCGCGACTTCTCACCGCTAATTACGCGCCGCGCGAGTATTAATACCGGGCCACCGGCCGAATTCGGCGGACTCGTGTCTTGCTCGTCGAAGCCTGTTCAAGTGGCGAGAGATACGTACGAACCATACGGGTCTACACGAGTTCCGACATTTTGCAAACACGAGAGTGCGAGGGGCACTCTCGCGACCAATCCGCCGAACCTCCCGTAACCCTGGATACTGCGTCGAACCGTTCCTTCTTTCCTACCCTGACCCTACCGACATCGCGGCCTCGTAGCAGCGTAGGTAGGGTATTGCCTGACTCCGCACCCACTGTGGCCTCCGGCCGACACCGCACCTCCAATAACCCTGGATACTGGGTCGAACATCTTCCCTACTTTCTACCCTAGCCCAACCGACATCGCGGCCTCGTAGCAGCGTAGTTAGGGTATTGCATTACCGTCCTGTACCGACCCCACGGCCACATCCCGCCGCCCACCGAACCTCCAATAACCCTGGATACTGGGTCGAACCTCTTCCTTCTTTCCTACACTGGTCCTACCGACATCGCGGCCTCGTAGCAGCGTAGGTAGGGTACTGTATGCCCTCTCCCCTCCGCTGAGCGCCCGAACGCTCATTGCGCCGCTCTCTTCGAGCGACCGACCGCTCGCTGCTCTCGTCGAGCGACCGACCGCTCGCCGCGCCGTCCTCCGTAGCCCTAAGTATACGTAGACTAAGTTTTGTAAGCAGGTTAAGATAGCAATAAATACGCTTAGGCATCAAACATCCACCTACGTCACTCACCGCTGCGAACCCTCGACCGCCGATTGAGTCGACACCGCCCACCTCCGCGTCCCCCTCAAATCGGACCGTCCAAGGGGGAACGGTCACAAGCTATTGAACGAGTAGTAAACTAGTAAGCAAGCAGTGAGCTAGAAAGAAAGCAGTATGCTAATAAGCAAGCAGTAAGCTAGGGAGCAAGCAGTGAGCTTGAAAGGAAGCAGTGAGGTAGTAAGCAGGCAGTGAGCTAGTAAGCAAGCAGTAGGTGAGTTAGCTTGCAGTAAGCTAGTAAGCAAGCAGTAATCTAGTAAGCGAGCAGTGAGCTAGTAAGCAAGTAGGAGGCAAGAAAGCAACAGCAAGATAGTAAGCAAACAGCAAGCTAGTAATCAAGCAGTAATCTAGAATGGAAGTAGCAGGCTAGTAAGAAAGCAGTTATCTAGTAAGCATGCAGTAAGCAAGTAAGGAAGCACTAACCTAGAAAGCAAGCAGCGGTCTAGTAACCAAGCAGAAAGAGAGTAAGCTAGCACTAAGCTAGACAGCAAGCAGGAGGCTAGTAAGCAAGCAGTAAGCGAGTAAGCTATCAGCAACAAGTATACATGCAGTAAGCTAGAAAGCAAGCAACAAGCCAGTAAGCAAGCAGAGAGCTAGTAAGCAACAAGTAAGCTAGTAAGGAAGCAGCTGACTAGTAAGCAAGCAGTAAGCTCTTGAGCAAGAAGTGAGCTAGCAAGGAAGCAGTATGCTAGTAACCAAGCAGTATGCTAGAACGCAAGCAGCAAGCTGGTAAGCAAGCAGTAAGTTAGTAGGCAAGCAGTGAGCTAGCAAGAAAGCAGTATGCTAGTAAGCAAGCAGTAAGCTAGTAAGCAAGCAGCAAGCTAGTACGCTAGCAGAAAGCTAGAAAGCAAGAAGAATTTGCTAAGAATGCAGTTTGCTATAGAGCATGCAGTAAGCTAGTAAGCAAGCAGTAAGCTAGTAAGCAAGCAGTGAGCTAGGAAGCAAGCAGGGCGCTAGTAAGGAAGCACTCTGCTAGAAAGCAAGCTGTAAGCTAGTAAGCAAGCAGTAAGCCCGTAAGCAAGCAGTGAGCTAGTAAGCAAGCAGTAAGCTGGTCAGCGAGCAGTTAACTAGAATGCAAGCAGTAAGCTAGTAAACAAGCTCTAAGCCTGCACGCAAGGGGTAAGTTGGAAAGCAAGCATTGGGCTAGTAAGCGAGCAGGGAGCAAGTAAGGAAGCAGTGTGCTGCTAAGCATGCTGTAAGCTAGTAAACAAGCAGTGCGCTAGTAAGCGAGCAGTTAGCTGGCATGGATGCAGTGAGCTGGTAAGCGTGCAGTTAGCTAGAAAGCAAGCAGTAAGCTAGTAAGCAAGCAGCTGGCTAGTAAGAAAGCAGTACGCCAGTATGCAAGCAGTAAGCTAATAAGCAAGCAGTAAGCTTGTAAGCAACCTGTGAGCTAGTATGCAAGCTGGAAGCTAGTATGGAAGCACTAATCTAGAAAGCAAGCAGTATGCGAGTAACCTAGCTGTAAGCAAGTAAGCAAGCAGTAAGCTAGTGGGCAAGCAGTGTGCTAGTATGAAAGCAGTACGCTAGTAAGCAAGCAGTAAGCTAGTAAGTAAGCAGCAAGCTTGTAAGCGAGCAATGAAGCAAGCAAGGTGTAAGCTAGTAAGCACTCAGTGAGCTAGTAAGCTAGCACGAAGCCAGTAAGCAAGCAGTAAGCTGGTAAGCAAACAATGAGCCAGGAAGCGTGCAGGAATACACTAAGGAACCAGTATGCCAGGGAGAAAGCAATTAGCGTGTAAGGAAGCTGTAGCCTAGTAAGCAAACAGTGAGCTACTAAGCAAGCATTGAGCTGGTAAGCGAGCAGGGAGATAGCGACAAAGCAGTAATCTAGTAGGCAAGCAATATGGGGTCAGGAAAGCAAATAGCTAGAAAGGAAGCTGTATGCAAGTAAGGAAGCAGAGTGCTAGCAAACAAGCTGTGAGCTAGTAAGCGTGGAAGAAGCTAGTAAGCAAGCAGTGAGCTAATGAGCAAGCAGTCAGCTAGAAAGCATGCAGTGAGCTAGTATGCAAGCATTGAGTAAGTAAGCGAGGGGGAAGCTAGTAATGAAGCAGTATGCTATTAAGCAAGCTCTAAGCTGCTAAGTATGCGGTGAGCTAGTAACCCAGCAGGGCGCTGGTAAGGAAGCAGGATGATAGTAAGCAAGCACTAAACTAGTAAGCAAGCAGTAAGCTAGTAAGCAATCAGTAAGCTTGTAACAATGCAGTAAGTTACTAACAAAGCAGTAAGATAGTAAGCATGCAGGAATCTAGTAGGGAAGCATTCGACTGGTAAGAGAGCATAAGTTGGTAGGAAAGCAGTAAGTTAGGAAGACAGTAGGTGTGTAGTAAGAAAGCAGGTAGGCAGTAAGTAAGGATCAAGCTAGTAAGCAAGCAGTGAGCTAGGAAGCTAGCAGTCAGCTTTTATGGAAACAGCTGGCTATTCAGAAAGCAATTTCCTGGTAAGAAAGCTGTATGCTAGTAAGCAAGCATTATGCTAGAAAGCAAGCAGGAAGCCATTATTGCAATCAGTTAGCTAGAAAGCAAGCTGCAGGCTAGTAAGCAAGCAGTAAGCGAGTAAGCTTGCTATTAGCTAGATAGCAAGCAGTGAGCTAGTAAGTGAGGAGGAAGCTAGTAAGGATGCAGTATGGCAGTATGCAAGCAGTAAGCTAGTAAGTATCCAGTAAGCTAGTAAGGATACAGTGTGCTAGTAGGCGAGGAGAAAGCTAGCGAGAAAGCGGCATGCTAGTAAGCAAGCAGTAAGCTAGAAAGCAAGCAGCAGGATACTAAGGAAGCAGTAAGCGAGTAAGCTAGCAGTAAGCTAGTAGGCAAATAGTGAGCTAGAAAGCGAGCAGGAAGTTAGTAAGGATGTAGTATGCTAGGAAGCAAGCAGTTAGCTAGCAAGAAAGCAGGTAGCTAGTAAGCAAGCAGGGAGCTAGTAAGCAAGCAGGGAGCTAGTAAGCAAGCAGGAAGCTAGTAAGGAAGCAGTATGCAAGAAGGCAAGTTGTAAGTTAGCAAGGAAGCTGTGAGCTAGTAACGATGCAGTTTGCTAGCAACATAGGAGTATGCTAGCAACACAGCAGTATGCTAGTATGCAACCAGTAAGCTAGCATGCAAGCAGTAAGCTGATAAGCGTGCAGTGAGCTAGAAAGCAAGCGGGAGGCTAGCAAGAATGCAGTTAGCTAGTAAGCATGCAGTAAGCGAGTAAGCTAGCAGTAAGGTAGTAAGCAAGCAGCGTGCTATTAAGCAAGCAGTAGGCTAGTAAGCAAGCAGTAAGCGGGTAGGAAAGCAGTTAGCTAGTAAGCAAGTAATAAGCTAGTAAGCAACCAGAGAGCTAGTAAGCAAGCTGCAGAGCAGTAAAAAAGCAATTAGCTAGTAAGGAGGCAGCGTACTAGAAAGCGAGCAGTGAGCTAATATTCGAGCAGGAAGCTAATAAGAAAGCAGTAAGTTGGTAAGCAAACAGTGAGCTAATAAGCGAGGGGGAAGCTACTAAGTAAGCAGTGAGGTAGCAAGCAAGCTGTAACCTTGAAGCAAGCAGCAAGCTCGTCAGCAAGCAATATGCAAAAAATCAAGCAGCAGGCTAGCAGGAAAGCAGATAGCTATTGAGCAAGCAGCAAACTTGTAGCAAGCAGTAAGCTAGCAAGCAAGCAGTGAGCTAATAAGCGAGCAGGGAGCTAGTAAGGAAGCAGTATGCTAGAAAGAAAGCAACAAGCTGGTACGCAAACAGTAAGCTAGTAAGCATGCGGTGAACTAGTAAGCGAGCATGAAGATAGTAAGGAAGCAGTATGCTAGTAAGCAAGGTGTAAGCTAGCATGCTAGCCGTAAGCTAGTAAGGATGTAGTGAGCTAGTAAGAGGGCAGGAACCTAGGATGGAAACAGTATGCTAGTAAGCAAGCACTAAGCTAGTACGCAACAAGTAAGCTAGTAAGCAAGCATCAGGCTAGTATGAAAGCAATTAGCTAGTAGAAGTGTAGTGAGCTCGTAAGGAAGCTGTTAGCTAGTAACCAAGCAGCAGGCCAGTAAGAATGCAATTAGCTAGTTAGCAAGCAGTAAGCTAGTATCCAAGCAGGAATCTAGTGAGGAAGCACTAAGCAAGAAAGCAAGAGGTAAGCTAGTAAGCAAGGAGCTGGCTAGTAAGAAAGCAGTATGCCAGTAAGCAAGCAGTATGATAGTATGCAGCATTAAGCTAGTAAGGGAGCAGTGAGCTTGTGACCAAGCAGTAAGCTGGTATGCAAGCAGTAAGCCAGTAAGCAACACGTAAGGTAACAAGCAAACAAAAGGCTAGTAGGAAAGCAATTAGCTAATAAGGACGCAGTATGCTAGTAAGCAAGCAGTAAGCTTGACAGCAAGTAGCAATCTTGCAAGCAAGTAGTAAGCGAATAAACTAACAGTGTGCTAGTAAGGAAGCAGTAAGCTTGAACGCAAGCAGCAAGCTGGAAAGGAAGCAGTCAGCGAGTATGCTAGCAGCAAACTAGTAAGCAAGCAGTGAGCTAGTAAGCAAGCAGGATGCTAGTAAGGAAGCAGTATGCTTGTAATCAAGCAGGATGTTAGTAAGGATGCAGCATGGTAGTAAGCAAGCAGCAAGCTAGTATGCAAGCAGTTAACTAGAAAGCAAGCTGCCGGCAAGTATGAATGCGGAAGGCTAGTAAGCAACCAGTAAGCTAGAAAGCAGGTAGTGAGCTTATAGGCGAGGTGGGATCTAGTAAGGAAGCAGTATGCTAGGAAGCAAGCAGTAAGCTGGGAAGCAAACAGCAAGCAAGTAAGCAAGCAGTAATCGAGTATTCTAGCAGTAAGCTAGTAAGCAAGCAGTGAGCTAGTAAGCAAGCAGTAGGCTAGTAAGAAAGCAATTAGTTAGTAAGAAAGCAGCATGCTAGTATGCAAGCAGTAGGCTAGAACGCAAGCAGCAAGCTAGTAAGAAATCTGTAAGATGTTAACAATGCAGTATGTTAGTAAGAAAACGGTAAGCTCGTAAGCGAGCAGGAAACTTTCGGATAGTAAGAGAGCAGTAAGATAGTAAGATAGCAGTGGGTTAGAAAGAAAGCAGGAATGTGGTAGAGAAGCAGTTAGCTAGTCAGCAAGTAGTAAGCTAGTGTACAAGCAGTAAGCTAGTAAGCAAGCGGCAAGCTAATGAGCAAGCAGTAAGCGAGTAGGAAAGTAGTAAGCAAGCAGTAAGCTAATAAGCGAGCAGGAAGCTAGTAAGGAGGCAGATAGCTAGTAAGAAAGCAGTCTGCTAGCAAGCAAGCAGTAAGCAAGATAGCAAGCAGGAAGGTAGTAAGCAAGCAGTTAGCTCGTAATCAAGCATCACGCAAGTAACAAAGATGTAAGTTAGTAACAATGCAGTTAGCTGGTAACCAATCAGGAAGATATTAAGGAAGCATTCGGATAGTAAGAGGGCTGTAAGTTGGTAGGGATGCTGTGTGCATGTAAGCAAGCATTATGTTAGTAAGCAAGCAGTGAGCTAATAAGAAAGCAGTGAGCTAGTAAGCGAGCAGGAAGCTTAAAAGGAAGTAGTATGCTAGTAAGCAGGCAGTAAGCAGATAAGGAACATGAAAGCTCGAAAGCAAGCAGTAGGCTGGTAAGAAAGGTGATAGCCAGTAACTATGTAGAAAGCTAGTTAGCGAGCAGTTAGCTAGTAAGCAAGCTGCAAGCGGGTAAGCATGCAGTAAGCTAGTAAGCAAGCAGCAAACTGGTATTTCAAGCAACAAGCTAGTAAGTAAGCAGTAAGCTAGTAAGCAAGCAGTAAGCATGTAAGCAAGCAGCTGGCCAGTAAGAAAGCAGTATGTTTAGAGAAAAGCAGGAATGTATTAAGGATGCAGTTACGTAGTGAGCTAGCACTAAGGGAGTAAGAAAGCTGTAGGTTAGTAACAAAGCAGTATGCTAGGAAGCAAGCAGTAAGCTGGTAAGAAACATGTAAGATAGTAAGCAAGCAGTAAGTTCGTATGGAAGCAATGAGCCAGTAAGCGAGGCGTTAGCTAGTAACAAACAAGTAAGCTAGTAAGCATGCAGCAGGCTAGTAAGAAAGCAATTAGCACGTAAGAAAGCAGTAAGCTAGTAAGCATGCTGTGAGCTCCTAAGCGTGCAGCGAGGTAGTAGGGCAGCGGAATGCAAGGAAGTAAGCAGTAAGCTAGTACGTGAGCAGGAAGCTAGTAAGCAAGTAGTAAGCTGGTAAGAAAGCAGGCAGCTAGTAAGGAAATCGTAAGCAAGTAAGCAAGCAGCATGTTAGTAAGCAACCAGTGAGCTAGTACGCGAGCAGGAAGCCAGTAACTATGTAGAAAGCTAGTTAGCAAGTAGTTAGCTAGTAAGCAAGCTGCAAGCGGGTAAGCATGCAGTAAGCTAGTAAGCAAGCAGCAAACTAGTATTTCAAGCAACAAGCTAGTAAGCAAGCAGTAAGTTTGTAAGCAAGCACTAAGCTGGTAAGGAAGCAGGTAGCTAGTTAGGAGGTAGTAAGCTAGTAAGAAAGCAGTATACTAGTAAGTAAGCAGTAAGCTAGAGAGCAGGCAGCAGGCTACTAAGTATGCAGTTAGCTATTAAGCAAGCAGTAAGCCAGTAACAAAGCAGTAAGTTACCAAGAAAGCAGTAAGCTAGTAAGCATTCAGTAAGCTTGTAAGCAACCGGTAAGATAGTAATCAAGCAGTAAGCTAGTAAGCAAGCAGTGAGCTAGTAAGCGAGGAGGAAGCTAGTAAGCTAGCAGTAAGCGAGTAACCTGGCAGCAAGCTGCTAAGCAAGCAGTATGCTAGGAAGCTACCAGTGAGCAAGAAAGCAAGCTGTACGCTAGTATGAAAGCGGTTAGCTAATAAGAAAGCAGTATTCTAGTAAGCATGCAGTAAGCTAGTAAACAACCAGTGAGCTAGTAAGAAAGCAGTGAGTTAATAAGCGAGCAGCTAGGTCGTAAGGAAGCAGTGGGCTGGTATGCGAGCAGGGAGCTGGTATGGACGCAGTATGCTAGTAAGCAAGCAGTAAGCTGGAAAGCAAACAACAAGCTAGTAAGCAAGTAATAAGCTAGAAAGCAAGCAGCAGGTTAGAAAGCAAGCAGCCAGCTGTTTACCAGGCAGTAATCTGGTTAGCAAGCAGTAAGCTAGAAAGCAACAAGTAAGCTAGTAAGCAAGCAGTAGGGTAGTAATAAAGCAATTAGCTATTAAGAGAGCAGTGTGCTGGAAAGCAAAGAGTAAGCAAGTAAGAGAGCAGTTAGCAAGTACGATAGGGGTATGCTAGTATGCAAACAGTAAGCTAGTAAGCAAGCAGTGTGCCGGTAAGCGTGCAGGAAGCTGCTAAGGAAGCAGCATGATAGTAAGCAAGCTGTAAGATACTAAGTAACAAGTAAGCTAGTAAGCAAGCAGCAGGCTAGTAAAAAAACAATTAGCTAGTAAGCAAGCAGTAAGCTAGTAAGCAAGCTGTGAGCTCCTAAGCGTGCAGCGAGGTAGTAAGGCAGCGGAATGCAAGGAAGCAAGCAGTAAGCTAGTACGCGAGCAGGAAGCTAGTAAGCAAGTAGTAAGCTGCTAAGAAAGCAGGCAGCTAGTAAGGAAGTCGTAAGCAAGTAAGCAAGCAGCATGTTAGTAAGCAACCAGTGAGCTAGTACGCGAGCAGGAAGCTAGTAAGCAAGCAGTAAGCAAGTAAGCTATCAGCAGGCCAGTAAGAAAGCAGTTATCAATTGAGCAAGCAGCAAACTAGTAAGCAAGCAGTAAACTAGTAAGCAAGCAGTAATCTTGTAAGCAAGCAGTGGGCCAGTAAGTGAGGAGAAAGCTAGTAAGGAAGCAGTAAGCGACTAAGCTAGCTGTAAGCTTGTAAGCAAGCAGTAAGCTAGTAGGCAAGAAGTGAGCTAGTAAGCGATCAGGAAGCTATTAGTGTTAGGGGGAGGAGGTTTGAAAATACCTCGCCTAACGGGGGTCCGGATCTCGAGGGAAGGAACAGACGGAAAATAAGCGGTACGATTATAATTTTATTTTCGCTTGATCACCTTATGCAACTAAGCCGTTTATTTCGTTAAATTTGACTCTTAAATACAAGCGATAGAAGAAATTGGGGAAAAAACTCAGACGTCTGGCTGACGTCTAGAAAAACCCTCGCTTCTATCAGTCTGATGGCTCGCGTCGCGCTGTTATGGAATAGGAAGAGAGAGACGAATTTAGGCATTAAATACCTGACAACTTTAGTCACGTTGTGTGTCTTACTCTTTTCCGCACGCTCCTGGTTTGTGCTTGTCGCACTCAGGAGCGGAAATCTCAGCTGCCGCGATACGCAGCTAAGCGAGTGGACTGTATATGTGAGCGTTCCCTTTAAATCGGGAATCGCTCTGTTATTGTTACGAGATCGGGGTTTGTATCCAGCTTCCTCCGCAGCGTTAAGAGAGCGGAGAGTTTTCTCCGGTCTCAGGTAAATAAGAAGCGGCCGGATTTAAAATCGTCCCGTTGTTATGGTGAGATTTAATCTCGTTACTTTGACGATTGCAACTCTTGATTGTCGCAGGAGAGGGTGAATAGAGGGAGGTTGTAAGGCTCCAACCGTCACCCGGTCCTCGGTCCCTTACCGTCTTCGTATGTGCGTACAGAACACAGTGTGGGGCAGTCTTTCAACGGCGTATTTGACGACTTACGTTGAGACTATCACACCACGGCGCTTTGTGAGTCGCTTTCTACGCACAGTAGCCGTACAGGACTGGCGGTCAGTGAACAGCGCTCTAGCAGGTCGCCGGAAGCTGGGCTTGGAATAACTCGTCCCACGCTCCGACTGGAAGACGGCAAGTCCACCCAGGGTATACACGCCACGAAGGCCCCTATAGGTGGGAGCAAGACCGTTCGAAAATCAAAGGAGGATCGAGTCTTAATCTCGATGCCTCTCGCACGACCGCTGTTTGCAGCAATACGTGGAAAATTCGGGAACTCGATGATCCCAACGAGTTCTCCGCAGTCTTTAACCGGGTCGTACTCACGATCGAATCGATTAACTAGCTGATTCGACGAACGGAATTACACGTAGGTTACTGGTATGAATTTGCTTACGCAATCTAACCAGTAAAGCTACGGCTATACGTCGCTTGTCCGCTTAACGAAAGTTCGAATAATTCGAACTATTCCAATCTGCGATAGAATCAGCCGATGTGTCACAAGATGTTTCCTCAACGAAGGCTCGAATAACTCGAAGCGATTCGGAGATTTTGGGAATTCTGCGGAGCGTGATCGTTTACCGATGTGCTCAAGGCAGGATCGTGATTAAGAGTGACGGACGAGCACGAGCTGCCAAAAGTTACGCGTGAGAGGGGGAATCCTCCGACACGCGGCGCTGTCGTCGTGTCTTTCGTCCGTCTTTTCCTAACGTATAAACGTACCTTTTCTCTGTACTTGTACGTTGAACTAATTGTTCGAACACGTACGTTACTTGGTCAATCGCGTGACTTTCAGAAAAAACCCGAAAATTATGGTTTTTCTAGTCTATATTGTGTCGCGTAACGGACGCCGCGACCGAGAGTCCTCTGGTCGGTTACGTACCTCGAAATCAACACTGTTTAACGAAATTTATGCTATGTTCAAATACCTCGAATTAATGCGATATTTAAACAATTAGGGATGCAGTATGCTAGTAACCAAGCAGTAAGGTAGTAAGTAAGCAGTAAGCTAGTAGGCAAGCAGTAAGCCTGCATGTAAGGTGTAAGCTGGTAAGCAAGCAGTGAGCTAGTAAGCGAGCAGGGAGCTAGAAAGGAAGCAGGGAGCTAGTAAAGAAGCAGTATGCTGGTAAGCAACCTGTAAGCTAGTAGGTAAGCAGTAAGCTAGTAAGCAAGCAGTAAGCTGGCGTGAAAGCAATTACCTTGTAAGCAAGCAATAAGCTAGTATGCAACCAGTGAGCTTGTAAGCGAGGAGGAAGCTAGTAAAGAAGCAGTAAGCTAGTAAGCTAGCAGCAGGCTAGTAAGAAAGCAGTTAGCTATTGAGCAAGCAGTAATCTTGGGTGCAAGCTGTGAGCTAGTAAGCGAGGAGAAAGCTAGTATGGAGTCAGTATGCTAGTAAGCAAGCAATACGCTAGTAAGCAAACAGTAAGCTAGTAAGCAAGCAGTAAGCTAGTAGGCAAACAGTAAGCTTGTAAGCAAGCCGCAAGCTAGACAGAAAGCTGCTAGCTAGTAAGAAAGCCGTATGATAGTAAGCAAGCTCTAAGACAGAAAGCAAGCAGCAAGCTAGTATGCAAGCAGTAGGCTAGAAAGCAAGCAGCAAGCTAGTAAGAAAGCAGTTAGCTAGTAAGGAAGCAGTATGCCAATAAGCAAGCAGTAAGCTATCAAGCTCGCCGCAAGCTAGTAAGTAAGCAATACGCCAGAAAGCAAGGAGCAGGCTAGTAAGAAAGTAGTTACTTAGTATGAAGGCAGTAGGCTAGTAAGGAAAGAGTATGCTTGTAAGCAAGCAATGAACTAGCAAGCAAGCAGCAACCGAGAAGGCTAGCAGGAAGCTGGAAAGCAAGCAGCAGGCTAGCAGGAAGCTGGAAAGCAAGCAGTGATGTAGTAAGCGGGCAGGGAACTAGTAACAAAGCTGTATTTTAGTAAGCAAGCAGTATGCTGTTAAGAAAGCAGTTAACTAGTAAGCAAGTAGTAAGCTGGTTAGCAAGCAGTAAGCTGGTAATCAAGCAGTGAGCAAATAAGCGAGCAGGGAGCTGATAAGGAAGCAGCAAGCAATCAGCTGGTACGTAAGCAGTTATCGAGTAAGGAAGTAGTAAGGTCGTAAACAATCAGTAAGCTAGTAAGTAAGCAGGAAGCTAGTAAGCAAGCAGTAAGCTAGTAAGCAAGCAGTGAGCCATTAAGCAAGAAGTTAGTTAGTAAGCAAGCTGTAAGCTGCTAAAAAAGCAGTTAGCAAGTAAGCAAGCAGTAAGCTTGTAAGCAAGCCGCAGGCTAGACAGAAAGCTGCTAGCTAGTAAGAAAGCCGTATGATAGTAAGCAAGCTTTAAGCCAGAAAGGAAGCAGCAAGCTAGTAAGCAAGCATTAAGCTAGAAAGCAAGCAGTAAGCTAGTAAGGAGGCAGTAAGCTCGGAAGAAATCAGCAAGCTAGTATGCAACCCTCTGGGTCTATGTCCGGCAATCGTCGGCCGCAATACAGGGCGTATTGACCCCGAGGTACCTGATGCTTATCACACCGTAAGCCTCCTGTTGGTCGTCACAGCGACCCATCCACAATTCCTTCTTTGGTTTTGTGAATGGTACGTGGCGGCAGGAGGAACGGGGGCCTTGGCTTAGCCGCTCGGGCCGCGAGTATGGCGACTCTATAAAATCGCCCTCGAATCCTAAGCTATGGTGCGCGGCGATGGGATGCATGGTTGGGGGAGAAGGTCCAATCCCAAGCGGCAACCTCCGGGGGCACCTGCTGAACCGCCTGAATATTTGGCTTGCCCGGGTAAAGCGGCTCTGCCCGGGTGGACCATTTTTCCGACCTGCGCATGGGAACTAAATGGATTTTCATAACAAAACGGGGTTGGGGCGGGTTATTGCGGAGAGGGAGTTCGAAGACGGTTTTGGGGCTAGGGTGACGGCGCTCGCGCCTCACTCATCGCCTGGCCCGGCTTCGTGGAGGGCGGAGGAGGACGACGAGACTGCGTCAGTCCCATCCTTCTGCCCCGGGACGGATAGCGGCGGGATGGAGTGGCCCCGTCCCGCCGCTATGAGGCAGTGTGTCTACTGGGAGGACCGATTGTCCCCCCGGGGGATGGGCGCGAAAGCGCGGGCACGGGGAGGATACCGGAAGAATGCTTCGAGCGATTCCCGGTATCCTCCCAAAGCGTGCCGAAGGGTCACCGTGGGGTTTTTAGTGGGTAGGTCCCGCGCCTGTCGTTGTACGGGCGCGGGGAATCCCACACACCCCTCCCACCTCTCCCCAAGGAGGTGGGAGGGAGTCTTTCGAAGATTTTCCCCACGACAAAAAAAAAAAAAAAAAAAAAAAAAAAAAAAAAAGTCCCATCCTTCTCCTCCGCCAGGAGCCACATGGGCTCCAAGAGGAAGCGGACTGGGCAGGCCATCTCCGGAGTGGGTAGGGCAATGAGCCCGGTGGTAATGGTGAGTTGCCTCAGGGACGAGGTAATCGAGGAGATTTCCGAGAGGATATCCTCGTCTCTGAGGCTGGTGGAGAAGGTGGCCGCATCCTGCTCCTTTAAGGGGGTAGACACGGCATGTGACCTCGCCGATTCGGCAGGTCGGTATTACAGCAGCACAGAAATGGTAATATCATCAGATAAGCGGCTGCCTGAAGAAACCAGAGGGAGCTGCTTGCTATTGCCATATACCATTCTGAATGCGTAAAGAAATGCTCAGCTATTGTATATGAAACAATGCTGGTAGTGGGAATGTAAAAAGCGGATTGTACATTTTCAATTCGTTGAAATATGTTACGTTACAGTAACGAATTATAACTGCTATACTAGCATAAATAAACGTCTAATACAGAAAATAGTTATCGAACGCACATTATAATATATAAGATTATGTCAAGATTACGTTATGATATGATGATCTATGAAATGTGTAACATATAACACTACATTTGTTGAAATAACGTGCTGTATGTCTTGCTTTCATCTGTACAAAGAAAGAAATGTAATAAAAATTACTCTTGTGGTTTATACCACTTGAATGTAAAAAGCAATACAGTATTTTCTCTATAGAAGTGACGCTCTCGGGGCTCAATGCTCGGCTGTAGCGTAGACGAGAAACGATTCTTGATACTTTGTTGACGCTTACTGGAGACGGCGAGTGTAGAAAAGAACAGTGAGCATATGACAAAGAGGGACTGAGCGCTCGAGGATCGTCGAATTTGATATCGTTTCTTTTGCTTCGGGTCGGCTGTAGCGAAACACAAGCGGTTTATGGTAGCCTATACGAAATCGGTGTTCTAATTCCAACCTCTACCTCTCATGGCAGTAGTCGCAGAATGAAATACTGATTCTGTATAGGCTCCCGTAAACATCGCCTATGTTTCGAGACAGCCGACGTGGAGTGACCTGAGCGATGCATGACTTTGATCGCTTATTGCGTTAGTAAATAGGATCTGAATTGTATATCGTATTTGGTGTCATTTTAATCAGAAAAGTGTCATGAATATGTTGATGAAGTTTGAGAAAAAGAATAAAAAATAAAAATAAATTTCGTTGTTGATTTAATATTGTATATCTACTGGTTAAATCGCGTCATGACTTCAGTATGTACATTTTAAAGAAAGGACAAATGTAGCATACGTTATAATTTATGAAAAACAACTATGAAAATTACATTGTATTTGATCTTACTTAGTTAAATCAGAAAAATGTCACAAATATGTTAAAAGTTTCGAAACAAGAAAAAGAGAAATAAAAAATTTTTATTATTGCACTAGTGTTGCCTTAGTAATTTGAACCCGTATCGTGTGACAATGTTCGACGACCGAAAGTCAAGCGCACCGCTATCTTGGGGAACTGCCTATAGGAAGGCACACTCGCCGGTGCAGCGAGTGCTGGGTTCTAAGGGTACGCAGTGGGGATAAGTAGAGGGGATATGACATCTCCATCGTGGACGAGTTCTGAGCTTGTATAGAGAAAATACTGATATGCATAATAAAATTACCATCGCAATTACATTAATTTATTATGTACAAATTATAAATTTCTCTGTTTGGTGTTTCTTCTTTTTATCGCGGGTTGCACTTATATATATCATTATACAACAAACCGAATTTTTGGAATTTCCTATAGCACTAAAAAATCTTGAAACACATTTAATATTTAATAATCGTCAAGCACAAATTATTACAAAGAATTATCGATTCCATATGAATCTCAGAATCGATCAAGCTTTGAATCGGCCAATACTTTTGCGAGGTTGGAGCCGGACAATACTTTCTAAGGTTTCAAATGTTTCGAATATGGCTAGAGCCTCGAATTCGACCAGAGCAGAGGTTCGAAGCGGTCAATTATTTCCAAATTTTATTCTCGGTCAATACTTTCCGAACTTTGTAATCTCTGGCATCGTGAGTTTCGAAACAATCGAATAGTGTTCACCAGGTTCGAAACTGCGAACATTTTCAATGATTTGAAGTTTCGAATCTATGTTTCATACGATTCGATAAACGTTTGGAATAAATACATCATTAGCATGCAATTTTTGAGTCCTTACCTCACTTACATACAGGGTGTTCGGCCACCCCTGGGAAAAATTTACGTGAGCGATTCTAGAGGCCAAAATAAGACGAAAATCAAGAATACCAATTAGTTGATGGAGACTTCGTTACAAAGTTATTAACGTTTAAAGTTCCGCCTGTAGAATGGCAACCTGCGTACAGCTGCGTTCGCGCGGAAGGTTGCGGCAGGCCAGTGCTAGTGGTTCTCACGCAGCATGAAAAATTCTACTTACCGACGCTATCGACAGCCTTAGATTTTTGTCCATTTAGGGAAATGCGAACACCTTACGTTGAATAAGATTCAACCTGTCTTATGAAAATCCAAAAGGGCATATCAAAACTCGCCCGACGAGATTTTCACAGAGAAAGGGTGAATGTCACTTCCGATACCATAACGTTGTGCACAAAAATCACCCACACGCGATCATACACGCCCCACAATCGTCCACAATGTCCGTAAGTATCCACAAATAATCCTTTCAGGCACTAACCACTATGCAATTAAATAAACACGCACCGCAATTACGGTATTCGTGAGTGACTATGTGTATGTGCACCACGATTCTTCAGAATTACTTACGAATAGAATTGTTATTAATTTTTCAAATACACTACAATTTAAAAATGTAAAAAGGAATCGTAGGATAAATGAAATTTTCCCATCGATTTGCGTTCACGTCGAAGAATGTAACAATACTAGCAGCTGACTGTGCCATCGATCGACGAGGTTCTGAGAAACAAATGCCGAAAAGGACCCCGATTCTACGTCACTCGTCTCGCTTATCTCTCTCTCACACACACACACACACATACACACAAACACATGCACTCTACGCTCAGTGGAGACAAAGGGCAACATCGGCACGTGTTCGGCAAGCTAGTTAGTCGTAAAAAAGAATCAGTCAAGACAGTTCATGCGACACATTTTAGAGATATTTCATTCAGTTATGTATTATCGAGCATCTAAGAAATACAGTGATATAAACAATCAGCGAATATTAAATTTCTTTTTACATTTTTAAATTAAAGTGTATTTGAAAAATTAATAACAATTCTATTCGTAAGTAATTCTGAAGAATCGTGGTGCACATACACATAGTCACTCACGAATACCGTAATTGCGGTGCGTGTTTATTTAATTGCATAGTGGTTAGTGCCTAAAAGGATTATTTGTGGATACTTACGGACATTGTGGACGATTGTGGGGTGTGTATGATCGCGTGTGGGTGATTTTTGTGCATAACGTTATGGTATCGGAAATGACATTCACCCTTTCTCTGTGAAAATCTCGTCGGGCGAGTTTTGATATGCCTGAATCTTATTCAACGTAAGGTGTTCGCATTTCCCTAAATGGCCAAAAATCTAAGGCTGTCGATAGCGTCGGTAAGTAGAATTTTTCATGCTGCGTGAGAACCACTAGCACTGGCCTGCCGCAACCTTCCGCGCGAACGCAGCTGTACGCAGGTTGCCATTCTACAGGCGCAACTTTAAACGTTAATAACTTTGTAACGAAGCCTCCATCAACTAATTGGTATTCTTGATTTTCGTCTTATTTTGGCCTCTAGAATCGCTCATGTAAATTTTTCCCAGGGGTGGCCGAACACCCTGTATATCAAGATTTTACTACATTCGGAATTGCTTCAAAATACATCGTACTATACAATTGTAGAAATCTACACGAATTAATATTTCAATTTTTGTGCAAAAAATATGTTCCTCATTGTCTACGCTTACATACCCTACATTATTCACGAAAATAAATGTTATTTTATTTTGTATAGTAGAATTTTTAAATGAATGCTTAGTAATCAAGTTTTGTTGGAAACATCATTGTGGAAGATTTTAGAGTCGGGTTGCATGTCGATTAAAATAAAATATTGCCTTGAAAGTCTTCTTCATTTATAATACGCGCTTCGTGAGAGAGTATGTGTTGAATTTATTGTAAATAATAAATGAGCAAAACCGAATCGATGATTGAGAAATACGGTCTTTGCCTGTATAAAAAAAACCTTAGTGGGTCCAATGAATCTAAAGGCCTCCGCTGTTTGTCACCGAAGGACAGAGTAATAAACACGGTGCAGGCATGAAGTTTCTTTTTCAAGTAGATGACACGTTTTCTTTACGTACGATTTTCATAGCGATAGGACATCCTTCCTAGTCGTAAAATAAACTTTTTCAAAAACCTTTTTTCTCGCCGTTTTATGCGTATTATAGCAAAGTATGCGACAAACTTTTATATATTTTTTAGCAAATAAGTATATCTTACAATGTTTCATATTTCTATAATACATACAGTAAGCTAGCACTCAAGTTACAATAATGAAATAAATCAGAATGATTGCGTTTATGAGACGAGTAATATATCATGAAGTAAGCATAGTTTTCCAAGAGCGTCGGTAGTCCAGCAGTAATCGTTCGAAAATGCATACATTGTCAGCATCATGCCTTCTCGAGATTGGGGGGGAGGGGCGTATGTATCGAAGCTGACGCTTCACTTTTGATATGGTTTCACCGTCACAGCCCTTCTGATTAGGCGCCATCTCGTAGCGACTGTCTGAACTAAATTTGTCACATGACTTGCTCTGTTATTACCCATGTAGTGGCGGAACTCGCTTTTGGGAATGCAATTACGAAATTACAAATTTTGTCTCATTCGAAAGAGGAAGGTCCAATAGAGCGCGCTCTGGTCAGTATTGGAGTCGCACAACTCTTTTAGTAACCTAAAAAGACTTCGATTCTGTGGCTGTATTTTGTCAATTTTTTCATCGACTTTCGACGTTCATATTAATAAATGTGAACACAATCTCGTTCGATCCTGACCAGAGCGCGCTGCACTGGGCCTTCCTCTTTCGAATGAGACCTCTTCCGACCCAAAATCTGCTCATATAAGGGCAAAATCTGTAATTTCGTAAACCCATATTTCGGGCCAAATTGTGTCGGTATACAGCGCGCTGCATTGCCCGTGTCTACCTCCTTAAGGGGCAGAAGAGCGGCGGCGCAGAGGCCCTAAGAGAGGCTGCGCAAAAGATGAGGGAGGCGGCGCAGGAATTGAGCGGACGGAACGCCCGTCTGCAGCTCCTGTTGAAGGAAGAGAGACATGGGAGGAGGAGGGCTGAGGCGTGCTGGAATGGCGCGACCCCCCCCCCCCCCCCACCAATCCTCCCGCCTCCCCCGCCGCGTGCCCCGGCGGTGACAAATAAGCGGGGTGCCAGGGGTATGACCCTGACTGGGAGGGGGTTACTGAAGGGAGCCTCCTCCAGCTACGATTAGCGGGGTCGGGCAGAAGTGGGAGTGGCACGCTAATTCTGGTCCGGCGCATCGGCAGGCACCCTCGGTGGCATGGAGTCGCCACCAGCCACCAGCCGCCGAGGGGTAGAAATGGAGTCGCGGGCGATTGCAAGTTGGGGCCCGCAAACGCCCCTGATCGCGGACCCGAGACGGATGGCAGTAGGACGGAGTGACTACGTCCTGTCGCCATGAGATAGCGTGACAGCCGGGGGGACCCTTTTGTCCCCCCGTGGATGGGCGCACAGCGCAGGCACGGGGAGGATACCGGAAGTATGCTTCGTGCGATTCCCGGTATCCTCCCAAATCGTGCGGAAGGGTCACCGTGGAGTTTTTAGTGGGTAGGTCCCGCGCCCGTCATTCTACGGGCGCGGGGAATCCCACACACCCCTCCCGCCTCTCCCCAAAGAGGTGGGAGGGAGTCTTTCGAAGATTTTCCCCACGACAAAAAAAAAAAAAAAAAAAAAAAGCAGTAAGCTAGTAAGCAAGCAGTGAGCTAGTAAGCAAGCAGTGAGATGCTATGCAAGCAGTAAGCAAGCAAGCAAGCAATAAGCTTGTAACAAAGCACTATGTTAGTAACAAAGCAGTGAGCTAGTAAGCAAGCCGTAAGCATGTAAGGAAGCTGTTAGCTAGTAAGCAAGCAAGGAGCAAGTAAGCGAGAAGGGAGCTAGTAAGGAAGCATTATGGTACTAAGCAAGCAGTAAGCTAGTAAGCAACCAGTAAGCTAGTAGGCAAGCAGCAAGATAGTAAGCATGCATTGAGCTAGTAAGCGAGCAGGGAGCTCGTCAGGAAGCAGCATGCTAGTACGTAAGCAGTAAGATAGTAAGCAAGCAGCAGGCTAGTAAGGAAGCAGTTAGCTATTAAGCGAGGTGTAAGCGAGTAAGCTAGCAGTAAGCTAATAAGCAAGCAGTAAGCTAGAAGGTAAGCAGCAAGCTAGTAAGCAAGCAGTAAGCTAGTAAGCGAGCAGGGAGCTAGTAAGTAAGCATTATGGTAGTAAGCAACCAGTAGGCGAGTAAGCTAGCAGTAAGCTTGTAAGCGAGGAGGAAGTTAGTAAGGACGCAGTATGCTAGAAATCCGGCAGCGGGGTAGTAAGCAAGCAGTAACCTTGTAAGCAAGCAGTAAGCTGGTAAGCAAGCAGGGAGCTAGTAAGCGAGAAGGGAGCTAGTAGGAAAGCAATTAGATAGTATGCAAGCAGTAACCTAGTGGGCAAGCAGTTAGCTAGTAAGCAAGCAGGTAGCTACTAAGGGTGCCGAATGCTAGTAAGCAAGCAGTAAGCTTGTAAGCAAGCAGTATGCTAGTAAGCAAGCAGGAAGCTAGTAAGGATGTAGTAAGCTAGTAAGCAAGCAGTAAGCTAGAAGGCAAGCAATAAGCCAGTAAGCAAGCTGTATGCTAGTAAGCAACCAGTTAGCAAGTAAGCATGCAGCAAGCATGTAAGCAAGCAGCAGGCTAGGCAGATGGCAGTTAGCTAGTAAGAATTCAGTGTGATAGTAAGCAAGCAGTAAGCTAGAAAGCAGGCAGTAAGCTAGTAAGCAAGCAGTGAGTCAGTAAGCGAGGGGAAAGCTAGTAATGAGGCAGTATGGTAGTAAGCAAGCAGTAAGTTAGTAAGCAAGCAGTAAGCGAGTAAGCTAGGAGTAAGCCAGTAAGCAAGCAGTATGCTAGTAAGCAACCAGTTTGCAAGTAAGCCACCAGCCGGCTTGTCAGATAGCAGTAAGCTAGTAAGCAACCAGTTAGCTAGAAAGCAAGCAGTATGCTGGTATGAAAGCAATTAGCATGTAAGCAAGCAATAAACTAGTATGCAAGCAGTGAACTAGAAAGGAAGCAGTATGCTAGTACGCAAGCAGCAAGCTAGTAAGCGAGCAGCAAGCTAGTAAGGAAGCTGTAAGCTAGTAATCACGCAATAAGCTAGTAAGCAAGCAGTAAGCTAATAAGAGAGCAGGGAGCTAGTAAGGGAGCACAATGCTCGTAAGCAAGAAGCAGGCTAGCAAGCAACCAGTGTGCTAGTAAGCAAGCAGAGAGCTTGTAAGGAAGCAGTATGCTACAAAGCAAGCTGCAGGCTAGTAAGGCTGCAGTATTCGAGTATGCTAACAGTAAGCTAGTATGCATGCAGTGAGCTAGTAAGCGAAGAGCAAGCTAGTAAGAAAGCAGCATGATAGTGAGCAAACAGTACACTAATAAGAAACGAGTGAGCTAGTAGGCAAGTTGTAAGTTAGTATGCAAGCAGTAAGCTGGTAAGAAAGTAGCTGGCTATTAAGAGAGCAATTTGCTAGACAGGAAGCAGTATGCCAGTATGCCAGCAGTAAGCTCGAATGCAAGCAGCAAGCTAGCAAGCAAGCAGCAAGCTGGTAAGCATGGAGTGAGCTAGTAAGCGAGCAGGGAGCTAGAAAGGAAGCAGTATGCTAGTAAGCATGCAGTAAGCTAGTAAGCAAGCAGTAAGCTGGCAAGCATGCTGTAAGCCAGTAACCAAGCAGCTGGCTGGTAAGAAAACAGTTAGTTAGGAAGACAGCAGGAATGTAGTAAGAAAGCAGTTAGGTAGTAAGCAAGCAGTAAGCTAGTAAGCAAGCAGTAAGCTAGTAAGCAAGCAGTAAGCTCGTATGCAAGCAGTAAGCTGGTAAACAAGGAGTGAGCTAGTAAGCGAGCAGGGAGCTAGAAAGGAAGCAGTATGCTAGTAAGCATGCAGTAAGCTAGTAAGCAAGCAGTAAGCTAGCAAGCAAGCAGCTGGCTAGTAAGAACGAAGTTAGTTAGGAAGAAAGCTGGAAAGTAGTAAGAAAGCAGTTAGGTAGTAAGGAAGCAGTAAGCTAGTCAGCATACAGTAAACTAATAAGCAAGAGGTAAGCTTGTAAGCAAGCAGCAGGCTAGTCAGATGCCAGTTAACTAGTACGAAAGCTGTGTGCTTGTATGAAACAATAAGCTAGAAAGCATGCAGCAAGCTGTTAAGCAAACTGTAATCTAGAAAGCAAATAGCAGGCTAGTAAGCAAGTCGTAAGGGAGTAAGCTAGCAGTAAGGTAGTAAGCAAGTAGCAAGCTAGTAAGCGAGAAGGAAACTAGTAAGGAAGCAGCATGCTAGTGTGCAAGCGGTAAGCTAGTAAGCAACTTGTAAGATAATAAGGAAGCACTCGGCTAGTAAGGGAACAGTAAGTTAGTATGGAAGCTGTAAGTTAGGAAGAAAGCAGAAATGTAGTAGGAACGCAGTTATGTAGAAAGCAAGGAGTAAGCTATTAAGCAAGTAGTAAGCTATTAAGCAAGCAGTAAGCTTGTGAGGCCCGGCCGGTGCTGGTCCTGGGGGACTTCAACGCCAAGTCGGTGGCGTGGGGGTCCCCCAGGACTTCTGTTCGCGGCAAGATCCTGGGCGACTGGGCGGCGGGGCTCGACCTTCGGTTACTGATCCGGGGGTCGGAGCACACGTGTGTGCGGCGATATGGGGGATCTATCGTGGATGTTGGATTCGCGACCTCCAACGCCGTGCGCATGGTGTCGTGATGGCACGTGCTCGCGGGGGCAGAGACACTCTCGGACCACCGGTATATCCGGATGGAGGTCTCTGCCGCCACGGGGTATGCATCCCGACACCACCGTCTGGGTGGTAACCCACCGCGCCGCTGGGCGCTTCGGCGCCTGGACAAGGATGCCCTGATGGCAGCTGCCCTCGCTGCAACTTGGCCGCAAGGTGCGGCCGAGTTGCCGAGCATAGAGGAGGAGGTCGCCCGGCTCGGGGGATTCGTCGCAAATATTTGCGACGCGGCGATGCCCCGGGTCGGACGGGCTTCTCCTCGCCGGGCGGTGTACTGGTGGTCGGCCGCGATCGCAGAATTGCGCGTCGCGAGTGTGCGCGCCCGACGCCAGTACACCCGCGCGCGCCGTCGTCTACGGAGAGACGATAGCGTGGCGCGAGCGAGGGCAGATGACCTGTATGAGGCATACCGCATGTCGCGGATAGCTCTGCAGGTCGCCATCAAACGGGCCAAGACCCGGGCATGGAAGGAGCTCCTCCAGACCCTCGATGACCATCCCTGGGGGCGCCCGTATAAGGTGGTGCTGAACAAGCTCCGCCCGTGGGCACTCCCTGTCACCGAGGGCCTTGATCCCCGGCTGCTGGAGGACGTGGTTAATACTCTCTTTCCAATTGGGCAGGGAGGATCACGTCATCCGGCGGCGTCGGCTGTCCCAATTGAGTGGGCGGCCGAGCTGGGGGTCAAGCAGGGGGAGCTGGCCACGGCCATCAAACGGCTCGAGGCGCGTAACCCCCGCGTAAGCCCCGGGGCCGGATGGTGTGCCTGGCCGGGTTTGGGTTTTGACCCAGGGCGTCCTTGGGGCCGACCTCAGGCGGTTGTTTGACCGATGCCTGAGGGACGGGCGGTTCCTCCCTAGTTGGAAAGTGGCAAGGATGGTCCTCCTCCGGAAGGCGGGTCGGCCCGCAGAGTCTCCCTCCGGCATACCGGCCCATCTGTCTCCTCGACGAGGTGGGCAAGCTCTTCGAGCGCATGATTGCCGCCCGCCTCGTTGAGCACCTGTTGCGGTGTGCCTCCGGCCTGGCCGACTGTCAGTACGGATTCCGCGATGGCCGGTCGACGGTCGACGCGATCTGTCGGATCAGTGCCCTCTCGGAGTGAGCCGTCTCCTGGGGAGGGGTGGCGTTGGCGGTATCGCTGGATATTGCCAACGCCTTTAACACCCTTCCCTGGGAAGACATAAGGAGGGGGCTCGAAGATCATCGGGTCCCTCCCTATCTCAGGGCAGTCGTCGGGGATTACCTCCATGGCAGGTGGATCGAGTATCCGGGCCGGGATGGAGATATGCGGCGGGAGGTGTACTTTTTTTTTTTTTTTTTTTTATTTGTCGTGGGGAAAATCTTCGAAAGACTCCCTCCCACCTCTTTGGGGAGAGGCGGGAGGGGTGTGTGGGATTCCCCGCGCCCGTAGAATGACGGGTGCGGGACCTACCTTCTAAAAACCCCACAGTGACCCTTCCGCACGATTTGGGAGGATACCGGGAATCGCTCGAAGCATTCTTCTGGTATCCTCCCCGTGCCCGCGCTTTGCGCCCATCCCCGGGGGGGGACAAACGGTCCCCCCGGTAGACACTCTGTCTCATAGCGGCAGGACGGGGCCACTCGATTCCGCCGCCATCCCTCCCGGGGCCGCGTTTAGTGGCGGCTGCGAGCCCCAACTCGCAACCGCCTGCGACCCCGTTTCTACCCCTCGGCGGCCGGGAGCTCATGGCCGCTCCAGGCCACCGAGGGTGCCTCCCCGTGGTCCGGACCTACCCGGTCCGACCCTTCGCCGCCTGGCGGGAGGAGGCTCCCCTCAGGGCCCCTCTCCCAGCCAGGGTCATCCGCCGCGCAAAGGCGGCCGTCCGGGACGCCTGGCGCCTGGACGACGCCCTCGCACCACCATACGAAAGCGAGCCTCAGCGCGCCGCTGAAGCTCGCGCTCCCTTCCCGCGGCCTCCTTCTGCAGCATTACGGTCTCGCAGAAGGAGGCCACGGCCCTCCACTTCCTCTCGCTGCCGAGCATGGAGCGCACCACACCCGGCAGCGAGACTTCCCGTCCTATGACGCCGACAAGGACACGGCGCTCCCCCTCCCACGCTGGGCATACTTGGTGGGTATGATCAGCCGTGTCCTGCTCGGCGTCACAATGGCAGCAACGCGCCGTCGGCTCCTTCCGTATCCGGCACAGGTATCTTCCGAAGCTGCCATGCCCGGAAAATACCTGTGCCAGCCGGTACGTGAGGCTTCCATGGCCTCTGTCCAGCCACTCACTCAGGAGTGGTCGAACAGCCCCGTCTATCCGTTGCCCCGCGGTTGGCAGGGCCAACCGCTCCTGCCACGAGAGCACCACGCACTGCCGGGCCTGGCGCTTCAAATCGCCCCAAGCAGGTTCCTGCTCTCCCGGGACCGCCCTCACTCCCGCGCGACGGTCGACCGCGCGAGGAGAGAGGGAGGTGTACTGCGGCGTTCCGCAGGGATCCGTCTTCGGGCCACTCCTGTGGAACATCGCATACGATAAGGTGTTGCGGGCCGACATCACCGAAGGCGTCAGCGCCGTGTGTTATGCAGATGACACACTGATGCTGGCCGTCGGGGCGCACTGGGGGAGGGCCAAGTGTTTCGCGGAGGAGGGGGGCGCAGCGCGTCGTCGGTCGGTTCAGGGGGTTGGGGATGACGGTGGCTGTCCATAAGACCGAGGTGATAGCTTTCCATTCACCTCGGCAGGATCCGCCACCCCCTCTGATCCGGGTAGGTGAGGCTGATATCGAGGTAAAACCCCAGATGAGGTATCTCGAGCTGATCCTCGATAGCCACTGGCGCTTCGAGGAGCATTGCTGTTGCCTGGTCCCCCGGTTGGAGGGTATGGTCGCGACTTTAGGCCAAATCCGACCCAACCTGGGGGGCCCGGCTGGCAGAGTCCGCCGCCTCTATGTGGCAATGGTACAGTCGGTGGCCCTTTACGGGGCCCCCCACTGGGCGGACGACCTGGCGGCCTCCAGGCGCAGCATGACGATGCTGCGTCGGGTACGGAGGCGGATGGCGTTGCGGGTCGTCCGTGGGTACCGGACCGTGTCGCACGAGGCGGCGACGGTTCTTGCGGGGATGCCGCCCATGGAGCTCCTCGCGCGGTCGCACGCGGTGCTGTATCGTCACCGCGTCGACCGTCGCGCGGGGCTGGGAGCGGTCCCGGGGGCGCAGGAACCTGCTTGGGGCGATTTGAAGCGCCAGGCCTGGCAGTTCGTGAAGATCGCGTGGCAGGAGTGGTTGGCTCTGCCAACCGCGGGGCACCGGACAGTCGGGGCTATTCGGCCACTCCTGAGTGAGTGGCTGGACAGAGGCCATGGAAGCCTCACTGCCCGGATGGCACTGGTGTTCTGCGGGCATCGCAGCTTCGGTAGATACCTGTGCCGGGTAGGGAAGGATCCGGCGGCGCGTTGCTGCCATTGTGACGCTGAGCAGGACACGGCTGAACACACCCTCGAGGTGTGCCCTGCGTGGGAGGGGGAGCGCCGTGACCTGGTCGGCGTCATCGGGCGGGATGTCTCGCTGCCGGGCATGGTGCGCGCCATTTGTGGCGTTGTGGGCGACCCCCGCGGCGTGGCGGATGACCCTGGCTGGGAGGGGGTTCCTGAAGGGAGCCTCCTCCAGCCATGTGGCGCGGGGTCGGCCCGAAGGGGGGTGGGAGTGCCACCCTAATTCCGGTCCGGCGAATCGGGAGGCACCCACGATGGTATAGAGCGGCCATCAGCCTCCAGCCGCCGAGGGGTAGAAATGGGGTCGCGGGCGGGGCTCGCAACCGCTACTGAACGCGGCCCCGAGACGGATGGCGGTAGGACGGAGTGACCTCGTCCTGCAGCCATGAGATAGCGTGACAGCCGGGGGGGCCCTTTTGTCTCCCCGTGGATGAGCGCACAGCGCAGGCACGGGGAGGATACCGGAAGTATGCTTCGATTGATTCCCGATATCTTCCCAAATCGTGCGGAAGGGTCACCATGAGGTTTTTAGTGGGTAGGTCCCGCGCCCGTCATTCCATGGGCGCGGCGAATCCCGCACACCCCTCCCATCTCTCCCCAAAGAGGTGGAAGGGAGTCTCACGAAGATTTTCCCCACGAAAGAGAAAAGAAAAAAAGCTAGTATGCAAGCAGTAAGGTAGTAAGCGGAGAGGAAGCTAGTAAGGAAGCGGTATGCTAGTGTTTGTACACTCTCCCGGAGTGGGATTGCCGGTCGAAACGGGCGCAAAGAAATTTACGGCAGTGAGATTCGGCCTTCCGGCTCGTCCACGGTTTATTGTGATAAGGCACACACACACACACACTACAGAATACCCGACCCTCCTAGGCCGGACAAACAGAGCGTCGTAGACACCGCTCGTGAGGCCGCGAAGGCGTGGGCCAGGTCCCAACGGGGATCGGCACTCAAAACGGCAGGTTGGTCGTCAGACGGACCGGATACCGGCAAACGCTTTTGACACACAATTCGTACACGAATACGTCCGGCAACGAGACAATTAAGCCGGATACCATGGCGCGCGGCCTTATATAAATATCAGTGTGGGGAGCCAGAGTGGGGGGAAATTTCGAACGACTTGACGGTTGAATATCGAGCAAACGGCCCGGCAACGACACGGCGCGTAACAACGCTCGGTAACGGTTACCAGTGTCTAGCGATTTTGCATTATCACCGAGCCGTCTGCTCGAACGCAAGTCGCTCGAACAGCTAGTAAGCGTGCAGTAATCTAGAAAGAAAGCAGCAGGCTAACAAGATAGCCGCTAGCTATTACGCATGCAGTAAACTAGTAAGCAAGCAGTAAGCTAGTGAGCAAGCAGCAGGCCAGTAAAAATGCAGTTAGTTAGTTTGGAAGCCGTAAGTTTGTAGCAAAGCAGTAAGCTGGTAAGCAACCAGTACGCCAGTAAGCAAGCAGGAAGATACTAAGGAAGCAGTAACCTAGAATGCAAGCAGCAAGCTAGTAAGCAATCGGTAAGCTAGAACGCAAGCAGAAGGCTTGTAAGCATGCAGTAATCGAGTATGCTACCAGTAAGCTAGTAAGCTAGCAGTGATCTAGTAAGAGACAGGGAATCTAGTAAGGAAACAGCATGATAGTAAGCAAGCAGTAAGATAAAAAGGATCCAGTTAGCTAGTAAGAAAGCGGAATGCCAGTCAGCAAGCAATATGCTAGAAAGCAAGCAGCAAGCTAGTAAGCAAGCAATTAGCTAGTAAGCAAGCAGTATGCTAGTAAGCAAACAGGAAGCTAGAAAGGTATCTTTCGGCTAGTAAGAAAGCAGTGAGCTAATAGCGAGCAGGAAGCTTGTAAGCAATCAGTGATCGAGAGAGAAAGCCGTATGTTAGTAAGAATACAGTAAGCTAGTAAACAAGCAGTAAGCTAGTAGAGAAACAGTATGCTAGCAAGCAAGCAGAAAGCTAGGAGGCAAGCAACATGCTAGTAAGCACGCAGTATGCTGGGTAAGAAACAAGTAAGCTACTAAGCAAGCAGTAGGCTTGTAAGAAAGCATTGAGCTTGGTAAGAAAGGCGTATGCTAGTAGGCAAGCAGTGAGCTGGAAGGCAAGCAGCAAACTAGTAAGGAAGCACTAAGCCAGTAAGCGAGCAGGGAGCTAGTTTGGGAGCAGTTAGCTATTAGGCATGCAGTCTGCTAGCAAGCAAGCAGTAAGCTAGATAGCAAGCAGTGTCTTAGTAAGCGAGCAGTGAGTTAGTAAGAAAGCAGCATGCAATTAAGCAAGCAGTGAGCTAGAAAGCAAGCAGCAAGCTAGTAAGCAAGCAGTAAGACAGTAAGCGAGGAGGAAGCTCGCAACAAGCAGCAAGCAAGTAATCGTGCAGTAAGCTAGAAAGCAAGCTGCAGGCTGGCAAGAAAGCAGTCGGCTATTGAGCATGCAGTAAACTAGTAAGCAAACAGTAAGCTATAAAGTAAGCAGCAAGCTAGTAAGCAAGCAGTAAGCTAGTATGTAAGCAGTAAGATAGTAAGTAAGCAGTGAGCTAGTAAGAAAGCAGTATGCTAGTGAGCAAGCAGTGAGCTAGAAAGCAAGCAGCAAGCTAGCAAGCATGCAGTAAGACAGTAAGCGAGCTGGGAGCTAGTAAGGGAACAGTGAGCTAGTAAGGGAGCAGGGAGCTAGAAAGGAAGCAGAAAGCTACTAAGCAAGCAGTAAGCGAGTAGCCTAGCAGTTAGCTAGCTGGTATGAAAGCAAATAGCAAGTAAGCAAGCAATAAGCTAGTATGCAAGCAGTAAGCTAGTAAGCGAGCAAGAAACTAGTAAGCGTCAGGTGAGCAAGTAATCAAGCAGCGGGCTAGCAAGAATGCAATTAGTTAGTAAGGAAGCAGTATGCTAGTAATCCTGGGCGATTGGGCGGCGGGGCTCGACCTCCGGGTATTGAACCGGGGGTCGGAGCACACATGCGTGCGGCGATATGGGGGGTCCATCGTGGATGTTGGATTCGCGACCCCCAACGCCGTGCGCATGGTGTCGGGTTGGCACGTGGTCGCGGGGGCAGAGACACTCTCCGATCACCGGTATATCCGGATGGAGGTCTCTGCCGCCGCGAGTGCATCCCGACACGGCCGCCTGCGTGGCACTCCACCACGCCGCTGGGCGCTTCGGCGCCTGGACAAGGACGCCCTGATGGCAGCTGCCCTCGCTGCAACTTGGCCGCAGGGAGCGGCCGAGTTGCCGAGCATAGAGGAGGAGGTCGCCCGGCTCGGAGCATTGGTCGCGGGTATTTGCGACGCGGCGATGCCTCGGGTCGGGCGGGCTTCTCCTCGCCGGGCGGTGTACTGGTGGTCGGACGCGATCGCGGAGTTGCGAGTTGCGACTGTCCGCGCCCGACGCCAGTACACCCGCGCGCGCCGTCGTCAACGTACAGGCGACGGCGTGGCGCGAGCGAGAGCAGCTGATGACCTGTATGGAGCATACCGCGTGGCGCGGGTTGCTCTGCAGGTCGCCATCAAACGGGCCAAGACCCAGGCATGGAAGGAGTTCCTCCAGACCCTTGATGACGATCCATGGGGGCGCCCATATAAGGTGGTGCTGAATAAGCTCCGCCCGTGGGCGCCCCCCGTCACCGAGGGTCTTGATCCCCGGCTGCTGGAGGACGTGGTCAATACACTCTTCCCAATTGGGGAGAGGGGACCGCGTCCTCCGGCGGCGGCGGCTGTCCCAGTGGAGTGGACGGCCGAGCTGGGGGTCACGCAGGAGGAGCTGGCAGCGGCCATCAGACGGCTCGGGGTTCGTAACACGGCCCCGGGTCCGGATGGTGTGCCCGGCCGGGTTTGGGTCTTGACCCAGGGCGTCCTTGGGGCCGACCTCAGGCGGTTGTTCGACCGCTGCCTGAGGGACGGGCGATTCCCACCCAGTTGGAAGGTGGCGAGGATGGTCCTCCTCCGGAAGGAGGGTCGGCCCGCGGAGTCTCCCTCCGCATACCGGCCCATTTGTCTCCTCGACGAGGTGGGCAAGCTCTTCGAGCGTGTGATTGCTGCCCGCCTCGTCGAGCACCTGTCGCGGGGTGATCCCGGTCTGGCCGACTGCCAGTTCGGTTTCCGGGGGGCCGATCGACTATCGACGCGATAGGTCGTGTGAGGGCCCTCTCGGAGGCGGCCGTCTCCCGGGGAGGGGTGGCATTGGCAATATCCTTGAATATTGCCAATGCCTTTAACACCCTCCCCTGGGAAGAGATAAGGAGGGGACTCGAATATCATCGAGTCCCCCCTTGTCTCAGGGCGGTCGTCGGGGATTATCTCCGCGGCAGGTGGATCGAGTATCCGGGCCGGGATGGTGATATACGGAGGGAGGTGTACTGCGGTGTTCCGCAGGGGTCGGTCCTCGGGCCACTCCTGTGGAACATCGCGTACGACTCGGTGTTGCGGGCCGGCCTCCCCGACGGCGTCAGCACGGTGTGTTATGCGGATGACACTGGTGCTGGCCGTCGGGGCGCACTGGGGGAGGGCCATGCGTCGCGCGGAGGAGGGGTCGCAACGCGTCATCGACCGGATCAGGGGGATGGAGATGTCGGTGGCGGTCCATAAGACCGAGGTGATTGCGTTTCATTCACCTCGGCAGGATCCGCCACCCCCTCTGATCCGGGTGGGTGGGGCTGACATCGAGGTGAAGCCCCAGATCAGGTATCTAGGGCTGATCCTCGATAGCCACTGGCGTTTCGAGGAGCATTTCCGCTGCCTGGTCCCCCGGTTGGAAAGGATGGTTGCGGCTCTGGGCCGGATCCTGCCCAACCTGGGGGGCCCGGCGGGCCGAGTTCGTCGCCTCTATGTGGCAATGGTCCAGTCGGTGGCCCTATACGGGGCCCCCGTCTGGGCGGACGACCTGGCTGCCTCCCGGCGCAGCATGACTATGCTGCGTCGGGTGCAGAGGCGCATGGCGCTCAGGGTCGTCCGCGGGTATCGGACCATGTCACATGAGGCGGCGACGGTTCTAGCGGGGATGCCGCCCATGGACCTGCTCGCGCGGTCGCACGCGGTGATGTACCGGCACCGCGTCGACCGTCGCGCGGGGGTGGGGGCGGTCCCGGGCTGGCAGGAACCTGCTTGGGGCGATTTGAAGCGCCAGGCCCGGCAGTCCGTGTTGCTCGCGTGGCAGGAGCGGCTGGCTCTGCCAACCGCGGGGCACCGGACTGTCGGGGCTGTTCGGCCACTCCTGAAGGAGTGGCTGGACAGAGGCCATGGCAGCCTCACCTACCGGCTGGCACAGGTATTTTCCGGGCATGGCAGCTTCGGAAGATACCTGTGCCGGATAGGGAAGGAGCCGACGGCGCGTTGCTGCCACTGCGACGCTGAGCAGGACACGGCGGATCATACCCTGGAGGTATGCCCCGCGTGGGAGGGGGAGCGCCGTGTCCTGGTCGCCGTCGTCGGGCGGGATGTCTCGCTGCCGGGCGTGGTGCGCGCCATGCTCGGCAGCGAGGAGAAGTGGAGGGCCGTGGCCTCCTTCTGCGAGAACGTAATGTTGCAGAAGGAGGCCGCGGGGAGGGAGCGCGAGCTTCAGCGGCGCGCTGAAGCTCGCGCTCGTGCGGTGGCCCGAGGTCGTCGCCCGGTCGCGAGGCGTCGCGGGCGGCCGCCTCGGCGTGGCGGATGACCTAGGCTGGGAGGGGGGTCCTGAGGGGACCCTCCTCCCGCCAGGCGGCGCCGGGTCGGACCGGTTGAGGGTAGGAGTGCCTCCCCCTACCGGTCCGACGCAAGGGGAGACACCCTCGGCGGTCTGGTGCGGCCATGAACGCCCGGCCGCCGAGGGGTGGAAACGGGGTCGCGGGCGGTTGCGAGTTGGGGCTCGCAGCCGCCACTAAACGCGGCCCCGGGACGGATAGCGGCGGGATGGAGTGGCCCCGTCCCGCCGCTATGAGGTGTGTCTACTGGGGGGACCGATTGTCCCCCCGGGGGATGGGCGCGAAAGCGCGGACACGGGGAGGATACCGGAAGAATGCTTCGAGCGATTCCCGGTATCCTCCCAAAGCGTGCCGAAGGGTCACCGTGGGGTTTTTAGTGGGTAGGTCCCGCGCCTGTCGTTGTACGGGCGCGGGGAATCCCGCACACCCCTCCCACCTCACCCCAAGGAGGTGGGAGGGAGTCTTTCGAAGATTTTCCCCACGGCAAAAAAAAAAGAAAAAAAAAAAGAGTTAGCAGTAAGGTAATAAGCAAGCAGTGAGCTAGTAAGCGATGAGATAGCTAGAAAGGAAGCAGTAAGCTAGTAAGCAACAAGTGAGCTGGTAAGCAAACTGTAAGGTTGTAAGCAAGCATCGGGCTAGTATGAATGCAATTAGCTAGTAAAGAAGCAGTATGCTAGTAAGCAAGCAGTAAGCTAGTATGCAAGCAGTAAGCTAGTATGCAAGCAGCGGGCTAATCAGAAAGCAGTTATCTGGTAGGAAAGCGGAAAGATAGTAAGCAAGCTGTAAGATGGGAAACAAGCAGCAAGATAGAAAGCAAGAAGTGACCTAGAGCATGTAGTAACCTGGTAAGCAAGCAGTGAGCTAGAAAGCGAGGTGGATGCCAGTAAGGAAGCAGTTTGATAGTATGCAAACAGCAAGCTAGTAAGCAACAAGTAAGCTAGTAATCAAGCAGTAAGCTGTTAGGGAAGCAGTTAGCTAGTAGGCAATTAGTAAGCTAGTAAGCAAGCAGTGAGCTAGTAAGCGAGGAGAATGCTAGTTAGGAAGCAGCAGGCTAGTAAGAAAGCACTTAGCTAGTAAGAAAGCAGTATGCTAGTAGGCAAGAAGCAGTCTAGCTAGAAAGCAATTAGCTATTGAGCAAGCAGTAAGCTAGTTTGCAGGCAGTAAGCTAGTAAGCATGCAGTGAGCCAGTAAGCCGGGGGGATGCTAGTAAGGAAGCCGAGAGCTAGTAAGCAGGCAGTAAACTGCAAAGCAAGCAACAAGCTAGTAAGCAAGCAGTAAGCTAGAAAGCAAGCAGCAGGCTAGTAAGCAAGCTGTAAGCGAGTAAACTTGCTGCAAGCTAGCAAGCAAGCGGTGAACTAGTAAGCGAGGTGGAAGTTAGTATGGAAGCAGGATGGTAGTATGCAAGCAGGAAGCTAGTATGCAATCTGTAAGCTACTAAGCAAGCAGCAGCCCGACGTAATGCCAGTGGGTTTCGAAGACGACGCTGCACGATCGCCACCCGTCGGCGCTTCGACACTCGTCGCGGGAACGTGGAACAGACTGTGGTGATTGCGGTTACATCGCGAGCACGTGGTGCGAACCGGACACGTCGAAACCATGTGTCCATCGCGAAGACAGTTAAAACAGTCTTTGGTCCGTGTCACTAGGTCTCGCCGCTGCGTAAGTTGTAGGCTATTTAACGCCGGACATCGATATAACGGATGCTTCGATCGGCACATCGGGGACCGGTTCACAACTGTATTCGCTGCGTGCGTGCGAACTCCCGTCGAGGGCGCCGATATCGGCGCGGCGAGGCGCGCGGCCGAAGTATTGGGCTTGTCGAGAAGCGCCTCGAGAGCGCGGATCCGCGCAACGAGGAATTGGTCGTGCTCGTCGAAGGTGGGGGGCTCGGTGCTTGCTCCGCGAGATATCTCCCATTCTCGTAGCGTACGGCGGTCTAGCTTGGCGGTAAGCAGGAAGACGATGACGTCATCCCATGTATCCACCGGGCGACCGATACTGCGCAACACGGCGATCGACTCCTTCGTTGTGTCGCGTATACGAGATAATTCGTCCGCGGACTCGCTATCAATTATCGGCAGCGAGATGAAATTGCTTATTAATGTTGATACTATCATGCGCTTGTTATTATACCGGTCGGCTAGCGTCTTCCGGGCTGGTTCAAAATTCGCGTCGGTTATCGAGAAATGCGCGAGCAGGTTCGCGGCGTGACCTTCGACGGACGATTTTAAATAGTGTAACCGTTGCTCGCTCGTTAGGGACTTACTGTCTAACACGAGCGATTTGAACAGATCGCGGAAACTGTGCCATTCGGCGTACGACCCAGCGAATTTGGACAGAGGGATTCGCGCGAGCTTCACGACGGAGATGGAGTCGCCTGTGGGCGCGGGAGAGGGACTTGGTTGCGCGGCGCTGGTCGCAGTGCATTTCGCTGCAACGTCGGCGAAAAAGTCGCACGCGCCCCAATAGGTCTCCTGCACCTTTTCGAAGGTTTCCTCGGTAAAGTGCGGCATGATAGACTAAGCTTGAGTGGGGACTAACTGCTAAAACTCCAGGTGCAGCTTCTCGAAGCGCATCCACTCGCCGTCCAGTCTCTTGAGCCGTCCCTCGGTGGAAGCTGCGGAGAACTTAGCCCGCCCTTCCTTCCGGTAGTTAACCTCTATCCGGGTGATGGTGTGGGCGATGACCTGCAGCTGGTGTAGGTGGGCTTTCACGGTCTGATTGGTCAGCGGCGCTGATGTTGTTGCAGCTCGTGCGGTCTCCATTCTGCGTCGTCCTCAAATCCGGCTCGAAGGATCACTTTGTTAATGCACAGACGAAAAGAGGCGCGGACGAGGAACAGGGACGCGAAGAATGGTGGAGCAATTCACACAGTCACAAATTTATTGTAAGATTGCACAACGTTCACACTGCGGCAAGCGTAACTGGGACGCGGTGGGCACGTGTCCGATAACAGTTGCAAGGGCAACTCCAAAGGAGAATGCGCAAGGGCGACGAAGGTCCGTTCTCGATATCACGTACAATCGGATCGAAAGCTTGGATCGTTCTGCCGTTACAGGATCGCGCACGACAAACCGTTGATCTTTCAAATCTCGTCCATAGATCGGTGACGGTCGCGCCAACCGTCGGCACACATGACACGCTCCCACAACACTCATTCACTCTCTCTTTCACGCAATCCACACCGCTCGCACCTTAATCTAAACACGAAGACAGTACAATAAACGTATTTCTACATCTTATCCTAATCCTTATACCTTATTCTAAACAATACTACTTGCTCTCTAGCTTACTGCTTGCTTACTGACTTAGTGCTTTGTTACTAACTTACTGCTTTCTTACTAGCTCACTGCTTGGTTACTAGCTTACTACTTGCTTACTAGCTTACTGATTGCTTACCTGCTTACTGCTTGCTTACTAGCTTGCTGCTCTGTTACTAACTAAATGCTTTCTCGCTAGCTCACTACTTGCTTTCTAACTTACTGCTTTCTTACTAACTTACTGCTATCTTACTAGACGAATGCTTCTTTACTAGCTTCCTGCTTGCTTACTAGCTTACTGCTTTGTTACTAACTTACTGCTTTCTTACTAGCTAACTGCTTTCTTACTAGCCGGCTGCTTGCTTACTAACATACAGCTTTGTTACTAACTTACTGCGTGCTTACTAGCATACTGCTTCCTTACTAGCTCCCTGCTGGCTTACTAGCTCACTGCTTGCTTACTATCTTACTACTTGCTTACTAGCTTACTACCTCTTTAGTAGCTACCTGCTTTTTTACCAGCTTAGTGCTTCCTTACAAGCTTACTGCTTACTTACAAGCTTACTGCTTGCTTACTAGACTGCTACATGCTTTCTAGCTTGCCGCTTGCTTACTAGCGTACTGTTTGCTTACTAGCTTACTGATTGCATACTACCTAACTGCTTTCTTACTACATTCCTGCTTACTTCTTAACTTACTGCTTTCTTACTGGCGGAGCAAATCACACAGTCACAAATTTATTGTAAGATTGCACAATGTTTACACTGCGGCAAGCGTAACTGGGACGCGGCGGGCAGGTGTCCGATAACAGTTGCAAGGGCAACTCCCTAGGAGAATGCGCAAAGGCGACGAAGGTCCGTTCTCGATATCACGTACAATCGCGCACGACAAACCGTTGATCTTTCAAACCTGTCCATAGATAGGTGACGGTCGCGCCAACCGTCAGCACACATGACACGCTCCCACAACACTCATTCACTCACTCTCACGCAATCCACACCGCTCGCACCTTAATCTAAACACGAAGACGGTACAATAAACGTATTTCTACATCTTATCCTAATTCTTACACCTTATTCTAAACAGAAGCAGTATGCTAGAAGGCAAGCAGTAAGCTAGGAAGCAAGCAGTAAGCTAGAAAGCCTGCAGCAGGCTAGTAAGGAAGCATTTATCTATTAAGTAAGAAGTAAGCTAGTAACAAAGCAGTAAGTTACCAACAAAGCAGTAAGCTAGTAAGCAAGCAGGAAAATAGTAAGGAAACACTCGGCTAGTAAGACAGCAGTATGTTAGTAAGGAAGCGGTAAGTTACGAGGATAGCAGGAATGCAGTAAGAAAGTGGTTAGGTAGTAAACAAGCTGTATGCTAGTAAGCAAGCAGTGAGCCACTAAGCGAGCAGGAAGCCAGTAAGGAAGCAGAATGCTACTAAACAAGTAGTAAGCTAGTAAGCAAGCTGTGAGCTAATAAGCGAGGAGTAAGCTGGTTAGGTAGCGGAATGCTAGAAGGCAAGTAGTAAACTAGAACGCAAGCAGCAAGCTAGTAAGCAAGCAGTGATCACGTAAGTGAGCTGGTAGCTAGTAAGGAAGCATTATGCTGGTAGGCACGCAATAAGCAAGTAAGCAATCTGTTAGCTAGTAAGCAAGCAGCAAGCTGGTATGAAGGCAGTATGCAAGTAAGCAACCAGTAAGCTAGTAAGGAAGCAGCTGGCTAATAAGAAAGCACTTAGGTAGTAACAAAGCAGTATGCTTGCAAGCAAGCAGTGAGCTAGTAAGCCAGCAGTAAGCTAGTAATGAATCAGTGAGCTACTAAGCAACCAGTGAGCAAATATGCGAGGAGGAAGATAGTAAGGAAGCACTCTGCTAGAAGGCAAGCAGTAAGCTAGGAAGCAAGCAGCAAGCTAGTAAGCAAGCAGTGATCTAGAAAGCAAGCAGCAAGCTAGTAAACAAGCAGTAAGCAAGAAAGCAAGCCGCAGGCTATTAAGAATGCAGTAAGTGAGTAAGCTCGCAGTAATCTCGTAAGCAAGCAGTGAGATAGAAAGCGAGGTGGAAGCCAGTAAGGAAGCAGTATGACAGTAAGCAAGCAGCAGGCCAGTAAGAAAGCAGTTTGGCATTGAACAGGCAGTAAACTAGTAAGCAAGCAGAAGGCTAGTAAGAAACCAGTTAGCTATTAAGCAAGCAGTATGCTAGCAAGCAAGCAGACAGCTAGTAAGCGAGGACGTGGCTAGTACGCAAGCAGTAAGTTTGAGGGCAACAAGCAAGCTAGTACGCAAGCAGTAGGCTGGTATGAAACCAGATAGCTAGTAAGCAAGCAGTAAGCCAGTAAGGAAGCAGTGAGCTAGTAAGCAAGCAGTAAGCTGGTAAGAAAGCAGGTATCTAGTAGATAAGCAATAAGCTGGTAAGAAAGCAGGTGGCTAGTAAGCAAGGAATAAGCTGGTAAGAAAGCAGGTATCTAGTAAGGAGTTAGTAAGCTAGCAAGCAAGCAGTAAGTTAGTAAGCAAGCAGTGTGCTAGTAAGCGAGCTAGAAGCTAGTAAAGAAGCAGTATCCTAGTAAGCAAGCAGTGACCTAGTAGGCGAGGAGGAAGATAGAAAGGAAGCAGTAGGCTAGTAGGCAAGCAGTAAGCTAGAAAGCAAGCAGCAAGCTAATAAGCAAGCAGCAAGTTAATAAGCGTGCACTAAGCTAAAAAGCAAACAGAAGGCTAGTAAGAAAGCAGTTAGCTATTAAGCAAGCAGTGAGCTAGTAAGGAACCAGCATGCTAGTATGAAAGCTCTTAGCTAGTAAGAAAGCAGTATGCTAGTATTGAGGATCTACCTTTGTGATAGATATCCCCAATCGCTTTCCGCAGAAAGAAGAAGGAATAATTTGTTGGAACGGTATAATGTGTAAGACACGGAGCCGACGAAATTTGTGGAAGACTTTTCTCCGCGGTCTGGGTTGTCGCACGACTAACTTCAAACCGGGAAAAATCCCGGCTATATATGCGTCGCCAAATGTTCGGCAGACCTATTGGTTTTATAACATGGCCTGGGCCGACGTCGAACAGAGAAAAATCGCGAAGATTCGGAAATACAAAATATATCTATTCTCAACACTCCCACTTATTTTGAATGTCCGCTTATAATTAAGTTTTCTCTCGGATAGCAAAACGGCTGCTTTTGCAAAGGCTTAGCAAAGCTATCAGCCAATTGTTCTTTCGATTGAACATATTTAATTTCTACTTCTCCGCGATTAACGATATCACGGGTAAAATGGTACTTTATACCGATGTGTTTCGAGCGCTTATGGTTTTCGGAACTATTAGCAATTTTTATGGCCGCTTGGTTATCGACAAAAGCAGGGACGATATTGCACATAACATCCAATTCATTCAACATACGACGTAACCAAACCGCTTCTTTCACGCCGTGAGCTAACGTGATATATTCCGACTCAGCGGTCGAAAGGGCAACGACCTTTTGCAATTGACTGGACCACGAAATTGGTCCACTATTCAAAATATAGACAAATCCACCCCTAGATCTTCGAGTCTCTGAGCATCCGGCATAATGAGCATCCGTGAATCCCGAAATATCAAGCGAACTCCCACTATTTCCGTAGACTATTCCGTGATCACGTGTTCCATTTAAATAACGCATTATTTTCTTTACCGATTGCCAATGAGTGTCGTCGTAAGAACTCAAGAATTGACTTGCGTAATTGACCGTAAATTCGATATCCGGGCGACAAACTCGTGCAGCGAATAATAAAGAGCCTATTGCTTCACGAAACGGTATTTTACTGTCAGTCGCAGGTGTTTGTTTTTGCATGGGCATACCTGGCTCCGCAGGTACACTTGACGGATTTGCTTCATACATATTAAAGGTCTTTAATATTTTCTTGATATAGCCCGGTTGAGAAATTTTTAAGAGTCATCGCTCGCGATCCCGTTTAATCTCGAAACCGAGAAATTCATCGGCCCGATCTACCGAGATGTGAAGATTATCTTCTAAATAATCTAAGACACTCTTAATTGCATTCTCGCTTTTGCTCATAATCAAATCATCATCCACATACAGGGCTAAATACACTTTTGAACTTTCCACTACACCGACAAGCACGCACTTATCACTTGCGATGTTCACGAGATTAAATTCGTTCAGAAACCTCGTGTACTTCTCGTTCCAGCATTTGGGTGACTGCTTCAATCTATACAGGCTGCGACGTAGCTTGAAGACTGCATCCGGTTGGCTGTAAATTGTGTATCCTAGAGCCTGCTCCAAATAAATTTCTTCTTGAAGATCGCCATATAGAAAAGCGGTTTTCACATCGAACTTCATTATTTCATAATCTTCTTTTGCAGCTATTGCAAGAAGAGTTCTAATGGACTCGTAGCGAACGACAGGTGCGAATGTGTCAAAATAATCGATTCCTTCTGGTTGTCGGAATGCTTTCGCTACGAGTCTCGCCTTGTATCTCTTCAGATTTCCAGCTGCATCATTTTTCATTCAGAAAACCCATTTGCGGAGTCTCGCTTGTGCCGTCACAGCGTTAGGACGTACTTTTTTACGCTCGTGCCAGCGAGTTTACCATTCGATTCTATTATATAGTGAACCTATTACGGCAAAATAAGTTTTTGTGCTTTCTGTGTTCAGAAGTACTTTTCGTGGAAGGAGTATCAGCATAAATGAGTGCCTCCAATATTGGAGGCGCCCATTCTCAACGTTTTGTAAACTACACTGAAGTAAAACCAACCATGTCCACAACAATGTCTATATCAAAAGTATCGTATGCTCAAGTTACCCAAAATGTTTTTGTTCCGAAAAAGGATCATGCCATTGTAGTCGATGCAATAGAAGGAATTACAATCAAAAAATACACCATATCCATTGGAAAATTAGTCGGTCCAACTAATATACGATTCAGATCCAGAATTTCTCACGGGAGAGTATGTCTATGTTTGAGCAGTCAAACTATCGTTGACACTCTCCTCAGTACCCACAAAAATGTAAACATTAGCGGTCACATTCTTGAAATACGTCCGCTTGTTTCTCCTGCTAAACGTATATTATTGTATAATGTATGCCCAACAATACGCAACAATATCATCGAAAATAAATTGATTGAACTGAATATATTTAGAAAATCTCAAATATCGTATATTCGAGCAGGAATGACTGAACCTGGATACAGTCATATTCTGAGTTTCAGAGGACAAGTGTAAATTGAACCAGATGATATTAATAAACTACCAAATGCTATGCAAATAAACTATGATAACACATTATACTGGATTTACATTTCAACTGTAAAATTGACGTGTTTTATTTGTAGAGCCGAAGGTCATCTCGCCAAGCACTGTAAAAATAGTGGCACTGTCAATCAAGAATCTTCAGTTACCGTTCAGCAGGAAGATCATACTTCTTTCACTCCAATGGTCGACCTTGAGAAGGAATCCAGTTATGATATGACTACTTACAGTCAAGTGATGGATGACATATCTGATAATAACAACCTTTCTCAAGAAATTCATCAGGATAAACAAGCATCAAACGAAGAAAACAATTCATTCAAAGTTCCTCTTGTACTCAGCATCAAACGTCCTCATTCAGACACCAGTTCGGTCTACAACTCCTCTAATTTAAGTGAAATTCCAAGTACTACGGACATCGAAATTAAAAAAACCATATGCAAAAACATAAAAAAAGGAAGTAAGAAGTCTAAGACAGATAGCTTTTCAGATGAATTTAAAGAACAATTCGATTTTATAAAACCACTCATTAAGAGTACGACACAAAACCCTCCTCTCAGTGTTGAGAATTTATCCAATTTTATTGTGGAAAGTTTGAACAACTCAGATATCCAAGGACATGCTTCTAAATTCACCAACGACACTTCAGCACTTATCGAAATGTTAAAAGAAACGCAAAAACGCATCAAAAGAAAAAATGTAAGGTTCTGACTTCCAGTATTATTAAAAAGTTACTATCAAATAAGAAAGACACTTCTAGTGAGGATTTTAGCTCTTCAGAAGACCAATGAATAATTCAAATTTGTTATTTCAATCGCAATCTCCCACCTATTCTACTCAACGTAGTCGCAGCACCTCAAATTAACGTCTGTTCTTCTGGAATGCAAGAAGCATCATACAACGGAAAGAAGAAGCTGAAGTTTTGTAAAAAAATTTAGACATATTTGTGTGTGTGGAATCGTGGTTGACTCCCGAAAAAGACTTAAAGTTTCCAAGCTTTAATGCATATAGACGTGATAGATTACATTCTCGCGGAGGCGGCATTATTTTTCTTATACGTAAGTCCATTGCGTTTTCAGAGATAAATCATTCAATTTCAGTTCATGACTCCATCGAAATTGGTGGCGTAAATTTAACTAATATTAATCCCCCTTTAAAGATCATATCTTGTTATAGAATTCCAGGTTCTGTTCTTTCCCAATCTCAATGGGATCAACTAGTTAGTAATATTGGAAGAAATGACAATCGTATTTTCATGGGGGACTTTAACTTCCATCATAGGATATGGAATTGTTCCATTACTGACCAGAATGGTGAAAGGCTTTTGCAGGCTATTGATAATAATGATTCATTTCTGCATAACCCAAATTCATTCACTCATATCGATCTTTATAGGAATAATAAGTCTAATATTAACCTCATCCTATCATCTATGAATATTGCAGATAAAATTAACATTAAGGTTTATGATGAAACTCTAGGTTCTGACCATTATCCTATCTTTTTTGACATTTTGGTCGAAAAAAATTATTATTATAGAAAATCTTTTAAAATTGATTCTGTTCGCACTGATTGGGACGGTGCCCTATCATACCTAGATATTCATTATGTTGTTTTTTTTTATCCTCTTTATGACACTTTAACTGCTAGTGAAAAATATAAATTTTTTATTAATATACTAACGAATTTCATTAAGCACAACACTCCTGAAAGGAAAAGAGTAAATCTTCGTAGACATAGAAATCCTGTCCCTTGGTGGGACTTGGAATGTGATAAGTTCAAAAGACTAAGAAGAGCTGCATATAAAAAATGGGAATATTCTCATAACCTAACTGATTTAATTAACTATAAGAAAATTGAAGCTCAAACAAAGAAATTATTTAAAAAGAAAAAGAAGGATAGTTTTAGGGAATTCTCTGAAAAAATCAACATTCATACTGATACAAAATTTACTTGGAACAGAGTTAGAATTTTAAAAAATAAATGGGTTAAAATTAACCCAAAGAGCATAACTGAGAATCTCCAAAATGAAAATCAAATTTTGTCTTCTCTGGACAAGATTAGTCCTCCATGGGTTCCTGCCGATATACCAAACGGTAATGTCAATGAGTTTTTTGATGTATGCTTCAATCTAACCGAATTTAACGCTGCCTTAGCCTCACGGTATGATGGCTCGACTCCGGGTCTTGACGGGATCAATTATCTAGTTATCAAAACATTATCTGTACAATATAAGCTATTACTTCTAGATATTTATAACGAAATTTACTTATCAAATGACTACCCTCAGGAATAGAATCAATATTACATTCATTTCATTGAAAAATCAGACAAAAAAAGCGTCCGTCCTATAGCCCTTTCCTCTTGCTTCTGTAAACTGTTTGAAACGCTTATATGAAATAGGTTACAATGGTGGATTGAACACCAAAATCTACTTCCAGCTAGCCAAACGGGTTTTCGTAAAGGACAATCATGTATAGATAATGCCACCAAGCTAATGTTATACATTCAGGAAGGATTTCATAAGAGAAAGGACACCTTGGCAGCCTTTTTGGATGTCCAAGGTGCTTTTGATAACGTGAATAGTGATATTTTGTTGAACAAACTGCCCTTTGTAGGTTGCACTGACCGTTTAATTCGATTTGTTAAATTTTTAACGTACAAAAGAGAAATATTCACAAGTTTGACAGGCGACGAAGTTAGATTTGTCTTCAAAGGTGTCCCCCAAGGAGGTGTATTAAGTCCACTTCTTTATCTAATATATGTTTCAAAAATTACTGAAAATTTGCTCAAAAATATTTGTGTATCTCAATTCGCAGATGACATTGCAGTTTATTCAAAAATCTCTCCACTAAGAAAATGTAAACATCTTATAAAAAGATCTATTTTCATTATAAAGTGTAACCTTCTTTTGTTAGGTTTGGAACTTAGCCCACAGAAAACAGCCTTCCTTCACTTTAACAACAAAAAGATCTTTCTTGGACAAACTGAAATTAAAGTAAATGATTGCATTATCAAATCTAGCTGCTCCACTCGATTCTTAGGAATAATTTTTGATTATGAACTATCTTTCAAGATTCATTTATCTTATGTTCAAAACAAATGTATGAGAGCCTTAAATATCGTTAAATTTCTAGGCGGAACATGGCGGGGCTCAGACCCAACAACATTATTAATTCTTTACAAAAGTTTTGTTCGTTCAAATATTGATTATGGATGCTCCATTTATTTTCCTTCACATAAAGATCTAAACTACAAACTAGAAAAAATTCAATTTTCTGCCAATAGATCGACTTTAGGTTATCGTATATCTACTCCTACCAACATTCTATTGGCTGAGTCAAAGCTCCCGCTAATAAGAGATCGTGTGAAATTCTTATGTAATAGCTACTTGAGTAAAGTTATTTCTAATACTTCCATCCTGGTCAACAATGAAATACATTAATATTATTCCAAGACCAGTGTTTAAATATCGCGTTAATTCGACGTATTTTCGAGTAAAATATAATTCGTCACCCGGTATTGTTTTTTCGGCGTACGTAAGACCAGAGGTACCTCGGTCGTCGTGTCCGCTACGCGAAAACAGTACGGGATAGAAAAACAGCCGCTCTCGGGTTTTTTTCGAGACCTCACGCGATCGATCACGTAACGCTCAATTTCGAAACGAAAGTTTCGACGCGCGTGTCTAGAGAAGGTACGACAATTTTGTATTAGACAAAGACGGACTCAAAAAACGTTCACAGCGCCGCTCTACGGAGGTTTCACCCTTCGAGCGAACATTTTGACTGTCCGTGCTCGTCCGTCACTCTTAATCTGGAACCGGCAGGGAGCACATGGGCATACGACCCCGCTCCTCGGGAATTCCATAGTTCTCGAATAGTTACGAGTCACTCGAACTTTTCGAATAAATTCTGAACGTGGAAAAGGAAGGACTCCATACGAGAACGGATTGTAAAAACAATCTTTTACCGTGACTCCTTCCGTAACCCGTTCACAATTTAAATTAAAAAATCGTAAACGAGGAAAGGAATCGAATACGAGGACGGATTGTGAATCAATCTCTTCCCGTGATTCCTTTCGCAACTCGTTGTAATTCGATAAAGATCAGGTCGGGTTTCGACCAGATCAAAGCGACTGTAGAATTTCGTGAATTATAATCCGAAATTCCCATTCAGCGGTGGCTATAGTCCACATCAGTCTGACATCAGACACGTATCGCTGCAATCAGAGGTCGTGTCCGAGGTTTCGAATTTGAATCTCGAACCTCTCGACTGTCGAACGGTGCAAACCCACCCTTAGGGGCCTTCGTGGCGTGCATACCCTGGGTGGTATTACCGTCCTCCAGTCGGTGTTCGGGACAATACTTGAGTTCCGGCATCCAGCGACAAGCTAGAGCGCTGTTCAATCATCGCCAGTGTGTACGGACCCTGTGCGTAGAACCGCTCAGTATAGCGCCGTGGTGTACGCACTATAATTATAAGTCGCTGCATGCGCTGTAAAGGTGCTGCACCACACAGTGCCCGTACGCATTACGAGGACGATAAACGGCCGAGGAGCAGGTAAATAGTTGGAGCCTTACAACCTCCCTCTGTTAACCTCTCCGGCGACAGTCGAAATTAGCAGTCGGGAAAAATCGAGATCGATTCTCGTCCCCCAAATCTGCAATCAAACGTTTCCTGGTTTAAAGGGAACGTTCACACATACAGTCCACTAGCTTAGCTGCGTAACGCGGCGGCCGAGTTCCCCGCTCGCAAGTGCGACAAGCACAACCAAGAGCGCGTGAACCTTAGAACGAGACGGACAACGTGACTCACGTTACTCGATATTTACGCATAGTCTCGTCTCTTTTGTTTCAGGATAGAGCAACGCGAGCCGCCGGAAAGGAGACGGCCCATCGGCGGGGTTTTTTCTGGCCAGACGCCGGCCAGACGTCTAGGCGGTTAGATTTAAGAGTTTGTGTTTGTGTTCGTCCTGAAAAGAAAAACTGTGCAATAAATAAATAAACGGCTTCGTCGAGTTTTCGACGAAGCGAAAATAAAACTAACGTGCAATTAATACTGTTCCAACGTCCTTTCCCTCGTGATCCGGACCTCCGTTAGACGAGGCGTTCAATTAAAATATTTGAAACCTCCCTATTCTAACAACCAGAAATTTTAAACGCAAGAGGAAAAGACTTATATATCAATGTATTGATGACATCCCTATCATGAAAAGAAATTTAAGAATCAGTAACTGTTATGATATTTATCGTCTGAATTATAATGTTATTATTAATTCGATTCCAATAAATACTGAACTTGGTCATGATCTTAAAATATGTGACCATCCAAATTCCATATTACATAATTGGCTTTCAAACTGTGACTCATACGCAATTTTTACTGATGGTAGTAAAATTCTAGGTTCTAACTCTGTTGGATCTGGATGCATTTGTAAGGATTTAAATATATCTACCAAAAAAAGCATCCCATCTAGTGCTTCTATATTTACGGCTGAATGCATTGCTTTAATTGATGCTCTTGACATTGCTCTTTTGGACACAAACCAAAATTATAAAATACTTACCGATTCTCTCAGTGCCCTGCTATGCCTACAAAGGTCAAAGATTAATATAATGACCAACTTCTATATTTATGAAATTAAGGAGAAATACTTTAAGTTCAAGAAAAGCACATCAAATAATAGCAGTATAGAATTTGTTTGGATTCCGTCCCATTCAGGCATTGTTGGAAATGATGAGGCTGACGCCTTAGCTAAGTCGGCTACGCTAGAACCAGCTAATAAGAGTATTGTCATTCCATTTTCTGATTTACGGGAATTTTTTAAACACAAATGTAGACAAAGTACTAGTGATTTCACAATGCAGTAGGGTCAATTTAAAGGCAAGAAGTACTTTCAGTATTACGTTAGAAATGTGACTGCACCATAGTTCTCGGGTAGAGGTTTATCACGACAATTTATTGTCACATTCAATCGTTGTAGAGCAGGTCACTATCATCTTGCAGCATCTCTTTCACGACTACACATAATAGATGATCCCAAATGTAACAGCGGTAATGAGGTTCAAGATCATAACCATATCACTTGGCAATGTACCTTGTTTGAATCACAAAGAGTTGATCTCATAAAAAAATTAAGGAAGCTCAAATTGTTTCCACCCTTAAATATCAGATCGTTACTTTATTAACCGAATATTTAGGCATGTTATTTTCTTTTCAATTTTTTCAAGCAATGTAATTTAAAGATTTAAAGTGATGTACTTATGTGTTATATACCTAATGTGTCCCACGGTTCCGATATTATTAATGCTTAACAGTAAGATGTACATATATTACTAATGTATAGCTTTATAACCCCCTATGGGGGGTTTCAATTAAGCTTTCAATATAATAAAAAAAAAAAAATTCCGAACTTGATTATTGTATCGGTTTCGGCACGCGTTTCAGCACTGGGCAGGGCATTTTCGTTGAAGGTTACGTCACTGCTTATTGAAATTTTCTTCAATTTATTATCCCAGAGTCTATAATTAGTAGACTCCCCATCGTAACCGACGAATATGACCTGTCTGTTTTTTGGTTCGGATTTTTGCCGTCTTTCCTTCGGCACGTTCAGGTAAGCTACGGATCCAAACACCTTTAAATGTTTTATGTCAGGTTTGCGTTTAAACCACTTCTCGAACGGAGTAATCGTCTCCCCTGGCTTCAGGATGGTCCGATTCAGCAGGTAACACGCGATGTTTTCTGCTTCTACCCATAATTTTTGATCCATGTTCTTTGCGTGAATCATAGAACGTGCACTTTCAATGAGCGTACGAATTTCGCGTTCAGCGCGACCATTCTGCTCATGAATGTATGGTGACGAGAATTCGTGGATTATGCCTTTTTCCTCTAAAAAGGTCCGGAGCTGGCTGCAGGTGAACTCTGTCCCATTGTCCGTGCGCAGGACATTGATTTTCGTTCCTGTCTGCGTCGATACGAATGCCTCGAACTCCTTAAATTTGCTGAATACTTTTGATTTATGGCTCATGCAGTATACCTTCCTATAGCTGGTACTCTCGTCCTTAAACAGTAAAAAGAACCGCGTGTTGCTCGGTGAGTTTATGTTTACAGGGCCACAGACATCGATATGAATTTTCTCCCCTGGCCCGTAATTGTCTTCAACCCCGATGCATGGATGCGGCCTTCGGGACTGCTTGCCCATAATGCATCCTTCACAAAAAAACTTTGTCAAATTGTCCTTTTCAGTTCCATGGATGCCGAGTTGTTCACACGTATGTTTTGCGACGCGCTCATTTACTTGTCCCATTCGCTCATGCCAAAGTTTTAATTTTTCCTGGCCATCTGCTAATTTCAGCGCTTTACAGTCAATGGGCACTTTCACTTTGAAACACATTTTGAACAGTTTTCCGTACGGTATTCCACTTGCGGCGAGTTTTCCTTCACTATCGCGACCTTTGCATTTGTTTTCAAACGAATGAGAAGAGTACCGTTTTTTGTTCATTGACTCTATAGAAAACAAACTACACTTTAGTTCAGGAACATAGAACACATCTTCTAATTCGCAGTTGTATAGCACTTCCTCAAGCACTTCTTGGATTTTAATTGTTCCGGTGCCAGCCGCTAAGATGATGCGATCATCCGCTACTTTAACCGCATGACCATTTGAATTCGGCTGCAATGCCGAAGAATAATCTTTGCGGAAAGTCATATGCATTCCGGCACCCGAATCCGCAATCCACACGTCACTGTCACTTTCACTGGTGCATTTATATGTTCCAACAATGTCACACACCAACGCTGGCGCATTTCTCGCTGAACTGTCCGATGATTTTCCAGCTTGATTTTTTGGACATTCACGTGCCCAGTGGCCTTTTTCTTTGCAGACTCCACACCGCGTTCGTTTTCTCAGCTCCTCGATATCCTTCTTGGAGCGTTTCTTTTTCTTTGCGTCGTTCAGGGACGTCTTTTGAACACGAAGTGCGAGCGTCGACACTTCATTCTCAGCAAAACGCCTATCTTCCTTGATCAGTCTGCTGATCAAGTTCGCTTTCGTTTTTTCCGTAGCAGGAGTGCATTCCCACGTGTGACGAAAAATGGAGAACTTCGTGGGTAAACTGCGCAGCAGTTATGCCATGACAGATTTGTCCGACGGTTCCTCACCCGCATCCTGCAGGCGTCTGCAGATGCTCTCCAAATGATCTGCAATGGGCTCCTCTTCATTAACGCAAAAATTATAAAACTGCTCCCAGGCAGTTTGTGCAGCGTCTTCACTTGCATCTCCGTACAGGTCCCTCAGCTTGTTCCACATTTCTTTTGCAGTGGAGCAGTTGTACAAATTGCGGCGAAGATTTGGGGCGATTGTACTCAGTATAATCATTTTTACCTGCGCTGATTTTTGACTGTGCACTTTGAGCTCCGTTACCTTGTTCTCAGCAGGTTTTACCATTGTACCATCTACGAAACGAAGCAAACCTTTTGCTTCTTGCGGAATCACTACTCCAGATTTCCACATGGAGTAGTTAGTGCCGTCCAGTTTCACGATTTCCATTCCAACTTCTATGTCAGACATTGCGAAGAAATCACTTACACAATTGGTATCCAGTAAAAAAAACCTTTTCACCTAGCCAGCGTGGCTTATCAACAAACAAATTCTTTCTAGCAGGCGCAGTGGAAGCGTGCTGGGCCCATAAACTATTAAGGATCAATCATTGAGATAGATTTCCCCAATCGCTTACAGCAGAAAGAAGAAAAAATATTTTGTTGAAACGGTATAAGGTGTAAGACACGGAGGCGACAAAATATATGAAAGACTTTTCCCCACGGTCAGGGTAATCGCACAACTAACTTCAAACCAAGAAAAATGCCGGCTATATATGCGTCGCCAAATGGTCGGCAGACCTATTGCTTTTATGACATGAGCTGGGCCGGCGTCAAACAGAGAAAAATCGCGAAGATTCGGAAATACAAAGTATTTCTATACTCAACAGCTAGTAAGCAAGCAATACGGTAGAAAGCAAGCAGCAAGCTAGTAGGCAAGCAATAACCTAGAAAGCAAGCAGCAGGCTAGTAAGCAAGCAGTAAGCGAGTAAGCGAGCCATAAGATAGTAAGCATGCAGTAAGAAGGTGGGCAAGCAGCTGGCTAGTAAGGAAGCAGAGAGCTAGTAAGCGAGCAGGAAGCTACTAAGGAAGCAGTATGCTAGTAAGCAAGCAGCAAGCTAGTAAGCAACCTGTGAGCCAGTAAGCGAGCTGCAGGCTAGTAAGAATGCAGACTGCTAGTAAGAAAGCAGTATGCTAGTAAGCAAGCAGTAAGCTAGAAATCAAGCAGCAAGCTAATAAGCAAGCAGTAAGCGAGTAAGCGAGCGATAAGGTAGTAAGCAAGCTGTGAGCTAGTAAGCGAACAGTGAGCCGGTAAGCGAGCAGAAAGCTAGTAAGGAAGCATTATGCTGGAAAGCAAGCAGCAGTCTAGCAAGAAAGCAGCTACCTATTGTGCAAGCCGAGGGCTAGTAAGCAAGCACTGAGCGAGTAAGCTGGCGGTGACCTAGTAAGCAAGCTGCTGGCTAGTAGGAAAGCAGTAAGTTAGTAACAAAGCAGCAAGCTAGTAAGCAAGCTGTAAGCTGGTAAAAAAGCAGATTGATAGTACGCAAGCAGTAAGCTAGTAAGCACGCTGTATGCTGGTAAGAAAGCAGTTAGCTAGTAAGCGAGTAGCAAGCTAGTAAGCAAGCTACAATATAGTAAGCAATCAGTGAGCTAGTAAGCGGGCCACAGGCCAGCAAGAAAGCAGTTAGCTAGTAACAAGGCAGTATGCTAGTAAGCAAGCAATAAGCTAGAAGGCAAGCAGCAAGCTTGCAAACAAGCAGTAGGCGAATAAGGGAGCAGGAAGCTAGTTGGCAAGCACAGAGCTAGTCAACGAGTAGGAATCTGGTATGGAAGCTGTGAGCCAGTAAGCAAGCAATTTTCTAGTAGGAAGGCAGAATGCTAGTACGAAAGCAGTAAGCGACTAAGCTAGCAGTAAGATAGTAACAAACCAGTAATTGAGTATCATTGAAGTAGGCAAGTGGGCAAGCAGTAAGCTAGAATGTAAGCAACAAGCTAGTAAGCGTGCAGCAAGCTAGTAAGCAACAAGTAAGAATGTATGAAAGCATTAACCTAGTAAGCAAGCAGAGAGCTAGTAAGCGCGGAGGAAGCGAGTAAGCAAGAAGTGAGCTAGTAAGCTAGCTGTAATCTGCTAAGCAAGTAGTAAGCTAGTAAGCAAGCAGTGAGTTAGTAAGCAAGGAGAAAGCTAGTACCGAAGCAGTAGGCTAGTAAGGAAGAGGTAAGCTAGTAGGCAAGCATGGAGATAGTAGGGAAGCAGTACGCTAAAAAGCAAGCGGCAAGCTACTAAGCAAGCAGTAAGCTAGAAAGCAAGCAGCAGGATAGTAAGCAAGCAGTAAGCTACTAAGCAACATGTAAGAATGTATAGAAGCATTAAGCTGGTAAGCAAGCAGAGAGCTAGTAAGCGAGGAGGAAGCTAGTAAGCAAGAAGTGAGCTAGTAAGCGACCAGGAATCTAGTAAGGAAGCAGTAGGCCACTAAGCAAGCAGTATGCTAGAAAGCAAGCAGTACGCTAGTAAGCAAACAGTAAGCTTGCAAGCAAGCAGCAGGCTAGTATGAAAGCAGTTAGTTAGTACGGAAGGAGTAGGCTTGTAAGCAGGCAGCAAGATAGTGAGCAAGCAGTAAACTAGTATGCAAGCAGCTGGCTTGTAAGCAAGGAGCTGGCTAGTAAGACAGAAGTAAGTTAAGAAGAAAGCAGGAATGTAGAAAGGAAGCAGTTATGTAGTAAGCAAGCAGTAAGCTAGTATGCATGCAGTAAGTTAGCAACAAAGCAGTATGCTAGTAAGCAAGCAGACGTCTAGAAAAAATGCAGTTGGTTTGTAAGGAAGCAGTAAGTTTTTAGCAATGCTGTAAGCTGGTAGGCAAACAGGAAGCGAGTAAGCTTGCAGTAGGCTAGTAAGCAAGTAGTAAGTTAGAAAGCTAGCTGTAAGCTAGTAAGCAAGCAGCTGGCTGGAATGGAAGCTGTTAGTTAGGAAGAAGGCTGTTATGTCGTAAGAAAGCTGTTAGGTAGTAAGCAAGCAGTACGCTAGTAAGCATGCAGTGAGCTAGTAAGCGAGGAGGGAGCTAGCTTTGAATCAGTATGCTAGTAAGCATGCAGCAAGCTAGTGTGCAAGCAGTGGGCTAGTACGCATGGAGGAAGCTAGATAGCAAAGTGTAAGCGAGTAAGCTAGCAGTAAGATAGTAAGGAAGCAGTAAGCTAGAAAGCAAGCTGCAGGGTATTAAGAAAGCAGTAAGCTATTGAGCTTGTAGTAAGCTAGTAAGCAGGCAGTATGCTTGTAAGCATGCAGTATGAGTGTATGCAAGCAGTGAGCTAGTAAGCGAGCAGGGTGCTAGTAAGGAAGCAGTATCCTAGTCAGCAAGCAGTAAGCTATTAAGCATGCAGTAAGCTGGTAAGCAAGCAGTAAGCTGGTATGCAAGCAGTGAGCTAGTAAGCAAGCAGTAAGCCAGTAAGCGAGCAGAGACCTAGTAATGCTGCAGAATGCTTGTAAGCAAGCAGTATGCTAGTAAGCAAGCAGTAAGCTGGTAAGAAAGCAAATAGCTAGTAAGCAAGCAGTAAGCTAGTATGCAAGCAGTGAGCTAGTAAGCAAGCAGTAAGCTAGTAAGCAAGCAGTGAGCTTGTAAGAAAGCAGTATGCTAGTAAGCAAGCAGGGAGCTAGAAAGGAAGCAGCAAGCTAGTAAGCAAGCTGTATGCTAGTGAGCAAGCTGTAAGCTAGTAAGCAAGCAGTAAGCTCGAAAGCACGCTGCAGGCTAGTAAGATAGAGGTTAGCTATTAAGCAAGCAGTATGCTATTAAGCAAGCAATAAGCTAGAAAGCACGGAGCTGGCTACTAGGAAAGCAGTTAGTTAGTAAGCGAGCAGTAAGGTAGTAAGCAACAAGATAGTGAGCAAGCAGGAAGCTTGTGAGAAAGCAGTTAGCTGGTAAGAAAGGTGTACGCTAGTAAGCATGTCGTAAGCTAGAATGCATGCAGCATGCTAGGGAACAAGCAGTAAGCTAGGAAGCAAGCTGTTAGCTCGAAAGCAAGCAGCAAGCTAGCAAGCAAGCTGGCAGCGAGTAAGCTAGCAGTAAGCTAGTAAGCAAGCAGTGAGCTAGTAAGCGAGCGGGAAGCGAGTAAGGAAGCAGCATGATAGTATGCAAGTAGTAAGCTAGTAAGCAACAAGTAAGCTAGTAAGCAAGCGGTGTGCTAGTAAGCGAGGAGGGGGCTAGTAAGGGAGAAGTACAGTCTGTTTGACAAGAGCGTGTACGGCAAAACTTTTTTCTGTGAACCGGGGGAGGGGGGATTCCACCTCGAGCAGGTAACCTGGGCTTTTCCCTAAAATGATTTGTATAGAAATCCTCAGTTTTTACCCAAGCATGATCGTAGAAGTACATATTTCACCATGAGTGCCGCGTACGCATCACGTTACGAAGCAGTGTTTCTGTGTTCTCATCCTAAAGGACCCAAAATGTCCTACACAGCGGCTTATAAATACATGAAGAAGTCCAAGACATTTGTTAGTAAGTGGGTGAAACGATATTTGGAGGTAAAAAATGTCGATGACCTGCCAGATCGGGGCACCACGCCGAAGACGTCAAAAAAAGAAGACAAATTGATTTTACGGGAATTCGAGAAAAATCCACGTTTATCCTTACGTGGTGGATAAGCAGTTTTGTGTAAGAAGGGTTTGAATATATCATGTGATAGTATACGAAGACAATTATTGGCAAATGATGTGAAATTTAGAAGTACAATAAAGAAACCGTTACTATCCAAGAAACATGTCGAGAAAAGACTCGCTTGGGCGAAAGAGAATTTGGGTCGCAATTGGGACAATGTAATTTTTTCCGACGAAGCTTCATTTTGGGCACGTTCTTCCACCACCCATACCTGGTGTACCCACGCCAATAAACTTATCCAGCGGACCGTTAAACACCCGGTAAAGGTGCATGTTTGGGGTTGTTTCTCAAAACAGGGATTCGGCACTTTACACATATTCACGGACAATTTAAACGCTGCTAAAATGGTTGAAATCTATCAGAGAGCTTTGTTAACATCCGCCAAAAGGTGGTTTATAAGGAATAACAAATACTGGCTACTACAAGAAGACAACGACCCATAACACCGAAGTCGACTCTGTACTGCGTGGAAAGAAGAAAATCACATTGATGTGCTGGATTGGCCTTCACGGTCACCGGATGCAAATCCAATCGAAAATGTTTGGGCAATATTGAAGCTCAGGCTTAGGGGAAAGAAGATAAATACAATTAAACAGCTGTTTCGTCAAATACGATTAACGTGGAGGTCCCTATCCGAAGATTATGCGATTAAGTTAGTAGAAAGTATGCCTCGAAGATGTCAATTAATTATTGATAATGACGGTGACTGGACAACGTATTAATAATAAAGCATCTTAGTATACATCATAAAGAATTTGTGTATTTTTTCCAACTTAATATCTCAAATAGTTTTCGAGTTTTGCCGTACGCGCTTTTGTCAAACAGACTATGCTAGTAAGCATGCAGTAAGCGAGTAAGCTAGCAGTAGGCTAGTAAGCAAGAAGTGAGCTAGTAAGCGAGCTGTAAGCTTGTATGCAAGCAGTAATCCGGTAAGCAAGCAGTGAGATATTATGCGAGGAGGGAGCTAGTAAGGAAGCAGTATGCTAGTAAGCAAGCAGTAAGCTAGTAAGAAAGCAGTTATCAAGTTAGCAAGCAGTAAGCTAGTAAGGAAGCACTAAGCTAGGAAGCAAGCAGCAGGCTAGTAAGCAAGCAGTAAGCGAGTAAGCTAGCAGTAAGACTGTAAGCAAGCAACACTCTAGTAAGAAACAAGAGGGCCGTGACCGGGGTCCTCCTGCTGAAGATTCCCGGACCGTAGGGCGGGGAGAAGGCGGACCGACGCGCCCAGAGGCTCCGGGAGTAGCTGGGCGAGCGGGTTGTTCGGGTCGCCAGAACCACGAAGCGCACGGGGATGCGCGTTTGTGGGCTGGACGATTCGTTCACAGCGCAGGATGCGTCTCGTACCCTAGCGATGGCGGGGGACTGCCCCGAAGGAGACGTGCGGGTCGTGGAGATCCGCAGGTCTCCTTCCGGCCTGGGGTCGGTGTCTTGTCCAGGCGCGCCTGGACAGGGACGCTATGATGGCAGCTTTTTTTTTTTTTTTTTTTTTTTTTGTCGTAGGGAAAATCTTCGAAAGACTCCCTCCCACCTCTTTGGGGAGAGGCGGGAGGGGTGTGTGGGATTCCCCGCGCCCGTAGAATGACGGACCCGGGACCTACCCACTAAAAACCCCACGGTGACCCCTCCGCACGATTTGGGAGGATACCGGGAATCGCTCGAAGCATTCTTCCGGTATCCTCCCCGTGCCCGCGCTTTGCGCTCATCCCCGGGGGGGACAAACGGTCCCCCCGGTAGACACACCGTCTCATAGCGGCAGGACGTGGCCACTCCATCCCGCCGCCATCCGTCCCGGGGCCGCATTTAGTGGCGGGCTGCGAGCCCCAACTCGCAACCACCTACGACCCCGTTTCTACCCCTCGGCGGCCGGGAGCTGATGGCCACTCCAGGCCACTGAGGGTGCCTCCCCGTGGGCCGGACCCACCCGGTCCGACCCATCGCCGCCTGGCGGGAGGAGACTCCCCTCAGGGCCCCCCTCCCAGCCAGGGTCATCCGCCGCGCAGAGGCCGCCGCCCGCGACGCCTGGCGCCCGGGCGACGCCCTCGCGCCACCATACGAGTGCGAGCCTCAGCGCGCCGCTGAAGCTCGCGCTCCCTTCCCGCGGCCTCCTTTTGCAGCATTACGGCCTCGCAGAAGGAGGCCACGGCCCTCCACTTCCGCTCGCTGCCGAGCATGGCGCGCACCACACCCGGCAGCGAGACATCCCGCCCTATGACGCCGACCAGGAAACGTCGCTCCCCCTCCCAAGCTGGGCATACCTGGAGGGTATGATCAGCCGTGTCCTGCTCGGCGTCACAATGGCAGCAACGCGCCGTCGGCTCCTTCCTTATCCGGCACAGGTATCTTCCGAAGCTACCATGCCCGGAAAATACCTGTGCCATCCGGTAAGTAAGGCTTCCATGGCCTCTGTCCAGCCACTCACTCAGGAGTGGTCGAACAGCCCCGACTGTTCGGTGCCCCGCGGTTGGCAGGGCCAACCGCTCCTGCCACGCGAGCACCACGAACTGCCGGGCCTGGCGCTTCAAATCGCCCCAAGCAGGTTCCTGCTCTCCCGGGACCGCACCCGCTCCCGCGCGACGATCGACACGATGACGATACATCATCGCGTGCGACCGCGCGAGGAGATCCATGGGCGGCATCCCCGCAAGAACCGTCGCCGCCTCATGCGACACGGTCCGGTAGCCGCGGACGACCCTCAGCGCCATCCGCCTCTGCACCCGACGCAGCATCATCATGCTGCGCCGGGAGGCCGCCAGTTCGTCCGCCCAGACGGGGGCCCCGTATAGGGCCACCGACTGAACCATTGCCACATAGAGGCGGCGAACTCGTCCCGCCGGACCCCCCAAGTTGGGGAGGATCCGGCCTAAAGCCGAGACCATCCACTCCAACCGGGGAACCAGGCAGCGGAAATGCTCCTCGAAGCGCCAGTGGCTATCGAGGATCAGCCCCAGATACCTCATCCGGGGCTTCACCTCGATATCAGCCCCACCCACCCGGGTCAGAGGGGGTGGCGGATCCTGCCGAGGTGAATGGAACGCTATCACCTCGGACTTATGGACCGCCACCGTCATCCCCATCCCCCTGATCCGGTCGACGACGCGTTGCGCCCCCTCCTCGGCGAGGCGCTTGGCCCTCCCCCACTGAGCCCCGACGGCCAGCACCAGTGTGTCATCTGCGTAACACACGGCACTGACGCCGTCGGGGAGGTCGGCCCGCAACACCGCGTCGTACGCGATGTTCCACAGGAGTGGCCCGAGGACCGACCCTTGCGGAACCCCGCAGTAGACCTCCCTCCGCATATCACCATCCCGGCCCGGATACTCGATCCACCTGCCGCGGAGATAATCCCCGACGACTGCCCTGAGACACGGGGGTACCCGATGATATTCGAGCCCCCTCCGTATCTCCCCCCAGGGAAGGGTGTTAAACGCGTTGGCAATATCCAGCGATATCGCCAACGCCACCCCTCCCCGGGAGACGGCCGACTCCGAGAGGACCCTGACCCGACTGATCGCGTCGACCGTCGACCGGCCCCCCCGGAAACCGTACTGGCAGTCGGCCAGGCCCGGAGCACCCCGCGACAGGTGCTCGACGAGGCGGGAAGCAATCACTCGCCCGAAGAGCTTGCCCACCTCGTCGAGGAGACAGTTGGGCCGGTATGCGGATGGAGACTCCGCGGGCCGACCCTCCTTCCGGAGGAGGACCATCCTCGCCACCTTCCAACTGGGGGGGAATCGCCCGTCCCTCAGGCATCGGTCAAACAACCGCCTGAGGTCGGCCCCAAGGACGCCGTGGGTTAAGACCCAAACCCGGCCAGGCACACCATCCGGACCCGGGGCCGTGTTACGCGGCCCGAGCCGTCTGATTGCTGCGGCCAGCTCCCTCTGCGTGACCCCCGGCTCGGCCACCCACTCCAACGGGGCCGTCGCCTCTGCTGGAGGACGTGGTCCCATCTTCCCAATTGGGAAGAGACTATTGACCACGCCCTCCAGCAGCCGGGGGTCAAGACCCTCGGTGACGGGGGGCGCCCACGGGCGGAGCTTGTTCAGCACCACCTTATAAGGGCGCCCCCAAGGGTCGTCAGCACGGGTCTCGAGGAGCTCCTTCCATGCCCGGGTCTTGGCCCGTTTGATGGCGACCTGCAGAGCCATCCGCGACATGCGGTATGCCTCATACATGTCATCTGCCCTCGCTCGCGCCACGCTATCGTCTCTCCGTAGACGACGGCGCGCGCGGGTGTACTGGCGTCGGGCGCGGTCACTCGCGTCTCGCATTTCCGCGATCGCGGCCGACCACCAGTACACCGCCCGACGAGGAGAAGTCCGCCCGACCCGGGGCATCGCCGCGTCACATATGTTCGCGACCATCCCCCCGAGCCGGGCGACCTCCTCCTCTATACTCGGCAACTCGGCCGCCCTTCGCGGCCAAGTTGCAGCGAGGGCAGCTGCCATCAGTGCGTCCTTGTCCAGGCGCCGAAGCGCCCAGCGGCGCGGTGGGTTACCACCCGGACGGTGGTGTCGGGATGCATCCCCCGCGGCGGCAGAGACCTCCATCCGGATATACCGGGGATCCGAGAATGTCTCTGCCCCCGCGACCACGTGCCATCCCGACACCATGCGCACGGCGTTGGGGGTCGCGAATCCAACATCCACGATAGACCCCCCATATCGCCGCACACACGTGTGCTCCGACCCCCGATTCAGTAACCGAAGGTCGAGCCCCGCCGCCCAGTCGCCCAGGATCCCGCCGCGAACGGAAGTCCTGGGGGACCCCCACGCCACCGACCTGGCGTTGAAGTCTCCCAGAACCAGCACCGGCTGGGCCGCGCAGCGCTGCACGCATGCCGCGACCTCGAGCAGGTACTGCTCGAACGCGACGTGACCGCTGCGAGGCGATATGTAGCACCCCACCACGGCGACTCCCCCCCAGTCCACGGCGACGAATCCCCGACCGCGCTCCAGCATGGAGAACGGCGGGGACCCGTCGCCACCTCCCCATACCGTCGCCACCAAGCCGTTCGCGTCGCCCACCCAATGAGGGTGATCAGGGACGCGGTACGGCTCGGCGGCGACAGCCAGGCCAACCCTCCTCTCCACGAGGACTTGGGACATCAGGTCCTGTGCCGCGCGGCAGTGGTTGAGGTTGGCCTGGAGGAGGAGGCGGGGCGCCATTAATTACCGACCGCCCCAGCCTCCTCCCGGCTGTCCGTCCCCGTGGCACCGTCCACCTCCATGGTGGACGATGCCACCGCCCGCGGCGCCGGAGTCGGAGCGGCCCGCCTCTTCCTCTCCTTCCGGGAGGGGGGACAGCACTTCCTGCTCCCCACCCTGTGGTCGGCTGGCATCCCCCTGTCCGCACATAGCGGGCAGTGGAGGGCCGCCGAGCACTGGCTCGCGCGGTGGTCCTTTGCCCCGCAGCGGAAACATTGACCGCTGCGGTCCACCGGCGAGGTGTACCACTGCCTCACATGCCCCAATTCGAGGCAGCGGTGACACTAGAGCGGGCGCGGCGCGAGCATCTCCACTCGCGCCGAAACCCACCCCACCAAAACCCTCCCGGATTCCGACAACTTATGGGCGACGGAGAGGGGGCAGCGGGTCCACACGGACTCCAGGCCGGAAGGAGATCTGCGGATCTCCCTGACCCGCAAATCCCCCTCAGGGCAATCCCCCGCCCTTGCTAGGGCACGCGCCACGTCCTCCGCGGTGGCCGAGTCGTCCAGCCCACACACGCTCATCTCCGTGCGCTTCGTGGGCAGGGCGACCCGGACACCCCTCAGGGGCTGCCAGCCTTTCAGCTGCAGTACGGGCTTAACGAACCCGGGGTACCCGAGTCATACACACACCGTAAGCCTCCTGTTGGTCGTCACAACGACCCATTCACAATTCCCTATTGGTTTTGTGAATGGTACGTGACGGCAGGAGGAACGGGGGTCTTGGCTTAACCGCCTGGGCCACGAGTATGGCGACTCTATAAAATCGCCCTCCAATCCTAAGCTATGGTGCGCGGCGATGGGATGCATGATTGGGGGAGAAGGCCCAATCCCAAGCGACCACCTCCGGGGAACCTGCCGAACCCCCGGAGTATTAGGCTTACCCGGGTAAGGCGGCTCTGCCCGGGTGGACCTTTATTTCCGACCATCTCGTGGGACTATTATGGACACAGAAAATAAAATGGGGATGGGGCGGGTTTTGTCGGTTGGGGAGGACGGAGACGGGGTTGGGGTTAGGGTGGCGGCGCTCGCGCCCCACTCAGCGCCAGGTCCGGCTTCGTGGAGGGTGGAGGAGGACGACGAGACGGCGTCGGTCTCGTCCTTCTCCTCCAGCACGAGCCACATAGGCTCTAAGAGGAAGAGGACGGGGCAGGCCGTCGTCGAGGTGGGCGGGGCGATGAGCCCGTCGGTGAGGCTGAGTTGCCTCAGGGACGAGGTGACCGAGGAGATATCGGAGAGGATCTCCTCGTCCCTGAGGCGGGTGGAGAAAGTCGCCGCTGCCTGCGCCTTTAAGGGGCAGAAAAGCGGTGGCGCGGAGGCCCTGAAGGCCGCGGCGGAGGAAATGAGGGAGGCGGCGCGGGAGCTCAGAGGGCGGAACGCCCGTCTGCAGCTCCTGTTGGAGGAGGAGCGACAGGGGAGGAGGAGGGCAGAGGCGCTGTGGAACAGCGCGGCCCTCCCTCCCATCCTCCCTCCTCCTCCACCGCCGCGTCCCTCGGCGCAGGTAAATAAGCGGAGTGCGGCGGCAGTGGTGCGGGGCACCGCGGGCCCCTCCACCCGCACTCCGCCCGTGAAGAAGTCCCCGTCCTCCTCAGAAGACGATCTTCTGAGGAGGATTGGGGACATGATTGATGGCAAGCTGGCCGCCTTCCGGGAGGAGCTCCTCGCCGGAAGAGCGGTCAGCAGGAAGGCGGTGCCTCCCCGACCTGTTCCGGTACAGTCGGGGAAGGCAAAGAAGGGCGGAGTGAAGGCTCCGCCCAGCGTTGCGGCACCAGGGCCCCGGGTCGCGACCCCCAAGGGGGGTGGTGTACCCGTGGTCGCGGTGGTCGCGTCCTCCACAGCACCCTCCCAAGGGGGGGCGGCGTGGAGTGAGGTGGTGGGGCGGAAGGCGAAGCGGGCGGCGAGGAAGGCCTCGCAACCGCAGCCTCCGCCTCCGCCGCCGGCGGCCAAGGTAAAGGCCGCGAAGGTCGGGAAGGCACGACCAGGTCGTCCCCCAAAAACGGCAGCGGTGACGCTGACCGTTGCGCAGGGGGGCGACCTGACCCTCGCGGAGGCGATGCGGCTCGCCAGGGAGAATATCTCCCTGGAAGAGCTGGGCATCGCCTCCGTGAGGGCGAAGAGGGCCGTGACCGGGGGTCTCTTGCTGGAGATCCCCGGTGCAGAAGGCGGCGCGAAGGCGGATCGTCTCGCCCAGAGGCTCCGGGAGCAGCTGGGCGAGCGAGGTGTCCGGGTCGCCCGGCCCACGAAGCGCACGGAGATGCGCGTTTGCGGGCTGGACGACTCGGTCAGCACACAGGATGTGTCCCGTGCCCTTGCGAGGGTGGGGGACTGTCCTGTGGAGGACCTGCGGATCGGAGAGATCCGCAGGTCGCCCTCCGGCCTCGGGTCGGTGTGGGCCCGGTGCCCCCTCTCCGCCGCCCGTAAGGTGGCGGAATCCGGGAGGGTGTTGGTGGGGTGGGTTTCGGCGCGAGTGGAAATCCTTGCGCCGCGCCCGCTCCAGTGTCACCGCTGCCTCGAATTGGGGCACGTGAGGCAGTGGTGCACCTCGCCGGTGGACCGCAGCGGTCAGTGTTACCGCTGCGGTGCCAAAGAGCACCGTGCGAGCCAGTGCTCGGCGGCCCCCCACTGCCCGCTGTGTGCGGACATGGGGAGGCCAGCCGATCACAGGGTGGGGAGCAAGAAGTGCTCCCCCCCTCCCCTCCCGGAAGGAGAGGAAGAGGCGGGCTGCACCGGCTCCGGTGCCGAGGGCGGTGGCATCGTCCTCCATGGAGGTGGACGGTGCTACGGGGACGGACGGCCGGGAGGAGGCTGGCGCGGCCATTAATTAATGCCGCCCCGCCTCCTCCTCCAGGCCAACCTCAACCACTGCCGCGCGGCACAGGACTTGATGTCCCAAGTCCTCGCGGAGTGGGGGGTTGGCCTGGCGGTCGCCGCCGAGCCGTACCGCGTCCCTGATCACCCTCATTGGGTGGGCGACGCGGACGGCTTGGTGGCGACGGTATGGGGAGGGGGCGACGGGTCCCCACCGTTCTCCTTGTTGGAGCGCGGTCGGGGATTCGTCGCCGTGGACTGGGGGGGAGTCGCTGTGGTGGGGTGCTACATTTCGCCCCGTAGCGGTCACGCTGCGTTCGAGCTGTACTTGGCCGAGGTCGCGGCATGCGTGCAGCGCTACGCGGCCCGGCCGGTGCTGGTCCTGGGGGATTTTAATGCCAAGTCGGTGGCTTGGGGATTCCCCAGGACCTCCGTTCGCGGCGGGATCCTGGGCGATTGGGCGGCGGGGCTCGACCTCCGGGTATTGAACCGGGGGTCGGAGCACACATGCGTGCGGCGATATGGGGGGTCCATCGTGGATGTTGGATTCGCGACCCCCAACGCCGTGCGCATGGTGTCGGGTTGGCACGTGGTCGCGGGGGCAGAGACACTCTCCGATCACCGGTACATCCGGATGGAGATCTCTGCCGCCGCGAGTGCATCCCGACACGGCCGCCTGCGTGGCACCCCACCACGCCGCTGGGCGCTCCGGCGCCTGGACAAGGACGCCCTGATGGCAGCTGCCCTCGCTGCAACTTGGCCGCAGGGAGCGGCCGAGTTGCCAAGCATAGAGGAGGAGGTCGCCCGGCTCGGAGCATTGGTCGCGGGTATTTGCGACGCGGCGATGCCTCGGGTCGGGCGGGCTTCTCCTCGCCGGGCGGTGTACTGGTGGTCGGACGCGATCGCGGAGTTGCGAGTCGCGACTGTCCGCGCCCGACGCCAGTACACCCGCGCGCGCCGTCGTCAACGTACAGGCGACGGCGTGGCGCGAGCGAGGGCAGCTGATGACCTGTATGGAGCATACCGCGTGGCGCGGGTTGCTCTGCAGGTCGCCATCAAACGGGCCAAGACCCAGGCATGGAAGGAGCTCCTCCAGACCCTTGATGACGATCCATGGGGGCGCCCATATAAGGTGGTGCTGAATAAGCTCCGCCCGTGGGCGCCCCCCGTCACCGAGGGTCTTGACCCCCGGCTGCTGGAGGACGTGGTCAATACACTCTTCCCAATTGGGGAGAGGGGACCGCGTCCTCCGGCGGCGGCGGCTGTCCCAGTGGAGTGGACGGCCGAGCTGGGGGTCACGCAGGAGGAGCTGGCAGCGGCCATCAGACGGCTCGGGGTTCGTAACACGGCCCCGGGTCCGGATGGTGTGCCCGGCCGGGTTTGGGTCTTGACCCAGGGCGTCCTTGGGGCCGACCTCAGGCGGTTGTTCGACCGCTGCCTGAGGGACGGGCGATTCCCCCCCAGTTGGAAGGTGGCGAGGATGGTCCTCCTCCGGAAGGAGGGTCGGCCCGCGGAGTCTCCCTCCGCATACCGGGCCATTTGTCTCCTCGACGAGGTGGGCAAGCTCTTCGAGCGTGTGATTGCTGCCCGCCTCGTCGAGCACCTGTCGCGGGGTGATCCCGGTCTGGCCGACTGCCAGTTCGGTTTCCGGGGGGGCCGATCGACTATCGACGCGATAGGTCGTGTGAGGGCCCTCTCGGAGGCGGCCGTCTCCCGGGGAGGGGTGGCATTGGCAATATCCTTGGATATTGCCAATGCCTTTAACACCCTCCCCTGGGAAGAGATAAGGAGGGGACTCGAATATCATCGAGTCCCCCCTTGTCTCAGGGCGGTCGTCGGCGATTATCTCCGCGGCAGGTGGATCGAGTATCCGGGCCGGGATGGTGATATGCGGAGGGAGGTGTACTGCGGTGTTCCGCAGGGGTCGGTCCTCGGGCCACTCCTGTGGAACATCGCGTACGACTCGGTGTTGCGGGCCGGCCTCCCCGACGGCGTCAGCACGGTGTGTTATGCGGATGACACACTGGTGCTGGCCGTCGGGGCGCACTGGGGGAGGGCCATGCGTCGCGCGGAGGAGGGGTCGCAACGCGTCGTCGACCGGATCAGGGGGATGGGGATGACGGTGGCGGTCCATAAGACCGAGGTGATTGCGTTTCATTCACCTCGGCAGGATCCGCCACCCCCTCTGATTCGGGTGGGTGGGGCTGACATCGAGGTGAAGCCCCAGATCAGGTATCTAGGGCTGATCCTCGATAGCCACTGGCGTTTCGAGAAGCATTTCCGCTGCCTGGTCCCCCGGTTGGAAAGGATGGTTGCGGCTCTGGGCCGGATCCTGCCCAACCTGGGGGGCCCGGCGGGCCGAGTTCGTCGCCTCTATGTGGCAATGGTCCAGTCGGTGGCCCTATACGGGGCCCCCGTCTGGGCGGACGACCTGGCTGCCTCCCGGCGCAGCATGACTATGCTGCGTCGGGTGCAGAGGCGCATGGCGCTCAGGGTCGTCCGCGGGTATCGGACCATGTCACATGAGGCGGCGACGGTTCTAGCGGGGATGCCGCCCATGGACCTGCTCGCGCGGTCGCACGCGGTGATGTACCGGCACCGCGTCGACCGTCGCGCGGGGGTGGGGGCGGTCCCGGGCGGGCAGGAACCTGCTTGGGGCGATTTGAAGCGCCAGGCCCGGCAGTCCGTGTTGCTCGCGTGGCAGGAGTGGCTGGCTCTGCCAACCGCGGGGCACCGGACTGTCGGGGCTGTTCGGCCACTCCTGAAGGAGTGGCTGGACAGAGGCCATGGCAGCCTCACCTACCGGCTGGCACAGGTATTTTCCGGCCATGGCAGCTTCGGAAGATACCTGTGCCGGATAGGGAAGGAGCCGACGGCGCGTTGCTGCCACTGCGACGCTGAGCAGGACACGGCGGATCATACCCTGGAGGTATGCCCCGCGTGGGAGGGGGAGCGCCGTGTCCTGGTCGGCGTCGTCGGGCGGGATGTCTCGCTGCCGGGCGTGGTGCGCGCCATGCTCGGCAGCGAGGAGAAGTGGAGGGCCGTGGCCTCCTTCTGCGAGAACGTAATGTTGCAGAAGGAGGCCGCGGGGAGGGAACGCGAGCTTCAGCGGCGAGCTGAAGCTCGCGCTCGTGCGGTGGCCCGAGGTCGTCGCCCGGTCGCGAGGCGTCGCGGGCGGCCGCCTCGGCGTGGCGGATGACCTAGGCTGGGAGGGGGGTCCTGAGGGGACCCTCCTCCCGCCAGGTGGCGCCGGGTCGGACCGGTTGGGGGTAGGAGTGCCTCCCCCTACCGGTCCGACGCAAGGGGAGGCACCCTCGGCGGTCTGGTGCGGCCATGAACGCCCGGCCGCCGAGGGGTGGAAACGGGGTCGCGGGCGGTTGCGAGTTGGGGCTCGCAGCCGCCACTAAACGCGGCCCCGGGACGGATAGCGGCGGGATGGAGTGGCCCCGTCCCGCCGCTATGAGGCAGTGTGTCTACTGGGGGGACCGATTGTCCCCCCGGGGGATGGGCGCGAAAGCGCGGGCACGGGGAGGATACCGGAAGAATGCTTCGAGCGATTCCCGGTATCCTCCCAAAGCGTGCCGAAGGGTCACCGTGGGGTTTTTAGTGGGTAAGTTCCGCGCCTGTCGTTGTACGGGCGCGGGGAATCCCACACACCCCTCCCACCTCTCCCCAAGGAGGTGGGAGGGAGTCTTTCGAAGATTTTCCCCACGACAAAAAAAAAAAAAAAAAAAAAAAAAAAAAAAGGGCGACCCGGACACCCCGCTCGCCCAGCTGCTCCCGGAGCCTCTGGGCGAGTCGGTCGGCCTTCACGCCGCCGTCTGGACCGGGGATCTCCAGCAGGAGACCCCCAGGTACTGCCCGCTTCGCCCTGACGGAAGCGATGCCAAGCTCTTCCAGGGACACATTGTCCCTGGCGAGCCGCATCGCCTCCGCGAGGGTCAGGTCGCCCCCCTGCGCAACGGTCAGCGCTACCGCTGCCGTTTTAGGGGTGCGGCCAAGTCGCGCCTTCGCGGCCATTCCTTTGGCCGCGGGCGGCGGGAGCGGAGGCTGCGCCTGCGAGGCCTTCCTCGCCGCCCTCCCCGCCCTCCGCCCCACCACCTCGCTCCACGACACCCCCCCTTGGGGCGGTGCCGCGGAGGACGCGGGAACCGGGACCACGGGTACGCTTCCCCCCTTGGGGGTCACGACCCGCGGCCCCGGAGTCACGGTGGGCGGAGCCTTCGCTCCCCCCACCTTCGCCTTCCCCGGCCGTGCTGGCACTGGTCGGGGTGGCACCACCCTCCCACCGAATGCTCTTCCGGGGAGGAGCTCCTCCCGGAAGGCGGCCAGCTTCTTATCGATCATGTCCCCTATCCTCCTCAGGAGATCGTCCTCTGAGGAGGACGGGGACCTCTGCGCGGGCGGAGTGCGTGTGGAAGGGCCCGTGGAGGCCCGCACCACCTCCGCCGCACTCCGCTTCCTAACGACCGCAGGAGGGCGCGGCGTAGGAGGAGGGAGGACAGGAGGGAGGGTCGCGCTGTTCCAGCGCGCCTCTGCCCTCATCCTCCCCCGTCGCTCCTCCTCCAACAGGAGCTGCAGACGGGCGTTCCACCCGCTTAGCTCCCGCGCCGCGTCCCTCATTATTTGGGCAGCCTCGCTCAGAGCCTCTGCCCCGCCGCTCTTCTGCCCCTTAAGACAGCAGGCAGCGGCCACTGTCTCCACTCGTCTCAGGGACGAGGAGATCCTCTCCGATATCTCCTCGGTCACCCCATCCCTGAAGCAACTCATCCGGACAACCGGGCTCATCGCCCTGCCACTCCATTGACGGTCTGCCCCGTCATCTTTCTCTTGGAGCCTATGAGGCTCCTGGTGGAGGAGAAGGTCGAGACTGACGCAGACTCGTCGTCCTCCTCCACCCTCCACGAAGCCGGGCCAGGCGCTGGAGGCGGCACGAGCGCCGTCACTCCAGTCGCAACACCGCCTTCGTCCTCCCCCTCTGACTTACCCCGTCCCATCTCCGTTTTAATTTTAAAGTCCGTAGCTTTCCCACGAGCAGGTCGGAAGAAAAGGTCCGCCCGGGCAGAGCCGCCTTACCCGGGTAAGCCTATATACTCCGGGGGTTCGGCAGGTGCCCCGGAGGTGGTCGCTTGGGATTGGGCCTTCTCCTCCAACCATGCATCCCATCGCCGCGCACCATAACTTAGGATTGGAGGGCGATTTTATAGAGTCGCCATACTCGCGGTTCCGGGCGGTTAAGCCAAGGCCCCCGTTCCTCCTGCCGTCACGTACCATTCACAAAACCAAAAAAGGAATTGTGAATGGGTCTTTGTGACGACCAACAGGAGGCTTACGGTGTGATAAGCATCAGGTACCTCGGAGTCGGTACGCCTCGTACAGCGGCCGAGATTGCCGGACACAGCCCCTGAGGGGAAGCAGTATGCGAGTCCTCAAGCAGTAAGCTCGAAAGCACGCTGCAGTCTAGTAAGATAGGAGTTAGCATGTAAGCAAGCAAAATGCTGGTAAGCAAGCAGTGAACTAGTACGCGAGCAGGGAGTTAGTAAAGAAGCATTATCCTAGTAAGCAAGCAGTAAGCGAGTAAGCGAGCTGTAAGCTAGTAAGCCAGCAGTAAGCTGGTAGGCAAGCAGCTGGCTATTTGGAAAGCAGTATGGCAGTAAGCAAGTTGTAAGCTAATAAGCAAGCAGTAAGCTAGTAAGCAACCAGTAAGCATGTAAGCAAGCAGTAAGCTGGTAAGCAAGTAGTGAGATAATAAGCAAGCAGCAAGCTAGTAAGGAAGAAGTTTGTTAGTTAGCAAGCTCTATGCTAGTAAGCAGCCAGTAATCTAGTACGCAAGCAGTAAGCTGGTTAGATAGCAGTAAGCTGGTATGAAACCAGTCAGCTAGTAAGCAAGTAGTAAGCTAGTAAGCAAGCAGTGATCTAGTAAGCAAGCAGGAAGCTGGTCAGCAAGCAGTGAGCTAGTAAGCTAGCAGTAAGTAAGAATGCAAGCAGGAAGCTAGTCAGCAAGCAGTAAACGAGTAAGCTAGCAATAAGCTAGTAAGCAGGCAGTGATCTAGTAGGCAAGCAGGAAGCTAGTAAGCAAGCAGGGAGCTAGTCAGCAAGCAGTAAGCGAGTAAGCTGGCAGAAGGCTAGTATGCAAGCAGTGAACCAGTAAGCAAGCTGTAAGTTAGCAAGCATGCAGTGAGCTAGTGGGCGAGGAGGAAGCTGGTAGGGAAGCAGTATGCTAGTATGCAAGCAGCAGACGAGTAAGCTAGTAGTAAGCTAGTACGCAAAAAGAAAGCTAGTAAGCAAGCAGCTGGCTAGTGTGAAAGCGGTTAGCTAGAAAGAAATCAGTGTGTTAGTATGCACGCAGTAAGACAGAAAGCATGCATTAAGGTAGTCAGCAAGCAGTAATCTAGCATGCAATCAGTGAGTTAGTAAGCAAGCAGGATGCTAGTTTGGAAGCTGTATACTAGAGAGCAAGCAGCAAGCCAGCATGCAAGCGGTAAGCGAGTAGGCTCGCAGAAAGCAAGTAAGCAAGCTGTAATCTAGTAAGCTAGCAGCGAGCTTGTCAGCGAGCAGGAACCTAGTAAGGAAGCTGTATGCTTGCAAGCATGCAGTAAGCTAGAACGCAAGCAGCATGCTAGCAACCAAGCAGTAAGCGAGTAAGCAAGAAGTAAGCTAGTGAGTAAGCAGCTGGCTAGTAAGAATGCAATTAGCTAGTAAGGAAGCAGTGTGCTACTAAGCAAGCAGTGAGCTATTAAGCGAGCAGGTAGCCAGCAAGGCAGCAGTATGCTAGGAAGCAAGCAGTAAGCAAGTAAGCAACAAGTAGGCTAGTAAGAAAGCAGTAAGGTAGTGTTACGCCGGGGAGTATTACTCGTCGAACGCCGCATATTATAATACGTGAAAATTAACACAACAGAAATAGCACAACGTAACACAACTGTAACGCAAACTAAGAACTTTATTGACAAGGATGCTTTTAATACGTCCGTTCGTCAGGAGATGTATCGTAGTTCTCTTCTTCAAATCGTTTCTGGTTTCTCGGCAACCAGAAGGCACGGGATCTCGCATCCACTCGTTTTGTGTGGCAGCTTCACCTCATCGCGAAGCCTCTTCACACCATTGCGACGATGTAATTTCGCGGTATTGCGCGGCATCTTCATACCGTCGCAACACTGCCGTCTTCCTTCAGAGCGGTCGTTCCGACCGCTGCAAATTTCGTTCGAACAGCCAACTTCACCCGTAGTCTCCTAACTTCCGTGTTGTCGCGAAGCCGCGTCGAACCTGTACACCTCTGTCTGTAAAATAGATAAACTTATAGGTCGAACATTTACCTGAGTGGCCTTTATCAGACAGTCAGCGCCTTGACATTCGTCCTTCGTCCCAAGGAAAACCACTCAAAAACCTGGAGCAAGGCGCCGGTGTAACCTTCGGAATACTTCGTCTGAACTCAGACTTCTTCGAGGATGAGGAAATCCCGACTGCTCCTTGCCCTTCCCCTTGACTCTTGCGGCTTGCGCGCTTCTTTCTTGAGGGCTTCCCGGATGCGGATTCCCCCCAGCCTCACGAGAGGACTTCCCATGGGATGTTCCCCAATCTCCAAGGAGAATTTCCTCGAAGATCGGTTGTGGAACATACCACAATTCCGCCGTACGACTGTCTGTGCCCCACTCCGCTATTAGAGTCGAGCATAACTGGGGGGCGACCCTCCGCGGGGAGAATCGCACTTCCCCGGCCGTTCTGACCTGTGGAAATGGAGAGTCCTCCGCGGCCGGTAAGAAAACTCGATCCTCGCCTTTTTTTTTTTTTTTTTTTTTTTTTTTTTTTTTTTTGTCGTGGGGAAAATCTTCGAAAGACACCCTCCCACCTCCTTGGGGAGAGGTGGGAGGGGTGTGTGGGATTCCCCGCGCCCGTACAACGACAGGCGCGGGACCTACCCACTAAAAACCCCACGGTGACCCTTCGGCACGCTTTGGGAGGATACCGGGAATCGCTCGAAGCATTCTTCCGGTATCCTCCCCGTGCCCGCGCTTTCGCGCCCATCCCCCGGGGGGACAATCGGTCCCCCCAGTAGACACACTGCCTCATAGCGGCGGGACGGGGCCACTCCATCCCGCCGCTATCCGTCCCGGGGCCGCGTTTAGTGGCGGCTGCGAGCCCCAACTCGCAACCGCCCGCGACCCCGTTTCCACTCCTCGGCGGCCGGGCGTTCTTGGCCGCACCAGACCGCCGAGGGTGCCACCCCTTGCGTCGGACCGGTAGGGGGAGGCACTCCTACCCCCAACCGGTCCGACCCGGCGCCGCCTGGCGGGAGGAGGGTCCCCTCAGGACCCCCCTCCCAGCCTAGGTCATCCGCCACGCCGAGGCGGCCGCCCGCGACGCCTCGCGACCGGGCGACGACCTCGGGCCACCGCACGAGCGCTAGCTTCAGCGCGCCGCTGAAGCTCGCGCTCCCTCCCCGCGGCCTCCTTCTGCAACATTACGTTCTCGCAGAAGGAGGCCACGGCCCTCCACTTCTCCTCGCTGCCGAGCATGGCGCGCACCACGCCCGGCAGCGAGACATCCCGCCCGACGACGCCGACCAGGACACGGCGCTCCCCCTCCCACGCGGGGCATACCTCCAGGGTATGATCCGCCGTGTCCTCCTCAGCGTCGCAGTGGCAGCAACGCGCCGTCGGCTCCTTCCCTATCCGGCACAGGTATCTTCCGAAGCTCCCATGCCCGGAAAACACCTGTGCCAGCCGGTAGGTGAAGCTGCCATGGCCTCTGTCCAGCCACTCCTTCAGGAGTGGCCGAACAGCCCCGACAGTCCGGTGCCCCGCGGTTGGCAGAGCCAGCCGCTCCTGCCACGCGAGCAACACGGACTGCCGGGCCTGGCGCTTCAAATCGCCCCAAGCAGGTTCCTGCCCGCCAGGGACCGCCCCCACCCCCGCGCGACGGTCGACGCGGTGCCGGTACATCACCGCGTGCGACCGCGCGAGCAGGTCCATGGGCGGCATCCCCGCTAGCACCGTCGCCGCCTCATGTGACACGGTCCGATACCCGCGGACGACCCTGAGCGCCATGCGCCTCTGCACCCGACGCAGCATAGTCATGCTGCGCCGGGAGGCAGCCAGGTCGTCCGCCCAGACGGGGGCCCCGTATAGGGCCACCGACTGGACCATTGCCACATAGAGGCGACGAACTCGGCCCGCCGGGCCCCCCAGGTTGGGCAGGATCCGGCCCAGAGCCGCAACCATCCTTTCCAACCGGGGGACCAGGCAGCGGAAATGCTCCACGAAACGCCAGTGGCTATCGAGGATCAGCCCCAGATACCTGATCTGGGGCTTCACCTCGATGTCAGCCCCACCCACCCGGATCAGAGGGGGTGGCGGATCCTGCCGAGGTGAATGAAACGCAATCACCTCGGTCTTATGGACCGCCACCGTCATCCCCATCCCCCTGATCCGGTCGACGACGCGTTGCGACCCCTCCTCCGCGCGACGCATTGCCCTCCCCCAGTGCGCCCCGACGGCCAGCACCAGTGTGTCATCCGCATAACACACCGTGCTGACGCCGTCGGGGAGGCCGGCCCGCAACACCGAGTCGTACGCGATGTTCCACAGGAGTGGCCCGAGGACCGACCCCTGCGGAACACCGCAGTACACCTCCCTCCGCATATCACCATCCCGGCCCGGATACTCGATCCACCTGCCGCGGAGATAATCCCCGACGACCGCCCTGAGACAAGGGGGGACTCGATGATATTCGAGTCCCCTCCTTATCTCTTCCCAGGGGAGGGTGTTAAAGGCATTGGCAATATCCTTGGATCCAATGCCACCCCTCCCCGGGAGACGGCCGCCTCCGAGAGGGCCCTCACACGACCTATCGCGTCGATAGTCGATCGGCCCCCCCGGAAACCGAACTGGCAGTCGGCCAGACCGGGATCACCCCGCGACAGGTGCTCGACGAGGCGGGCAGCAATCACACGCTCGAAGAGCTTGCCCACCTCGTCGAGGAGACAAATGGGCCGGTATGCGGAGGGAGACTCCGCGGGCCGGCCCTCCTTCCGGAGGAGGACCATCCTCGCCACCTTCCAACTGGGGGGGAATCGCCCGTCCCTCAGGCAGCGGTCGAACAACCGCCTGAGGTCGGCCCCAAGGACGCCCTGGGTCAAGACCCAAACCCGGCCGGGCACACCATCCGGACCCGGGGCCGTGTTACGAACCCCGAGCCGTCTGATGGCCGCTGCCAGCTCCTCCTGCGTGACCCCCAGCTCGGCCGTCCACTCCACTGGGACAGCCGCCGCCGCCGGAGGACGCGGTCCCCTCTCCCCAATTGGGAAGAGTGTATTGACCACGTCCTCCAGCAGCCGGGGGTCAAGACCCTCGGTGACGGGGGGCGCCCACGGGCGGAGCTTATTCAGCACCACCTTATATGGGCGCCCCCATGGATCGTCATCAAGGGTCTGGAGGAGCTCCTTCCATGCCTGGGTCTTGGCCCGTTTGATGGCGACCTGCAGAGCAACCCGCGCCACGCGGTATGCTCCATACAGGTCATCAGCTGCCCTCGCTCGCGCCACGCCGTCGCCTGTACGTTGACGACGGCGCGCGCGGGTGTACTGGCGTCGGGCGCGGACAGTCGCGACTCGCAACTCCGCGATCGCGTCCGACCACCAGTACACCGCCCGGCGAGGAGAAGCCCGCCCGACCCGAGGCATCGCCGCGTCGCAAATACCCGCGACCAATGCTCCGAGCCGGGCGACCTCTTCCTCTATGCTCGGCAACTCGGCCGCTCCCTGCGGCCAAGTTGCAGCGAGGGCAGCTGCCATCAGGGCGTCCTTGTCCAGGCGCCGAAGCGCCCAGCGGCGTGGTGGGGCGCCACGCAGGCGGCCGTGTCGGGATGCACTCGCGGCGGCAGAGACCTCCATCCGGATGTACCGGTGATCGGAGAGTGTCTCTGCCCCCGCGACCACGTGCCAACCCGACACCATGCGCACGGCGTTGGGGGTCGCGAATCCAACATCCACGATTGACCCCCCATATCGCCGCACGCATGTGTGCTCCGACCCCCGGTTCAATACCCGGAGGTCGAGCCCCGCCGCCCAATCGCCCAGGATCCCGCCGCGAACGGAGGTCCTGGGGGATCCCCAAGCCACCGACTTGGCATTAAAATCCCCCAAGACCAGCACCGGCCGGGCCGCGTAGCGCTGCACGCATGCCGCGACCTCGGCCAAGTACAGCTCGAACGCAGCGTGACCGCTACGGGGCGAAATGTAGCACCCCACCACAGCGACTCCCCCCCAGTCCACGGCGACGAATCCCCGACCGCGCTCCAACAAGGAGAACGGTGGGGACCCGTCGCCCCCTCCCCATACCGTCGCCACCAAGCCGTCCGCGTCGCCCACCCAATGAGGGTGATCAGGGACGCGGTACGGCTCGGCGGCGACCGCCAGGCCAACCCCCCACTCCGCGAGGACTTGGGACATCAAGTCCTGTGCCGCGCGGCAGTGGTTGAGGTTGGCTCGATCCTCGCCTTCCGCGTTGAAACGTCCTCTTCTTGGGCGAAGATGTCGGCCATCTTCCCCGATCCTCACCTCGCAATATCTTCGCAGGCGGCCTCTCGTGAATCGTACCGAGCCAGTCGATTCACATGCACAACCCTTGGTTTGGACTTCTGGAAGCGGACTATACGGAAACTCAACTCATCCAGCCGATTCTTCACATCGCCTTCTTGTCGTCACCTTCAGCACAGATCTTGGCAGGGAACCCATAACATATAGCGCTTTCCCTTCAGAAGGTGCTCCCATAAGCCCTATCCTTCCGAAAGATGCCCCGACGAGCGCTATCCCTCCAGAAGGTGCTCTGGCGAGCCCTATCCCTCCAAAGGGTGCTCCTCTTCCCTTCTTAAAATGTCCTTCCATCGCAGACAGCCAACCATGACGACGATTCATTTTCCAGATCACCTTGGCGATTCCTTCAACGCTGAATAATTCTCCTTCTATGCCGCCTTCTTCTGGTTTTTTTGGGGCAGTTCCGCTGCAAATGTCCCTTCTGCCCGCAGTTCCAGCACTCCAAGACCAGCTTCTCAGCAGTCCTCTTCTCCAACTTTCCCTCGGGAAAACAAGTGACACCCTGAATACAGTCCTTAACACGGCAAGGACCAGGGGCCACAGACTCGACGGCCTCAATCTCCAGAGCTCTGATCACAGCCGCCCTAAGAGTAGTGAAACCGCCCAGCCTCAGCGTCCTCCTCATTTCCTCATTGGCCAGGGCGGAGACGAACTGAGAGGCGGCCAGCTTATCCCTGACTTCCATCGGGCAATCACAAAAGGAAGCCTGTGCCAACCTCTCAATCTCCGAAGCCAAATCAGAAATCGACTCCCCCTTCCGTTGAGTACAATTTTGGAACTTCACGTAATTTAGATTAGCAAAGTTCTTGGTTCCGAAACGGAACTCCAAAGCGGAAACTAAGACACCAAAATTACAACGCGACTCCTCGGAAAGGGTAGTCAAACACCCCGAGCGGGCCCCTCCAGACATGCGACCAAGGCCAAAGCCTTCCTTGGTGCATCCCATCCATTCGCCTTCGCAATCGCCTCGAATTGCACCCGGTACTCCTCCCAACAAGCTCTCCCATCAAACGCTGGTGGTTTCAGGACGTACCCCAGAAATCCACCAGTCGCTTCCAACGGAGGAGCCGACTGCGAAGTGGAAGGCATCGCGAGTCCAGCAACAACAGGATTATCCCTAACAACATTATTAACACGGCTGGACTCGCGATCCTCGCTACGGAACGCCGCGGCCGACAGGTTATTGATCACACTCTTACAATTCTCCGACAGCACCTGATAACGGTCTTCAATGGCCCTTATCCTCCCTTCCACAGCAGCCTCCTTCGCCGAAGAAGCAGCCTCCTTCGCGGCCTGCCTCTCTTCGGTCCGCTTCCGATCCTCTTCCCACCTGGACTCGAAAGTTCTCTGCTGTTCCCGGAACTGCGCCGCGAGGCTCCTCTGCAAGTCCTCGAACAACAGATCCAAGGAAGGAACGGCCTCTCCCTCCCCGGCGGCAGATCGGGTCGACATCCCACTCTTGACACCACTGCTGCGCCGGGGAGTATTACTCGTCGAACGCCGCATATTATAATACGGCAAAATTAACACATCAAAAATAGCACAACATAACACAACTGTAACGCAAACTAAGAACTTTATTGACAAGGATGCTTTTAATACGTCCGTTCGTCACGAGATCTATCGTAGTTCTCTTCTTCAAATCGTTTCTGGTTTCTCGGCAACCAGAAGGCACGGGATCTCGCATCCACTCGTTTTGTGTGGCAGCTTCACCTCATCGCGAAGCCTCTTCACACCATTGCGACGATGTAATTTCGCGGTATTGCGCGGCATCTTCATACCGTCGCAGCAGTAGTAAGCAACAAGTAAGCTAGTAAGCACCCAGTAAGCTAGTAAGCATGCAGTATGCTGGTGAGAAAGAAGTTAGATAGTAAGCTAGTAGTAAGCAAGCAAGCATGCAGTAAGCTAGTATGCAAACGGTAAGCTAGAAGCAATACGGTATGCCAGTACGCAAGCAGTTAGCTAGTAAGCAAGCAGGAAGCTAGTAAGCAACCAGCAAGCTAGTAAGCAAGCACCAGGCTAGGAAGAAAGCAATTAGCCAGTTAGCAAGCTGTAAGCTAGAAACCAAGCAGAAAGCTAGTGAGGAATCATTCGGCTAGTAAGGAAGCAGCAATTTAGGAAGCAAGCAGGGAAGTAGAAATCAAGCAGCAAGATAGTAGGCAAGTAGATAGCTAGTAAGCATGCTGTGAGATAGTATGCGAGAAGGAGCTAGTAAGCAAGCAGGTAGCTAGTAAGGAAGCAGCATGCATGCAATCAAGCAGTAAGATAGTAAGCAATAAGTAAGCTGGAAGGCAAAAAGCAGGCTAGTAAGGAAGCAATTAGCTAGCAAGAAACAGTAGGCTAGTAAGCAAGCTGTGAGCTAGCAAGCGTGCAGAAAGCTAGCAAGGCAGCAGTATGCTAGTAAGCAAGCGGTAAGCTAGAAAGCAGGCAGGAAGCTGGAATGCAAGCAGCAGGCAAGCAAGAAAGCAGTTCGCTATTGAGCAAGCAGCAAGCTAGTAAGCGAGCAGTAAGCTAGTAAGCATGAAGTGTGCCAGTAAGACAGCACGAAGCTAGTAAGGAAGCAGTATGCTAGTAAGCAAGTAGTAAGCCAGTAAGCTACCAGTAAGCTAGTAAGCATGCAGTGAGCAAATAAGCTAGGGGGAAGCTAGTAAGGAAGCAGCATGCTAGTAAGCAAGCAGTAAGCTAGTAAGCTACCAGTAAGCTAGTTAGAATGCTGTGAGCCAGTAAGCTCGCAGGAAGCTAGTAAGGAAGCAGTTTGCTAGTAAGCAAACAGTAAGCTAGTAAACAAGCAGAGAGCTAGTGAGCGAGGACGTAGCTAGAAAGGAAACATTATGATAGCAAGCATGTAATAGGCTAGTAAGCAACAAGTAAGCTAGTAAGCAAGCAGTAAGCTGGTAAGAAAGCAGTTAGCTAGTAAGCAAGCAGTGGGATGGTAAGCATACAGTTAGCGAGTAAGCTAGCAATAAGGTTGTAAGCAAGCAGTAAGCTAGTAAGGAAGCAGCAGGCTAATTACCAAGCTGTAAGCTAGAAGGCAAGCACCAAGCTAGCAAGCAAGCAGTAAGCTAGAAAGCAAGCAGCAGGCTAGTAAGCATCCAGTAAGCGAGTATGCATGCAGTAAGTTAGTAAGCAAGTAGTAAGCTAGCAAGCAAGCAGTAAGCTAGAACGCAAGCAGCAGGCTTGTAAACTTGCAGTAAGCGAAAATGATAGTACTAAGCTAGTAAGCAAGCAGTGAGCTAGTAAGCGAAGAAGAATCAAGTATGGAAGCAGCATGATTCTAAGCAAGCTGCATGCTAGCTGGCAAGCAGTAAGCTGGTAGGAAAACAGCTAGCCAGTGAGCAAGCAGTAAGCGAGTAAGCTAGCAGTAAGATAGTAAGCAAGCAGTGTGCTGGTAAGCAAGCAGCAGGCTAGTATGGATGCAGTTATCTAGTAGGGAATCAGTAAGTTTTTAGCAAAGCAGTAAGCTGGTAAGCAAGCAGCTGGCTTGTAAGCATGCAGTAAGCGAGTATGCTAGCAGTAAGCTAGGAAGCAAGCAGTGAGCTAGTAAGAGAGGAAGAATCTTGAAAGGAAGCAGCATGATGATAAGCAAGCAGTAAGCTTGTAAGCAAGGAGCAGGCTAGTCAGAAAGCAGTGAGTTAGTAGGCGAGCAAGAAGCTAGTAAGGAAGCAATAAGTTAGAAACCAAGCAGCAGGCTTGAATGAAAGCAATTAGATATTAAGGAAGCAGTAAGCTAGCAAGCAAGCAGCAGGCTAGTAAGTATGAAGTAAGCGAGTAAGCATGCAGTAAGTTAGTATGTATGCAGTGAGCTAGTAAGCGGGCAGGAAGCTAGTAAGCAGACAGTGAGCCAGTAAGCGAGGAGCAAGCTAGTAAGGAAGCAGTGTGGTAGTAAGCAAGAAGTAAGCTAGTAAGCAACAAGTAAGCTAGTAAGCAAGCAGTAAGCTAGTAAGCATGCAGTAAGCCAGTAAGCTAGAAGTGAGCTAGTTAGCGAGCAGAAAGCTAGTAAGCAACAAGTAAGCTGGTAAGGAAGCAGTTAGCTAGTACGCAGGCAGTAAGCTAGTAAGCAAGCAGTGAGCGAGTAAGCGTGCAGGGAGCTAGTATGCAAGCAGCAAGCTAGCAAGCAACAGGTAAGCTAGTAAGCAAGCAGTTGGCTAGTAAGCATGCAGGTGGCTAGTAAGTGAGCAATTAGCTAGTAACGAAGCAGTATGCTAGTAAGCAAGCAGTAAGCTAGTAGGAATTCAGTTAGCTATTAAGAAAGTAGTATTGTTAGAATACTAAGGTTTCTAACGTGGGTCCGTACGAAGGAATAGACTGGTAGAGATATAGTTACAGGTATCAATTAGGTTTTCTTATTTTTATTACAAACAAAAACGTATCAAAACTATAAAATACAATTTTATGGAGAACGAAATAAGGAAATTAAACGCAGTTTTGACGTCGGCTCGTTTCAGCCCTTTCACGTCCCCTTTGGCGTTACTGTTGTGGCTGTCTGTAACAAAAGTTTACGGAAAGTGTAAATATCTTAAATTCGGACACGTTGTCACGTTTAGACGCTTATCAGCTGCTTACCTCGCGTTCCAAGCGACAATATGTTGTGCTTGGATGGAGAAGCTAACTGCTGATTCGCGTAGTAATTAATGGACAGTATTAATTTGTTTTTTGGTCGGTGATATTTGAATTAAATGATATCACCGACGCGTGCAACCGGACAGACGAAGTTTTCCTCGTTTCTGTCGAGTCAGCTAAGCGTTGCAACGGACGGGCCCCAAATGGAGGTTGTAAGGCTCCAAGAGGACTATTTCCCGCGAGCACGCTCACCGTGCGGGTGGCGTGGGACGCTGACGCAAGAAAACTCCCTGCCTAGTCCGGCTACCTCGACGGCGGCTCCACAGGAGCAGCCTGCGGCCTGCCGGAATAGGGGGGGGGGCGTTTCAAGCAATTCCAACCACCCTTCGGACACTACACAGTTACGGGTAGTGGGTGGAGAGGTGGAAGGGAGGCCCTTCGAACCCTTTACTCCACCGTACGCTGTACTCTACACTGGCACAAGCGTCGGGTCTCTGGAGGGGGTTCTGTGGAGCCCGTTGCACGGCGAGCACCACGAGGCGATACCAGTATATCGGTATCTACCTTCCGGTTGCTCCGTCGCTGTATAGCAAAGGGTGGGTCGTCGAAACCTTAACTCCACCGATCGGTGCACACTACACTGGTACAACCGACGGGTTTCGGAGTGGGTTCTCTGATCCCGTTTAGCTCGGTGAGGTCACCACTAGGCGATACCGGTATATCGGTATCTACTCCCCAGTGACTTCAACCTTTAGCTTTAAAGGACTCAATGTACTCAGTACTGAGTCCCTAACGTAGCGGTCGCGGCAACGTCTGCAACGTTAAATCACCTTCCTGCATCAGCAGTCGCTTCACGCGCGGCGTGAGATGCGAACTGATACAACGTCAGGCAGATTTTCTCGGAAGTATCTGTTGTCGTGAGACAAGATTTCCTAATTTCAAATTGTCCTAAAATCTTTAATCGAACGTGCGTAATACAAGTTCTTTGGAGCGCATACTTGTGGCGGAGAGGATCGATAAAGCCGTGTGAAAATCAGCGAGGATCGCCAGGCGAAGACCGTGCCGCGCCGCGCAGGCGCGATGCGGCTACGATTTCGGCTACAGACCTCTTTCTTCAATTAATAGGTCGTTTCTCTCTCTCTCGGTGCTAACGACACAATACCTTTGGAAACAGGTGTTCGAATGTAATGTGTGAACGAAGATAGCAAGCAAAAACCCGTAAACAGCCGCGATTTTGATTGTCTGTAGACCGAAGGAATTCGGCGTCAGCCCGACCATCTAGACAATGCGTACGCAGAACTAGCATTAGGAATCGCGACCGAGTTTTTTCCCCTCGGACGAACGCGATAGTTAAACAAGTATGCTAGTAAGCAAGCAGTAAGATACAAGGCAAGCAGTTAGCTAGTACGCGAACAGGAACCTAGTAAGGGAGCGCTATGCTAGTACGCAAGCATTAAGCTATAACGAATACAATTAGCTAGTAAGAAACCCGTATGCTAGTAAACATGCAGCAAGCTAGCAAGCAACATGTATGCTAGTAAGCAAGTAGCTGTCTAGTAAGATAGCAATTAGCTAGTAAGGAAGCAGTATGCCAGAAAGCCAGCATTAAGATCGAAAGCAAGCATGCAAGCTAGCAAGCAAGCGGGAAGCGAGTAAGCTAGCAGGAAGCTAGCATGCAAGCAGCAGGCTAGCAAGCACAGACTAAGCGAGAAAGCTAGCAGAAAGCTAGTAAGCATGAAGTGAGCTAGTAAGCGAGCAGGTAGCTAGTAACGAAGCAGTATGCTAGTAAACAAGCAGTAAGCTAGTAAGCAACCAGTAAGCTAGTAAGCAAGGAGTGAGCTCATAAGCGAAGTGGAAGCTAGTAAGGAAGCAGTATGCTAGTAAGCAAGCAGTAAGCTAGTAAGCAACCTGTAAGCCAGTAAGCAAGCAGTAGGCTAGTGAGAAAGCAGCAAGCTTGGAAGCAGGCAGTATGCTAGCAAGCAAGCAGTAAGCTAGTAAGCAGGCAGTGAGCTAGTAAGCGAGCAGGGATCTAGTAACGAAGCAGCAAGCTAGTAAGCAAGCAGGAATCTAGTAAGGAAGCAGTACGCTATTAAGCGTGCAGTAAGCTTGAAAGCAAGCTGTATGCTAGTAAGTAACCAGTTAGCTAGTAAGCAAGCAGTAAGCTGGCATGAAAACAAATAGCTTGTAAGCAAGCAGTACGCTGGTATGCAAGCAGTGTGCTAGTAAGCAAGCAGTAAGCTGGCATGAATGCAATTAGCTTGTATGCAAGCAGTAAGCTAGTATGCAAGCAGTGCCCTAGTAAGCGAGGAGGAAGCTCGTAAGGACGCAGTAAACGAGTAAGCTAACTGTAATCTTGCAAGCAAGCAGTAAGCTAGTAGGCAAGCAGTGAGGCAGCAAGAAAGCAGTATCCTAGAAAGCAAGCAGTAAGCCAGTATATCAGTAGTAAGCACGAAAGCAAGCTGCAATCTAGCAAGCAAGCAGGGAACGAGAAAGCTAGCAGTAAGATAGTAAGCAAGCAGTAATCTAGTAAGCAAGAAGTGAGATAGTAAGATAGCATTAAGCTAGAAAGCAAGCAGCGAGCGATTATGCGTGCAGTAAGCAAGAAAGCAAGCAGCAGCCCAGCAGGAAAATATTTGGCTATTCAGCATGCAGTAATCTAGTATGCAAGCAGTGAACTAGTAAGCAAGAAGCTGGCTAGTATGAAAGCGGTTAGCTAGTAACAAATCAGTATGCTAGAAAGCAAGCAGTCAGCTTGAAAGCACGCAGTAAGCTACTATGGTAGCAGTACGCTACTTAGCAAGCAGTAGGCTAGAAAACAAGCAGCAAGCTAGTAAGCAAGCAGTAAGCTAGAAAACAAGCAGCAGGATAGTAAGCATGCAATGGCCGAGCATGCTAGCAGGAAGCTAGTAAGCAGACAGTGAGCCAGTAAGCGAGGAGCAAGCTAGTAAGGAAGCAGTGTGGTAGAAAGCGAAGTGCAGCGGGCAGGAAGCTAGTGAGGGAGCAGTAAAGTAGTAAGCAAGCGGTAAGATACTAAGCAAGGATTTAGCTAGTAAGCAAGCAGCATGCTAGTATGAAAGCAGTTAGCTGGTAAGAAACCATTTAGCTAGTAAGCAAGCAGTATGCTAAAAGCAAGCACTATGATGTAAAGCAAGCAGCAGCATGGGAAGAAAGCAGTTCGCTATTGAGCATGCAGTAATCTTGTAAGCAAGCAGCATGCTAGTAAGCAAGCAGTAAGCTAGAAAGCACCTGCAGGATTGTAAGCTAGCAGAAAGCCCGAAAGCAGGCAGCCTGGCTAGCAGCCAACAAGCAAGCGAGTACGCTAGCTGTAAGCTAGTAAGCAAGATGTGAGCTAGTAAGCGAGGAGGATGCTAGTAAGGAAGCAGTATCATAGTAAACAAGCAGCAAGCTAGTAAGCTACCAGTAAGCTAGTAAACAAGCAGCATGCTAGTAAGCGAGCAGTAAGCTAGTAGGCATTCAGTGAGCTAGTAAGCTAGCAGGAAGCTAGTAAGGAAGCCCTAAGATAGAAAGCAAGCAGCAGGCTAGTAATCAAGCTGCAGGCGAGTATGCTTGCTGTAAGTTAGTAAGCAAGCAGGAAACTAGTAAACAAGCAGTAAGTCGGAAATCAAGCAGCGGGGTAGCAAGGAAGCAGGTGGCTGGTTAGCAAGCAGTATGGTAATAAGCAAGCAGTAAGCTTGTAGGCATGCTGCAGGCACCTAAGGAACCAATCAGCTAGTATGAAAGCAAAATGCTAGTAAGCAAGCAGTTAGATAGGACGCAGCCAGCAAGCTAGTATTCAAGCAGGAAACGAGTAAGCTAGCAGTAAGCTAGTAATCATGCAGTGAGCTAGTGAGCGAGGAGGAAGCTTGTAGGCAAGCAGTATGCTAGAATGCAAGCAGCAAGCGAGTAAGCTAGCAGTAAGCTAGTAAGGAAGCAGCAGGCTAGTAAGAAAGCAGCAGGCTAGTCAGAAAGCAGTTAGCTAGTAGGAATGCTGTGTGCAAGTAGGCAAGCAGGAAGCGAGATAGCAAGGAGGAGGCTATCAAGAAAGCTGATAGCAATTAAGCGAGCAATAAGCTAGAAAGCGAGCAGCAGGCTAGTAAGAAAGCTGTAAGCGAATAAGCTAGCGGCATGCTAGTAAGCACGCATTGAGCTAGTAAGGAAGCAGTTATCTAGTAAGCAAGGGGAAAGTTAGTAATGAAGCACTAAGCTAGAAAGCAAGCAGCAGGCTAGTAAGCAAACAGTATGCGAGTAAGCTAGCAGTAAGGTAGTAAGCAAGAGGTAAGCTAGTAAGCAAGCAGGGAGCTAGTAGGGAAGCTGTTAGCTTTTCAGCATGCAGTAAACAAGTAAGGAAGCATTAAGCTACTAAGCAACCAGAAATCTAGTACGCAAGCAGTAGGATGGTAAGAAAGCAGGTAGCTAGCAAGGGAGTAGTAAGCTAGTAAGCTTCAAGTAAGTTAGTATGCAAGCAGTAAGCCAGTAAGCGAGCAGGGAGCTAGTAAGGGAGCAGAATGCTAGTAAGCCAGCAACAGGCTGACAAGCAACCTGTAGGCTAGTTAGCAAGCAGTAGGCCTGCATGCAACCAGTAAGTTAGTAAGCAAGCACTAACCTAGAAAGCAAGCAGCAAGCTAGTAAGCTAGCAGGAAGCTAGTGAGCAAGCAGGAAGCTGGTAAGCAACTAGTAAGCAATTAGGGAAGCAGTACGCTGGTAAGAAAGCAGATAGCTAGTAAGCAAGCAGTAAGCTTGTAAGCAACAAGTAAGCTATTAAGGAAGCACTATGCTGGTTAGAAAGCAGTTAGTTAGTAAGCAAGTAGTAAGCTACTCGTCAGGCGGTGAGCTAGTAAAGAAGCAGTGAGCTAGTAAAAAAGCAGTATGCCAGTAAGCAAGCAGTCAGCTAGAATGCAAGCGGAATGCTAGTGAGCAGGCAGTAAACTACTAAGCAAGCAGTGAGCTAGTAAGCGAGGTGGATGATGGTAAGGAAGCAATAGGTTAGTAGGCAAGCAGTAAGCTAGAATGCAAGCAGGAAGCTAATAAGCGAGCAGCAAGCTAGCGTGAAATCTATTAGCCAGTAAGAAAGCTGTGTGCTAGTAAGCAAGCAGTAAGCTAGGAAGCAAGCAGCAACATAGTAAGAAACCAGTAAGCTAGTAAGCATGGAGTTAGCTAGTTAGTAACCAGTGAGCAAGTAAGCAAGCAGTACGCTGGTAAGAAAGCAGTTAGCTAGTAGGCAAGGGGCAGGCTAGTAAGGTAACATTTTGCTAGCAAGGCAGCAATAGTGTAGTAGGCAAGCACATAGCTAGAAGGCAAGCAGCAAGGAAGTAAGCAAGCGGTAAGCTAGTAAGCAAGCAGTAATCTAGGAAGCTAGCAGTGAGCTGGAAGGCCCGCAGCAGGCTAGTAAGGAAGCAGTATGCTAGTAAGCAAGCAGTAGGATAGAAAGTATCCAGTAATCTAGTAAGCAAGCAGTGAACTAGTTCCTCCCGGCGCAGCATGACGATGCTGCGTCGGGTGCAGAGGCGGATGGCGCTGAGGGTCGTCCGCGCCTACCGGACCGTGTCGCATGAGGCGGCGACGGTTCTTGCGGGGATGCCGCCCATGGATCTCCTCGCGCGGTCGCACGCAATGATGTATCGTCATCGTGTCGACCGTCGCGCGGGTGTGGGGGCGGTCCCGGGAGAGCAGGAACCTGCTTGGGGCGATTTGAAGCGCCAGGCCCGGCAGTTCGTGGTGCTCGCGTGGCAGGAGCGGTTGGCCCTGCCAACTGCGGGGCACCGGACAGTCGGGGCTGTTCGGCCGCTCCTGTGTGAGTGGCTGGACAGTGGCCATGGAAGCCTTACTTACCGGATGGCACAGGTATTTTCCGGGCATGGTAGCTTCGGAAGATACCTGTGCCGGATAGGGAAGGAGCCGACGGCGCGTTGCTGCCATTGTGACGCCGAGCAGGACACGGCTGATCATACCCTCCAGGTATGCCCAGCGTGGGAGGGGGAGCGCCGTGTCCAGGTCGGCGTCATAGGGCGGGATGTCTCGCTACCGGGTGTGGTGCGCGCCATGCTCAGCAGCGAGAGGAAGTGGAGGGCCGTGGCCTCCTTCTGCGAGACCGTAATGCTGCAGAAGGAGGCCGCGGGAAGGGAGCGCGAGCTTCAGCGGCGCGCTGAGGCTCGCGCTCGTATGGTAGCGCGAGGGCGTCGCCCGGGCGTCAGGCGTCGCGGGCGGCGGCCTTTGCGCGGCGGATGACCCTGGCTGGGAGGGGGGCCCTGTGGGGAGCCTCCTCCCGCCAGGCGGCGATGGGTCGGACCGGGTGGGTCCGGCCCACGGGGAGGCACCCTCGGTGGCCTGGAGCGGCCATCAGCTCCCGGCCGCCGAGGGGTAGAAACGGGGTCGCAGGCGGTTGCGAGTTGGGGCTCGCAGCCCGCCACTAAATGCGGCCCCGGGACGGATGGCGGCGGGACGGAGTGGCCACGTCCTGCCGCTATGAGACAGTGTGTCTACCGGGGGGACCGTTTGTCCCTCCCGGGGATGGGCGCAAAGCGCGGGCACGGGGAGGATACCGGAAGAATGCTTCGAGCGATGCCCGGTATCCTCCCAAATCGTGCGGAAGGGTCACCGTGGGGTTTTTAGTGGGTAGGTCCCGCGCCCGTCATTCTACGGGCGCGGGGAATCCCACACACCCCTCCCACCTCTCCCCAAAGAGGTGGGAGGGAGTCTTTCGAAGATTTTCCCCACGACAAAAAAAAAAAAAAAAAAAAAAAGCAGTGAACTAGTTAGTAAGCAGGGAGCTAATAAGCGAGAAGGCAGCTAGTATGGAAGCAGTGTGCTAGTAAGCAAGCATCAATCTAGTGTTGAAACAGTTAGCTAGAATACAAGGGCCAGGCTTGTAAGAATGCAGTTAGCTCATGAGCATGCAGTAAACTAGAAAGCATGCAGCAAGCTAGTGAGCAAGTAGTAAGCTAGAATACAAGCAGCAAGTTTGTAAGTAAGCACAAAGCTAGAAAGCAAGCTGCAGGCTAGTAAGGAAGCAGTTAGCTATTAAGCAAGGTGTAAGCTAGCAAGCAAGCAGCAAGCTAGTAAGCTAGCAGTAATATAGTAAGCAAGCAGTAAGCTAGTAAGCAAGCAGTAAGCTAGTAAGCAAGAAGTAAGCCAGTAAGCAACCAGTAAGCTAGTGAGCAAGCAGTAAGCTAGAAAGCAAGCAGTAAACTAGTAAGCAATCAGTAAGCTAGTAAGCAGGCAGTTAGCTAGAACGCAAGCTGTATGTAACTAGGCAAGCAGTATGCTAGAAAGCAAGGAGCGGGCTAGTAAGAAAGCAGTTAGCTAGTAAGCGAGCAGGGAGTTCGTAAGGAAGCGGTATGCCAGTGAGCAAGCACTAAGTTAGTGAGCAACCAGTGAGCTACTAAGCAAGCAGTAAGCTGGTCAGAAAGCAATTACCTAGTAAGCAAGCAGTAAGCTATCATGCGAGCAGTCAGATTGTAAGCAAGCAGCAAGCTAGCAAGCAAGCAGTAAGCTAGAAAGCAAGGAGCAGGCTAGTAGGAAAGCAGTTTTCTAGTGAGCAAGCAGTAAGCTAATATGGAAGCACTATAATAGTTAGCTGTAAGCTTGTAAGCAATAAATAAGCTTGTTAGGAAGCAGTGAGCTAGTAAGCAACCAGTAAGCTAGTAAGCAAGCACTAAGCTAGTAAGCAAGCAGTAAGCTTGTAAGCAATCAATAAGCTTGTAAGCTATCTATAAGCTAGTAAGCCAGCAGGGAGCTAGTAAGGGAGCAGTATGCTAGTAAGCAAGAAGTAAGGTAGCAAGTAACCAGTAAGCTAGTAAGCAAGCATTAAGCTGGTAAGAAAGCAATTAAGTAGTAAGAAAGCAGTAAGCTTTTGTGCAAGCAGTGAGCTAGTAATGGAGGAGGAAGCTAGTAAGGGAGCAGTATTGTTCCGTTTCGACGAACGGAAAGTTCCACTGACGGTAGCGGGCATGCGCGCGAGCTCACGGGCGATCGTGCTCGCGATTCGGCAAAATTCGGAAATTTTAGGGTCAGGCTTGACCGAGCCGGATCGTGGTACGCGATCGCCGTTCAGATTTAATGCCAATACCAAACAATTAAGTGCGAGCGGAGTGACCTTCCAAATTAATTTCAAATCGCTTGTTTTACCGAACTCTCACAGTTCTTTGTTACGGGATTTATCAACTATATCCATTTACGCCTCAATTTATTGTTTCTGTTAATCCGGTGAAGTTTTCTGCTTTATAAAGTTACAACTTGTTAAGAGTTCATTCTTCATTCTCCAAACCTCGCCGTCCAGTCCTTAAGAAAAACGGGCGAATCAGCTCTCATTCCAAACAGAACATTTTGGTCCTTCGAGCCGGATAAGAGTCGAGGAAGAAGCCGATCTAAAACGAAAATGACCTCAATTGAAGAATTGCTACATAAGCTATCGCAAGGGATGCGTTCGATCGAACGCGCTCTTACCAATTTAAAAAAACTGGGTCAGGCAAAAATGACGGTCGCCGTTACGCAAAACCGCATGGCGATGACCGAGGAAACCTTCGCACAATGCCAGGATTTGGACGCAAAAATCTCAGCCACGGCCGACCATAAAATAAAGGCCACCTACACCTACTTCGTGGAAGACCCATTGGCCACATGCGAAGAGAAATATCAGGAGGCATTGGACTTCTTGGCGGAAGTCCTCATGGGGGTGTCTCCTCCACCGGATCCAGCAGCAGCCAACGGTTAGAATTTGAACGTTGCTCCGCAACATCCGACGGCCCATCTACCCAGGATTAACCTTCCCACGTTCGAGGGCGCATTTGAACATTGGGAAAGTTTTCGTGACCGCTTCACCCACATGGTCATCGACAACCAGTCCTTGTCCAACGTGGAACGCCTCCATTTCTTGCACGCGTCGTTGAAGGGCGAAGCGAGCCTCGCGGTGAGTCACCTACCGGTCGCAAACCATAATTTTGAAGTCGCGTGGAAAATAACAACGTCTCGTTACGAAAACAAACACCGACTTATATCCACCCATTTGAATGTGTTGTTTACATTACCGACCGTTGTGTCCGAGACTCAATTTGAACTGCGGGCGTTGCGTGACAAACTTAATATGTCGATCGAAATGCTACGAAACCTTGACAGGCCAGTCGACCATTGCAGCATTTTCGTTTTTCTCGGTACACAAAAGCTAGATCGCGCGACGCGGAAGGCGTGGGAGTTTAATCTGGGTGACACGACCGTGTTTCGCACGTACCGCGAATTCGACGCGTTTTTAGAAAAAAGAATTCGCGCATTAGAAGCGATGCCGGTCACTAAACGCGACAAACCGAGCGAACCAGAGAAACCAAAATCGATTTTGCCGAAAACCTTCCACGCGCATTCAACCGCTACTAGCAAAATTTCGTGCGCATTGTGTAAACAAAATCATCCCATTTATCAATGTTCCGAGTTTTTGGGAAAATCCCCTTCCAAGCGCTATCAATTACTCAAGCAGCAAAACCGGTGCGTCAATTGCATTTCCGTCGGCCATTCCACTGCATTGTGTAAGAATCCGCACTGTTGTAAGGAGTACCATCAAAGGCATCACACGTTGTTGCATTTCCCGGTAAACAAAAATTCCTCGGTCACAGCGTCAAGGGCTGGTTCTTCGATATCTAACGACCAAATCGAAATTAGTTCAAATTTAGCGTCGAATTTACCGTTGAAGATAACTGTTCTCCTTTCAACAGCGCGGGTTCAGGTGCATTCTCCTCAAGACAGGTGCGTTACTGCAAGAGCCCTTCTCGACCAAGGGTCAGCAGCGACCCTCATTACCGAAAATTTAGCGCAACTGCTCCGCTTAAAACGAACATCGCACTACACACGAATTAGTGGAATTGGCGAGAAAGACTCTTTCGCACATCAAGTAGCGTCTATATCAATTACACCTGCGGACCAGAACGAGCCTGCATATTCGACGACCGCGATTATAATGCAAACATTGACCAGGTATGTCCCATCTCGCCAGAAACAAAACGTTACATGGCCTTACCTTGCAGGGCTAAATCTGACGGACAAGGATCCTATGAGCTCCGACCCTATTGACATTATTATTGGAGCGGATTTATACGGGCAGCTATTACTCCAAGGCGTCATTCGAGGCTCAGGGTGTGTCCCGACCGCGCAAAGCACGGCCTTGGGCTGGATCCTGTCCGGTCCCATCCAAACTCCTGGTTCCGATGACGTCCACATCCACCATTTGTCCGTCCTCGAACACCTTGACCACAATCTGCGCCGCTTCTGGGAAGTCGAGGAGCTCCCAACTCCCGCGATTTTGACACCTGACGAACAAAATTGCGAACGTCATTTCGCTGAAACAAATTCGCGAACCTCAGAAGGCCCTTACATTGTCCGATTGCCGTTTCGAGACGACCAACCGATTCACCTCGGAGATTCCAGATCGAGAGCGCTTAGCAGTTTGCGATCTCAAGAGAATCTCCTAAAACGAGACCCCAATTCCCAACGCGAATATCAGGAATTTCTTTTGGAATACCAGTTTCTTGGGCATATGCGAAAGGTGGATCCACCGTCGCCCATAGCACCTCCAAATGCTTATTACATTCCGCACCATCCTGTTATTCGCCAAACTAGTCAAACGACGCGTCTTCGCATTGTTTTCAACGCTTCCAGTCGCACTTCAAATGGCAAATCCCTTAATCAACATTTGCACAGTGGGCCAAAACTCCAACAGGACCTGATCGCAATCCTGATTCGCTGTCGTCAATTCCAATATGTCTACGCGGCCGACATCGAAAAAATGTATCGGCAGATCCTCGCTCACCCTCACGAGATCGATTTTCAGCGCATCCTTTGGCGCGAGTCTCCTTCTGCTCCGATTGACGAATACCAGCTGCTCACGGTAACATATGGTACAACTCCAGCGCCATATCTCGCTCTCAGAGTGTTGAGACAATTAATCGAGGACGAAGGTTCCTCCTACCCGGACGCAGTGCAAGTTTTAAGCTACCAAGCGTACGTTGACGACTTCCTCTTCGGAAGTGACGACCTCACGTCACTGCGCCTGATCCGCAACCAGACGATCCTATTGGTTCAAAAGGGAGGCTTTTCGTTACGCAAATGGGCGAACAACGACAGCCGGCTGTTATCCGACATCGACGAGGCCAATCACGGTTTAGCCGTCAGTGCATTCCTTCAAGTCGACGGAAATATTTCAGTGCTGGGCCTAAGGTGGAACTCTGTCACAGATCAGTTTTAGTTCCATGCATTGACTTCACGCAATCAAATTACCACCAAGCGCGAAATGCTTTCTTCAATCGCCAAATTATTTGATCCTATGGGCTGGGTCGCTCCATTTGTCGTACTAGCCTAAATTCACCTCCAACAACTCTGGTCCTTGAAGTGCGACTGGGATGATACAGTTCCGCCAGACTATCTTCAAGAATGGCGCTTATTTTGTTCCGAATTTGCCGAGTTCCATTCACTCACCATTCCTCGGAAAACCTCGCCAAGAGTCTTCACCACTCAAAGCCTTCACGGCTTTTCGGACGCTTCAACAAAGGCATATGCTGCGGTGGTCTATCTCCGAAGTGTACTCGAGGATGGGACAGTCAGTTCGGCCCTTCTAATGGCGAAAACTCGCGATGCTCCGATAAAAACGGCCAGCGTCCCTCGATTGGAGCTATGCGCTGCCCTACTCCTTGCTCGACTGATCAAGTTCATTCAGACGTCCCTGATGAACAGGCCAATGGATTGTCACTGTTGGACGGATTCTCAAATCACGTTAACGTGGGTGACTCAATCACCTTCGCGGTGGAAAACGTTTGTGGCGAACCGCGTTGCCAAGATTCAAACACTTGTGCCCCAATCAAGCTGGCATCACGTCCCGACAGATGACAATCCAGCGGACTGTGCTTCCCGTGGAATCTCATTATCCGAGTGTGATCGTTCCCCCGTGGACGGTCCGATTCGAGGGGGACGCGGAGGAAGGTGGGCGGTGCCGACTCAGTCGGCGGTCGAGGGTTCGCTGCGGTGAGTGACGAAGGCCGGGTTACTGTTTCAGGCGTACTTATTTCTACCTTAATCTTACAACACTTAGTCTATGTACACTTAGGGCTACGGAGGACGGCGCGGTGAGCGGTCGGTCGCTCGACGAGAGCAGCGAGCGGTCGGTCGCTCAAAGAGAGCGGCGCAATGAGCGTTCAGGCGCTCAGCGGAGGGGAGAGGGCATACAGTACCCTACCTACGCTGCTACGAGGCCGCGATGTCGGTAGGGCCAGGGTAGGAAAAAAGGAAGAGGTTCGACCCAGTATCCAGGGTTATTGGAGGTTCGGTGGGCGGCGGGATGTGGCCGAGGGGTCGGTACAGGACGGTAATGCAATACCCTACCTACGCTGCTACGAGGCCGCGATGTCGGTTGGGCTAGGGTAGAAAGTAGGGAAGATGTTCGACCCAGTATCCAGGGTTATTGGAGGTGCGGTGTCGGCCGGAGGCCACAGTGGGTGCGGAGTCAGGCAATACCCTACCTACGCTGCTACGAGGCCGCGATGTCGGTAGGGTCAGGGTAGGAAAGAAGGAACGGTTCGACGCAGTATCCAGGGTTACGGGAGGTTCGGCGGATTGGTCGCGAGAGTGCCCCTCGCACTCTCGTGTTTGCAAAATGTCGGAACTCGTGTAGACCCGTATGGTTCGTACGTATCTCTCGCCACTTGAACAGGCTTCGACGAGCAAGACACGAGTCCGCCGAATTCGGCCGGTGGCCCGGTATTAATACTCGCGCGGCGCGTAATTAGCGGTGAGAAGTCGCGGACGCCTAGCGGCCGCGCGGGAAACCACCGGGCGCGGGGACTCGGCCGCGACGGTGCTCGGGTCGCGGTCCCGTGTGGGATATGCGCGTTACAAGCTAACTGCTCCCTTACTAGCCTGCTGTTTGATTTCCAGCTTACTGATGGCTTACTAGCTGACTGCTTTCTTACTGGATAACTGCTTGCTTAGTAGCTTACAGCTAGCTTACTAGCTTACAGCTATGTTACTCGCCTACCGCATGCTTACTAGCCTGCTGCTTGCTTGCTAGCTTACTGCTTGCTAAATATCTAACTGCTCTCATTCTCGCCTGCTGCTTGGTTTCTAGCTTAGTACTTGCTTAATAGCTTTCTGCATGCTTTCTAGCTTACACCTTGATTACTAGCATACTCTATCCTTACTAGCTTTCTCCTCGCTTACTAGCCCACTGCTTGCATACTAGTTTACAGGTTGCTTACTAGCTTACTGCTAGCTTACTCGCCTAGTGCTAGCATGCTAGCCCGCTACTTGCTTCCTAGCTTGCTGCTTTCTTACTAGATTACTGCTTGCTTACAAGCTTACAGCAAGCTTACCTCCTTACTGCTGGCATACTAGCTTGCCGCTTTGTTACGATCTTAATGCCTTCTTACTAGCCCGCTACATGCTTTCTAGTTTACTCCTTCCTTAGTAGCTTCCTGCTCTCTTGCTTGCTCACCGCTTGCTTAGAACCTTGCTGCTTGCTTGCCTGCTTACTGCTTGCTGACTAGCTTGCTGGTTACTTACAAGCTTACTGCTTGCCTACTGGCATACTGCTTGCTTGCTAGCTTACTGCTTGGTTACAAGCTTACATCTTGCTTTCTAGCTTGATGGTTTGTTACTAGATTGCTGCATTCATTCTAGCTCAATGCTTGCTTCCTAGCTCACTGCTTGCTATCTAGCTAATAGCAAGCTTACTCGCTTACTGCTTGCTTACTAGCCTGCAGCTTGCTTTCTAGCTAACTGATTGCAATAATGGCTTCCTGCTTGCTTTCTAGCATAATGCTTGCTTACTAGCATACAGCTTTCTTACCAGGAAATTGCTTTCTGAATAGCCAGCTGTTTCCATAAAAGCTGACTGCTAGCTTCCTAGCTCACTGCTTGCTTACTAGCTTGATCCTTACTTACTGCCTACCTGCTTTCTTACTACACACCTACTGTCTTCCTAACTTACTGCTTTCCTACCAACTTATGCTCTCTTACCAGTCGAATGCTTCCCTACTAGATTCCTGCATGCTTACTATCTTACTGCTTTGTTAGTAACTTACTGCATTGTTACAAGCTTACTGATTGCTTACTAGCTTACTGCTTGCTTACTAGTTTAGTGCTTGCTTACTATCATCCTGCTTCCTTACCAGCGCCCTGCTGGGTTACTAGCTCACCGCATACTTAGCAGCTTAGAGCTTGCTTAATAGCATACTGCTTCATTACTAGCTTCCCCCTCGCTTACTTACTCAATGCTTGCATACTAGCTCACTGCATGCTTTCTAGCTGACTGCTTGCTCATTAGCTCACTGCTTGCTTACTAGCTTCTTCCACGCTTACTAGCTCACAGCTTGTTTGCTAGCACTCTGCTTCCTTACTTGCATACAGCTTCCTTTCTAGCTATTTGCTTTCCTGACCCCATATTGCTTGCCTACTAGATTACTGCTTTGTCGCTATCTCCCTGCTCGCTTACCAGCTCAATGCTTGCTTAGTAGCTCACTGTTTGCTTACTAGGCTACAGCTTCCTTACACGCTAATTGCTTTCTCCCTGGCATACTGGTTCCTTAGTGTATTCCTGCACGCTTCCTGGCTCATTGTTTGCTTACCAGCTTACTGCTTGCTTACTGGCTTCGTGCTAGCTTACTAGCTCACTGAGTGCTTACTAGCTTACACCTTGCTTGCTTCATTGCTCGCTTACAAGCTTGCTGCTTACTTACTAGCTTACTGCTTGCTTACTAGCGTACTGCTTTCATACTAGCACACTGCTTGCCCACTAGCTTACTGCTTGCTTACTTGCTTACAGCTAGGTTACTCGCATACTGCTTGCTTTCTAGATTAGTGCTTCCATACTAGCTTCCAGCTTGCATACTAGCTCACAGGTTGCTTACAAGCTTACTGCTTGCTTGTTAGCTTACTGCTTGCATACTGGCGTACTGCTTTCTTACTAGCCAGCTGCTTGCTTACTAGCTTACTGCTTGCTTTCTAGCTAACTGCACGCTTACCAGCTCACTGCATCCATGCCAGCTAACTGCTCGCTTACTAGCGCACTGCTTGTTTACTAGCTTACAGCATGCTTAGCAGCACACTGCTTCCTTACTAGCTCCCTGCTCGCTTACTAGCCCAATGCTTGCTTTCCAACTTACCCCTTGCGTGCAGGCTTAGAGCTTGTTTACTAGCTTACTGCTTGCATTCTAGTTAACTGCTCGCTGACCAGCTTACTGCTTGCTTACTAGCTCACTGCTTGCTTACGGGCTTACTGCTTGCTTACTAGCTTACAGCTTGCTTTCTAGCAGAATGCTTCCTTACTAGCGCCCTGCTTGCTTCCTAGCTCACTGCTTGCTTACTAGCTTACTGCTTGCTTACTAGCTTACTGCATGCTCTATAGCAAACTGCATTCTTAGCAGCGTGCTGCTTGCTTTCTAGCTTTCTGCTAGCGTACTAGCTTGCTGCTTGCTTACTAGCTTACTGCTTGCTTACTAGCATACTGCTTTCTTGCTAGCTCACTGCTTGCCTACTAACTTACTGCTTGCTTACCAGCTTGCTGCTTGCGTTCTAGCATACTGCTTGGTTACTAGCATACTGCTTCCTTGCTAGCTCACTTCTTGCTCAAGAGCTTACTGCTTGCTTACTAGTCAGCTGCTTCCTTACTAGCTTACTTGTTGCTTACTAGCTCTCTGCTTGCTTACTGGCTTGTTGCTTGCTTTCTAGCTTACTGCATGTATACTTGTTGCTGATAGCTTACTCGCTTACTGCTTGCTTACTAGCCTCCTGCTTGCTGTCTAGCTTAGTGCTAGCTTACTCTCTTTCTGCTTGGTTACTAGACCGCTGCTTGCTTTCTAGGTTAGTGCTTCCTTACTTGCTTACTGCATGCTTACTAGATAACTGCTTTCTTACTAGCCTGCTACTTCCATTCTAGATTACTGCTTGATTACTAGCTTGCTGTTTGCTTACTATCTTGCTGTTGCTTTCTTGCCTCCTACTTGCTTACTAGCTCACTGCTCGCTTACTAGATTACTGCTTGCTTACTAGCTTACTGCAAGCTAACTCACCTACTGCTTGCTTACTAGCTCACTGCCTGCTTACTACCTCACTGCTTCCTTTCAAGCTCACTGCTTGCTCCCTAGCTTACTGCTTGCTTATTAGCATACTGCTTTCTTTCTAGCTCACTGCTTGCTTACTAGTTTACTACTCGTTCAATAGCTTGTGACCGTTCCCCCTTGGACGGTCCGATTTGAGGGGGACGCGGAGGTGGGCGGTGTCGACTCAATCGGCGGTCGAGGGTTCGCAGCGGTGAGTGACGTAGGTGGATGTTTGATGCCTAAGCGTATTTATTGCTATCTTAACCTGCTTACAAAACTTAGTCTACGTATACTTAGGGCTACGGAGGACGGCGCGGCGAGCGGTCGGTCGCTCGACGAGAGCAGCGAGCGGTCGGTCGCTCGAAGAGAGCGGCGCAATGAGCGTTCGGGCGCTCAGCGGAGGGGAGAGGGCATACAGTACCCTACCTACGCTGCTACGAGGCCGCGATGTCGGTAGGGCCAGGGTAGGAAATGGGGAAGAGGTTCGACCCAGTATCCAGGGTTATTGGAGGTGCGGTGTCGGTCGGAGGCCACAGTGGGTGCGGAGTCAGGCAATACCCTACCTACGCTGCTACGAGGCCGCGATGTCGGTAAGGCCAGGGTAGGACAGAAGGAGCAGTTCGACCCAGTATTCAGGGTTACGGGTGGTTCGGCGGATTAGTCGCGAGAGAGCCCCTCGCACTCTCGTGTTTGCAAAAAGTCGGAGCTCGTGTAGACCCGTACGGTTCGTACGTAATCTCTCGTCACTTCAACAGGCATCGACGAGCAAGACACGAGTCCGCCGAATCCGGCCGGTGGCCCGGTATTAATACTCGCGCGGCGCGTAATTAGCGGCGAGAAGTCGCGGACGCCTAGCGGCCGCGCGGGAAACCACCGGTCGCGGGGACTCGGCCGCGACGGTGCTCGGTTCGTGGTCCCGTGTCGGATATGCGCGTTACACGAGTTAAAATCTCACCGATTATGGTGGTCAGGACCACAGTGGCTTCGAAAGAATCCCCAGGAGTGGCCCCATTCAGGTTACGTCACTGCTCCGGATGCTTCCGAGGAGGAAAGGGGCCAAACCATCAAAATCCTAACCGCTACCGCAGCTCCCTGGGAATTAGAACAACGATATTCCTCGTGGGCAAAACTTCTCCAAGTCACCGCATATGTCAAGCGTTTCATCGACAATCTCCGAACGCAAGCGAGACATTCGGGATCCACTCACCCAACCCATTCCGTCACCCAAGGCGTCTCTCCCAATTTTGAGTTCCAATGAGATTCACTGGGCCGAAATGTTTTGGGTGCGGCGCATCCAATCGGAGGTATTCCCGGTAGAAATGAATGCTCTCCGCAAAACTCATCCGGTGTCGAAATCGAGCCCTCTCAAATCCTTGAACCCCTTCCTCGATTCGGACGGCTTGATTCGCGCAAGAGGCGGCCTGTCAAACGCACGATTACCTGTAAAAGCCAAGACACCGATTATTTTAAAAGCTCATCCACTCCTAACACTCGTAATTACAAGCACTCATCGTCAACTCCTTCACGCCGGCCTCCAACTCACTCTCGCCTACCTTCGGAACCATTACTGGATCATCCGAGCTGTCCTTTATCGGTGTGTAGCATGCACTGGTGAAAGGGCTGCCATTCCGCAGGAGCTCATAGGGTCCTTGCCGGCTCCGCGGGTCGAACAAGTAGAACGGCCATTCACTCACACCGGGGTCGACTATGCAGGGCCGATTCAAGCCCGGACAAGACCAGGCCGGGGTCATAAGTCTGCCAAAGCATACATTGCGATCTTTGTTTGCTTGACAATTAAGGCGGTCTATATTGAGCTCGTAAGTGATTATAGTTCACAGGCCTTCATAGCAGCTTTCCATCGGTTTGTATCTCGACGCGGCCTCCCAACCGCTATGTACTCCGATAACGGCACTACATTTCATGGCGCGAACCGCGAATTAGCTTTAGCCCACCAATCCGTCACGAGAGAACCAAATTTTAACAATTTCCTAGCGTCAAAAGGAATTTCATGGCATTTCTTACCTCCCAATGCACCGCACTTTGGAGGACCCTGGGAAGCTGCTGAGAAAAGCCTCAAATATCACCTGAAACGTACTATCGGGTCCCACACTCTAACCTTCGAGGAACTAGCAACGCTGCTCTGTCGGGTCGAAGCGTGTCATAACTCCAGGCCTCTTGGAAGCACGTGGGACAGCCTCGAGGAGTACTCGGTCTTAACCCCGGGCCATGTCCTGATCGGGTCCCCTCTCGTGGCTCCACCTGAGCCCAGCGTCCTTAACATACAAGAAAACCGATTATCTCGCTGGCAACCTCTACAGAGACTCACGGAAAAATTGTGGAAATCGTGGCAGCAGGACTACTTACTCACGCTTTCCCAGCGCCCGAAATCGCGCACAGTCCAAAACCTCGCCAGCTTGTCCTGCTCCGCAATTCGAACCTCCCGCCGTGTAAATGGGAACTCGGTCGCATCGTCGACTGCCATCCGGGAAGCGACGGTCTCGTCCGCGTCGTCACTATTAAAACCGCACAATCCACGTATAAACGACCACTCGCGAAAGTGTGCTTTCTTCCCGTTTCGATACACGCGGACAAGGCGAACGAAACGGCTCTAAATTAAGCGTAATGGTTCTGTACTTTAGATGTAAGGCTATATAGATTTAAGTTAGATTGTAATCTACACGTATTTACTGCGTCGTCACGTGCACACTCCTGTCCACACCAGTACATGTTGTCACTCACTACGATCTTACTGCACACTACGATTGTTAAATTAGTTCATTCAACAGGGGGGCGGTGTGTTCCGTTTCAACGAACGGAAAGTTCCACTGACGGTAGCGAGCATGCGCGCGAGCTCACGACCGATCGTGCTCGCGATTCGGCAAAAGTCGGAAATTTTCGGATCACGCTCGACCGAGCCGAATCGCGGTGCGCGATCGCCGTTCAGATACAACACCAATAGCAAACAATTAAGTGCGAACGGTGTGAATTTCAAAATTAATTTCAAATCGCTTGATTTACGGAACTCTCACAGTTCTTCGTGACGGGATTTATCAACTAAAACCATTTACGCCTCAATATATTGCTTCTGTTAATCTGGTGAAGTTCCGTGCTTTATAAAGTTACAACTTGTTATGAGTTCATTCTTCATTCTCCAAACCTCGCCGTCCAGGCTTTAACAAAAAAGGGCGAATCAGCTCTCATTCCAAACAGAACAAGTACGCTAGAAAGCTAGCGGCAATCTTGTAAGCATACAATAAGCTAGAATGCAAGGAGAAGGCTAGTAAGTGAGCAGAAGCTAGTAGCAAGCAGTAAGCTAGTGAACAAGCAATAAGCTAGTAAGCAAGCAGCGAGCTAGTAAGCTAGCAGGAATCTAGTAAGGAAGCAGCCTGCTCTTAAGCAAGCCTTAAGCTCGTAAGAAACAGGTAAGTTAGTGAACAAGCAGCTGGCTAGTAAGCAAGCAATTACCTAGTAAGAAAGCAGTAAGCTAGTGAACAAGCAGTAAGCTAGAAAGCAAGCAGCAAGCTACAAAAGCAAGCAGCAAACTACTAAGCAAGCGGCAAGCTAGTAAGTGAGCAGGGACCCAGTAAGGGAGCAGAATGCTAGTAAGCAAACTGTAATCTAGAATGCAAGCAGCAAGCTAGCTAGCAGGCAGTAAGTTATAAAGCTAGCAGTAAGCTGGTATGTGAGCAGGAAGTTAGTAAGGAAGCAGTATGCTAGTGATCAAGTAACAAGCTAGTAAGCAAGCAGCAAGCTAGTAAGCAAGCAGCAGGCGAGTAAGCTGGCATTAAGTTATTAAGCAAGCAGTGACCATGTAAGCACGGAGAAATCTAGTGAGGCAGCAGTAGGCTAGTACGCAAGCAGTAAGCTAGTAACAAAACAGTTAGCTACTAAGCAAGCAGTAAGCTAGTAAGCAACAAGTAAGCTACTAAGAAAGCAGCATGCTATTAAGGAAGCAATTAGCTAGTTATAAAGCAGTTAGCTAGTAAGCAAGTAGTAAGCTAGCAAGCCAGCAGTAAGCTAGTAGGCAACCAGAAAGCAGGTAAGCACGCAGCAGGATAGTATGGTAGCAATAAGCTACTAAGTAGGCAGTAATCTAGTAAGCAAGCAGTGAGCTAGTTAGGAAGCAGAAAGCTAGTAACGAAGCAGTAAGTTAGGAAGCAAGCAGTAAGCTAGGAAGCTGGCAGCAATCTAGTAAGCAAGCAGTAAGAGCATAAGTTAGCAGTAAGCTGTTAAGCAAGCAGTAATCTAGTAGGCAAGCAGTGTGCTAGAAAGCAAGCAGGAAGCTAGTAAGAAAGCAGTACGCTAGTAAGCATGCTGTGAGCTAGAATGCGAGGAGGATGCTAGTAAGCAGGTTGTAGCTAGTAAGCAAGCAAGAGGCTAGTAAGCAAGCAGTGAGCTAGTAAGCAAGCTGGAAGCTAGTAAGGAAGCAGCAAGCTAGAACGCAGGCAGCGGGCTAGTAAGAAAGCAGTAAGCGAATAAGCTAGCAGCGTGCTAGTAAGCACGCAGTGAGCTAGTGAGCAAGCTGTTATCCAGTAAGCAAGGTGTAAGCTAGTAAGGAAGCACTAAACTAGAAAGCGGGCCAGAGGCTACTAAGCAAGCAGTAAGCGAGTATGCTAGCAGTAAGCTAGTAAGCAAGAAGTGAGCTCGAAAGCGAGCAGGATGCTATTAAGGAAGCACTAAGCTAGTAAGCAAGCAGTATGCTAGAAAGATAACAGTAAGCTAGCAAGCCAGCAGCTGGCTGGTAGGAAGGAGGCATGTTAGGAAGAAAGCAGGCAATGTAGTAAGAAATCAGTAAGCTAGTAAATAAGCAGTGAGCTAGTAAGCAAGCAGTAAGCTACCTGTAAGCTGGTAAGCAAACAGTAAGCTAGTAGGCACGCAGTGAGCTAGTAAGAAAGCAGTACGCTAGTAAGCATGCAGTAACCTAGTCGGCAGCCAGAAAGCTAGTAAGCAAGCAGTAAGCTAGTAGGCACGCATTGAGCTAGTAAGAAAGCAGTATGCTAGTAAGCATGCAGTAACCAAGTTAGCAACCAGTAAGCTAGTAAGGAAGCAGCAAGCTAGTAATGAAGCAGTATGTTAGAAAGCAAGCAGCGGGCTAGTATGCAAGCAATAAGCTATTAAGCGAGCAGGGACCTAATAAGGAAGCATTACGGTTGTAAGCAAGCAGTAAGCTAGTAAGCGAGCATGACCTAGTATGGAAGCATTATGCGTGTAAGCAAGCTGTAAGCTAGTGTGCGAGCAGGGACCTATAAAGGGAGCAGAATGCTAGTAAGCCCGCTGTATAAGCTATGAAGGAACCTGTAAGGTAGTAAGCAAGCAGGAACCTATTATGGAAGCAATATGCTAGAAAGCAAGCTGCTGGCTAGAAAGCAAGCAGTAAGCGTGTAAGCAAGCAGTAAGCTAGTAGACAAGCATTGAGCTAGTAAGCGAGCAGGAAGCTGGTAATGTTGCAGTGTGCTAGTTAGGAAGCAATAAGCTAGTAAGAAAGCAGTTAGCTTGTTGGAAAGCGGTATGCCAACCAACAAGCAGTATGCTAGAAAGCAAGCTCCAGGATAGTAATCATGGAGTAAGCGAGCATGCTAGCGGTATGCTAGTATGCAAGCAGTGAGCTAGTAAGCGAGAAGAAAGCTAATAAGGGAGCAGGAAGTTAGTATGAATGAAGAAAGTTTGGAAGAATGCGGGAATGCAGTAGGAAAGCAGTTAGGTAGAAAACAGGCAGTAAGCTAGTGAGTAAGCAGTAAGCGAGTATGCTAGCAGTAAGCTGGAAAGCAAGAAGTGAGCTCGAAAGCGAGCAGGATGCTATTAAGGAAGCACTAAGCTAGAAAGCAAGCAGCAGGCCAGTGAGCATGCAGTAAGCGAGCAAGCTAGCTGTAAGCTGGTATGCAAGCAGTGAGCTAGTATGCGAGGGGATGCTAGTAAGCAAGCAGCAAGCCAGCAAGCAAGCAGTAAGCTGGTATGCAAGCAGCTGGCTAGTAAGCAAGCAGCTGGCTAGTAAGACAGCAGTTAGATAGTAAGCAAGCGGTAAACTAGTAAGCAACGAGTACGCTAGTAAGCAAGCAGTAAGATGGAATGAAAGCAATTGTCAGCAAGCTGTAAGTTAGTATGCAAGCAGTGAGCTAGTAACAATGCAATATGCTAATAAGCAAGCATTAAGCTAGAAAGCAAGCAGCAAGCTAGATAAGCAAGGAATAGGCTAGCAAGCAAGCAGTAATCTTGACCGCAAGCAATGAGCTAGTAAGCAAGCGAGAAGCTAGTAAGGAAGCAGTATGCTAGAAAGCAAGCGGCGGGCTAGTAAATAAGCAGTAAGCGAGTGAGCAAGCATTAAGCTAGAAAGCAAGCAGCAAGCTAGTAAGCAACCAGGAAGCTAGTAAGGAAGCAGTATACTAGCAAGCAATTAACAGGCTTGTATGATTTCAGATAGTTAGTAAGAAAGCTGTAATCTTGTAGCAAAGCAGTAAGCTGGCATGCATGCAGGATGCTAGTAAGGAAGCAGTATGCTAGTATACAAGCAGTGAGTTACTAACAAAACAGTATGCTAATAGGCAAGCACCAGGCTAGTAAGAAAGCAGTTATATAGTAAGGAATCAATAGGTTAGTGAGCAAGCAGCAATGTAGCAAGCAAGCAGTAAGCTAGTAAGGAAGCAGGAAGCTAGAAAGCATGCAGGAAGCTGGAAAGCAAGCAACAGGTTAGCAAGAAAGCTGTAAGCTATTAACAAAGCAGTAAGTTTGTAAGAAAACGTTAAGCTCGTATGCGAGCAGGAAGCATTCGGTTAGTATGAGAGCAGTAAGTTAGTGAGATGGCAGTGAGTCATCAAGAAAGCAGGGATGTAGTAAGAAAGCAGAAAGCTAGTAAGCAAACAGTACGCTAGTTAGCGAGTAGGAAGCTAGTAAGGAAGCAGTATGCTAGTAAGAAAACAGTGTGCCAGTAAGCAAGCAGTAAGCTAGAACGCTAGCACCAAGCTAGTAGGCATTCAGTGAGCGACTAAGCTAGCAGTAAGCTATTAAGCAACCAGTAAGCTAGTAAGCAAGCAGTATGTTAGTCAGCAACCAGTGAGCTTGTAGGAAAGCAGTTAGCTATTAAGGAAGCAGAAAGCTAGTTAGCAAGCAGTACGCTAGTATGCAACCAGTAAATTACTAAGCAAGCAGTAAGCTAATAAGCGCGGAGGAAGCTAGTAAGGAATCAGTTTGCCAGTAAGCTAGCAATAAGCTTGTAAGCAACCAGTAAGCTAATAAGCAAGCAGTAAGCGAGTAAACTAGCAGTAAGCTAGTAAGCAAGCAGTAATCTACTGAGCAAGCAGTGAGCTAGCAAGCAAGCAATCAGCTAGTAAGGAAACACTATGCTAGTAAGCAAGCAGTAAGCTGGTAAGCACGCAGTGAGGTAGTAAGCGCGCAGGTATCTAGTAAGGAAACAGTATCCTAGGCAGATAGCAGTAAACTAGTATGCACGCAGTGAGCTAGTAAGCGAGCAGGAATGTAGTAAGGAAGCAGTATGCTAGGGACAAAGCAGTAAGACTAAGCAACTAGTATGCTACTAAGCAGGCTGCAGGCTAGTAAGTTAGCAATTACCTAGTAAGGAACCAGTGTGCTAGTAAGCAGGCAGTAAGCTAGAAGAGAAGCAACAAGCCAGTAAGAAATCAGTAAGCTTGAATACAAGCAGCAGGCTAGAAAGAAAGTAGTTACCAATTAAGCAAGCAGTGTGCTAGTAAACAAGCTATAAGCTAGTAAGGAAGCCGTGAGCTACTAATCGAGTAGGGAGCTGGTAAGGAAGCAGTATGCTAGTAAGCAATCAGAAAGTTGGAAAGCAAGATAGTAAGCAACCAGCAAGCTAGTAAGCAACCATCGGTCTAGTCAGGAAGTAGTTAGCTAGTAGGGAAGCTGTATGCTAGTAAGGAAGCTGTGATCTAGTAAGCAAGCAGTAAGCCAGTAGGCAACCAGCAGGCTAGTTAGAAAGCAGTAGGTTTGTAGGAAACCAGTATGTTATGAAGAAAGCAGGAATGTACTAAGGAAGCAGTTAGGCACTAAGTAAGCAGCAAGCCAGTCAGCAAGCAGTAAGCATATAAGCAAGCAGCAGCCTAGTCAGAAAGCAGTTAACTAGTAAGAAAGCAGTAAGCTAGTAAGAAAGTTGTATGCCACTAAGCAAGCAGTAAGCTAATAAGCATGCAGTAAGCTAGTAAGCAAGCAGTAAGCGTGTAAGCAACCAGTAAGCTTGTAGGCAAGTTGTGAGCTAGTACGAAAGCAGGATGCTAGTAAGCAGGCAGTAATCTAGTAAGTAAGCAGTGAGCTATTCACAAATCTGGAAGATAGTGAGGAAGTAGTAAGCTAGTATGCATGCAGTAAGGTAGTATACAAGCAGTAAGCTAGTAAGCAAGCAGTATGCTTGTAAGCAACCAGCCAGCTAGTAAGCAAGCAGTAAGCTAGAATGCAGGGAGCAGGTTAGTAAGGAACCAGTGAGCTAGTAAGCAAGCAGTAAGGTTGAAAGCAAGCAGTAATCTAGTAAGCAAGTAGTAACCTAGCAAGCAAGCTGTAAGCTAGTAAGCAAGCAGTAAACTAGCAAGCAAGCAGTGAGCTTGTAAGCAAGAAGTGAACGCGCAAGCAGGCAGTAAGCTAGTAGGGACGAGGTAAGCTATTAAGGAAGCAGTAAGCTAGTATGAAAGCACCTGTCCAGTAAGAAAGCAGTAAACTAGTGAGCAAGCAGTAAGCCAGTAAGAAAGCAGTAAGCTATTAAGGGAGCTGTAAGCTAGTAAGAAAGCATTAGGTTACTAAGAAAGCAGTAAGCTAGTAAGGGAGGTGTAAGCTGGCAAGAAAGCTGTAAGTTCGTAACAAAGCAGGAGTCTTGTGAGCATGCAGTTAGCTGGTAAGAAAGCAGTAAGTTTGTAACATAGCAGTAAGCTACTAAGCAGCCAGTAAGCTAGTATGAAAACAGTAAGCTAGCAAGGGACCCCTCGGGGGCTGCCAGCCTTTCAGCTGCAGTACGGGCTTAACGAACCCGGGGTACCCGAGTCATACACACACCGTAAGCCTCCTGTTGGTCGTCACAACGACCCATTCACAATTCCCGATTGGTTTTGTGAATGGTACGTGACGGCAGGAGAACGGGGGTCTTGGCTTAACCGCCTGGGCCACGAGTATGGCGACTCTATAAAATCGCCCTCCAATCCTAAGCTATGGTGCGCGGCGATGGGATGCATGGTTGGGGGAGAAGGCCCAATCCCAAGCGACCACCTCCGGGGAACCTGCCGAACCCCCGGAGTATTAGGCTTACCCGGGTAAGGCGGCTCTGCCCGGGTGGACCTTTATTTCCGACCATCTCGTGGGATTATTATGGACACAGAAAATAAAATGGGGATGGGGCGGGATTTGTCGGTTGGGGAGGACGGAGACGGGGCTGGGGTTAGGGTGGCGGCGCTCGCGCCCCACTCAGCGCCGGGTCCGGCTTCGTGGAGGGTGGAGGAGGACGACGAGACGGCGTCGGTCTCGTCCTTCTCCTCCAGCACGAGCCACATAGGCTCTAAGAGGAAGAGGACGGGGCAGGCCGTCGTCGAGGTGGGCGGGGCGATGAGCCCGTCGGTGAGGCTGAGTTGCCTCAGGGACGAGGTGACCGAGGAGATATCGGAGAGGATCTCCTCGTCCCTGAGGCGGGTGGAGATAGTCGCCGCTGCCTGCGCCTTTAAGGGGCAGAAAAGCGGTGGCGCGGAGGCCCTGAAGGCCGCGGAGGAGGAAATGAGGGAGGCGGCGCGGGAGCTCAGAGGGCGGAACGCCCGTCTGCAGCTCCTGTTGGAGGAGGAGCGACAGGGGAGGAGGAGGGCAGAGGCGCTGTGGAACAGCGCGGCCCTCCCTCCCATCCTCCCTCCTCCTCCACCGCCGCGTCCCTCGGCGGAGGTAAATAAGCGGAGTGCGGCGGCAGTGGTGCGGGGCACCGCGGGCCCCTCCACCCGCACTCCGCCCGTGAAGAAGTCCCCGTCCTCCTCAGAAGACGATCTTCTGAGGAGGATTGGGGACATGATTGATGGCAAGCTGGCCGCCTTCCGGGAGGAGCTCCTCGCCGGAAAAGCGGTCAGCAGGAATGCGGTGCCTCCCCGACCTGTTCCGGTACAGTCGGGGAAGGCAAAGAAGGGCGGAGTGAAGGCTCCGCCCAGCGTTGCGGCACCAGGGCCCCGGGTCGCGACCCCCAAGGGGGGTGGTGTACCCGTGGTCGCGGTGGTCGCGTCCTCCACGGCACCCTCCCAAGGGGGGGTGGCGTGGAGTGAGGTGGTGGGGCGGAAGGCGAAGCGGGCGGCGAGGAACGCCTCGCAACCGCAGCCTCCGCCTCCGCCGCCGGCGGCCAAGGTAAAGGCCGCGAAGGTCGGGAAGGCACGACCAGGTCGTCCCCCAAAAACGGCAGCGGTGACGCTGACCGTTGCGCAGGGGGGCGACCTGACCCTCGCGGAGGCGATGCGGCTCGCCAGGGGGAATATCTCCCTGGAAGAGCTGGGCATCGCCTCCGTGAGGGCGAAGAGGGCCGTGACCGGGGGTCTCTTGCTGGAGATCCCCGGTGCAGAAGGCGGCGCGAAGGCGGATCGTCTCGCCCAGAGGCTCCGGGAGCAGCTGGGCGAGCGAGGTGTCCGGGTCGCCCGGCCCACGAAGCGCACGGAGTTGCGCGTTTGTGGGCTGGACGGCTCGGTCAGCGCACAGGATGTGCCCCGTGCCCTTGCGAGGGCGGGGGACTGTCCTGTGGAGGACCTGCGGATCGGAGAGATCCGCAGGTCGCCCTCCGGCCTCGGGTCGGTGTGGGCCCGGTGCCCCCTCTCCGCCGCCCGTAAGGTGGCGGAATCCGGGAGGGTGTTGGTGGGGTGGGTTTCGGCGCGAGTGGAAATCCTCGCGCCGCGCCCGCTCCAGTGTCACCGCTGCCTCGAATTGGGGCACGTGAGGCAGTGGTGCACCTCGCCGGTGGACCGCAGCGGTCAGTGTTACCGCTGCGGTGCCAAAGAGCACCGTGCGAGCCAGTGCTCGGCGGCCCCCCACTGCCCGCTGTGTGCGGACATGGGGAGGCCAGCCGATCACAGGGTGGGGAGCAAGAAGTGCTCCCCCCCCCCCTCCCGGAAGGAGAGGAAGAGGCGGGCTGCACCGGCTCCGGTGCCGAGGGCGGTGGCATCGTCCTCCATGGAGGTGGACGGTGCTACGGGGACGGACGGCCGGGAGGAGGCTGGCGCGGCCATTAATTAATGCCGCCCCGCCTCCTCCTCCAGGCCAACCTCAACCACTACCGCGCGGCACAGGACTTGATGTCCCAAGTCCTCGCGGAGTGGGGGGTTGGCCTGGCGGTCGCCGCCGAGCCGTACCGCGTCCCTGATCACCCTCATTGGGTGGGCGACGCGGACGGCTTGGTGGCGACGGTATGGGGAGGGGGCGACGGGTCCCCACCGTTCTCCTTGTTGGAGCGCGGTCGGGTATTCGTCGCCGTGGACTGGGGGGGAGTCGCTGTGGTGGGGTGTTACATTTCGCCCCGTAGCGGTCACGCTGCGTTCGAGCTGTACTTGGCCGAGGTCGCGGCATGCGTGCAGCGCTACGCGGCCCGGCCGGTGCTGGTCCTGGGAGATTTTAATGCCAAGTCGGTGGCTTGGGGATCCCCCAGGACCTCCGTTCGCGGCGGAATCCTGGGCGATTGGGCGGCAGGGCTCGACCTCCGGGTATTGAACCGGGGGTCGGAGCACACATGCGTGCGGCGATATGGGGGGTCCATCGTGGATGTTGGATTCGCGACCCCCAACGCCGTGCGCATGGTGTCGGGTTGGCACGTGGTCGCGGGGGCAGAGACACTCACCGATCACCGGTACCTCCGGATGGAGGTCTCTGCCGCCGCGAGTGCATCCCGACACGGCCGCCTGCGTGGCGCCCCACCACGCCGCTGGGCGCTTCGGCGCCTGGACAAGGACGCCCTGATGGCAGCTGCCCTCGCTGCAACTTGGCCGCAGGGAGCGGCCGAGTTGCCGAGCATAGAGGAGGAGGTCGCCCGGCTCGGAGCATTGGTCGCGGGTATTTGCGACGCGGGGATGCCTCGGGTCGGGCGGGCTTCTCCTCGCCGGGCGGTGTACTGGTGGTCGGACGCGATCGCGGAGTTGCGAGTCGCGACTGTCCGCGCCCGACGCCAGTACACCCGCGCGCGCCGTCGTCAACGTACAGGCGACGGCGTGGCGCGAGCGAGGGCAGCTGATGACCTGTATGGAGCATACCGCGTGGCGCGGGTTGCTCTGCAGGTCGCCATCAAACGGGCCAAGACCCGGGCATGGAAGGAGCTCCTCCAGACCCTTGATGACGATCCATGGGGGCGCCCATATAAGGTGGTGCTGAATAAGCTCCGCCCGTGGGCGCCCCCCGTCACCGAGGGTCTTGACCCCCGGCTGCTGGAGGACGTGGTCAATACACTCTTCCCAATTGGGGAGAGGGGACCGCGTCCTCCGGCGGCGGCGGCTGTCCCAGTGGAGTGGACGGCCGAGCTGGGGGTCACGCAGGAGGAGCTGGCAGCGGCCATCAGACGGCTCGGGGTTCGTAACACGGCCCCGGGTCCGGATGGTGTGCCCGGCCGGGTTTGGGTCTTGACCCAGGGCGTCCTTGGGGCCGACCTCAGGCGGTTGTTTAACCGATGCCTGAGGGACGGGCGATTCCCCCCCAGTTGGAAGGTGGCGAGGATGGTCCTCCTCCGGAAGGAGGGTCGGCCCGCGGAGTCTCCCTCCGCATACCGGCCCATTTGTCTCCTCGACGAGGTGGGAAAGCTCTTCGAGCGGGTGATTGCTGCCCGCCTCGTCGAGCACCTGTCGCGGGGTGATCCCGGTCTGGCCGACTGCCAGTTCGGTTTCCGGGGGGGCCGATCGACTATCGACGCGATAGGTCGTGTGAGGGCCCTCTCGGGGGCGGCCGTCTCCCGGGGAGGGGTGGCATTGGCAATATCCTTGGATATTGCCAATGCCTTTAACACCCTCCCCTGGGAAGAGATAAGGAGGGGACTCGAATATCATCGAGTCCCCCCTTGTCTCAGGGCGGACGTCGGGGATTATCTCCGCGGCAGGTGGATCGAGTATCCGGGCCGGGATGGTGATATGCGGAGGGAGGTGTACTGCGGTGTTCCGCAGGGGTCGGTCCTCGGGCCACTCCTGTGGAACATCGCGTACGACTCGGTGTTGCGGGCCGGCCTCCCCGACGGCGTCAGCGCGGTGTGTTATGCGGATGACATACTGGTGCTGGCCGTCGGGGCGCACTGGGGGAGGGCCATGCGTCGCGCGGAGGAGGGGTCACAACGCGTCGTCGACCGGATCAGGGGGATGGGGATGACGGTGGCGGTCCATAAGACCGAGGTGATTGCGTTTCATTCACCTCGGCAGGATCCGCCACCCCCTCTGATCCGGGTGGGTGGGGCTGACATCGAGGTGAAGCCCCAGATCAGGTATCTAGGGCTGATCCTCGATAGCCACTGGCGTTTCGAGGAGCATTTCCGCTGCCTGGTCCCCCGTTTGGAAAGGATGGTTGCGGCTCTGGGCCGGATCCTGCCCAACCTGGGGGGCCCGGCGGGCCGAGTTCGTCGCCTCTATGTGGCAATGGTCCAGTCGGTGGCCCTATACGGGGCCCCCGTCTGGGCGGACGACCTGGCTGCCTCCCGGCGCAGCATGACTATGCTGCGTCGGGTACAGAGGCGCATGGCGCTCAGGGTCGTCCGCGGGTATCGGACCATGTCACATGAGGCGGCGACGGTTCTAGCGGGGATGCCGCCCATGGACCTGCTCGCGCGGTCGCACGCGGTGATGTACCGGCACCGCGTCGACCGTCGCGCGGGGGTGGGGGCGGTCCCGGGCGGGCAGGAACCTGCTTGGGGCGATTTGAAGCGCCAGGCCCGACAGTCCGTGTTGCTCGCGTGGCAGGAGCGGCTGGCTCTGCCAACCGCGGGGCACCGGACTGTCGGGGCTGTTCGGCCACTCCTGAAGGAGTGGCTGGACAGAGGCCATGGCAGCCTCACCTACCGACTGGCGCAGGTATTTTCCAGGCATGGCAGCTTCGGAAGATACCTGTGCCGGATAGGGAAGGAGCCGACGGCGCGTTGCTGCCACTGCGACGCTGAGCAGGACACGGCGGATCATACCCTGGAGGTATGCCCCGCGTGGGAGGGGGAGCGCCGTGTCCTGGTCGGCGTCGTCGGGCGGGATGTCTCGCTGCCGGGCGTGGTGCGCGCCATGCTCGGCAGCGAGGAGAAGTGGAGGGCCGTGGCCTCCTTCTGCGAGAACGTAATGTTGCAGAAGGAGGCCGCGGGGAGGGAGCGCGAGCTTCAGCGGCGCGCTGAAGCTCGCGCTCGTGCGGTGGCCCGAGGTCGTCGCCCGGTCGCGAGGCGTCGCGGGCGGCCCCCTCGGCGTGGCGGATGACCTAGGCTGGGAGGGGGGTCCTGAGGGGACCCTCCTCCCGCCAGGCGGCGCCGGGTCGGACCGGTTGGGGGTAGGAGTGCCTCCCCCTACCGGTCCGACGCAAGGGGAGGCACCCTCGGCGGTCTGGTGCGGCCATGAACGCCCGGCCACCGAGGGGTGGAAACGGGGTCGCGGGCGGTTGCGAGTTGGGGCTCGTAGCCGCCACTAAACGCGGCCCCGGGACGGATAGCGGCGGGATGGAGTGGCCCCGTCCCGCCGCTATGAGGCAGTGTGTCTACTGGGGGGACCGATTGTCCCCCCGGGGGATGGGCGCGAAAGCGCGGGCACGGGGAGGATACCGGAAGAATGCTTCGAGCGATTCCCGGTATCCTCCCAAAGCGTGCCGAAGGGTCACCGTGGGGTTTTTAGTGGGTAGGTCCCGCGCCTGTCGTTGTACGGGCGCGGGGAATCCCACACACCCCTCCCACCTCTCCCCAAGGAGGTGGGAGGGAGTCTTTCGAAGATTTTCCCCACGACAAAAAAAAAAAAAAAAAAAAAAAAAAAAAAGTAGTAAGCTAGTAAGCAAGCAGTGAGATAGTAAGCGAGCAGGGAGCTGGTAGGAAAGCAATTATCTACTAAGGAAGCTGTAGGATAATACGCAAACGGTGAGCTAATTAGCGAGGAGGAAGCTAGTGAGCAAGCAGTTAGCGAGTACGCTAGCAGTAAGCTAGTAAGCCAGCAGTGAGCTAGTAAGCGAGTAGGGAATTATTAACAAAGCAGTAATCAAGTAACCAACCATTAAGGCAGTAAGCAAGCAGTGAGCTTGTATGCAAACAGGAAGCTAGTAAGGAAGCAGTAAACCAGAAAGCAAACAGCAGGCAATTAAGCAAGCAGTATGCGAGTAAGCTAGCAGTAAGCTAGTAAGCAAGCTGTAATCTAGCAAGCAACGAGTGAGCCATTGAGCATGCAGTAAACTAGTAAGCATGCTGGAAGCTAGTAAAAAAGCAGTTAGCTAGTAACAAAGCCTTAAGCTTGTAAGCAAGCTGGTGGCTAGTCAGATAGCAGTTAGCTAGTAACGTAGGCTGTGTGCTAGCATGCTACCAGTAAACTAGAAAGTTAGCAGTAATCTAGTAAGCAAGCTGTGAGCTAGTGAGCAAGCAGAAAGCTAGTAACTTACCAGTGGGCTAGTGAGGTAGCAAGCAAGCAGTAAGTGATTAAGCTAGCAGTATGCTATTAAGCCAGAAGTAAGATACTAAGCAAGCAGTAAGCTAGAAAGCAAGCAGCAGGCTAGTAAGCAAGCGGGAAGCGTGTGAGCTAGCAGTAAGATAGTAAGCGAGGAGAAAGCTGGTAAGGAAGCATTATGCTAGTAAGCAAGCAGTAAGCTAGAAAGCAGGCAACAAGCAAGAACGCAAGCAGTAAGCGAGTGTGCTAGCTGGTAGATAGTAAGCAAGCAGTAATCTAATAAGCAAGCACTAAGTTAGAAAGCAAGCAGTAAGCTACTAACCTAGCAAAAAGCTGGTAAGCATGAAGTGAGCTAGTAGGCGAGCAGGGAGCTGGTAAGGAAGCAGTAAACTAGAAAGCAAGCCGTAATCCAGTAAGCAAGCAGTAAACTACAATGCAAGTAGAAGGCTAGTAAGAACGCAGAAGCTAGTAACAAGCAGTAAGCTGGTGGACAAACAGTAAGATAATATGCAAGCAGCGAGCTATTAAGCAAGTAGTAAGCTAGTAGGAAAGCAATTAGCTAGTAACAAAGCAGTATGCTAGTAAGCAAGCTGTAAACTAGAAAGCGAGCAGCTGGCTGTTATGCAAGCAGTAAGCGAGGAAACTAGCAGTAAGCTAGTAAGCAAGCAGGGCGCTAGTAAGAAAGCAGCATCCTAATTAGCAAGCTGTAAGCTAGAAGGCAAGCGGCAAGCTAGTAAGCAATCAGTAAGATTGTAAGCGAGCAGGGAGCTAGTAAGGGAGCAGAATGCCAGGAAGTAAGCCGTAACCAAGTAAGCAAACAGTAAGCTAGTAAGGAAGCAGGAAGCTAGTAAGAAAGCAGTATGCTAATAAGCAAGGACTAAGGTAGAATGCAAACAGCAAGCTAATACGCAACCTGAAGCTAGTAAGCGAGCAGGGAGCTAGCAAGCCACTCGGCAAGCAGTATGTTAGTAACAAAGCAATAAGCTAGGAAGCAAGCAGCGGGCTAGTATGCAAGCAGTAAGCTAGTTAGCACGCAGCAAACTTGGAAATAGGCAGTTAGCGAATAAGCTTGCGGTAAGCTATTAACCAAGCAGTAATCTGGTAAGCAAGCAGTGAGCTAGTAAGCAACCATGATGCGCGTAATCTAGCAGTAAGATAGAAAGCAAGCAGCAAGCTAGTAAGCATGCAGTAAGCATGTGAGCAAGCAGCAGGCTAGTCAGAATGCAGTAAGAGTGTAATCTAGCATTAAACTAGTGAGCAAGTAGTGTGGTAGTAAGCGAGGAGCGAACTAGTAGGGAAGGAGTATGCTAGTATGCAAGCGGTAAGCTGGTAAGCAACCAGTAAGCTTCTAATTAAGTAGAAAGCTAGTAAGCAGGCAGTACGCTTGTAAGCATGCAGTAAGGTAGTAAGGAAGCAGTGAGCTAGTAAGCATTCAGGGAGCTATTAAGGATGCATTAAGCCAGTCAGCAAGCAGTAAGCTGGTATGAAAGCAGATAGCAAGTAGGCATGTAGAAAGCTTGTATGCAAGCAGTAAGCTGGTAATCAAGCAGTGAGCTAGTAAGCGAGCAGGGAGCTAGAATGGAAGCTTTATGCTAGTAAGCAAGCCGCAGGCTTGTAAGCGAGCAAGGTCCTAGTAAGGGAGCAGAATGCAAGTAAGCTAGCAGTAAGCTATTAAGGAACGTGTAAGCTAGTAAGCAAGCAATAAACTAGTAAGCAACCAGTATGCTTGTAAGCAAGTAGTAAGCTAGCATGCAGGCAGGAAGCTTGTAAGCAAGCAGTAAGCTAGTAAGCATGCAGTTGGCTAGTAAGTGAGCAATTAGCTAGTAACGAAGCAGTGTGCTAGTAAGCAAGCAGTAAGCTAGTAGGAATTCAGTTTGGTATTAAGAAAGCAGTATTGTTAGAATACTAAGGGTTCTAACGTGGGTCCGTACGAAGGAATAGACTGGTAGAGAAATAGTTACAAGTATCAATTAGGTTTTCTTATTTTTATTACAAACAAAAACGTATCAAAACTAAAAAATACTATTTTGTGGAAAACGAAATAAGGAAATTAAACGCAGTTTTGACGTCGGCTCGTTTCAGCCGTGTCACGTCCCCTTTGGCGTTACTGTTGTGGCATTCTGTAACAAAAGTTTACGGAATGTGTAAATATCTTAAATTCGGACACGTTGTCACGTTTAGACGCTTATCAGCTGCTTACCCCGCGTTCCAAGCGACAATATGTTGTGCTTGGATGGAGAAGCTAACTGCTGATTCGCGTAGTAATTAATGGACTGTATTAATTTGTTTTTTGGTCGGTGATATTTGAATTAAATGATATCACCGACGCGTGCAACCGGACAGACAAAGTTTTCCTCGTTTCTGTCGAATTAGCTAAGCGTTGCAACGGACGGGCCCCAAGTGGAGGTTGTAAGGCTCCAAGAGGACTATTTCCCGTGAGCACGCTCACCGTGCGGGTGGCGTGGGACGCCGACGCAAGAAAACTCCCTGCCTAGTGCGGCTACCTCGACGGCGGCTTCACAGGAGCAGCCTGCGGCCTGCCGGAATAGGGTGGGGGCGCTTCAAGCAACTCCAACCACCCTTCGGACACTACACAGTTACGGGTAGTGGGTGGAGAGGTGGAAGGGAGGCCCTTCGAACCCTTTACTCCACCGTACACAGTACTCTACACTGGCACAAGCCAGGGGTCTCTGGAGGGGGTTCTCTGGAGCCCGTTGCACGGCGAGCACCACGAGGCGATACCAGTATATCAGAATCTACCTTCCGGTTGCTCCGTCGCCGTATAGCAAAGGGTGGGTCGTCGAAACCTTAACTCCACCGATCGGTGCACGCTACACTGGTACAACCGACGGGTTTCGGAGTGGGTTCTCTGATCCCGTTTAGCTCGGTGAGCTCACCACAAGGCGATACCGGTATATCGGTATCTACTCCCCAGTGACTTCAACCTTTAGCTTTAAGGGACTCAATGTACTCAGTACTGAGTCCCTAACGTAGCGGTCGCGGCAACGTCTGCAACGTTAAATCACACGAACTGCTACAACGTCAGGCAGATTTTCTCGGAAATATCTGTTGTCGTGAGACAAGATTTCCTAATTTCAAATTGTCCTAAAATCTTTCATAGAACGTGCGTAATACAAGTTCTTTGGAGCGCGTACTTGTGACGGAGAGGATCGATAAAGGATCTGCTCTCGATCGCAGTCAGCTCCCTAAAGCCGTGAGCCGTGAGGAAAATCAGCGAGGATCGACAGGCGAAGACCGCACCGCGCCTGCAGCAGGATAGTTAGCATGCAGTGAGCCAGCATACTAGCAGTAAACAAGTAAGCAAGCAGTGATCTAGTTTGCGAGGAGGAAGCTAGTAAAAAAGCAGCATGATTGTGAGCAAGCAGTAAGATAGTAAACATGCCGTAAGCTAGAAAGCAACCTGTAAACTAGTAAGCAAGCGGTATGCTAGTAAGGAAGCACAAAGGTAGAAAGGATGCAGCAGGCAAGTAAGCTTGCAGTAAGCGAGTATGCTAGCAGTGAGCTAGTAAGAAAGCAGTATTCTAGTAAGCAAGCAGTAAGCTAGAAAGCAAGCAGCAAGCTAGTAAGCAAGCAGTAAGCTAGAAGGCAAGCGTCAGGATAGCAAGCATGCAGTGAGCGAGCATGCTAGCAGTAAGCTAGTAAGTAAGCAGTGAGCTGGTAAGCGAGGAGGATGCTAGTAAGAAAGCAGCATGATAGTGAGCAAGCAGTAAGATAGTAAGCTTGCCGTGAGCTAGTAAGTAACCAGTAAACTAGTAAGCAAGCTGAATGCTAGTAAGGAAGCACTAAGCTAGAAAGGATGCAGCAGGCTAGTAAGCATGCAGTAAGCGGGTATGCTAGCAGTGAGCTAGTAAGCAATCAGTAAGCTTGTAAGCTACCAGTAAGCTAGTAAGCATGCAATCAGCTTGTAAGCAAGCAGTAAGCTTGTAAGCATGCAGTGAGCCAGTAAGCAAGCTGTAAGCTCGTAAGCAACAAGTAAGCAAGTAAGCAAGCAGCTGGATAGTAAGGAAGCAATAAGGTGGTAAGCAACCAGAAAGCTAGTAAGCGAGCAGGAAGCTAGTATGGTAGCAGTATGCAAGTAAGCAAGCTGTAGGCTAGCAAACAACCAGTAAGCTAGCAAGCAAGCAGGAAGCTAATAAGGAAGCAGTATGCTAGAAAGCAAGCAGCGGGCTAGTAAGCAAGCAGTAAGCTAGTAAGCGAGCAGGAAGCTACTAAGGAAGCAGTATGGTAGTAAGCACTCTGTAATCTAGTAAAAAAGCAGTAAGTTATGGAGAATGCAGCAGTGTATTAATATTGCAGTTAATTAGTCAGCAAGCAGTAAGCTAGTAAGCAAGCAGCAGGCTAGTAAGAAAGCTACTATCTAGTAAGAAAGCCGTATGCTAGTAAGCAAGCTGTAAGCTAGGAAGCAAGCAGCAAGCTAGTATGCAAGTTGAAGGCTAGAAAGCAAGCAGCAGGCTTGTGAGCATGCAGTAAGCGAGCAAGCTAGCAGTAAGCTAGTAAGCAATCAGTAAGCTTGTAAGCTACCAGTAAGCTAGTAAGCATGCAATCAGCTTGTAAGCTAGCAGTAAGCTTGTAAGCATGCAGTGAGCCAGTAAGCAAGCGGTAAGCTCGTAAGCAACAAGTAAGCAAGTAAGCAAGCAGCTGGATAGTAAGGAAGCAATAAGGTGGTAAGCAACCAGAAAGCTAGTAAGCGAGCAGGAAGCTAGTATGGTAGCAGTATGCAAGTAAGCAAGCTGTAGGCTATTAAGGAAGCAGTTAGCTAGTATGAAAGCAGTAGGCAATTGTACAAGCAGCAAACTAGTAAGCATGCAGTAAGCTAGTAAGCATGCAGTGAGCTAGAAAGCAAGGAGCAGGATTGTAAGAAAGCAGTTATCTAGTAACCAAGCTGCATGCTAGTAAGGAAGCACTAAGCTAGAAAGCAAGCTGCTGGTCAGTAAGCAAGCTGTAAGCGAGTACGCTAGCAGTAAGACAGTAAGCAACCAGTAAGCTTGTAAGGAAGCAACAGGTTAGAAAGAAGCTCTTAGCTACTAAGAAAGCAGTATGCTAGTATTGAGGATCTTTGTGATAGATTTCCTCAATCGCTTAACGCAGAAAGAAGAAGGAATAATTTGTTGTAGCGGTATAATGTGTAAGACACGGAGGCGACAAAATATGTGGAAGACTTTTCTCCGCGGTCTGGGTTGTCGCACGACTTACTTCAAATTGGTTAAAATTCCGGCTATATATGCGTCGTCGAATGGTCGGTAGACCTATTGGTTTTATGACATGACCTGGGCCGACGTGGAACAGAGAAAAATCGCGAAGATTCGGAAATACAAAATATATCTATTCTCAACACTCCCACTTATTTTGAATGTCCGCTAATATTTAATTTTTCTCTCGGATAGCAAAACGGCTGCTTTTGCAAAGGCTTAGCAGAGATATCAGCTAATTGTTCTTTCGATTGAACATATCTAATTTCTACTTCTCCGCGATTAACGGCATCACGAGTAAAATGGTACTTTATACCGATGTGTTATGAGCGCTTATGGTTTTCGGAACTATTAGCAATTTTTATGGCCGCTTGGTTATCAACAAAAGCAGGGACGATATTGCACACAACATCCAATTCATTCAACATACGACGTAACCAAACCGCTTCTTTCACGCCGTGGGCTAACGCGATATATTCCGACTCAGCGGTCGAAAGGGCAACGACCTTTTGCAATTGACTGGACCACGAAATTGGTCCGCTATTCAAAATATTGACAAATCCACTCCTAGATCTTCGAGTCTCTGAGCATCCGGCATAATGAGCATCCGTGAATCCCGAAATATCAAGCGAACTCCCACTATTTCCGTAAACTATTCCGTGATCACGTGTTCCATTTAAATAACGCATTATTTTCTTTACCGATTGCCAATGAGTGTCGTCGTAAGAACTCAAAAATTAACTTGCGTAATTGACCGCAAATTCGATATCCGGGCGACAAACTCGTGCAGCGAATAATAAAGAGCCTATTGCCTCACGAAACGGCATTTTACTGTCAGTCGCAGGTGTTTGTTTTTGCATGGGCATACCTGGCTCCGCAGGTACACTTGACGGATTTGCTTCAAGCATATTGAAGGTCTTTAATATTTTCTTAATATAGCCCGGTTGAGAAATTTTTAAGAGTCGTCGTTCGCGATCGCGTTTAATCTCGAAACCGAGAAATTCATCGGCCCGATCTACCGAGATTTTAAAATTACCTTCTAAATAATCTAAGACACTCTTAATTGCATTCTCGCTTTTGCTCATAATCAAACCATCATCCACATACAGGGCTAAATACATTTTTGAACTTTCCACTACACCGACAAGCACGCACTTATCACTTGCGATGTTCACGAGATTAAATCCGTTCAGAAACCTCGTGAACTTCTCGTTCCAGCATTTGGGTGACTGCTTCAATCCATACAGGCTGCGATGTAGCGAGAAGACTGCATCCGGTTGGCTCTAAATTGTGTATTCTGGAGGCTGCTCCAAATAAATTTCTTCTTGAAGATCGCCATATAGAAAAGCGGGTTTCACGTCGAACTTCATTATTTCATAATCACCTTTCGCAGCTATTGCAAGAAGAGTTCTAATGGACCCGTAGCGAACGACAGGTGCGAATGTGTCAAAATAATCGATTCCTTCTGGTTGTCGGAATCCTTTCGCTACGAGTCTCGCCTTGTATCTCTTCAGATTTCCAGCTGCATCATTTTTGATTGAGAAAACCCATTTGCAAACGATTGCACGTTTTCCTTGCGGCAGTGCACATATGGTCCATGTGCGATTTTTTTCAAGCGCCAGCATCTCTTCGTCCATGGCTTTCTTCCATTTTCTGGTGTCGTCACTGGATATTGCCTCAGTGTAGGTCATAGGCACCGTATCAGCCAAAAAAGCAATAGGTACGCCATATCGGTCAGGTGCTTGTAAGGTTCTTCTATTGCGCAGTTGTCTTCCTTCCCGAGCATTTTCATTGGCGGCTACCTGCTCTATCTCTGGTAAAGCTGCGTTTTCTTCATTTCCATTGTTTTCCAGTTCTCGTGTTTCGGCGACATCTTCCACAACTGGAGCTTGGTGTTCGGTTGCACCTTCTGGAGTAGGAATCGTCTCTCTTTCGTCTTCAATTCCGAACTTGATTATTGTATCGGTTTCGGCACGCGTTTCGGCACTCGGCAGGGCATTTTCGTTGAAGGTTACGTCTCTGCTTATTGAAATTTTCTTCAATTTATTATCCCAGAGTCTATAATTAGTAGACTCCCCATCGTAACCGACGAATATGACCTGTCTGCTTTTTGGGTCGAATTTTTGCCGTCTTTCCTTCGGCACGTTCAGGTAAGCTACGGATCCAAACACCTTTAAATGTTTTATATCAAGTTTGCGTTTAAACCACTTCTCGAACGGAGTAATCGTCTCCCCTGGCTCTAGGATGGTCCGATTCAGCAGGTAGCACGCGGTGTTTAATGCTTCTGCCCATAATTTTTGATCCATGTTCTTTGCGTGAATCATAGAACGTGCACTTTCAATGAACATACGAATTTCGCGTTCAGCGCGACCATTCTGCTCATGAATGTATGGTGACGAGCATTCGTGGATTATACTTTTTTCCTCTAAAAAGGTCTGGAGCTGGCTGCAGGTGTACTCTGTCCCATTGTCCGAGCGCAGGACTTTGATTTTCGTTCCTGTCTGCATCGATAGGAATGCCTCGAACTCCTTAAATTTGCTGAATACTTTTGATTTATGGCTCATGAAGTATACCTTCCGATAGCTGGTACTCTCGTCCTTAAACAGTAAAAAGAACCGTGTGTTGTTCGGTGAGTTTATGTTTACAGGGCCACAGACATCGATATGAATTTTCTCCCCTGGCCCGTAATTGTCTTCAATCCCGATGCTTGGATGCGGCCTTCGGGACTGCTTGCCCATAATGTATCCTTCACAAAAAAACTTTGTCAAATTGTCCTTTTCAATTCCATGGATGCCGAGTTGTTCACACGTGTGTTTTTTGTGCGCTCATTTACGTGTCCCATTCGCTCATGCAAAAGTTTTAATTTTTCCTGGCCATCTGCTAATTTCAGCGCTTTACAGTCAATGGGCACTTTCTCTTTGAAACACATTTTAAATAGTTTTCCGTGCGGTATTCCATGTGCGGCGAGTTTTCCTTTACTATCGCGAACTTCACATTTGTTTTCAAACGAATGAAAAGAGTACCGTTTTCTGTTCACTGAGCCTATAGGAAACAATCTACACTTTAGTTCAGGTACATAGAGCACATCTTGTAATTCGCGTTTGTATAGCACACCCTCAAGCACTTCTTGGATTTTAATTGTTCCGATGCCAGCCGCTAAGATAATGCGATCATCCGCTACTTTAACCGTATGACCAATTTGAATTCGGCTGCAATGCCGAAGAATAGTCTTTGCGGAAAGTCATATGCATTCCGGCACCCGAATCCGCAATCCACACGGCACTGTCACTTTCACTGGTGCATTTATATGTTGCAACAATGTCACACACCAACGCTGGCGCATTTCTCGCTGAACTGTCCGATGATTTTCCAGCTTGATTTTTTGGACATTCACGTGCCCAGTGGCCTTTTCCTTTGCAGACTCCACACCGCGTTCGTTTTTTCAGCTCCTCGATATCCTTCTTGGAGCGTTTCTTTTTCTTTGCGTAGTGCAGGGACGTCTTTTGAACACGAAGTGCGAGCGTCGACACTTCATCCTCTGCAAAACGCCTGTCTTTCATGATCAGTCTGCTGATCAAGTTCGTTTTCGTTTTTTCCGTAACAGGAGTGCATTCCCACGTGTGACGAAAAATGGAGAACTTTGCGGGTAAACTGCGCAGCAGTTTTGCCATGAAAGCTTTGTCCGACGGTTCCTCACCCGCATCCTGCAGGCGTCTGCAGATGCTCTCCAGGATCTCCAAATGATCTGCAATGGGCTCCTCTTCATTAACGCGAAAATTATAAAACTGCTCCCAGGCAGTTTGTGCAGCGCCTTCACTTGCATCTCCGTACAGGTCCCTCAGCTGGTTCCAAATTTCTTTTGCAGTAGAGCAGTTGTACAAATTGCGGCGAAGATTTGGAGCGATTGTTCTCAGTATAATCATTTTTACCTGCGCTGATTTTTGACCGTGCACTTTGAGCACCGTTGCCTTGTTTTCAGCAGGTTTTACTATTGTACCATCTACGAAACCAAGCAAACCTTTTGCTTCTAGCACAATCACTACTCCAGATTTCCACATGGAGTAGCTAGTGCCGTCCAGTTTTACGATTTCCATTCCAAATTCTATGTCAGACATTGCGACGAAATCACTTACACAATTGGTACCCAGTAAAAAAAACCTTTATTCACCCAGCCAGCGTGGCTTATCAACAAACAAATTCTTTCTAGCAGGCGCAGTGGAAGCGTGCTGGGCCCATAAATTAGTAAGGATCTATCTTTGAAATAGATTTCCCCAATCGCACATAGCAGAAAGAAGAAAAAATATTTTGTTGAAACGGTACAAGGTGTAAGACGCGGAGGCAACAAAATACATGGAAGACTTTTCCCCACGGTCAGGGTTATCGCACAACTAACTTCAAACAAAGAAAAATCCTGGCTATATATGCGTCGCCAAATGATCGGCAGACCTATTGGTTTTATGACATGACCTGGGCCGACGTGGAACAGAGCAAAATCGCGAAGATTCGGAAATACAAAATATATCTATTCTCAACAGCTAGAAAGCAACCAGTAAGATAGAAAGCAAGCAGCAAGCTAGTAAGCGAGCAATAAGCTAGAAAGCAAGCAGCAGGCTAGTAAGAAAGCAGTTAGCTATTAAGCAAGCAGTGAGCTAGAAAACATGCAGTAAGCTAGTAAACAAGCAGTGAGTTAGTAAGCGAGGGGGAAGCTAGTATGGAAGCAGTATGCTAGTAAGCATGCAGTAAGCTAGTAAGCAAGCAGTGAGTTAGTAAGCGCGGAAGAAGCAAGTAAGGAAGTAGTAAGCTAGTAAGCAAGCGGAGAGCTAGAAAGCAAGCAGTAAGCTAGTAACAAAGCAGTAAGTTACTAACAAAGCAGTTACATAGTAAGCAAGCAGGAAACGAGTAGGGTAGTATTCGGATAGTAAAAGAGCAGTAAGGCAGTAGGAAAGCAGTAACTTACGAAGGATGCAAGAATGTAGTAAGGAAGCTGTTAGGCACTAAGTAATCAGTAAGCAAGTAAGTAAGCAGTAAGCTAGTAAGCAAGCAGTCAGCTTGTGAGGAAGCAGCTGGCTATCCAGAAACAGTTAACTAGTAAAAAAGCTGTATGCTAGTAAGCAAGCAGTAAGCAAGTAAGCTACCAGTAAGCTAGTAAGCAATCAGTTAGCTAGAAAGCAAGCAGCAAGCAAGTAAGCAAGCACTAAGCTAGAAAGCAAGCAGTGAGTTAGTAACAAAGCAGCAAGTTACTGACAAAGCAGTATGCTAGTAAGCAAGCAGGAATCTAGTAGGTGAGCATTCGTCTAGTAAGAGAGCAGTAGGTTTGCAAGAAAGCAATAAGTTAGGAAGAAAGCAGGAAGCTAGTATGGAAGCAGTAAGCGAGTAAGCAAGAAGTAAGCTAGTGAGTAAGCAGCTGGCTAGTAAGAATGCAATTAGCTAGTAAGGAAGCAGTGTGCTACTAAGCAAGCAGTGAGCTAGTAAGCGAGGAGGTAGCCAGCAAGGCAGCAGTATGCTAGTAAGCATGCAGTAAGCTGAAGGCAAGCAGTAAGCTAGAAAGCAAGCAGTGAGCTGGTAAGCAAGTAGTGAGCTGGTAAGCAAGCTGTAAGCAAGAAAGCAAGTTGCAATATTGCGAGCCAGCCTTAAGCTGGAGAGCATGCAGGAGGCTAGTAACCAAACTGTAGGCTAGAAAGAAAGCAGCAGTCTAGTTAGCTGGTAATCAAGCAATGAGCTAGTAAGCAAACTGTAAGCTAGAAAGCTAGGAATAGGCTAGTAAGGAAGCAGTTAGCTAGTAAGCAAGTAGTATGCTCGTGACTTAGCAGTAAGATAGGGAGCAAGCAGCAGGCTAGTAAGGTAGCAGTATGCTAGTAAGCAACCAGAAAGCTAGTATGCAAGCAGTAATCTGGTAAGACAGCTGTTAGCTAGTAAGCAAGCAGTAAGCAAGTAAGCGAGCAGGAAGCTGGTAAGGAAGCAGTATGCTAGGAGGCAAGCAGTTAGCTAGCAAGGAAGCAGTGAGCTCGTAAGTATGCAGTGAGTTACTAAGCGAGGTGGAAGGTAGTAAGGAGGCAGTTTGATAGTAAGGAAGCTGTAAGCTAGAGAGGAAGCAGCATGCTAGTAAGGAAGAAGTTCGCTTGCAAGAAGGAAGTATGCTAGTAACCAAGCAGTAAGCTACAAGGCAAGCAGCAAGCTAGTAAGCGAGCAGGAAGCTAGTAAGCAAGCAGTAAGCTAGTAAGCAGGCAGTAAGATTGTAAGCAAGCAGTAAGCCAGTAAGTAGGCAGTGAACTAGTAAGCGAGCAGGAAGCAAGTAAGGAAGCAATATGTTAGTAAGCAAGCAGTATGCCAGTAAGCATCAAGTAAGCCAGGAAGCAAGCAGCAGGCCAGTAAGTATGCAATTAGCTAGTAAGGAAGCATTGTGGAAGTAAGCAAGCAGTAAGCTAGAAAGTATGCAGCAAGCTAAAGCTGTATGGTAGTAAGCAAGCAGTAAGCGAGTAAGACAGCTGTAAACTAGTAAGCAAGCAGTAAGCTAGTAAGCAAGCAGCAGAGTAGTAAGAAAGCAGTAAGGTAGTAAGCAACCAGTAAGCTAGTAAGCACCCAGTAAACTAGTAAGCATGCAGCAGGCTAGTAGGAGAGCAGTTAGCTAGCAAGAGATTGTAGGCTAGTGCGCACGCAGCAAGCTAGTAAGCATGCAGCAAGCTAGTAAGCTTGCAGTAAGCTAGTAAGCGTGCAGTAAGCGAGTAAGCTAGCAGTAGGCTTGTAAGTAAGCAGTAATCGAGTAAGCAGGCCGTGAGCTAGGGAGCGAGAAAGAAGGTAGTAAGGAAGCGGTATGCTAGTAAGCAGCCAGTATGCTAGCAAGCAACAAGTAAGCTAGAAAGCAAGCAGCAGGCTAGTGAGGAAGAAATTAGCCAGTAAGTATGCCGTGTGCTAGTAACTAAGCAGTAAGATAGTGAGCAGGCAGCGGGCTAGTAAGAAAGCAGTATGGTAGTAAGCAAGCAGTATGCTGGTAAGATACCTGTTAGCTAGTAAGTATGCAGTGAGCTAGTAAGCGAGGTGGAAGGTAGTAAGGAAGCTGTTTGATTGTAAGCAAGCTGTAAGCTTGTATGGAGCTAGTCAACTAGTATGCAAGCAGTAAGCTAGAACACAAGCAGCAACTTTGTAAGCAAGCAATAAGCGAGTAAGACAGCTGTAAACTAGTAAGCAAGCAGTAAGCTTGTAAGCCAGCAGCAGAGTAGTAAGGAAGCAGTAAGGTAGTGTTACGCCGGGGAGTATTACTCGTCGAACGCCGCATATTATAATACGTGAAAATTAACACAACAGAAATAGCACAACGTAACACAACTGTAACGCAAACTAAGAACTTTATTGACAAGGATGCTTTTAATACGTCCGTTCGTCAGGAGATGTATCGTAGTTCTCTTCTTCAAATCGTTTCTGGTTTCTCGGCAACCAGAAGGCACGGGATCTCGCATCCGCTCGTTTTGTGTGGCAGCTTCACCTCATCGCGAAGCCTCTTCACACCATTGCGACGATGTAATTTCGCGGTATTTCGCGGCATCTTCATACCGTCGCAACACTGCCGTCTTCCTTCAGAGCGGTCGTTCCGACCGCTGCAAATTTCGTTCGAACAGCCAACTTCACCCGTAGTCTCCTAACTTCCGTGTTGTCGCGAAGCCGCGTCGAACCTGTACACCTCTGTCTGTAAAATAGATAAACTTATAGGTCGAACATTTACCTGAGTGGCCTTTATCAGACAGTCAGCGCCTTGACATTCGTCCTTCGTCCCAAGGAAAACCACTCAAAAACCTGGAGCAAGGCGCCGGTGTAACCTTCGGAATACTTCGTCTGAACTCAGACTTCTTCGAGGATGAGGAAATCCCGACTGCTCCTCGCCCTTCCCCTTGACTCTTGCGGCTTGCGCGCTTCTTTCTTGAGGGCTTCCCGGATGCGGATTCCCCCCAGCCTCACGAGAGGACTTCCCATGGGATGTTCCCCAATCTCCAAGGAGAATTTCCTCGAAGATCGGTTGTGGAACATACCACAATTCCGCCGTACGACCGTCTGTGCCCCACTCCGCTATTAGAGTCGAGCATGACTGGGGGGCGACCCTCCGCGGGGAGAATCGCACTTCCCCGGCCGTTCTGACCTGTGGAAATGGAGAGTCCTCCGCGGCTGGTAAGAAAACTCGATCCTCGCCTTCTGCGTTGAAACGTCCTCTTCTTGGGCGAAGATGTCGGCCATCTTCCCCGATCCTCACCTCGCAATATCTTCGCAGGCGGCCTCTCGTGAATCGTACCGAGCCAGTCGATTCACATGCACAACCCTTGGTTTGGACTTCTGGAAGCGGACTATACGGAAACCCAACTCATCCAGCCGATTCTTCACATCGCCTTCTTGTCGTCACCTTCAGCACAGACTTTGGCAGGGAACCCATAACATATAGCGCTTTCCCTCCAGAAGGTGCTCTGGCGAGCCCTATCCCTCCAAAGGGTGCTCCTCTTCCCTTCTTAAAATGTCCTTCCATCGCAGACAGCCAACCATGACGACGAATCATTTTCCAGATCATCTTGGCGATTCCTTCAACGCTGAACAATTCTCCTTCTATGCCGCCTTCTTCTGGTTTTTTTTGGGGCAGTTCCGCTGCAAATGTCCCTTCTGCCCGCAGTTCTAGCACTCCAAGACCGGCTTCTCAGCAGTCCTCTTCTCCAACTTTCCCTCGGGAAAACAAGTGACACCCTGAATACAGTCCTTAACAAGGCAAGGACCAGGGGCCACAGACTCGACGGCCTCAATCTCCAGAGCTCTGATCACAGCCGCCCTAAGAGTAGTGAAACCGCCCAGCCTCAGCGTCCTCCTCATTTCCTCATTGGTCAGGGCGGAGACGAACTGAGAGGCGGCCAGCTTATCCCTGACTTCCATCGGGCAATCACAAAAGGAAGCCTGCGCCAACCTCTCAATCTCCGAAGCCAAATCAGAAATCGACTCCCCCTTCCGTTGAGTACAATTTTGGAACTTCACGTAATTTAGATTAGCAAAGTTCTTGGTTCCGAAACGGAACTCCAAAGCGGAAACTAAGACACCAAAATCACAACGCGACTCCTCGGAAAGGGTAGTCAAACACCCCGAGCGGGCCCCTCCAGACATGCGACCAAGGCCAAAGCCTTCCTTGGTGCATCCCATCCATTCGCCTTCGCAATCGCCTCGAATTGCACCCGGTACTCCTCCCAATAAGCTCTCCCATCAAACGCTGGTGGTTTCAGGACGTACCCCAGAAATCCACCAGTCGCTTCCAACGGAGGAGCCGACTGCGAAGTGGAAGGCATCGCGAGTCCAGCAACAACAGGATTATCCCTAACAACATTATTAACACGGCTGGACTCGCGATCCTCGCTACGGAACGCCGCGGCCGACAGGTTATCGATCACACTCTTACAATTCTCCGACAGCACCTGATAACGGTCTTCAATGGCCCTTATCCTCCCTTCCACAGCAGCCTTCTTCGCCGAAGCGGCAGCCTCCTTCGCGGCCTGCCTCTCTTCGGTCCGCTTCCGATCCTCTTCCCACCTGGACTCGAAAGTTCTCTGCTGTTCCCGGAACTGCGCCGCGAGGCTCCTCTGCAAGTCCTCGAACAACAGATCCAAGGAAGGAACGGCCTCTCCCTCCCCGGCGGTAGATCGGGTCGACATCCCACTCTTGACACCACTGCTGCGCCGGGGAGTATTACTCGTCGAACGCCGCATATTATAATACGGAAAAATTAACACAACAAAAATAGCACAACATAACACAACTGTAACGCAAACTAAGAACTTTATTGACAAGGATGCTTTTAATACGTCCGTTCGTCAGGAGATGTATCGTAGTTCTCTTCTTCAAATCGTTTCTGGTTTCTCGGCAATCAGAAGGCACGGGATCTCGCATCCGCTCGTTTTGTGTGGCAGCTTCACCACATAGCGAAGCCTCTTCACACCATTGCGACGATGCAATTTCGCGGTATTGCGCGGCATCCTCATACCGTCGCAGCAGTAGTAAGCAACAAGTAAGCTAGTAAGCACCCAGTGAGATAGTAAGCATGCAGTATGCTGGTGAGAAAGAAGTTAGTTAGTAAGCTAGTAGTAAGCAAGCAAGCATGCAGTAAGCTAGTATGCAAACGGTAAGCTAGAAACAATACGGTATGCCAGTACGCAAGCAGTTAGCTAATAAGCAAGCAGGAAGCTAGTAGCAACCAGCAAGCTAGTAAGCAAGCACCAGGCTAGGAACAAAGCAATTAGCCACTTAGCAAGCTGTAAGCTAGTAACCAAGCAGGAAGCTAGTGAGGAATCATTCGGCTAGTAAGGAAGCAGCAATTTAGGAAGCAAGCAGAGAGATAGTAAGCTAACAGGGAGCTAGTAAACAAGCAGAGAGCTAGTCAGCGAGGACGTAGCTAGAAAGGAAGCATTATGATAGCAAGCATGTAATAGGCTAGTAAGCAACAAGTAAGCTAGTAAGCAAGCAGTAAGCTGGTAAGGAAGCAGTTAGCTAGTAAGCAAGCAGTGGGATGGTAAGCATGCAGTTAGCGAGTAAGCTAGCAATAAGGTTGTAAGCAAGCAGTAATCTAGTAAGGAAGCAGCAGGCTAATTACCAAGCTGTAAGTTAGAAGGCAAGCAGCAAGCTAGCAAGCAAGCAGTAAGCTAGAAAGCAAGCAGCAGGGTAGTAAGCATGCAGTAAGCGAGTATGCATGCAGTAAGTTAGTAAGCAAATAGTAAGCTAGCAAGCAAGCAGTAAGCTGGTAGGAAAGCAGCTAGCCAGTAAGCAAGCAGTAAGCGAGTAAGCTAGCAGTAAGATAGTAAGCAAGCAGTGTGCTGGTAAGCAAGCAGCAGGCTAGTAGGGATGCAGTTATCTAGTAGGGAAGCAGTAAGTTTGTAGCAAAGCAGTAAGCTGGTAAGCAAGCAGCAGGCTTGTAAGCATGAAGTAAGCGAGTATGCTAGCAGTAAGCTAGGGAGCAAGCAGTGAGCTAGTAAGAGAGGAAGAATCTTGTAAGGAAGCAGCATGATGATGAGCAAGCAGTGAGCTAGTAAGAGAGGAAGAATCTTGTAAGGAAGCAGCATGATGATAAGCAAGCAGTAAGCTTGTAAGCAAGCAGCAGGCTAGTCAGAAAGCTGCTAGCTAGTAAGAAAGCTGTAGGCTAGGAAGGAAGTAGAGAGCTAGAAAGCAAGCACTAAGTTATTATGGAAGCAGTGAGCAAGTAAGCGTTCTAGGAGCTAGTAAGGAAACAGTAAGCTAGTCAGCAAGCAGTAAGCTACAAAGCAAGCATTACGCGAGCAAGCTAGCAGTAAGATAGTAAGCAAGCAGTAAGCTAGCATGCTAGCAGTGCCCTTGTAAGCAAGCAGGAAGCTGGTAAGAAAGCAGGTAGCTATTGAACATGCAGTAAACAAGTATGCAAGCAGTAAGGTAGAAAGCAAGGAGCAGGCTGCTATGAAACCAGTTAGCTAGTGAGCAAGCAGATTGCAAGTAAGCAAGCAGTAAGCGAGTAAGCTAGCAGCAAGGTAGTAAGCAAGCTGTAGGCTTGTAGGAAAGCAGTTAGCTAGTAAGCAAGCATTGAGCAAATAAGCGAGCTGGGAGCTAGTAAGCAATCAGTGAGCTAGTAAGCAAGCAGTGAGCTAGAAAGCAACCAGGAAGCCTTTAAGCTCGAAGTATGCTGGTAAGGAAGCTGTGAGCTAGTAAGCAAGCAGTGACAGAGTTAGCGAGCTGGGAGCTAGTAAGGAAGCAGTGTGCTAGTATGCAATCAGTAAGCTAGCAAACAACCAGTAAGCTTGCAAGCAAGTAGAAAGCTAGTAAACAGGCAGTACGCTTGTAAGCATGCAGTAAGGTAGTAAGCATTCAGGGAGCTATTAAGGATGCATTAACTCAATCAGCAAGCAGTAAGCTGTTATGAAAGCAGATAGCAAGTAAGCATGTGGTAAGCATGTATGCATGCAGCAAGCTGGTAATCAAGCAGTGAGCTGGTAAGCGAGGAGGGAGCTAGAATGGAAGCATTATGCTAGTAAGCAAGCCGCAGGCTTGTACGCGAGCAAGGTCCTAGTAAGAGAGCAGAATGCTAGTAAACTAGCAGTAAGCTATTAAGGAACGAGTAAGCTAGTAAGCAAGCAATAAACTAGTATGCAACCAGTAAGCTTGTAAGCAAGTAGTAAGCTAGTAAGCAGGCAACAAGCTTGTAATCAAGCAGTAAGCTAGTAAGCAAGCATTGAGCAAATAAGCGAACTGCCGTATCAGGGGGATGGGGGACCATGTCACATGAGGCGGCGACGGTTCTAGCGGGGATGCCGCCCATGGACCTGCTCGCGCGGTCGCACGCGGTGATGTACCGGCACCGCGTCGACCGTCGCGCGGGGGTGGGGGCGGTCCCGGGCGGGCAGGAACCTGCTTGGGGCGATTTGAAGCGCCAGGCCCGGCAGTCCGTGTTGCTCGCGTGGCAGGAGCGGCTGGCTCTGCCAACCGCGGGGCACCGGACTGTCGGGGCTGTTCGGCCACTCCTGAAGGAGTGGCTGGACAGAGGCCATGGCAGCCTCACCTACCGGCTGGCACAGGTATTTTCCGGGCATGGCAGCTTCGGAAGATACCTGTGCCGGATAGGGAAGGAGCCGACGGCGCGTTGCTGCCACTGCGACGCTGAGCAGGACACGGCGGATCATACCCTCGAGGTATGCCCCGCGTGGGAGGGGGAGCGCCGTGTCCTGGTCGGCGTCGTCGGGCGGGATGTCTCGCTGCCGGGCGTGGTGCGCGCCATGCTCGGCAGCGAGGAGAAGTGGAGAGCCGTGGCCTCCTTCTGCGAGAACGTAATGTTGCAGAAGGAGGCCGCGGGGAGGGAGCGCGAGCTTCAGCGGCGCGCTGAAGCTCGCGCTCGTGCGGTGGCCCGAGGTCGTCGCCCGGTCGCGGGGCGTCGCGGGCGGCCGCCTCGGCGTGGCGGATGACCTAGGCTGGGAGGGGGGTCCTGAGGGGACCCTCCTCCCGCCAGGCGACGCCGGGTCGGACCGGTTGGGGGTAGGAGTGCCTCCCCCTACCGGTCCGACGCAAGGGGAGGCACCCTCGACGGTCTGGTGCGGCCATGAACGCCCGGCCGCCGAGGGGTGGAAACGGGGTCGCGGGCGGTTGCGAGTTGGGGCTCGCAGCCGCCACTAAGCGCGGCCCCGGGACGGATAGCGGCGGGATGGAGTGGCCCCGTCCCGCCGCTATGAGGCAGTGTGTCTACTGGGGGGACCGATTGTCCCCCCGGGGGATGGGCGCGAAAGCGCGGGCACGGGGAGGATACCGGAAGAATGCTTCGAGCGATTCCCGGTATCCTCCCAAAGCGTGCCGAAGGGTCACCGTGGGGTTTTTAGTGGGTAGGTCCCGCGCCTGTCGTTGTACGGGCGCGGGGAATCCCACACACCCCTCCCACCTCTCCCCAAGGAGGTGGGAGGGAGTCTTTCGAAGATTTTCCCCACGACAAAAAAAAAAAAAAAAAAAAAAAAAAAAAAAAAGTATCTCCACTCGCGCCGAAACCCACCCCACCAAAACCCTCCCGGATTCCGCCAATTTATGGGCGGCGGAGAGGGGGCAGCGGGCCCACACGGACCCCAGGCCGGAAGGAGATCTGCGGATCTCTCCGACCCGCAAATCCCCCTCAGAGCAATCCCCCGCCCTTGCTAGGGCACGCGCCACGTCCTCCGCGGTGGCCGAGTCGTCCAGCCCACACACGCGCATCTCCGTGCGCTTCGTGGGCCGGGCGACCCGGACACCCCGCTCGCCCAGATGCTCCCGGAGCCTCTGGGCGAGTCGGTCGGCCTTCACGCCGCCGTCTGGACCGGGGATCTCCAGCAGGAGACCCCCAGTCACGGCCCGCTTCGCCCTGACGGAAGCGATGCCAAGCTCTTCCAGGGACACATTGTCCCTGGCGAGCCGCATCGCCTCCGCGAGGGTCAGGTCGCCCCCCTACGCAACGGTCAGCGCTACCGCTGCCGTTTTAGGGGGGCGGCAAAGTTGCGCTTTCGCGGCCTTTCCTTTGACCGTGGGCGGCGGGGGCGGAGGCTGCGCCCGCGAGGCCTTCCTCGCCGCCCTCCTCGCCCTCCGCCCCACCACCTCGCTCCACGACACCCCCCCTTGGGGCGGTGCCGCGGAGGACGCGGGAACCGGGACGACGAGTACGCTTCCCCCCTTGGGGGTCACGACCCGAGGTCCCGGTGTCGCCACGGCGGGCGGAGCCTTGGCTCCCCCCACCTTCGCCTTCCCCGGCCGTGCTGGCACTGGTCGGGGTGGCACCACCCTCCCACCGACCGCTCTTCCGGGGAGGAGCTCCTCCCGGAAGGCGGCCAGCCTCTTATCAATCATGTCCCCTATCCTCCTCAGGAGATCGTCCTCTGAGGAGGACGGGGACTTCTGCGCGGGCGGAGTGCGGGTGGAAGGGTCCGTGGAGGCCCGCACCACCTCCGCCGCACTCCGCTTCATAACGACCGCAGTAGGGCGCGGCGTAGGAGGAGGGAGGAGAGGAGGGAGGGCCGCGCTGTTCCAGCGCGCGTCTGCCCTCAGCCTTCCCCGTCACTCCTCCTCCAACAGGAGCTGCAGACGGGCGTTCCGCCCGCTCAGCTCCCGCGCCGCGTCCCTCATCGTTCGGGCAGCCTGCCTCAGAGCCTCTGCCCCGCCGCTCTTCTGCCTCTTAAACGAGCAGGCAGCGGCCACTTTCTCCACTCGTCTCAGGGACGAGGAGATCCTCTCCGATATCTCCTCGGTCACCTCGTCCCTGAGGCAACGCATCCGGACAACCGGGCTCATCGCCCTGTCCACTCCATTGACGGCCTGCCCCGTCATCTTTCTCTTGGAGCCTATGAGGCTCCTGGTGGAAAAGAAGGACGAGACTGACGCAGTCTCATCGTCCTGCTCCACCCTCCACGAAGCCGGGCCAGGCGCTGGGAGCGGCGCGAGCGCCGTCACTCCAGTCCCAACACCGCCCTCGTCCTCCCTCTCTGACTTACCCCGTCCCATCCCCGTTTTAATTTTAAACTCTATAGTATTCCCACGAGCAGGTCGGAAGAAACGGTCCGCCCGGGCAGAGCCGCCTTACCCGGGTAAGCCTATATACTCCGGGGGTTCGGCAGGTTCCCCGGAGTTGGTCGCTTGGGATTGGGCCTTCTCCCCCAACCATGCATCCCATCGCCGCGCACCATAGCTTAGGATTGGAGGGCGATTTTATAGAGTCGCCATACTCGTGGCCCAGGCGGTTAAGCCAAGACCCCCGTTCCTCCTGCCGTCACGTACTATTCACAAAACCAAAGAAGGAATTGAGGATGGGTCGTTGTGACGACCAACAGGAGGTTTACGGTGTGATAAGCATCAGGTACCTCGGGGTCGCTACGCCCCGTACTGCGGCCGACGATAGCCGGACACAGCCCCTGGGGGCACGTCGACTCCCTACTGCGTCGGTTCTGGGAGATTGAGGAGGTCGCGTCTTCTTCTTCGCTATCGCCGGAAGAAGCTCGATGCGAACAACACTTCGCGCGCACGCATCGTCGCGCGGCTGACGGGCGGTACATTGTACGACTGCCCTTTCGCACCGAGCCGCCTGTTGACATCGGCGAGTCCCGTTCCCGCGCGGTCGCACTCCTGCGATCCCTCGATCACAGATTGAAAAACGACACGACACTAGAAGCGCAATATGTCGAGTTTTTGCGCGAATATGACGCTCTTGGCCATATGGCTCCCGTCAGCACTCCGTTCGCGACGGAGCCGGTCTATTTACCACACCATGCAGTGGTGCACGAGCAGACCTCCAAGCTTCCCCTCAGGGGCTGCCAGCCTTTCAGCTGCAGTACGGGCTTAACGAACCCGGGGTACCCGAGTCATACACACACCGTAAGCCTCCTGTTGGTCGTCACAACGACCCATTCACAATTCTCTATTGGTTTTGTGAATGGTACGTGACGGCAGGAGGAACGGGGGTCTTGGCTTAACCGCCAGGGCCACGAGTATGGCGACTCTATAAAATCGCCCTCCAATCCTAAGCTATGGTGCGCGGCGATGGGATGCATGGTTGGGGGAGAAGGCCCAATCCCAAGCGACCACCTCCGGGGAACCTGCCGAACCCCCGGAGTATATAGGCTTACCCGGGTAAGGCGGCTCTGCCCGGGCGGACCTTTTCTTCCGACCTGCTCGTGGGAATGTTATGGAGTTCAATATTAAAACGGGGATGGGACGGGGTAAGTCAGAGGGGGAGGACGAAGGCGGTGTTGGGACTGGAGTGACGGCGCTCGCGCCGCCTCCAGCGCCTGGCCCGGCTTCGTGGAAGGTGGAGGAGGACGACGAGACTGCGTCAGTCTCGTCCTTCTCCTCCGCCAGGAGCCTCATAGGCTCTAAGAGGAAGAGGACGGGGCAGGCCGTCGTCGAGGTGGGCGGGGCGATGAGCCCGTCGGTGAGGCTGAGTTGCCTCAGGGACGAGGTGACCGAGGAGATATCGGAGAGGATCTCCTCGTCCCTGAGGCGGGTGGAGAAAGTCGCCGCTGCCTGCGCCTTTAAGGGGCAGAAAAGCGGTGGCGCGCAGGCCCTGAAGGCCGCGGCGGAGGAAATGAGGGAGGCGGCGCGGGAGGAGCGACAGGGGAGGAGGAGGGCAGAGGCGCTGTGGAACAGCGCGGCCCTCCCTCCCATCCTCCCTCCTCCTCCACCGCCGCGTCCCTCGGCGGAGGTAAATAAGCGGAGTGCGGCGGCAGTGGTGCGGGGCACCGCGGGCCCCCCCACCCGCACTCCGCCCGTGAAGAAGTCCCCGTCCTTCTCAGAAGACGATCTTCTGAGGAGGATTGGGGACATGATTGATGGCAAGCTGGCCGCCTTCCGGGAGGAGCTCCTCGCCGGAAGAGCGGTCAGCAGGAAGGCGGTGCCTCCCCGACCTGTTCCGGTACAGTCGGGGAAGGCAAAGAAGGGCGGAGTGAAGGCTCCGCCCAGCGTTGCGGCACCAGGGCCCCGGGTCGCGACCCCCAAGGAGGGTGGTGTACCCGTGGTCGCGGTGGTCGCGTCCTCCACGGCACCCTCCCAAGGGGTGGTGGCGTGGAGTGAGGTGGTGGGGCGGAAGGCGAAGCGGGCGGCGAGGAAGGCCTCGCAACCGCAGCCTCCGCCTCCGCCGCCGGCGGCCAAGGTAAAGGCCGCGAAGGTCGGGAAGGCACGACCAGGTCGTCCCCCAAAAACGGCAGCGGTGACGCTGACCGTTGCGCACGGGGGCGACCTGACCCTCGCGGAGGCGATGAGGCTCGCCAGGGAGAATATCTCCCTGGAAGAGCTGGGCATCGCCTCCGTGAGGGCGAAGAGGGCCGTGACCGGGGGTCTCTTGGTGGAGATCCCCGGTGCAGATGGCGGCGCGAAGGCGGATCGTCTCGCCCAGAGGCTCCGGGAGCAGCTGGGCGAGCGAGGTGTCCGGGTCGCCCGGCCCACGAAGCGCACGGAGATGCGCGTTTGTGGGCTGGACGACTCGGTCAGCGCACAGGATGTGTCCCGTGCCCTTGCGAGGGCGGGGGACTGTCCTGTGGAGGACCTGCGGATCGGAGAGATCCGCAGGTCGCCCTCCGGCCTCGGGTCGGTGTGGGCCCGGTGCCCCCTCTCCGCCGCCCGTAAGGTGGCGGAATCCGGGAGGGTGTTGGTGGGGTGGGTTTCGGCGCGGGTGGAAATCCTCGCGCCGCGCCCGCTCCAGTGTCACCGCTGCCTCGAATTGGGGCACGTGAGGCAGTGGTGCACCTCGCCGGTGGACCGCAGCGGTCAGTGTTACCGCTGCGGTGCCAAAGAGCACCGTGCGAGCCAGTGCTCGGCTGCCCCCCACTGCCCGTTGTGTGCGGACATGGGGAGGCCAGCCGATCACAGGGTGGGGAGCAAGAAGTGCTCCCCCCCCCCCTCCCGGAAGGAGAGGAAGAGGCGGGCTGCACCGGCTCCGGTGCCGAGGGCGGTGGCATCGTCCTCCATGGAGGTGGACGGTGCTACGGGGACGGACGGCCGGGAGGAGGCTGGCGCGGCCATTAATTAATGCCGCCCCGCCTCCTCCTCCAGGCCAACCTCAACCACTGCCGCGCGGCACAGGACTTGATGTCCCAAGTCCACGCGGAGTGGGGGGTTGGCCTGGCGGTCGCCGCCGAGCCGTACCGCGTCCCTGATCACCCTCATTGGGTGGGCGACGCGGACGGCTTGGTGGCGACGGTATGGGGAGGGGGCGACGGGTCCCCACCGTTCTCCTTGTTGGAGCGCGGTCGGGGATTCGTCGCCGTGGACTGGGGGGGAGTCGCTTTGGTGGGGTGCTACATTTCGCCCCGTAGCGGTCACGCTGCGTTCGAGCTGTACTTGGCCGAGGTCGCGGCATGCGTGCAGCGCTACGCGGCCCGGCCGGTGCTGGTCCTGGGGGATTTTAATGCCAAGTCGGTGGCTTGGGGATCCCCCAGGACCTCCGTTCGCGGCGGGATCCTGGGCGATTGGGCGGCGGGGCTCGACCTCCGGGTATTGAACCGGGGGTCGGAGCACACATGCGTGCGGCGATATGGGGGGTCCATCGTGGATGGGGGATTCGCGACCCCCAACGCCGTGCGCATGGTGTCGGGTTGGCACGTGGTCGCGGGGGCAGAGACACTCTCCGATCACCGGTACATCCGGATGGAGGTCTCTGCCGCCGCGAGTGCATCCCGACACGGCCGCCTGCGTGGCACCCCACCACGCCGCTGGGCGCTTCGGCGCCTGGACAAGGACGCCCTGATGGCAGCTGCCCTCGCTGCAACTTGGCCGCAGGGAGCGGCCGAGTTGCCGAGCATAGAGGAGGAGGTCGCCCGGCTCGGAGCATTGGTCGCGGGTATTTGCGACGCGGGGATGCCTCGGGTCGGGCGGGCTTCTCCTCGCCGGGCGGTGTACTGGTGGTCGGACGCGATCGCGGAGTTGCGAGTCGCGACTGTCCGCGCCCGACGCCAGTACACCCGCGCGCGCCGTCGTCAACGTACATGCGACGGCGTGGCGCGAGCGAGGGCAGCTGATGACCTGTATGGAGCATGCCGCGTGGCACGGGTTGCTCTGCAGGTCGCCATCAAACGGGCCAAGACCCGGGCATGGAAGGAGCTCCTCCAGACCCTTGATGACGATCCATGGGGGCGCCCATATAAGGTGGTGCTGAATAAGCTCCGCCCGTGGGCGCCCCCCGTCACCGAGGGTGTTGACCCCCGGCTGCTGGAGGACGTGGTCAATACACTCTTCCCAATTGGGGAGAGGGGACCGCGTCCTCCGGCGGCGGCGGCTGTCCCAGTGGAGTGGACGGCCGAGCTGGGGGTCACGCAGGAGGAGCTGGCAGCGGCCATCAGACGGCTCGGGGTTCGTAACACGGCCCCGGGTCCGGATGGTGTGCCCGGCCGGGTTTGGGTCTTGACCCAGGGCGTCCTTGGGGCCGACCTAAGGCGGTTGTTCGACCGCTGCCTGAGGGACGGGCGATTCCCCCCCAGTTGGAAGGTGGCGAGGATGGTCCTCCTCCGGAAGGAGGGTCGGCCCGCGGAGTCTCCCTCCGCATACCGGCCCATTTGTCTCCTCGACGAGGTGGGCAAGCTCTTCGAGCGTGTGATTGCTGCCCGCCTCGTCGAGCACCTGTCGCGGGGTGATCCCGGTCTGGCCGACTGCCAGTTCGGTTTCCGGGGGGGCCGATCGACTATCGACGCGATAGGTCGTGTGAGGGCCCTCTCGGAGGCGGCCGTCGCCCGGGGAGGGGTGGCATTGGCAATATCCTTGGATATTGCCAATGCCTTTAACACCCTCCCCTCGACTATCATCGAGTCCCCCCTTGTCTCAGGGCGGTCGTCGGGGATTATCTCCGCGGCAGGTGGATCGAGTATCCGGGCCGGGATGGTGATATGCGGAGGGAGGTGTACTGCGGTGTTCCGCAGGGGTCGGTCCTCGGGCCACTCCTGTGGAACATCGCGTACGACTCGGTGTTGCGGGCCGGCCTCCCCGACGGCGTCAGCACGGTGTGTTATGCGGATGACACACTGGTGCTGGCCGTCGGGGCGCACTGGGGGAGGGCCATGCGTCGCGCGGAGGAGGGGTCGCAACGCGTCGTCGACCGGATCAGGGGGATGGGGATGACGGTGGCGGTCCATAAGACCGAGGTGATTGCGTTTAATTCACCTCGGCAGGATCCGCCACCCCTTCTGATCCGGGTGGGTGGGGCTGACATTGAGGTGAAGCCCCAGATCAGGTATCTAAGGCTGATCCTCGATAGCCACTGGCGTTTCGAGGAGCATTTCCGCTGCCTGGTCCCCCGGTTGGAAAGGATGGTTGCGGCTCTGGGCCGGATCCTGCCCAACCTGGGGGGCCCGGCGGGCCGAGTTCGTCGCCTCTATGTGGCAATGGTCCAGTCGGTGGCCCTATACGGGGCCCCCGTCTGGGCGGACGACCTGGCTGCCCCCCGGCGCAGCATGACTATGCTGCGTCGGGTGCAGAGGCGCATGGTGCTCAGGGTCGTCCGCGGGTATCGGACCATGTCACATGAGGCGGCGACGGTTCTAGCGGGGATGCCGCCCATGGACCTGCTCGCGCGGTCGCACGCGGTGATGTACCGGCACCGCGTCGACCGTCGCGCGGGGGTGGGGGCGGTCCCGGGCGGGCAGGAACCTGCTTGGGGCGATTTGAAGCGCCAGGCCCGGCAGTCCGTGTTGCTCGCGTGGCAGGAGCGGCTGGCTCTGCCAACCGCGGGGCACCGGACTGTCGGGACGGTTCGGCCACTCCTGAAGGAGTGGCTGGACAGAGGCCATGGCAGCCTCACCTACCGGATGGCACAGGTGTTTTCCGGGCATGGCAGCTTCGGAAGATACCTGTGCCGGATAGGGAAGGAGCCGACGGCGCGTTGCTGCCACTGCGACGCTGAGCAGGACACGGCGGATCATACCCTGGAGGTATGCCCCGCGTGGGAGTGGGAGCGCCGTGTCCTGGTCGGCGTCGTCGGGCGGGATGTCTCGCTGCCGGGCGTGGTGCGCGCCATGCTCGGCAGCGAGGAGAAGTGGAGGGCCGTGGCCTCCTTCTGCGAGAACGTAATGTTGCAGAAGGAGGCCGCGGGGAGGGAGCGCGAGCTTCAGCGGCGCGCTGAAGCTCGCGCTCGTGCGGTGGCCCGAGGTCGTCGCCCGGTCGCGAGGCGTCGCGGGCGGCCGCCTCGGCGTGGCGGATGACCTAGGCTGGGAGGGGGGTCCTGAGGGGACCCTCCTCCCGCCAGGCGGCGCCGGGTCGGACCGGTTGGGGGTAGGAGTGCGTCTCCCTACCGGTCCGACGCAAGGGGAGGCACCCTCGGCGGTCTGGTGCGGCCATGAACGCCCGGCCGCCGAGGGGTGGAAACGGGGTCGCGGGCGGTTGCGAGTTGGGGCTCGCAGCCGCCACTAAGCGCGGCCCCGGGACGGATAGCGGCGGGATGGAGTGGCCCCGTCCCGCCGCTATGAGGCAGTGTGTCTACTGGGGGGACCGATTGTCCCCCCGGGGGATGGGCGCGAAAGCGCGGGCACGGGGAGGATACCGGAAGAATGCTTCGAGCGATTCCCGGTATCCTCCCAAAGCGTGCCGAAGGGTCACCGTGGGGTTTTTAGTGGGTAGGTCCCGCGCCTGTCGTTGTACGGGCGCGGGGAATCCCACACACCCCTCCCACCTCTCCCCAAGGAGGTGGGAGGGAGTCTTTCGAAGATTTTCCCCACGACAAAAAAAAAAAAAAAAAAAAAAAAGGACTTCCAACCCAACGACCTCGTGGTCATCAGGGAGGACAATCTTCCCCCGGGTCAGTGGAGGTTAGGACGAATAGTCAGAGTACACCCCGGTCGAGATGCGCGAGTCCGCGTGGTCTCCATCCGCACGTCGTGCGGAGAAATTGAGCGACCTATCACTGGCCTGGTCCTCCTGCCGGTTGCGGAGGACCCCGACGGCGTGACGGCGGGCGGTGAAAATTCCTAAGGGGCATCGGTCGCCCTTCACGCGGCCGAGGCGGGCGGCATGTTTAGAATAGGGTATAAGAATTAGGATAAGATGTAGAAATACGTTTATTGTACCGTCTCCGCGTCTAGATTAAGGTGCGAGCGGTGTGGATTGCGTGAAAGAGAGAGTGAATGAGTGTTGTGAGAGCGTGTCATGTGTGCCAACGGTTGGCGCGACCGTCGCCGATCTATGGACGAGATTTGAAAGATCAACTGTTTGTCGTGCGCGATCCTGTAACGGCAGAACGATCCAAGCTCCCGATCCAATTGTACGTGATATCGAGAACGGACCTTCGTCGCCCTTCCGCATTCTCCTAGGGAGTTGCCCCTGCAACTGTTATCGGACACGTGCCGACCGCGTCCCAGTTACGCTTGCCGCAGTGTGAACGCTGTGCAATCTTACAATAAATTTGTGACTGTGTGAATTGCTACGCCATTCTTCGCGACCCTGTTCCTCATCCGCGCCTCTTTTCGTCTGTACAAATATGCTAGTAAGCAAGCAGTGAGCTAGTAAGCGAGCAGGGAGCTAGTAAGGAAGCGGTATGTTAGTAAGCAAGCAATAAGCTAGTAAGCAACCAGTACGCTAGTAAGCAACCAGTAAGCTAATAAACCGGCAGTAAGCTTGTAAGCAAGCTGTGAGCTAGTAACCGAGGAGGAAGCTCGTAAGAAAGCACTAAGCTAGTAGGCAAGCAGTGAGCTAGTAAGAAAGCAGAATACTATTGAGCAAGCAGTAAGCTAGTAGGCAAACAGTATGTTAATAACGAAGCAGTAAGCAAGTAAGCTAGCTGTAAGCTATTAAGCAAGCAGTATGCTAGCACGCAAACAGCTGGCAAGTTAGAAAGCAGTGAGCTTGTAAGCGAGCAGTAAGCTAATAAGCAAGCAGCAATGTAATAAGCAAGCAGCAAGCTAGTAAGCATGCAGTAAGCATGTAAGCAAGCAGTAAGCTAGTAACCAAGCAGTGAGCTAGTAAGCGAGCACGGAGCTAGTAAGGAAGTATTATGCCAGTAAGCAAGCACTAAGCTAATAAGCGAGCATGGACCTAGTAAGGGAGCATAATGCTAGTAAGCTAGCAGTAAGATATTAAGGAACCAGTAAGCTAGTAAGCAAGCAGTGAGCTAGTAAGAGAGCAGGAAGCTAGAAAGGAAGCAGCAAGCTAATAAGCAAGCAGAATGCCAGTGAGCAAGCAGCAATGTAATAAGCATGCAGTAAGCCAGTAAGCAGGCAGCAAACTTGTAAGCGAGCAGTAAGCTAGTAAGCAAGCAGTGAGCAAGTAAGCGAGCAGGGAGCTAGTATGGAAGCATTATGCTAGTAAGCAAGCAGTATGCTACTCGGCAACCTGTAAGCTAATAAAGAAGCCGTAAACTGGTGAGAAAGCAGTTAGATAGTGAGCAACAGGTAAGATAGTAAGCAAGTAGTAGGCTAGTAAGAAAGCAATTAGCTGGTAAGAAAGCGGTGCGCAAGTAAGCAAGCTGTAAGCTAGAAAGCAAGCAGCTAGATAGTAAGAAAGCAGTTTGCCAGTGAGCAAGCAAGAAGCTAGTAAGGAAGCAGTAAGCTAGAAACTTAGCAGTGAACAAGTAAGCAAGCAGCGAGGTAGTAAGGATGCCGGAAGAGAGTAAGGTAGCAGTATGCTAGTAAGCACGCAGTAAGCTAGTAAGCAAAAAGTAGGCTAGTAAGCAAACAGCAGGCTAGTCAGAAAGCAGTTAGCTAGTAGGAAAGCAGTAAGCTAGTAAGCTAGTAAGCAAGCAGTAAGCTTGTAAGCAACCAGTAAGCTGGTATGAAAGCAGGTAGCTACTAAGGAAGTAGTAAGCTAGAAAGCAAGCAGTAAGTTTGTAACAAGCAGTGAGTTAGTAATAAAGCAGTAGGTTAGTAAAAAAGCAGTATGTTAGTAACAATGCGGTATGGTAGTAAGCCAGCAGTATGCTAGAAGGCAAGCAGCAGGGTAGCAAGAAAGCAGTTAGCTATTGAGCATGCTATAAACTAGTAATCAAGCAGCGAGCTGGTAAGCATGCAGGAAGCTATTAAGGAAGCAGTAAGCGAGTAAGCTAGCAGTAAGCTAACAAGCAACCACTACGCTAGAAAGCAAGCACCAAGCTAGCAAGCAAGCAGTAAACGAGCATGCTAGCAGTAAGCTAGTAAGCAAGCTGTTATCTAGTAAGCAAGCAGTGAGCTAGTGAGCAAGCAGTAAGCTAGTAAGTAACCAGTAAGCTAGTAGGCAAGCAGTAAGCTGGTAAGGAAGCAGTTAGCTAGTAAGCAACCTGCAGGCTAGTCAGAAAGCAGTTAGCAGGTAGAAAAGCAGTATGCTAGTAAGCAACCAGTAAGGAAGTAAGCTTGCTGTAAGTTAGTAAGCAAGCAGTAAGCTTGAACGGAAGCAGCTGGCTAGTAAGAAAACAGTTAACTGGTAAGAAAGCAGTAAGCTAGTAATCAAGCAGTAAGCTTGTATGGAAGCATTGAGATAGTAAGCGAGCAGTGAGCTAGTAAGAATGCTGAATGCTAGTAAGGAAGCAATTAGCTAGTACGTATACTTGGTTACCGCTTGCTTAATAGCTAACTGTATTCTTACTAGCCTGCTGCTTGCTTTCTAGCTCACTGCTTCCTTACTAGTGTTACGTCGTCCGTACGACGTTTGATTTAGTACGTTCCTTATTGCTATATTCCATACTTTGTTATATTGATTTAGTATATTGTTCATTAATGTTCGATTTAGTATATTCCCTATTATAAAATAATATTTAGTATTACAAATTTATATCAACATTGTATTGCGTTATTTCATTTATGCATAATTAAAGAATGGAAGTATACGAGAATTTATATTGTTAATTAAAGAATGGTAGTATGCGAGAATTTATATTGTTAAGTAAAGAATGGAAGTATGCGAGAGTTTATATTGTTAATTAAAGAATGGACGTACGTGAGAGTTTATATTGTCAATTAAGGATGGAAGTATGTGTGAGTTTATATTGTTAATTAGGAATGGAAGTATGTGAGAGTTTATATTGTTAATTAAGAATAAGAGAATTTATATTGTCAATTAGGAACGTAAGAATTAGTTAAGTAAGGCTCATTAGAAATAACCATTTACTGAACATTGTAACAAATTCCAATTCCGACACCCGTTATGCACATTTCATCGAACACCCGGTATGTGGTACCGAGATAACAGCATCCGGCCAACTCGCGCGTGGAGCCCAGGCGCTGAGTCAGCGGATTCCAGAGAGAGAGAGAACGCAGGAGGCGTAGCCGTCCTCTTCACGCCAGTAGCTGCTGACGCAGCATCGCTGTCTCTCAATAGCTGCACCGTGCTAACCACCAGTTGCTGAGGTTGCAACTCCGTCTCGCTCCAGGCAGGGTTTATCAACGCTGTTTCTTTCCAACCTGGGAGAAGGAACTCATATAAATTAAGCGCTCAATCAAGAGCATCGCTTTTAGTCGGTGCCTTTTAGTCGTCGCTTCTAGTCGCCGCTAATTGTCCACAGCTTATTGGCTTATTGCTCATTGTTCGGTGCAGTTAGTCAGTATGTCAATTTCTCGCGTCAATTATTAATTAACAACTTCACGGCCCGAGCAAGGGGTCTCCTATTGTAATAAGTAATAAACTACATATTAAGACTAAACGTTCACAATTCTTATAAACCTCAACGACTCGACATCGCTTATAAATAATTAAAACTTCGCTTTCGAACAAGTTTAAAGATAGAAAGTCAATTACTTGAATCTTCGGCATTGAGTTTAATCCGAATCAAAATCAGAGTTGAATATATAAGTATCTGGGCTGTGTATTCCTAAAATACGACCACACCTATACCTAATATTCCTATTTCGGTTCAAGCATTATCTATCTGTGCCCACCAGAGGCATGGGATTTTGTGGAACACCCATTTCCGCCTTTAAAACTCGTACCAAATTCTAATTCAAGACCTGTCTATCTGTGCCCACCAGTGGCATGGGACAGCGTGGAGAATTTATCCGTCATTCCTCTTGAAATCGGAATAGCTCAAAGGAGATCTATCCGTGCCCACCAGAGGCACGGGGTTTCACTGAGAAGTATACGAGATTGAGAGACTTTCCAGACGAGTATTTTTGTTGGTCGCGTAAATTTGTTGATAACCTGTTAATACAATATTAAAGAGCCTCAATGCCAAAGACACGTCGTGCGGGGCGTAAAATCCAGTTACGTAAATTATTCGCGGAGCTATATGAACCAGCGGTCGCGAAACGAACCCGTTAGGGATTCGCGGGGTTCCTGTCGTAACATTCATCGTGAAGATCCAATACCCGGTCATCACAGGCGTAACTTCATTAACCACCATCGTGGAATACGGGGTAAAGCCGTGGCAGAGCTTCGCCGTACCGACGCCAGCTATCCAGGCAGCACACCAGACAGCAGCAGCCGTAGCCGACCCTCGCCTGCGACAGGACAACCTTTCCATGCCAGAACTGGAATAGAACACGAAGGCAGCGCTACCTCTTCGGTCGGCACCTTATCGACAGCACGCTTCATCACCAGCTGTTGCAAGCCGTTCTATCAACCACCGATACCGGCAAGTTATCATCCAACGGTGAGTTCCTCCGTACCGTGCGTTAATTCCCGGTTAGAAGTGGACGAAAATGCCTCGTGAACCAAAAATAATACTCAAAACGTTACGAAACGGACTCGTGGTGATTTCCTTTTATTTTTACCGCGACGAAAACCCGGGGCGAGACATATTTTTTGTGGCAGCGGTGGGATGTTCGAATGGTCCGGTCGGAAACAGTAGAAGCACGTTTAGGCTAGGGACAAGCGTTTCTAGAATTTTAATTTTAATTTTCACATCGCAAACATGAGCAGTAAAGATAGCATGAGTACGCGTTCAAAAGGGGCAGCAAACTTGCTAACTGTCTTACTGCTTTCTTACCAGCTTACTGGTTGCTTGGTAGACCATTGCTTGCTTACAAGCATACTGCTTTTTTACTAGCTCACTGCTGGCTTACCAGCTGACTGCTTGCTTACTAGCTTCCTCCTCGCTTACTAGCTCACAGCTTGCATACTAGCTCACTGCTTGCCTACAAGTTAATTGCTTTCATAACAGCTTACTACTTGCTTACTGGCTTGTTGCTTGCCCTCTAGCTTACTGCTTGCTTACTAGCTTACTTCATGCTTAATAGCATGTTGCCTGCTTTCTTGCTTAGTGCTTCCTTACTAGCTTCCTGCTTGCTTACTAGCTTACTGCTTCCTTACTAGCTCCCTGCTCGCTTACTAGCTTGCTGCTTGCTTTCTAGCTTACTACTTGCTTACTAGCTTTCCAGTTGCTTACTACCTTACGGCTTGGTTACTAGCATACAAATTTCTTACTAACTTACTGCTTTTTTACCAGCTTACTGCTTGCTTACAATTTCACTGGTTGCTTACTAGCTTACAACTCGCTTACTATCATACTACCTCCTTTCTAGCTTCAACCTCGCCTAGCTCACTGCTTGCTTACCAGATTGCTGCTGGCATACACGCTTTCTGCTTGCTTGCTAGCCTGTTGCTTGCTTACTAGCCCGCCGCTTGCTTTCTTGGTTACTCTTTGCTTACTAGCATACTGATTTCTTACCTACTTACTGAATTGTCACTGGCTTACTGTTTGCATACAAGCTTACTGGTTGCTTACTAGCTCACAGCTTGCCTACTAGCTGACTGCTTGCTTACTAGCTTACTGCTTGCTTTTTGGCATACTGCTTGCCTACTAGCTTACCGCTTTCTTACTAGTTAACTGCTTCCTGACTAACCTGCTGCCTGCTTGCTTACTATGTCACCGCTAGCTTACTAGCTCACTGCCTGCTTACTAGCTTACTGCTTGCATACTCGCTAACTGCTGTCTTACTAGCCTGCCTCTTGCTCACTAGCTAACTGCTTTCTTACTAGCTTACTGCTTGTATACTAGCTTACTGCTTTCTTACTAGTTAACTGCTTCCTAACTAACCTGCTGCCTGCTTGCTTACTATCTTACCGCTTGGTTACTAGCTCACTGTCTGCTTACTATCTTACCGCTTGCTTACTAGCTCACTGTCTGCTTACTATCTTACCGCTTGCTTACTAGCTCACTGTCTGCTTACTAGCTTCCACCTCGCATACTAGCTCACTACTTGATTACTAGCATACTGCTTGCTCACTAGCTTACTACATGCTTACTATATAACTGCTTCCTTACCAGCTTACTACTTGTGTACTACATTACTAGTTGCTTACTAGCTTACTACTTGCTTACCAGCTTACTGCTTGCTTACGAGCTTTCTCATTACTTACTAACCTACTTCTTGCTTAGTAGAATACTACTTCCGTACTGGATTACCGCTTGCTTACTAGCTAAATGGTATCTTACTCGCTAATTGCTTTCTCACTGGTCTGCTGCTTACTAACTAGCCTACTTGTTGCATACTAGCTTGCTGCATGCTTACTAGCATACTGCTTGCTTACTAGTTTGTTGCTTGCTTACTAGCCTACTTGTTGCTTACTAGCTTACTGCTTGCTTACTATCACACTGCTTGCTTACTGACTTACTGCTGCCATGCTAGATTACTGCTCACTTACTGCCTGATTACAAGCAGTAAGCTAGTAAACAAGCAGTGAGCTAGTAAGCAAGCAGTGAGCTAGTAAGCGAGGGGGAAGCTAGTAAGGAAGGTGTATGCCAGTAAGCAAGCTGTAGGCTAGAAGCAAGCAGCAAGCTATTAAGCTAGCAGTAAGCTGGAACGCAAGCAGCAGGCTAGCAAGAAAGAAGTTAGCTATTAAGCAGGCTGTAAGCTAGCTAGCAAGCTGTAAGTGTGTAAGCTAGCAGTAAGCTAGTAAGCAAGACATAAACTAGTAAGCAGGCAGCTTGCTCGTACAGGTGCAGTATGCTAGAAAGCAACCAGTAAGCTAGTAATCAAGCAGCAGGCTAGTATGAAAGAACTTAGCTAGTAAGAAAGCAGTGGGATAGTAAGCAAGCAGGGAGCTGGTAAGGAAGCAGTATGCTAGTAAGCAAGCAATAAGCTAGTAAGTAAGAAGTAAGCTGGTAAGCAACCAGTAAGCTTGTAAGCATGCAGTAAACTTGTAAACAAGCAGCAGTCCAGTCAGAAAGCAGTTATCTGGTAAGAAAGCAGTATGATGATAAGTAAGCTGTAAGCTGAGAAGCAAGCAGCAAGATAGTAAACAAGCAGTAGGCTAGTAAGCAAGCAGTAAGCTTGTAAGCATGCAGTAAGCTTGTAAGCAAGCAGCAGTCTAGTCAGAAAGCTGTTATCTGGAAAGGAAGCAGTATGCTGATAAGTAAGCTGTAAGCTGAGAAGCAAGCAGCAAGATAGTAAACAAGCAGTGAGGTTGTAAGCATGCAGGACGCTAGTAAGGATGCAGTACGCTAGTGAGCAACCAGTCAGCTAGAAAGCAAGCAACAAGCCAGTAACAAGGCACAAAGTTACTAACATAGTAGTAAGTTAGTAAGCAAGCAGGAAGCTAGTAGGGAAGCATTCGGCTAATAAGAGAGCTGTAGGTTAGTAAGAAAGCAGCAAGTTAGGAAGAAAGCAGGAATGTAATTAGAAGGCGGTTAGCTAGTAAGAAAGCACTTAGTTACTAAGAACGCAGAGGGCTAGTAAGCGTGCAGGGAGCTACTCAGGAAGCAGTATGCTACTAAGCAAGCAGAAAGCCATTAAGTAACCAGTAAGCTAGTTAGCAAGCAGTCAATTGGTAAGAAAGCTGTTACCTAGTGAGGAAGTAGTAAGCTAGTAAGCATGCAGTAAACTAGTAAGAAAGCAGTAAACTTGTGAGCAAGCTGAAATCTAGTAGGCAAGCCGTGAGCTAGTAAGCGGACAGGGACGTAGTGAGAAAGCTGTAAACTAGGATGCAAGTGGAAAGCGGTTAAGAAAGCAGTTAACTAGTAAGCAAGCATTAATCTAGTGAGCAACCAGTAAGCTACTAAGCAAGCAGTGAGACAGAAAGTGATGAGGAAGTCAGTATGGAAGCAGTGAGCTTGCAACGAAGCAGCTGCCTAGTCAGAAAGCAGTTAACAAGTAAGAAAGCAGTATGCTAGTATGCATGCAGTATGCTAGAAAGCAAGCAGCGAGCAAGTAAGCAAACAGTAAGCTAGATAGCAAGCAGCTGGCTAGTAAGCATGCTGTAAGCGAGCAGCTGGCGAGTAAGCTAGCAGTGAGTTAGTAAGCAAGCAGTTGGTTAGTAAGCAAGTAGTAAGCTAGTAAGCAAGTAGTAACCTAGAAAGCATGCAGTGAGCTAGTAAGCAAGCAGTACGCTGGTAAGGAAGCAGTTACATAGTATGGAAGTGGTAAGCTAGTAAGCATGCAGTAAGCTAGAAAGCAAGCAGTGAGCTTGTAAGCGAGCAGGGAGCTCGTAATGTAGCAGTATGCTAGTAAGCAAGCAGTAAGGTAGTAAGCAAGCTGTAAGCTAATAGGCAAGCTGTGAGCCAGTAAGCACGCGGTAAGGTAGTAAGCAAGCAGTAATCGAGGAGGAACCTAGTAAGGAAGCAGAACGCTAGTATGCAAGCTGTTCGCAACTAAGCAAACAGTAGGCATGTAAGCAAGCAGCAGACTAGCCAGAAAGCTGCTGGGAAGTAAGAAAGCAGCATGCTAGGATGGAAGTCGTAAGCTAGTAAGCAAGCAGCAAGCTAGTAAATTAGAAGGAAGCTAGAAAGCTTGCAGTTTGATAGTTATCAATCTATAAGCTAGTAAGCAACCAGGAAGCTTGTAAGCGAGCAGGGACCTAGTAACGGAGCATAATGCTGGTAAGCAAGCAGCGGGCTAGTAAGGAAGGAATTAGCTAGTATGCAAGCAGTAACCTAGTGTGCAAGCAGTTAGCTTGAAAGCGAAGATGAAGCTAGCTAGGAAGCAGTATGCTAGACAGCATGCAGTAAGCTAGTAAGCAACGAGCAAGCCAATTAGCAACCAGGCAGCTGCTTAGGAAGCACTAAGCTAGAAAGCAAGCACCAGGCTAGTATGCAAGCAGTATCCTGATACGAAGCAAGTAAGCTAGTAATCAAACAGCAGGTTAGTAAGGAAGCAGCTAGTTAGTAAGAAAGCAGTTTGCCAGTAAGCAAGCAGTAAGCTAGTGAGCAAGCAGTGCGCTAATAAGCGAGGAGGAAGCTAGTAAGGAACCATAATGCTAGAAAGGAAGTAGTAAGCTATTAAGAGACAAGTAATCTAGTAAGCAAGCGACAGGCTAGTAACGAAGCAATTAGCTAGTAAGAAAGCAGTTTGCTAGTAAGCAAGCAGTCAGCTTGTAAGCAAGCTGTGGGCTAGTCAGAAAGTAGTACGTTTATAAGCATGCAGTAAGCTAATTAGCATTCAGTAAGCTTGTAAGCAACCAGTACGCTAGTAAGCAAACGGTTAGCTACTAAGCAAGCTGTAAGCTAGTAAGCGAGCTGGGACCTAGTAAGGAAGCAGTAAGTTAGTAACAAAACAGTAAGCTAGTAAGCAAGCAGGAAGCTGCTAAGAAAGCATTTGGCTGCTAAGAAAGAAGTTAGCTAGGAAGCAAGGAGTAAGCTAATAAGCATGCAGTAAGCCAGTAAGCAACCAGTAAGCCAGATCTCAAGCAGCGAGTTAGTAAGCAAGCAGTATGCGAGTAAGCAAGAAGTGAGCCAGAAAGGGTGCAGAAAGCTAGTGAGGAAGCAGTAAGCGAGTAAGTAAGCAGTGAGCTAGAAAGCCAGCTGGAAGCTAGTAAGCAAGCAGGAAGTTAGAAATCATGCATCATGCTAGTAAGCAAGCAGTGAGCGAGTAAGCTAGCAGTAAGCTAGAGAGCATGCAGCTAGCTTTGAGCAAGCCGTAAGCTAGAGAGGAATCCAGAATGCTAGCAGGAAAGCAGTTAGCTATTATGCAATCAGTAAGACAGTATGCAAGCAGCAAGCTAGTAAACAAGCAGGAAGCCAGTAAGGAAGCAGTAAGCTAGTAAGCAAGCAGTGATATAGTAAGCGAGGTGGAAGCTAGTAAGAAAGCAGTGTGCTAGTAAGCAAGCTGTAAGCTGTGAAGCGAGCAGTGTGCTAGTAAGCAAGCAGTAAGCTAGTAAGCAACCAGCAAGCTAGTATGGAAGCAACAGGCTAGTATGAAAGCACTTAGCTAGTAAAAGAGCAGTATGCTAGTATTGAGGATCTATCTTTGTGATAGATTTCCCCAATCGCTTGCCGCAGAAAGAGGAAGGAATAAATTGTTGAAACGGTATATTGTGTAAGACATGGAGTCGACAAAATATGTGGGAGACTTTTCTCCGCGGTCTGGGTTGTCGCACGACTAACTTCAAACCGGGAAAAATCCCGGCTATATATGCGTCGCCAAATGGTCGGCAAACGTATTAATTGTATGACATGACCTCGGCCGGCGTCGAACAGAGTAAAATCGCGATGATTCGGAAATACAAAGTATATCTATTCTCAACACTCCCACTTATTTTGAATGTCCGCTTATATTTAATTTTTCTCTCGGATAGCAAACCGGTTGCCTTTGCGAAGGCTTAGCAAAGATATCAGCCAATTGTTCTTTCGATTGAACATATCTAATTTCTACTTCTCCGCGATTAACGACACCACGAGTAAAATGGTACTTTATACCGATGTGTTTCGAGCGCTTATGGTTTTCGGAAGTATTAGCAATTTTTATGGCCGCTTGGTTATCAACAAAAGCAGGGACGATATTGCACACAACATCCAATTCATTCAACATACGACGTAACCAAACCGCTTCTTTCACGCCGTGAGCTAACGTGATATATTCCGACTCAGCGGTCGGAAGGGCAACGACATTCTGCAATTGACTGGACCATCCCTCAGGGGCTGCCAGCCTTTCAGCTGCAGTACGGGCTTAACGAACCCGGGGTACCCGAGTCATACACACACCGTAAGCCTCCTGTTGGTCGTCACAACGACCCATTCACAATTCCCGATTGGTTTTGTGAATGGTACGTGACGACAGGAGGAACGGGGGTCTTGGCTTAACCGCCTGGGCCACGAGTATGGCGACTCTATAAAATCGCCCTCCAATCCTAAGCTATGGTGCGCGGCGATGGGATGCATGGTTGGGGGAGAAGGCCCAATCCCAAGCGACCACCTCCGGGGAACCTGCCGAACCCCCGGAGTATATAGGCTTACCCGGGTAAGGCGGCTCTGCCCGGGCGGACCTTTTCTTCCGACCTGCTCGTGGGAATATTATGGAGTTCAATATTAAAACGGGGATGGGACGGGGTAAGTCAGAGGGGGAGGACGAAGGCGGTGTTGGGACTGGAGTGACGGCGCTCGCGCCGCCTCCAGCGCCTGGCCCGGCTTCGTGGAAGGTGGAGGAGGACGACGAGACTGCGTCAGTCTCGTCCTTCTCCTCCACCAGGAGCCTCATAGGCTCTAAGCGGAAGAGGACGGGGCAGGCCGTCGTCGAGGTGGGCGGGGCGATGAGCCCGTCGGTGAGGCTGAGTTGCCTCAGGGACGAGGTGACCGAGGAGATATCGGAGAGGATCTCCACGTCCCTGAGGCGGGTGGAGAAAGTCGCCGGTGCCTGCGCCTTTAAGGGGCAGAAAAGCGGTGGCGCGGAGGCCCTGAAGGCCGCGGCGGAGGAAATGAGGGAGGCGGCGCGGGAGCTCAGAGGGCGGAACGCCCGTCTGCAGCACCTGTTGGAGGAGGAGCGACAGGGGAGGAGGAGGGCAGAGGCGCTGTGGAACAGCGCGGCCCTCCCTCCCATCCTCCCTCCTCCTCCACCGCCGCGTCCCTCGGCGGAGGTAAATAAGCGGAGTGCGGCGGCAGTGGTGCGGGGCACCGCGGGCCCCTCCACCCGCACTCCGCCCGTGAGGAAGTCCCCGTCATCCTCAGAAGACGATCTTCTGAGGAGGATTGGGGACATGATTGATGGCAAGCTGGCCGCCTTCCGGGAGGAGCTCCTCGCCGGAAGAGCGGTCAGCAGGAAGGCGGTGCCTCCCCGACCTGTTCCGGTACAGTCGGGGAAGGCAAAGAAGGGCGGAGTGAAGGCTCCGCCCAGCGTTGCGGCACCAGGGCCCCGGGTCGCGACCCCCAAGGGGGGTGGTGTACCCGTGGTCGCGGTGGTCGCGTCCTCCACAGCACCCTCCCAAGGGGGGGTGGTGTGGAGTGAGGTGGTGGGGCGGAAGGCGAAGCGGGCGGTGAGGAAGGCCTCGCAACCGCAGCCTCCGCCTCCGCCGCCGGCGGCCAAGGTAAAGGCCGCGAAGGTCGGGAAGGCACGACCAGGTCGTCCCCCAAAAACGGCAGCGGTGACGCTGACCGTTGCGCAGGGGGGCGACCTGACCCTCGCGGAGGCGATGCGGCTCGCCAGGGAGAATATCTCCCTGGAAGAGCTGGGCATCGCCTCCGTGAGGGCGAAGAGGGCCGTGACCGGGGGTCTCTTGCTGGAGATCCCCGGTGCAGAAGGCGGCGCGAAGGCGGATCGTCTCGCCCAGAGGCTCCGGGAGCAGCTGGGCGAGCGAGGTGTCCGGGTCGCCCGGCCCACGAAGCGCACGGAGATGCGCGTTTGTGGGCTGGACGACTCGGTCAGCGCACAGGATGTGTCCCGTGCCCTTGCGAGGGCGGGGGACTGTCCTGTGGAGGACCTGCGGATCGGAGAGATCCGCAGGTCGCCCTCCGGCCTCGGGTCGGTGTGGGCCCGGTGCCCCCTCTCCGCCGCCCGTAAGGTGGCGGAATCCGGGAGGGTGTTGGTGGGGTGGGTTTCGGCGCGAGTGGAAATCCTCGCGCCGCGCCCGCTCCAGTGTCACCGCTGCCTCGAATTGGGGCACGTGAGGCAGTGGTGCACCTCGCCGGTGGACCGCAGCGGTCAGTGTTACCGCTGCGGTGCCAAAGAGCACCGTGCGAGCCAGTGCTCGGCGGCCCCCCACTGCCCGCTGTGTGCGGACATGGGGAGGCCAGCCGATCACAGGGTGGGGAGCAAGAAGTGCTCCCCCCCCTCCCGGAAGGAGAGGAAGAGGCGGGCTGCACCGGCTCCGGTGCCAAGGGCGGTGGCATCGTCCTCCATGGAGGTGGACGGTGCTACGGGGACGGACGGCCGGGAGGAGGCTGGCGCGGCCATTAATTAATGCCGCCCCGCCTCCTCCTCCAGGCCAACCTCAACCACTGCCGCGCGGCACAGGACTTGATGTCCCAAGTCCTCGCGGAGTGGGGGGTTGGCCTGGCGGTCGCCGCCGAGCCGTACCGCGTCCCTGATCACCCTCATTGGGTGGGCGACGCGGACGGCTTGGAGGCGACGGGTCCCCACCGTTCTCCTTGTTGGAGCGCGGTCGGGGATTCGTCGCCGTGGACTGGGGGGGAGTCGCTGTGGTGGGGTGCTACATTTCGCCCCGTAGCGGTCACGCTGCGTTCGAGCTGTACTTGGCCGAGGTCGCAGCATGCGTGCAGCGCTACGCGGCCCGGCCGGTGCTGGTCCTGGGGGATTTTAATGCCAAGTCGGTGGCTTGGGGATCCCCCAGGACCTCCGTTCGCGGCGGGATCCTGGGCGATTGGGCGGCGGGGCTCGACCTCCGGGTATTGATCCGGGGGTCGGAGCACACATGCGTGCGGCGATATGAGGGGTCCATCGTGGATGTTGGATTCGCGACCCCCAACGCCGTGCGCATGGTGTCGGGTTGGCACGTGGTCGCGGGGGCAGAGACACTCTCCGATCACCGGTACATCCGGATGGAGGTCTCTGCCGCCGCGAGTGCATCCCGACACGGCCGCCTGCGTGGCACCCCACCACGCCGCTGGGCGCTTCGGCGCCTGGACAAGGACGCCCTGATGGCAGCTGCCCTCGCTGCAACTTGGCCGCAGGGAGCGGCCGAGTTGCCGAGCATAGAGGAGGAGGTCGCCCGGCTCGGAGCATTGGTCGCGGGTATTTGCGACGCGGCGATGCCTCGGGTCGGGCGGGCTTCTCCTCGCCGGGCGACGGCGTGGCGCGAGCGAGGGCAGCTGATGACCTGTATGGAGCATACCGCGTGGCGCGGGTTGCTCTGCAGGTCGCCATCAAACGGGCCAAGACCCGGGCATGGAAGGAGCTCTTCCAGACCCTTGATGACGATCCATGGGGGCGCCCATATAAGGTGGTGCTGAATAAGCTCCGCCCGTGGGCGCCCCCCGTCACCGAGGGTCTTGACCCCCGGCTGCTGGAGGACGTGGTCAATACACTCTTCCCAATTGGGGAGAGGGGACCGCGTCCACCGGCGGCGGCGGCTGTCCCAGTGGAGTGGACGGCCGAGCTGGGGGTCACGCAGGAGGAGCTGGCAGCGGCCATCAGACGGCTCGGGGTTCGTAACACGGCCCCGGGTCCGGATGGTGTGCCCGGCCGGGTTTGGGTCTTGACCCAGGGCGTCCTTGGGGCCGACCTCAGGCGGTTGTTCGACCGCTGCCTGAGGGACGGGTGATTCCCCCCCAGTTGGAAGGTGGCGAGGATGGTCCTCCTCCGGAAGGAGGGTCGGCCCGCGGAGTCTCCCTCCGCATACCGGCCCATTTGTCTCCTCGACGAGGTGGGCAAGCTCTTCGAGCGTGTGATTGCTGCCCGCCTCGTCGAGCACCTGTCGCGGGGTGATCCCGGTCTGGCCGACTGCCAGTTCGGTTTCCGGGGGGGCCGATCGACTATCGACGCGATAGGTCGTGTGAGGGCCCTCTCGGGGGCGGCCGTCTCCCGGGGAGGGGTGGCATTGGCAAAATCCTTGGATATTGCCAATGCCTATAACACCCTCCCCTGGGAAGAGATAAGGAGGGGACTCGAATATCATCGAGTCCCCCCTTGTCTCAGGGCGGTCGTCGGGGATTATCTCCGCGGCAGGTGGATCGAGTATCCGGGCCGGGATGGTGATATGCGGAGGGAGGTGTACTGCGGTGTTCCGCAGGGGTCGGTCCTCGGGCCACTCCTGTGGAACATCGCGTACGACTCGGTGTTGCGGGCCGGCCTCCCCGACGGCGTCAGCACGGTGTGTTATGCGGATGACACACTGGTGCTGGCCGTCGGGGCGCACTGGGGGAGGGCCATGCGTCGCGCGGAGGAGGGGTCGCAACGCGTCGTCGACCGGATCAGGGGGATGGGGATGACGGTGGCGGTCCATAAGACCGAGGTGATTGCGTTTCATTCACCTCGGCAGGATCCGCCACCCCCTCTGATCCGGGTGGGTGGGGCTGACATCGAGGTGAAGCCCCAGATCAGGTATCTAGGGCTGATCCTCGATAGCCACTGGCGTTTCGAGGAGCATTTCCGCTGCCTGGTCTCCCGGTTGGAAAGGATGGTTGCGGCTCTGGGCCGGATCCTGCCCAACCTGGGGGGCCCGGCGGGCCGAGTTCGTCGCCTCTATGTGGCAATGGTCCAGTCGGTGGCCCTATACGGGGCCCCCGTCTGGGCGGACGACCTGGCTGCCTCCCGGCGCAGCATGACTATGCTGCGTCGGGTGCAGAGGCGCATGGCGCTCAGGGTCGTCCGCGGGTATCGGACCATGTCACATGAGGCGGCGACGGTTCTAGCGGGGATACCGCCCATGGACCTGCTCGCGCGGTCGCACGCGGTGATGTACCGGCACCGCGTCGACCGTCGCGCGGGGGTGGGGGCGGTCCCGGGCGGGCAGGAACCTGCTTGGGGCGATTTGAAGCGCCAGGCCCGGCAGTCCGTGTTGCTCGCGTGGCAGGAGCGGCTGGCTCTGCCAACCGCGGGGCACCGGACTGTCGGGGCTGTTCGGCCACTCCTGAAGGAGTGGCTGGACAGAGGCCATGGCAGCCTCACCTACCGGCTGGCACAGGTATTTTCCGGGCATGGCAGCTTCGGAAGATACCTGTGCCGGATAGGGAAGGAGCCGACGGCGCGTTGCTGCCACTGCGACGCTGAGCAGGACACGGCGGATCATACCCTGGAGGTATGCCCCGCGTGGAAGGGGGAGCGCCGTGTCCTGGTCGCCGTCGTCGGGCGGGATGTCTCGCTGCCGGGCGTGGTGCGCGCCATGCTCGGCAGCGAGGAGAAGTGGAGGGCCGTGGCCTCCTTCTGCGAGAACGTAATGTTGCAGAAGGAGGCCGCGGGGAGGGAGCGCGAGCTTCAGCGGCGCGCTGAAGCTCGCGCTCGTGCGGTGGCCCGAGGTCGTCGCCCGGTCGCGAGGCGTCGCGGGCGGCCGCCTCGGCGTGGCGGATGACCTAGGCTGGGAGGGTGGTCCTGAGGGGACCCTCCTCCCGCCAGGCGGCGCCGGGTCGGACCGGTTGGGGGTAGGAGTGCCTCCCCCTACCGGTCCGACGCAAGGGGAGGCACCCTCGGCGGTCTGGTGCGGCCATGAACGCCCGGCCGCCGAGGGGTGGAAACGGGGTCGCGGGCGGTTGCGAGTTGGGGCTCGCAGCCGCCACTAAACGCGGCCCCGGGACGGATAGCGGCGGGCAGGAGTGGCCCCGTCCCGCCGCTATGAGGCAGTGTGTCTACTGTGGGGACCGATTGTCCCCCCGGGGGATGGGCGCGAAAGCGCGGGCACGGGGAGGATACCGGAAGAATGCTTCGAGCGATTCCCGGTATCCTCCCAAAGCGTGCCGAAGGGTCACCGTGGGGTTTTTAGTGGGTAGGTCCCGCGCCTGTCGTTGTACGGGCGCGGGGAATCCCACACACCCCTCCCACCTCTCCCCAAGGAGGTGGGAGGGAGTCTTTCGAAGATTTTCCCCACGACAAAAAAAAAAAAAAAAAAAAAAAAAAAAAAAAAAAAAAAAAAATTGACTGGACCACGAAATTGGTCCACTATTCAAAATATAGACAAATCCACTCTTAGATCTTCGAGTCTCTGAGCATCCGGCATAATGAGCATCCGTGAATCCCGAAATATCAAGCGAACTCCCACTATTTCCGTAAACTATTCCGTGATCACGTGTTCCATTTAAATAACGCATTATTTTCTTTACCGATTGCCAATGAGTGTCGTCGTAGGAACTCAAAAATTGACTTTTTTTTTTTTTTTTTTTTTTTTTTTTTTTTTTTTTTTTTTGTCGTGGGGAAAATCTTCGAAAGACTCCCTCCCACCTCCTTGGGGAGAGGTGGGAGGGGTGTGTGGGATTCCCCGCGCCCGTACAACGACAGGCGCGGGACCTACCCACTAAAAACCCCACGGTGACCCTTCGGCGCGCTTTGGGAGGATACCGGGAATCGCTCGAAGCATTCTTCCGGTATCCTCCCCGTGCCCGCGCTTTCGCGCCCATCCCCCGGGGGGACAATCGGTCCCCCCAGTAGACACACTGCCTCATAGCGGCGGGACGGGGCCACTCCATCCCGCCGCTATCCGTCCCGGGGCCGCGTTTAGTGGCGGCTGCGAGCCCCAACTCGCAACCGCCCGCGACCCCGTTTCCACCCCTCGGCGGCCGGGCGTTCATGGCCGCACCAGACCGCCGAGGGTGCCTCCCCTTGCGTCGGACCGGTAGGGGGAGGCACTCCTACCCCCAACCGGTCCGACCCGGCGCCGCCTGGCGGGAGGAGGGTCCCCTCAGGACCCCCCTCCCAGCCTAGGTCATCCGCCACGCCGAGGCGGCCGCCCGCGACGCCTCGCGACCGGGCGACGACCTCGGGCCACCGCACGAGCGCGAGCTTCAGCGCGCCGCTGAAGCTCGCGCTCCCTCCCCGCGGCCTCCTTCTGCAACATTACGTTCTCGCAGAAGGAGGCCACGGCCCTCCACTTCTCCTCGCTGCCGAGCATGGCGCGCACCACGCCCGGCAGCGAGACATCCCGCCCGACGACGCCGACCAGGACACGGCGCTCCCCCTCCCACGCGGGGCATACCTCCAGGGTATGATCCGCCGTGTCCTGCTCAGCGTCGCAGTGGCAGCAACGCGCCGTCGGCTCCTTCCCTATCCGGCACAGGTATCTTCCGAAGCTGCCATGCCCGGAAAACACCTGTGCCATCCGGTAGGTGAGGCTGCCATGGCCTCTGTCCAGCCACTCCTTCAGGAGTGGCCGAACCGCCCCGACAGTCCGGTGCCCCGCGGTTGGCAGAGCCAGCCGCTCCTGCCACGCGAGCAACACGGACTGCCGGGCCTGGCGCTTCAAATCGCCCCAAGCAGGTACCTGCCCGCCCGGGACCGCCCCCACCCCCGCGCGACGGTCGACGCGGTGCCGGTACATCACCGCGTGCGACCGCGCGAGCAGGTCCATGGGCGGCATCCCCGCTAGAACCGTCGCCGCCTCATGTGACATGGTCCGATACCCGCGGACGACCCTGAGCGCCATGCGCCTCTGCACCCGACGCAGCATAGTCATGCTGCGGCGGGAGGCAGCCAGGTCGTCCGCCCAGACGGGGGCCCCGTATAGGGCCACCGACTGGACCATTGCCACATAGAGGCGACGAACTCGGCCCGCCGGGCCCCCCAGGTTGGGCAGGATCCGGCCCAGAGCCGCAACCATCCTTTCCAACCGGGGGACCAGGCAGCGGAAATGCTTCTCGAAACGCCAGTGGCTATCGAGGATCAGCCCCAGATACCTGATCTGGGGCTTCACCTCGATGTCAGCCCCACCCACCCGAATCAGAGGGGGTGGCGGATCCTGCCGAGGTGAATGAAACGCAATCACCTCGGTCTTATGGACCGCCACCGTCATCCCCATCCCCCTGATCCGGTCGACGACGCGTTGCGACCCCTCCTCCGCGCGACGCATGGCCCTCCCCCAGTGCGCCCCGACGGCCAGCACCAGTGTGTCATCCGCATAACACACCGTGCTGACGCCGTCGGGGAGGCCGGCCCGCAACACCGAGTCGTACGCGATGTTCCACAGGAGTGGCCCGAGGACCGACCCCTGCGGAACACCGCAGTACACCTCCCTCCGCATATCACCATCCCGGCCCGGATACTCGATCCACCTGCCGCGGAGATAATCCCCGACGACCGCCCTGAGACAAGGGGGGACTCGATGATATTCGAGCCCCCTCCTTATCTCTTCCCAGGGGAGGGTGTTAAAGGCATTGGCAATATCCAAGGATATTGCCAATGCCACCCCTCCCCGGGAGACGGCCGCCTCCGAGAGGGCCCTCACACGACCTATCGCGTCGATAGTCGATCGGCCCCCCCGGAAACCGAACTGGCAGTCGGCCAGACCGGGATCACCCCGCGACAGGTGCTCGACGAGGCGGGCAGCAATCACACGCTCGAAGAGCTTGCCCACCTCGTCGAGGAGACAAATGGGCCGGTATGCGGAGGGAGACTCCGCGGGCCGACCCTCCTTCCGGAGGAGGACCATCCTCGCCACCTTCCAACTGGGGGGGAATCGCCCGTCCCTCAGGCAGCGGTCGAACAACCGCCTGAGGTCGGCCCCAAGGACGCCCTGGGTCAAGACCCAAACCCGGCCGGGCACACCATCCGGACCCGGGGTCCTCGGGGAGCTGAACAGAGATCCGTGGGGCGTCCGTAAAAGCTTGTAATGGACAAGCTTCGTCTGTGGGCGCCCCCGCTGACGGAGACTCTCGACCTCCAGTTTTTAGAGGAGGTGGTATCAACCCTGTTCCCGGGGTCTAACCGGGTCGGGGTACCACCTCCTCGGGAACCCTGGGACCCTACCATCTGGTCTCAGGAACTGAAGGTCACCCCCGAGGAGAAGGGCCGGGCCGTTCGTCAGCTGAGGGCTCGGAGGGTTGCTCCGGGTCCCGACGGCGTGCCCGGCCAAGTGTTGGCCTGTGCGCTTGGCGTCTTGAGCCCGCGGTTAGGGAGGCTGCTGAGAGGTTGCCTCCGCCGAGGTGTATTCCCCTCGCCCTGGAAGGCGACGCGGCTGGTTCTTCTCCAGAAGGCGGGAAGGCCCGCAGGTACGCCCTCCGCTTACAGGCCGGTGTGTTTGTTGGATGAGGCGGGCAAGCTCTTTGAACGCATAGTGGCTGCCCGCCGCTCCAACCACCTGTCCACAGTAGGACCCGACTTGGCCCCCTGCCAATTCGGCTTTAGAGAGGGACGGTCCACGCTCGATGTCGTCCAGCTGGTCCGGTCCCTCTCTCAGGGGGCCACCTCCAAGGGTAGGGTGGTTCTGGCGATATCACTAGATATCGTCAATGCCTTTAACACCCTACCCTGGGAGACGATTATGGGGGTGCTAGACTTTCACCGTGTGCCCCCATACCTGAGGAGGATAGTCGGGTCCTACCTTAGCAACAGGTGGATCAGTTGCACCGGCCGGGTTGGAGTATACATGCGGAGGGCAGTCGTACGCGGTGTTCCGCAGGGGTCAGTTCTGGGGCCCCTGCTGTGGAACATCGGGTACGACTCGGTACTGCGGGCCTCTCTGCCCGCTGACGTGATGCTGGCGTGTTATGCCTATGACACGCTGGTGCTCGTCAGCGGGTCAGATTGGAGAGGGACAGCGCGTGTCGCGGAGGTGGCGGTGGCCACCGTCGTCGCTGAAATCCGCAGGCTGGGTCTAGAAGTGGCACCCCAGAAAACGGAGGCCATGTATTTTCAGAAACTTGGCCCCCGTGGGGTGCCGCCGGCCGGCCTGCAGATCCGAGTTGGGACAGCCAACGTCGAGGTGAAGGCCCATATGAAGTATCTGGGCCTGATCCTCGACAGCCGATGGCGCTTCATCGAGCATTTCGACCGCTTGGCCCCCCGTGTGGAGAAGGCGGCTGCCGCGTTAGGCCGCCTTCTTCCGAATATCGAGGGGCCTGATGTTGGAATCCGCCGCCTCTATGTGGAGGTGGTGCGTTCAATTGCCCTCTACGGGGCCCCAGTTTGGGCCCAGCAACTGGATCCCAGCCGGCGCAGCACGGAGATGCTGCGCCGCGTCAACCATCGGCTGGCAATCCAGGTGGTAAGAGGGTATCGCACCATCTCCCACGGGACGGCGACTACCCTGGCGTGTCTCCCGCCCCTGGAGCTCCTAGCCTGGAGAAACCAATTGGTTTTCCGGCATTCCAGGGAGCTTCAGGAGGCTGGGAGGCCGCCAGAAGAGAGGAGGCAAGCGGTCGGAGCGACGAGGCGCCATGCCCAACGGACAGTTTTGTTTATGTTGTTACGAGCCAGGGACATGCAGCGCGCGTGGCCTGCGAGTGCGAGAGAGAGTATGGAATATGGTATCAATTTGTTTGTTAGGTGCACGGACGAACCCAATGCGAAATCGGGGAGCCGCTAGGATAGTTGCTAACGAGGACGAACCTGATGCGAAATCAGGGAGCCTCCTGGGATGGAGTCACGTACGGACGAACCTGGTGCGAAACCAGGGAGCCGTAGGAGGGTGAAACGTCGTGTACGAACCCGATGCGAAATCGGGGAGTCACTAGGATTGTTGATAACGACGCAGACGAACCCAATGCGAAATCGGGGAGCTACTAGGAGGTTGGAAGGCGCGCAGACGAACTGGATGCGTAATCGAGGAGCTGCTGGGAAGTTGGATAAATCACAGACGAACCTGATGCGCAATCAGGGAGCTGTAGGATGCGGACGAACCTGATGCGTAATCAGGGAGCCCCTAGGATGGTAATAGATTGCGTGGACGAACTCGATGCGAAATCGAGGAGCCACTAGGTTGTAAGAATTTGTATTTGGAATTAGGATATGTTAATTTGAACTCGTAACTTTGAATTATTAAATATAATGTAACCCGAGCGGTAAGGTTATATTATTATGGGAACGTTTAACTAATGATAATCGCTTTATATAATTATGGGTTAAAGAAGTTGGATAACTCTGATTTAATAATGAAAGTATATATAATCTTAAATCAACAAGTAAAATACAAGTGTTTCGTGTATCTTGTGTCGCGATCAAAGAATGATTATATTTACCTAAAAAGATCTTACGCGGTGTTGACGCACTTTTTTTTTTTTTTTTGTCGTGGGGAAAATCTTCGAAAGACTCCCTCCCACCTCCTTGGGGAGAGGTGGGAGGGGTGTGTGGGATTCCCCGCGCCCGTACAACGACAGGCGCGGGACCTACCCACTAAAAACCCCACGGTGACCCTTCGGCACGCTTTGGGAGGATACCGGGAATCGCTCGAAGCATTCTTCCGGTATCCTCCCCGTGCCCGCGCTTTCGCGCCCATCCCCCAGGGGGACAATTGGTCCCCCCAGTAGACACACTACCTCATAGCGGCGGGACGGGGCCACTCCATCCCGCCGCTATCCGTCCCGGGGCCGCGTTTAGTGGCGGCTGCGAGCCCCAACTCGCAACCGCCCGCGACCCCGTTTCCACCCCTCGGCGGCCGGGCGTTCATGGCCGCACCAGACCGCCGAGGGTGCCTCCCCTTGCGTCGGACCGGTAGGGGGAGGCACTCCTACCCCCAACCGGTCCGACCCGGCGCCGCCTGGCGGGAGGAGGGTCCCCTCAGGACCCCCCTCCCAGCCTAGGTCATCCGCCACGCCGAGGCGGCCGCCCGCGACGCCTCGCGACCGGGCGACGACCTCGGGCCACCGCACGAGCGCGAGCTTCAGCGCGCCGCTGAAGCTCGCGCTCCCTCCCCGCGGCCTCCTTCTGCAACATTACGTTCTCGCAGAAGGAGGCCACGGCCCTCCACTTCTCCTCGCTGCCGAGCATGGCGCGCACCACGCCCGGCAGCGAGACATCCCGCCCGACGACGCCGACCAGGACACGGCGCTCCCCCTCCCACGCGGGGCATACCTCCAGGGTATGATCCGCCGTGTCCTGCTCAGCGTCGCAGTGGCAGCAACGCGCCGTCGGCTCCTTCCCTATCCGGCACAGGTATCTTCCGAAGCTGCCATGCCCGGAAAATACCTGTGCCAGCCGGTAGGTGAGGCTGCCATGGCCTCTGTCCAGCCACTCCTTCAGGAGTGGCTGAACAGCCCCGACTGTCCGGTGCCCCGCGGTTGGCAGAGCCAGCCGCTCCTGCCACGCGAGCAACACGGACTGCCGGGCCTGGCGCTTCAAATCGCCCCAAGCAGGTTCCTGCCCGCCCGGGACCGCCCCCACCCCCGCGCGACGGTCGACGCGGTGCCGGTACATCACCGCGTGCGACCGCGCGAGCAGGTCCATGGGCGGCATCCCCGCTAGAACCGTCGCCGCCTCATGTGACATGGTCCGATACCCGCGGACGACCCTGAGCGCCATGCGCCTCTGCACCCGACGCAGCATAGTCATGCTGCGCCGGGAGGCAGCCAGGTCGTCCGCCCAGACGGGGGCCCCGTATAGGGCCACCGACTGGACCATTGCCACATAGAGGCGACGAACTCGGCCCGCCGGGCCCCCCAGGTTGGGCAGGATCCGGCCTAGAGCCGCAACCATCCTTTCCAATCGGGGGACCAGGCAGCGGAAATGCTCCTCGAAACGCCAGTGGCTATCGAGGATTAGCCCTAGATACCTGATCTGGGGCTTCACCTCGATGTCAGCCCCACCCACCCGGATCAGAGGGGGTGGCGGATCCTGCCGAGGTGAATGAAACGCAATCACCTCGGTCTTATGGACCGCCACCGTCATCCCCATCCCCCTGATCCGGTCGACGACGCGTTGCGACCCCTCCTCCGCGCGACGCATGGCCCTCCCCCAGTGCGCCCCGACGGCCAGCACCAGTGTGTCATCCGCATAACACACCGTGCTGGCGCCGTCGGGGAGGCCGGCCCGCAACACCGAGTCGTACGCGATGTTCCACAGGAGTGGCCCGAGGACCGACCCCTGCGGAACACCGCAGTACACCTCCCTCCGCATTTCACCATCCCGGCCCGGATACTCGATCCACCTGCCGCGGAGATAATCCCCGACGACCGCCCTGAGACAAGGGGGGACTCGATGATATTCGAGTCCCCTCCTTATCTCTTCCCAGGGGAGGGTGTTAAAGGCATTGGCAATATCCAAGGATATTGCCAATGCCACCCCTCCCCGGGAGACGGCCGCGTGTTGACGCACTGGCGATGCGGGGGTATGTCAGTTGAAAGTAATGGCCGCAATAGAATTTATGCCGGTTCACGGATTCTATATGGTATAATATTGATACGACAGGGAACTGTAGCCCGATTTCACAAATACAACTGACTAACAAAAATCGTATACGCGTAACGAGAGTCGTGGAGTTGACACTAAGCGTGACGGTACGATTATGATCTCCCGAGTAATGAAATTACGGGGTTTATATACCAAAAAATCTGTGTGGGCGGATTCAAAAGTACGTTAGAAATCACCGTGTGCACTATTCTCCGAATTGTATTAATTAACGAGCTGCTCTATTCTCCGAATTGTATTAATTAACGGGCTGCTGCATCGCGACGGAAGTGACCCCCATTTCAAAGGTTAGATAAGTAGCAGGGCGCTTTCCTAATGCACGCAAGTGGCAAGAAAAATTTGAGGAACGAAACTTTCGACATACGTAACAATGTGGTTCCACCAACTAATTCAGACTGGCGGAGCCACTCAACGGTCCGTTGGTGCAGTCCTGCCACATTGGCAAGAGTGGCAGGACAAACCGGGTAGGCTGTCCTACAGGATGACACAGGTGCTCACCGGACATGGTTGCTTTGGTGAGTACCTGTGTCGAATCGGGAAGGAGGCGACGGCGATGTGCCACCACTGTGGAGGCCCTCAGGACACGGCGCAGCACACGCTGGCAGCCTGCCCAGCGTGGGCAGATGAGCGTCGCGTCCTGCAACAGGAAATTGGGAGGAACCTCTCGCTGGCCACAGTAGTTGGCAAGATGGTGGCCAGCGAGAGGACATGGCAAGTGGTGGCCTCCTTCTGTGAGGTAGTTATGTCAAAGAAGGAGGCCGCCGAGCGGGCGCGCGAGGAAGGGCTCGGAGAGGTGCGAGGGCGAGGCGACCTTCGCCTCCTGGCCCCCTCCAATAGCTCCTGAAGAGGTGGGCGGCCCGTCAACTTTTACCTCCGGCCACCACGTCGATGGCCGGGGGATGGACGAGCCGCCGTTGGGGGCTACAGGTGCTCGGCGATAGGGGCCCGAGCACCGAAGGCAGGCCCAGGGCCGCGGGCGTCGGGTGACCTGGCATCTGCGGCGGAGAAATTAGGGGGGGAGGGACACATTGTCGATCCCCCCGGGATGAGCCTCGACAGGCAAGGCGCGGCGGGGGACTCTGTGATGTCTCACTAGAGTTCCCGGTCTCTCGCCGCAGCACCCGAGGTCGGTCACCGTGGGGTTTTAGCCGGTAGGAGTCCGGCACTACCCCGAGGCCCTCCCCCACTTAAGGGCCTCGGGGTGTCCATGAGGATTTCCCCACGTAAAAAAAAAAAGAAAAAAGGTACAAGGGTCTTGCCTTTGAGTTTGTTCTGTTCTGTACTATGCTCCCTAGTGAGCGGATGTGCAAAGAATAAAGAAGCATAAGTACAAAAGTGAAACACGTGGTAATAACTGTTCTGATACCTCGGGTATACCGCTACACGCTTGTGGCCACCATTCGAAACTTTTGTGCTTCAACATCAATACCGTCATGCCTCTAGTGGCCAAATAATCGAAACAATTACATCACCAAAATCACGCAGTCACTCTACCCACTCTCTCTCAGAACTTCTCCAACTATACACAAGTGCACACACCACAGCTATAGCGACATACATATGTATCATTTGAGTTTTGCCACGTTTTTATCACAGAGTATATGTAACGTTTTCATGTGTACATTATTGAATAAATAAATAAATACATATATAATTTGATTAACCTCGTTCACGAATATATTTGAATGTAGCCACAAACGCTATACGCTTTCCCGCGAGAGAATTGTATTATTGCGCATATACAGGGTGTTCGGCCACCCCTGGGAAAAATTTTAATGGGGGATTCTAGAGGCCAAAATAAGACGAAAATCCAGGATACCAATTTGTTGATGAAAGCTTCGTTAAACAGTTATTAACGTTTAAAATTCCGACCGTACTGAATTTTTTTCTCGAAAATGCGCAAGATTTCGGGGGTATGTCTATTCACCAAAAATGATTGTAATTGACCCCCGCAACCGAAAATAATTTTTCCAAACCGATTTAAAATTTTTTTTTTTCCGTCGAAAAATTTCACACCTTCTCGAATTTTTTTCTAGAAAGTGGATAGGATTTCGGGGGTATGTCTATTCACCAAAAATGATTGTAATTGCCCCCCGCAACTGAAAATAATTTTTTTAGAATTAATTAAAAATTTTTTTTTTCGTCGAAAAATTTAGACACCTACCCCCTGTCGATTTTTCTTAAAAATTCGTTTTTCATTTTTAGTAATTTTAGTTGACGCCCTACAGAAAAGTTGTCTAATACTTTTTTGTAGGCACCCATGAGCTCTACTTCAGAAAAAAGTTTCATTGAAATATATTCACAATTGTAGGAGTTATGGCTGTTTGAAAATTGGACCATTTTTATGGGGTATTTCTCATTTTGCGGGGTCAAGGACCAACTTTTCGAATATTTTTGCATTTGTACATATTCTCCACCAAAATACGCGTAGTTTGCTTTTTTATACATTGAAATCGTCCAATCCGTTCAGAAGTTATGACGTTTTGAAGATTCGCATGAAAATTCGGGCAGACATTTCTGGCCAGAAATTAGATTTTCGGTAAGGAATTTCTTTCTCGAAATTGACTAGGATTTCGGGGGTATGTCTGTTGACCACAAATGCTTGCAATTGACCCCTGCAACTAAAAATAATTTTTCCAAGACGATTCGAAAGTCTTTTTTTATCCAAAACTTTCAGCACTTACTGGAATTTTTTTCTCGAAAGTGGGCAGGATTACGGAAGTATGTGTATTCACCAAAAATGATTGTAATTGACCCCCGAAACCGAAAATAATTTTTTCAGAACGATTTGAAATTTTTGAATTTAATTGTTAATAACTTTTTAACGAAGCCTCCATCAACAAATTGGTATTCTTGATTTTCGTCTTATTTTGACTTCTAGAATCCCCCATTAAAATTTTTCCCAGGTGTGGCCGAACACCCTGTATATGTCAGGACGATCATCTGGTCTTAAATTGCTTTTGCAAATTTATCTACAGTCTCTTTTGAAGTCTGTTTTGATTTTGATGTTACTATGCCACGAATGCGATCAAACTTATCGAGATTATCCGCTTCTGCTCGACGTGTCAAATCTATACGCCGAGCAACGCGGAATGTTGTTAATCATGGGCTCATATCAGTAAAAATTACTATAAGGTTTGCTTTCAAATATGATCCAGGAATTGACTATCTTAACTTACGAGAAGTTAAAGTAGGAGCGATGGATCATACTTGCCGCCATTGCTTAGCCAAAAAATGGAATGAAGAAGCGCCTGGTACATGTTGTGCTGGAGGGAAAATAAATCTCCCAAATTTGGAAGAACCACCGGAGTCTCTCAAAAGTCTACTCTTGGGTACGCATCCTTCTTCTAAACATTTTTTCGTTAATACGAGAAAATACAATACCCTCTTTCAAATGACTTCATTCGGAGCTAATGAAATAAGAGAAGGTAATTTTATGCCCACATTCAGAGTTCAAAGACTAGTTTATCATTCTATTGGGGATCTGTTACCAGCTCCAGGTGATGATCATAAGTTTTTGCAAATTTATTTTATTTCCGAAGCTGATCAAGTGCCAACATGGTTCAACATAATACCAAATTTACAACAAGAGCTCATTCAAAGTTTGCAGAATTTACTAGTGGAACATAACAACTACATCTGCAGCTTAAAATATAATCTTGAAAATGGCTCTTCAAATCTGACAAATACTTTCAAATTAATCATTCATGCGGACCGAATCCCTGCTAATGAACACCGAGGGCGTTATAACGCTCCAACAACTAATGAAGTTGCTGTATTGTTATTAGACGAAGACAAGGTACCAAGAGATATTGTTTTACATTGCCGGAGTGGACAGTTGCAACCTGTCTCCGAACTACACCGTTCTTATGATGCTCTCCAGTATCCTCTTCTATTTGTTCGAGGAGAAGATGGATATTACATTTCTATTCCACAACAGAGCAATAGAAACCATGCTCAAAATAAAACTGTTTCTTGCATGCAGTTTTATGCATACGGATCCATGATTAGAGAAAACTCTATGAATCATCTACATAAGTTCAGGAACTTATTCAATCAGTTTTGTGTGGACATGATGGCAAAAATGATTTCTGAACGATTAGCATTTATTCGTAGAAATCAAAAAAAACTTCGTGCCGATGACTACATTCATCTTCGAGATGCAATCAACGAAGATGGCAATGTCCGTGCTGAAAACTTAGGTTACTATGCTATTCTTCCGTCTACTTTTACTGCATCGCCACGTTATATGCATGAAAAAACACAAGATGCTATGACGTATGTTAGGAAAGAAGGTTGTCCCGATCTTGTTATTACATTCACATGTAACCCGGAATGGCAAGAAATTACAAATGAACTTCTTCCAGGTCAAAAATCTTCGGATTGACACGATCTCATAGCTAGAGTTTTTCATCTAAAGACCAACAAACTCATGCAGCTGTTAACAAAAGATGCTATTTTCGGTATTACCAAATGTTACATATATAACATTGAATGGCAAAAACGAGGATTATCCCACTCCCATATTCTGTTATGGTTGGAGAACAAAATTCAGCCTGATGAGATTGATCACATTATTTCAGTTGAATTGCCAAATAAAGATAATGATCCTCTACTATTTGATATTGTCTGTAAAACTATGATACATGGACCTTGTGGAGAGTATAATAATACATCATCATGTATGAGGAATGGAAAATGTTCAAAAAAATATCCACGTCAATTGGTTGCCGAAACTCAAACCGGTGATGATGGATATCCAACCTACCGGCGCAGATCACCCGAAAATGGTGGGAACACAACTGTCCTCAATCATCGCGGAAAATCGATGCAAATTGATAATCAGTGGGTTGTCCCTTTTTGTCCCGTATTGTCACGAATCTTTAACGCTCTAATAAATGTCGAGTATTGTCGTTCCGTGCAAGCGATAAAGTATATTTGCAAATACGTCAATAAAGGATCTGATCAAGCTACATTTTCCATTAATAGTAATGATGAAATAAAAAATTATGTGAATGGCCGTTGTTGGAATCTAAGGGTTCTAACCGGGGTCCGGGCGAGGGAAATACTAGGGAAAGTTGAATGACAAGTTTTTATTATTTGTATTTTCGCTTGTCGCTCTGCGACAAGCATTTTATTAAACAATAAATTTGAAACAAATAAAAAAAAGTAAAAAAAATAAAAAATTATAAAAAGAAATAATTATATTTTTTATGACCGGGGGGGGGGGGGGGGTGGCTTCACCGGTGTTGCCCCGGGTAAGCTGGACCTTGGTTGCTGTAACAAAGGTGCGATCAAATTAAATACGTGCGTACACGTATCGTAAACACACGCTCGTCAGCTGTTCGCCTCGCTCTCCTAGCGACTATCGGTGCGCTCGGAGGGGGAGATCAGCTGTCGTTTAGCGTGGATCAGTGGACTGTAAATTTGTACTTGTTCACTGATAATTATTTATTGAAATTATCAGCGAGACTTTTACCCTGAACAGAAGAGAATTCACTCGTATCTGTCGGGGGCGATTTTGCCACGGACGGGTCACCAAATGGAGGTCGTAAAGCTCCAAATGGGTGGGTCCCGTGAGCACGCTCTCCGTGCGGGTGACGTAGGAACGTCGTGCGAGGTGATTTCCTGCGACACTGTAAAATTACTGCACGGCGACCGTTTCTACTGGGGACCGTGACAGTAAAGTGTCCTTTGCAAGAAATCCCTCGCGGGTCCAACCGCACTATAAAGCCTACCCGGCGACCGTGTTGCACGGGGACCGTATTTGGTAGGCGGCGTGACGGAAGGTGAGGCGACCTTGAACCCGAACTCCTCCGTAGGGTGTACGGTCGACTCGTACACCGACGGGTTTTTGGAGAGGGTTTTTTGGCGACCTTTGCACGAAGAGCACTCCACGAGGCGGTACCGATTCAACGGTATGACCTTTGGGAGGCTCCAAAGCCGTATAGCTTTAAAGGGATTCTGGGTGGGTGCACCCTGAGTCCCTTACGTCGCGGTCGCGGCAACGACTGCAACGTACAATCCTTCCTAGCGAAGGCGGTCGCGCCACGCGCAGCGTGTATTACGACCTCCCTTTTGTCGCAGGTAGATTGTTATATGAAAACTCTAACCGCAGCAACGGAGAGAATTCTTTGTAAAACAAGTCCGAATGTTATATGCGAGTCCGTACTTGAGGAGCGAGATCTTCTGGGATCCGCTCCCGTTGGCAGTCGGCTCGTGAATAATTGCGAATATCGTCGCGGATCGACAGACGAAGACTCGGTCGCGCCTTGTCGTCGCGACGCGGCGCTGCCGAATTCAGCTGTCGATCTCTTTTCAATATATCATACGGTTCTCTCTCTCGACGCTGACGTCACGATACCGTTTAAACCGGTGTGAAGCGAATCTTCGCGTGAGGTCTGCGTACAAAAACACGTAAACGGCCGCGGTTTTAAATCGTCCGAACGTTCAACGAACCTGACGAACGCTTAACCTTCCGCAGTGTCACGTACACAAACGGATACGGGAATCGCAGCCGAGAATTTAATATTTCAGACTAACGCGATTTTAAATAGTTTTTTAACATATTTAAACAAAGAGCGTTTAGAATCAAATAGCTTAATACTAAAAGATATCCTTTTATGGCATCGCAGGTTTTGTCACATCAATATGAAAACGATCCAGAAGGTTGTAACCGTTCCCCCGTGGTCGGTTCGATTCGGGGGGGGGGGGCGGAGTCAGGTGGCGTGTGCCGACCCAGTCGGCGGTCGAGGGTTCGTCGCGGTGAGTGACGGAGGTGGTTTTCGGTTATTAAAACGTATTTATTTCTAACTTATTCTACTACGGTTAACAATCACACATCTTGCGGTTACGAGGTGAGCGGTCGGTCGCTTTGTTATAGCAGCGGCGAGCGGTCGGTCGCTCAACGGAGAACGTCGCGCCGAGCGGTCAGTTGCCCTGCTGGCGGCGAACGGTCGGTCACTCGGCTAGCAGTGTGGCGGACGGTCGTTCGGTCAACGGTGCGGCGGAGAGGTTGGTGCGGGAGCGGTAATGCAATACCCTACCTACGCTGCTACGAGGCCGCGATGTCGGTAGGGCCAGGGTAGGAAATGCAAGATAGGTTCGACACAGTATCCAGGGTTAACCACGCACCCGTTTGGTTGTCCAGGCGCCAGGGGAGGTGAACCCCTACGTGGCGCGTCCCCAGGTGGCGGATAGGGGTAGCCGCTGGAATGAGATGCGAGAATGGGGTCACCAACCTGAGGAGACTGGTGACTGCATCCTCGCATGGCATCCCGGAGGTGGGAGCGAAAGCACTCGCGGACCAAACACCGGTATGAATGTTTTGCGTGTGTGAATGTGTGTGTGTGTGGCCCGAGGCATGGGATATTTGCCGCGAGTTTTACCTAAGGCTGCAGGTTGGCCCGTTGGCTGCGGATGAGTCCAGCAGCCAACGTGACCACCCAGCCGGCGGCTTAGTCCTATGTCACGGGGCTGTGGGCGCTGGTGATCAGGCGCCTGCGGTTGAGTGGGAATGCGGTGGGAGGAGTGCCTTACAGTTCCCCCTTAGAGTTCCCGGTCCCTCGCCAGGCGTCTGAGGATGGTCACCGTGGGGTTTTAGCTGGTAAAAGTCCGGCACTACCCGCCGGCCCGTTCTTCCGGTGAGCCCGCGGGTGTCCATGAGGATTTCCCCACGTACAAAAAAAAAAGTATCCAGGGTTAGTAGGAAGTTTTGCGGATCGTGCGAGTGCCCCTCGCACTCTCATGCATACAAAAATGGATCTCGGGCTGGCTTCGGCGAGCTAGACCCGAGTCCCCGAATCCGGCCGGTGGCTCGGTATTAATACCCGCGCGGCGCGTAATTAGCGGTGAGAAGTCCCGGACGCCTAGAGGCCGCGCGGTGAACCACCGGTCGCGGGGACTCGGCCGCGACGGTGCTCGGTTCGTGGTCCAGGGTAGGGATATGTTCGTTACAAGGCAATTGAATCGAATCAAGTTTACGGATTCGAAAATACGAAAGTGGATGAAAACACGTGCGAAGATTGTTGCGTCGGCAAATCTACAAGAGCTCCCTACCGAAAATTAAGAGATCGCCAGTCACGAGAGATATGTGAACTAATCCATTCGTACGTGTGCGGATCTATGCCAGTAGGATCACTAAGCAGTAAACGATACTTCATCACATTCGTAGACGAATATTCAAGGTACATAACAGTTGCATTTGTCGAGACGAAAGAAGGAGTTAAGGATCAAGTCAAAAGATATGTAGCTAGAATAGAATTAGAAAACGGAAAAATGATCAAAAAATTTCGCACAGATAACGGACGAGAGTATTGTAATAGAGAATTAGAAACCTTCTTTGGACATAAAGGAATGAAACATGAAAAACCAAACGTGGAAACGCCGCAGATGAACGGGATAGCCGAACCAACAAATAAAACCTTAATGGATTTGGGAGGATCCATGTTAAAATCGGCTCAGTTACCCCGAGAATAAGGTACCACTTACAATTTGGAGTAATAAAACAGCATCTATTAGACATCTGAAGGCTTATGAGTCGCTTACATATGGACACTTACCAAAACAGGAACAAAGGAAATTAGATGATAGAGCCGTACCCTGCGTGATGGTCGGATATGGAAACCAGACTAGAAGATATCGTTTGTGGTGCCCGGAGAAAAGAGACGTTATAGTAACGAAACACGTGAGATTCCTAAAAGATAAATCCGGCTACGATTGGATTAATAACAAACGAAAAGATGGCCAAAATTGTACATACGTCGGTGCTTGGTTAGATGAAGAGGATGAAGTTAGTTTTGATTTTGAACATACAGAACAAGAAGAAAACACGAACAAAGTAACGGATCCAGTAAGCCTCAAGATAGCGGGGGAAGAAAAAGTAGAAGAAGAAGAATATGAAGAGGCGTGAAGCATTGAATTGAACCATATGGAAATATTAGAGCCAAAAACGTTAGACGAAGCCATGACATCGTCACAACCATGACAATGGAAGCAGGCAGTGAATGAAGAAATGAATAGTTTGAAACAGCGCGGAACATGGGAACCCGTAAGTCATCTGCCATCCGGAACAAAATGTATAGGTAGCAGATGGGTATTTAAATTAAAAGCAGTCTGTGAAGGCAAAGTAATGAAGTATAAGGCGAGACTTGTAGCGCAAGGCTTCACACAACAAAAGGGTGTAGATTAGAATGAATCGTATTCACCTGTTGCGAGTTTTTCTATTATTAGACGATTAATCGCTATCTGAGTAATTTTCAGATTGTATACTGGGCATCTAGATGTAAAAAACGAGTAGGTGAGTAAGGAGAGTTCGAAGCCATGGTCCCCAGAGGAGGAGGGGAGGGGGTACACGAAAGGTAATTGCCAGAGGTCAGTAAAAGAGAAGGGGAAAGAAATTAGATGTCTTTTGATGATTTAAATCATGAGGGATCCACGGTGCGAGTTATTGCCAACTTTTGCAAAACTTATAACATTGCAATCGAGGACACAGATTTCTTTAATATATCGCGAGCATTATCGGGGCGCAGATTTTATAATATATCGTGAGCATCACGGTTCACGTCAACACAAAAACGACAGTATGGACCATCAAGAGTAGGAGCTGTACGAGCAGGCTCCTCAATTAAGGTCGAAGGAAGAATACAATATATATGCAATATAACATCGATTTGACGATTATCTCAATTCTTTGGAGGAACGAAGCCGAATCAAGAACAAAATCAATCGGCGCAAAATAATCATTGATCGCTCGTATCGCTAGATTGGAAATTCTGAAAGATCCGACACGCAATCGATTTGTACATGACGTCAACTTCCGCAGAGTATATGAAGCCATGGATCGACGAACAAAGCGACGACCTGTCTGAAGATGAATAAGGTAAAAATATAAACAATATCTGGGGACAGATATTTCACAGGATGGCCGAGTGTGGGATACCGGGCCTAGCCCGAGGTGTCGTATTGCGAGGTATGAATGATCGGTGAGTTATCGTTTGGAATATATGTGTGAGTGTGTGTGTGTGTGAGGATGTTTGGAAACGCGGCAAGCCGAGAAAGAATCATTACCAGGAGAATAAAAGCATTTTGATTGTTGCAAGTGGCGAGTTTTATTATCGTTCCCTCAATTTCCCACAAATTTGGAGGCTCGTCCGGGATAGCGTGTGAGAAAAAGTGAAAAAAAAGACAGAATGAAAAGAGACCAAGTGAAAGAGTGAGAAGAGAAAAGTGCGATTTTTTTTTTTTTTTTAAAAAGAGAACAAAGTGAAAAACTGGTAGAGTGACTGTGGGATTGAGGTGAGCGTCGTGTGCAAAGTGGTGGGAACTGAGAAACTGAAAATGGAGGCTAGTGGATTTTCCGTCGCAGAGTTGAAGGAGAAATTGAAAATGCTAGGACTAAACACTACTTGCGTAAAATCAGAATTGCTTCGCAGATTGGTGGATGCAGATCCATCCGGCAATTGGATGAAAGACAGGAGGGACACCGTACCGACAGAAGATTCAGTGGATGAAAATGGGGGCAACCCTCCAACGAGTGACCAAACGCGGTTGCAGCAAGAGTTAATTCTTTCTCAAAGGGAAATAGGATTGAATCAGCGCGAACTTGAACTTGCACGTCGAGAGATCGAAATGTTAAGGCGTATGCAAGGGTCAAATGTCTCTCGTGGTGGCGAATCCGCGGGTACATCTCAACAAACACCTCTTGCGACACCGCAAATATCTGCACCAGTGCTGGTGGATATGTTAAGTTACTTCGATAGGCGAGGAGAAACATTTGAAACCTGGGAGAGACAAGTATATTTGTTGAGTGCGACGTATTGCGTAGCAGATGACATGATGAGACTTGTAATTGCGTCGCGATTGAAAGGCAAAGCGTTTGAGTGGTTTCATTCAAAACCTGAAAATATCACAATATCTGTCAATGACCTTTTAACAGGGCTGAGGGAAATGTTTTTTCATGAGCCGAGTAGAATCGTCATGAGGCAGCAAAGCATTTCGAACAGCGTATTAGGAAGAAAAACATCTGTTCCCCCCAGGGGACATACCTTACGGTAAATACGGGTTTGACGCACCCGGGGCCCCGAGTCCGGAATCCCAATGTGTAACCTACCGTGCTGAGGGGATGTGTGGCTCCACGAGAGTGAGTCACGAACGGTGGATACCAGATACCAGGCGTCTTCTGGTCTTATATTAGCTCTGCTGTGATTGACGATGTTTCCGAGCGTACTCGAGGGAACCATATGAATTGTTCTTTAAAAACTATTATAAACTCAAACGAGCCGTCCATATCTTCAAATGTGGGCAAACATCCCATAACAGCTTCCAGAACACCGCTTATAGGTAGGAATGCTGTTTTTTACATTGTACAATCACCGGAAGGTGAAATACAGAAAATGAGCCCGTTTTAAATACAGAGAGACATCAATGAACAAATTGGTAATGTTAGGAATGTGAAAAAGATACGGGAAGGATTATTAATTGAAATAAAAAGCCCGGCGCAAGCTCAGCGAACTAGAAATTTAACATTGCTAGCAGGGATCCAGGTGCATGTTGAACCTCACCAAAACCTCAACCTTTCGAAGGGCATAATTACCAACCGAGATCTGGAATGTTGCACAGTGGAGGAAATAAAAACGGAACTAGCAGACGCGTGTGTCATTGACGTAAAACGACTCCAAACAATCAGAGACGGAGTTAGGATGGAGTCCAACTCATATATCTTAACCTTCGACAGCCCAGCGCTACCAGAAAGGATAATGGCTGGCTACCTCTCAATCCCGGTAAGGCTATATATTCCGCCGTCCTTACGTTGCTCCCGATACCAAAGATTTGGCCATATTTCTACGAGATGTCCTAATGAAGAAATATGCAAATGTGGAAATAAGCCGCACTGCCATGGTCCACACTTCCCATATTCAAGATCCTGTCAATGGCATCAGGAAGAAACGAACATTCAAAAAATTAAAGTGACGGAACACCTAACTTATACGCAAGCAAAACTAAAATACAGGCAAAACTCTACTAATGCGATGTCATACGCTAGAATCACAGCACAACGAAACACAAAAAACAGCACTGATGTTATAATAGAGAAACTCATACCCGAAATAAGCAAGATCATACAATCACATCTTGAGAGTAGAAACAGAAATGGTGGAGGAGATACAAACTTATAAGCACATAAAAGGGAAGTGGAACTACAGAACCCAATACCCACACAGGTTATCTCCATACAAAAGGAAGGGAAATACAGATCTAGACTTAATGAAACGCAACCCCATTACAGACTACATAGAAACCGACACAATATTCAGAAGAAAGGGCATATTAGAAACGTCTACACCTATTACTTCTGCGAATGAGACCTCATGCAGCATCAGAGCTAGAGGAGATTCTGACTCATCCATTGAACAATCAGTAAAGAAAAGGCAATCAAATAGACTCAGATCAGCTTGGAGTCAAATGGAGATTCGGAGAGAAAAACAGCAACGCCAGTAACAGTATCGAATTCCGATCACGAGTCGGAGTCAGAAGGTTCCATATTTACGGCACTAAGGACAAATAAAAACAAAAATCACACGGAGAGAAAAAAGAAGGCTGAAATTACAAAGCGGGGCGATAGCAACGACCCTAGAGAAGCTATCAAATATACTAAACCCACGAAATAAAAATGGCCACTTTTCTACAATGGAATTATAACGGACGCCACTCACACAAAGTAGAATTGGAACCTCTAGCAGCAAAATATAATCCAACCACCATAAGCTTACAGGAAACACACTTAAGACCCTCGGATCAAAGACCAGTTAGAAAATTCACCTTACATCGACTAGATGTCGTTGACACCGCCAGAGCGAAGGGAGGAGTAGCACTACTAATAAAAAATAATATCCCAGCAGAACGAATAAAACTCAATACCAACTTGCAAGCAATAGCAGTGAGAATAAAACATCCATTTCCCATCTCTGTATGTTCTGTTTATATCCCAGAACATGAATGGGATATTCAAAAAATAATGAAGCTAATAGGACAAATTCCCAAGTCATATATTGTGCAAGGAGATTTTAATGCTCATAACCCACTATGGGGCTCATCGAAACTAGATTCCAAAGGAAGAGACCTCGAAAACTATCTAGAGGCTGCAGACATACACCTATTAAATGACAAATCTCCCACCCACTTTAGCACCGGATATGGAACCTTCTCGGCTATAGACTTAAGCTTTTGCTCTATTTCAATAGCACCCACCCTACACTGGAGTGTCGTCGACGATCTATACGGAAGTGATCATTTTCCAATACTGACCACAATTTCCAATCAGAAGCTAAAGTCCGAAGAACACTTTCTATCCCAAAAAACAGGAAACATAAACTGGAAAGACTATACATCTTCTTTTCCAACCATATAAATGAAGCAACATCAAAAATTACAAAAGTAATAGTAGAAAAGGCAGAGGCCTCCTCTATGGAGCAACCCCGACAGAGACACAGAATAAGAGTCCTGTGGTGGAATAAAGAAGTTGGAAAAGCAATAGCCAAGAAGAAACGATCTGTTCGAAAATTTAAAAACAATCCCACAATAGAAAATTTAGTACTTTTTAAAAAACACAGAGTCGAAGCAAGGAAATTGATCCGAGAAAATAAAGAAAAATCATGGCAGGAATTCGTAAGCTCGTTCACCCCATCTACCAACACAGCACAAATTTGGCGCAACATAAGGATTTTAACGGGCAAATACTTCCAAAACTCTGTCAAATGCTTAGAAACAGAAAGAGGAATAATAACAAATAGTAAACTAATAGCAGAAACATTAACAAAAACTCATGAGCAAACATGCAGCTCGAAAAACTATGAACCTTCATTCAAAGCACAAAAGTCACAACTGGAAACACCACTCAACTTTAACACAGAAAAAGCACTTGAATACAACTCGCCATTCTCGACTCAAGAACTCCAACATATCCTCCAGGAACTAAAAAAGAAAAGAACGAAATCATCAGAACCAGACACTATAACAAACAATATGATTCTATGCCTACCGACATTCATGATAGATGCTCTTCTGAATCTCTACAACAATATATGGAAACAAAACCAATATCCCACAAGTTGGCTTGAAACATTAATAGTGCCAATTTCAAAGCCAAAGAGATCTGCTACAGACGCAGAGAACTACAGACAGATTACGCTAATTAATTGTTACATATCATTCCTGTATGGGACTGAAACGTTTGATGGCTTGGGCGTTGGCCCGATCATCTAGCGCACAACCCCTCGGACGGGGTTGACTCATGCCGTATGTGAACACCCGGCCCAGTTTTCATTACCTTATATGGTAATGCCCCGCCACTGTACCGAGTAATTTCCAGTATATAAGGGCCGCGTTTTCTTACTCGGGGAGCTCAGTTTTCCTAAAACTCTCGAGACGACGTCACTTTAAAATAATATTTTTCACAGATGGGTCAGAAACGCCAAATGGAGTAGCATGCGCCGTCGGGAACAAAGCAAACGAAATAGGTTCGTGGAAAATGCATCCTATAGCAAGTGTATTCACCGCAAAATTATATGCCGTATATAAAACACTCATGGAAGCCCAGAACACCACAAACACCAACACCAACATCTTAATCGCCACTGACTCATTGTTATCAATAATGGCAATCAAAGCATCCGAATCAAATGACGCATTATTACAGCTTATAAAAACTACCATAGCAAACCTAGAAATACAGAAAAAAGAGATTATATTTGTATGGATCCCAAGCCATACCAGTATCCAGGGAAATGAAAAAGCGGATACATTAGCGAAAGAAGAAACAAGAGCTGCAGATAATAATCAACATCCGAAAAGACTAGACGACATTAATAAACACACAAAACAAATACCAATCCAGAAATGGCAAGAAGAATGGAACAGAACAACTACACAACTAAAACTAATAAAACCAACTGTGGAAAAATGGGGAAAACCCCCATACTAAACAGAAAAGAGAAAACAATACTAACAAAACTCAGGATAGGACATACACAACTGTAGGCGAGAATAGTAACTTGAGCCGCGTGGTTATGGAAGAGCCGCTCCGACGGGTTCGAGCGCGCAACCGAGATAAAGATACGGTTTCGACGAAGTATCGACAATGTTTATTTTAAAGAGGAAACTGAATAAGCCTGCACGTGTCCGGCGAGCGACTGGAAATGCTTCAGTCAGGCAGTCTTGTCACAATTATGAAGAAGGACGGATGTACCATCTTAAGAATAAACTTGTATTCAGTTTTTAAATCCGTTTACCTCCCTTTTAAAGTTCTCCTCCTCATTTCGATTCCTAAAATTCAGAAGCGGGGTAAGTCTTGAGTGATTTATGAAATTTATGAACTTTTATGTTGAACGTTTATGAAATTTTATGAGCTAAACTTTTTTGGTGTGTTATGAATCGGTCGGGAATATTTGTGAACTTTTTAAGTGAACCTTCCGAAACCTTATGATCCTTTGTGGAATTATATGTTCAAGCCGTATCTTTACGTTCATTGTGTTGTGGAAAATCTGCGACTTGAAGAACTATAAATTAATTTGATAGTAGGAAGGAACAGTTGAATTAATTTACGCAATGAATCCGAAAATCACGGTATCAAGGTTGAAGGAGAAATTACGTGAGATGGATCTTCCGGCGACGAAACTCAAAACTGAACTGTATCACAGATTATTGGAAGCTGGTGTGACGGAAGAAGATCTCCTTAAGGATGTTGTTCCGGGGCAAGCAGAAGGTAAATTGGTAGACGAGATCGTGCTGACGCATTTTGAAGTTCAGTCAGAACGAAGGCCGAATTTTCCGACGGCCTCATCAACAAAACGAGTGCAAACCTTCCCGACAGTTCCCGGATGAATGAATTAGAGTTGCTACGCCGTGAAAAAGAATTAGCAGATCGAGAAGTACAGCTTCTTAGGTGAGAAATGGATTTTATGCGAGCCAGTAGCCATCGTACCGAAGGGAGTCCGGCTTCGACAATATCGACAACCGCTTCTTGGAGAGATGCAAGCGAAACAATTAGTGATTATGACGGTTCCACTAATTGTGATACTTGGGTGCGGCGAGCAATAAAATTCGTCCGCTCTTATGTCTTGGACGACTACACGGCAAAAGCGTTTTTATGTAATAAACTGAAGGGCAAAGCCCTACGATGGTACCATGCACAGGAGGATTACGTGGAATTAAGTTATGAAGAACTGTTGTTTGGGCATTACTTGAACTCTTTCAAGGACAGCGAGACGGAACGCATAAAATTGTCCGAACGACTCATGCGCATTCGCAGACAATTCGAAACCTTCAATCGCGCCTAAGACGAGCTTGGCAACGTAGATAATTACGAAGAAGTCGAAATCGAGAGAAACGCCACGATCGACATATATGATAATGTAATTTCAAGGGTGTTCGGGAATTAGCTCATCTCTTGGCCACCACGAGTCTCATTAGCAGCACCTCTCGGGCACACTTTGAGCACGAGAAGGATAGCTGGCTCCGCTCACTACACAGTGCGCCATATGCCGATTTTGGGCATCTGCACATGATTAGCAGGCACGCGCAACGATCCTTGTAACTGCCGGTCGAAACCTCGTGGCGACAAAGACCGCAGCCATCTTCCCAGTCTTGTTCAGACCTCATCGGCAACATGACGTTTGTGTGATCAAGTCTAAGTTCTTTCCTCGGGCCGGATAGCGGCGGGATGGAGTGGCCCCGTCCTGCCGCTATGAGACAGAGTGTCTACTGGGGGGACCGTTTGTCCCCCCCCCCCCCCGGGGATGGGCGCAAAGCGCGGGCACGGGAAGGATACCGGAAGAATGCTTCGAGCGATTCCCGGTATCCTCCCAAATCGTGCGGAAGGGTCACCGTGGGGTTTTTAGTGGGTAGGTCCCGCGCCCGTCATTCTACGGGCGCGGGGAGTCCCACACACCCCTCCCGCCTCTCCCCAAAGAGGTGGGAGGGAGTCTTTCGAATATTTTCTCCACGACAAAAAAAAAAAAAAAAAAAAGTCTAAGGTCTTTTCTTTGTGCGGTTATCATTTATTCGTACTTTATGTAATTCACTCACACTCTTTAATTCACGCTCAAACTCAAAAACCCCTTGCAATTAACCCTTTCGCTACGGACACCGACTATAGTCGGCGGCCGTGCGAAGTGCTGTGTGTACGGATGCCGACTTTAATCAGTGTCCGCGAGACGTGCTGTGTGTACGAGTACCGACTATATGTGCGTTATCATATAGGTGTGTCGTTAACGGCTAATTTAAGAAGTATCCTTTTGGCCACGACCGTGTGGTTACGACGATTACCTATTAGTTTGTAAACACTCGAACTATCAGCATTGTTTAATATGGATCGAACGACCTTAGAAAATTTATCGATAAACGATCTGCGAGAAGTAGCCGCTAAATGGAAGGTGGATAGTAAAGGCAGCCGTGTAAATTTATTAGAACGGTTATTAGATCATTTTGATCGCGTGGGATGGCCAACTCAAACGAGGCCAAGTGATGCCAGAAGCAGCATAGGTGAAGGAGCACCTAGGGAGCAGGAAACACGTGAGATAGTAATGCAAAATACAGGGAGTGCATCGGGCAGTGGAACGACTAATGCATTTGATATCCAAGAAATTGTGCAATCGGTAGTGCATATCTTAAAAGAGAGACAGCGTTCTTCGCCTTCGTTAGCTGCAATGGAAAGTCCTCGTGTAAATACGGAACAAGTGCGAGCGAGAGGAATAGATACAAACCAATCGAATATTTGGTAGCAGGTGAAGTGTGCGGGAAAATTGATTCCTCCTTTCTCTGGGAGTGATGAAGAAAATGTGACCAGATGAGTACAGAGAATCTCTTGTGTGGCTCGAATGTACTAATTTAAGGACGACGTGCTGGTTTTGGCGGCGATTAGCCAACTAAAAGGTCGAGCGTTAGAATGGCATAATCGCCAACCATTGGAGGCGGTTTCTTCATGGGATGAATTCAAATTTTAAATAAGAAGATATTTTGAAAGAAAAGAATCTTATACTACAATCTTGGAAAGGATACGTGCCCGTACATGGAAATCGTACTCGGACAAATTTATGGAGTACGCGGAAGCAAAATTGAACCTTATGCAGTTCCTAACATTGACAGAAAAAGAGAAGATGGAACTTTTAGCTGACGGGGTGAAAGACTTTACGATCCGAAAACTAGTATTAAGTACTTGGATAAATAATGCTCCGGATTTCGTCGAACATGTCCGAAAAATTACAGAAGGCAATGTGGTTGTTAGAAAGACAGAACCATTTCCTAAATACGCTACTATTAGGTCGAGTCATAAGTAACTTCCGATGCAGCTAAGTAGAATCTATTGTTCGTATCTATCCGCTATGAGTTACCATGACAACAAGTTTTTGTTTTCATTATATAGACGAGGCTTCAGTTAATCTTTTGTCAACTGTTTTGTGTGATACACGTTACGTTATACTGTTTTTATAACCTCTGAAATGGAGAGTCCAAAAGTACATATTCGTCATGTAATGCTTTGGGAATTTAAACAAGGCAATAGTGCTAAGGCGACAGCTGAAAAAATATGCAGTGTATATGGTGAAGGACTAATAACTGATCGGGCAGTTAGAAATTGGTTTATAAAATTCCGTCCTGGAGATACGACCTTAACCCTTTCGCTATGGAATGCCGACTTTAATCGGTGTCCGCGAGACGTGCTGTGTGTACGGGTACCGACTATAGTCGGTGCCGCGTGAACACCTACGCTTACTCCGTTGGTAAAACAGAATTGTTGTGCCCCTCGGGGTCACCGTATAGTATGGGAAGTTGGATTCGGGAGTCTTTAAAGAACTGAGGTTCACCGGACCTTGAGCGGGCGGCAAGAAGGAACTTCGCTGGTGCAGAACGATATGTCGTTTATTTTTAACGTTTATTATCGCAAAAGCCTCTCTGGTCTGTCGCGACGCAGCCTTTTATCTGCCTCCCCCCTCTTCGAGAATCAGTCTTTGATCTATTTTCCAGCTGGTGATATTGGGTTTTTCGGCCGCGATTTGCACATGTTGCTGACCCGCGGATTCGTTTGTCGTATTGCGGGTCAACAGATTCTAAATGGAAACGTTGCGCTTCCGCGCTTACCACACCTTGCTGATCCGCGAATTCCTTTAGGTCAGTTTGCCACTGGGCTGTCGCAATTGACACGCGAGGCACAACATCCTTTCCCCCTTGGAGAGGAGGCGCTTACATTTTGCGATAGTACAATAATAATACAATAATACAATAATAATACACTAATAATACAGTAATGATACAATAATTAATATGTATGAAGTGCTGAAGGTAAGTATAACATGTGTTTAAAGATCGAGTTAATCCGATTTATTTAAACCCGTAATTAGCCGTTAATCCGCTTTGTTTTCAATATACGCGACCGACCAGAACATTCTAGGTCGACGCGTCCGCGACTCGAAACAGAAGGCAGCAGAAAAACTCTCGCTCCTTGAGTTTTTCTGTAAGTCACGCGAGCAGTACAGTAACGTTCGATTTCGAACTTTTCGGTTAAACGCTCGACCATAGAGAAGGTGCGATAATTACATATTAGATAAAGACGGACGAGAGCCACGGCGACAGCGCCGCGCGTCGGAGGATTCCCCCTCTCTCACGCGTACTTTTCGGCAGCTCGTGCTCGTCCGTCACTTGCAAACGAGAGCCTGCCAAGCGCGGATCGATAACCGATCACGCTTTACCTGATTTAAAATATTCCGAATTGCTTCGAGTTATTCGAGCATTCGTTGAAATTCAAAAGGCCCTCGCAATATTCGAATTGCTTCGAGTTATTCGAGCATTCGAAAAAATTAAGGAAAAAGAAAGCATAAAGAAAATTCTCGGGTTCTAGCGGTTGATTCCCACGCAGCGTTGAAAGTTCGAGTTATTCGAACTTTCACAAAGCGGGCAACCGACGTATAACCGCAGCTTTACGGGATTAGCTTGCGTAAGCAAACTGCCCCCAGTAAACTGCGTGTAATTCCGGTTGTCGAATCAAACCAGTTAATCGATTCGGTCGTGAGTACGACCCGATTAAAGACTGCGGGAAACTCTTTGGTATCATCGAGTTCCCGAATTTTCCGCGTATCGCTGCAAACAGCGGTCGTGCGAGAGGTATCGAGATTAAGACTCGATCCTCCCTTGATTCAATCGAACGGCCTTACAACCACCTAAAGGGGCCTTATTGGCGTAAATACCTTGGGTGGACTTGCCGCCTTCTAGTCGGAGCGTGGGACGAGTTATTCTAAGCCCAGCTTCCGGCGAATGCCAGAGCGTTGTTCTCTGATCGCCAGTCTTGTACGGTCACTGCGCGTAGAACGCGACTCACAAGGCGTCGTGGTGCCAGTCTCAATAGTAAGACGTCCTATACGCCATTGAAAGACTGCACCGCATCGTGTTCCGTACACACGCATACGAAGACGGTAAGGGGCCGAGGACCGGGTGACGGTTGGAGCCTTACAACCTCCCTCTAGGCACCCTCTCCTGCGACAATCAAGTGTTGCAGTCGAACAGAAAACCGAGAAGAAATTCCCTAATTGGAAGAGAGCTAGCGATTCCCGGTTTAAAGGGAACGCTCACACACGTACAGTCCACTAGCTTAGCTGCGTATCGCGGCGGCAGAGATTCCCGCTCCTAGGTGCGACAAGCACCGACTAGGAGCGTACCGAAAAGAGAAAGACAAACGACGTGACTCACGTCGATAGGTATTTAACGCCTAATCGTATCTCTTTCTGTTTCAGGGTAACAACGCGGGCCGCACCACACATCGTCTGGCAGACGTCGGCCGATTGTTACAAAAAAAACCCTATACCAACGAAATAAACGGCTTGGTCGCATAAGGCGATCAAGCGAAAATAAAATTATAATTGTACCGCTTATTTTCCGTCTGTTCCTTCCCTCGAGATCTGGACCCTCGTTAGGCGAGGTATTTTCAAACCTCCTCCCCCTAACATAAGGTCCTTCGAGCCGGATCGAAACGAGGTTGATTGGAACGGGAAAAGAGTGAACACTCTTGTGCGTGAAGGTTTTACCACGACAGAGTTTAAATCGAGTTGATTGCTCCTCGATAAATCACTATGGCGGTATCAGAGGAACTGTCGCGGTCCGACCTTGAGGATCAACTCACGGAATTAACCGAAGAGTTCGATCGTCTCAAAGCACTGACCGTTAATCTAAAAAAGATGGGTAGAGCCAAGTACTCGGAGAAACTCCTTGAGGAAAAACTCACATACGCCACGCAATTATGGCGTGATACCCGAACGTTGTACATGAGCGTGCGGAGAATGATTCTCGCCGCGAAAAGACAAGCCTACGTGCTATTTAAGCCGGGCTACCTCCTCAGTGCGGAAAACGAATTCCAGGAATTCCAGAATTACGTTACCACTGAGATCGACCGAATAGTCGCTGATGCAAAACCAGCGACAACGGAAGTACAGCCACCCAACATGTTAATCGAGCTCCCGAAGCAGCGATTACCGAAATTCGGAGGTGATCCTCGAGAATGGGAACATTTCGAGGATCTTTTCACCTCAGGTGTGATCCGAAACGCATCGCTCTCGGACGTACAGAGATTATTTCATCTGAACGCATGCTTGGAGGGACCGGATCTCGCGACGATTTCGTCATTTGAAATCGTCGGACGAAATTTCCCGGAAGCCTGGAAAACGTTAAAAGAGAAATACGGCCTTCCACGTCTGATAACCGGGAAACTGCTGGACAAACTGCTGTACTTGAAGCCGATCGATTTAAACGATCTGGCCAGCATGCAGCAAATCACTGTGGATTATACAGAGACAATTGCTGCCCTCCGCAAAAGAGGAACTCCCGAGCAGCTGTTCCAATGGCTGCTCGCTCACTGGGCGAAACAACATTTCACTCCAAAACTGGAGTTGGAATGGCAGAGGACGTTGGGCCCCTCGACCGAGTACCCTAGGTTCGAAGACGTTAGGAAATTCATCGACCATCATGCGCAAGCCTTGCTCTCGATGAACGAAGACCGGCGAGAGGCAGCCCTCGCGCCCGAAATGAAGTCTCGAGCACCGAAGTTGATCGACACTCGACAAAAGAGTGTCGCTTCAAAGGCCATGAGGAGTCACAACGTCGTGGTGAATTCCAACCCGGTTCCCATTACCAGAGGGCCGAATTCGGACCACGACGGACGAGTCAGACCGGTGCGAACGGAAGTGTGCGGGTTTTGTGCTGGGCCACACCAATTAGTGCAATGCCATAATTTTAAAGTGTTGCCGGCGAGAGTACGTAGTGAATACGTACGAAGTCGTCAATGGTGTTTGCAGTGCCTCGCTTCCTCACACACCGTAATGCAGTGCCAGAGCCCTCTGGTGTGTCACAAGTGCAGTGGGAGGCACCATTCCCTGCTGCACTACGAATGCACACGAGAGGAAGCCAGTGCGAGGCCGTTAACCAGTAACGCACACGGCAGAAAACAGGAAAGTCGTGTAAGTGACCAGCCAACGCGATCGGCCAAATCAAAGCCAAGGCAAAAAAGCTCGGCTTCGAATGCTAACGTGAAACCGGCCTCGACGTCGCACTGTACCGCGCTCGGTACAGTCGCACCGAGGCCTGTGGTGTTAGCTACGGCACGAGTGCGCGTATTTGGTAAGAACGGTGCGACACGAATCGCTCGCGCACTGTTGGACCAAGGATCGGAGACGTCCTTTATCTCCGCTGGGCTGGCTAACGACCTTAAGCGGATACGAACCCCAGCCACGGTATCGGGCTTGGGGGGCGGTCAAACGCAAGCTATAAAATATAGCGTAAATTTAAACCTCGGTTCGCAGAACGAAGCGAAACCGGTGTGTACTGGAAACGCGTACGTCGTGCCGAAAATCACGACCTACCGCACACCGACGGCGAGCGCGCTTGTTTACAATGCGTTCCGAGGATTAACGCTGGCCGACGCAAATCTTGCAGCCGATCAAACAATAGAAATTCTTATCGGCACGGACCTTTACGCTCAGATAATTCGAGCGGGTTTCCGACGAGGGTCGATCAATGGTCCCATCGCCCAAGAAACAGCGTTCGGCTGGGTTATTTCCGCTGGCGAAACCCGGAAAACCATAAGAACGCTGCATTGCACCGTTCTCGAATCGCTAGACTACGCAATTCGAAGGTTCTGGGAGACCGAAGAAATCTCCGTAACTTCGGTACGTTCGAAGGCGGAAGAAGAGTGTGAAGCACTCTTCCGAAAAACCGCCCGGCGGGACGCGACCGGAAGGTTCATAGTTCGATTGCCCTTGAATCACTCAAGGCCGGACGAAGCGTTAGGACGCTCGCTCCATATAGCGCTGTCCGCATTAACAAGGCTGCGACGTAAACTCGACGCGGATTCGACCCTCGACAGAGAATACTCTGAGTTCCTTGCGGAGTACGAATCATTAGGTCACATGACTCAAATTGAGCCTATTGACCAAGGACGATTGTACATTCCGCACCGAGCGGTCATACGCACGGAAAGTGCAACGACCAAATTGCGGGTTGTGTTTAATGCAACCAGCAGAACGGTCGGAGGGCGATCCCTTAACGACGTCCTACACGTAGGGCAAAAATTACAGAATGACATCACCTCGGTTTTAACGAGATGGCGCCTGTATGAGTACGTGTTGGTGGCTGACATCGAGAAAATGTTTCGACAAATTCTCGTCGCCCCACAGGACCGTCGTTTTCAATGCATCGTCTGGCGCACGTCAACAAACGAACCGCTTAAAGCGTTCGAATTAAATACCGTAACATACGGTACGGCGTGCGCCCCATATTTATCGATGCGTACCCTTCTTGAATTAAAGGAGCAAGATGGAGAGAGGTACCCTCTCGCAGCTCCGATTCTCGAGAAGGATATATACGTCGACGATGTATTTATGGGAGCGCCCGACAAATCCCTGCTCGAGAAAATTCGCAAGCAAGTCTGCGAACTCCTGCAGGGAGGTGGGTTTAAATTGAGAAAGTGGGCTGGAAATTCGGCACAATTATTGCAGAATATTCCCCAAAGCGCTCACTCCCACGCCGTAGACCTCACGCTGTTCGATGATTCCGAACTAAAAGTGCTTGGTTTACGTTGGATCCCTTCCGGAGACTATTTCTATTTTAATCTGCAACGATTTCAACCGTCTGCGGTACCGCTGACAAAAAGAAACTTGTTTTCGGAAATTGCGAAGCTCTTCGATCCGCTCGGCTGGTTATCACCAGTCTTAATTCGCGCAAAAATTTTGATGCAGTCCCAATGGCTGGAGAAACTCCAGTGGGACGATCAAATTTCCGCGGATACGCAAAAAACGTGGAACACGTTCTGCGTGGATTGGAGCAGTCTCAAGGAATTAAAATTCCCCAGATGGATCCGATACGAAGCAAATGCAGTCTCTGTGGAATTACACGGATTCTGCGACGCGTCGCTCGCTGCCTTCTCGGCCGTCACATATTTACGAGTGACGACGAACACCAATGAAGTGTTTACAACGTTGATAATGGCAAAGACACGAGTGGCTCCGATAAAAACACAATCCATCCCCGTTCTGGAATTGAACGGGGCTGTACTTCTCTCCGAGCTCGTCGTGCACGTAAAACGGTCCCTCCCCATAGAGATGGACCGTATAATCTGCTGGACAGATTCTACGATTGCACTCGCCTGGTTGAGAAAGCATGCTCCGACATGGAAGGTTGTGATAGCCAACCGCGTGTCAAAAATCCAGACCTTGCTCCCGAAAGCTGAATGGAGACACGTTCCCACACGCTTCAACCCCGCAGATTTAAATTCGCGAGGTGTAGAAGCTGCGGAACTCATTCAGTCGGAGCTGTGGATCTCTGGACCGAAATGGCTTCGACAAGCCGAGGAAAGTTGGCCGAAAGCACCGGCCTCTCTCGAGACCGAGGAGGGTAAACGCGCATCGCATACCCTCTTTTTTTTTTTTTTTTTTTTTTTTGTCGTGGGGAAAATCTTCGAAAGACTCCCTCCCACCTCCTTGGGGAGAGGTGGGAGGGGTGTGTGGGATTCCCCGCACCCGTACAACGACAGGCGCGGGACCTACCCACTAAAGACCCCACGGTGACCCTTCGGCACGCTTTGGGAGGATACCGGGAATCGCTCGAAGAATTCTTCCGGTATCCTCCCCGTGCCCGCGCTTTCGCGCCCATCCCCCGGGGGGACAATCGGTCCCCCCAGTAGACACACTGCCTCATAGCGGCGGGACGGGGCCACTCCATCCCGCCGCTATCCGTCCCGGGGCCGCGTTTAGTGGCGGCTGCGAGCCCCAACTCGCAACCCCCCGCGACCCCGTTTCCACCCCTCGGCGGCCGGGCGTTCATGGCCGCACCAGACCGCCGAGGGTGCCTCCCCTTGTGTCGGACCGCTAGGGGGAGGCACTCCTACCCCCAACCGGTCCGACCCGGCGCCGCCTGGCGGGAGGAGGGCCCCCTCAGGACCCCCCTCCCAGCCTAGGTCATCCGCCACGCCGAGGCGGCCGCCCGCGACGCCTCGCGACCGGGCGACGACCTCGGGCCACCGCACGAGCGCGAGCTTCAGCGCGCCGCTGAAGCTCGCGCTCCCTCCCCGCGGCCTCCTTCTGCAACATTACGTTCTCGCAGAAGGAGGCCACGGCCCTCCACTTCTCCTCGCTGCCGAGCATGGCGCGCACCACGCCCGGTAGCGAGACATCCCGCCCGACGACGCCGACCAGGACACGGCGCTCCCCCTCCCACGCGGGGCATACCTCCAGGGTATGATCCGCCGTGTCCTGCTCAGCGTCGCAGTGGCAGCAACGCGCCGTCGGCTCCTTCCCTATCCGGCACAGGTATCTTCCGAAGCTGCCATGCCCGGAAAATACCTGTGCCAGCCGGTAGGTGAGGCTGCCATGGCCTCTGTCCAGCCACTCCTTCAGGAGTGGCCGAACAGCCCCGACAGTCCGGTGCCCCGCGGTTGGCAGAGCCAGCCGCTCCTGCCACGCGAGCAACACGGACTGCCGGGCCTGGCGCTTCAAATCGCCCCAAGCAGGTTCCTGCCCGCCCGGGACCGCCCCCACCCCCGCGCGACGGTCGACGCGGTGCCGGTACATCACCGCGTGCGACCGCGCGAGCAGGTCCATGGGCGGCATCCCCGCTAGAACCGTCGCCGCCTCATGTGACATGGTCCGATACCCGCGGACGACCCTGAGCGCCATGCGCCTCTGCACCCGACGCAGTATAGTCATGCTGCGCCGGGAGGCAGCCAGGTCGTCCGCCCAGACGGGGGCCCCGTATAGGGCCACCGACTGGACCATTGCCACATAGAGGCGACGAACTCGGCCCGCCGGGCCCCCCAGGTTGGGCAGGATCCGGCCCAGAGCCGCAACCATCCTTTCCAACCGGGGGACCAGGCAGCGGAAATGCTTCTCGAAACGCCAGTGGCTATCGAGGATCAGCCCCAGATACCTGATCTGGGGCTTCACCTCGATGTCAGCCCCACCCACCCGAATCAGAGGGGGTGGCGGATCCTGCCGAGGTGAATGAAACGCAATCACCTCGGTCTTATGGACCGCCACCGTCATCCCCATCCCCCTGATCCGGTCGACGACGCGTTGCGACCCCTCCTCCGCGCGACGCATGGCCCTCCCCCAGTGCGCCATCGCATACCCTCTTGGCGACTCCACAAAAGGAATGGGATTTTGTATTCCGATTTTCCAAATGGAGCAAGCTGTTACGAGTCACCGCCTACTGCCTCCGGCTCCGGAGGCCGCTGGCTGGAGAGCAGAGGTCATTTGATGCAAAAGTTGTCGAAGCATTGGAAATGCAGCGTGCAACGGAAAGAATTGCACGCTACTTGCAGCGTACGCATTTTGCGGAAGAGTACCGGTGTTTAGAAGAGCACAAGGGAATCCCTGCAACGTCTCCCTTGAAAAGCCTCAACCCTTTCCTCGATGACAAGCATGTCTTGAGAGTGGGCGGAAGATTGGAGAACGCGACGCTGACATGGGAAACCAAACACCCGATAATACTGCCGAAACATCATGTTTCTAACATGATAATTCGGAACTGCCACGTGGACACGTTGCACGGGGGTTTGCAATTAACCATGTACACGGTGAGACAGAAATTCTGGATCATCGGGTGCCGAAACGCAGCGCGCACGGTTATCCACCAATGCATACGATGCGTGAGGTGGCAAGCGAACACATCCACGCAAATCATGCAGGATTTAATACCGGAGCGCAGCCGAGCGGCACGACCTTTTACAAATTGCGGAGTCGATTACGCCGGACCGTTTCGGGTCCGCGACTCCGCCGGTCGTGGAAAAACGGCTCATAAAGCGTATATAGCAGTGTTCGTCTGCTTCGCTACAAGAGCCGTGCACATCGAACTCGTCCACGATTATACGACGAGTGCGTTCCTGGCCGCCTTCGACCGATTCATCGCTCGCCGAGGAGTTCCATCCTGTATGTTCAGTGACAACGGAACAAACTTCGTAGGGGCGGATCGCGAATTGAAGGCACACTTCTACGCGGTGTATCATACACCGGAAATGAGAACGAAGTGCGGTCAAAAGGGCATTACGTGGAAGTTTAATCCACCCAGTGCACCCCACTTTGGTGGTATGCAAGAAGCCGGTGTGAAATCGGTGAAGCATCACCTGAAACGCGTCCTCGGAGAATTTACGCCCACAAGCGAAGAAATGCAGACATTACTCTGTAAGATCGAGGCGAGCTTGAATTCACGACCGATCGCCGCTTTCAGCGACTGTCCCGAGGATTATGCACCTCTTACACCGGGCCACTTCCTGATTGGGGGACCGATGAATGCACTCCCGGTCGAGTCTGTGGAAACGGAAACCCTCTCGCGGCTTACGCGATGGAGGGCCATTCAAAAATTCCATGAGCAGCTCTGGAAACATTGGACGCGAGATTACCTCACGTACCTCCAGCGACTGACAATTAAGGTGCGTTCACCACGGCGCTATTTGAACGGAGTTCTACGACCAGTGTCCGTACACACTGGCGATGAGTGAACGGCGCTCTAGCTGGTCGCCGGATGTCGGAACTCAAAGGTTGTCTCGAACACCGACTGGAGGACGGCAAGTCCACCCAGGGTATATATGCCACGAAGGCCCTTATAGGTGGGGGTGTAACCGTTCGACAGTCAAGGGAGGTTCGAGAATCAAACTCGATACCTCGGACACGACCGCTGATTGCAATGACACGTGCCTGAATTCAGAGTGATGTGGATTATAGCCACCGCCGAATGGAAATCTCGTATTATAATCCACGAGATTTTTACAGTCTTGTTGATCTGGTCGAAGCCCGACTGGATCTGTTTTAAATTATAAACGGGTTGCGGAAGGATTCACGGTAAGGGATTGGTTCACAATCCGTTCTCGTATCGAGTCCTTTTTATCCACGTTTCTGGTTGCGTTTATTCGAATCGTGGACGGGTTACGGGATGATTCACGGTACGGGATTAGTTCGTAATCCGTTCTGGTATCGAATGCTTCCGTGTCCTCGTTTAATATTCTGTTGATTTAAACTGTAAACGGGTTGTGGAAGGATTCACGGTAAGAGACTGTTTTCCAATCCGTTCTCGTATTGAGTTCTTCCTTTTCCACGTTTTTAATTTCTTCGAAAGTACGAATAACTCGTAATTATTTGGTCGTATTGGAATTTTCGTGGAACGGGGTCGTATGCCCACGTGCTCCCTGCCGGTTCCAGATTAAGAGTGACGGACGAGCACGGACAGTCAAAATGTTCGCTCGACGGGCGAAACCTCCGTAGAGCGGCGCAGTAGACATCTTTTGAGTCCGTCTTTGTCTAATACAAAATTGTCGTACCTTCTCTAGACACGCGCGTCGAAACTTTCGTTTCGAAATTGAGCGTTACGTGGCCGATCGCGTGATGTCTTGAAAAAACCCGAGCGCGACTGTTTTTCTATCCGGTACCGTTTTCGCGTAGCGGACACGATGACCGAGGTACCTCTGGTCACTTACATTCGCCGAAAAAACAATACCGAGTGACGAATTTTATTCTACTTTAGAATACGTCGAATTAACGCGATATTTAAACACACATACATTCTAATGTAACCTAACCCCGCATATGTTCATAATTCACGCCCGGAACATTACCGCTCGGAATTATCCGGAACACATCCGGAGTATTGTACGCTGATTATATTATGTCTTTATTCTTCCATTGTTTTCACTGTCATCGGGTATAACGATATATCTTAAATCTTACTTATCTTACTTCATTTTATGTTATTTTATTTTATTTTATTTGTGACCGTTCCCCCGTGGACGGTCCGAGGGGGACGCGGAGGAAGGTGGCGGGTGCCGAATCAGTCGGCGGTCGAGGGTTCGTTGCGGTGAGTAACGTGGGCTGAGTTGTCGGTTTTAAAACGTGTTTATTACTAACTTAGTCTATGTACAAATCTTACGGCTACGGAGGACGGCGCGGTGAGCGGTCGGTCGCTCGGCGAGAGCGGCGCGATGAGCGGTCGGTCGCTTAGCGAGAATGGCGCGGCGAGCGGTCGGTCGCTCGGCAAGAGCGGCGATTGCTCGACGGTGTGAGCGTTCGGGCGCTCAGCGGAGGGAAGAGGACATACAATACCCTACCTACGCTGTTACGAGGCCGCGATGTCGGTAGAGCCAGGGTAGAAAATAGGGAAGAGGTTCGACCCAGTATCCAGGGTTATGGGAGGTTCAGCGGATCGGTGGCGAGAGTGCCCCTCGCACTCTCGTATTTTCAAAAAGCGGAGCTCGTGTAGACCCGTAGTGGTTCGTACGCAATCTCTTGTCACTTGATTCGACTTCGACGAGCAAGATACGAGTCCCCTGAATCCGGCCGGTGGCTCGGTATTAATACCCGCGCGACGCGTAATTAGTGGCGAGAAGTCGCGGATGCCTAGCAGCCGCGCGGGAAACCACCGGTCGCGGGGACTCGGTTCCGGGTTGGGATATGCGCGTTACATATTGTATTACTGTTATTATTCATTTATTTATTCCTCAGTTACTGGTGCTTTTCTACTCCCTGGACTAACTCTCTTGCTGTCTGCATATATCTCATATACGGCGCACTAACAATAAGTGGCCTACCCCAATAAGTTATACACTGTTAAAAAGCTGATGCTTCTAACGACGAGGTCCGGATAGAGGTATAGGAGTTTTCAGGGAAAATTATTATGGGCGTCTGGTTTTCTTTTCGTCGGCCTTCTACGCCGACCTTTTATTAGAAAAGTAAAATTGAAATAAAAGTAACAATCGAAAACCAAAAAATAAATTAGGATTGTCTATATTCGTGCTGGGACGTTGCCTGCCTCGTCTCTGCCGGTCGCCGAACTCGCCGGGTTGAGGTAGGCCAAGGTTCCTATAATCAGAAAAACACGGCAATGTGTTAGACACGTAAACACGTTACACGTATATTCGCCGCGTGTGTGTCCTCACGCTCCTGGCTTCGATATTCGAATATATAGGAGCGGAGAATTTCGCTCACTCGTAATATACGAGCTCGCTAGTGGACTGTATTTATAATTTTGGCTTTTGATAAAGAATAAATTCCTTATCTACGCCGTTTGCAGTCGATTACCTTGTGGACGGAATTGCAAGTGGAGGTTGTAAGGCTCCAAATGCACTTCTCCCGTGAGTCTGTCCACTGAGTCTATGCGTCGAAACGCAGTGCAGTGCAACAGCCCAACCGTCGAACTGTGGCTGCTCTTGGCTGCTTCAACAGACGACTTATTGGTCCGGGGTTGCACTACGGAGCCCGACTGCACGTGGTTCACTGCACGTTCCACATCTATTCGTTGCACTTAACAGTATTCGAACCACGTGGGGGCCTGACCCACGACTCCGTTACTCCTCCGCACAGGTGCTCCTCTAAACGTTACACCGGCGGGATCTGTAGGAGTAAGGACTCGCAGACCGGAAAAGTCAGACGTCCTTTGTGGACGTCGACCCGACTACAGTGGACCCACCTGGATGGTTCACCACGTAGGTGCGTTCCTTTGGTGTCTCCTCAGCCTGGCGGTAATCACAAGAAAATTGAAGCGTAATTTTTGCCAACTTTCTTATGCCTCGATCGTTTATACGATCGAGACGACCGCTCAATTCTGCACGGAGGGATCGAACACCTTACTGGTGTATATTCTCGATCATTCCACAGGATATCGAACACCTTGCTGGTGTATTTTCTCGATCTCCTGTCGCAGGACTGATTTCGTGGAATCTCGATTTGGGAAATCCCATACAAGATTCCGGGGCGTACTTGACCGAATCTAAACCGATCCGTTTGTCAAGGAAAAGGCGGATTATTTCCACACTTTTCTCGAGTTTTATCGAATTCTCAGCTGTGCGAGGTCAATCAGTGGACCCGCACCAGACTGAACATCTACTCTTTACACCCTTTAACTACAGGCAGAATCGTTCTGAATATCAAACAATTCGAACTTTCCTTTTGTAAATCTTTCCGTTCGAGTGCAATCGGGAGCCGATCCGCTCTAGTTGGAAGTCTACGTAGGACTGCGCGGATTGACAGCCGAAGACGCGACCGCGTTACTCTCATTAGTCGTTACGCGGCGCTGTCTAAATTTCGGCAGTCTTTCTCCGTCTGATTCTTAGCGCACTACTCTCTCACGGTACTGACGTCATCAACACCGTTAGCACACTCGAATCGAAGGTAATGAGCCGTTACCGATGCCAGAAAAACTAGTAATACACGCGTTTTTCTATCACTGTTTGCTGTACAAATCCTATTAGAGATAATCTCCTTCGAATTGTACGTTAACAGGATTAACGGTAATCGCGGCCGAGGACAATCGCTCGGCATTATGCAAATCTTTAAACAAAGGGTAACATCGTCTGCACCAAAGACACAGTCGTCGACATAAATTTGATTTTGTAGTACGGGAACAGCTAATGGATAATTAGTTCCGTCATCCTCTGCAAGCTGTCGAAGTACGCGGAGTGCGAGGTCTGCAAGCCAGTGTTCGGCGGCCCCTCACTGCGCGCTATGTGTTGACATGGGGAGGTCAGCCCATCACAGGGTGGGGAGCAAACAGTGCCCTCCCCCCTCCCGGAAGGAGAGCTTGAAGCGGCCCGCCCCAGTTCAGGCACCGCAGTCGGTGACATCGTCCACAATGGAGGTGGACGGTGTCGCGGGGACGGACAGCCTGGAGGAGGCTGGGGCGGCCGCTAAATAGTGCCGCCCTGGCCAACCTCAATCACTGCCGTGTGGCACAGGACATGATGTCTCAAGTCCTCGCGGAGTGGGGGGTTGTCCTGGCGGTTGCCACCGAGCCGTACCGCGTCCCTGATCACCCTCACCGGGTGGGCGACGCGGACGGCTTGCTAGCGACGGTATGGGGAGATGGCGACGGGCTCCGCCGTTCACCATTCTGGAGAGCGGTCGTGGATTCATCGCCGTTGACTGGGGTGGGGGGGGGGGGGAAAGTCGCCGTGGTGGGGTGCTACATCTCGCTCTGCAGCGGTCACGCGGCGATCGAGCAGTACCTGGCCGGTGTCGCGGCATGCGTGTAGCGTTGCGCGGACCGGCCGGTGCTGGTTCTGGGTGATTTCAACGCCAAGTCGGTGGCGTGGGGATCCCCCTGGACCACCGTTCGCGGCAGGATCGTGGGCGTCTGGGCGGTGGGGCTCGACATTCGGTTACTGAACCGGGTGTCGGAGGACACGTGCATGCGGCGATATGGGGGGCCCATCGTGGATGCTGGATTCGCGACCCCCTCGCCGTGCGTATGGTGTCGGGTTGGCAGGTGGTCAGGGAGGCAGGAACACTCTCGGACCACCGGTATATGCGGATGGAGGTCTCTGCCCCCGGATGTATGTCCCGACACCACCGCCCGGGTGACGCCCCACCGCGCCGCTGGGCGCTTCGGCGCCTGGACAAGGACGCAATGATGGTAGTTGCTCTCGCTGCAATTTGGCCGCAAGGGGTTGCCGAGATTCCGAGCATAGACGAGGAGGTCGCCCGGCTCGGGGGGATGGTCGCGAACATATGTGACGCGGCGATGCCCCGGGTCGGGCGGGCTTCTCCTCGCCGGGCGGTGTACTGGTGGTCGACGGCGATCGCGGAAATGCGAGACGCGAGTATCCGCGTCCGACCCCAGTACACCCGCGCGCGCCGTCGTCTACGGAGAGACGATAACGTGGCGCGAGCGGGGGCAGATGACCTGTATGAGGCATACCGCATGTCGCGGATGGCTCTGCAGGTCGCCATCAAACAGGCCAAGACCCGGGCATGGAAGAAGCTGCTCGAGACCCTTGATGACGATCCTTGGGGGCGCCCTTATAAGGTGGTGCTGAACAAGCTCCGCCCGTGGGCGCCCCCCGTCACCGAGGGTTTTGACCCCGGCTGCTGGAGGACGTGGTCAATACTCTCTTCCCAATTGGGGAGATGGGACCACGTCCTCCGGCAGAGGCAACGGCCCCGTTGGAGTGGGTGGCCGAGCCGGGGGCCACGCATGGGGAGCTGGCCGCGGCCATCAGACGGCTCGAGGCGCGTAACACGGCCCCGGGTCCGGATGGTATGTCCGGCCGGGTTTGAGTTTTAACCCACGGCGTCCTTGGGGCCGACCTCAGGCGGTTGTGTGACCGATGCCTAAGGGACGGGCGATTCCCCCCTAGTTGGAAAGTAGCGAGGATGGTCCTCCTCCGGAAGGAGGGTCGGCCCGCGGAGTCTCCATCCGCATGCCGGCCCATCTGTCTCCTCGACGAGGTGGGCAAGCTCTTCAAGCGAGTGATTGCTGCCCGCCTCGTCGAGCACCTGTCGCGGGTTGCCCCCGGCCTGGCCGAGTGCCAGTACGGTTTCCGGGAGGGCCGATCGGCGATCGATGCGATAGGTCGCGTCAGGGACCTCTCGGGGTCGGCCGTCTCCCGGGGAGGTGTGGTTTTGGCAATATCTTTGGATATTTCCAATGCCTTTAATACCCTGCTCTAGGAGGAGATAATGAGGGGGCTCGAAGATCATCGGGTCCATCCTTATCTCAGGGTAGTTGTCGGGGGTTATCTCCGCGGCAGGTGGATCCAGTATCCGGGTCGGGATGCAGATATGCGGAAGGAGGTGTACTGCGGCGTTCCGCAGAGGTCAGTCCTCGGGCCACTCCTGTGGAACGTCGCGTACGATACGGTGTTGCGGGCCGACCTCCCCGACGGCGTCAGCGCCGTGTGTTATGCAGATGACACACTGGCGCTGGCTGTCGGGGCGCACTGGAGGAGAGCCAAGCGTCTCACGGAGGAGGAGGTGCAGCGCGTCGTCGGCCGGATCAGGGGGATAGGGATGACGGTGGCGGTCTGCAAGACCGAGGTGATAGCGTTCCATTCACCTCGGCAGGAACCACTACCCCCTAGGATTGTGGTGTGTGTTTCGATCGAGATGGCTTTCCAGGGCACTGGATAGCCTCGATTTAATTAAATTAATTGTAGACGTAACTTAGTTTAAAAACGGAACCCAATCAAATACTGTCTTTGATTATGGTTGGCTTATAAAGACACTTAAGTTTAATAGATTAACTATGTACACTTTAATTAAAAATAATTTGTTTAATAAAACGGTCTTGTTGGTTTTATTAACAAGAAACCGCGACTTGCGCGGATCGGAAACCGAGATCGGTTTAACTGGTCTAACGCGAGCACGTTTTCTCTGGTCTTAACACGAGCACGTTTTCTCTGGTTTTAACACGAGCACGTTTTCTCTGGTTTTAACACGAGCAAGTGTAATTGCCGGAGATCCGGAAGAGAAGGAGCGTTTCCTTTCTTGCGGGAAAGCTAGAACCGCGCAGTTTTGTCGCGCGGGTGGGGGGAATCACGACAAGCCGAGACAGTGATCTATTGTAACTGATTTGTCCAATAGATGTCTCGACTCGTACGATTTCCCATTCTCGTTGATTGGCCGCACGCGGCGTGGTCAATCCTGAACAGTGTGTGAGGCTGATATCGAGGTGAAGCCCCAGATGAAGTATCTGCGACTGATCCTCGATAGCCACTGGCGCTTCGAGGAGCATTTCCGCTGCCTGGTCCCCCGGTTGAAGAGGATGGTCGAGGTTTTTGGTCGAATCCAACCCAACCTGGTTGACCCAAGAAGGTGACCCCCAGGTATTTAATCTGAGTGCTGCGTCTCACCTCTACCCCCGCGACTCTAATTTTAGAATCCCCGATTCTCTTTTTATTTAAAGAGAATACCTCCGTTTTAGAGGGTGCTACCTCCAGGTCGTGTGCCGCGAGCCACTCCATGACCACCCTTATGGAGTGATTTACACGCTCTTCGAGGACCCCCGTCGTCCTCGCCGTCGCAGCCAGGGCGATATCGTCGGCGTACCCCACTATCCGACACCCCAGAGCCAGGACGCACCTGAGTACACCGTCGTACGCCAGATTCCAGAGAGTAGGCCCCCAGACCGAACTCTGTGGCACACCCATCTCTGCCTTGACGTTTTTGGGCCCTTCTTCGGTGTTGTACCACACCTTTCGGTTCCGGAAATACCCTACCAGGATACGACGGGATTTCCCGCGCAATTCCTGCCTCCAGGATGGGCCTCCACTTCAGAGAGCTGAAGGCATTTTTGACATCGAGGGCGACCAGGACGCAGAACCTACGCTTGTCCCTCGCCTCTCTGACCGACCCCACAACCACTTCGAGGGTCTGAGCCATGTTTCGCCCTTTTCGGAAGCCGTATTGGTCGCCCGAGTAATCTTCGGGTCCGATGGCGGCCATCAATCTACCCCTAAGAACCGATTCAAAGGTTTTAGCCCACACACTGAAGAGACAGAGGGTTCGATACGCATTGGGGGACTCAGGGTCCCGCCCCTGTTCTTTTACCAAAACCAACCTCTGTTCCCTAATTCTGGGGGAGATGTACCCCCTCAACAGACAGCTGTTGAAGAGACACGCCAATCTCTCGGTCCTTTTTTGGATGATGACCGCCACCACCCTCCCCGGGGCCCGATCCACCCTGAGGCTCGAACAGGCCACCATGACCTCTCCGGGTTCTACCAGCTCAAAACCCTTCGGAGTGGGGGTTCCCCAGCGGCCCTAGGGAACAACGCCTCCACGACCCCTTGGCTTTTTCAACCGAAAGCATCGGCGGGTCCGACCGAGTCTTGACGATTTTCATAACTGCCTTGTAGGGTTTTCCCCATACGTTACCCTCCTCCTGCCCGCACAGGCTCCTCCAGGCAGCCATTCTGCTTTAAATTCTGGCCCTTTTGAGGGCCTTCCTGGCCTCCCTGTAGCTGTCACGAAGGAGCCTGGACCAGGGTTTGTCGCATCTCTGGGCCCCCTGGTAAGCCTTATGTTTCCGGCTGGCCTGCCGCCGAAGTTCCGCAATTTCCGGGGTCCACCACGCCTTCGATCGCCGAGCTACAGGGGTTTGCCTGCGGGGGTCCATGCTTGCAGAGCATGCCCCCTCGCAGGCGTCCAGGAAGACCTCCATCTCTTCCTCGTTCCAGAAAGGCGCTTGGAAGCCCGCCGTGAGCCGGTCGAAGAACCTCGAGGACCCCGTCCTCGTTTAAAGTATTCACCCCCCCCCCCCACGGGGTGCAGCAGATACCTGTAGGTACTGAATACCTACTCCACGTTACACCACATAAGGTCACTGGGTCACACGCGAAGATATCTATCTTGGACGTAGGACCATTTCTCTCAATGGTGTGCTCCCCGCAGGTCATGACCGGGATTAATCCCATTCTGTCGAAAACCCCCTGTAGAGCAACACCCATCCCTCTGAGATCGAAGGACCTGGACCCCCAAGCGGGCGAAGCTGGCGTTGAAGTCTCCCCAACGGCAGCCCTACCCCAGCTGGCCCTTTCCAGTTCCAGCTCGTGGAAGGCGGCGTCCAGTTCCCTCGGTCCCAGTCTCGGTGTTTAGTAACAGCTGCACACCGTTATCCCTTTAATCCTGACGGCAGCAAAACCGTTACCCACGATTTCGCTGTCGGTGACGTGACGCAGCCCGTTTATCGCCGTCACCCACACGGCCGCTGACCCCGAGACGTCCCCCACCCAGTCTGGGTGGACCCTGTACGGCTCCGAGACCAGTACAACATCCACCCGCACAGCGTCGACCGTCCGTGGTGCAGCAGGTCCTGTGCAAGTCTACACCTATTCAGGTTCACCTGTAAGACCGTAAAGGTGCCGGGTTACCCTTACACCCTCGTAGGTGCTCCCGGTACACCGGATATACCCCCGACCTCGACGGATGTCCTAGGCCTCCGGTCGGGACCCCCCTACGCTTGCATAATATACAAAACGGGGGCGAGGTACAGCTCCGCGCCACGTGATCTTCCTTTCTGCACCTGTCGCACAGGTTGGTCCCTCCCATCCCCAATGGGCAGGAGGCCCTTACGTGACCGAAGTCCAGGCAGTCATAACACCTTTATACCCTTGGTGTTACCCTTAGGCGACAGGCGGTATAGCCTATCCTCACCCTCGGCCCCTTCGTGAAGTCGCCTCCCTGCGTCCATCGAGAGAGGCGTCGACGACCAGTCTCCCCCCCCCCCCCAAAGGTACTAGTTACCTTTACCCTGGCGTCGCCAGCCCCCTCCGCGCCACAATGTGCGACCACCGCCGCCAGAATGTCGCTTCCCTCCACAATCGGGTCGAGAACCCTGATTTCAATCTCGACTCTGGGGAGAGTGCCCTGACCGTTTACCCCTTCTCCATTTCTCCTTTGATGGCCTCCGAGGCCGTGGCTGCACTCCCGTCTCCGCTACACTCCAGGATGAAGTCCCCTATACGTGTCTTACGTATCTTCCGCACCTCGTTAAGTTTTCCCTCCCATCTTCCCAGCGATGGGCCAGAAAACCTTGGCATGGGTTTTCCCAGGTACTTTGATCGTGATTGCCTCGTTTCTCGACCCCTTAGGGATTTTCACTGCCTTGCCAGCGGCGTTTTCATCCCTACCCTTGGCCACGGTCCCCTGCCCTCCTTTTGCTCTTCCTCCAGGGTCTCCAGTGTCCTTGTTCCTCTTTTCTTTCCTTTTCGCCCTCCTTTGAACCTCCCATTCCTCGGCGGGGCCTTCCCTTGCCCCCCCCCCCAATGCCCTTCTCTTCTCCTGCTACAGCCGGAAGGGGAGGGGAGAAGGCGCCTACGCTTCCCATTTCCCCTTCCCCGCTTGCGCATTTCCGTCCGCCATTACCTACGGTGGCCTTGTCCCCGGTCTCCTCAATCCCCCAACTTGAGTGGATCCTCCTCCTCACTTCTCTGCCCCAGTCAGGGTTTCTAGTGTCCGTTAGTGGAGTGCCCCCTTTTCCTTTAGCGGTGGGGGCCACGAATGGACCTCCGTGTCCTGTGCCAGGTAGATCATCCCCTACCGGACATTCCGTGGTCTGTGTGGTCACATTTCTACCTCCCCTAAACTCCTCCGTCTGTGTTTCGACCACCACAGAGATCAGTCCTTCCATTTCCCCTTTTCTCTTCCCCTCCTTAATATATGTGGCAGCCATAACCCCCAGATTTCTCCTCGCATTCTCATTTCCCTGTATTTCCTTGATAATCTCCTCGCAAAAAACCGACACTCCTGTCTGATCCGAAGAAATCCGCAATCCCATTCAGCTCCTCCTCCAATTTGCTGATTTTTTGCTCCAGCAGTCCGTCGACCCTCTGGATCTCAACCAGGATGCTGTGGCAGTCGATCCTCGATCCCCCTTTTCCTTTTCCTTATCATCCGCCCTCTGGACGTGTTTCTCCCCTACTTCCTTTGGGCCCCCTGTACCCTCCTCCTCAGTGCCACCGCTTTCCGGGTCACCAACCATGTCTCTCGCCCCGATCTCGGTTTCCTTTATCCCCCCTCCCTCTCCTTCTTCGAGGCAACGCCACGGCACTACCCCCTGTTCCTCTTCTGTTTCTTTTTCCCTTGCCCTCTCTCCTCCTTCCCCCTTTGGTCCTTTTTCCGTACTCTCCAGCTCTTCTCCCGAATCCAAGGAGACTACCTGGACCTCCTCCTTGTCTGATCTAGCTCTCGGTGGCTTTCTCCCAATTTTGGGGGCCCGAGCAAATATCGACACTTTTTTTTTTTTTTTTTTTTTTTTTTTTGTCGTGGGGAAAATCTTCGAAAGACTCCCTCCCACCTCCTTGGGGAGAGGTGGGAGGGGTGTGTGGGATTCCCCGCGCCCGTACAACGACAGGCGCGGGACCTACCCACTAAAAACCCCACGGTGACCCTTCGGCACGCTTTGGGAGGATACCGGGAATCGCTCGAAGCATTCTTCCGGTATCCTCCCCGTGCCCGCGCTTTCGCGCCCATCCCCCGGGGGGACAATCGGTCCCCCCAGTAGACACACTGCCTCATAGCGGCGGGACGGGGCCACTCCATCCCGCCGCTATCCGTCCCGGGGCCGCGTTTAGTGGCGGCTGCGAGCCCCAACTCGCAACCGCCCGCGACCCCGTTTCCACCCCTCGGCGGCCGGGCGTTCATGGCCGCACCAGACCGCCGAGGGTGCCTCCCCTTGCGTCGGACCGGTAGGGGGAGGCACTCCTACCCCCAACCGGTCCGACCCGGCGCCGCCTGGCGGGAGGAGGGTCCCCTCAGGACCCCCCTCCCAGCCTAGGTCATCCGCCACGCCGAGGCGGCCGCCCGCGACGCCTCGCGACCGGGCGACGACCTCGGGCCACCGCACGAGCGCGAGCTTCAGCGCGCCGCTGAAGCTCGCGCTCCCTCCCCGCGGCCTCCTTCTGCAACATTACGTTCTCGCAGAAGGAGGCCACAGCCCTCCACTTCTCCTCGCTGCCGAGCATGGCGCGCACCACGCCCGGCAGCGAGACATCCCGCCCGACGACGCCGACCAGGACACGGCGCTCCCCCTCCCACGCGGGGCATACCTCCAGGGTATGATCCGCCGTGTCCTGCTCAGCGTCGCAGTGGCAGCAACGCGCCGTCGGCTCCTTCCCTATCCGGCACAGGTATCTTCCGAAGCTGCCATGACCGGAAAATACCTGTGACAGCCGGTAGGTGAGGCTGCCATGGCCTCTGTCCAGCCACTCCTTCAGGAGCGGCCGAACAGCCCCGACAGTTCGGTGCCCCGCGGTTGGCAGAGCCAGCCGCTCCTGCCACGCGAGCAACACGGACTGCCGGGCCTGGCGCTTCAAATCGCCCCAAGCAGGTTCCTGCCCGCCCGGGACCGCCCCCACCCCCGCGCGACGGTCGACGCGGTGCCGGTACATCACCGCGTGCGACCGCGCGAGCAGGTCCATGGGCGGCATCCCCGCTAGAACCGTCGCCGCCTCATGTGACATGGTCCGATACCCGCGGACGACCCTGAGCGCCATGCGCCTCTGCACCCGACGCAGCATAGTCATGCTGCGCCGGGAGGCAGCCAGGTCGTCCGCCCAGACGGGGGCGCCGTATAGGGCCACCGACTGGACCATTGCCACATAGAGGCGACGAACTCGGCCCGCCGGGCCCCCCAGGTTGGGCAGGATCCGGCCCAGAGCCGCAACCATCCTTTCCAACCGGGGGACCAGGCAGCGGAAATGCTTCTCGAAACGCCAGTGGCTATCGAGGATCAGCCCCAGATACCTGATCTGGGGCTTCACCTCGATGTCAGCCCCACCCACCCGAATCAGAGGGGGTGGCGGATCCTGCCGAGGTGAATGAAACGCAATCACCTCGGTCTTATGGACCGCCACCGTCATCCCCATCCCCCTGATACGGTCGACGACGCGTTGCGACCCCTCCTCCGCGCGACGCATGGCCCTCCCCCAGTGCGCCCCGACGGCCAGCACCAGTGTGTCATCTGCATAACACACCGTGCTGACGCCGTCGGGGAGGCCGGCCCACAACACCGAGTCGTACGCGATGTTCCACAGGAGTGGCCCGAGGACCGACCCCTGCGGAACACCGCAGTACACCTCCCTCCGCATATCACCATCCCGGCCCGGATACTCGATCCACCTGCCGCGGAGATAATCCCCGACGACCGCCCTGAGACAAGGGGGGACTCGATGATATTCGAGCCCCCTCCTTATCTCTTCCCAGAGGAGGGTGTTAAAGGCATTGGCAATATCCAAGGATATTGCCAATGCCACCCCTCCCCGGGAGACGGCCGCCCCCGAGAGGGCCCTCACACGACCTATCGCGTCGATAGTCGATCGGCCCCCCCGGAAACCGAACTGGCAGTCGGCCAGACCGAGATCACCCCGCGACAGGTGCTCGACGAGGCGGGCAGCAATCACACGCTCGAAGAGCTTGCCCACCTCGTCGAGGAGACAAATGGGCCGGTATGCGGAGGGAGACTCCGCGGGCCGACCCTCCTTCCGGAGGAGGACCATCCTCGCCACCTTCCAACTGGGGGGGAATCGCCCGTCCCTCAGGCAGCGGTCGAACAACCGCCTGAGGTCGGCCCCAAGGACGCCCTGGGTCAAGACCCAAACCCGGCCGGGCACACCATCCGGACCCGGGGCCGTGTTACGAACCCCGAGCCGTCTAATAGCCGCTGCCAGCTCCTCCTGCGTGACCCCCAGCTCGGCCGTCCACTCCACTGGGACAGCCGCCGCCGCCGGAGGACGCGGTCCCCTCTCCCCAATTGGGAAGAGTGTATTGACCACGTCCTCCAGCAACCGGGGGTCAAGACCCTCGGTGACGGGGGGCGCCCACGGGCGGAGCTTATTCAGCACCACCTTATATGGGCGCCCCCATGGATCGTCATCAAGGGTCTGGAAGAGCTCCTTCCATGCCCGGGTCTTGGCCCGTTTGATGGCGACCTGCAGAGCAACCCGCGCCACGCGGTATGCTCCATACAGGTCATCAGCTGCCCTCGCTCGCGCCACGCCGTCGCCTGTACATTGACGACGGCGCGCGCGGGTGTACTGGCGTCGGGCTCGGACAGTCGCGACTCGCAACTCCGCGATCGCGTCCGACCACCAGTACACCGCCCGGCGAGGAGAAGCCCGCCCGACCCGAGGCATCGCCGCGTCGCAAATACCCGCGACCAATGCTCCGAGCCGGGCGACCTCCTCCTCTATGCTCGGCAACTCGGCCGCTCCCTGCGGCCAAGTTGCAGCGAGGGCAGCTGCCATCAGGGCGTCCTTGTCCAGGCGCCGAAGCGCCCAGCGGCGTGGTGGGGTGCCACGCAGGCGGCCGTGTCGGGATGCACTCGCGGCGGCAGAGACCTCCATCCGGATGTACCGGTGATCGGAGAGTGTCTCTGCCCCCGCGACCACGTGCCAACACGACACCATGCGCACGGAGTTAGGGGTCGCGAATCCAACATCCACGATGGACCCCCCATATCGCCGCACGCATGTGTGCTCCGACCCCCGGTTCAATACCCGGAGGTCGAGCCCCGCCGCCCAATCGCCCAGGATCCCGCCGCGAACGGAGGTCCTGGGGGATCCCCAAGCCACCGACTTGGCATTAAAATCCCCCAGGACCAGCACCGGCCGGGCCGCGTAGCGCTGCACGCATGCCGCGACCTCGGCCAAGTACAGCTCGAACGCAGCGTGACCGCTACGGGGCGAAATGTAGCACCCCACCACAGCGACTCCCCCCCAGTCCACGGCGACGAATCCCCGACCGCGCTCCAACAAGGAGAACGGTGGGGACCCGTCGCCCCCTCCCCATACCGTCGCCACCAAGCCGTCCGCGTCGCCCACCCAATGAGGGTGATCAGGGACGCGGTACGGCTCGGCGGCGACCGCCAGGCCAACCCCCCACTCCGCGAGGACTTGGGACATCAAGTCCTGTGCCGCGCGGCAGTGGTTGAGGTTGGCCTGGAGGAGGAGGCGGGGCGGCATTAATTAATGGCCGCGCCAGCCTCCTCCCGGCCGTCCGTCCCCGTAGCACCGTCCACCTCCATGGAGGACGATGCCACCGCCCTCGGCACCGGAGCCGGTGCAGCCCGCCTCTTCCTCTCCTTCCGGGAGGGGGGGGAGCACTTCTTGCTCCCCACCCTGTGATCGGCTGGCCTCCCCATGTCCGCACACAGCGGGCAGTGGGGGGCCGCCGAGCACTGGCTCGCACGGTGCTCTTTGGCACCGCAGCGGTAACACTGACCGCTGCGGTCCACCGGCGAGGTGCACCACTGCCTCACGTGCCCCAATTCGAGGCAGCGGTGACACTGGAGCGGGCGCGGCGCGAGGATTTCCACTCGCGCCGAAACCCACCCCACCAACACCCTCCCGGATTCCGCCACCTTACGGGCGGCGGAGAGGGGGCACCGGGCCGCGGCACAGGACTTGATGTCCCAAGTCCTCGCAGAGTGGGGGGTTGGCCTGGCTGTCGCCGCCGAGCCGTACCGCGTCCCTGATCAACCTCATTGGGTGGGCGACGCGGACGGCTTGGTGGCGACGGGAGGGGGAGGGGGCGACGGGTCCCCACCGTTCTCCTTGTTGGAGCGCGGTCGGGGATTCGTCGCCGTGGACTGGGGGGGAGTCGCTGTGGTGGGGTGCTACATTTCGCCCCGTAGCGGTCACGCTGCGTTCGAGCTGTACCTGGCCGAGGTCGCGGCATGCGTGCAGCGCTACGCGGCCCGGCCGGTGCTGGTCCTGGGGGATTTTAATGCCAAGTCGGTGGCTTGGGGATCCCCGAGGACCTCCGTTCGCGGCGGGATCCTGGGCGATTGGGCGGCGGGGCTCGACCTCCGGGTATTGAACCGGGGGTCGGAGCACACATGCGTGCGGCGATATGGGGGGTCCATCGTGGATGTTGGATTCGCGACCCCCAACGCCGTGCGCATGGTGTCGGGTTGGCACGTGGTCGCGGGGGCAGAGACACTCTCCGATCACCGGTACATCCGGATGGAGGTCTCTGCCGCCGCGAGTGCATCCCGACACGGCCGCCTGCGTGGCACCCCACCACGCCGCTGGGCGCTTCGGCGCCTGGACAAGGACGCCCTGATGGCAGCTGCCCTCGCTGCAACTTGGCCGCAGGGAGCGGCCGAGTTGCCGAGCATAGAGGAGGAGGTCGCCCGGCTCGGAGCATTGGTCGCGGGTATTTGCGACGCGGCGATGCCTCGGGTCGGGCGGGCTTCTCCTCGCCGGGCGGTGTACTGGTGGTCGGACGCGATCGCGGAGTTGCGAGTCGCGACTGTCCGCGCCCGACGGCAGTACACCCGCGCGCGCCGTCGTCAACGTACAGGCGACGGCGTGGCGCGAGCGAGGGCAGCTGATGACCTGTATGGAGCATACCGCGTGGCGCGGGTTGCTCTGCAGGTCGCCATCAAACGGGCCAAGACCCAGGCATGGAAGGAGCTCCTCCAGACTCTTGATGACGATCCATGGGGGCGCCCATATAAGGTGGTGCTGAATAAGCTCCGCCCGTGGGCGCCCCCCGTCACCGAGGGTCTTGACCCCCGGCTGCTGGAGGACGTGGTCAATACACTCTTCCCAATTGGGGAGAGGGGACCGCGTCCTCCCGCGGCGGCGGCTGTCCCAGTGGAGTGGACGGCCGAGCTGGGGGTCACGCAGGAGGAGCTGGCAGCGGCCATCAGACGGCTCGGGGTTCGTAACACGGCCCCGGGTCCGGATGGTGTGCCCGGCCGGGTTTGGGTCTTGACCCAGGGCGTCCTTGGGGCCGACCTCAGGCGGTTGTTCGACCGCTGCCTGAGGGACGGGCGATTCCCCCCCAGTTGGAAGGTGGCGAGGATGGTCCTCCTCCGGAAGGAGGGTCGGCCCGCGGAGTCTCCCTCCGCATACCGGCCCATTTGTCTCCTCGACGAGGTGGGCAAGCTCTTCGAGCGTGTGATTGCTGCCCGCCTCGTCGAGCACCTGTCGCGGGGTGATCCCGGTCTGGCCGACTGCCAGTTCGGTTTCCGGGGGGGCCGATAGACTATCGACGCGATAGGTCGTGTGAGGGCCCTCTCGGAGGCGGCCGTCTCCCGGGGAGGGGTGGCATTGGCAATATCCTTGGATATTGCCAATGCCTTTAACACCCTCCCCTGGGAAGAGATAAGGAGGGGACTCGAATATCATCGAGTCCCCCCTTGTCTCAGGGCGGTCGTCGGGGATTATCTCCGCGGCAGGTGGATCGAGTATCCGGGCCGGGATGGTGATATGCGGAGGGAGGTGTACTGCGGTGTTCCGCAGGGGTCGGTCCTCGGGCCACTCCTGTGGAACATCGCGTACGACTCGGTGTTGCGGGCCGGCCTCCCCGACGGCGTCAGCACGGTGTGTTATGCGGATGACACACTGGTGCTAGCCGTCGGGGCGCACTGGGGGAGGGCCATGCGTCGTGCGGAGGAGGGGTCGCAACGCGTCGTCGACCGGATCAGGGGGATGGGGATGACGGTGGCGGTCCATAAGACCGAGGTGATTGCGTTTTCTTCACCTCGGCAGGATCCGCCTCCCCCTCTGATCCGGGTGGGTGGGGCTGACATCGAGGTGAAGCCCCAGATCAGGTATCTAGGGCTGATCCTCCATAGCCACTGGCGTTTCGAGGAGCATTTCCGCTGCCTGGTCCCCCGGTTGGAAAGGATGGTTGCGGCTCTGGGCCGGATCCTGCCCAACCTGGGGGGCCCGGCGGGCCGAGTTCGTCGCCTCTATGTGGCAATGGTCCAGTCGGTGGCCCTATACGGGGCCCCCGTCTGGGCGGACGACCTGGCTGCCTCCCGGTGCAGCATGACTATGCTGCGTCGGGTGCAGAGGCGCATGGCGCTCAGGGTCGTCCGCGGGTATCGGACCATGTCACATGAGGCGGCGACGGTTCTAGCGGGGATGCCGCCCATGGACCTGCTCGCGCGGTCGCACGCGGTGATGTACCGGCACCGTGTCGACCGTCGCGCGGGGGTGGGGGCGGTCCCGGGCGGGCATCCTGAAGGAGTGGCTGGACAGAGGCCATGGCAGCCTCACCTACCGGCTGGCACAGGTATTTTCCGGGCATGGCAGCTTCGGAAGATACCTGTGCCGGATAGGGAAGGAGCCGACGGCGCGTTGCTGCCACTGCGACGCTGAGCAGGACACGGCGGATCATACCCTCGAGGTATGCCCCGCGTGGGAGGGGGAGCGCCGTGTCCTGGTCGGCGTCGTCGCGCGGGATGTCTCGCTGCCGGGCGTGGTGCGCGCCATGCTCGGCAGCGAGGAGAAGTGGAGGGCTGTGGCCTCCTTCTGCGAGAACGTAATGTTGCAGAAGGAGGCCGCGGGGAGGGAGCGCGAGCTTCAGCGGCGCGCTGAAGCTCGCGCTCGTGCGGTGGCCCGAGGTCGTCGCCCGGTCGCGAGGCGTCGCGGGCGGCCGCCTCGGCGTGGCGGATGACCTAGGCTGGGAGGGGGGTCCTGAGGGGACCCTCCTCCCGCCAGGCGGCGCCGGGTCGGACCGGTTGGGGGTAGGAGTGCCTCCCCCTACCGGTCCGACGCAAGGGGAGGCACCCTCGGCGGTCTGGTGCGGCCATGAACGCCCGGCCGCCGAGGGGTGGAAACGGGGTCGCGGGCGGTTGCGAGTTGGGGCTCGCAGCCGCCACTAAACGCGGCCCCGGGACGGATAGCGGCGGGATGGAGTGGCCCCGTCCCGTCGCTATGAGGCAGTGTGTCTACTGGGGGGACCGATTGTCCCCCCGGGGGATGGGCGCGAAAGCGCGGGCACGGGGAGGATACCGGAAGAATGCTTCGTGCGATTCCCGGTATCCTCCCAAAGCGTGCCGAAGGGTCACCGTGGGGTTTTTAGTGGGTAGGTCCCGCGCCTGTCGTTGTACGGGCGCGGGGAATCCCACACACCCCTCCCACCTCTCCCCAAGGAGGTGGGAGGGAGTCTTTCGAAGATTTTCCCCACGACAAAAAAAAAAAAAAAAAAAAAAAAAAAAAGTGTCGATATTTGCTCGGGCCCCCAAAATTGGGAGAAAGCCACCGAGAGCTAGATCAGACAAGGAGGAGGTCCAGGTAGTCTCCTTGGATTCGGGAGAAGAGCTGGAGAGTACGGAAAAAGGACCAAAGGGGGAAGGAGGAGAGAGGGCAAGGGAAAAAGAAACAGAAGCGGAACAGGGGGTAGTGCCGTGGCGTTGCCTCGAAGAAGGAGAGGGAGGGGGGATAAAGGAAACCGAGATCGGGGCGAGAGACATGGTTGGTGACCCGGAAAGCGGTGGCACTGAGGAGGAGGGTACAGGGGGCCCAAAGGAAGTAGGGGAGAAACACGTCCAGAGGGCGGATGATAAGGAAAAGGAAAAGGGGGATCGAGGATCGACTGCCACAGCATCCTGGTTGAGATCCAGAGGGTCGACGGACTGCTGGAGCAAAAAATCAGCAAATTGGAGGAGGAGCTGAATGGGATTGCGGATTTCTTCGGATCAGACAGGAGTGTCGGTTTTTTGCGAGGAGATTATCAAGGAAATACAGGGAAATGAGAATGCGAGGAGAAATCTGGGGGTTATGGCTGCCACATATATTAAGGAGGGGAAGAGAAAAGGGGAAATGGAAGGACTGATCTCTGTGGTGGTCGAAACACAGACGGAGGAGTTTAGGGGAGGTAGAAATGTGACCACACAGACCACGGAATGTCCGGTAGGGGATGATCTACCTGGCACAGGACACGGAGGTCCATTCGTGGCCCCCACCGCTAAAGGAAAAGGGGGCACTCCACTAACGGACACTAGAAACCCTGACTGGGGCAGAAAAGTGAGGAGGAGGATCCACTCAAGTTGGGGGATTGAGGAGACCGGGGACAAGGCCACCGTAGGTAATGGCGGACGGAAATGCGCAAGCGGGGAAGGGGAAATGGGAAGCGTAGGCGCCTTCTCCCCTCCCCTTCCGGCTGTAGCAGGAGAAGAGAAGGGCATTGGGGGGGGGGGCAAGGGAAGGCCCCGCCGAGGAATGGGAGGTTCAAAGGAGGGCGAAAAGGAAAGAAAAGAGGAACAAGGACACTGGAGACCCTGGAGGAAGAGCAAAAGGAGGGCAGGGGACCGTGGCCAAGGGTAGGGATGAAAACGCCGCTGGCAAGGCAGTGAAAATCCCTAAGGGGTCGAGAAACGAGGCAATCACGATCAAAGTACCTGGGAAAACCCATGCCAAGGTTTTCTGGCCCATCGCTGGGAAGATGGGAGGGAAAACTTAACGAGGTGCGGAAGATACGTAAGACACGTATAGCGGACTTCATCCTGGAGTGTAGCGGAGACGGGAGTGCAGCCACGGCCTCGGAGGCCATCAAAGGAGAAATGGAGAAGGGGTAAACGGTCAGGGCACTCTCCCCAGAGTCGAGATTGAAATCAGGGTTCTCGACCCGATTGTGGAGGGAAGCGACATTCTGGCGGCGGTGGTCGCACATTGTGGCGCGGAGGGGGCTGGCGACGCCAGGGTAAAGGTAACTAGTACCTTTGGGGGGGGGGGGGAGACTGGTCGTCGACGCCTCTCTCGATGGACGCAGGGAGGCGACTTCACGAAGGGGCCGAGGGTGAGGATAGGCTATACCGCCTGTCGCCTAAGGGTAACACCAAGGGTATAAAGGTGTTATGACTGCCTGGACTTCGGTCACGTAAGGGCCTCCTGCCCATTGGGGATGGGAGGGACCAACCTGTGCGACAGGTGCAGAAAGGAAGATCACGTGGCGCGGAGCTGTACCTCGCCCCCGTTTTGTATATTATGCAAGCGTAGGGGGGTCCCGACCGGAGGCCTAGGACATCCGTCGAGGTCGGGGGTATATCCGGTGTACCGGGAGCACCTACGAGGGTGTAAGGGTAACCCGGCACCTTTACGGTCTTACAGGTGAACCTGAATAGGTGTAGACTTGCACAGGACCTGCTGCACCACGGACGGTCGACGCTGTGCGGGTGGATGTTGTACTGGTCTCGGAGCCGTACAGGGTCCACCCAGACTGGGTGGGGGACGTCTCGGGGTCAGCGGCCGTGTGGGTGACGGCGATAAACGGGCTGCGTCACGTCACCGACAGCGAAATCGTGGGTAACGGTTTTGCTGCCGTCAGGATTAAAGGGATAACGGTGTGCAGCTGTTACTAAACACCGAGACTGGGACCGAGGGAACTGGACGCCGCCTTCCACGAGCTGGAACTGGAAAGGGCCAGCTGGGGTAGGGCTGCCGTTGGGGAGACTTCAACGCCAGCTTCGCCCGCTTGGGGGTCCAGGTCCTTCGATCTCAGAGGGATGGGTGTTGCTCTACAGGGGGTTTTCGACAGAATGGGATTAATCCCGGTCATGACCTGCGGGGAGCACACCATTGAGAGAAATGGTCCTACGTCCAAGATAGATATCTTCGCGTGTGACCCAGTGACCTTATGTGGTGTAACGTGGAGTAGGTATTCAGTACCTACAGGTATCTGCTGCACCCCGTGGGGGGGGGGGGTGAATACTTTAAACGAGGACGGGGTCCTCGAGGTTCTTCGACCGGCTCACGGCGGGCTTCCAAGCGCCTTTCTGGAACGAGGAAGAGATGGAGGTCTTCCTGGACGCCTGCGAGGGGGCATGCTCTGCAAGCATGGACCCCCGCAGGCAAACCCCTGTAGCTCGGCGATCGAAGGCGTGGTGGACCCCGGAAATTGCGGAACTTCGGCGGCAGGCCAGCCGGAAACATAAGGCTTACCAGGGGGCCCAGAGATGCGACAAACCCTGGTCCAGGCTCCTTCGTGACAGCTACAGGGAGGCCAGGAAGGCCCTCAAAAGGGCCAGAATTTAAAGCAGAATGGCTGCCTGGAGGAGCCTGTGCGGGCAGGAGGAGGGTAACGTATGGGGAAAACCCTACAAGGCAGTTATGAAAATCGTCAAGACTCGGTCGGACCCGCCGATGCTTTCGGTTGAAAAAGCCAAGGGGTCGTGGAGGCGTTGTTCCCTAGGGCCGCTGGGGAACCCCCACTCCGAAGGGTTTTGAGCTGGTAGAACCCGGAGAGGTCATGGTGGCCTGTTCGAGCCTCAGGGTGGATCGGGCCCCGGGGAGGGTGGTGGCGGTCATCATCCAAAAAAGGACCGAGAGATTGGCGTGTCTCTTCAACAGCTGTCTGTTGAGGGGGTACATCTCCCCCAGAATTAGGGAACAGAGGTTGGTTTTGGTAAAAGAACAGGGGCGGGACCCTGAGTCCCCCAATGCGTATCGAACCCTCTGTCTCTTCAGTGTGTGGGCTAAAACCTTTGAATCGGTTCTTAGGGGTAGATTGATGGCCGCCATCGGACCCGAAGATTACTCGGGCGACCAATACGGCTTCCGAAAAGGGCGAAACATGGCTCAGACCCTCGAAGTGGTTGTGGGGTCGGTCAGAGAGGCGAGGGACAAGCGTAGGTTCTGCGTCCTGGTCGCCCTCGATGTCAAAAATGCCTTCAGCTCTCTGAAGTGGAGGCCCATCCTGGAGGCAGGAATTGCGCGGGAAATCCCGTCGTATCCTGGTAGGGTATTTCCGGAACCGAAAGGTGTGGTACAACACCGAAGAAGGGCCCAAAAACGTCAAGGCAGAGATGGGTGTGCCACAGAGTTCGGTCTGGGGGCCTACTCTCTGGAATCTGGCGTACGACGGTGTACTCAGGTGCGTCCTGGCTCTGGGGTGTCGGATAGTGGGGTACGCCGACGATATCGCCCTGGCTGCGACGGCGAGGACGACGGGGGTCCTCGAAGAGCGTGTAAATCACTCCATAAGGGTGGTCATGGAGTGGCTCGCGGCACACGACCTGGAGGTAGCACCCTCTAAAACGGAGGTATTCTCTTTAAATAAAAAGAGAATCGGGGATTCTAAAATTAGAGTCGCGGGGGTAGAGGTGAGACGCAGCACTCAGATTAAATACCTGGGGGTCACCTTCTTGGGTCAACCAGGTTGGGTTGGATTCGACCAAAAACCTCGACCATCCTCTTCAACCGGGGGACCAGGCAGCGGAAATGCTCCTCGAAGCGCCAGTGGCTATCGAGGATCAGTCGCAGATACTTCATCTGGGGCTTCACCTCGATATCAGCCTCACACACTGTTCAGGATTGACCACGCCGCGTGCGGCCAATCAACGAGAATGGGAAATCGTACGAGTCGAGACATCTATTGGACAAATCAGTTACAATAGATCACTGTCTCGGCTTGTCGTGATTCCCCCCACCCGCGCGACAAAACTGCGCGGTTCTAGCTTTCCCGCAAGAAAGGAAACGCTCCTTCTCTTCCGGATCTCCGGCAATTACACTTGCTCGTGTTAAAACCAGAGAAAACGTGCTCGTGTTAAAACCAGAGAAAACGTGCTCGTGTTAAGACCAGAGAAAACGTGCTCGCGTTAGACCAGTTAAACCGATCTCGGTTTCCGATCCGCGCAAGTCGCGGTTTCTTGTTAATAAAACCAACAAGACCGTTTTATTAAACAAATTATTTTTAATTAAAGTGTACATAGTTAATCTATTAAACTTAAGTGTCTTTATAAGCCAACCATAATCAAAGACAGTATTTGATTGGGTTCCGTTTTTAAACTAAGTTACGTCTACAATTAATTTAATTAAATCGAGGCTATCCAGTGCCCTGGAAAGCCATCTCGATCGAAACACACACCACAATCCTAGGGGGTAGTGGTTCCTGCCGAGGTGAATGGAACGCTATCACCTCGGTCTTGCAGACCGCCACCGTCATCCCTATCCCCCTGATCCGGCCGACGACGCGCTGCACCTCCTCCTCCGTGAGACGCTTGGCTCTCCTCCAGTGCGCCCCGACAGCCAGCGCCAGTGTGTCATCTGCATAACACACGGCGCTGACGCCGTCGGGGAGGTCGGCCCGCAACACCATATCGTACGCGACGTTCCACAGGAGTGGCCCGAGGACTGACCTCTGCGGAACGCCGCAGTACACCTCCTTCCGCATATCTGCATCCCGACCCGGATACTGGATCCACCTGCCGCGGAGATAATCCACGACAACTACCCTGAGATAAGGATGGACCCGATGATCTTCGAGCCCCCTCCTTATCTCCTCCTAGAGCAGGGTATTAAAGGCATTGGAAATATCCAAAGATATTGCCAAAACCACACCTCCCCGGGAGACGGCCGACCCCGAGAGGTCCCTGACGCGACCTATCGCATCGATCGCCGATCGGCCCTCCCGGAAACCGTACTGGCACTCGGCCAGGCCGGGGGCAACCCGCGACAGGTGCTCGACGAGGCGGGCAGCAATCACTCGCTTGAAGAGCTTGCCCACCTCGTCGAGGAGACAGATGGGCCGGCATGCGGATGGAGACTCCGCGGGCCGACCCTCCTTCCGGAGGAGGACCATCCTCGCCACTTTCCAACTAGGGGGGAATCGCCCGTCCCTTAGGCATCGGTCACACAACCGCCTGAGGTCGGCCCCAAGGACGCCGTGGGTTAAAACTCAAACCCGGCCGGACACACCATCCGGACCCGGGGCCGTGTTACGCGCCTCGAGCCGTCTGATGGCCGCGGCCAGCTCCCCATGCGTGGCCCCCGGCTCGGCCACCCACTCCAACGGGGCCGTTGCCTCTGCCGGAGGACGTGGTCCCATCTCCCCAATTGGGAAGAGAGTATTGACCACGTCCTCCAGCAGCCGGGGTCAAAACCCTCGGTGACGGGGGGCGCCCACGGGCGGAGCTTGTTCAGCACCACCTTATAAGGGCGCCCCCAAGGATCGTCATCAAGGGTCTCGAGGAGCTCCTTCCATGCCCGGGTCTTGGCCTGTTTGATGGCGACCTGCAGAGCCATCCGCGACATGCGGTATGCCTCATACAGGTCATCTGCCCTCGCTCGCGCCACGTTATCGTCTCTCCGTAGACGACGGCGCGCGCGGGTGTACTGGGGTCGGACGCGGATACTCGCGTCTCGCATTTCCGCGATCGCCGTCGACCACCAGTACACCGCCCGGCGAGGAGAAGCCCGCCCGACCCGGGGCATCGCCGCGTCACATATGTTCGCGACCATCCCCCCGAGCCGGGCGACCTCCTCGTCTATGCTCGGAATCTCGGCAACCCCTTGCGGCCAAATTGCAGCGAGAGCAACTACCATCATTGCGTCCTTGTCCAGGCGCCGAAGCGCCCAGCGGCGCGGTGGGGCGCCACCCGGGCGGTGGTGTCGGGACATACATCCGGGGGCAGAGACCTCCATCCGCATATACCGGTGGTCCGAGAGTGTTCCTGCCTCCCTGACCACCTGCCAACCCGACACCATATGCACGGCGAGGGGGTCGCGAATCCAGCATCCACGATGGGCCCCCCATATCGCCGCATGCACGTGTCCTCCGACACCCGGTTCAGTAACCGAATGTCGAGCCCCACCGCCCAGACGCCCAGGATCCTGCCGCGAACGGTGGTCCAGGGGGATCCCCACGCCACCGACTTGGCGTTGAAATCACCCAGAACCAGCACCGGCCGGGCCGCGCAACGCTGCACGCATGCCGCGACACCGGCCAGGTACTGCTCGATCGCCGCGTGACCGCTGCAGAGCGAGATCCATTGTGGACGATGTCACCGACTGCGCCTCCATTGTGGACGATGTCACCGACTGCGGTGCCTGAACCGGGGCGGGCCGCTTCAAGCTCTCCTTCCGGGAGGGGGGAGGGCACTGTTTGCTCCCCACCCTGTGATGGGCTGACCTCCCCATGTCAACACATAGCGCGCAGTGAGGGGCCGCCGAACACTGGCTTGCAGACCTCGCACTCCGCGTACTTCGACAGCTTGCAGAGGATGACGGAACTAATTATCCATTAGCTGTTCCCGTACTACAAAATCAAATTTATGTCGACGACTGTGTCTTTGGTGCAGACGATGTTACCCTTTGTTTAAAGATTTGCATAATGCCGAGCGATTGTCCTCGGCCGCGATTACCGTTAATCCTGTTAACGTACAATTCGAAGGAGATTATCTCTAATAGGATTTGTACAGCAAACAGTGATAGAAAAACGCGTGTATTACTAGTTTTTCTGGCATCGGTAACGGCTCATTACCTTCGATTCGAGTGTGCTAACGGTGTTGATGACGTCAGTACCGTGAGAGAGTAGTGCGCTTAGAATCAGACGGAGAAAGACTGCCGAAATTTAGACAGCGCCGCGTAACGACTAATTAGAGTAACGCGGCCGCGTCTTCGGCTGTCAATCCGCGCAGTCCTACGTAGACTTCCAACTAGAGCGGATCAGCTCCCGATTGCACTCGAACGGAAAGATTTACAAAAGGAAATTTCGAATTGTTTGATATTCAGAACGATTCTGCCTGTAGTTAAAGGGTGTAAAGAGTAGATGTTCAGTCTGGTGCGGGTCCACTGATTGACCTCGCACAGCTGAGAATTCGATAAAACTCGAGAAAAGTGTGGAAATAGTCCGCCTTTTCCTTGACAAACGGATCGGTTTAGATTCGGTCAAGTACGCCCCGGAATCTTGTATGGGATTTCCCTAATCGAGATTCCACGAAATCAGTCCTGCGACAGGAGATCGAGAAAATACACCAGCAAGGTGTTCGATATCCTGTGGAGTGATCGAGAATATACACCAGTAAGGTGTTCGATCCCTCCGTGCAGAATTGAGCGGTCGTCTCGATCGTATAAACGATCGAGGCATAAGAAAGTTGGCAAAAATTACGCTTCAATTTTCTTGTGATTACCGCCAGGCTGAGGAGACACCAAAGGAACGCACCTACGTGGTGAACCATCCAGGTGGGTCCACTGTAGTCGGGTCGACGTCCACAAAGGACATCTGACTTTTCCGGTCTGCGAGTCCTTACTCCTACAGATCCCGCCGGTGTAACGTTTAGAGGAGCACCTGTGCGGAGGAGTAACGGAGTCGTGGGTCAGGCCCCCACGTGGTTCGAATACTGCATAGAAACGCGGCATAGATACGTATAACGTGTTTACGTGTGTCTAACACATAGCCGTGTTTTTCTAATTATAGGAACCTTGGCCTACCTCAACCCGGCGAGTTCGGCGACCGGCAGAGACGAGGCAGGCAACGTCCCAACACGATTATAGACAATCATAATTTATTTTTTGGTTTTCGATTGTTATTTTTATTTCAATTTTACATTTGTATTAAAAGGTCGGCGTAGAAGGCCGACGAAAAGAAAACCAGACGTCCGTAATAATTTTCCCTGAAAACTCCTATACCTCTATCCGGACCTCATCGTTAGAAGCATCAGCGTCACTTTTGAAGAGAGCGTTCCCCAAACGAAGCGCACAATTTTGTCCACTCTCGCTAAATTTTTTGATCCGTTGGGTTGGACCACTCCCGTTGTTATTAAAGCGAAAATTCTTATGCAACGGTTGGGGCACCTCAAGTGTGAATGGGACGTAACTATTCCAACCGTGATTCTTGATGAATGGACTGTGTATTATAAACAGCTCCCGTGTTTACGTCAACTGTCACTACCACGATGGGTAGATTACGGATCGCATGTGCACTCATGCGAATTACACGGTTTTGCAGATGCCTCATCTTCCGCTTACGCCACAGTTGTGTACTTAAAAATTAGAACAGTATCAGGAGATGTCGCAATATCGCTTCTAACCGCTAAATCTAAAGTTGCACCACTTAAATCCATAAGTATCCCGCGGCTTGAGTTATGCGCCGCTGTGTTGTTATCGCGTCTTCTGATGTTTGTAAAGTCAACGTTCGCGCTTCCGTCGATAGCGAGTCATTGTTGGACGGACCCTATAATAGTTTTAGCCTGGGTATCTCAACACCCATCTCGTTGGAAGACATTTGTTGCCAACCGCGTCGCTGAGATAGAAACAAATATACCAAATGCAGAATGGCATCTCGTGCCTACCGATGATAACCCAGCGGACTGCGCCTCTCGTGGATTAAATTGTGAACAATTAAGTTCCCAGTCGATTTGGTGGAATGGTCCGTTATGGCTCAAGCTTTCGTCCGTTAATTGGCCAAAGGATATTTCGGTCAGCGCGTGCACCCCCCTTGAGGAACGTTCTCTTCCGGTACACACAACAGCCCCAGCACCAACATGGGATTTCGCTGACCGATACTCCAGTTGGATAAAATTAATTCGAGTCACAGCCTATATTTTCCGATTCGTCACTAAACTAAGGCGAAGTTCCACTCTCATAAAGCTGACGATCGTCTCGTGTAACTCCAATCACACTGCCAAAGTGAATAACGCTGCATTATATCCGTGCGAAGTAGAAAAGGTTCGCCTATTTTGGTTGAAATATATTCATCGTAATCTATTTTCAAATGAACTTCACTGTTTACAAACAGCCCAGCTGCTTCCCCGAAGGAGCGCGCTCATATCGCTGAATATATATATTGACGCGAAAGGACTAATACGTGTAGGGTGGCGATTAAAGAACGCAAAATTACTTGAAAACTCCAAAAATTCAATCGTCCTTGACTCTCATCCGCTTGTCAAGCTCCTTATCCGATTTACATACATCCGCACACTTCACGGCGGATCTCAGCTAACTCTCGCTACCCTCCGCCAACAGTTTTGGCTCCTACGTGCTCGACAAATTATCCGCGCAGTATTGTACCGTTGCGTTACTTGTGCTCGTGAACGAGCAAGTGCCGCGACCGAACTAATGGGAAATCTTCCCTTTCCGCGAGTAAACCGAGTCGAACGCGCATTCCTTCATAGTGGCGTGGATTATGCTGGTCCTGCCCTCGACGCGTAATCCAGACCTCTGTAATAAATTAGTCACCGAGCACATCACGTGGAAGTTTATCCCTCCCTCCGCTCCTCATTTTGGGGGGCTCTGGGAAGCCGGAGTTCGAAGCGTGAAATATCATCTCAAACGAGTTATTGGGGCTCATACACTCACGTTCGAAGAGTTCACAACATTACTATACCAAATCGAAGCGTGTTTAAACTCACGTCCGATTCCTCCAGTATCTGATAATTATGATGATTTCATTTCTCTAACACCAGGTCATTTCCTGATCGGCTCCGCCTTGAATGCTATGCCATCACCGACGTTGTTAGATGTCTAGGAAGAATAATTCAATGCCATACCGGATCAGATGGGATCACTCGAGTCGTAACCATCAAGACGGCTCATAGTGAGTATCGGCTGCCTATTGCCAAACTATGTTTCTTACCAGTCGAAATCAATACCCATGAAGAATCGACTGTGCGCTAATTCCCATAAATATTGTAAATAGACCGTATGGCGGGCGGCACTCTAGATTTAAGTTAATAGTAGTGTCTCTCTTTCTTTGTTTTTTTTTTTGTAACATGATCAATCGGATCCATAAGATCCGAGGCGGGCGGTATGTTCCGAAAAGTAATAAAACCTAGGCACTCCCGAGCCTTAGTACGACCCTGCGAAACGTCAGCGACGTCATACACGCAGGATTAGACCTATCGCCACGCCATCAACTGGATCAAGCGTGCGATCTATGAGCGTTTTTGTTTTGAAACCAGAACTGTGTGTAAAAGTCCGAAACGTCCGCAACTAACGAGTTTTCTTGTTATGAATTTTCGACCAGTGTGATTTGTACTTTTAACCGAACACCGTCGTTAATTATATTGTCGTCCAGTGTACTGTCGTAATCGTTATCATTAATTGTGATTAAATGATATAGTGAACAATCTAAGTGTGTGATTCTCTCTGGCACAAAACCCAACGTGGCTGTAAAATCACGATTCCTCGCTCCGTATCCTTGCTAGGATAGAACTAGCGAACCAAAAAGTGATTGGCTGACTCGAGAAGCACTCGCCGAGCCATTTACCACGAAACAACTAGTTACGATAATATATGCGAGTCCTCAAAAAGAAGCAAAATTTTAAACGAAATTGAGAACTGGGGAGGAAAAGTAAATGCACCAATCAAAAAGCAAGGGAAGTATTTAAATATTTGTCAGGATATTAAAGACCTACATGCAAAAACGAAATTAAATAAAAATTTGCCTATGTTGGAAAACGATATTTTATTAGGACCGCAATTAATCGCTGGCAAACATGTATTAGTGAAAAATACACACGCATTTGATTCCTTTGTTTAAACGCTGTTGGTAGCATACCGAAATTGGTGCTCATAGAATACGTACCAAAAGAATCACAAAATGCGATATTTATATTTATAAAAGAATTACCGGAACTTGGTATTTGCAAAAAAATGTATAAAGATCGAGCTGTAATACTTAATTATATATTTAAGTCAGAATTGAACTATATGGATTGTCCGTGTAATATTAGTAGTTTATTTAACAAGCTTTTGTCTGAAAGAGAATGTTTAAATATCGCGTTAATTTGACGTATTTAAAAGTAGAATAAAATTCGTCTCCCGGTATTGTTTTTCGGCGTATGTAACAGACCAGCGAATCTTCGGTCGTCGCGTCCGTTACGGGAAAACAGTACGGAAATGAAAACCCGTCGCTTTCGGATTTTTTCGAAACATCACGCGATCGACCACGTAACGCACAATTTCGAACAAACGTTTCGACATGCGTATCTAGAGAAGGTACGACAATTCTATGTTAGACAAAGACGGACACAAAAAACGTTTACAACGCCACTCGTCGGAGGTTTTGCCCTCTAGCGTACGTTTTGACTGTCCGTGCTCGTCTGTCACTCTTAATCTGGAACCGGCAAAGAGCAGATGGGCATTCGAACCCGCTCGTCCTACGACCAGATCATCAAGACTAAAAATCTCGTGGATTATTATACGAGATTTCCATTTCAGCGGTGGCTATAATCCACATCGGTCTGAATACTGACACGTATCGCTGCAATCAGAGGTCGTGTCTGAGGTATCGAGTCTGATTCTCGAACCTCCCTTGATTGTCGAACGGTTAAACTCTCACCTATAAGGGCCTTCTTGGCGAATTCCTTGGGTGGACTTGCCGTCTTCCAGTCGGTGTTCAGGACAATCCTTGCGTTCCCGGCATTCGGCGTCCAGCTAGAGCGTCGTTCAATCATCGCCAGTGTGTACGGACATTGGTCGTAGAACACCTCTCAAATAGCCCCGTGGTGAACGTACCTTAACTGTCAGTCACCACACCGTGCCCGTACGCATTACGAGAACGGTGAGAAGTCGAGGTTCAGGCAAACAGTTGGAGCCTTACAACCTCCATCTGTTAACCTCTCCTACGACAGTCGAGACTTGCAGTCGTGGAAAAATCGAGATTGATTCTCGCCTTCCCAAACTGCAATCAAACGTTTCCTGGTTTAAAGGAAACGTTCACACATACAGTCCGCTAGCTCAACTGCGTAACGGGGCGGCTGAATTCCCCGCTCTTGAGTGCGACAAGCACAACCAGGAGCACGTGAACATTAAAACGAGACGGACAACGTGACTAACGTTGCCGAGTGTTTACTCTAGTTTCGTCTCTTTTATTTCAGTGTAGCGTGACGACACCGCCAGCCGATGGCCAAGCGGACGAAGCGAAAGAAAATAGTATTGTTTAAATATCGCGTTAATTGACGGATTTGAGAACCGTTCAGAGAAATATTCAATTTAACGTGAACTATAACTGAGAACCATAAATTCCTCGTACAGTATTGTTTTTCGTGTACGCAACATTCCAGAGACTCTCTGATGCGTAGATCGGTACACGGAATGATACAGGTTAGAAAAACCAAACACGAATTTTACCTGCTTTCAGACACGTGATCGACCCAACAACGTTTACTTGGGATCGATCGTCGAAGATCCATAAACAGAGAGGGTAGCGGAATATTGAAATTAAGAAGAGACAGACATTGAAGAGCAGGGATAGCGCCGCGAGGTGGTGATATCCCCTAGCGTGGCCGCGACTGCGGATGCTTCTTAAAATCGAAACTCGACAGCTGGTCCCCGCAGCGAGCAGATCGACCACCGATTCCGCTCCGCGACGAAACCTGATTCTCCGAAAATGGTTCTGAGAACACACGAACCTTTCGTTGAGAATGTTCTATTGCTGCTCGCAATTAATTAAATCGGTGAGGAATTTTACCAGCCCCGATTAACGACTGTATAATCTCGCCGAATTGCACGTAACGCTTGAACTACGCGGTCGTGTGAGGCGAATCGAAGAAAACTCGATTCCCGCTTGTCGAGATTTCAGTCTAAACTTAAAAGACTGTGGGTTTTCGTTCGACTTTCATGTGACGCTTGTGCTACGCGGTCATGAGAGGGAAAACGAGAAAATCCTCGTTTCCCGTGCGTCGAAACTCCAGTTACAGCCAAGGGCTACGGCCCAATCAGTACTGATGGCTCCACGGACTGCTGCATTTGACGCGGCCGTGCGACAAGTTGAATTGTTCGCACGGTTTTGTATATCACCCCTAGGGTGGTGTCTGGCCGATAACCTATGTGGGCTTGCCGTTTCTCCTATCGGAACGAAGAAAATCCGGAATTCTTACTTTTCGATCTGCTCGAGCAACACTCATTGACCTCCAGTCAGTACGTACCCTGTGCGTAAAGCAACGCATAAAGAGCACCGTGGTGTAAGCTCCTTTAAACGTAAAACGCTACGTGCGCCGTTAAGGGCTACACCACACCGCGTTTTATACGCATACGAGAACGGTGAGTAACTGCGGATTGGGCAGCATTTGGAGCCTTATAACCTCCACCTGTTGTCCTTTCCTTCGGCATTCAACCATCGCAAAAAAGCGGAGAATTGAGAAATTAAATCTCTTCTTCCGCACAACGATAGAACGGGTCTCGATTTAGGAGAACGTTCATATATACAGTCCACTAAGCCATAGCTCAGTTCGTCAAGCAGTGTCTGTAATCCCTTGAGTGCGACCAGCACAGACAGGAGTGTGCGAGATAAAGCGAAACGGACAACGCGACAAGCGTTACTAGCTATTTAAACCCAGCCTTGTCTTTCCTTGTTACAGAACAACACATCGCGAGCTGAGCCGTAAGCAGCAGGCAGGTTTTTCCCCCAGACATCAGGCCGACGTCTAGGCGGTTTTTTTTCCTTTTCTTTACTTTGAGAATTAAAACAAATAAACGGCTTGGCCGCTAGACGCGACCAAGCAAAAATACAAATTTAAGTGCACTAATTTTTAATACTTTTTCCTAGAGTCCTTTCCCTCGTAATCCGGCCCCCCGTTAGACCATAATAACCCTTTATGGGTGGTTAGGTCTAATTAAACAAGTATTAAGAGTCAAAGTTTTTGTTTTGCACTGAAAAGAAATAAACGGCTTCGCCGATAATTCGACGAAGCAAAAATAAATTAAACGTGCAATTATTACTTTTCCAACGTCCTTTCCCTCGTGATCCGGAGCTCCATTAGACGAGGTATTCAAATAAAATATTTGAACCCTCCCTATTCTAACAAAATTTTATATTAATTTTAACTGCTATAACAAAAAGAGCTCAATTACCTTTTTCTTTTTGATTGCCTGATGCTATAACAGTTCCAACTCCAGTTTCTTCTGTGGCGCTTCTTCGCTGCGTCGGGGGGGGGGGGGGGGGCTGCTCGAGTGTTCTGTAGGAAGGACGGTAAAGGAAAGGAGGGGGCGCGTTTCGTCCGGGCCTGCTAGTGGACTCATCAGTAAGGCTTTCTAGCAGGCCCTGCCTTAGACGACGGGATATTGGGAAGTCGTTCGAGGAGTGTATATATAGGAACTGAGGGGTCGGTCGAGCGCTTGCGAGAGCGCGACCCCTCTGGTGGCGAGCGTGGGAGGTGACGCCACACTTCTTTAGTTCATTCTTCAAAATTAGTTACTGCAGAGGTATATTTATTAATTCGTTATAATAAATTATTTCTATTAAATATAAGCAATTAACATTTATACAGGGTGGCCGGCCACCCCTGGGAAAATTTTTAATGGGGGATTATAGAGGCCAAACTAAGACGACAATCAAGAATACCAATTTGTTGATGGAGGATTCGTTAAAAAGTTATTAACGTTTAAAGTTCTGCCTGTACTGAAAATGCACAAGATTTCAGGGGTATGTCTATTCACCAAAAATGATTATAATTGCCCCCCGCAACAGAAAATAATTTTTTCAAAACCATTTGAAATTTTTGAATTTAATTGTTAATAACTTTTTAACGATGCCTCCATTAACAAATTAGTGTTCTTGATTTTCGTTTTATTTTGGCCTTTAGAATCAATATGTATACATTATTTGTAAAAATTTTTTAAAACGTTTTATATAAATCTTAAGAAGGATTAAGATGAAATAAACTTTATCTCTATTTTTTCTATCTGCTGTTACAGCAGTGACTCATGCAGGATGACGAGAGTGTTTTGTTTATACTCTCGCGGATCTCTGGGTCGTAGAAACGACGAGGATGGAGAAAGGAGGTGCGTAGATATACATACATAGCCCAGTCTCCGTAGGTTTTTAAAGGTGTTGGGATCCGGGTGAGAGACGTACACTCCAAACACACATACAGAACGACGCGGAAATAACTGTTTTGATCGACCGCTACCGCAATAGGGTTGAAAGTAAAAAGCCCGTACTCTAATGATGCTGGTCCTTATATATTAGGCTTTTCGCTGAGGAAGGGATGTCGGTGACTCTTAGTACCTGATGACTGACTGTCGATGACTCGTCCTGGATGAGACATTTGTGTACTTCGTCCAGGATTACTTAAGATAGAAATGTGAAAAACAAGACTGACTCAGTTATTTTGGACGCAGTGGTTTCGATACGCTTATCCGCATTGAGTCAACAGGTTGGTCATCCAACACCTCCCCCCTTTTTTTATTTTTCGGCAGCGAATATGAGACTTAAAATATAAATTCTAAAATTAAGTTGTATAATTAAAGTCGTTCTTGCGGTACGGTGTAGAGTCTTAATTTAGCTAGGTTAGTGACCAACTAATCTTAATATACTTAAATAAACAAATTAATCTTAACGTACAAATACCTTAACATCTAGTAAATGATATGGTTATCTGATACAGTGAATATTACTTAGTTTCAAAAAGGAAAGAAAAAAAAAGAATACATTAATACGTAAATTGGCATTGCTACATTACAATGGTGTGGTACTTTTGCGCGATCTTGTAACACGGCTGGCATTGCTACGGAGATTATATCGTGATGATGCAGGTGCGTCGTGTTGACTTTGCCCGGCGTCTTCTTTCGTGGAGACTGGATTTCCTGGTATTCGTACTCCTTCTTGAACATCGTATAGCACGATATCCCTGGACTCCTCCCGGTATTCAGTACGAACATTGGAGGAATATAATGACTGAAGTTCTTATTTGTATGGCTTGCAGGTTCTAAGAGATATAGCATGGTGTAACCCTTGCAGTTATTTCGCAACTGCAATACTCCGGTTTGGTGTAGGATGATATCTTCCATTTGGTTCTTCTCTTCTTCGCAGATAATTGTGACAGTTATTGGTTTCTGCAAGATGTAGATCCACTGATTCCCTCCTATATATTTCCAGGTCTCTATTTCAGCTCGGATGGTCCTTGTCTCGCTGTCATCAGGAAGCAGGTTTATGTGAGGTGACAGTAACGAAACCTCGCAGGTGGCTTAGTCCGTATTTTTTGATGTGTGGACGTTTGCGCATATGTACGTTCCCTCCAAATACTCGTGGCATTCCGACAAGTCTGATAGGAAGGAAAAAAGGGTTTTGGATTGGGATAAGAGTAAATATGGTTGTTTTGGCATGATGTAGGAAAAGGTTGACGTGTTTTGGTGCTGAATGGGCAGCGGAATTAATTGGTATACGTCAAAGTTTGTGTTTTTTACGAGTGGGAAATTTAAAGCAAATACAACAAATCCGTTTTTAGATAATATTTGCAAACTCATTAATTTATAAAGGATTGGTAAATTTCGTACGTTTGCTATTAACGGTAGTTCAAGGTTTCCTTTATAATTATTTAATTCTTCGCACAGTTCTTTCGGAGTTACAACAAATGGCGAAACTATTTGATGGTTGCCTAAGTTGATTGCTTCTATGTATTTATTATATTCAACAGAGATACGCATGCAAAGAGAAAGAAGCATTGTAGCATGTTGTGTAATTATTGATTCGAGAGATAGGCGCGCTAGATATGCATTGGTTTCTGTAGTATATTTGTTAATTAATCTTAGATTATTGTTTAGTGTAACTTCAATAGTTTTCAGAGATTGTAACGAACTGTTGAAATTTTTTATGGTGCTTGAAATAATCTGAATTTGTGATTTCAAAAGAGTTTGTGTTTGTTTGTTATCGTTTACCAACATTTTAATACTGTCTGAATAGTATTGGGCATCGTCTGCGTCTGGTGTTCCGATTAACCAGTTTAATATGTTGGATACCCCGTTGATTAAACCTCGACGTTTACGTTCCTTAGTATTTCCAATTAAATCGTGCAAGATGTCGTGGTTTTTACGTATGCTTCGCAATTCGTCCTCGATAAGTTTTAAGGTCTGATCGCAATGAAAACTGGCATAATTATGCTCCGCAGGATCTTTCAATGCAATGGTACATAGATTTTGCGATTTTACGAAATATGATTCTAGGATGTCCTTTGCTTCGGTTAAATAGGTAACATTAATATGTGTTAAGAGAGTTAATTTAGAGTTTGATATTTTTGCGATACCCTTTTTGTTATAAAATATTCCGCTTGAGTGAGAGAGGGGAGTATTGATATAAGGGTTACTAATGGAGAGATTAGGAAGAAGAACTAGTAGCAGGATTGTCGGAATCATCTGAAATATATGGTTTTAAGAGATTAGTATGATATTTACATTTCTTCTTCCCTATTTGAATTTCGACAGTGTTATTAGGGTATATTTTTGTGATTTTGAAAGGTCCCTTGAAGTTAGGTGCGAGTTTTTTATTTAGTCCCTTCTTTATTTGTTTTTGATATATGCAAACTAAATCATCTACATTAAATTATATCGGGTTAGAATTACTATCATAGTACTCCTTGCTTTTATGTTTAGATTCAGCTAAATTTTCTTTCGCGATTTTAAATGATGTGTTTAATTTATTTTGTAGTGATCGAATATAGTCGTCATACATGTAATGAAATTGTGGTTCTTGTACGATAGATGTAGGTAGGTAAGCTTTTCGTCCGAATAGGAGTTCGTATGGTGTAAGGTTGGTGGATTTATGAGTGGAAGTATTGTAACTGAATGTAGCGAATTGAATATACTCATCCCAATCGGATTGATTTGGTTTAATGTAATGTTTTAAATAGTCTTTTAGAGTCAAGTGATAACGTTCTAGTGCTCCGTTTGTTTGGGGATGATAGGGGCTAGTGCAGATATGTTTGGATTTGAGGAGATTGCTCAGATTTTTCATTAGATTTGACATAAAATCCGTGCCTTGATCCGTAAGGAAAGTTTTGGGGATTCCAAATTGCATGAATAATTTGACCAAAACTTTTGCAACAGTTAATGCCTCATGATCGGGGATCGCCTTAGCAAAGCAATATCTTGTTAAATCGTCTTGTGCCGTTAAGATAAATCTATTCCCTGATTCTGTGAGAGGTAGTGGACCGACAATATCAATTGCTAATTTTTCAAATGGTTCACTGGCTGTGGTAGTAATTTCCATCGGTTGCCTTACAGGTTTGAAGTTGGTCTTATTTATTTGACAAGAGTGGCATGATTGTACATACTTCCTAATATCTGCTTTAATCGAAGGCCAATTGTATCGTTCTTTGATTTTGGCGTATGTTTTGCTAAAGCCGTAGTGTCCAGCTAACTTTCCATCGTGGTTTTCCTTTAAAATTTGTTGTTTTTCTTCTTGTGTTTTTGGAGTAATTTTTGCGAGGTTAAATAGTTTAATTTCGTTGTTAGGAAATACAAACTTCAACATCTCATTAAATTGATCTACTTTAATATTATTATGTTTCTTAGGTGGGACTACAATGAATTTCTTATCTTGGATGATTGATTTTAGTTTCTGAAGGCAAACGAAAAGATTTTTATATTCTAGTTTGTCATAGTGATGGTTTAAGGGATATAGCAAATACACCGTTTGTTTCTGATTTTGAAGCTTAGATAAATCATTGAAGCTAGTTGTAACGTTAGTTATGTCGAAATTAGAACTAATATACTCAGAATATTGATTGCTTTCATCTAAATCCATAGACCACAGTAAAATAATTGGATCCTTAATTTTTGATAAAGATTTCGTCTCGGTGTCATAAGATATAGTGTTTTGATTGGTGTAGTGGAATTTAATAAACTCTTGATAGCTCTGACCTTGCTTGACAGTGAAGTTTATTAGGTTTTCAAGAATGAGCCTAGAAAGTCCATCAGCGTTCGAATTGATACATCCAGGTTTATATTTTATGTTATAACTATACTCTTCTAATCTAAGACGCCACCTAACTAATTTGGAAGAAGGGTTTTTGCAGTTAAATAACCACTGAAGTGGTCGGTGGTCTGTATAGATTGTAAATCTTCATCCGTATAGGTACGGCCGGAAATGTTCGACGGAGTTAATTATGGCCAACAATTCTTTTTCTGTAGTGGAATAGTTTTGTTCTGCCTTATTTAATGTGCGCGAGTAATAAGCTACAGCGAGATCTTTGTTATTCGACAGTTGCGATAAAACTGATCCTATTCCGACGTTGGATGCATCTGTGGTTAAAATAAATTCCTTGGAAAAATCGAGAAATTGTAGAATAGGTCTGTCAGTTAATTTTTCTTTTAGGCTTGTGAATGCCTTTTCCTGCTCCTCTCCCCAATCGAAACATATATCTTTCTTTAATAATTGGGTTAACGGTTTCGCGAGTGTCGAAAAATTTGGAATGAATTTTCTGTAGTACCCGGTCAATCCCAAGAACATTTTGATTTCCTTTTGATTACGTGGTTTAGAAATGTTTTCGATACAACTAATTTTATTGGGATTAGGTTCTACTCCTTTGTCTGTGATTACGTGACCCAAGTATTCACACGAACGTTTCATGAATTCGCACTTGTCGGGCTGTAATTTTAAATTATTTTTTCGTAATCTAGAAAAGACGTTTCTTAGTTTTCGGTGGTGGTCTTCTAACGAGGAACCGTAAATCAATATATCATCTAAATAGACGAGGCATTGTTTGTTAGTTAATCTGGTCAAAACATTATTCATCATTCGCTGAAAACGACAAGGCGCGTTTTTAAGACCGAATGGCATACGGGTGAATTCATAATGACCACTTGGAGTTGAGAACGCGGTTTTTGGGCTGTGTTTAGGATCCATAGGTATTTGATGGAACCCACTTGCTAGATCTAGTGTAGTGAAGTATTGTGCATGTCCCAATTGGTCGAGAATGTCTTCTATGTTTGGGAGTGGATAAGCGTCGCCTATTGTACGTTCATTTAATTTTCTGTAATCTATTACTAAGCGCCATTTCCGTTCGCCTGACGCATCCATTTTTTTTGGGGACGACCCAGAGGGGGCTGCACCAAGGGCTGGTAGAAGGTTTAATTATGCCTTGATACAACATTTTTTCAATTTGTTTGTCTACTTCGGTTTTGTGAATTTGTGGATAACGGTAGGTTTTTACTTGAATTGGAGTTTCATCGATCATGGGAATCGTGTGGGAGGTTGCTGTAGTTCGAGTTAGCAAATCAGTAGGGAGATGAAATAGATCGTTGAATTCTTCACAGATCTTTGTTACTGATTGACGCTCTTCAATGTTTAAGTGATCAAGACGCAAGTTTTCGTTTAATACGCGCAGTCTTTGATTTCTTTCATTTTCCTTTTGATTTGTAGCGAGGTTGTAAATGTGACAGTAGTTCGGGATTGGTTCGATAAACAATTCGGGGATTGGGATTACTTGTGGTTTAAGTGACGTGTTGATAATAGTGGTAAAAGCTCTATTTTTGCAATGGACTTTTACGATCGCGCTAGGTAATAGGAGCGAATTTTCTTCGTTTAACTGTTGCGATGTTATTATACCTTCTTCTATGCAATGAGGATTTATTAATGTAATGGGAACCACGGTTTCTGTTCGTGGGTTGACGAGTATTGTCGAGATATGTTTTTGTGGGGTATTGCGAAGTAACGGAATAGAAAATGGTATGGACTCGAATGAGATGGAAGAGGTTGAATAATCAATCTTAGCGTTATGAGTACGAAGGAAATCGTCGCCTAACAGTCCGTCGAAAGGAATGTTGGTCTGAACGTCGAGTACTTGAAAACTACTAATGATACTTTTATCGTGAACCTTTAATTCGATCTTTGTTTCGCCTAATGTCTGAATTGGAATATTGGGCGCGATACCATTTAATATCATAGGATTCCGAGTATCTGTGTTGAATTTATAAATACTAGGTGCTTTAATTAAAGAGACGGCGGCACCAGTGTCGATTAAAAATTTTAAAATTCGATCATCGGCATTAGAATTTTTCGATTCGAATAGAACACAAAGTTGGTCATTACCAACTGATAAAGAATTTGAAGAATTTATGAAAGTCTCATTGTATTGAATTCTGTTGTAGCATCTTCTATCGAGATTGGGGGGTTCGGTGATTGTTGAGCATTGAGAAAATTTGAAGGTTGAGGATTCCTTTGAGTCGTAATATTAGAAAAGGGAGTATCAGTGGGATTTTGCCTTACAAGGAATCGATTTGATGAACGATGGCTGGAGATAGGATTTGGGTAATTATTTGTAGAGTTCGAAGGTTGCTGAGAGATACGCGTGGCGTATTGGTTTTGGCGATAATTAGAGGAATTTGGACGTTGTCTTGCGTTATTGTACTGCCGTTTTCGGCATTCTTCTATAACATGACCCAAGTTTTTACAGTACCTGCATTGCTTCGTTTCAGAGGTAGTGTTATTTTGGTTAGGTTTATTAAAATTTACGTAACTATTAATAGAAGGTTTCATTCTATTTTGATTTCTGTGACATTCACTTGTAGTATGGTTTGTTCGCAGGCAGATTCTGCATTTTAGGGCGGAAAAATGTTCGTATTTCAAACGGAGAGCTTTTTCTTCTGCTACGGCTGCCGTAAGGGCACTATTTATATTGTTAAAATCGCGGTACCTTAACATTTGAGATACCTGCGGATGTGCGTGATAAACAAAGCGATTCATGGTTAGCTCGTTAATTAAAGCTATTCTACCCGATAGTGAATTATCATTTGTTTCTGTAGCATAAATGTTTGCGAGAATTCGTGACGAAAGGTCTTCTAATCTTTGGTAGAATTGCGAAACATTTTCTCCTCTTTCTTGCTTAATTGAAGTTAATTCTTCCATTAACTGATCGAATGATTTTTTATCTTGGTATAGATTTAGCAAAAGTTCAGAAATTTCAGTCCACGATGTGAGATTACAGTGAATGTCGACTTAATCCCCTGCTTTACCAATGATTCTTTTCTTTACAAATACTAGCAAAATCTGTTCTTGTAAAGGAGTAGCTAATTCGAATGTGGAATCAACTTGCTTTATAAATGAACGAAGTTTACAAGGATTGCCATCAAATGGTTCCAGTAATAGTTTGATTAATAACTCTAGTGAAAGTCGTTCTCTTCGTACTTGAGTTGTTGTGTTCGCTTCGTCTTGAGACATATTGGAATTGGAAATATAGGAAGTTTCTTGCCGGAAGATTGAGTATTTGAATTTGACTACTTACGATGCGACTTATTCTTTCTTCTTTTGAGGCTGATCCACGCTGGTGCTGGGGCTTGTGCAGATTTCTCTGGTCCCAGGAAATTCAACCAAGTCGATGGATCGGGTCGATGGATATTTCCGCCGAAGTCCTCTTCTTTTTTACCCGCAACCCGTTGAGGTTGACACTCACGCTCAGTGGGACAATTGTTCCATTAACACTGAGTGATTCGTAGTGTGTCGGGTGTCCTGCCGACTGCGCCAATTTTGTGTTGGGATCCGGGTGAGAGACGTACACTCCGAACACACATACAGAACGACGCGGAAATAACTGTTTTGATCGACCGCTACCGCAATAGGGTTGAAAGTAAAAAGTCCGTACTCTAATGATGCTAGTCCTTATATATCAGGCTTTTCGCTGAGGAGGGGATGTCGGTGACCCTTAGTACCTGATGACTGACTGTCGATGACTCGTCCTGGATGAGACATTTGTGTACTTCGTCCAGGATTACTTAAGATAGAAATGTACAAAACAAGACTGACTCAGTTATTTTGGACGCAGCGGTTTCGATACGCTTATCCGCATTGAGTCATCAGGTTGGTCATCCAACAAAGGGCAATAATTAAAAATAAAATTCTATTGCATGAATAGCAGTTAATTTAATGTATTCCAGTAATGAATTCAGTCGGGAATAAAAAAAAGGGCTAGACGAATGTGGACGTTTTAATATACGACGCGAGGTAATGTTATAAATAGATAAGGATTTTTGACATCCTAATGGAAGGAGGGAAATTGAGATCCATCAGATTTCCATTGAACAGTAACGTGCACGTTATTGTTTTTTCAATATTTAAATTATTTTGTTATGTAAAGTTGAGTCAAATATATAACATTTGATGCTGTGTAACAAATTGATACGGTTATTGAAAAACATAGCGGGAAATGTCAGTATTAATCTATTTCTGTAGCAATTACTTTTCCTATTTACATCATATCTTTAGAAAATATTTGTTACTGAAGATTGTTACAGCGTGCACCGTACTGGTTAAGAGTGGTTTTTCATTTTAATAAATTTTACTTATTTCAATTTCTAAATATTTATTTCTTAATTAATCCTTTACGAGTGAGACTGTTTTGAACAACATTATTCTAAAATATTTGTGGATTACGGTTTTAATGTGGTTTACGTAGGTATGTAATATATAAGATTTCGTTTAATTTTTCCTTTCTAGAAAAAATAGAAGAAAAGTTTATTTGAACTTAATCCGTCTTAAGATTTATATGAATCGTAAATAAAATTTTATAAAATATTGTATGTATTGTGGGAAGGGGAGAAGCAGGGTGCACTTCAGGGTGTACCGGTAAGTGCCCGGGTATGCGGTGCGACCGGGCTGATGCTCGCCGCGAAACAGATGGGCATTTTGTCATCGCAACGGGCAAAAGCGCGGCCATCTGAGAAAGGGGCCGATATCGATAAACAGACGGGAAAAGGTCGAGACGAGAACGGATGTCGAAAATAATAGTCGTGTTATATTGTACGTTAGTTTTCTAGTTTATTTCAGAATAGTTGAGTTTGGTGTGGTTTGTTCCGTGTGTTGTTATTTCAAGTTGTAAATAGTGTTTCGGCGGTCTGGTGCGGCCATGAACGCCCGGCCGCCGAGGGGTGGAAACGGGGTCGCGGGCGGTTGCGAGTTGGGGCTCGCAGCCGCCACTAAACGCGGCCCCGGGACGGATAGCGGCGGGATGGAGTGGCCCCGTCCCGCCGCTATGAGGCAGTGTGTCTGCTGGGGGGACCGATTGTCCCCCCGGGGGATGGGCGCGAAAGCGCGGGCACGGGGAGGATACCGGAAGAATGCTTCGAGCGATTCCCGGTATCCTCCCAAAGCGTGCCGAAGGGTCACCGTGGGGTTTTTAGTGGGTAGGTCCCGCGCCTGTCGTTGTACGGGCGCGGGGAATCCCACACACCCCTCCCACCTCTCCCCAAGGAGGTGGGAGGGAGTCTTTCGAAGATTTTCCCCACGACAAAAAAAAAAAAAAAAAAAAAAAAAAAAGTTGTAAATAGTGTTCATTAAACAGTTTGTGTTGTTTGTATCGTTTGCTTTGTGTATATCTTTTATTACTTCCCTGATCCTACAAATTTGGGGGCTCGTCCGGGATACAGAGCGGCACGGATCAGGAAGTGAGGTGACAATATAAATTGTGTGCGAGGTGTCAGTGACGGTGCACGGGCAGGTAAAGGGAAAAAATGCCTAGAAGCAAGGACACGATCAATTACACGGTGACCGACTTAAAGGAACTTTTAAGAGGCCGTAATTTAAGTACAACCGGCACAAAAGCCGAGCTGCTGGCGCGGCTGCATGAGTTCGACCCTACAGGGTTATGGATGGGTGCTGACGAAGACGAGGCGAAGTCGCAAAGGAATAGTGCTTTTCCGGCCGGTTCGGTGGAGGAGGAAGGCACACGTGGAGAAACGAGCGTGCCGATCATGACCGCAACCGAGGAGATGGTACAGCAACATCGGGAAATGGACCTACTCCGACGGGAAAAGGCCCTGGTAGAGAGAGAGCTGGAACTCACACGACGCGAACTAGCTCTAGCTCGAGGTATGCGGCAATCGGGCCCGGCTGGAGCGGAGCAGCCCGCACCGCAAACTTCACGAATAGGCGTCAAGACCATCGCTGAATTGCTTAGCTACTTCGACGGCACGTCGGAGGATTTTCCGAGCTGGTCAAACCAGGTACGGGTACTGCAAGCGACCTACCGTCTGAACCACGACGAGACAAAAATTCTGATGGGAATGAGACTTCAAGGGAAGGCCCGTGAATGGATGCACTCTCATCCTCGGTTCATCGAGATGAGCGTTGATGCCTTATTGGTGGAATTCGAGAACATGTTCCACCACAGACCCAGCACTATTGTCGCGCGTCAACGGTTCCAAGAGCGCACCTGGAAACGGGGTGAACCCTTCGAGAATTATTACCACGACAAGGTTATAAAGGCAAATCGCATCCCGATTGAAAACCAGATAGAGCTGGTCGATTATCTAGTGGAAGGAATACCGGACCAGATATTACGAAACCAGGCAAGGATGCACTGTTTCAGGACGCCGGAAGCGTTATTACGAGCATTCGAACGATTAGTACTGCCGACGGTTGTGTACGGAGGCAACATCAGAGGGACTCAGCCTAAGCCACCAGTAGCAGCACGTCAGGAGAGGATCCAGCAGGACAATGCAGGGCCACCCAGGGAAGATGCTATAAGGTGTTACAACTGCGGAGCGACGGGTCATCTCAGTAGAATGTGTCCAACCAAAGACCGAGGTATGAGGTGCTACAGTTGCGGGGTTTACGGGCACATTTCCACAGCATGCCCGAAGCGTAATGGTGAAGCAAGCAGAACCGCCAACCTGGTGGAGCAGACCCCGGTAGAAAAAACATACAAGGCGGTAAGATTGAATGATTTGGATGTAATAGCGCTTATTGATACGGGTAGCGATATAACACTCATGCGAGCGGAGTGTTACATTAAAATGGGGGCACCACGGTTGGAAGCGGGCGAAATAGTGTTTCGTGGTGTCGGAGCGGATGTAAATAGGACGTTAGGCAAATTCATAGCGAATCTCTATGTTGACGGCAACCCTTACTCGGTTGGGGTGAATGTAGTATCGGACTCATTGTTAAAATACGATTTGCTTATAGGGACGGACTTTTTAAATTCGGTGAATCTTACAGTAAGGCAAGGCGTCGTCACAATCGGGAAAGCGAAGCAGGACCCTGTTGATTGCGAGAATGTGCCGGAAATATTCCATATTGAATGCGACGAGAATGGGTCTGATGTAGATTTGTCGCATCTCAAGGATGACGCGATCAGGCGAAAGGTCCGGGCAATGATTGACGGTTACGTCCCCAAAAGAACATGTGAGTCGGACGTAAAAATGCATCTGATATTGAAAGACGATGAGCCTGTTTATCAGAGAGCACGGCGTTTAGCTCCAATAGAGAGAGAGAAGGTCAATGTGCAGATTAGCGAGTGGTTGCAGGACGGTGTCATACGGCCATCGCTCTCTGAGTATGCAAGCCCCATCGTCGTAGTGAAAAAAAGGACGGCTCGGCGCGCCTGTGTGTTGACTACCGGAGAATAAATGAAAAAATTGTGAAAGATCGGTATCCTTTGCCGCTTGTGGAGGACCAATTGGATGCATTGTAGGGCGCTAAAGTGTACAGCACGCTCGATCTAAGAAACGGTTTCTTTCATGTGGCGGTAGGCGAAAATAGTCGAAAATTTACATCGTTCATCGTACCTGACGGACAATATGAATTTCTGCGCGTACCTTTCGGGTTATGTAACTCACCCGCTGTGTTTATGAAGTTTATTCACGCGATCTTTAGAGAACTTATCAACAGAGGAATTGTATTAGTGTACGTGGACGATTTGATTGTACCGTCGGGAGATGTTATAAGCGGAATTCGGAATCTCGAAACGGTGTTAACGGTGGCGGGGAACGCCGGATTGGAAATTAATTGGAAAAAATGTAGAATATTACAAACGAAAGTCGAATTTCTCGGTCACGTTATTGAAAATGGCAGTGTCCGCCCGTCTGAAAGTAAATCAGACGCCGTTCTGAGATTCCCGAAGCCGACAAACGTCAAACAAGTGCAAAGTTTTCTAGGTTTAACCGGGTACTTTCGCAAATTTATACAGGGATATTCATTAATCGCAAGGCCGTTGACGAACTTGTTGCGGATGCATGTAAAATTTAAATTCAGTGCCGAAGAGACAGAAGCATTCGAGAGGCTAAAGGCCAGTTTATGTAGACAGCCCGTACTCAAATTGTATAAAGCAGGAACGCAAACCGAATTGCATACCGATGCGTCGATGTTCGGTTTCGGGGCAGTGTTATTACAGCGTAGCGACGACGACGGGGAAATGCATCCGGTGCATTTTGCGAGCGGGAAAACAACACAGGCGGAGGCAAAATACGCAAGTTATGAGCTAGAAGTCCTTGCGGTTGTGCGGTCGCTCAAAAAGTTCCGGGTTTATCTGTTAGGGATTCGTTTTAAAATTGTAACGGACTGTAAAGCGTTTTCGTTGACAATGAGCAAGCGTGATTTGTGTATGCGTGTGGCGCGATGGGCGTTATCATTGGAAGAGTTTGACTACGTTATCGAGCATCGGTCCGGCAACCGAATGGCGCACGTCGATGCACTGAGCAGGCACCCTTTGCCAACTTGCTTGATCATTAGCGAGGACGAGAGGAGCATGACGGAGAGGATACGGAGAGCGCAGCAAGAGGACGAGAAGGTGCGGAGAATTTTGGAGTTGGCTGAGGAAGGAAAGATAGACGGGTATCTGGTAAGAGATGGGGTGCTTTTTAAGGTAGTAGATGACGACATTCGGGTAGTCCTTCCTAGGAGCTTACAGCTACAATTCATCCGGCGAATGCACGAGAAAGGACATTTCTCGGTGGCTAAGACGGAAACAGCGTTGAAGAGAGACTACTGGTTCCAGGACATGAGACCCAGGATCGAAAAAGCAATAAGAAATTGTGTTGACTGTATATTGGCAGAAAGGAAGACAGGGAAACAGGATGGTTTCCTTACACCAATTAATAAGGGCGAGACTCCACTTGACACATTCCATGTCGATCACCTAGGACCTCTGGCATCAACGAAAAAAAGCTATCATCACGTCCTGGTCGTTGTTGATGCGTTCACCAAGTTTGTCTGGCTCTATACGACGAAAACAACAAGCACCAGCGAGGTCGTGCGACATCTTGAAAAACAGGCAATCACGTTTGGGAATCCGCGGCGTATTATCTCCGACAGAGGTACTGCATTCACCTCTGGAGAGTTTAAGGAGTATTGTGCGAGGGAGAAGATTGAGCATCTGCTTATCACGACTGGAGTCCCACGAGGCAACGGACAAGTGGAGCGGGTTAATAAAACACTCATCCCACTACTGACAAAACTAGCCGCGCCTAAGCCGGAGGAATGGTACAGATATTTAGAAGCGGTGCAGAAATATATCAACACAACACATCACCGAAGCATAAATACAACGCCGTTTCAATTGTTCTTTGGAACACGGATGCGATCAAGAGACGATGTACCAATTAGAGAAATGTTGGAGCAGGAGTGGGCGGTTATGTTTGAGGAGAAACGGGATGAGGAAAGAGTGGAAGCCAGGGAAAATATCGCGAAGGTTCAAAGGGAAAATCAGAAGACGTACAACAAAAAGAGGAAGGAAGCACGGGCCTATCGTGACAACGAATTAGTAGCGATCAAGCGAACACAAACGGGACCTGGTATGAAATTGGCGGCGAAATATCTAGGTCCCTATCGAATCATAAAAACGTTGCGAAATAATCGATATGTGGTCGAAAAGGTTGGAGATCAAGAAGGGCCGAGACAGACAACTACTGTAGCAGACTACATGAAGCCGTGGGCTCAAGCGGACCACGACATGAGCAGCGAAGAAAGCGATCCTGAAGACGCAGCATCTGAGGACAGATGCTAGAGCAGGATGGCCGAGTGTGGGAAGGGGAGAAGCAGGGTGCACTTCAGGGTGCACTGGTAAGTGCCCGGGTATGCGGTGCGACCGGGCTGATGCTCGCCGCGAAACAGATGGGCGTTTTGTCATCGCAACGGGCAAAAGCGCGGCCATCTGAGAAAGGGGCCGATATCGATAAACAGTCGGGAAAAGGTCGAGACGAGAACGGATGTCGAAAATAATAGTCGTGTTATATTGTACGTTAGTTTTCTAGTTTAATTCAGAATAGTTGAGTTTGGTGTGGTTTGTTCCGTGTGTTGTTATTTCAAGTTGTAAATAGTGTTCATTAAACAGTTTGTGTTGTTTGTATCGTTTGCTTTGTGTATATCTTTTATTACTTCCCTGATCCTACAGTATCGAAATAATTATAAAACTATAACACGTATAATCATCATTATCCGGGAGCTGATCGTGCTCAAAATCTAATTAGACCTTAAAACCAGAAATTCATTTAGCCGTTTAGGCGCAATCATGTTAATAGCATAGGAACAAAAACAAAATTGCTTTTTTTTAATAGTCACAATATAATCGGGGGTCTTAAAACGTGTATTTCCGCTAAAGAAAAATTGTCGAAGTTTTTTTTCATTATGGTACTTTCCTTATACCTTACATAGGTCGGAAAGTAGAAATGCTGGGGCAGTCGAAACTTGGAATCGTATGCCAATTATCGCGAGGTCATATTTCAGCTGTTTCTCTTTTACAAGAGCAAGAAGGAAAGACTCACACTAGCGTTCATTATCGAGTTCCCGAAGTTGTGCGAAGTGCCGAGCTTACGTACACGTGGCTCCTGCAGTAGTATATGCCTGCTATCTCTACCCGCTCCATTAGACGCTAAGGATGTTCATCGTTTCTAGTGTCGACGTCGATGCACTGAATTATGCTAAATCTGGCCACACTGGTTACTAGTGAGCAGAGATGCCAGATTCAGCACCTGGTGCCCTACTCACACATGCCAGATCACGCGTACGTGAGCTCGTCGAGTTTCGGAAAGTCGACAAAGGCAAACTGACACATGCCCACTTTCTCGGTTATTCCGAAACTGCCCGAAGTAATTTCGGACCGCCTCGTGGGAGTCGAGAGAGAAAGGCTAAAATTTATTTTACGGAAATTCACGTTTTAAGATTCCCTGATCATATTTTAATTATTGAAAAAAAAAGAAATTTTTTTTTATTATTCCTATATATGAGCGTACACATGTATATTATTAATATGATTGAGTATAAATGGCTGAATGAATTTAAATGGAACTTCACATTTAAGTTTTATGTTCTCATTTCAAAGTCCGGTTAGACTTTGACTGTAATCAACCCATGGATAATAATGAATATACCTCTTGTTTTATAATTGTTCTGATACATAAGCGTAATTTATAAAAGATCTTTTAAATGTTTCATATAAATCTTGAGAAAAATTCAATTTTATGCAAAAAAAAATTGAATAAACTTTTTCTCTATCTTCTCTAGAAAAGAAAAACTTAAATGAAATCTTATACATTATATGCTTTTTTTTTTTTTTTTTTTTTTTTTTTTTTTTTGTCGTGGGGAAAATCTTCGAAAGACTCCCTCCCACCTCCTTGGGGAGAGGTGGGAGGGGTGTGTGGGATTCCCCGCGCCCGTACAACGACAGGCGCGGGACCTACCCACTAAAAACACCACGGTGACCCTTCGGCACGCTTTGGGAGGATACCGGGAATCGCTCGAAGCATTCTTCCGGTATCCTCCCCGTGCCCGCGCTTTCGCGCCCATCCCCCGGGGGGACAATCGGTCCCCCCAGTAGACACACTGCCTCATAGCGGCGGGACGGGGCCACTCCATCCCGCCGCTATCCGTCCCGGGGCCGCGCTTAGTGGCGGCTGCGAGCCCCAACTCGCAACCGCCCGCGACCCCGTTTCCACCCCTCGGCGGCCGGGCGTTCATGGCCGCACCAGACCGCCGAGGGTGCCTCCCCTTGCGTCGGACCGGTAGGGGGAGGCACTCCTACCCCCAACCGGTCCGACCCGGCGCCGCCTGGCGGGAGGAGGGTCCCCTCAGGACCCCCCTCCCAGCCTAGGTCATCCGCCACGCCGAGGCGGCCGCCCGCGACGCCTCGCGACCGGGCGACGACCTCGGGCCACCGCACGAGCGCGAGCTTCAGCGCGCCGCTGAAGGTCGCGCTCCCTCCCCGCGGCCTCCTTCTGCAACATTACGTTCTCGCAGAAGGAGGCCACGGCCCTCCACTTCTCCTCGCTGCCGAGCATGGCGCGCACCACGCCCGGCAGCGAGACATCCCGCCCGACGACGCCGACCAGGACACGGCGCTCCCCCTCCCACGCGGGGCATACCTCCAGGGTATGATCCGCCGTGTCCTGCTCAGCGTCGCAGTGGCAGCAACGCGCAGTCGGCTCCTTCCCTATCCGGCACAGGTATCTTCCGAAGCTGCCATGCCCGGAAAATACCTGTGCCATCCGGTAGGTGAGGCTGCCATGGCCTCTGTCCAGCCACTCCTTCAGGAGTGGCCGAACCGCCCCGACAGTCCGGTGCCCCGCGGTTGGCAGAGCCAGCCGCTCCTGCCACGCGAGCAACACGGACTGCCGGGCCTGGCGCTTCAAATCGCCCCACGCAGGTTCCTGCCCGCCCGGGACCGCCCCCACCCCCGCGCGACGGTCGACGCGGTGCCGGTACATCACCGCGTGCGACCGCGCGAGCAGGTCCATGGGCGGCATCCCCGCTAGAACCGTCGCCGCCTCATGTGACATGGTCCGATACCCGCGGACGACCCTGAGCGCCATGCGCCTCTGCACCCGACGCAGCATAGTCATGCTGCGCCGGGAGGCAGCCAGGTCGTCCGCCCAGACGGGGGCCCCGTATAGGGCCACCGACTGGACCATTGCCACATAGAGGCGACGAACTCGGCCCGCCGGGCCCCCCAGGTTGGGCAGGATCCGGCCCAGAGCCGCAACCATCCTTTCCAACCGGGGGACCAGGCAGCGGAAATGCTCCTCGAAACGCCAGTGGCTATCGAGGATCAGCCCTAGATACCTGATCTGGGGCTTCACCTCGATGTCAGCCCCACCCACCCGGATCAGAGGGGGTGGCGGATCCTGCCGAGGTGAATGAAACGCAATCACCTCGGTCTTATGGACCGCCACCGTCATCCCCATCCCCCTGATCCGGTCGACGACGCGTTGCGACCCCTCCTCCGCGCGACGCATGGCCCTCCCCCAGTGCGCCCCGACGGCCAGCACCAGTGTGTCATCCGCATAACACACCGTGCTGACGCCGTCGGGGAGGCCGGCCCGCAACACCGAGTCGTACGCGATGTTCCACAGGAGTGGCCCGAGGACCGACCCCTGCGGAACACCGCAGTACACCTCCCTCCGCATATCACCATCCCGGCCCCGATACTCGATCCACCTGCCGCGGAGATAATCCCCGACGACCGCCCTGAGACAAGGGGGGACTCGATGATATTCGAGTCCCCTCCTTATCTCTTCCCAGGGGAGGGTGTTAAAGGCATTGGCAATATCCAAGGATACTGCCAATGCCACCCCTCCCCGGGAGACGGCCGCCCCCGAGAGGGCCCTCACACGACCTATCGCGTCGATAGTCGATCGGCGCCCCCGGAAACCGAACTGGCAGTCGGCCAGACCGGGATCACCCCGCGACAGGTGCTCGACGAGGCGGGCAGCAATCACACGCTCGAAGAGCTTGCCCACCTCGTCGAGGAGACAAATGGGCCGGTATGCGGAGGGAGACTCCGCGGGCCGACCCTCCTTCCGGAGGAGGACCATCCTCGCCACCTTCCAACTGGGGGGGAATCGCCCGTCCCTCAGGCAGCGGTCGAACAACCGCCTGAGGTCGGCCCCAAGGACGCCCTGGGTCAAGACCCAAACCCGGCCGGGCACACCATCCGGACCCGGGGCCGTGTTACGAACCCCGAGCCGTCTGATGGCCGCTGCCAGCTCCTCCTGCGTGACCCCCAGCTCGGCCGTCCACTCCACTGGGACAGCCGCCGCCGCCGGAGGACGCGGTCCCCTCTCCCCAATTGGGAAGAGTGTATTGACCACGTCCTCCAGCAGCCGGGGGTCAAGACCCTCGGTGACGGGGGGCGCCCACGGGCGGAGCTTATTCAGCACCACCTTATATGGGCGCCCCCATGGATCGTCATCAAGGGTCTGGAGGAGCTCCTTCCATGCCCGGGTCTTGGCCCGTTTGATGGCGACCTGCAGAGCAACCCGCGCCACGAGGTATGCTCCATACAGGTCATCAGCTGCCCTCGCTCGCGCCACGCCGTCGCATGTACGTTGACGACGGCGCGCGCGGGTGTACTGGCGTCGGGCGCGGACAGTCGCGACTCGCAACTCCGCGATCGCGTCCGACCACCAGTACACCGCCCGGCGAGGAGAAGCCCGCCCGACCCGAGGCATCACCGCGTCGCAAATACCCGCGACCAATGCTCCGAGCCGGGCGACCTCCTCCTCTATGCTCGGCAACTCGGCCGCTCCCTGCGGCCAAGTTGCAGCGAGGGCAGCTGCCATCAGGGCGTCCTTGTCCAGGCGCCGAAGCGCCCAGCGGCGTGGTGGGGCGCCACGCAGGCGGCCGTGTCGGGATGCACTCGCGGCGGCAGAGACCTCCATCCGGATGTACCGGTGATCGGAGAGTGTCTCTGCCCCCGCGACCACGTGCCAACCCGACACCATGCGCACGGCGTTGGGGGTCGCGAATCCAACATCCACGATGGACCCCCCATATCGCCGCACGCATGTGTGCTCCGACCCCCGGTTCAATACCCGGAGGTCGAGCCCCGCCGCCCAATCGCCCAGGATCCCGCCGCGAACGGAGGTCCTGGGGGATCCCCAAGCCACCGACTTGGCATTAAAATCCCCCAGGACCAGCACCGGCCGGGCCGCGCAGCGCTGCACGCATGCCGCGACCTCGGCCAAGTACAGCTCGAACGCAGCGTGACCGCTACGGGGCGAAATGTAGCACCCCACCACAGCGACTCCCCCCCAGTCCACGGCGACGAATCCCCGACCGCGCTCCAACAAGGAGAACGGTGGGGACCCGTCGCCCCCTTCCCATACCGTCGCCACCAAGCCGTCCGCGTCGCCCACCCAATGAGGGTGATCAGGGACGCGGTACGGCTCGGCGGCGACCGCCAGGCCAACCCCCCACTCCGCGAGGACTTGGGACATCAAGTCCTGTGCCGCGCGGCAGTGGTTGAGGTTGGCCTGGAGGAGGAGGCGGGGCGGCATTAATTAATGGCCGCGCCAGCCTCCTCCCGGCCGTCCGTCCCCGTAGCACCGTCCACCTCCATGGAGGACGATGCCACCGCCCTCGGCACCGGAGCCGGAGCAGCCCGCCTCTTCCTCTCCTTCCGGGAGGGGGGGGGGAGCACTTCTTGCTCCCCACCCTGTGATCGGCTGGCCTGCCCATGTCCGCACACAGCGGGCAGTGGGGGGCCGCCGAGCACTGGCTCGCACGGTGCTCTTTGGCACCGCAGCGGTAACACTGACCGCTGCGGTCCACCGGCGAGGTGCACCACTGCCTCACGTGCCCCAATTCGAGGCAGCGGTGACACTGGAGCGGGCGCGGCGCGAGGATTTCCACTCGCGCCGAAACCCACCCCACCAACACCCTCCCGGATTCCGCCACCTTACGGGCGGCGGAGAGGGGGCACCGGGCCCACACCGACCCGAGGCCGGAGGGCGACCTGCGGATCTCTCCGATCCGCAGGTCCTCCACAGGACAGTCCCCCGCCCTCGCAAGGGCACGGGACACATCCTGTGCGCTGACCGAGTCGTCCAGCCCACAAACGCGCATCTCCGTGCGCTTCGTGGGCCGAGCGACCCGGACACCTCGCTCGCCCAGCTGCTCCCGGAGCTTCTGGGCGAGCCGATCCGCCTTCGCGCCGCCTTCTGCACCGGGGATCTCCAGCAAGAGACCCCCGGTCACGGCCCTCTTCGCCCTCACGGAGGCGATGCCCAGCTCTTCCAGGGAGATATTCTCCCTGGCGAGCCGCATCGCCTCCGCGAGGGTCAGGTCGCCCCCCTGCGCAACGGTCAGCGTCACCGCTGCCGTTTTTGGGGGACGACCTGGTCGTGCCTTCCCGACCTTCGCGGCCTTTACCTTGGCCGCCGGCGGCGGAGGCGGAGGCTGCGGTTGCGAGGCCTTCCTCGCCGCCCGCTTCGCCTTCCGCCCCACCACCTCACTCCACGCCACCCCCCCTTGGGAGGGTGCTGTGGAGGACGCGACCACCGCGACCACGGGTACACCACCCCCCTTGGGGGTCGCGACCCGGGGCCCTGGTGCCGCAACGCTGGGCGGAGCCTTCACTCCGCCCTTCTTTGCCTTCCCCGACTGTACCGGAACAGGTCGGGGAGGCACCGCCTTCCTGCTGACCGCTCTTCCGGCGAGGAGCTCCTCCCGGAAGGCGGCCAGCTTGCCATCAATCATGTCCCCAATCCTCCTCAGAAGATCGTCTTCTGAGGAGGACGGGGACTTCCTCACGGGCGGAGTGCGGGTGGAGGGGCCCGCGGTGCCCCGCACCACTGCCGCCGCACTCCGCTTATTTACCTCCGCCGAGGGACGCGGCGGTGGAGGAGGAGGGAGGATGGGAGGGAGGGCCGCGCTGTTCCACAGCGCCTCTGCCCTCCTCCTCCCCTGTCGCTCCTCCTCCAACAGGAGCTGCAGACGGGCGTTCCGCCCTCTGAGCTCCCGCGCCGCCTCCCTCATTTCCTCCGCCGCGGCCTTCAGGGCCTCCGCGCCACCGCTTTTCTGCCCCTTAAAGGCGCAGGCAGCGGCGACTTTCTCCACCCGCCTCAGGGCCGAGGAGATCCTCTCCGATATCTCCTCGGTCACCTCGTCCCTGAGGCAACTCAGCCTCACCGACGGGCTCATCGCCCCGCCCACCTCGACGACGGCCTGCCCCGCCCTCTTCCTCTTAGAGCCTATGAGGCTCCTGGTGGAGGAGAAGGACGAGACTGACGCAGTCTCGTCGTCCTCCTCCACCTTCCACGAAGCCGGGCCAGGCGCTGGAGGCGGCGCGAGCGCCGTCACACCAGTCCCAACACCGCCTTCGTCCTCCCCCTCTGACTTACCCCGTCCCATCCCCGTTTTAATATTGAACTCCATAATATTCCCACGAGCAGGTCGGAAGAAAAGGTCCGCCCGGGCAGAGCCGCCTTACCCGGGTAAGCCTATATACTCCGGGGGTTCGGCAGGTTCCCCGGAGGTGGTCGCTTGGGATTGGGCCTTCTCCCCCAACCATGCATCCCATCGCCGCGCACCATAGCTTAGGATTGGAGGGCGATTTTATAGAGTCGCCATACTCGTGGCCCAGGCGGTTAAGCCAAGACCCCCGTTCCTCCTGCCGTCACGTACCATTCACAAAACCAATAGGGAATTGTGGATGGGTCGTTGTGACGACCAACAGGAGGCTTACGGTGTGTGTATGACTCGGGTACCCCGGGTTCGTTAAGCCCGTACTGCAGCTGAAAGGCTGGCAGCCCCTGAGGGCATACATTATATGCTTACTTAAATCGCATTGAAAACGAATACCACAAATGTTTTAGAATAATGTGCAAAATGGTCACACTCGCAAAGGGTTAATTGAAAAATAAATGTTTGGTAAATGAAAACAGTTAAGTAGTTCAACCAGCTGCGATTTTTGGTAAGACAAATTGAAAACTCGATTCTAAAAAGAAAAAATTGGAATGGTACCCGGTTTTGGGTTAGGTTATTACAGATACTTATCATCAGAAATAGAAATATATTTACAACTAATCAGCGTGGCGTAATTGATGAGGTGTTTACCTGCAAGTTCGAGCCACTTTTGCTCTGCAGGTTCGCACCCTGGCAGAACAAATCTTTTTTTTATTTTTTCAATCATATTTTAATCGTACACTAAATGTAACATTATATTTTTGTCTGACCTTCGAATATTTCTTCTTTTAAAGTTGAATTTAACCAATTACATTTAACATATGTTATTTTCAATGCACGAAATACATGAATCTGGATGGTACTTTTCGTAGAAATAGTCAAAACATAAAAATTTCAAGCGCCACGTACATCTAATGAAAGTTCTGTTTTCACAGCAATTACAAAATTTTGTATTTAACTCTGATGGAAAGGCCGCTTCAATTACATTGATAAAATGTGAACGATTTTCGGACAGTTGTACCTTGTACCTCGTACTTTTTACCTTATACTTCAGGTAAAAAGGGATATAACTGGGTAAAACAATTTTATGACATTACCTGCTAACTCATGTTACTGTTCTAAAATGAAACGCTATGTTTTATACCTTTAAAAATATTCGACTATGTCCTTGTAAAATTTAAAATCCAACCCATACTTTGTATTACACTAGCAAACGGGACCACTTTTCCTTTGTTTCAAAGGGTTTGATGGTGGGGATCTCGTGACTCTTGGCAAAAGTGAAGCCAAATCAAACATATAATATCTAGTTCGTCATGACAAATTGATACAGTTATCTCAAAACGTATCGAGAAAAATCATTATTAATTAATTTCTGCAACTATTAATTCTACTATTGTGTTTATGTTATAAAAATAAGAACTCTTTTTATTGAAAAATACCACAGCGTGCACGATACTGGCAAAGAGTGGACTCTCATTTTAATTTCTTAATTGTCAAACGTAAAGCATTTTGATTTTGAAAAATCGTATTAATAATATACATATGCTCGCTCACACATAGGAATAATACAAAAAATTTCTTTTTTTCAATAATTAAAATATGATCAGGGGGTCTTAGAACGTGTATTTCCGTAAAATAAAATTTACAAAATTTTTTTTTCATTATGGGTACTTTGCTTATGTGCGCCTACATAGGTCGGAAACTAAAAATCTCTGGGCAGTTAATAATCTCGACTCGAGATTCCAAATCGTATGCCGTAGACGGGAGGTCGGATTTCAGTTGTTAAGAGCGGGAAGGCAAATGTGAGCCTTTCTCTCTCGACTCCCACGAGGCGGTCCGAAATTACTTCGGGCAGCTTCGAAGAATCGAGAAAGAGGGCATGCGTCAGTTTGCTTTTGTCTACTTTCCGAAACTCTACGAGCTCACGTACGCGTGATATGGCATAGTGTGAGAGAGCATCTTCGGTGCACTTCTGGCACCTCTGGTTCCAGCCCCACGTTGGACGCCATACTAGCGATCACAGTTAACGTGAACCGCTATTAAAACGCCTTGGGTCACGGTCGTGAATGGAGTTTAATCACAAGCGTAATCGTGATATTGTGGTCACTGTGTTAAATCACTGTTAGTGATTTTGCACGCCATCTCTACATAGAAACGGTTATCGCGTAGACCCCTGTTTGGCTATTGTAAAAAATTTATTTAAAAATTATTAGGGAAATGCGTCAAAAATTATTCTCGTATGTTTGAAAAAGAGATTTCGATTTGAAGTTCGTTACGAGCTACTAAATTTCGTGATACTATTTTCGATATTTGACATATCTGCATTACGCTATCCCGTGAACTCGAGTTTAGTGTACATAGCGCCGCGACGGGAATTTATTAGAATTGGATTAATCACTAATTCGCGTACTATGATGTATATTACTATTGTATGAAATTCAGCGCTGGCAAATCAAGTCGGTTTCGCTCAACCCCCTATTGGACCAGGACAACCTGGAAGGAGGATCTTGGATTTTCTCCTGGAGAAGGGATGAACGCCGAGGACCACGAGAAAATTTTCGCGGAGCAGCAGATCAATTCTTGAGACAGTGGAGCGAACATCAAAATTATCGAAAAGTCTGAATAAATAAAATAGTTGAAGTTACATCCGGAAATTTGCTAAGTTTTATTTTGTGTGCCTCGCCGAGCAGAGCGGTTCAGCGCTCCATGAGCACCAACCCACCTCCTTATTCTCCTAGACCGCAGAGCGGGACGCAACAGATGTTACATGGTCGTGCTCTCAATAGTTATTAATCGAGTTCCCATTAATTCTTGTTGAGGTGCTATATTTAGTGTTTAAAGATTGCATAATGCCGAGCGATTATCCTCGGCCGCAATTACCGTTAATCCTGTTAGTGTACGTGACAATCCTGATATTCTCTCTAGGAGAGTTCGTACCGCGAACAGTGATACAAAAACGCGGTTATTACTTGTTTTTGTAACATCGGTAACGGCTCATTACCTTCGATTCGAGTGTTCCAACGGTGTTGATGACATCAGTAGTAACGCGGCCGCGTCTTCGGCTGTCAATCCGCGTAGTCCTACGTAGACTTCTCACTAGAGTGTATCGGCTCCCGATTCCGCTCGAACAGAAAGATTTACGAAAGGAATGTTTTGATTGTTTAGTTTTAGAACTGTTCTGCCTGTATTTGACGGGTGTAAAGAGTAGATGTTCAGTCTGGTGCGGGTCCAATGATCCTCGCACAGCTGAGAATTCGTTAAACTCGAGAAATATGTGGAAATAATCCGCCTTTTCTTTGACGAACGGATCGTTTTGAGATTCGGTCAAGTGCACCCAGGAATCTCGAAAGGGATTTGTCAATCGAGATTTCACGATATCAGTACTGCGGCAGAAGATCGAAAAAATACACCAGAAGGGTGTTCGATCCCCTGTCAAATGATCGAGAACATACACCAGTAGGGTGTTCAATCCCTCCGTGCAGAATTGAGCGGTCGTCTCGATCGTATAAACGATCGAGACATAAGAAAGTTGGCATAATTACGCTTCAATTTTCTTGTGATTACCGCTAGGCTGAGAAGACACCTAAGGGAGGCACCTATGTGGTGAACCATCCAGGTGGGTCCATTGTAGTCGGGTCGACGTCCACAAAGAACGCCTGATTTTTCCGGTCTGCGAGTCCTTACTTCTACAGATCCCACCGGTGTAACGGTTAGAGGAGCACCTGTGCGAAGGAGTAACGGAGTCGTGGGTCAGGCTCCCACGTGGTTCAAATACAGCTAAGTGCAACGAATAGATGTGCAACGTGCAGTGAATCAAGTGCTGTCGGGCTTCGTAGTGCAACCCCCGAACAATAAGTTGTCTTTTAGAACGTTTAAGAGAAGTCGCAGATTGACGGTTGAGCTGTTGCACTGCACTGCGTTTCGACGCATAGACTCAGTGGGCAGATTCACGGGTGAAGTGCATTTGGAGACCACTAGGTAATAGACTGCAACCAACATAGATAAGAAATTAATTCTTTGTCTACGCTAACAAAAAATACAGTCCACTAGCGCGTTCGTATATCACGAGCAAGCGAAATTCGCCGCTCCTGTACGTTCGAATAACGACGCCAGGAGCGCGAGGAAACAAGCGCGGCACAGATGCGTACAACATGTTTGCGTGTGCCTGACACATAGCCGTGTTTTTCTGATTATAGGTATCCAAGTCTGTGGCGACACCGTCGCGGCCGCGGTACCGGAAGCAGGAGCTACGGCCGCGCCCTCTTTTGGCGCTGGCGATGGCGCCAACCGTTAAAAACGGTTGCGGTGGCTGGGAACTTTCCGCAGCCGTTAAGAAGCGAGCGGAGGTTGTACGGAACGAGCCGGCTTGCTGCCGAAGAGCCGCGGTAGCTGTTCACTCTGAGTTTGACCCGCGCCTCGACCACAGCTCGGCAGTCCGGTCTCGATACCAGCAGTCAGTTTCCTCGTGATTCGCCCATCGTGTTGTTAACGTTCTTGTTGTTCGCGTTCTTGTTATTGTTATCGTTATTACCATTGTTGTTACCATAGTTGTTACCATTGTTGTTATCATCATTGTTACCTGTTACTTGTTCATTTGTTGCATAAAATAAACTTGCGGTTAATTGGCATCTGGTCTTGGCCACATTTGAATCACCCGCCTTCGCTCCCGAATCTACGCGGCCTAGAGAAAGTTAGTCACGGTCTAGGGACCCGACAAGTCTACTCCAACGCGGCGAGTTCGATAACCGTCCAGGGTCTAGGCGACGAAATTATATTGATTTAATCTTTAATTTTGTTATATTTTCTATTCTCATTTTTGTTAGAATTTAATTTGGTTTTCTTGTTTTTTTTTTTTTTTGTTTAAATTACTATTTTTGTAATAAACGGTCGACCACGTAAGGCCGACGAAAGAAAACCACTTTCTTCTAATTACTTTCCCTATAAACTCTTATTCTTCTATTCAGACTTCGTAGTTAAAGGCATCAGCTTTTTAACATTTACTAAGCCTAAATTCAAGCGATAGCGTAACAGTGGGTTTTCGTTGTTTGGAGAATCACGTGGCCAAGTCCCGCCACGATTTGAAATGGGTGTTAGTACTTAAATAAATACCATTTAACCGCTTGAATGAGTTCACGTCTAGGAATGACAATGAAATTCTCTGTTATCGTTGCTATTAATAACAATGCGTACATGCATTGAATTGGGTTTATTTATGGTTAAAAAAACTAAACAATATAATAGTACGCTGAGACATTTTCTTATAGGATCGAGATTTGCGGTCTCGTTCATACAGTAACTCCCATGAAACGTACTCATATGAGCGCGTGCAAACCCGCCTTAAGGCTATGCGCCCAGTGCAGCACGGTGGGATCGCGTTCTTCCACTTTCTTCCCGACGCAAAGAATGTTTTTCTTCTTCTTCGGGAAATCCCGACACTTTCTCGGTTAAATTCATCGAGTCAAGACGCGTGTGAAAAACCAAGTATAATATGAAACTAAAGAAATATAGGTCCGTTGTGTTCTTGTTAATCTTGAGTTATAATCATTTATCTTTCCGACAACCAAGTTGGAGTGGAGTCGTATAGTTAGACATACAAAGACTGTCCTGCATTCACGAATTGTTATTAACAAAGTTGACGGTAGACGATCAACAAAGATTTGCATTTAACCAGTCTTCTGAATTCAAGAACACTACAATTTGGCGACGACGATGGGATGCTCATCGAAAATTTTGGTGTAAAAGTATACATCGAAAATGTGGTACGTGAGGAACGTACATACCCTAAATCGAGCACGTGTGGTACTTCACCGGGCACGAACATAAGGCGATTTACACAGTCGATATCGTTGGTTTTTACAAAAGGTAAGTCTTAACATTTAAGTAAACATTTTGTTTAAAAATTTTCTATAAAAACCTCTGTAAGTTTTGTCTCTCACGCTACAAAAATCTTTATGTAGTTTTATCACATGAATTCATGCAAATTAATTTAATTGGTTGTTTTATAAAACAAATTTATAAAAAAGAAAAAACGTTTTTGACAAGTCCTGTAAAATACCTCAGTTTATCCATAATTCATAAATAGAAGAATTTAAATCTATATTATCCAGTACACAAGATATAAAGACTGACATATATACACTTACTTTAATAAATCTGGGTAAATCGTCAGCATTATCTCTATATTTATTAACAAATGTTTTAACATAGAACTTAATATTATTAGTTAGACTACTAATAAAATGAATCCATCATTTTATAATTAAAGATACAGTTGCAGCCATAACATTCAGATTACTTAAATTACTTCTGTCGCTTATAAAATATTTTATAAAGTTGTATGCTAATTTATGCTCTTTAAAATATTGGAACATTCCTAGCAAACGGACTGTTCACTGATCGGGGTGAGTTAGACGTCATTCGATTCGTCTAATTCAGTAGATTATTAATATCCATTTTATTATTTGCGGAAATTCGTTATTTTTTTATAAACTGGTTGTAAAGTTACAGTAAAAAAGTAAGGTTAAGTATATTTTTTGACAAGTTCACAGGTAGAAACAAGTGACTATCGTTGCTGTGTTCATGTTACAAATTATAAATAATTGATCTAATTTGAAAGTGCTAGATTGTGAAATGGGAATTTGTAGAACGTGTATGCATAAAAATCATTTTTTTACGCACATACTTTGCATGAGTTGGTCAGGTAGACAGTATGTGCAGCAACAACTAAAAAGTGTTGCCACCCCCCTCTGACAGTGTTTACAGTTTGACAATATAATAAATTACTATTCTATACAGTGCGTTGGTTTAATTTTTTTTTATTATTAAATTTCATTAACATCATCTAAATCTTGTATGTTCTGATTCTCTATAGAATCAAATGATATTTCTGCAATTTCTGTTATTAATTGATTAAATAAATCATCATTTCATTCCTTAGAAGATTTGCAAAACACATAATGGCTCAAGTATCCTATGAAATTATCTTTTTTGCTGAAAATAGAAAATATTTATGATATTATTTGTTACAAAAAATATTAAAGAACATGTGAAATTGCAAATACTAATGGACAGTGTTCAGGTAAAAAGTGTTTAGTATGCCTACATGTACTTTCAATTGCATTCATATGAGTGCCTGTTTTCAGATCATTAAAATGTAAACTATGATTTACAGTAAGATGTTTATATCCTTCCTTTTCCAAAACGTTATATGCTTTGCAACAGTCTGATATTATCGTAGTTCCTGGCACTACTCACTGTTTGATTATCGAAAGAAGGGACTCTGTGTTCCCACTTTCAATACAGACCAGGAATATTTTCCCAGTTTCTCTTTCAATGCCTCCGAAAACCCACTACCATTCCACATGATGGCCTCTATGTTATTTTCTCTGGTCGAATTTGGATTCATCTATTTTTACAACTTTCCCTGGTCCGCCAAATATTTCGCATGAATTTTGCAACCAATCACCATCATTTGCTTCAGGAAGTAATTCCATTGGGAGACAGTGTTTTTATTTAATTCTAATTCGTATATAATATGATACTGTTCAAAATTGTAGACCAACATATAAGCTAATTTTAACACTGTTTCATAAGGAAGTTTTGTTTTCGAAAACCATGTTCCACGCTTTATGGATATTTTTTATATTACAAATTCGTTTTCTTTTGCAAGCATTGGCAGATACTGCAATTGACCTTTTACATCGCCAATTTTCATTTATCGGTTCCATTGCATTTCCACACTGTGGGTAATTAAGATTTTTGGTAAATAACTTTTTGTCTTGCAAAAATTTCAATAAGGCTTCTTTCTTTTTACAAAATTCGTGTAATTTAAATAAGTTCCATTCTTTTGGAACTACAAAAATTTACTCATTTTTATAGCACAATTGAACAAAATTCATAAAGTACAAGAAATAGAAGAAAATCAGAAATGACAATTGAAACAATTTCTGTTTTTCTTCTATTTGTTATACTGTCTGCAATGTGGAAATGTCATGAAAATGGTATATAAACATTGGTAATGCAGGATAACTACTCCAGAATCTGTCAATCAAACTAAATGCAAAAGACGTTGTAATATAAAGATATTTGCAAAACAAAGAACATGGTTTTCTAAAAACAAACTCAACTACAGATGTCTTAAAATTAACATATATGCTAACATACAATTATGAGCAATGTCATATTATTATATAACTAAAATTAAATAAGCAATTGGAAGAGTAGAGAAGATTGTCGAGATTGATGAATCAACATTTTGTCATAGAAAATATCACAGAGGCTACTTGAAAATTAATCACAGCATCAAATTTAAATTGAAACCACTTGGAGGCATGCTATACATTCTTTAATCCTTTTTATAACATATAATACTAATAATATTTTATGTTTTCAGGAAGAGTATTTTCATTGGATGCCTGAAACATTATGTATTTAAGAAATGTACCTAAGAAGAAAATAGGGATTTATTCAATGAAATATTAGCAGAAATAGCAAAAATTTCATTCAATACATGTTTAACAAATTAGCATTTGACTACCTGGCGTTTATAATTTACACCATGAACATAATAACGACAGTTACTTGTTTCTACCTGTGAACGACAAGTTTAAACAAACATAACAAATTTCTGCAAATAATTAAATGCATACTAATAATGTACTGAATTAGACAAATCGAATGTCTAACTCATCCCGATCGGTGAACGGTCCGTTTGCTAGAAATATACCAATCAAAGTATCTATATTTATATTATAATCAAGTAAAAATGTCACAATAATAGTAATATTATCTTTTGTTAATTTTAATATTTTAATATATTAAAATAATATTTTAAATCGGTTATGCTTTTGTTGTCAATATTTAAATTATTTTTAAAACTGTGAGTTGGAAAAATGAATAGGGTTTGAATTTAAGGGGGGAAACCACTGTGACAAATTGAAAAATTCGAAATTTTTTTATCTCGTTTCAATGCTTGGGGGTTTAAGAATGATCCCTTAAAATATTAAAGTAAAATTCGCAAAATTGACAAAGTTACAGAAGATTTAGTGGATGTAGAAAATGTAATTTTCTATTGTAATAGAAAATGCGTTATTCAAACGCATTGAATAATGCATTTCAATGCATAACGCTTGAATCTAACTGCTCTTTACTTCTGGACATTCATTTGAATCTCTTATTATTTCTGCTGTGGTAAAGGTTTTATATGAATGAGAAGTATTTTGATCGAGATAACTGTGTAAATCAAGAATATTTAGAATGTTCCGATACACGACTAAAGTGGTTCAACTGGCAACTTATTTTTTATGTCAAAACTTTAAACACATTTTCCAAATTGGGCGGCTCAATAACTTAGTCAATATTCATCCGATTTACTCAAAATTTTGCATAGTGGTTCCTAATACTATTGTCTTCAATTGCATGTACGGAATTTTCGATGGAATAATTAGTTTCGATGTTTGTTACAGTTTTCAGAGATTTTTCCTTCAAAGTTACATCATTTTATAATAAATAATTATTCTTAAAAATCCGTACGTGCTTGCTTGATTACTTGTTTCACAACTTGCAGTGAAAAATTACACGTCCGTCCGTTTTTAACAAATTTTTGGAGGCTTCTCATGCTGGTTCCTATTATAGCTATAATAATTAATATTTTTATACGAATTTTTACAAGAAGTAACTCTAGAAATGTACTTTCGAAAACATTAAACATTTATCAGAAAAGGTTTCATAGTTAGGCCCAAATAATTCTTGAAAATTGCCTTTATTTTCAGTCGTCTCAGTGGTTTCCTCCTTTAATACATCTTTTATCTTAAAATCACATTTCAATAGAAATCATAATTGGACTTGTATATAAAACAATTTAATTTATTTTGTATAAAAAGAGTCCTCTTCATGCCTTTATATTCTCATTTTGTATGATCAAAAATTTGAAATAAGGTTCATTTTTACAGGAAAAGGGTTCAATATCCCAAATATTAAGTGTCATTGGTCCATTGGATATTTATCCAACACATTAGATAATGTAGTGTTATAGCATAATAGCATGTCAGTTATCTTGAATATTGTGTTATATTCTTTATACACTCAATTCTGAAAGGGTATAAGCAAATGCAAGGGTCAAATGTGGCCTTAAACTAAAGGGTATAGCCGAATAAGGGGGTCAAATGTGCTCCAAAAGCAAATTGAACGTGCAATAGGTAATTCGATAGCTTATCGAAAGAAAACCCTATGTGTCAATTTTTAACTTGAAATGTGGACCGTGGGGGTAGTAATGGGGTGAAAACTAAAATCATGTTTTTGTACAATTTCTCTTGACCTATTGAGTAAAAAAATGTAAAAAAATTCAGAGACATTTCGTGTACCGGGGCACATATATTGGAAGATTTTTAGATTTTTTGATTGAAGAACCAGGTAGTAAAAAATAAAAAAACGCAAAAAATGCCGAAAAATGCCAATTACGTATTGAAGCAGGTCCGGAACCACTTTTATACTTCTACAGTAAACAGGTATTGCTATTACTATTATTCTGAATTTTTTTCAGATTTTTCATTTTGGTGCGTCGCAGTGAAAAAAAATAAAAACCGATTTTTTCCTCATTTTCTACGTATTAGAGTAACTTACACGTTGAATTTTTATGCATTCTTCAATATATGAGTGCTTTATAAACTGTTTAATGTTTCTACACTAAGCAGAATTATATAAGATTTGAAAAAATAAAATAAAGCCAACCGTTAAGCGAAATATTTCGTAAAGAATCAACGATATTTGCAACGGCGCCGTTGACGCAGCAGTAGTGCCCGACTGTGGTACCGCTGAAAGTTTTTTGACCGCAAGTCCGAATCTTCCTTTTGGACTTAGCTATTTTTTCATTATTCATTATTTCTTTCCAAACGCTACCTATATAACAATGATCTATATTTATTTATAAATGTTCTAAAAGCATTTTACAAATATTTCAACCTGAAATATACAGGGTGTTCGACCACCCCTGAGAAAAATTTTAATGGAAGATTCTAGAGGCCAAAATAAGATGAAAATTAAGAACATCAATTTGTTGATTGAGGCATCGTTAAAAAGTTATTAAAAAATTAAATTAAAAATTCTCAAATCATTCCGAAAAAATTATTTTTGGTTGCGGAGGCCAATTACAAGCATGTTTGGTGAATAAACACACCTCTGAAATCTTACCCACTTTCGACAAAAAAATTCGAGTAGGAGTTGAAAGTTTTGGGTGAAAAAAAAAGAATTTTGAATCGTTTTGGAATAATTATTTTCAGTTGCAGGGGCCCATTACAAGCATTTTCGGTCAAAAGATATACGCCCGAAATCCTATCCACTTTTGAGAAAAATATTCCCTATCGAAAATACAATTTCTGGCCAGAAATGTCTGCCGAATTTTCATGCGAATCTTTAAAACATCGAAACTTCTGAACGGATTGGAGGATTCTAATGTTTCAAACGGCAAACAATGCGTATTTTTATGAAGAATATGTAGAAATTCTAACAATATTGAAAAAGTTGTTCCTTGATCCCGTAAAATGAGAGAACCCCCAATAAAATGGTCCATACTTTCAAACAGCCATAACTCCTACAATAGTGAATATATTTCAGTGAAACTTATTTTTGAAGTAGAGCTCATGGGTACCTACAAAAAAGTATTAAACGACATTGCCGTACAAAGTCAAACAAAGTTATTACAAAAAAAACGAATTTTTAAGAAAAATCGACGGAGGGTAGCTGCTGAAATTTTTCGGCGAAAAAAGAAATTTCAAATCGTTGTAGAAAAATTATTTTCAGTTCCGGAGGTCAATTACAATCATTTTTGGTGAATAGACATACCTAAGCAATCCAGCGCATTTTCGAGAAAAAAATTCAATACTGGCAGAACTTTAAACGTTAATAACTACTTAACGAAGCCTCCATCAACAAATTGCTATTCTTGATTTTCGTCTTATTTTGACCTCTAGAATCTCCTATTAAAATTCTTCCCAGGTGTGGCCGAACACCCTGTATAAAACCTACTGCCTGATGTAAAACCTCCTCACATTCGTCTGGAAAAGTATTGTACCCTGCGCGCACTATCCCTGCAGAGGAATGACAAGGACACCTTAAAGTTAAAAAGTTATCGTCGAGAATTTTTGCAGTGTTTTGGGAATTACAATCTTTCGCGTCGAGATTAATTAATTTGAATAATTGTTGCGGCTCGCGGTATCCGTTGGGTGAACAGTCTGCACTCAACGTCGGGCTCGCGTCTTTCCGAGAATAAATAAATATTCCGGATGGAGGAATGTTGTGTAAAAATGCTATGTTCGGCGAATCAGAACCAAGTCTCCTTGCCTCGGTTTTCCAAAGTTCCCATGCCGTCTCCTCCCTTCCAAATCGCCCTTACGCGATGCTCTTGGAAGGGGGTGCGTGTCGCGTGGGAGTGTCGACGTCACTAGATGATTGCCTTTGTCTTGGTCTCCTGGTAGTTGAAAAAAGGATGCAGGACTGGCCGTTTTATGCAGAGGGCTGGGGCTGGCCTGCAGATGCCAGAGTTTCGACCTGCACGCTGCAGACGAGCCCAACCCCTGTCATAAACAGCACTTGACCTGGCTTTTGGTGGTCTGCTACGCTGGTCTAAGGCGTTCGCTCGCTTCGAACGTAGAGATTTATGCCAGGGCTGAATGTTGGCACGCAGATGCGACAGTCGATGCGCCTAATGTCGCTGGTTTTTCCCTGGCATAAATCTCGCTTTGTTACGTTTTTTTTTCTGCTGTTTTTGTTATTGGGCGCGGTACTAGAAACGGCGTGTCCGTTTCCGCGCTCAACATGCCGCCCCCTCTTGAACGGTCACGTTCAAAATAGTTGCTAAATGCTTGGAATTGTGTTTGTGCGAGTGCGAAGGTTAGTGCGTGTGATTACAATGGTTTGGGGGTTGATTGCTGTGTGCGCGGCCTATGTATAGAATGTGTCTTGTCTACGAGCTAGTTACTTATTATCTATAATATTTTACAATATTTACAGTGATTATGTACACGTGGCTCGATGAGGGTTTTCCCCCCTTTTTTTTGTTTTACTACTATTACTATACTAATGATACTATGCTACCCTATATCTACGTTGCTTTATGTTTATTTTGCTCTAATTATGCTAATGGGTTCTTGTCGCGTTACGTACAAGTCGATGATCGGTTATTCAATGTTCTGTTCGAGATTGTGGTTCGCTTCTGGTATTGGTAAGGGGGCTATCTTTTTTACGCTGCGTTTGTACTCGCCGGTTGTCGTTCGGATGGTTACGACGCGTACGATGCCGTCCTCCCCTGGATGCAGTGCCGTGATGCGTTCCATGGGCCAATGAAGCGGGGGGGGGGGGGGGATGTTGTCCTCTTTTAAAATGACTAACATCCCTTTTGATATTTTGTCGTTGATGCTTGTGTGCCATTTCCGTCGTACGGTTATTTCGTTTAGGTACTCCTTGTACCATCGCTTCCAGAAGTGGTGCCTGATTTGCTGGACGTGTTGCCAGGAGGAGAGTCGACCTGCTTTTAACTCGGTAAGATCGCACTCAGGTGTGCTCGTTAGCAAGTCACCAATCAGGAAGTGCCCTGGGGTGAGAGGAGTAAGATCGTTTGGGTCGGGGGATAAAGGAGTGAGTGGTCGGGAATTTAGAATGGCCTCTATCTGTATCAAACACGTGGCCAGTTCTTCGAAGGTAAAAAGTCGAGTCCCCATTGTGCGAATTAAATGGTATTTGCACGACTTTACGGCTGCTTCCCAAAGTCCACCGAAATGTGGAGCTCTGGGAGGAATGAAGTGCCACTGGATCTCATTTGTTGTTAAAAATTGATGGCACTGTTTATCTGTTGTTACGATGTTAATAGTTCGGTCTAATTCATTTTTAGCTCCGGCAAAAGTGGTTGCGTTGTCCGAATAGATGTCGGAGCATTTTCCGCGCCGCGCAATGAATCGCTTGAGAGCCGCAAGGAACGCGTCGGAAGTTAGATCGCTTACCAACTCGATGTGTACTGCTTTCGTGCTAAAGCATACGAAAATTGCTGCGTATGTTTTAATGGTTTTCGTATTTCGGAGCTTTTTTTCTTTGATGTGGAAAGGCCCGCAATAATCGACGCCTGTCACGAGAAAGGGTCTTGTAAATGTAATTCGATTCTTCGGCAGTTGACCTAAAGGGTATTGGGGGACCGCGGAATCTAATCTATGGCATGTTATGCATTGTTTTATGATCCTTTTTACTGCCGCCTTGCCGTTGATCGGCCAGAAGTTTTGTCGAACAGCACTCAGTGTACCTTGGGTGCCACTGTGCCCGTGCTTTATATGGCTATCGCGAATTATGATGTCAGTTATGTGGTGTTTGTTTGGTAATACGGCGGGGTGCTTGGATTCGAAGGGAATGTCCGCGTTAGCTAATCTCCCTCCGACCCTTATAATTTCATTCTTGTCGAGGAACGGACTCAGTGGCAATAATTTGCCGGGTTTAAGGATTGTCGGGTTTTTTGATGCTTGAAAATTTGCGTAAGATTTCGAAACCTAGTTTGATCGTTCCGACGGTTGCGTGTAATGTTATGTTTTTCCGTCTTTCGGGGATTTCCGTCGGTCGGAGTTCGTGACGCGGCCATGTATCCTCCCCCTGAGACAGCCACGTTGGACCGTGAAACCACGTCGTGTGTTTATTTAAATCACCCGGATTGATACCGCGCGATAGGATGTCCGATACATTTTCTTCGGACGAAACGTGACGCCATTGCTTGGGATTGCTGGCTTCGAGAATTTTACTAACCCGATTTGCGATAAACGATTTTAATGTGTGTGGTGGGGTATTGAGCCAGTGTAGCACTATGGTGGCATCGGTCCACAGTGTAACGCTGTCGAATGCACATTGTAGTGATTGCGTTACGGTCTGAAGTAATTTAATCAGCAAAACCGCGGCGCATAATTCCAATCTGGGGATTGTCTGTGTTTTTAATGGGGCTACGCGCGACTTGGAACAGAGCAAGTGTGTTGTATGTATGCCTGTGAAGCTGGTACAGCGGAGATAAATACACGCACCATACGCTCGTTCACTGGCATTGCAAAAGCCGTGCAATTGTCTATGTTTTGGGTGATCGGATGTGACGCGTCGTGGGATTTTTATTTCATGTATGTATCTTAATTGGGAGTGGAATGATATCCACGCCTCGTAAATGGGCTGCGGAACGTGCTCGTCCCAATCTATTTGTGATTTCCATAGGTCTTGCATGATGACCTTGGCCTGTACAATGATCGGGCCCAGTAATCCCAGAGGATCAAAAATTTGTGCTATTCGCGATAGAATCAGTCGTTTTGTTAATTTGGTTGGTAGGTCATGGTGTCGCAATGAGTATGTTAGCGTATCGTTCGTTGGCGTCCAGTATAAACCCAATGTCTTTTGGTGAGCTGTTGAATCTAGGGCTATGTGGTCGTGAATGCTGGTTGATTTAAAAATCTCCGTTACTTTCGGCTCGTTCGAGACCCATTGGCGTAACTCGAACCCCCCCCCCCCCCCCTCGCAGTCAGGTCAATGAGTTGATCGCGTAGTTCGCAGATTTCGTCAATGGTGTCCGCCCTGGTTAGTAAATCGTCGACATAGAAGTCCTTTAGGAGACTTTTCGCGGCTAATGGGAATTGTTCGCCGTCGTCGAATGCTAATTGTTGGAGTGTTCGTGTTGCAAGGAACGGTACGGATGCTGTTCCATACGTCACCGTGTTTAACTGATACGTTTTTATGGGACTATTCGCGTTGGCGCGCCATAAGATTTTTTGATATTTTCGATCGTCGATATGTGCGTCGATTTGTCGGTACATTTTTGTGATGTCCGCAGTCATTACGTATTTGTGCAGTCTGAATCGTAAAATGATGGTGAATAAATCGTCTTGTATCGTCGGTCCTACCAGTAGCGTGTCATTGAGCGAAATTCCCGATGAGGAACGAGCTGAGGCGTCGAAAACAACTCTTATTTTGGTAGTAACGCTGTCAGGTTTGATTACTGGGTGGTGAGGGAGATAGCAACCCTCACGGGGGTTGGCGTTTATTTCAGTCATATGTCCGAGCCGTTCGTACTCACGTAGAAATTCATGATATTGCTCTCTTTTAGCGCTATCGCGAGCTAATGATCGTTCTAACGCACGGAATCGGGTCATGGCTATGTTGTATGTGTCTCCTAGGTTGTGTAAATTATCTCTGAACGGTAATCTGATGGTGTATCTCCCGTCGGTCTTGCGTTTGGTCTGGGTTTGGTACAGTGTTTCGCATGTTTGTTCGTCGGGTGATAAAAATTTCGTGGTATGACACTCCTCGATGCTCCAGAATTTTTGTATGTCGGTTTCAAGTGATTGCAATGTCAAGTTACATATCGGACGTTGGATTTCGTTGTTGTCCGGAATTTCGCCGGTTACTATCCAGCCGAACTTGGTATTACGGAGTGTGATTTTGTTGTTATTCAATGTAATTTTCCCATTTAATAACAGGTCCCAAAATACTTGAGCCCCAATGAGACCGTCTATATCTGTTACTTGATGGAATTCTGGATCAGCGAGACGCAAGTGTGAGGGAATCTGTAGATTTTCGATTGCAAAGGGGGCTTTCACGATGGAGTCCGCAATATTTTTCACGATTAAAAAGGTTAATTTGTTTGTGTAGTTGCCGTCTCGTGAGTCGATTCGAGCAGTAGTCGTATGTTTGATGTGTGAAGTCATGTTATTTGTCCCGGTCAGCGGTATCGAGACTTTTCGTGATTTTAATCTGAGTACGTTATACATTTTTTCGTTCAATAGGTGAGCTTGCGACCCGGAGTCTAATAAAACCTTGCATTTATGTAACTTTCCCTGATGATCGTGAATGTTAATGATCGCGGTGGATAAAAATACGTGTGGTGTTACGGTGTGTGTGTAGGAAGTTGTGTTTGCCTGAATTGGCGATTTTGATTTCTTGTCTTCCGCGTGTAACAATGTGTGATGTCGCTTATGGCAATGTTTGCAAGTCGACGCCTTGCAGTCGTTTAACGAATGAGTGTTCCGCAAACAATTGGAACATAGATTGTTCTCCTTCACCAGTTTTGTTCTGTCGGTAACTGACAATGTTTTGAATTTTTCGCAGTACTGTGCGAAATGTCCGCCTTGGCACACCGTACAAATTGCCCCGGCTATGGTGGTGAATGTGCGTTGTGTGACCGGGTGCGGATCACGAGGCTGATTTCTAAAAGCGTATGAACACGGCGCGGTATTACGAGCTGGAGGTGCTGCGGTGTGTATTTTTGAGAGGGGTTGCGCGATCGACGGTCCGATTGGCTCGAGAAGTTGGCATCGCTCGTGGAAAAAGGTAAAAAATGTGTCGAGCTTGGGAAAAGTGATATGCTGAGTGTATTCTTTCCATTTCAGCGCGGTTTCACGATCCAACTTCGATGTGAATAGATAGATTAGTAACGTGTCGGTCGTGGGCTGTTCGAGTGTTTGCAACGCGTGGTAGTGGACTTCCGCGTGATTTAAAAAGGCACGGAGGTCATGAAAAGATGGCCTTGTTGTTGGCATATCGAATAAAGATTTTACGTGATTCGCGACGATTATGGCGGGTTGATCGTACCGTCTTTCCAACATATTCCAAGCTATGGAGTAATTGCTGGACGCATTGCTTAGTGATTCAATTGTTTTGGCAACATCTTGCTTTAAACACGATCGCAGGTACATGAGTTTCTTGCACTCATCGATGCGCGAATTTTCGTGAATCGTTGATTTGAATTGGTTTGCGAAACACGGCCACTCCTCGTAGGAGCCCGCGAAAGTTGGTAAATTGATCCGTGGCAACACTACGTCGGCTTCTACCGACTCTAAGTAAGAATGCGGCGTTCCGCGCGCGATTCGCGCGTCTCCTACGTGCGGAGTTCGGTTGATGATATCTACCGCGCGGGCTCTATACGCACTTAATGCTAATTTCATTCCGATACGTTCCCGGATCAAGCGTCCATCTTCCAAATGGTCTAGCTCTGATTGTGCTTTATTGAACGCGGGAAATTCCTCATCTAATTCGCTTAAACGCCCTCTGATCTCGGTCACGGACGCACCTTCTTCGTGCGTGTCTAACAATTGCTTGAACGCGTTTAGCTCTAACGTGAAGCCTTCGCGTCTCACTTTTAATATTTTGATGCGGTCTTCGACACTGGGGGCCATCGTGTTTGTGCAGATAAAGGTTGGAAAGGACTTTATGAAGCGAGAGAAAGTGATTTGAAGAGTGACTCGTAAACAGAGTGCGATTTACCGGTTGAAGCGATGATTCTGGTCGTGTGGTGGCCTCGGATGCTGGAGACGGCTGCTCCTCGACGTGGTGTTGTCCTATGGCAGGACCTCACTCGTTCAGCTGTCTGTTTCCTCCGTCTCTGGATGCTGCCTGGCTCCGTCGACGGCGATGTTTGATGTCCAACTCCGGCGGTGAACTCTGGGCGTCACAGACGTCGGTAATTGGAGTCTCGCGATCACTGCTTCGATGCTCGCGGAGATGTTAATTTTCCGGACGGTTATTTCCTCCAAAAACAACGCGGTAATCCGGCTCGAAGGACCAATATGTTGCGGCTCGCGGTATCCGTTGGGTGAACAGTCTGCACTCAACGTCGGGCTCGCGTCTTTCCGAGAATAAATAAATATTCCGGATGGAGGAATGTTGTGTAAAAATGCTATGTTCGGCGAATCAGAACCAAGTCTCCTTGCCTCGGTTTTCCAAAGCTCCCATGCCGTCTCCTCCCTTCCAAATCGCCCTTACGCGATGCTCTTGGAAGGGGGTGCGTGTCGCGTGGGAGTGTCGACGTCACTAGATGATTGCCTTTGTCTTGGTCTCCTGGTAGTTGAAAAAAGGATGCAGGACTGGCCGTTTTATGCAGAGGGCTGGGGCTGGCCTGCAGATGCCGGAGTTTCGACCTGCACGCTGCAGACGAGCCCAACCCCTGTCATAAACAGCACTTGACCTGGCTTTTGGTGGTCTGCTACGCTGGTCTAAGGCGTTCGCTCGCTTCGAACGTAGAGATTTATGCCAGGGCTGAGTGTTGGCACGCAGATGCGACAGTCGATGCGCCTAATGTCGCTGGTTTTTCCCTGGCATAAATCTCGCTTTGTTACGTTTTTTTTTTCTGCTGTTTTTGTTATTGGGCGCGGTACTAGAAACGGCGTGTCCGTTTCCGCGCTCAACAATAATTCTGATCGTACATCCAAAGACGTGGGATCAACGTAATGAACTAGAAACGTTATCCATTTTTCATTCGTCGAGTTCGTCGGCTCGTCAATGAAAATTGAAAATTTATTGTTCCGTCGGTTTTGACACAATTTGGAAGTAGTCAAGGATCCGGCGCGCGACTTTAAATAGGAGATTCAATGTAGTTATTAAAGCTGCATACCGAATCTCTGCGCTATGCCGCTGTTCCTCGAACGACAGAGCTGATCCTTCGGATTGCATATTCAAATTATTCGATGGCATTTAGAATCTGCATGACAATTTATAATTATAAACGCGGCTTTAATCTTATCTCATAAACTGAGCAATAGCAAGAAGACGGGACGCCGTCGACTTCACGTAACCATGGTTTAAATTTTTCAATGTTAGAACATTGAGACGTGACAATCTCCGTCGGACGTTCCGTTGTATCAAGATTTAATTTACTTAATAAAAATTTATGCCTCGCAGATTCTAAATGCCCCTTGACATTTGAGGATCGACACTTAAACGTTCTTTTACAAACGGAACAATAAAAAACGCTATTGTCCTCTGTAACTTCGCGTAGCCATGACTTTAAATTTGGATCATTCATCCAAACAAATCGAAATCTATATTTTAACTTTTTGTCGGTTTCCTGAAATGCTGCCATTTTTGTTATGCAATTTAGTTGCACTAATTAAAAATCAACTATTAAAAACCTACCCAACGGCACGAAATATTGTCACTGTACACAAACACACTGGTCCGATAAAATCAAATTTTAAAGGATAACTTTATTTGTTTGTGGGCAATCGACAACTGAACTCTTTTGCCAGGAGTCACGAGATCCCCACCATCAAACCGTTTAGAAAGAAAGGAAAAGTGATCCCGTTTACCAGTTCAATACAAAGTATGGGTTGAATTTTAAATTTTAAAAGGACGTAGTCGAATATTTTTAAAGGTACAAAACATATCGTTTCATTTTAGAACAATAACATGAGTTAGCAAGTAATGTCATAAAACTGTTTTATCCAGTTATATCCCTTTTTACCTGAAGTATATAACTCGGGTTCGTAACTCCCTAGCTCATCTTACGCGTTCGCGGCCGTCGTGGCGCGTTATCTTAACAGATTTTAAAATAACTGGTTCAATTTTGACTGATGGACTTCGTTCTGACTGTCTTGTTCTGTTCAGACTGGCACAAGGCGATCGGGATCCTGTCTTTATACAGGGTGTTCGGCCACCCCCGGGAAAAATTTTAATGGGAGATTTTAGAGGCCAAAATAAGACAATAATCAAGAATACCAATTTGTTGATGGAGATTTCGTTAAAAATTTATTAACGTTTAAAGTTCCGCCAGTACTGAATTTTTTTCTAGAAAGTGGGTAGGATTTCGAGGGTAGGTCTATTTACCAAAAATTATTGTAATTGACCCTCGTAACCGAAAATATTTTTTCCAGAACGATTTGAAAATTTTTTTTTTCGTGGAAAAATTGAAGCATCCACACGTTGTCGATTTTTCTTAAAGTTGTCTAATACTTTTTTGTAGGTACCCAAAAGGTCTACTTTAGAAAAAAGTTTCATTGACATATATTCACTATTGTAGGAGTATTGGCTGTTTGAAAATTGGACCATTTTTATGTGGTTTTTCTCATTTTACGGGGTTAAACATTAAAATTGTCCAATCCGTTCACGAATTATGGTGTTTTAAGGATACACATGAAATTTCGGGGAACGAAATTAAATTTTGGCCTGAAATTAGATTTTCGGTAAGGAATTTTGTTCTCGAAAATGCGTAGGATTTCGGGGGTATGTGTAATGACCAAAAATGATTGTAATCGACTCTTGCAACCGAAAATAATTTTTCCAGAACGATTTTAAATTTTTGAATTTAATTGTTAATAACTTTTTAACAAAGTTCCCATCAACAAATTGGTATTCTTGATTTTCATCTTATTTTGGCCTCTAGAATTCCCGATTAAAATTTTTCCCAAGGGTGGCCGAACACCCTATATAAGATTTCATTTAATTATTTCTTTCCTAGAGAAGACAGAGAAAAAGTTTATTTGATTTTTTTTACATTAAATTTAATTCTTCCTAAGATTTGTATGAAACATTTATAAGATTTTTTTATAAATAACGTCTATCTATCGGAACATCTATATAACAAGAGGTATAATCATTATTATCCATGAGCTGATTATAGTCAATGTCTAACGGGACTTTGAAATGAGAACGTAAAACTTAAATGTAAAGTTTCATTTAAATTCATTCAGCTATTTATACTGAATCGTATTAATAATATACATATGTACGTTCATACATAGGAATAATACAAAAAATTTCTTTTTTTTCAATAATTAAAATATGATCAGAAGGTTTTAAAACGTGTATTTTCGTAAAACAATTTGACAAAATTCGTTTTTCATTATAGGTACTTTGCTTATGTGTGTCTACATTGGTCAGAAAGTAAAAAAGCCTGGGCAGTCGAGAATCTCGACTCGAGATTCCAAATCGTATGCCGTTGACAGGAGATCGGATTTTAGTTGTTCAAGAGCGAGAAGGCAAATGTGAGCCTTTCTCTCTCGACTCCCACGAGGCGGTTTGAAATTACTTCGGGCAGCTTCGGAGAATCGAGAAAGAGGGCATGCGTCATTTTGCTTTTGTCGACTTTCCGAAACTCCACGAGCTCACGTACGTGTGATCTGGCATAGGTGAGAAAGTGCTTTCGGTGCACTTCTCACATCTCTGGTTCGTCGTGTGCGTAGCATCGTGGCATGCGCAACATCGTGGCGTGCTGCCATTCCGAGTTTGTTCGTCGCGCGCGTAGCGTCGTGGTGTGATGTCATTCCGAGTTTGTTCGCCGCGTGTGCAACATCGTGGCGCGTTTCCAGTGCGAGTTTGTTCGCCGCGTGTGTTGCATTGTGGCGTACCACCGCACCGAACAAAGATCGCGTTGTGCGTGCTAATTACTGTATCTGTTTGAAAAGTTAAAGTTGTTAACCCACTGTCGTGGTGTACTGCTTCTCATTGGGGTGACACAGCACTCTGCATTCTTGACGCTGTCCTCCCTAGGCAACAGCTTTATCGTATGGACACAAGAGCAGGATCAACAAGTTGTCGACGTGAGGTTACAGGCGTTCAGCCCCACCCTGGGCGCCACAGATCCACGCCGGCAATGCCACCTGAAGCTCTTTTGCCAGGCCGCCGCGCTGCCCCCGGAAGCAGAATAAACCAAGTAAGTCTAGGGATATTTTCCTTTATCAATGCCGATAGAGTCCCGACGTAACAGTTTTTATCATTTAACTGCTTCACGACCAAGGACGAGACATCCCGCGACACGGTATCTGTCGCACGATGCCACGGACGAGATATCTCGCGTGTATTATTTACTAAGATAGGAGTTCTGGTTTGAAGAAAATTCAATTTACAAAACATCTTAGCAAATAATAAATGACACATGTTGTTTTTAAGAACAGTTTCGCTTATTTTTCTTGTACTTGATGTAATTCAAACCATGGTGTAACAGATAATGCAACGTCACAATTTTGACAAAGATAAGTAGTTTTTTTGCGTAAATCATTTTTTGGTAATTATTTAGAAAAGGAGGGGCGGTTCTCGCCGATTTCGATGATTTTTTGAATATGTTGTAGAAATCAACAATTTTTCCCATACGTATAACCGCCGCTCGGCCGTAGCTTCCAAGATTTTCCCTCAAAAAGATCGCTGCTACTGCAATTCATTCTGTCGATACGCACGTGGCTGTGGCAGTGTGTGTGTAAGCGTTAAATCACGGATTGTTTATTGTTTCTATTGGTAAATACTGTAAGGGCGCGACCGTAGTTCACAAAGCTCCGTAATTGGGTCAGTATAGGGCTGGATAGTACAGCTGTCATACGAGGGTTTTTTTTTTTTTTTTTTTTTTTTTTGTCGTGGGGAAAATCTTCGAAAGACTCCCTCCCACCTCCTTGGGGAGAGGTGGGAGGGGTGTGTGGGATTCCCCGCGCCCGTACAACGACAGGCGCGGGACCTACCCACTAAAAACCCCACGGTGACCCTTCGGCACGCTTTGGGAGGATACCGGGAATCGCTCGAAGCATTCTTCCGGTATCCTCCCCGTGCCCGCGCTTTCGCGCCCATCCCCCGGGGGGACAATCGGTCCCCCCAGTAGACACACTGCCTCATAGCGGCGGGACGGGGCCACTCCATCCCGCCGCTATCCGTCCCGGGGCCGCGTTTAGTGGCGGCTACGAGCCCCAACTCGCAACCGCCCGCGACCCCGTTTCCACCCCTCGGCGGCCGGGCGTTCATGGCCGCACCAGACCGCCGAGGGTGCCTCCCCTTGCGTCGGACCGGTAGGGGGAGGCACTCCTACCCCCAACCGGTACGACCCGGCGCCGCCTGGCGGGAGGAGGGTCCCCTCAGGACCCCCCTCCCAGCCTAGGTCATCCGCCACGCCGAGGCGGCCGCCCGCGACGTCTCGCGACCGGGCGACGACCTCGGGCCACCGCACGAGCGCGAGCTTCAGCGCCGCGCTGAAGCTCGCGCTCCCTCCCCGCGGCCTCCTTCTGCAACATTACGTTCTCGCAGAAGGAGGCCACGGCCCTCCACTTCTCCTCGCTGCCGAGCATGGCGCGCACCACGCCCGGCAGCGAGACATCCCGCCCGACGACGCCGACCAGGACACGGCGCTCCCCCTCCCACGCGGGGCATACCTCCAGGGTATGATCCGCCGTGTCCTGCTCAGCGTCGCAGTGGCAGCAACGCGCCGTCGGCTCCTTCCCTATCCGGCACAGGTATCTTCCGAAGCTGCCATGCCCGGAAAATACCTGTGCCAGCCGGTAGGTGAGGCTGCCATGGCCTCTGTCCAGCCACTCCTTCAGGAGTGGCCGAACAGCCCCGACAGTCCGGTGCCCCGCGGTTGGCAGAGCCAGCCGCTCCTGCCACGCGAGCAACACGGACTGCCGGGCCTGGCGCTTCAAATCGCCCCAAGCAGGTTCCTGCCCGCCCGGGACCGCCCCCACCCCCGCGCGACGGTCGACGCGGTGCCGGTACATCACCGCGTGCGACCGCGCGAGCAGGTCCATGGGCGGCATCCCCGCCAGAACCGTCGCCGCCTCATGTGACAAGGTCCGATACCCGCGGACGACCCTGAGCGCCATGCGCCTCTGCACCCGACGCAGCATAGTCATGCTGCGCCGGGAGGCAGCCAGGTCGCCCGCCCAGACGGGGGCCCCGTATAGGACCACCGACTGGACCATTGCCACATAGAGGCGACGAACTCGGCCCGCCGGGCCCCCCAGGTTGGGCAGGATCCGGCCCAGAGCCGCAACCATCCTTTCCAACCGGGGGACCAGGCAGCGGAAATGCTCCTCACCACGCCAGTGGCTATCGAGGATCAGCCCTAGATACCTGATCTGGGGCTTCACCTCGATGTCAGCCCCACCCACCCGGATCAGAGGGGGTGGCGGATCCTGCCGAGGTGAATGAAACGCAATCACCTCGGTCTTATGGACCGCCACCGTCATCCCCATCCCCCTGATCCGGTCGACGACGCGTTGCGACCCCTCCTCCGCGCGACGCATGGCCCTCCCCCAGTGCGCCCGACGGCCAGCACCAGTGTGTCATCCGCATAACACACCGCGCTGACGCCGTCGGGGAGGCCGGCCCGCAACACCGAGTCGTACGCGATGTTCCACAGGAGTGGCCCGAGGACCGACCCCTGCGGAACACCGCAGTACACCTCCCTCCGCATATCACCATCCCGGCCCGGATACTCGATCCACCTGCCGCGGAGATAATCCCCGACGACCGCCCTGAGACAAGGGGGGACTCGATGATATTCGAGTCCCCTCCTTATCTCTTCCCAGGGGAGGGTGTTAAAGGCATTGGCAATATCCAAGGATATTGCCAATCCCACCCCTCCCCGGGAGACGGCCGCCTCCGAGAGGGCCCTCACACGACCTATCGCGTCAATAGTCGATCGGCCCCCCCGGAAACCGAACTGGCAGTCGACCAGACCGGGATCACCCCGCGACAGGTGCTCGACGAGGCGGGCAGCAATCACACGCTCGAAGAGCTTGCCCACCTCGTCGAGGAGACAAATGGGCCGGTATGCGGAGGGAGACTCCGCGGGCCGACCCTCCTTCCGGAGGAGGACCATCCTCGCCACCTTCCAACTGGGGGGGAATCGCCCGTCCCTCAGGCAGCGGTCGAACAACCGCCTGAGGTCGGCCCCAAGGACGCCCTGGGTCAAGACCCAAACCCGGCCGGGCACACCATCCGGACCCGGGGCCGTGTTACGAACCCCGAGCCGTCTGATGGCCGCTGCCAGCTCCTCCTGCGTGACCCCCAGCTCGGCCGTCCACTCCACTGGGACAGCCGCCGCCGCCGGAGGACGCGGTCCCCTCTCCCCAATTGGGAAGAGTGTATTGACCACGTCCTCCAGCAGCCGGGGGTCAAGACCCTCGGTGACGGGGGGCGCCCACGGGCGGAGCTTATTCAGCACCACCTTATATGGGCGCCCCCATGGATCGTCATCAAGGGTATGGAGGAGCTCCTTGCATGCCTGGGTCTTGGCCCGTTTGATGGCGACCTGCAGAGCAACCCGCGCCACGCGGTATGCTCCATACAGGTCATCAGCTGCCCTCGCTCGCGCCACGCCGTCGCCTGTACGTTGACGACGGCGCGCGCGGGTGTACTGGCGTCGGGCGCGCACAGTCGCGACTCGCAACTCCGCGATCGCGTCCGACCACCAGTACACCGCCCGGCGAGGAGCAGCCCGCCCGACCCGAGGCATCGCCGCGTCGCAAATACCCGCGACCAATGCTCCGAGCCGGGCGACCTCCTCCTCTATGCTCGGCAACTCGGCCGCTCCCTGCGGCCAAGTTGCAGCGAGGGCAGCTGCCATCAGGGCGTCCTTGTCCAGGCGCCGAAGCGCCCAGCGGCGTGGTGGGGTGCCACGCAGGCGGCCGTGTCGGGATGCACCCGCGGCGGCAGAGACCTCCATCCGGATGTACCGGTGATCGGAGAGTGTCTCTGCCCCCGCGACCACGTGCCAACCCGACACCATGCGCACGGCGTTGGGGGTCGCGAATCCAACATCCACGATGGACCCCCCATATCGCCGCACGCATGTGTGCTCCGACCCCCGGTTCAATACCCGGAGGTCGAGCCCCGCCGCCCAATCGCCCAGGATCCCGCCGCGAACGGAGGTCCTGGGGGATCCCCAAGCCACCAACTTGGCATTAAAATCCCCCAGGACCAGCACCGGCCGGGCCGCGTAGCGCTGCACGCATGCCGCGACCTCGGCCAAGTACAGCTCGAACGCAGCGTGACCGCTACGGGGCGAAATGTAGCACCCCACCACAGCGACTCCCCCCCAGTCCACGGCGACGAATCCCCGACCGCGCTCCAACAAGGAGAACGGTGGGGACCCGTCGCCCCCTCCCCATACCGTCGCCACCAAGCCGTCCGCGTCGCCCACCCAATGAGGGTGATCAGGGACGCGGTACGGCTCGGCGGCGACCGCCAGGCCAACCCCCCACTCCGCGAGGACTTGGGACATCAAGTCCTGTGCCGCGCGGCAGTGGTTGAGGTTGGCCTGGAGGAGGAGGCGGGGCGGCATTAATTAATGCCGCCCCGCCTCCTCCCGGCCGTCCGTCCCCGTAGCACCGTCCACCTCCATGGAGGACGATGCCACCGCCCTCGGCACCGGAGCCGGAGCAGCCCGCCTCTTCCTCTCCTTCCGGGAGGGGGGGGGGGAGCACTTCTTGCTCCCCACCCTGTGATCGGCTGGCCTCCCCATGTCCGCACACAGCGGGCAGTGGGGGGCCGCCGAGCACTGGCTCGCACGGTGCTCTTTGGAACCGCAGCGGTAACACTGACCGCTGCGGTCCACCGGCGAGGTGCACCACTGCCTCACGTGCCCCAATTCGAGGCAGCGGTGACACTGGAGCGGGCGCGGCGCGAGGATTTCCACTCGCGCCGAAACCCACCCCACCAACACCCTCCCGGATTCCGCCACCTTACGGGCGGCGGAGAGGGGGCACCGGGCCCACACCGACCCGAGGCCGGAGGGCGACCTGCGGATCTCTCCGATCCGCAGGTCCTCCACAGGACAGTCCCCCGCCCTCGCAAGGGCACGGGACACATCCTGTGCGCTGACCGAGTCGTCCAGCCCACAAACGCGCATCTCCGTGCGCTTCGTGGGCCGGGCGACCCGGACACCTCGCTCGCCCAGCTGCTCCCGGAGCCTCTGGGCGAGACGATCCGCCTTCGCGCCGCCTTCTGCACCGGGGATCTCCAGCAAGAGACCCCCGGTCACGGCCCTCTTCGCCCTCACGGAGGCGATGCCCAGCTCTTCCAGGGAGATATTCTCCCTGGCGAGCCGCATCGCCTCCGCGAGGGTCAGGTCGCCCCCCTGCGCAACGGTCAGCGTCACCGCTGCCGTTTTTGGGGGACGACCTGGTCGTGCCTTCCCGACCTTCGCGGCCTTTACCTTGGCCGCCGGCCGCGGTTGCGAGGCCTTCCTCGCCGCCCGCTTCGCCTTCCGCCCCACCACCTTACTCCACGCCACCCCCCCTTGGGAGGGTGCCGTGGAGGACGCGACCACCGCGACCACGGGTACACCACCCCCCTTGGGGGTCGCGACCCGGGGCCCTGGTGCCGCAACGCTGGGCGGAGCCTTCACTCCGCCCTTCTTTGCCTTCCCCGACTGTACCGGAACAGGTCGGGGAGGCACCGCCTTCCTGCTGACCGCTCTTCCGGCGAGGAGCTCCTCCCGGAAGGCGGCCAGCTTGCCATCAATCATGTCCCCAATCCTCCTCAGAAGATCGTCTTCTGAGGAGGACGGGGACTTCTTCACGGGCGGAGTGCGGGTGGTGGGGCCCGCGGTGCCCCGCACCACTGCCGCCGCACTCCGCTTATTTACCTCCGCCGAGGGACGCGGCGGTGGAGGAGGAGGGAGGATGGGAGGGAGGGCCGCGCTGTTCCACAGCGCCTCTGCCCTCCTCCTCCCCTGTCGCTCCTCCTCCAACAGGAGCTGCAGACGGGCGTTCCGCCCTCTGAGCTCCCGCGCCGCCTCCCTCATTTCCTCCGCCGCGGCCTTCAGGGCCTCCGCGCCACCGCTTTTCTGCCCCTTAAAGGCGCAGGCAGCGGCGACTTTCTCCACCCGCCTCAGGGACGAGGAGATCCTCTCCGATATCTCCTCGGTCACCTCGTCCCTGAGGCAACTCAGCCTCACCGACGGGCTCATTGCCCCGCCCACCTCGACGACGGCCTGCCCCGTCCTCTTCCTCTTAGAGCCTATGAGGCTCCTGGTGGAGGAGAAGGACGAGACTGACGCAGTCTCGTCGTCCTCCTCCACCTTCCACGAAGCCGGGCCAGGCGCTGGAGGCGGCGCGAGCGCCGTCACACCAGTCCCAACACCGCCTTCGTCCTCCCCCTCTGACTTACCCCGTCCCATCCCCGTTTTAATATTGAACTCCATAATATTCCCACGAGCAGGTCGGAAGAAAAGGTCCGCCCGGGCAGAGCCGCCTTACCCGGGTAAGCCTATATACTCCGGGGGTTCGGCAGGTTCCCCGGAGGTGGTCGCTTGGGATTGGGCCTTCTCCCCCAACCATGCATCCCATCGCCGCGCACCATAGCTTAGGATTGGAGGGCGATTTTATAGAGTCGCCATACTCGTGGCCCAGGCGGTTAAGCCAAGACCCCCGTTCCTCCTGCCGTCACGTACCATTCACAAAACCAATAGGGAATTGTGGATGGGTCGTTGTGACGACCAACAGGAGGCTTACGGTGTGTGTATGACTCGGGTACCCCGGGTTCGTTAAGCCCGTACTGCAGCTGAAAGGCTGGCAGCCCCTGAGGGGTGTCATACGAGGGTTGTATATTCTTCCAAAGAAAGGTGTTTCTAAAAAGTGCAGTAATGTTTTTGTCGCTAAATAGTGTATTGGAATTCACAAATTCAACACATCAATGAAGAACGCTAAGTTTTTTTTATTATCATGTGTATTTATTCATTAAATTTATCATGGTTTAAAATTGGTGAGTTCAAATTTACGAATCCACATATAATGATAAATATTTGTTCATCCTTCTCAACTAAGCCTGAAGGCATTCGGTAACTTAAAACTTTAAATGTTTTGGGCCTTTGATTAGATTGTTCAATGTGCATTCGATCTTTGTTTTTTCTCCCAAGAAAGGAGGACAAATCAATTTTATGTCATTGTCTTTACACAATTTATCAACTGTAAATCCCGTATCAACCATGATAGCGTCATTTTTTTCTAAATAATTAATAATGTTACTTTGTTAAAAAATTACATTATCGGAAGTTCTACCACCATACATGTTACTTATAAAACATATAAGGCCACCAGGAGTCACTCCGGTCATGTACTCAATACTATATCTATGTTTATACTGTGAATAAGTTGATATTTGGCAACATAAATTTTTAGGTTTTTGTATAAATATTTCTGTGCAGTCTAATGCAACCCTCACAACTTTGAAATTATTGAAACAAATTGGAATATTCTTAGAAATTTCATCCTTATTAGGAAAATAAATTGCTTCTTCTAAGCAGTCGTATAAAATGTCAATGGTGTTTAAAACAATTTGTCTACAACTGGCAATTGAATATCACGTAAATAATACTTTTAGAATTGAATATGAAATATTGTGATTTAATTTCATTAATGTCATTATAATTTTGCTTCTAATATTTGTTTTTTTAAATTTATGTTGTGGATATGCTAATTTTATTACTTCTATTATAGTATTTAAAAGTTCAAAATTTATCTCAGTTAATGTAATTCAATTTTCTTCTGATGAAATAGTGTCTATAAAATCGGTTATTAACTCTTCACTTTTTACTTGCACACCAACATCTACAAGTTTTATAATACTTTCAACTGTTCCCATATTTTCATTCTGCCTTCTATTATAAATAGATGGAACAGATAAATCAACATGAACATCATTTGAGACACAATATGCTTTAATTGTCTTCTTTTCTCTTTTAAGGGGACGATTTCTTCTTTCATTACTTCCTTTTTTTTTTATTGTGCCATGTGTTGCTCTTGCCAAGTTGCACGAAGGGATTGCATCTTTTTTCAAACACCTTCTACCTTTCATGTTTGAATCTGAAACATCAATTAATAAAACTAACAATTAATTTATTATACTAAACATTAATACATATGGTAAATACAAACAGTAATGGTTGTGTGCAAACATATATACTATAGGTGCCCATAATTATGAAAGTGGTCCAAGTCATATATTGCTTGTTTCGAGATATTTAATGAATTGCATTTAAATAAGTTAAAAAATATTTTTATTTTATGCAACATTTTAATTTAGAATTTTATTAGTCTTGATTAATGGAAACTTATTATGCATATGAAATTTTGTGTGAATTTGATTCGAATTATAACAGTACGAAAATGTTGTTTTTAAAGTTTGAATTGACTTAGACCATCTTCAAAATTAACAGAATGCCCTATAAATGAATTAAAGTAATAATAAAAACTACGAGTTTTATTAGAGACAATAATTTTAATGAAATAATTCATAAACATTTATTAATTATTTTTAAAGGTAATGGATTTTTGTCATTTTAGGCTTTTATTATTATGAGTTTTTAAAATTCTTAACACATTGCATGCGAGTATATTTCGCCACGGTCTTACGCGTGCAGCGGGCGTTTCTTCGTGAATCTCGCTGAATCTTGGCCATTCAGTAAAATCACAATAAATCGGAAACTACTTCGTTTTTCTCAACGAAACTTTCTTATTTTACACTTAAATATTTGCTCTATGGTGCTACAAAAAAACGACACTGTAATGAAATCACGAAAATGGACAATTTTTAGTGTTTTACTATGTATTCAAAAATATTTTTTCACAACAGCAAGTACAAATAGCAATGATACGACCTTAATATTTCTTTACAGTATGGTATCGTTCAAAGCATTTTCCTCTATGAAGCGGAACATTGCAGAAGTTACTATTGTTATTATGAAACATGTTTCACTGCGTATTTTTTTGGCTGAGCACACGCGACATTATCTCTGTGGATTTTTTTTCTTCCCGGCACCAACAATTTTCTCTAATACATGTTTGTGCATATTCATGGATAGTCTTCCAGGAGGGTCGCGTTTTGATATCCTTTGCACAGCAGATGTGGATGGCTCTGCTTCTTGAGTGCCGGTTTCAAGTGGTTCATCAGTAACCCAATACAATACGATATTGTGCAAAAATTTCTTATATTTTACTTTTTGCAACTTTGTTGAGTTATACACTGCATATGCATTGAAATGTGCACAATTCATCATATATCTAGCTAAGCGCTTTGTCCACTTTACCGTTTTACGCAAAATGCTATAGCAGGACAAATACTGATCGACTCGATCTACTCCATTCATGTGCTTATTATAGTCGATTAAAGCATTGAAGAGATGAGACTCACTTCTTCGATTGCCAAACTTATATCAATATATCATTTTTCGGTAAGGAATTACTATTCGGAAAATCTAATTTCAGGCCAAAATCTAATTTCGTTGCCCTTTCATGTGTATCTTTAAAACACCACAATTCCTGAACGGATTGGACGTTTTTAATGTTTAAAAAAGCAAACTACGCGTACTTTGATGGAGAATATGTGCAAATCGTAAAAATATTCGAGAAGTTGGTCCTTGACCCCGCAAAATGAAAAAAACCCCATAAAAATGGTCCAATTTTCAAACAGCCATAACTCCTACAATTGTGAATATATTTCAATGAAACATTTTTCCGAAGTAGAGCTCATGGGTATCTACAAAAAAGTATTAGACAACTTTTCTGTAGGGCGTCAAACAAAATTATTAAAAATAAAAAAGGAATTTTTAAGAAAAATCAACAAGGGTAGGTGCCGAAATTTTTCGGCGGAAAAAAAAAATTTCCAATTCTTTTGGAAAAATTATTTTCGGTTGCGGGGGCCAATTACAATCACTTTTGGTGAATAGACATACCCCCGAAATCCTGCCAATTTTCGGGGAAAAAATTCAGTACGGGCGGAACTTTAACCGTTAATAACTTTTTAACGAAGCTTCAATCAATAAATTAGTATTCTTGATTTTCGTCCTATTTTGGCCTCTAGAATCTCCCATTAAAATTTTTCCCAGGGGTGACCGAACACCCTGTATATGCAAAAAAGTCGTTGCCTATAAATAACTTTACTGCATCAACTGTGGATTCAGGAACATTAGATATATCAGTTATCCCAGGGTGACCCAAAAACTCTTCAAGGGCTGGACAATTGTCAATCGATGACCATTCATTTGCTTCTTCATCAGAACTTGTTTCAGAACTGCTAAAAATAGTTCTTCGGATAAACACTCGAGAACGTGGAATAATGTAATCATCGTTACTTTCTTCGTTATCTTGACTTTCAGAATTATTAGGTCTACCGGGAAGTTCTGTCCGTTTTTAGAATATGTTACGAGCCAGGGCCGTGCAGCGCGCGTGGCCTGCGAGTGCGAGAGAGTGTATGGAATATGGTATCAATTTGTTAGTTAGGTACACGGACGAACCCGATGCGAAATCGGGGAGCCGCTAGGATAGTTGATAACGAGGACGAACCTGATGCGAAATCAGGGAGCCTCTGGGATGGAGCCACGTACGGACGAACCTGGTGCGAAACCAGGGAGCCGTAGGAGGGTGAAACGTCGTGAACGAATCCGATGCGAAATCGGGGAGTCACCAGGATTGTTGATAACGACGCAGACGAACCCAATGCGAAATCGGGGAGCTGCTAGGAGGTTGGAAGAAACGCAGACGAACTCGATGCGTAATCGAGGAGCTGCTGGGAGGTTGGATAAATCACAGACGAACCTGATGCGAAATCAGGGAGCTGTAGGATGCGGACGAACCTGATGCGTGATCAGGGAGCCGCTAGGATGGTAATAGATTGCGTGGACGAACTCGATGCGTAATCGAGGAGCCACTAGGTTGTAAGAGGTTGTATTTGGATTTGGGGATGTGTTAATTGAACTCGTAACTGTGAATTATTAAATATAATATAACCCGAGCGGTAAGGTTATATTATTATGGGAACGTTTAACTAATAATAATCGCTTTATATAATTGTGGGTTAAAGAAGTTGGGTAACTCTGATTTGATAATAAAAGTAGATATATTCTTAAATCAACAAATAAAATACAATTGTTTCGTGTATCTTGTGTCGCGATCAAAGAATGATTATATTTACCTAAAAAGATCTTGCGCGGTGTTGTCGCACTGGCGATGCGGGGGTATGTCAGTTGAAAGTAATGGCCGCAATAGAATTTATGCCGGTTCACGGATTCTATATGGTATAATATTGATACGACAGGGAACTGTAGCCCGATCTCACAAATACAACTGACTAACAAAAATCGTATACGCGTAACGAGAGTCGTGGAGTTGACACTAAGCGTGACAGTACGATTATGATCCCCCGAGTAATGAAATCACGGGGTTTATATACCAAAAAATCTGTGTGGGGCGGATTCAAAAGTACGTTAGAAATCACCGTGTGCACTATTCTCCGAATTGTATTAATTAACGGGCTGCTCTATTCTCCGAATTGTATTAATTAACGGGCTGCTGCATCGCGACGGAAGTGACCCCCATTTCAAAGGTTAGATAAGTAGCAGGGCGATTTCATAATGCACGCAAGTGGCAAGAAAAATTTGAGGAACGAAACGTTCGACATACGTAACAATAGTCAAAACTATAATGGTGTCCGAATATTTTCGTGACCGACTGTATATCCTCTGACTTGAATACGAAAAGCTTCAGTCATGGCTTTTCTCTATCCGACAGTTGTTTGCCACGAGTCATTTTCCTCCTCAATCTTTATAACGCTTACGGTTACTCGCAAAATTAAGCGTACACCTAGATTAGCAATGATCATTGGCGGGGAAATAAATAAAAACGAACATATTAAAAAATAAAGACTCAATATATACTTTATTTGGGCATTTTAATAGGTAATCCTTTAATGAAATGTTTAATAAGAAAAATTGTTTATGTGTTTGTAACGAAAAGTATAAAAGTACACCTACTTTATCGTCAGAAAATTCAGTAAAGTCAATTTTAATATGTTGTTGCGTAACCCTGAGCATTTATGGTTGCCTTTAAACGTCTAGGCATCGATTCGACTGATTGATTTTTATGTTGTTGAACTGGAAACATTTTTCCATTTTCAGTAAAATTCGCATCTGCCTTACTGGTAAAGCTATAATTACTCAATTTTGAGTTCAATTCCTGCCACAGACATCCGGTGATTATGGGGGAGTATTTAACAATTTTTGTTCGTTGTATAATAGCCATTCCCCTTAACAACGTACAACGTATGCTTAGGATCGTTGGAAGTAATACTTAGGGGGGATTTGTAATTTTTCAGCTAAAAATTAAAAATTTTTTTATAAAATATCGGGATATTTCATCTTGTCCGTCGTACTTTCAATACATTCGATATTGCCAACTCCATTTGTTGGCATGCATCCCCATAGCATTACGGAGCCTCCACCGTGCTTTACTGTTGGAATCGTATTGTTCTTGTTAAATTCTTTCTTTGGTTTTCTCCACTCAATTATTCTTCCATCCGAATTAAATAAATTAATTTTTACTTTGTGGGAAAATATTACACTATTCCAAAAACCTTGGTCGCGATTAACATATTCTCTTGCAAATGCCAACCGCTTACTTCTGTTGACCTTAGAAATGTAAGGTTTTTTTCTCGCTACACTGCCATGATAGCCTTTATCGTGTAGTACTCTACGGACGGTTTCCGTAGGTATGTATTGTTTTTTTAATCCTTGATGACACTTTTTTCGTCAGTTTTGCTACACTAGTTTTCGGATTAATTTTAATTTCTCTTACTATACAATACCGTTCATCAGCTTTGCTTAGTATTTTTTTTCTTTCCACGTCTTACTTTAACATACAGGGTGTTTGGCTACCCCTGGGAAAAATTTTAATGAGGGATTCTAGAGGTCAAAATAAGACGAAAATCAAAAATACCAATTTGTTGATGAAGACTTCGTTAAAAAGTTACTAACAATTAAATTCAAAAATTTCAAATCGTTCCGAAAAATTATTTTCAGGTGCGTGGGTCAATTACAATCCTTTTTGGTGAATAGGTATACCCTCAAAATCCTACCCCCCACTTTCTAGAAAAAAATTCAAGAAGGTGTGAAATTTTTGGACGGAAAAAAAAATTTCAAATCGTTTTGGAAAAATTATTTTTGGTTGCGCAGGTCAATTGCGATCATTTTTAGTGAATAGACACACTCCCGAAATGTGACGCATTTTCGAGAAAAAATTCAGTATGGGCGGAACTTTAAACGTTAATAACTTTTTAACGAAGCCTCCCTGCATCAACAAATTGGTATTCTTGATTTTCGTCTTATTTTGACCTCAGTCAATCGCCCATTAAAATTTTTCCCAGGGGTGGCCGAACACCCTGTATAATGAACCCTTGTATTTATAATTATTAATGATTTTCTGTACGATAGAGGGGGTTCTATCTATTATTCGTCCAATTTGTCTTAAGGATTTGCCTTGACAATATAATTTTACCGCAATTTTTCGTTCACAAATATTAGTTTCTGATCTGCTTGAAACCATGGTGTAAACTTTGTTAGTAACAATGACAAACGTCGATCATACGTAATATAGCAACGCAGTGACGTAAATTAAATACGACTGAAGATATTCCAAACAAAGTTAATACAAAATAGACTTTAAAAAACTCAGATTTTAAATATTTAAACAACTGTACGCTCAATTTTGCGAGGATAAAATAGGTGTACTTTTACATTTTTCGTTCAATATACATAAATAATTCCTTTTATTAACACTAGGTTTATGGGCGTTTCTTATATACCTATCTCTACGAACACGCGTCAATTTGACGCATGAACGAATACATATAACAACACTTAGAAAGCAATGTAATTATATACTATAAGAAAAAAATGAAAATATGAGATAGATATTTATGGAAAGTTTTTATTATTCAATAATTTTATTACACATTATTTCAATATTCTACATTTATTTCGCGAATCTTTTACACAAATACTCAATCTTGTTTGTACACTTTTCGCAAACAACCTTTTCACATATTTTACAGGTGTTATTGCTCCTGTTTCTTTTACAAACGCCAATTTGGCAAGTCTTGCGTTCTCCCGAAGTACTAGGTGGCGGGTGATTATAATCTATGTTTCTGTATTTTTTCTTTTCTTCTTGTGCAAGTTCTTTGGCCAACTGAAATAGAAAATCCTCTCTGGATAATTTTTACCCAGTACACTCTGTATATAAGATCCATGCGTTTATTGCCGCTAAATCTAAAATGTTGAAGAACACCTGGAGAGGCCATCGAAAAGATGCTGATTTGGTGGTATATTTGCGAGCCATTTGGTCTACTACGTCGACTCCAAACTTTGTCTCATTGTAATATGCTATTGTTTCTGGGGTATGTTTTTTATTGCCTTTTATTGTTATAAAAGTATGCTTAGTACTTAGTAACAGCACCTTTAGATTTTACTTACTTTTATATACAGAGTGTTCGGGGCCACCCCTGGGAAAAATTTTAATGGGGGAATCTAGAGGCCAAAATAAGACGAAAATCAAAAAAAATTCCAATTTGTTGATGGAGAGAGGCTTCGTTAAAAAGTTATTAACGTTTAAAGTTCCGCCCGTACTGAATTTTTTTCTCGAAAATGCACAGGATTTCGGGGGTATGTCTATTCACCAAAAATGATTATAATTGACCCCCGTAACCGAAAATAATTTTTCTAGAACGATTTGAAATTTTTGAATTTAATTGTTAATAACTTTTTAACGAAGCCTCCATCAACAAATTGGAATTTTTTTTGATTTTCGTCTTATTTTGGCCTTTAGAATCCCCCATTAAAATTTTTCCTAGGGGTGACCCCGAACACCCTGTATAGTAAGTATGCATTTTCCTGATTTATAATGTTCCGAAGAATATAACTTCATTTTATCTTTCTTGATTTTTGCTGGCTTTGGAAGTTCTCTCTTGTTGGCTCGAATAGCTCCAAATAAACTAGTTCTTTTTGCAACTAATTTTTCAGCTAGAGGAATACTGGTGAAAAAATTATCCGTGGTTATATTTCTGCCTTGATGAAGATATGGTTCGGCTAACTTTATAACTACAAATTCGCCCAAGGGTGTTGAAGTTCGTGTTTCATCCTTACCTAAGTAAGGCTACCCATTTATAACGTATTTAGATTGAACATCTATTACCAACCAAAACTTTATGCCAAATTTGTGCGGCTTATTTGGCATATATTGTGCGAATTTGCAGCGGGCTTTAGTAGGGAACAGTTGCTCGTCTATTGAAATATTCTCGTGAGGTTTATAACAGCATTGGCTATTGTGTATAAATTGATTCCATCTTTCGGATATCATTGCAAATTTGTCGGTAGGTAAACGTTTAGATCGTCCCGTTTTTTTTATCAAATCGGACAAATCGAAGAATTTGCATGAATTCATCCCTGGGCATCGCATTAGAAAAGAAAGCTGCTCCCCATTCCCTGGGCCTTAAATAAAAAGCATTTAACGAATTTGCTTCATACGCTCCCCCAGCGTACAAAATCCCAATAAACGCAAGTAACTTTCTGGTTGAAATCTTCCAATCTCCTTTCAAAACACGACGTGCTTCTTCTTCAGTACAACTTCTTATATGTTTTGTCATGTTTTTGGTTATAATCAAATGAAAAGCACTGCTTACGTTACCTTCCGTCACATTTCGTTTTGCGTAGCCAGTAGGCCCAACGATGTCTTTGAAGATTTTGTGGAAAGGATATCGACCACTAGAACCGCCCATTTTCAATTTCGTCCAAGTTGTTCCATCGACCGCTATTTCTGTATCACAGAATGCATCTGAATTTTGGGACGATTCCGTAATGCTTGTCTCATTCTCAGATTCAGAATCGGATAGGATACGCATCCTTTTTCTGCGAAGACCTGATTTCTGATGATTTTCTTTTTCACTGTCTGATGATTCCCCTGCTTGCATACTTTCATCAGATTCCAAAATCTCGATTTCATCCTTGTTTTGAATCACTTCATTTTCATCCTCTTGAGAGCCAGAACACTTCTCACAAATACTGACTATGTTTTGTAAAATTTTATTTCCTCTTTTAGGCATATTTAGATGATAAAGGATGGCTTTTTATCAAAATAGTATAAAATTGAGGTTCACAATAATATTACTAATTCAAAAAATATTCTAGTATTTTATTTTTTAATATTCGAACTATTCAACTGAAACCTTCAAAATCTCTTCGCACTCTGACATCAATTGACATTCTGGGTTTCGTTCTTTCTATTATTGCTGTTTATCGCTTGTTTCATTTGAGATAACGATATCGGATAACGGATCGAAGTATTGTCGGTACATTTCTATTTATTATTGATGTGATGTCTGCATGTTTACTCAAAATTTTGTCTAAATTACGATCACGTCAAATTGACGCATATCCGTAGAGATAGGTATACCACATAGAGAATTTCAATATTTCAACGCTCTTGAAGAAAATAGACTTGAATATATATTTACTTCGATCAATGGATAAAAGTCATTACAAGAGATAAAATAAAAATGCAAACGGGTTTTGTAATTTTCCTTATAAAATTCGAAATGCGTCAAAATAATGCATCCCGTAAACCTAGTATTAAAGTTTTTTTTAAAGAAATGTCTGCGTTGTATGTATTGCGTTTTTACTTTTGAATATGTCCGTTTTTAATTATTTCTCCTCCGATTTTCATTGTCGATCAAGGTGTACGCTCAATTTTCTGAGCAACTGTATATATTATAATTTTTGTTGACCTAAATAACACACTTGACGTCAATTGAAACATATGACAGGCAAACAAAAGAAAACAGAATCAAATTGTTGGAAACATAATAAAAATTTTATAGGTTGGTATATTAATGAAACGCTTGAAATTTAGTATTTTAAGTTTTTATATAAACATTTCTATTATATACACCAAAGTATTGTAGCGCTAGCTCACACGACAAGTACACCCCCACCGCCGCGACACACCGCCTTCCCGAAAAAGCACGTTAGGGGGGTGGGGGGGAAGGAATAGGCAGGCGGCGGTGACATAGAATTAGGTGAATCCGTAAAGAAACGGTGTTCCGCGACACGTGCATTCGATCGATTTTGCACCCGGCCCGATTCCTATAATTTGTTGCACACGGCCCCGATTCTAGAACATTCCTAGGGCTATTTTGTTTCGCCAGAGAATTGATGGCAAGTGTGACGAACAGTGTGAAATCGACAGTAGTGACGACGAATTTCCTCAGCGTCTAACAGAGTGGTGGGGATAGCAGGCATATCCTACCGTACCAGTCACCTGAACGTGAGCTCGGCATTTCGCTCAATTTCAGGAAAACGATAAGGAACACTAGAAATACGAAACAGCTGAAATACGACCTCGCGATAATCGGTATACGATACCACGTCTCGACTGCCCCAGCATTTTTACTTTCCGACCTATGTAAGGTGGAAGATATCATAATGGAAAAAAAAATTTCGAAAATTTTTTTTAATGGAAATACACGTTTTAAGACCCTCTGATCATATTATGACTATTAATAAAAAAGAAATTTTTTTTTGTTTCTATACTATTAACATGATTGCTGATATTAAATGGTTGAATGAATTTCAATGAAACTTTACATTTAAATTTTAAGTTCTCGTTTCAAGGTCTGATTTGATTTAGAGCGTGATCAGTTTCTGGATAATGATGATTATAGTTTTGCGTCTTGTAGTTTTATAATTATTTCAATTGTTCAAATATCGCGTTAATTGACGGATTTGAGAACCGTTTAGAGAAATATTCAAGTTAACGTGAATTATAACTGAGAACCATAAATTCCTCGTACGGTATTGTTTTTCGTGTACGCGACATTCCAGAGACTCTCTGATGCGTAGATCGGTACACGGAACGATACAGGTTAGAAAAACCATACGCGAGTGTTGGCTGCTCTCAGTCACGTGATCGACCCAATATATTTACTTGGGATCGATCGTCGAAGATCCATAAACAGAGAGGGTAGAGGAATATTGAAATTAAGAAGAGATAGACATTGAAGAGTAGGGATAGCGCCGCGAGATGGTGATTACCCCTCTCGTGGCCGCGACTGCGGATGTCTGTTCGCTTCTTAGCTTCGAGACTCGATAGCGGGTCCTCGCAGCGAGCAGATCGACAAACGATTCCGCTCCGCGACGAAACCAAATCTCCGAATATAGGTTCTGAGAACACTCGAACCTTTCGTTGAGAATTTTAAATTGTTGCTCAAAATTAACTAAATCGGTGAGGCATTTTATCAGCCCCGATTAAAGACTGTACAATCTCGCCGAATAGCACGTGACGCTCGAGTTACGTGGTCGTGTGAGGGAATTGATAAACTTCGGTTCCCGCTTGGCGAGATTATTAACAAAATTTAAAAGACTGTGGGTTTTCGTCCAACTTTCATGTGACGTTTGTGCTACGCGGTCATGAAAGGGGAATCGAGATAAGAATCGTTTCCCGTGTGTCAAAACTCCAGTCTCAGCAAGGGCTACGGCCCGATCAGTACTGACGACTCCACGGACTGCTGCATTTGACGCGGTCGTGCGAGGCTGGCATTATCACGGACTGCTGCATTTGACGCGGTTGTGAGGCTGACTTTCCAACGTCTCGCTGCAACCAGCGGTCGTCGGAAGTCCAGTTTCGGCCAGTGGCTACGGCCAACTCAATACTGATTTCTCCACGGACTGCTGCATTTGACGCGGTCGTGTGAGGCTGATTATCTTCACGTGACGTTTGAGTTTCGCGGTCGTGTAAGAATTTGTCGTACGGACTGCTGCATTTGACGCGGTCGTGCGACAAGTTGAATTGTCCGCACGGTTTTGTATATCACCCCTAGGGTGGTCTCTGACCGATACCCTACGTGGGCTCACCGTTTCTCCGGTCGGGGCTAAGAAATTCCGGACTTCTTAGCTCTCAACTTACTCGAGCAACGCTCCTTGACCGCCAGTGAGTACGTACCCTGTGCGTAGAGCAACGCATAATGAGCACCGTGGTGTATGCTCCTTTAAACGTAAGACGCTACGTGCGCCGTTAAGGGCTACACCACACCGCGTCTTGTACGCAGGGAACGGTGAGAAACTGCGGTTTGGACAGCATTTGGAGCTTTACGACCTCCACTTGTTGTCTTTTCCTGCGGCATTCAACGATCGCTAAAAAGCGTAGAATTGAGAAATTAGATCTCTTCTTCCGCACAGCGATCGAACGGTTCTCGATTTGTGAGAACGTTCATATATACAGTCCACTCATACATAGCTCTGTTCGTCGAGACGTGTCTGTAATCTCCGCTCTTGAGTGTGAACGGCACAGACAGGAGCGTGCGAGATAGAGCGAGACAGGCGATGCGACAAGCGTTAATAGGTATTTAAATCCAGCCTTGTCTTTCCTTGTTACAGAACAACACATCGCGAACTTGGCCAGGAGCAGCCGGCCCAGGTTTTTCCCCCCAGACGTCGGACCGACGTCTAGGCGGTTTTTTTTCCTTTTTTTCTTTTTTGATTAAAAATAAAAGTTTAATTTCTTGAGCAAATTCAGGTGCATCAATTTATTCAATAATTTTTCCCAGTGTCCTTTCCCTCGTAATCCGGACCACGTCAGACTAAAATAACCCCCCTTAGGGCGGTTAAGGTCTTTAAACACAATACATATACATTATTTGTAAAAATTTTTTAAAACGTTTTGTATAAATCTTAAGAAGGTTCAAAATCAAAGAAACTTTATCTCTATTTTTTCTGTCTGCTGTTACAGCAGTGACTCATTAAGGTTAAAAACGACGAGGATGGAGAAAGAAGGGGCGTAGATATACATATAATGCTTTATTTAATGTGTAGGTTATTGGTGAATAATAAGTAGAATTGTTTCTCTGTAATAACAAAGCTTTTATTGTTTTGAACAAAATATTAATATAATAACTTAGACTAATTATTTATCCTACCTGTAATAACAAAGAAACAACATTCAATGCTCTTATTCACCCCGTTGTTTCTTGATTAATTTTCTTATTTGTAATTCGTTATGATTCTCTTGTAGTTGCTATGTCTTTTCACTTTGGCTTACTTTGTCGTACTAACGCCACCTGTCTATACACTAAATTAACTATCTAACTTATTGACCTATTTACGCGCTAAATTCAATATAACTAAGGATGCTTTCCTTACATCTCCCCCCCTTAAGAAAAAATTTGGCACCGAATTTTGGTACACATCACAGAAAGTCGTAGTTAGGTGCCTGCAGCACCTATTACAATCGAATTATTAGGAGTCGGAATGAGTTTAGAGATACGAAACAAATTTGATTCTGTTCTTTTGTGTCCTGTGTCGATTTCGTATATTGATTTTGATATTTTGTTTAAAATTTTGTAAGGACCGATTCTCAATTCGTCTAGTTTTTTCCGATTGAGTCGATTACCATTTTCAACATATACTAAGTCTTCGATATTAAAATCGTAATCCTTTCTGTTTTTATCATATAATCTCTTGTTGTATTCATGATATTTAGTGCTATTTTTGAAGGCAATTATTCTATCATTGTCTAGCATATTATTATCTTTCTTCTTCCGTAACTCATTTGGTAATGTTGAGGTGTCTTCACCTCGTAATAAATATTTTGGACTGAACTTAGTGACTGTGTGTTCAGTTTCATTATATTTTCTTACGCAGCTGTGTGCTATAGTTGTCCATGCACTTCTTCTATCTTCTTCATTTATTGCACATCTAATTTTATTTACTAGAGTTTGGTTAAGTCTTTCATTCAGACCATTGGAAAATGGTGCATTAACTGCTGTAAAAATCAACGTGATTTTCTGCTTTTCAAAGTAATATTTGAATTCTTTTGAGTTTATGCCCGGGTATTGGTCCGTCAAAATTATCTTTATATCGTTTTCTTTTAGCACGTTTTCCGTCAACTTAATAAAATCATTTGCGCTTTGTGTTTTTGATGTCAATATATAAGCAAATCTTGTAAAGTGGTCTACTAGAATGTAATTCTTGTCGAGGATGGTCAATAAGTTACGCGCACCAACAAAACGCAAACACTTTCCTAATATCTTTATTAAAAATGCTTATCGACTATATCTTTCTTTCCACGCGTGCACGATTCCTTTCTACCTTCTTCCCGTTCTTCTTTCATTTCTTTCGCCTTCTTCTGTTTTTTCCGCTCATCATTTTTCTCTGTTCGGCTATTCTCGACCACCTTCGGACGTTTCCGCTCTCTCCCGCCACACATCCACACACGCACGCACGCACGCACGCACGCACGCACACACACACTATTTCTTACAGTTCGGCCATTCTGACCTAGTTCGGCCTCCGAACGTATGACTTTAATATTTTATTATTACATATGCTTATTATTATTATTTTTTTTTTTTTACCTTATCATCTACAAAAGTCTTATCCTTGTACTTATAATTAATTTAATTTCCATCAACCTCATTCTTTGTTCGTCCTGAAATTTTACGCCAAGGTCGCGTATTTTCTGCACTCCACGTTCCTTCATACGGCCTATTTGCTCCGTTAAACTCGTCTAACGCTCGAGTTACATATCTATCATTCCGCAATACTTTAGTAACTTCGTATGGTCGTTTCATTTGCGGTATGAGTTTTTTCGCACTACCTGCCTTATTTTCGAAATTCTTTATAACTACATAATCGCCTTCTTGATACTTATACGGTTCTTTGTGATGCCCATCGAAATAATTTTTGTTATAATTCTGAGATTTTTTTATATTTTCTATTGCCTTCGTCCGAACTGTTTCTAGATCGCGCGCTTCTACATTTACTGTCTCTTCAAGGTATTCTGCGATCCCATCAATTGCCTTTCCTCTTTGATTGACACCAAACAATAACTTGCTTGGAGTCTCCCCTGTACTCTTATTAACAGTATTGTTTATCGCATATTCGACGTCATCGATTACTTTATACCAATATTTACCGGAACTATTATCTGTTAATTTGCCTAACATTGACCCAAATATCCTGTTTATTCGCTCTGCTTGACCATTTGCTCTGGGAGTGGCCGTTGCAACCAATACGTGATCAATGTTCCGTTCCTTTAAAAACTCTTCAAATTCGCAAGCAGTAAAACAGCTCCCTCTGTCAGATACAATTGTACGCGGTCTGCTGTAATCACTAAAATATTGTTCTAAACACGTTATGGCTTCCCTACTTGTAGTGCTTTTCGTCGGATAAAGTTTTACAAATTTAGTAAACCCATCCACTACCAGTAAGATATACTGCTTTATCAATCTTGATTTCTCAATTGGCCCATAATGGTCAATGTGCACCGTTAGAAACGGTTGGTTTCCTTTCGGAATATTGTGTAGCCTACCCTCAGCTTTCTCATATTTAGGCATGTACGCAATGCAGGTTAAACAATTCTCTACATAATCTGTTACTTTTGTTGTTAACTGTGGAAAATAATAATTTTGACGAATTGCGTCACAGACCTTTTCAGAACCTACGTGCCCCATTTCGTCATGATATTTACTAATTACTTGGTCTTCCATTTTCTCCGGAACATAGAAAAGTAACCTTTCACCTGCTTTGCGATACACAATACCTCCACGCATTTCATATAAACTACTTTCCGTTCTTTCTAACTTCTGCCTTAATTCTACAATTTCGTTATCTTTACCTTGACTTATTACTAAATTAACATCTAATGAATTAGCCTCTACTACCAATATGCTCTGTACCCTACTAAATGCATCTACATGCTGCATTCGCACGCCTGGTCTATGCTCTGTCGTATAATCATACGCTAACAATTCAATTGCCCATCGCTCAATTCTGGCATTCACCTCTCTTTTTTCTAACGTTAATTTTAGCGCATTACAGTCTGTTACTATTTTAAATTTTATACCATAAAGATAAATCCTAAATCGCTTTAACGCGTATAAAATTACCAACGTTTCTAGTTCAAAGTTATGATATTTACTTTCCGACTCGGATGCACGTTTTGAAAAATAAAATATGGGATGAAATTTATTGTCTTCCTTACGCTGAAGCAGCACTGCACCAAAACCTACCGCACTTGCATCCGTGTGTAATTCTGTTTCATCATGTGGACTGTAAATACCTAACACCGGAGCTTCAATTAATTTTTTCTTCAACGCTACAAATGCACTTACTTCTGTCTCACCAAATATGAAATTCTCATTCTTTCTGAGCAATTTATACAACGGAGCAGTTATCAATGAAAACCCTTCTATAAATTTCCGAAAGTACGATGCTAACCCCATAAAACTTTGCACACTTTTCCGATTTTGAGGTATTGGATAATTTTTTACCGCTGTTATTCCAGAATCGACCGGTCTTAAAGTGTCTCCCTCAATGGTATATCCTAAATAATCTATTTTTGACGTGATGAACTTGCACTTATCGATCCTGAGTACGAGCCGATTTTCTACTAAAATTTCAAATACGCGACTCAAAATTAAAAAATGTTCCTCTATTATTCGTGTCGCTACCAGAAAATCATCAACATACACGATTACATGCCCAGATTTAATCAAGTCCTTTAAAACAGTTGTAACGTATCTGGTGAATCTAGCAGTCGCAATTTTCAACCCAAACGGCATGCCCAAATATTCATATTGCCCCACTGGCGTAATAAAAGCAGTGTATTTTATAGCACTCTCATCTACTTTTATTTGGTGAAACCCGTCTTTCAAATCGAAGGTCGTATAGTATTTCTTCCCATGTAATGCATTAATCTGATCCTCGATCAAAGGCAACGGAAAATTATCATGAATTATATATTTGTTTAGCACTCGATAATCTACACATAATCGCGTTTCACCATTTTTTTTGTACTAGTACTGTTTAAATATGTTAAAAAACTATTTAAAATCGCGTTAGTCTGAAAACATTAAAATCTCGGCTGCGATTCCCGTATCCGTTTGAGTACGTGACACTGCGGAAGGTTAAGCGTTCGTCAGGTTCGTTGAACGTTCGGACGATTTAAAACCGCGGCCGTTTACGTGTTTTTGTACGCCGACCTCACGCGAAGATTCGCTTCGCACCGGTTTAAACGGTATCGTGACGTCAGCGTCGAGAGAGAGAACCGTATAATATATTGAAAAGAGATCGACAGCTGAATTCGGCAGCGCCGCGTCGTGACGACAAGGTGCGACCGAGTCTTCGTCTGTCGATCCGCGACAATATTCGTAATTATTCACGAGCCGACTGCCAACGGGAGCGGATCCCAGAAGATCTCGCTCCTCAAGTACGGACTCACATAATATTCGGACTTGTTTTACAAAGAATTCTCTCCGTTGCTGCGGTTAGAGTTTTCCCAGAACAATCTACCTGCGACAAAAGGGAGGTCGTAATACACGCTGCGCGTGGCGCGGCCGCCTTCGCTAGGAAGGATTGTACGTTGCAGTCGTTGCCGCGACCGCGACGTAAGGGACTCAGGGTGCACCCACTCAGAATCCCTTTAAAGCTATACGGCTTTGGAGCCTCCCAAAGGTCATACCGTTGAATCGGTACCGCCTCGTGGAGTGCTCTTCGTGCAAAGGTCGCCAAAAAACCCTCTCCAAAAACCCGTCGGTGTACGAGTCGACCGTACACCCTACGGAGGAGTTCGGGTTCAAGGTCGCTTCACCTTCCGTCACGCCGCCTACCAAATACGGTCCCCGTGCAACACGGTCGCCGGGTAGGCTTTATAGTGCGGTTGGACCCGCGGGGGATTTTTTGCAAAGGACACTTTACTATCACGGTCCCCGGTAGAAACGGTCGCCGTGCAGTAATTTTACAGTGTCGCAGGAAATCACCTCGCACGACGTTCCTACGTCACCCGCACGGAGAGCGTGCTCACGGGATCCACCCATTTGGAGCTTTACGACCTCCATTTGGTGACCCGTCCGTGGCTAAGTCGCCCCCGACAGATACGAGTGAATTCTCTTCTGTTCAGGGCAAAAGTATCGCTGATAATTTCAATAAATAATTATCAGCGTACAAGTACAAATTTACAGTCCACTGATTCACGTTAAACGACAGCTGATTCCCCCCTCCCAGCGCACCGCTAGTCGCTAGGAGAGCAAGGCGAACAGCTGACGAGCGTGTTTACGATACGTGTACGCACGTATTTAATCTGAACGAACCTTTGTTACAGCAACCAAGGTCCATCCCAACCGGGGCAACGCCGGTGAAGCCATACCCCCGGCTGGATTATAAAAAACTAATTCTTTTTTTGTAATTTTATATTTTTTTTATTTTTTCATTTTTTGTTAAATTTAAATAAAAGGCTTGTCGCAAAGCGACAAGCGAAAATTACAAATAAAAACTTATCAATCACTTTCCCTAGTATTTCCCTCGTCCGGACCCCGGTTAGAACCCTTAGTTTCTAACAAGTACTATTGGAGAAGCATATTCAGACTCACTAGGACGTATTATTTTTCCCCCTAACAAATTATCAACGATTTTCTGCACTTGAATTTTTTCTGCGTACGCTAATCTCCTTGGTTTAAAACGAAACGGCTCATGTTTCTTCAATGACAAAGTCATTTTCATCTGAATCGCGGGTACGTTCGGACGCTCTACTTCTACATATTTTGATCGAAATAAATTTTTCAGAGCCGCACGATTACTATTTGATAATTCTGAACCAACCACTAACGAATCAACTGTTTCATCTTCCCGCGAGCTACTGATATCGATATTCATAATTTCATGCACAGCATCATTGTACATCACCGTTCCTTCCGGTTCTAATAGCCTAATGCCAAATTCTTTCATTAAATCGCGACCAAATATCGCCTGGCAACGCATCGTTCTATCTGGCACTACGTACATCGAAATATTGTTCTTAGAAATTGCTCCAACGGTTACATTCACGCGCGTCATGCCTACTATCTCTAACTTTGATTCATTTATCCCTTTAAACATTTCAGGTGTATCCCGCGTTTTCTCTATTATTACATTGGGAATTAACGACTCTTTCACAAAACTAACTGGACTACCGGAATCCATTTGCGTCTCCAAACTAACCGTGACATTTACGTGCTTATTATTGACGTTATACTTAATTAGCCATCGAAATTCATCGTTAACCGCTCCTTGTCCCGTGACGTTGGAAATGTGGTCATTGGACCTTCCTTCCAGTTTCCTCCTGTTTGGGCACTCCCCTGCTTGATGGCTCATTTTACTACAAATGTAGCAGGCACCTTTCTCCCGTCGCGGCTCCATGCATCTCGTAGCGATGTGGCCAGCCTTGCCGCAGTTGTAGCAACGCGTCAACGTACGTGGTGTTCCACCTTCCTGTCTTTGGCTTCCTGGTATCTGCTTGCTCAATGCCACGTCACCTCCTTTGCTCGCAAATTGCCACGTTCGTCCATCACTTCTTACACTTGGCTTATTGAAGGATGGAAGCAAAATACCTTCCATTGCTTCCAATAGTTGCATCTCCGACTTGAATTTCTGCATGCTTAATTGATTTCGGAGATTTTCGTTCGGAATTCCACGTACAATATAGCTCACCAGCTCATTTTCACTTATGGGTACTTTATTTGCGAGTATCACCTTCTCATGGTAATAATCAGAGAATGGCTCATCGTGTTTCCATACTCTTTACTCAAATTTCTTTCTTCTAACTAAGCAATCTACTTCTTGCCCGTACATTTGTTTCATTTTGTCGAGGAGCTCGTCCACTGTCATATCTAAATATTCCGACCTTGAATGAAACCACTTCTGTGCTTTCCCTTTCAGCTTACTTCCTATCATTACTTTCGTCTCTCCTTCATTTAAATTATATGTATTTCTTAATAGCCGTATTTGGCTTTCCCAATTCCTAAATGTGCCTTGATCACCATCAAAGTCACTTAATAAATCACGAACATTATTTAGACTTAATTGTCGTGGTACGCTTCTTCCTTGCATTCCTAAATTTTGCACCTCAATGTCAACATGCGTCCCTGACAATCTCAACCTTTCTATCTCCTGCCTTGCAAACTGCAACTCTCTTTCTAACAACGCTGTTTCTCTGCGTGCGATCTCTGCTTCGCGCCGTAGAATGTCTTCTCTCTCTCTCCGTAACCTTTCTTCTTCTTTCTCATGTTGGAGTCTTCCCTCTTTCTCACACGTTATCGTTTCTCCTCGCGCCGCGCCGCGCTGACTTTCTTCTGTTTCGTACCTATTTTTTTCTCCTTCCACCTCACGTCTCATTGGTCCTCTTTCTCCACCGAATTCAATGGCATCATGATCGTCTTCTTCTTGATTGACCGGCAATAGATTTGCAATGTCCATCCACTTTCCACTTGGATCTGCCGCCATTAGACGAGTTATCATTTCACTTTTCTTTCCTGTCGTTACAAGATTCATTTTACGCAACATTTTTTTCAAAACACTTAATTTGAATGCTTTTGCACAATTCGATTCCATCATCGAAACGTGGTATCTTTAAAAAAAAAAAATTTCTTTTTTTTCTCACAGCGTTACACATACTTCACCGTTTCTTTTTAACATGCACTAAGCAAAATTAACAGTGAGAGTTATCCCCTTTCTACATTCAAATCACAACTAACTTGCACACAACTATCCTTTCTGCACTAACCTCGTGCCCACGCGGTCTCACCTTCCACTTATTATCACGCGGTATTATCCCATATCTGATGTAATTCTTGTCGAGGATGGTCAATAAAGTTACGCGCACCAACAAAACGCAAACACTTTCCTAATATCTTTATTAAAAATGCTTATCGACTATATCTTTCTTTCCACGCGTGCACGATTTCTACCTTTCTACCTTCTTCCCGTTCTTCTTTTATTTCTTTCGCCTACTTCTGTTTTTCCCGCTCATCATTTTTCTTTGTTCGGCTATTCTCGACCGCCTTCGGACGTTTCCGCTCTCTCCCGCCACACATCCACACACGCACGCACGCGCGCGCGCGCACACACACACACACACACACACACACATCCACTATTTCTTACAAGAAGGTGTAAATATTTCTTTGTGGATCGTGAACCACCGAATCCACCTATTGTGTCTATGGAAACTATTTCAAATGCGGGGCCAAGATTAGACATCAGTCCAATCTTATCTTGTCCCCTTGACTTGTTTTTTATACAGATTTCGCAATTTTTGCATATTCGCTCTATATTTTTTGGAATATTTCTTGCTGTATTGTATGGTAATATTTTTCTTTGCATTTGTTTTATATCAATGTGGCAGAAATATTTGTGGGTGTTTTCTATAAATTTCTTGCAAAATTCTTCTGATAGTACGATTTTCTCTTTCTTTTTCACTCTTTTATAGTACAAATTCTCTTTGAAAAATAATTTATCTTTGTTAGTTTTTATACCTTCATTCTTCTTTTGATCTTCATAAATGTTTTCTATCTTTATTAAATTTACAATTTTCAATTGGTCATCTTCGTCCTCTTGACACTCTAATACTGGATTTCTGCTTAAGCAGTCTGCTTCTAAGTTATCTTTACCTGGGTGGTATATTATCTCAAAATCGTATTGTGATAAATAGTAGGTGAGATCGCCTAATTCTTCATCTGTTCTAGCTTTAATATTCATTTTTTCTAGTGGTTTGTGATCTGAGAATACTTTAAAGTGTCTACCTATAAGCCAATGTTGCCAATATTTTGTCGATTCTTTTATTGCTAGGCATTCCAAGCAAATAGCTTTCTTTCTTTATTGTGCTTCATTTAGTTTTTTCGAAAAATATGCTACTGGTTTTTCAATCTTTTGATCATCGTTTAGTTGTGGTTGTTTTAATACAGCTCCTATGCCTGGTAAACTTGCGTCCGTGTATATATGTATCGGTAGACTGGGATCGAAAATGGCTAATGTCGGTTGAGTGCAGAGGAAATTCTTCATATATTCAAAGGCTTCTTGGCATTCTATGGACCAAATGAATTTTTGTCCTTTCCTTAGTAAGTTATGTAAGGGTTCTAAAATTAGTGAAATTTTCGGAACGTATTCGTTGTAGAAATTAATTTTCCCTAAAAACTGTCTAATATTCTTCTGATTTTTCGGTACTGGAAAATTTTTTATTGAAATTAGATTATCTTTTATTGGCGAAATTGAGTTGTGTTTTATGATGTGACCTAGGTATTGTACGGAATCTAATGCAAATGTGCATTTAGAGAGTTTTAATCTGAACCCTTCTTCCATTATTGCTTCTAATAATTGTGACAGATGCTCTACATGTTCTTCAAAAGATTTTGAAAAAATCAATATATCATCGATGTAGTTCACCATGAAGTCTGACAGTTTATGTTTTCTTATGTTGCTCAATATTCTTTGAAAAATGGCTGGCGACGTCTTCAATCCGAATGGAAGGCACGTCCATTGAAATTGACCTTCTTGGGTTACAAATCCTGTTTTTCTTCTATCTTCGATTCGAAGAGGAATAGACCAGAATGCTGAGTTTATGTCTAACTTTGAGAAATATTTGCAGTTCCTCGTTTTTACTACTAAATCTTCGATTAATGGGAATGGTTGCGATTGGGGAACTATTATTTTATTCAAGTCTCTAAAATCTACCCCTCAGGGGCTGCCAGCCTTTCAGCTGCAGTACGGGCTTAACGAACCCGGGGTACCCGAGTCATACACACACCGTAAGCCTCCTGTTGGTCGTCACAACGACCCATTCACAATTCCCTATTGGTTTTGTGAATGGTACGTGACGGCAGGAGGAACGGGGGTCTTGGCTTAACCGCCTGGGCCACGAGTATGGCGACTCTATAAAATCGCCTTCCAATCCTAAGCTATGGTGCGCGGCGATGGGATGCATGGTTGGGGGAGAAGGCCCAATCCCAAGCGACCACCTCCGGGGAACCTGCCGAACCCCCGGAGTATTAGGCTTACCCGGGTAAGGCGGCTCTGCCCGGGTGGACCTTTATTTCCGACCATCTCGTGGGATTGTTATGGACACTGAAAATAAAATGGGGATGGGGCGGGTTTTGTCGGTTGGGGAGGACGGAGACGGGGTTGGGGTTAGGGTGGCGGCGCTCGCGCCCCACTCAGCGCCAGGTCCGGCTTCGTGGAGGGTGGAGGAGGACGACGAGACGGCGTCGGTCTCGTCCTTCTCCTCCAGCACGAGCCACATAGGCTCTAAGAGGAAGAGGACGGGGCAGGCCGTCGTCGAGGTGGGCGGGGCGATGAGCCCGTCGGTGAGGCTGAGTTGCCTCAGGGACGAGGTGACCGAGGAGATATCGGAGAGGATCTCCTCGTCCCTGAGGCGGGTGGAGAAAGTCGCCGCTGCCTGCGCCTTTAAGGGGCAGAAAAGCGGTGGCGCGGAGGCCCTGAAGGCCGCGGCGGAGGAAATGAGGGAGGCGGCGCGGGAGCTCAGAGGGCGGAACGCCCGTCTGCAGCTCCTGTTGGAGGAGGAGCGACAGGGGAGGAGGAGGGCAGAGGCGCTGTGGAACAGCGCGGCCCTCCCTCCCATCCTCCCTCCTCCTCCACCGCCGCGTCCCTCGGCGGAGGTAAATAAGCGGAGTGCGGCGGCAGTGGTGCGGGGCACCGCGGGCCCCTCCACCCGCACTCCGCCCGTGAAGAAGATGAAGACGATCTTCTGAGGAGGATTGGGGACATGATTGATGGCAAGCTGGCCGCCTTCCGGGAGGAGCTCCTCGCCGGAAGAGCGGTCAGCAGGAAGGCGGTGCCTCCCCGACCTGTTCCGGTACAGTCGGGGAAGGCAAAGAAGGGCGGAGTGAAGGCTCCGCCCAGCGTTGCGGCACCAGGGCCCCGGGTCGCGACCCCCAAGGGGGGTGGTGTACCCGTGGTCGCGGTGGTCGCGTCCTCCACAGCACCCTCCCAAGGGGGGGTGGCGTGGAGTGAGGTGGTGGGGCGGAAGGCGAAGCGGGCGGCGAGGAAGGCCTCGCAACCGCAGCCTCCGCCTCCGCCGGCGGCGGCCAAGGCAAAGGCCGCGAAGGTCGGGAAGGCACGACCAGGTCGTCCCCCAAAAACGGCAGCGGTGACGCTGACCGTTGCGCAGGGGGGCGACCTGACCCTCGCGGAGGCGATGCGGCTCGCCAGGGAGAATATCTCCCTGGAAGAGCTGGGCATCGCCTCCGTGAGGGCGAAGAGGGCCGTGACCGGGGGTCTCTTGCTGGAGATCCCCGGTGCAGAAGGCGGCGCGAAGGCGGATCGTCTCGCCCAGAGGCTCCGGGAGCAGCTTGGCCAGCGAGGTGTCCGGGTCGCCCGGCCCACGAAGCGCACGGAGATGCGCGTTTGTGGGCTGGACGACTCGGTCAGCGCACAGGATGTGTCCCGTGCCCTTGCGAGGGCGGGGGACTGTCCTGTGGAGGACCTGCGGATCGGAGAGATCCGCAGGTCGCCCTCCGGCCTCGGGTCGGTGTGGGCCCGGTGCCCCCTCTCCGCCGCCCGTAAGGTGGCGGAATCCGGGAGGGTGTTGGTGGGGTGGGTTTCGGCGCGAGTGGAAATCCTCGCGCCGCGCCCGCTCCAGTGTCACCGCTGCCTCGAATTGGGGCACGTGAGGCAGTGGTGCACCTCGCCGGTGGACCGCAGCGGTCAGTGTTACCGCTGCGGTGCCAAAGAGCACCGTGCGAGCCAGTGCTCGGCGGCCCCCCATTGCCCGCTGTGTGCGGACATGGGGAGGCCAGCCGATCACAGGGTGGGGAGCAAGAAGTGCTCCCCCCCCTCCCGAAAGGAGAGGAAGAGGCGGGCTGCACCGGCTCCGGTGCCGAGGGCGGTGGCATCGTCCTCCATGGAGGTGGACGGTGCTACGGGGACGGACAGCCGGGAGGAGGCTGGGGCGGTCGGGAATTAATGGCGCCCCGCCTCCTCCTCCAGGCCAACCTCAACCACTGCCGCGCGGCACAGGATATGATGTCCCAAGTCCTCGCGGAGTGGGGGGTTGGCCTGGCTGTCGCCGCCGAGCCGTACCGCGTCCCTGATCACCCTCATTGGGTGGGCGACGCGGACGGCTTGGTGGCGACGGTATGGGGAGGGGGCGACGGGTCCCCACCGTTCTCCTTGTTGGAGCGCGGTCGGGGATTCGTCGCCGTGGACTGGGGGGGAGTCGCTGTGGTGGGGTGCTACATTTCGCCCCGTAGCGGTCACGCTGCGTTCGAGCTGTACTTGGCCGAGGTCGCGGCATGCGTGCAGCGCTACGCGGCCCGGCCGGTGCTGGTCCTGGGGGATTTTAATGCCAAGTCGGTGGCTTGGGGATCCCCCAGGACCTCCGTTCGCGGCGGGATCCTGGGCGATTGGGCGGCGGGGCTCGACCTCCGGGTATTGAACCGGGGGTCGGAGCACACATGCGTGCGGCGATATGGGGGGTCCATCGTGGATGTTGGATTCGCGACCCCCAACGCCGTGCGCATGGTGTCGGGTTGGCACGTGGTCGCGGGGGCAGAGACACTCTCCGATCACCGGTACATCCGGATGGAGGTCTCTGCCGCCGCGAGTGCATCCCGACACGGCCGCCTGCGTGGCACCCCACCACGCCGCTGGGCGCTTCGGCGCCTGGACAAGGACGCCCTGATGGCAGCTGCCCTCGCTGCAACTTGGCCGCAGGGAGCGGCCGAGTTGCCGAGCATAGAGGAGGAGGTCGCCCGGCTCGGAGCATTGGTCGCGGGTATTTGCGACGCGGCGATGCCTCGGGTCGGGCGGGCTTCTCCTCGCCGGGCGGTGTACTGGTGGTCGGACGCGATCGCGGAGTTGCGAGTCGCGACTGTCCGCGCCCGACGCCAGTACACCCGCGCGCGCCGTCGTCAACGTACAGGCGACGGCGTGGCGCGAGCGAGGGCAGCTGATGACCTGTATGGAGCATACCGCGTGGCGCGGGTTGCTCTGCAGGTCGCCATCAAACGGGCCAAGACCCAGGCATGGAAGGAGCTCCTCCAGACCCTTGATGACGATCCATGGGGGCGCCCATATAAGGTGGTGCTGAATAAGCTCCGCCCGTGGGCGCCCCCCGTCACCGAGGGTCTTGACCCCCGGCTGCTGGAGGACGTGGTCAATACACTCTTCCCAATTGGGGAGAGGGGACCGCGTCCTCCGGCGGCGGCGGCTGTCCCAGTGGAGTGGACGGCCGAGCTGGGGGTCACGCAGGAGGAGCTGGCAGCGGCTATCAGACGGCTCGGGGTTCGTAACACGGCCCCGGGTCCGGATGGTGTGCCCGGCCGGGTTTGGGTCTTGACCCAGGGCGTCCTTGGGGCCGACCTCAGGCGGTTGTTCGACCGCTGCCTGAGGGACGGGCGATTCCCCCCCAGTTGGAAGGTGGCGAGGATGGTCCTCCTCCGGAAGGAGGGTCGGCCCGCGGAGTCTCCCTCCGCATACCGGCCCATTTGTCTCCTCGACGAGGTGGGCAAGCTCTTCGAGCGTGTGATTGCTGCCCGCCTCGTCGAGCACCTGTCGCGGGGTGATCCCGGTCTGGCCGACTGCCAGTTCGGTTTCCGGGGGGGCCGATCGACTATCGACGCGATAGGTCGTGTGAGGGCCCTCTCGGAGGCGGCCGTCTCCCGGGGAGGGGTGGCATTGGCAATATCCTTGGATATTGCCAATGCCTTTAACACCCTCCCCTGGGAAGAGATAAGGAGGGGGCTCGAATATCATCGAGTCCCCCCTTGTCTCAGGGCGGTCGTCGGGGATTATCTCCGCGGCAGGTGGATCGAGTATCCGGGCCGGGATGGTGATATGCGGAGGGAGGTGTACTGCGGTGTTCCGCAGGGGTCGGTCCTCGGGCCACTCCTGTGGAACATCGCGTACGACTCGGTGTTGCGGGCCGGCCTCCCCGACGGCGTCAGCACGGTGTGTTATGCGGATGACACACTGGTGCTGGCCGTCGGGGCGCACTGGGGGAGGGCCATGCGTCGCGCGGTGGAGGGGTCGCAACGCGTCGTCGACCGGATCAGGGGGATGGGGATGACGGTGGCGGTCCATAAGACCGAGGTGATTGCGTTTCATTCACCTCGGCAGGATCCGCCACCCCCTCTGATTCGGGTGGGTGGGGCTTACATCGAGGTGAAGCCCCAGATCAGGTATCTGGGGCTGATCCTCGATAGCCACTGGCGTTTCGAGAAGCATTTCCGCTGCCTGGTCCCCCGGTTGGAAAGGATGGTTGCGGCTCTGGGCCGGATCCTGCCCAACTTGGGGGGCCCGGCGGGCCGAGTTCGTCGCCTCTATGTGGCAATGGTCCAGTCGGTGGCCCTATACGGGGCCCCCGTCTGGGCGGACGACCTGGCTGCCTCCCGGCGCAGCATGACTATGCTGCGTCGGGTGCAGAGGCGCATGGCGCTCAGGGTCGTCCGCGGGTATCGGACCATGTCACATGAGGCGGCGACGGTTCTAGCGGGGATGCCGCCCATGGACCTGCTCGCGCGGTCGCACGCGGTGATGTACCGGCACCGCGTCGACCGTCGCGCGGGGGTGGGGGCGGTCCCGGGCGGGCAGGAACCTGCTTGGGGCGATTTGAAGCGCCAGGCCCGGCAGTCCGTGTTGCTCGCGTGGCAGGAGCGGCTGGCTCTGCCAACCGCGGGGCACCGGACTGTCGGGGCTGTTCGGCCACTCCTGAAGGAGTGGCTGGACAGAGGCCATGGCAGCCTCACCTACCGGCTGGCACAGGTATTTTCCGGGCATGGCAGCTTCGGAAGATACCTGTGCCGGATAGGGAAGGAGCCGACGGCGCGTTGCTGCCACTGCGACGCTGAGCAGGACACGGCGGATCATACCCTGGAGGTATGCCCCGCGTGGGAGGGGGAGCGCCGTGTCCTGGTCGGCGTCGTCGGGCGGGATGTCTCGCTGCCGGGCGTGGTGCGCGCCATGCTCGGCAGCGAGGAGAAGTGGAGGGCCGTGGCCTCCTTCTGCGAGAACGTAATGTTGCAGAAGGAGGCCGCGGGGAGGGAGCGCGAGCTTCAGCGGCGCGCTGAAGCTCGCGCTCGTGCGGTGGCCCGAGGTCGTCGCCCGGTCGCGAGGCGTCGCGGGCGGCCGCCTCGGCGTGGCGGATGACCTAGGCTGGGAGGGGGGTCCTGAGGGGACCCTCCTCCCGCCAGGCGGCGCCGGGTCGGACCGGTTGGGGGTAGGAGTGCCTCCCCCTACCGGTCCGACGCAAGGGGAGGCACCCTCGGCGGTCTGGTGCGGCCATGAACGCCCGGCCGCCGAGGGGTGGAAACGGGGTCGCGGGCGGTTGCGAGTTGGGGCTCGCAGCCGCCACTAAACGCGGCCCCGGGACGGATAGCGGCGGGATGGAGTGGCCCCGTCCCGCCGCTATGAGGCAGTGTGTCTACTGGGGGGACCGATTGTCCCCCCGGGGGATGGGCGCGAAAGCGCGGGCACGGGGAGGATACCGGAAGAATGCTTCGAGCGATTCCCGGTATCCTCCCAAAGCGTGCCGAAGGGTCACCGTGGGGTTTTTAGTGGGTAGGTCCCGCGCCTGTCGTTGTACGGGCGCGGGGAATCCCACACACCCCTCCCACCTCTCCCCAAGGAGGTGGGAGGGAGTCTTTCGAAGATTTTCCCCACGACAAAAAAAAAAAAAAAAAAAAAAAAAAAAAAAGTCTCTAAAATCTATGTATAGTCTTGATTTTTTTTTTCATCTCTTTTGTATGCTAACGTAACTGGAGCAGCAAAAGGACTATATGATTCTTCTATTAGATTTCTTTTAAATAATTCTGAGATCTGTTCTTCTATTTCTTTTTTGTCTTCAATTGTGCATCGATAGGGTCTCTTGCTACAGTATTTATCTACTATGAGATCTATTCTGGCTTCGTAGTCTTTTACTATGCTTATGTCATATTTATTTTTGGCAAATATATTTTTATATTTGTCTATGATATTCTTTATTATTTTTTCTTCACAATGGTTCAAGTGATTTGTTAAGACTTTGAAACTGTCTAAATCTACATGTTCATTGAAATTTATACGATATTCTTGTTTCTCCATTAAATGGGATTTTTTTTGTTCTATCTCTAATTTTTCATTTTGTGTTAATTTAAATTTTTTTATGCAATCTAATCTTAATAGAAAGTCATATTTGAAATTTTCATTATCAATTATGAATACGTCTATATATTCTTCTATATTCAATATCTTTGCTTTGATTTTTATTAATTCTTTTGATTTATACACACCATTAATCGTTCTTAAATTAACTTTTTGTCTCAAATTAATTCTTTCATGTTTTAAGTGTACTAGTTTTGAATTTATTAGTGAAATGTTTGAGCCTGAATCATAAATAGCGGATACTTCTAATGTGTTATTCAGTGTTATTTTAAGTTCGATTAACGGTGGAATTATTAGTTTTTTGGATTTTTATCACTTATTTCTACTTCTAATACTGAATTATTGATATGTTTCGCTTTGTATTCTTTATCTTTAAACCAGCATTCAGCTGCAGGGTGGAAGCGTATGCCTTTGTCTTTATTTTTACAAGTCTCGAATGGTGTTCTTTCTGTCTTCTCTTTGTTAATATAATTCTTATTCCTTCTTATTTCAGAGTTCCTCTTGAGAACTAAGTGTTCCAATTTACCTATTTCGTTATATAAGTCTTCTGTCTTTCTTAATTTTTCTCTATCAATCCTATCAGCTACAAAATTTGGCAGGCCAGTTGCAATTAAATCAATTAGTGTGCCATCATCAATCGATTTTCTTACTTCTAATAAAAGTTTCTCTTTTCTTATCGCATAATCTAGTAAAAGACCCGTTTGATATTTAAACGACAGTGCATATCTTATTCTAGACCAACCTTTACTGACAAATGTTTCACAGAAGATTCTTTTCCACTCTTCCCAGTTTGCTTCAATCGTGAGTTTTAATAATGTACAACTGTACCAATCTGCGGCGCTCTTATCCATTAATGATTTTAAAATTTAAATTTTCTTACCGTCGTCAGAAATGTCAAATCGTCCACACTCTTTTTCGAAACTCGCGATTCACTGATCTGCGTTTGAATTCCTTCCACCAAATCTCTCAATCATGAATTACTCTGCTATTTTACCTAGACTTCTACTTTCTGACTGTATTTGGCTTTTTCCAAGCAACTTTTCTAACATCTTCATTAGTGGTTGTTCTGAAGCTTGTGATCCATCCTCTGGTTTTTCCTTTATTTCCTCTGGATAAAATTCTCCTATTTCTAGTTTGGTGCCTTCTCGTCAATGAATTTTTCACTTTATTAAATGCGGGTTGTTTCATGATTTCTTTGTGGAATATAACTGGTTGATACTCCTCTGGAACTGCATACACGTGGCCATCCGGTGTGCCGATTGAGGTTATACACAGCACATTTGTTTTTTGATTCTTTGCACCTCGAACCATGAAAATAAATTGCAACTGCTTCATTTTTTTTCTGTTGTGAATTCCAACGAGAATGTTGTTTTATAATGCTTTATTTAATGTGTAGGTTATTGGTGAATAATAAGTAGAATTGTTTTTCTGTAATAACAAAGAAACAACATTCAATGCTCTTATTTACCTCGTTGTTTCTTGATTAATTTTCTTATTTGTAATCCGTTATGATTCTCTTGTAGTTGCTATGTCTTTTCACTTTGGCTTATTTTGTCGTACTAACGCCACCTGTCTATACATTAAATTAACTATCTAACTTATTGACCTATTTACGCGCTAAATTCAATATAACTAAGGATGCTTTCCTTACATACATACATAGCCCAGTCTCCGTAGGTTTTTAAAGGGCAATAATTAAAAATAAAATTCTATTACATGAGTGGCAGTTAATTTAATGTATTCCAGTAATGAATTCAGTAGGGAATAAAAAAAGGCAAGACGAATGTGGACGTTTTAATATAGGGCGTGTGGTAATGTTACAAATAAATAACGATTTTTTACGTCCTAATGGAAGAAGGGAAATTGAGATCCATCAGATTTCCATTGAACGGTGGTAACGTGCACGTTATTATTTTTCCAATATTTCAATTATTTTGTTATGTAAAGTTAAGTCAAAAACATATATAACATTTGATTCTGTGTAACAAATTGATACGGTTATTGAAAAACATAGCGGGAAAAGTCAGTAGTAATCTATTTCTGTAGCAATTCATTTTTCTATTTAAATCATATCTTTACAAAATATTTGTTACCGAAGATTGTTACAGCGTGTGCACGGTACTGACTAAGAGTGGTTTTTCATTTTAATTAATCCTTAATTAACCCTTTACGAGTGGGACTGCTTTGAACAACATTATTGTAAAATATTTGTGGAATACGTTTTTAATGTGGGGTAACTATTTAGAAAAGGGAGGGTCTCACCGATTTCGATGATTTTTTAATATGTTGTAGAAATTAACATTTTGAACAACTTTCTCCTATACATATAACCACCACTCGGCCTTAGTTTCCGAGATTTTTCTTCATAAAGAGCGCTGCTACCTCAGCGTCGAATCGCCGATTGTTTATTGTTTCTATACATATATAGAGTCGGCCGGCACTGGATGCATATAGCGGGTGTGCTTAAAATCTCGATTTGTGTAGCCGGACGCCTAATGGCGGCAAGTATAAAAAAATCTAACCCAACCCTTATTTAAACCTAACTATTCTACTTGTCAGTACCTAATATAATGGATTAGGTCTGGCTTAGATTTCCTTATATCGCCCACGCATTCATTTTCTATTTCAATTTTCTTTATTGATATTATCAGAAGTGGGAAACAATTTCGGCCATTATTTCGAAAAATTTCATTATTCGATTATAAAAATCATATTGTCGACGAAAGAAGAATTCAACTAAATAGCCTACATAATGTATTTGGCGAGTTCCATATTTCGGAATATTCGCCCTTTCTTCTCGCCATACACATTCGATGTTCTGCATACGTGTATTTGTCTCCAGATCTACAAAGTTGATTTTGTGGTTGACTCTCAAGTGCCTAAAACCTTCTTTATTGAGACAATCGTACGCTTTCCAGCAATCGCTTATAATCGTAGTATCAGGTTTGATCCAATTTCACATCGCTTCGATTAATGTCTCGGATGATCGATCTGGAACTGGAATAATAATAATAATATACGTTTGCTTGAACGTTCAATTCCTCCGAAAATCCACTGGCCAGTTAAAAGTCTTCCCTTATTAAATTTCCATTTACCAATCTTGGCCTCATCCACTTCAACAATTCCATTTTCACCTCCTATTGGAACAGAATGTTTTTCTGTCCATAAAAGATATAATTGGCGGCAAAAGCTGGCCCAATCAACTGCCGTTGTCGACGATATTTCCAGCTCATTTTGGAAAATTTTTTTTTTGGTGGTTTCATCATTAAATGGTAACCGACAAAGTGACAAATATCTTGTATAGAAGTATGCATATTATTAAACCACGTATTTTGGAGAGCATTAATTTTTGACTTGCAATATATTCTCACTCGTTTTTTATTTCGATTTTTTTAAATATAGCTTGCGTAGCGATTGAATTTGCGATTAAATTTCATTGCTTCTGTACTTTTACGCTTACTACAATACATCTCACCATGAATCACTCTTTGTTCTATTAAAAAATCAATTAGTGTATCATAATTATTGCATGTATAATACTTAAATATTCATACAACTTCATTTCGAAACCTTTGACAGCAATGCGTTTAAAGCGATATTGTTAAAGTACTAAGGGACTTTAACGTGGGTCCGGATGAGGAAACAGACAGGGAGAGAAATTGTTACAAGTTTTTCAATAACGTTTTTATTTTACAAAAATAGAACTAAACTTATCACAACATTAGAACAAAAAAAACTAGAAACTAAAAGAAAAAACTGACGACGGCTCCTATTGCGGCCTCGTCTCCTCTTTCTTTGTCTCCTGTTTAATTTTCTACTGCGGAGGCTTTCTGAAACAAAAGAATCCGCCTAATAAATACATTTGCGGACAAGTCAACAATCGCGCTCTCGTCAGCTGTTTCTCGCGCTCCAGCGACAGTCTGGTGTGCTTGGAGGGGAGAGCTGGCTGGCTATCTAGCGCTCTAGCTAGTGGACTGTATTCTTCTCTTTCTGGTCGATGAGATTCTCTTTCTACGATCTCACCGACGCGCACAACCGGGTAGACGAGCTTTTCTCCGTTCTACCGGGTTCTCTTTGCAATGCCACGGACGGGAAACCAAATGGAGGTTGTAAGGCTCCAAGAGGCTATATCCCGCGAGCACGCTCCCCGTGCGGGTGGCGTTTCTACACCACCCACGCAAGAGGACGTCTTGTCCTAGTTCGGCTCCCTCGTCAGCTGCTCCTCAGGAGCGACCTGCGGTCTGCACACGTGGTTGCCAAGCCGGCGATTCCTTCATCAAAGGAACGCCCGGCAGCCAGCCGTGGCTACCTCGACGGAGGCTCCTGTCCCGAGGAACTGGCCTGCGGCTCACCGATTCAGGACTCAATCCCCTGCAATTCCAACCACCCTACGTTCACAGCCCAGTGTGGTCGACTCACAGCTGGTAGTGGGTGTAGCGATGGAAGGAAGGCTCTTCGAACCCTTTGCTCCACCGTACGCTTAGGCCCTACTTATTGTCCCCTCACGACGGTATATTGGAGCGGGTTCTCCGACGCCCGATGCACGGAGAGCACCACGAAGTGATATTCTTTCTGAATATCTATCTTCCGGTTGCTCCTACGCCGTATAGCTCTAATCTTGGTCGGTGAAACTTTCCACCCCACCGGTCGGTGTACTCTCACTGGTACACAGGACGGGTGGTTCCAGTGGGTTTCGTATGACCTCTAGAAACGGTGAACTACCACTAGGTGATACCTGTATGTCGGTATCAGCCCTCCAGTAGCTCTAACCGGATAATTGGAAGAAGACTCAAGGCGATCCACACCGAATCTCCAACGTCGCAGTCGCATCCACGAACTGCAACGTTCAATCACAATCCTGCGTCTAGGATCGCTTCACACTCGGCGTGCCTTGCGATCGCTGCAACGTCAGGCAGATTGTCCGTTTTCTGGGGAAAATCTCAAGTCGCTATGACGAGATTTTCCAATAAACTATTTGTCCGCAAACTGATTCTATTACGAGGAGAGAGATCGGCTCATCCACCTCGGAGCTCGTAGGGAAATGGGAACGCGACCGTCACAAGGTCCGCTCTCGATCGCCGACGGCTCAAGAATGAACCGTGACGATCTGCAAGCAGCGACGGCCGCGGCCGGCTCCGTCGCGCAAGCGCAGAACCGGGTAGCTACGCCTCGCGTTGCTGGCCCCGGGCTGCTACGCGCCGCGTGGTCACGGCGCGGCGCTGCCGCGTTTCGTCTATCGATCTTTTTCCGATAGATCTCTTTTCTCTCTCTTTCTCAGCGCTAACAACACATTCCTAGAATTTGCTCCAAAACTCGAGAATTTCAGTGAAGCTAGCTTGAAAAAAACACGTAAATAGCCGCGGTATACTAATCTGAACGATGGAAAATTTCCATGTCAGCACAACCATCTAGAATTACACGAATTCAATATAGATACGGGCATCGCGGCCGAGTTTCTGCGTCTCGGACTCATGCGATATTTAAACAGATATCAATGCAGAATTAGATTTAGCTTGACACATTATACATTATTTGACATTGGTTGTCATGCCGATTGATACAAACAAGAGAGAAAATCGGCGATCGTGTACTAACGCATACAGAGTCACGGACATATACAGTTACCGAAGAAAGTGTCTATACACCGCAACACGTTCAGTTTAAACAATAAAAACTTTGATTATAGAAGGCCAGTTAACTATGGAAGGGACACATGCAGTTAGGGAATTAACTCAGCTTTCAGATAGTATGAATTTTATTGTAACTTAAATAAAAATACAACAGACAAATCTCAAATGCCGAATGAAGTAAGAAAATCAGCGAGAAAAAAGTATTCATACAGAATTTTGTTTGTATGTGAATCAGTCATATTTATAGTAATTAATATTTTGTAGGATATCCGTTATTATCAATAATCGCTTGTAATCGCCTGGGCATAGATTCAGTTAAATTATTTATTACATTTCTCTCCATTTTTTGCCATTCCTCTTGCAAAGTATTTGTTAAATCATTTTTATTTGAAATTTTATATTTTTGCTAACGATGTTTCAATTCTTGCCATATATGCTCAATTGGATTTATGTCCGGTGATTGCGGAGGAGTTTCCAGAACGTGAGGGGTATTGTATAAAAGCCATTCTCTAATTAAATGAGTCTTGTGGATGGGAGCGTTATCTTGCTGAAAACAGTAATTATCAGAAAAACCTAATTTCCGTGCACTGTCTTTCAAATTTGATTTTAAAATATCTAAATATTTATATTGGTCTATTATTCCATCAATGAGATGCAAGTTTCCCAGGCCATTTGCGGCCATACAGCCCCATACCATAAGGCTACTTCCACTATGTTTGTCTGTAGGTCTAATATTTTTGGGCCTTAAAGATTCTCCCTTTCTTCTGTAAACTAATTTTCGTCCATCTGAACCCCAAGTATTAAACTTGCTCTCGTCTGAAAAAATAACTTGCTTCCAAAAATCTAACGATTTATTTATGTAAATTTTTGCGAAATTAAGTCTTTTTTCTCTATTCACCTTATTGACGTAGGGTTTTTTCCTCGCTACTCGTGCGAAATACCCTGATTCTTTAAGTTTGTTTGATATCGTTTTTGGATAAATTTTGTTACCAGTTCTTGCTTCTAATTCTGCTACGATTTTAGGTGCACTTTAAAATGGATTTTCTTTTATTTTCTTTGTAATAAATCTTTCATCCCTTTCAGTTAACTTACTCGGTCTTCCGGAACGACGCATATTTTCAATTAATCCTGTATTTTTGTACTTATTAACTATATATTGTACACTAGCATGACTCCTTTTTACCATTTCATCAATCTCGCGAAGTGATTTCCCACTTTTCTATAATTCAATTACAATTTTTCTTTCCTCTATTGTAGTTTCCTTATTTTTAGCACTCATTATGATACAAACTATGATTCTTTAACACACCACGCTAACAATTGACGAAATGCTATGAAACAAAAGAAACAGAAATAAAAGAAAGACGAGATTCTCCCAAGATTTTGAGTTTTATTGGTATATTTCGCCAATAAATATCACGTATGAATACTTTTTTTCGCTGATTTTCTTACTTCATTCAATATTTGAGATTTGTCTGTTGTATTTTTATTTAAATCATAATCAAATTCATACTATCTGTAAGCTGAATTAATTTCCCAACTGCATATGTGCCTTTCATAGCTAAGTAGCCTTCTATAATCAGAGTTATTATTGTTTAAACTGAATGTATTGCGGTGTATGGATACTTTTTTCGGTAACTGTACATATAGACAGAATTTATTGTTGTAGTAGCAATCTTTTTGTAATAAAATCTCGAAAACTAAGGCCGAGCGGCGATTAATATGTATGGGAAAAAGTTGTTCAAAATGTTGATTTCTACAACATATTAAAAAACCGTCGAAATCGGTGAGACCCTCTCTTTTCTAAATAATTACCAAAAAAATTTTCGAAGTTTGTTTTCCCTTATGGTATCTTACACCTTACATAGGTCGGAAAGTAAAAATGCTGGGCAGTCGAGACTTGGAATCGTATGCCGATTATCGCGAGTTCGTATTTCAGCTGTTTTTCTTTTACAAGAGCAAGAAGGAAAGGCTCACACTAGCGTTCTTTATCGTTTTCCCGAAATTGTGCGAAGTGCCAAGCTCACGTACAGGTGACTCGTGCGGTAGTATATGCCTGCTATCCCCACCGCTCTGTTAGATGCTAAGGAAGTTCGTCGTTACTACTGTCGATTTCGATGCACTCAATTATGCCCGATCTGGCCACACTGTCGTGGCGTGCTACCAGTGCGAGGTTATTCGGCGCGTGTGCAGTGTTGTAGCGTACCACCGCACCGAACAAAGATCGCGTTGTGCGTGCTAAATACTCTATGTGTTTCAATAATTAAAATCGTTAACCCATTGTCGGTGGTGTACCGCTTCTCATTGGGGTGACACAGCACTCTGCATTCTTGACGCTCTCCTCCCTAGGCCACAGCTTTATCGTGTGGATACAAGAGTTGGATCAACAAGTTGTCGACGTGAGGTTACAGGCGTTCCAGCCCCACGTTGGACGCCACAGATCCACGCCCCGGCAGTACTACCTGAAGCTCTTTCGCTAGGCCACCACGCTGCCCCGGAAGCGGAATAAACCAAGTAAGTCTAAAGAAATTTCTCTTTATCAATGCCGATAGAGTCACGACGTAACAGTTTTTATCATTTAACTGCTTCGCGACCACGGACGAGATATCTCGCGTGTATTATTTACCAAGATAGGAATTCTGGTTTGAAGAAAAATCAATTTACAAAACATCTTAGTAAATAGTAAATGACACATGTCGTTTTTAAGAACAGTTTCGCTTATTTTTCCTGTACTTGATGCAATTCAAAGCATGGAGTAACAGATAATGCAACATTACAATTTTGACAATGAGAAGTAGTTTCTTTGCGTAAACCATATTTTGGTAATTATTTAGAAAAGGAGTGGCGGTTCTAGCCGATTTCGATGATTTTTTGAATATGTATAGAAATCAACATTGTAAACGACTTATTCCCATACATATAATCGCCGCTCGGCCGTAGTTTCCTATATTTTCCCTCAAAAAGATCGCTGCTACTACAATGAATTCTGTCGATACGTGCGTGGCTGCGGCAGTGTATGTGTAAGCGTTAAATCACGGATTGTTTATTGTTTCTATTGGTGAATACTGTAAGGGCGCGACCGTAGTTCACAAAGCTCCGTAAGCGGAGCTTAAGCTTTACTCCAAACAAAGGTGTTTCTAAAAAGTGCAGTAATGTTTTTGTCGCTAAATAGTGTATTGGAATTCACAAATTCAACACATCAATGAATAACACTAAGTTTTTTTTATTATCATGTGTATTTATTCATTAAATGTATCATGTTTTAAAATTGGTGAGCTCAAATTTACGAATCCACATATAATGATAAATATTTGTTCATCCTTCTCAACTAAGCCTGAAGGCATTCGGTAACTTAAAACTTTAAATGTTTTGGGCCTCTGATTAGATCGTTCATTCTGCACTCGATCTTTGTTTTTTCCCCCAAGAAAGGAGGACAAATCAATTTTATGTCATTGTCTTTACACAATTTATCAACTGTAAATCCCGTATCAACCATGATAGCGTCATTTTTTTTTAAATAATTAATAATGTTACTTTGTTAAAAAATTACATTATCGGAAGTTCTACCACCATACATGTTACTTATAAAACATATAAGGCCACCAGGAGTCACTCCGGTCATGTACTCAATACTATATCTATGTTTACACTGTGAATAAGTTGATATTTGGCAACATAAATTTTTAGGTTTTTGTATAAATATTTCTGTGCAGTCTAATACAACCCTCACAACTTTGAAATTATTGAAACAAATTGGAATATTCTTAGAAATTTCATCCTTATTAGGAAAATAAATTGCTTCTTCTAAGCAGTCGTATAAAATGTCAATGGTGTTTAAAACAATTTGTCTACAACTGGCAATTGAATATCACGTAAATAATACTTTTAGAATTGAATATGAAATATTGTGTTTTAATTTCATTAATGTCATTATAATTTTTATATAATGTTGTGGATATGCTAATTTTATTACTTCTATTATAGTATTTAAAAGTTCAAAATTTATCTCAGAAAATCTAATTAAATTTTCATCCGATGAAATAGTGTCTATAAAATCGGTTATTAACTCTTCACTTTTTACTTGCACACCAACATCTACCAATTTTCTAATACTTTCAGCTGTTTCAATATTTTCATTCTGCCTTATACTATAAATGGATGGAACAGATATATTAACATGAACATCGTTTAAGACACAATATGCTTTAATTGTCTTCTTTTCTCTTTGAAGACGACGATTTCTTCTTTCATCACTTCCTTTTTCTTTTACTGTGTCATGTGTTGTTCTTGCCTGCCCTTCCGCTAAGTTTAGATCAAACCGAGTACCCTTCGTCGTGGACCACTTCCCACTAACGGCATTAGCGGGAATTAAATTCTCCAGTGAGCAAACTGCCTCACTGGATCCCGAGAAATATGCTAACCAAGTCAAACCAATAAGCACTGTGCTTCTAGGGCTTATGAAGAAAAGTATCACGGTCCCCAACCATATTGAAACGGTCCTCATGTTAGGATTGGTGAAGAATGCAATCAGTCGGTCAAACAAACCTTTCAAAAGAGGTCTGCGTTGCAACGAACATGCACACCACTTGTCCTTATAGGACATGCTACCTTTAGTGCTAGGTCCCTTGCCACCGCAACAAGTCGAAAAGGTCCAGATGTTTCGAGAAACGTAATCTTTCCCCTCTATAAGAAAGACTGTGTTGTCACGGAAGATAGTTATATCTTCGACGGTTATTGCTTTCCTCGGCATGATGTCATCAAACGCCCTTAAGTCCCACAGACTAGCCGCAAAGGGTGTCAAACAGCTCAGACACAATGGTTGGTTGGTTGCGGATTCGAACGATTCCTCAAAAGAGAAACATCCCCTTGAACAACTAACTATAGTGCCATAGGTAGTAACATGATATGTATTATCTGAGCCCCTGAACTTTCTAAAACCTAAGCCACACATCCTAGCTGGCTGGTTGATATTAACTTTGACATTCTTAATGCAATTTGTATTGTGCAAATCGTAATCTGAACTAAGACCCTTGACACAACTGTCGCTACCGCCACCAGACAAATAGCCCCACTCTCGCCAGTGCTCTGTGTGATTACTGGGAGCTGCTTCAGTGTAATTAAAAAACTCTCCAGTATTCCTATCATGTGTATCATGCCCATGCGCAACTATACGATCCCACAATACCTTAGCATTTGCCAAAGCTGCAGTGCAATCACGCAAATTAGCAGTATCTACCGGTACTGGGCTGAATGCGGTATTCTGAGTCTTTAACAATTTCACCATTCTTTTATACTCTGATCTACAGTTGGCAATGCGCGACATTGTGTCTTTAATTTCCATTATGTTGTTCTCACAAATGCGCCTAATTTCTTCCAATCTTTTAGCTTCCATCGCCGGAATTTTGCAAAAGTCAAATGCTTTTGCAAATTCTGTCCACTTGAGCAGCATTTCCGTCAACCTAGCATACGTAACCAAATCAACAGCTTTCTCCCTTTTAGCCTCGACATGTGTTAAAGAGGTCGCCTGTCTCAGTTGCTTAAGCAGCGGATTATTTGCATTCAGTCCAACACCGTCTAAGGAGCACAACGCTTTAACCGAGGGTGTAACGGCTCCCCCAGTTACGTCGACCAACAAGAACAAACACACCAACCCAATCAAACTACTAGCCTTTTCGGTGATGAGTTGCACCATTGTCTTCTCCTTCTTGACAGCCCTCTTCTTACAGCAAAGGATTGGCGGCGGTGCATTCCCTGCCCTTGCTAACATTTGCCGTTGCTCAACAACTTGGCGGCGAGCAGTCGCCGCCAATTCTTTCAGCTTATCGGCATCAGCCTGCATCTCTGCTGCCACTTCCACCGCGCTTGCGTGGGCGCGAATGGCCTTCCTTTCCTGGTTCGCCAAAGCACTCGTCCTAATCGTATCGCAATAACTATATGTTGTTAGAGACTATTGACTATCTATATCTATAATTGATAATACGGTGTTTAATGCTAGTTATGAAAGTGGTCCAAGTCATATATTTCTTGTTTCGAGATATTTAATGAATTGCATTTAAATAAGTTAAGAAATATTTTTATTTTATGCAACATTTTAATTTAGAATTTTGTGTGAATTTCATTAGAAAATGTTGTTTTTAAAATTGGAATTGACTTGGACCATTTTTAAAATTAACTGAATGTCATATGTTTAAATATCGCGTGAGTCCGAGACGGAGAAACTCGGCCGCGATGCCCGTATCTATATTGAATTCGCGTAATTCTAGATGGTTGTGCTGACGTGGAAATTTTCCATCGTTCAGTTTCGTATACCGCGGCTATTTACGTGTTTTTTCCAGTTAGCTTCACGGGAATTCTCGAGTTTTGAGAGAAATTCTAGGAATTGTGTTGCTAGCGACGAGAAAGAGAGAGAAACGAGATCTATCGAAGAAAGATCGATAGACGAAACGCGGCAGCGCCGCGCCGTGGCCACGCAGCGAGGAGCTGCCCGGGGCCCAGCAGCGCGATGCATCGCTAACCAGTGCTGCGCCTGCGCGACGGAGCCAGCCGGGGCCGTGGCTGCTTGCAGATCGTCACGCTTCAGTACTGAGCCGTCAGTGATCCAGAGCAGATCTATTTACGATCTCGCTCCGGTTTGCAATCGAAGCTCAGAAGAGTGTGAGCTAAGCTCGCTCTTAAGTAGAGATAGCAAGTGGACAGCGATCACCCGCGCGCGCCGTCGTCAACGTACATGCGACGGCGTGGCGCGAGCGAGGGCAGCTGATGACCTGTATGGAGCATACCGCGTGTCGCGGGTTGCTCTGCAGGTCGCCATCAAACGGGCCAAGACCCGGGCATGGAAGGAGCTCCTCCAGACCCTTGATGACGATCCATGGGGGCGCCCATATAAGGTGGTGCTGAATAAGCTCCGCCCGTGGGCGCCCCCCGTCACCGAGGGTCTTGACCCCCGGCTGCTGGAGGACGTGGTCAATACACTCTTCCCAATTGGGGAGAGGGGACCGCGTCCTCCGGCGGCGGCGGCTGTCCCAGTGGAGTGGACGGCCGAGCTGGGGGTCACGCAGGAGGAGCTGGCAGCGGCCATCAGACGGCTCGGGGTTCGTAACACGGCCCCGGGTCCGGATGGTGTGCCCGGCCGGGTTTGGGTCTTGACCCAGGGCGTCCTTGGGGCCGACCTAAGGCGGTTGTTCGACCGCTGCCTGAGGGACGGGCGATTCCCCCCCAGTTGGAAGGTGGCGAGGATGGTCCTCCTCCGGAAGGAGGGTCGGCCCGCGGAGTCTCCCTCCGCATACCGGCCCATTTGTCTCCTCGACGAGGTGGGCAAGCTCTTCGAGCGTGTGATTGCTGCCCGCCTCGTCGAGCACCTGTCGCGGGGTGATCCCGGTCTGGCCGACTGCCAGTTCGGTTTCCGGGGGGGCCGATCGACTATCGACGCGATAGGTCGTGTGAGGGCCCTCTCGGGGGCGGCCGTCTCCCGGGGAGGGGTGGCATTGGCAGTATCCTTGGATATTGCCAATGCCTTTAACACCCTCCCCTGGGAAGAGATAAGGAGGGGACTCGAATATCATCGAGTCCCCCCTTGTCTCAGGGCGGTCGTCGGGGATTATCTCCGCGGCAGGTGGATCGAGTATCCGGGCCGGGATGGTGATATGCGGAGGGAGGTGTACTGCGGTGTTCCGCAGGGGTCGGTCCTCGGGCCACTCCTGTGGAACATCGCGTACGACTCGGTGTTGCGGGCCGGCCTCCCCGACGGCGTCAGCACGGTGTGTTATGCGGATGACACACTGGTGCTGGCCGTCGGGGCGCACTGGGGGAGGGCCATGCGTCGCGCGGAGGAGGGGTCGCAACGCGTCGTCGACCGGATCAGGGGGATGGGGATGACGGTGGCGGTCCATAAGACCGAGGTGATTGCGTTTCATTCACCTCGGCAGGATCCGCCACCCCCTCTGATCCGGGTGGGTGGGGCTGACATCGAGGTGAAGCCCCAGATCAGGTATCTAGGGCTGATCCTCGATAGCCACTGGCGTTTCGAGGAGCATTTCCGCTGCCTGGTCCCCCGGTTGGAAAGGATGGTTGCGGCTCTGGGCCGGATCCTGCCCAACCTGGGGGGCCCGGCGGGCCGAGTTCGTCGCCTCTATGTGGCAATGGTCCAGTCGGTGGCCCTATACGGGGCCCCCGTCTGGGCGGACGACCTGGCTGCCTCCCGGCGCAGCATGACTATGCTGCGTCGGGTGCAGAGGCGCATGGCGCTCAGGGTCGTCCGCGGGTATCGGACCATGTCACATGAGGCGGCGACGGTTTTAGCGGGGATGCCGCCCATGGACCTGCTCGCGCGGTCGCACGCGGTGATGTACCGGCACCGCGTCGACCGAAGCGGGGGTGGGGGCGGTCCCGGGCGGGCAGGAACCTGCGTGGGGCGATTTGAAGCGCCAGGCCCGGCAGTCCGTGTTGCTCGCGTGGCAGGAGCGGCTGGCTCTGCCAACCGCGGGGCACCGGACTGTCGAGGCTGTTCGGCCACTCCTGAAGGAGTGGCTGGACAGAGGTCATGGCAGCCTCACCTACCGGCTGGCACAGGTATTTTCCGGGCATGGCAGCTTCGGAAGATACCTGTGCCGGATAGGGAAGGAGCCGACGGCGCGTTGCTGCCACTGCGACGCTGAGCAGGACACGGCTGATCATACCCTGGAGGTATGCCCCGCGTGGGAGGGGGAGCGCCGTGTCCTGGTCGGCGTCGTCGGGCGGGATGTCTCGCTGCCGGGCGTGGTGCGCGCCATGCTCGGCAGCGAGGAGAAGTGGAGGGCCGTGGCCTCCTTCTGCGAGAACGTAATGTTGCAGAAGGAGGCCGCGGGGAGGGAGCGCGACCTTCAGCGGCGCGCTGAAGCTCGCGCTCGTGCGGTGGCCCGAGGTCGTCGCCCGGTCGCGAGGCGTCGCGGGCGGCCGCCTCGGCGTGGCGGATGACCTAGGCTGGGAGGGGGGTCCTGAGGGGACCCTCCTCCCGCCAGGCGGCGCCGGGTCGGACCGGTTGGGGGTAGGAGTGCCTCCCCCTACCGGTCCGACGCAAGGGGAGGCACCCTCGGCGGTCTGGTGCGGCCATGAACGCCCGGCCGCCGAGGGGTGGAAACGGGGTCGCGGGCGGTTGCGAGTTGGGGCTCGCAGCCGCCACTAAGCGCGGCCCCGGGACGGATAGCGGCGGGATGGAGTGGCCCCGTCCCGCCGCTATGAGGCAGTGTGTCTACTGGGGGGACCGATTGTCCCCCCGGGGGATGGGCGCGAAAGCGCGGGCACGGGGAGGATACCGGAAGAATGCTTCGAGCGATTCCCGGTATCCTCCCAAAGCGTGCCGAAGGGTCACCGTGGTGTTTTTAGTGGGTAGGTCCCGCGCCTGTCGTTGTACGGGCGCGGGGAATCCCACACACCCCTCCCACCTCTCCCCAAGGAGGTGGGAGGGAGTCTTTCGAAGATTTTCCCCGCGACAGAAAAAAAAAAAAAAAAAAAAGTGGACAGCGATAATAATTTATTGGAAAATCTCGTCATCGTGACTTGAGATTTTCCCAGAGATAGGACAATCTGCCTGTTGTTGTAGCGATCGCACGGCACGCCGGGTGTGAAGCGATCGTAGACGCAGGAGTGTGATTGAACGTTGCCGGTCGTGGATGCGACTGCGACGTTGGAGACTCGGTGTCGATCGCCTTGAGTCTTCTTCCAATTATCCGGTTAGAGCTACTGGAAGGCTGATACTGATATACTAGTATCGCCTGGTGGTAGTTCACCGTTGGTAGAAGTCGTACGAAACCCACTGGAGCCACCCGTCCTGTGTACCGTAGAGAGTACACCGACCGGTGGGGTGGAAAGTTTCACCGACCAGTCTGGAGCTATACGGCGTAGGAGCAACCGGAAGGTAGATATTCAGGAAGGATATCACCTCGTGGTGCTCTCCGTGCATCGGGCTTCTGAGAACCCGTTCCAATATACCGTCGTGAGGGGACAATAAGTAGAGCCTAAGCGTACGGTGGAGCAAAGGGTTCGAAGAGCCTTCCTCCCACCTCTACACCTACTACCAGCTGTGACTCGACCACACTGGGCTGTAAAAGTAGGGTGGATAGGTTAGCAGGGGAATTTCGTCCTAATCTGGCGAGCCGCAGGCCAGTTCCTCGGACTATAGGAGCCGCCGTCGAGGTCGCTACGGCTGGCTGTCGGGCATTCCTGGTTGAAAGGAATCGCTGGCTAGGCAGCTGCGTAGGCAGGCCGCAGGTCGCTCCTGAGGAGCAGCTGACAAGGGAGCCGAACCAGGACAAGACGTCCTCTTGCGTAGGTGGTGTCCAGACGCCACTCGCACGGTGAGCGTGCTCGCGGGATATAGCCTCTTGGAGCCTTACAACCTCCATTTGGTTTCCCGTCCGTGGCATTGCGAGAGTGAACCCGGTAGATCGGAGGAGATCTTTATCTACCCGGTTGTGCACGTCGGTGAGATCGTAAGAAACGAATCTCATCGACCAGAAAGAATATACAGTCCACTGGTCAGAGCGCTAAATTGCCAGCCAGCTCTCCCCTCCAAACACACTAGACTGTCGCTGGAGCGCGAGATAAGCAGCTGACGCGCGCGTTAACGTGTAAGCTGTCCGCAAAATATTCATACTTTGCTGTACAATTGTGTTACAGAAGGCCTCCACCCAGATAAATCAATTGGGAGAGAAAAGAGGAAACCGGCCGAAAATACCGAGCCGGGTATTCCATAACTTTTTTCGTTTTCCATTATATTTATTTTCACATTTTTAATTTTGTAACAGATTATATTTTGTAAAATAAATTTAATTTTTTGTAAAAGTTGTAACTGTTTCTCTACCTGTCTGTTCCCTCATCCGGACCCACGTTAAAGTCCCTTAGTACTTTAACATCATATAAATTAGTTAAACCAATAAAAAACTACAAGTTTTCTTAGAAACAATAATTTTGATAAAATAATTCATGAACATTTATTAATTATTTTTAAAAGGTAATCCATTTTTATCATTTTAGGCTTTTATCACTATGAGTTTTTAAGATTGTTAAAATGTTCCTGAAAAACTGGAGAAAAACTGTATGGAAATAAACACATAACATCTTTATGTTTTTCTTCTGTTGCTGCTTTAGTGGTGGTGTAGAATGAAAGTAATTTAATATTTCCGTATATTTTTGGTCTTTCTCTTTTAGGCGAAAGATTCAACATGTTGTGGGCTTTATTTAAATTTTTTCTTCAGTTATAAATGCGAGAGGCTATTATATTTCTTTTCTTTTCTACTTTTTCATTTTTGCATTATTCTTTAAATATATATATACATACACATACAAAACTAATCAAACACGTGTTGCTTATTCGAACCCGAATTCGAAGCTGACGCTTACAGACAAATATTTCAGAAGTGGGATTCTGGGCACCAACGGTTTCATTCTTTGTTGTATTCTCGGGCTTATCCACTTTACCTATTGAGACTGTTTCTCTCTTTTCTTTTCTTTCCTTTCCTTTCTGTTCTTGCGCGGGATTGGCTCTTCAGGAATAGGCTTAATGCCCTTCCTTTTGGCTCCTCTATCCGTTTTACTCTTATCATGAGAGCTCTTTTCCTGCCTAGGTATACGGTTGAAAGTCATTCCTCCGAATTCGAACGTTTCCTCATCTCATCAAAGGTTAACACATTGCATAATCGCACCGCCCTATCGCCGTTTTTGGCGTTGACCACGTTCATCGGCAACACGTCCAGGTAAGACGTCCTTAAAAAAAGTCATTAACATCGACCTTGATTCTGGTCTCTGGCAAAATCGCCATCCTGCCATCACCCACGAACTTGTATCCCCTGGAGAGATCTTCTCCTATGCTTTTAACTTTCGTGTCAATATTATATAAGTGTTTTTCATCACTTCCATGTACGCTATAAAAGTTCGCTCGTACGACCCGGTTGCCCTTCTCCCGCCAACAATAGACAGTCGAGAGATATATCTTGTCGAACTGCGCCATTCCGAAGAATAACTATATCACCAAGCTTAGGTTTTTTTAGTTTTGTATGTATATATATATATTCGGCCACCCCTGGGAAAAATTTTAATGAGGGATTTTAGAGGCCAAAATAAGACGAAAATCAAGAATACCAATTTGTCGATGGAGGCTTCGTTAAAAAATTATTGTTAGAATCTGAGGGTTCTAACCGGGGTCTGAACGAGGGAAATAGCAGGGAAAGTTAATTGATAAGTTTTATTATTTATTTTTTCGCTTGTCGCGCTGCGACAAGCCGTTTATTAAAAAAAAATAAAAACTTTTTGAAAAATACAAAAATAAAAAATAAAAAAATATAAAAAAATATAAAAAAATATAAATATATTTTTTCTATGGCCGGAGGGGTGGCCTCACCGACGTTGCCCCGGGTTTGCTGGACATTCTACGAGTGCTTCATTTTACGAATATCTAAATGAGGACTCAAGTATTTTCAACCGGGAGGTGGCTCTTATATTATGTTGGGTAACTTAAAATATGTTCTTTTACAGCTTTTATCTTAATTTCATCTGTTTTTCGCGAAAATCCAGGCATCTTCCCACGACGATTAGTTCCAGGTGTTTTAGCATTCAGAGCGCGAGTTGACCGTGCTACAGAAATTAAAAATGTATCTAAAAAAAACTTTCTGCAGACCGACACTTTTGAATTATTATTTCTTGACAGAAAATGTTTGTAACTGCATTTCCTCATAGGTCTTTAAAAAGTTCTAGACCTCCTTTGCTTTATTAATCGTTGATGAACTGTAGTACATAGATATAGATTCTGAGTTTCAAAATCTCTTAGTTTCCAGACATGATCAAAAATAGATTTTCTTTCATTATATTCTAGGCGATCTAAACATTTTTTTCAGCAAAAGCAATCTTTATTGCTTGATTATCAATTTGTCGGATTATTGTATAGTTCAGACTCGAGTTGGGACTCGAGGCTGCTCGTGTTGTGTCTCTCGCACAGGAATGCGCTGACCTTGCGTCTAGGCGCGAAGTCGCTGCGGCCGTATGCGCGGTATCGCTCCGATATGACTTGGCTCGCTTAAGATATTACGCCTGAATAATACAATACAGTGCCTATCATAAATATACCAACCACTTAACATGTAAGGAATTTAATCTTTTGGAAATTAATTGAAATAGAATAGTAGTAAATGACGGAAATATTGTTTAATCAATGTTTCATAAGTATACCAACTGTAAAGGAAACTCATTTTATTTTAAATTTTATGTACGAGAACAAAAATTTAATAATTTATAACATTCCCACCACTATGAATTACATGAAAAATTCGATTTTACATACTTATAATAAAGCTTTTTATAATATTTTTATCTATATTATTTCAGGTTTCATATTTGTGTAATCCATACTGTTTCGAGAAATATTTTACTTTCTTTCGTATGTTGGAAGTTTCGTCTCCGACGGTTCTGGGGTAGTGCCGTGGGGTTCATCACAGTCCTCTTACCAAAAGGCAAAGCCTTTCCTGCTACACGGCCAGATCCTTCTAGAAAACCCTTATCGCTTTCCACGTGCCACGCAGCACCATGGCTTCGGTTCATCGGCCACGCACACGGTACCTTTGATGATCGGCGATCGGGCGGGCTCTCTATCGCCGACCCATAAACGAAACATCCGGTTAAATACCGGACCCAAACAGGGAGACGGGCAGTCTTGTACACCAGACCACAGGGTCACATTGTCATCCCGGACATACATGGTAAACCTATACCAGTTTGTACGAAAATTCTAATAAACGATCCAATAAATGTAATTCGGAGTTACCTCGACGACAGGCACTGCCGAAAATTGCGTCTCCACTGTGTCGGCATTTGTCATCTAGCACGGCCGATCGGCACCCTAAGTACTTCTCGGCAAAGCCAAACACTCTAAAGAGCTGCATCGTCTCGGATAGCATGGCATGAAAAGCCGAACGGCACGATGTCGGTAACCATCAAAAGAGATTATGCCAAGACCGGCAATTAACTTTTGTTGCTTCTGTATTCCTAAAAAACAAACAAAACAAATGCAGAGTGCATAACTCAAGTAGTCTGTTAATTCATGTAAATTTCGTTCCAAAACCATCATGGAGATACAAAGATACAATTTTATTAGAAAAATGAAGGTGATCTTAATTCTTTATTGAATAAAAAACTTTTTGCCAATTTTTTCGTTTACCATTTCTTGTCACATAATTACCGAGTAACTTTTATTGGAAAATTTTGTTGTCAGTTTATCAAGAATGCTTGAAAAAATCGAATTAACCACTCGAGTACGTAGAATATAGGGTTAAAGAATAAAAAATTAACACTTGTTTCAATTGCTTCATTAAATATATTTTTTAAATCAATTATACATATATTATGTTATGCCTACATCTGAATCAGCGTCAGTATTCGTATCTGATTGAAGACGCGATTCATCTATTATTATACAGGGTGAGGCATATGAACTGGTCCCCATCATTTTCCAGCCCTTTTCGATGAACTGACAAAAAAATGTTTCCTATTGAAGCTAATCAGTATCTAACCGATAAGAACTTGCAGTTGCTTAAATTCAAAAACAAATTAATTTCTGACCTGACCAAATTATGCCCTGATCATAGTCTAAGGACCTTAGCTACTCGTACTTTTGTCAATTCCCTTGTGTCGGAAGCTGAAACATGTAAACATTGACACCTATTCGAGTTATCGACCTCGCTATATCGTAATTTTTAAGGGAGATTCTAGAGGCCTTAATAAGACGAAAATCAAGAATATCTATTGCTTGACTGAAGCTTCCTTAAAAAATTATTAAAAAATTAAATCAAAACATTTCAGATCGTTCTAAGAAAATTATTTTCGGTTGCAGGAGTCGATTACAATCTTTTTTGGTCATTACACATACCCCCGAGATCCTACGCATATTCAAGAGAAAAAATTCCTTAACGAAAATCTCTAATGTGAAGCCAGTAATGCTTCCCTGTAATTTCATGCATGCGTGTCTTTAAAACGTCATAACTCCTGAACGGATTGGACGATTTTAATTTTTCAAATTGCAAACTACGCGTATTTTAATGAAAAATATGTGAAAATTCCAAAAATATTCGAAAAGTTATTCCTTAACTCCGCAAAATGAGAAAAACCCCATAAAAATGGTCCAATTTTCAAATGTTCATAACTCCTACAATAGTGAATATATTTCATTGAAATTTTTTTCTGATGTAGAGCCCATGGGTATCTACAAAAAAAAGTATTAGACAACTTTTCTGTAGGGAGTGAAACAAAATTATTAAATATAAAAACGAATTTTTAAGAAAAATGAACAAGGGTAGGTGCCTAAATTTTTCGGTGAAATTGAAAAGTTTCAAATCGTTCTGAAAAAATGATTTTCGGTTGCAGGGGTTAATTAAAATCATTTTTTGTGAATAGACATTGTCGCGTTGCGAGCCCTCCGTTATGACCGCCAACCAACAAAAATCCCAAACTCGGAAATAGCCTTTTACAACCTTCATATACCAAAATTTGTTCGTTCCTACCATCGTATCAGATGTTAAGCAGTTGCGCGTCAAGCCCGTTACGAGCATTTTTTCCAGCAGTTAGGATACAATAGCACTTCCGCGGGACCATCGACACATCCCAAAACCGAAATTTTTGGTAACACCCAGTAGTATGTATAGGGGGATTCTAACCCATGGGGCAATTGGGGGGGGGAACGTTGGCGTGGGGGGGGGGGGGACTAGGGGCGGAATCCGCACGCCGGGGGGCCGGAGGGGGGTAGATAATTATTACCTACGGTGGGTAATTAGTATCTATGGTTGGTAATTAGTATCTACGATCGGTAATTGGTATTAACGGTTGGTAATTGCCAGAGGTGCGTTGCAGTCGAGAATCAACCTGGTTTCGGTCAATATTTTAGAGGATAACACCGATTAGGTATGGGTTAGGTCTGAGAGAAAGAGGAAGATGGGTAAGTAAATGGAGAAATAATAGGAATCCTACTTATATATGTCAGTTTTTTCAAGCGTTCCGATTTGACATCGCACAGTATCGCGCGACTACGCGTAATTTGACTCCTCTGGAGCAGCCGTGCCGGATAGTGTTATTTGACGACGCGAAGATGCACGAACGAAATACAAAACTTTGGAAACGTCGAATCTTAAAATTATGTGAGGAGAGAAGGAGGAGGATAGGATGGGTAAATAAAAATGGAGAAAAGAGTATATGTTTTAAGAAATATATATATTGTTACAAAAAAAACAAAAAAATTAAATATAATGTAAATATAATAATATACGAGCGCGCCGTACAGTTTAACATTTGCTGCGAGCAGCATCGACAATATCGTTCATGGCACATGCCAACAGTTTGCCAGCATCGAAATATAAAAGCTGCGAATACATGTGGTCGACACAATGCTCGAGATTAAATAAAAACCTCATAGTTTCTAATTTGAAATATAAAGACTTATTATGTAGTGACATCTTCATAATTCGCGAATTATACATTATACGAAAATCTACCACCAATTCACCAATCCATAGCGGTGCCGATCCATAAAATTCTGTATTTCTTTCGATGTCTGCACGTTTTTCCATTAGCGTTTTCCATGTTGGAAGATGCAACAACAATTGATTTCCGCGATTGTCGCCAAGAACAATTTCCACCAGTGGTATAGATTGCATGCTGATTCCAATTTCCAGATATTTATACGATCCAGGCGTTGGCGCATATCTTCTAACCATGATACGTGATGGTTGACGCCATCTAAGAGTCCGATCATGAAAATTACCGTTTATCAGGAAAACACTAATAAATAATGATGATAACGTATAAAAATGAAATCTTACGTGGTAGTCCTTAGGATAGCTCCGCCAATACAATTGCAACGCATTCGTCACAATTGATGACCCGCTGGATTTCGACGATGCTCCTCCTACAATAGCAGCACTTTCCCCCTATTAATTCAATCACCGGTTTGTGGAGGTATAAGCGCTCCTCGGTATTCGGGATGAACTCCGCACAGGTACCGCATATCTCGTACTCGTCGTCCAAGGTGTTGTAGAATGTCATTTTGACACAAGTCGTTCTATTGAAGTGGCATCGTATTTTTCGTAACTGTCGACTCTTCTGGCTGTAGGCGAGTTGTTTGTAATCAATGCACATGGTGGTTTTTTTTAGAGAATATGAGGATCGTTTCTGCAGTCGTTCCCTTTTTATATGGGGTGCTTTCCCCTCCTTAACAACATCATGCCGTTGTAACACGGTGATGACATCTTCCTCTGTCTCTCCTCATTAATTTCTATCGACACAGCATAATTCCTTCTGTGATTCTCAACTGCGACGCGTTTGACTTCCACAGGTATCATATTTCATTCTTGTGTTATTCACACTGCTTCATGATCGAACTCTTAGATCGTTTCAACTATTACATATCATGGTTAGAAGATATGCGCTAATGCCTGGATCGTATAAATATCTGGAAATTGGAATCAGCATGGAATCTATACCACTGGTGGAAATTGTTCTTGGCGACAATCGTGGGAATCAATTGTTGTTGCATCTTCCAACATGGAAAACGCTAATGGAAAAACGTGCAGACATCGAAAGAAATGCAGAATTTTATGGATCGGCACCGCTATGGATTGGTGAATTGGTGGTAGATTTTTGTATAATATATAATTCGCGAATTATGAAGGTGTCACTACATAATATGTCTTTATATTTCAAATTAGAAACTATGAGGTTTTTATTTAATCTTGAGTATTGTGTCGACCACATGTATTCGCAGCTTCTCGAAAATACACATCTTGTCCACAAGAAAATTTTCAAATTTTTGACACCGTGTTACAACGGCATGATGTCATTTGTGAAACTACAGCAAGCTTTGCAAAGTAGGATACCTTTGTTCTTCATGTTCTTCGAAATCTTCGCTGACCATCCCAATTCTTCCATGCATGTGTCATTGGCTGAGCCGAGCCAGTTCCCCTTCTTCTTTAGACCCATCATTCGACTAGTCCATATGACTTTAACATGTAGGATACCACTTTTGAATGTGTATGGTACCACTTTTATTTCATTCGTGCGTTACTCACACTGCTTCATGATCGAACTCTTAAATCCATTCAACTATTACGTATCATGGTTAGAAGATATGCGCTAACGCCTGGATCGTATAAATATCTGGAAATTGGAATCAGCATGGAATCTATACCACAGGTGGAAATTGTTCTTGGCGACAATCGTGGGAATCAATTGTTGTTGCATCTTCCAACATGGAAAACGCTAATGGAAAAACGTGCAGACATCGAAAGAAATGCAGAATTTTATGGATCGGCACCGCTATGGATTGGTGAATTGGTGGTAGATTTTTGTATAATGTATAATTCGCGAATTATGAAGATGTCACTACATAATAAGTCTTTATATTTCAAATTAGAAACTATGAGGTTTTTATTTAATCTTGAGCATTGTGTCGACCACATGTATTTGCAGCTTTTCGAAAATACGCATCTTGTCCATAGGAAATTTTCAAATCTTGTCACCGTGTTACAACGACATGATGTCGTTGGTGAAACTGTAGATCCGTATCACATCGCTAAAATTATACGCGACAGCGAATATTTCGATGATGAATCGCTTGTCGATTGCGAACTGTTGGCATGTGTCATGAACGATATTGTCGACGCTGCTCGCAGCAAATGTTAAATTGTACGGCGCGCTGGTATATTATTATATTTACATTATATTTAATTTTTTTGGTTTTTTTTGTAACAATATATATATTTCTTAAAACATATATTCTTTTCTCCATTTTTATTTACCCATCCTATCCTCCTCCTTCTCTCCTCACATAATTTTAAGATTCGACGTTTCCAAAGTATTGTATTTCGTTCGTGCATTCTTCGCGTCGTCAAATAACACTATCCCGCACGGCTGCTCCAGAGGAGCCAAATTACGCGTAATCGCGCGATACGCTGCGATGTTAAATCGGAACGCTTGACATATATAAGTAGGAATCCTATTATTTCTCCATTTACTTACCCATCTTCCTCTTTCTCTCCTCATCAATTTCTATCGACACAGCATAATTCTTTCTATGATTCTCGACTGCAACGCTATATTCTTATATGTAACAATATATAAGTAGGAATCCTATTATTTCTCCATTTACTTACCCATCTTCCTCTTTCTCTCAGACCTAACCCAGACCTAACCGGTGTTATCCTCTAAAATATTGACCGAAACCAGGTTGATTCTCGACTGCAACGCACCTCTGACAATTACCAACCGTTAATACCAATTACCGATCGTTGATACTAATTAACAACCATAGATACTAATTACCGACTGTTAATACTAATTACCCACCGTCGGTAATAATTATTCCCCCCCCCCCCGGCCTCCGACGGGCCCACAACGACCCCCCACTCCGACGTGCGCCCCCCCCCTCATTGCCCCCTGGGTTAGAATCCCGCTATACATACTACTACACCCAAACCACCCCTTCTTGTAGGGCTGGCCGTTCCCACCTTAAAATTTGTCACCAATCAGCATTTTTGTACATCAGTGACCGCCCTATGCGAATCATATAAAGAGCGAAGCTTACGCAGCAAACGAGACTTTAACAAGAAATTTTCGATGAAGTAAAAAGCAAACAGTATACATTTATTTCGAGTCACCACACTGTGACTCGAAAATACAGTCCACTATCATCGTAAAATAGTCACACAAAGTTAACTCAGCGTGTGACATACTTGTTTAACTTTCCGAACATCGTCGGAGCAAACACGTAGACGACAGACATACCCTCGAAATCTTGCGCATTTTCGAGAAAAAAATTCGGTACGGGCGAAACTTAAAACGTTAATAACTTTTTAACAAAGCCTCCGTCAACAAATTAGTATTCTGGATTTTCGCCTCATTTTGACCTCTAGAATCTCCCATTAAAATTTCATTCAGGGGTGGCCGAACATCCTGTATATGGGAGTTCGGGACTAAACTAATAACTCTTAAACTATTCAATTTTCGACCTAAAACATCTAATACTTTTTTCAAAAGGATACAAAAATGCATCGCTTTATGAAAAAAAACAAGCAATACAATTTTACTAAAAAAATCAAGGTGATCTTAATTTTTTATTGAATGAAAAAATTGTTATAATGAGAAAAATCAACATTTTTTACCAAAGAGATTTTGCGTTTCAGTATTAATCGAATGAGAAAGAAATAGTTTTGTCACGTAGCCGTGCATAGCAGTGGCCGTGCCGACGCACTGGAGACGCAGCTTTAGAATTCGTCGCGCCTCGAGTATCAACTACGTCGGGTCCAAGTTTGATGATAGACTTATGTTTCCGATATCGATACCTATGATACTCTTGAGAGTCAGGCCAAAGCCCCAAATGCATTGATCCAGACACGTCTCACCGATCGTAACTGCATCCTCTCTAATTTCTAAAAGGATTGTGGATATTTCTGGAGTTGTGTTTGATATAATAACAATTTTATTATTTACAATGACGATAATTATACTGGCTACTCTCTTCGTACGTGTTCGCTTTCTTTCTTATTTGTGCCGACTGACGTTCGTCGCTACTGCGCATAGTCTCCTGCGCAACATCGTACCATATATGCGTTCACAAACGCATCCTCTCTCGCATACTTCACACCATGCGTACTACACACAATATAAATGTATCATTTATGCCAACAATTTCCTAAGGCTATTCCTTGCACCAAGTGACCTCTGAGACACGTGTCTTAGTTTCAAAACGCATTTTTAAGCTAACATGCTGAAGCCTCTGGTCGCGAAAACCGCAATTATTTTTGCACCAACCTAACAACTCGATATAAATAAAGAGTTCACACTGAATGAAGCATATATCACGTGATATCTCATTTTTTTAATAAATGGACTTACACCACTTTTAAAATAATCTGTCCATATGGTCCTTCGAGTTAGATTCAGTGTTTGTGAACAATTGTGAGCAATAAATTGAATAAAATTTCTACACATTTGACTTCCGCGTAGTCGACGGTGATTTATTTGAGAGACGCTAAGCCCTGACAGAGTACTGGACTTGGAACGTCGTTGCGGAATCCACAACGAGGAAGTTGATCTGGGAAGCATTCACTGATCGCCTCCTTATCTATTCATCTAATACGTAAGTCCTTCTTGCATTTCTTGAATTGTGTTAACAGTATTAATTATGGACTCAATCTTGAAAACGCACATTTCGAATCGTACAAGGGTGAAGACCGCCTTGACTCGTTTTAAGGAATTTTTCAAAACATATGACCGATCAATATCGATAACGGCACTTGAAATTCATTTGGAAAAAATTTCGTTATACGAGAAATTTGAAGCGATACAATCGTTAATAGAAAATATCGTAGAAGGAACTAATCTCGAAGAAAGGAATGCGAACGGACGAGAATCATTTGTAACATCGTATTTTAGTATAGTTACCATTGCTAAAGATTATATTGCGACTACAAAATTCTGCGCACACGAACATACTGAAACCGAGTACGTTTTCTTCGGGAACAGAACCTCAATGTCGCCTAAAATTACCAACGATATAATTACCTACATTTGATGGGACGTATAATTTGTAATTGAAATTCAAAGATGTACTTGAAAAATTAATACATGACAATGAAGCTTTAGGTGACATTGACAAATTCCGTTATTTAAATTCTTTGTTAAAGGGCGACGCAGCTCGCGTAATTCGATCGTTAGGAGTTCCTGAAATAAAATGCCTGCTAAAATCAAAAATAAGAAAAAAATCTGTATTTTAACTTCAAAATGCGGCCATTTCTTTAATTATCAATTTTTTCTGTCCTTTTAGTACAGGCCATAGAAAAATGCATCCTATTTAAGAATCTTGTTCATTTTTTTGAGTTAAACAAACAGAACGTTTGGAATCATAGAAGCCATTAGAACAGATTTTCGGTACGCGATTGCGTACGAGGCTCTGTACTGTCACTAATTCTAACTATTTCTCGTTGTAAAAATTTGTCAATATTACTGAAAGAGTAATACATACATATGCGAAACGCCGATTATAATTTCTATATAAAATAAAAAGAAAAAAAAAGAAATCCAAAGAGAACATAGAAAAACGCGTTTTACAATAAGAGTCCCCCTTAAGAACGTAGCAGCGCACGTTACGAATACGCGGACAATATGTATCCTTCGCAGAACTGTACACCCGTTATATAATTGTACTCAGTTTTTAAAGTTGTCTTCGAGCGACCGTATTTAAAAAATTCAAGAATTGCGTGCATGTTGCGTGAGGATGTAGGAAATGCTAAAAAAAGCATCACATCCTCTTACATTTAGACATTGTTGTACCTAAACCATCGCTATCGACTAATGTTTCACTTTCACACGAACAAACGCAAATTTCAAATACGGACGCGGACACGAAGCTTTCTAAGAGACAAGTCACGTCACAAACATACATTTCATACTCAAAGGTAAACAATTGCACCATGTTATTCTCTGCAGTGGTACACATAAATGATTATAAAGAACGTAAACAAAAATGTAGGGTATTGTTAGATTCAGGATCTCAGTCTCACTTCATCACTGAAGAGTTGATTAAAAGGCTAGGACTTAGAAATAAGGAAAGTAGTATGTAATCTATAGTATCAAGCATGCACAACCATCACTTCAAGATTCAACGGATTCAGTAAATTGATTTCATGTTTATTACTGCCAGAAATTACCGAGAATATTTTGAACATTCCCATCGAGATATTGGCATTACCAATTCCTGCAAATATTATGCTGGCGGACCCCCCGTTTCCATCAACTCGGGGAAATTGATGATTATTGGGACAGGTATATTTTGGGATCTACCGTGCATCGGACGCACCTCTTTAAGACCTAATTATCCGTCACTACAGAAGTCAAAACTCTGTTGGATTATTATTAAAAATATGAATTGCGCACATCTTACAGCACTAACACGGAACATGTGCCATGTTGTAACAAACCAACAGTTACACAATTATGTCTCTGATTTCTGGAAAGTCGAACATTATATCGATGAAGGACATCTCGTCGATAAAAACAACTACAGCGGGAAACATTTCGTGTCAACTGTGATTCAGGACAACAACGGACGACACGTGGTCGGAATTCCTTTTAGAAAAGAAATCAAAGGTCTAGGACATTCGATGCAGCAAGCAGAACGCCGACTGCTCGCAAGGGAACGAAGACTAACAAAACAACCACATATTCAATAAGAATATTAACTTGGATACAGGACGGAACTGAACGAGGAGCATCGTCAAAATGAACAATTAAGATTCTACTTACCGCATCACGCCGTCATCAAGAAGAACATCAGCACCACAAAATGACGCGTGGTTTTTGATGGATCCGCGAAAACTACATCTGGGCTATCCTCGAACAATCTACAGATGGCTGGATCAGTGGTACAAAAGGATCTACTTTCGATTTTTTACGTTTCCGCAAACATCGCCAAATACGCGTACGTAAGGAAAAATAATACCTTGCCATGTAAAACGTACGAATTAAATACTGTTATTTATGGGACAACATCCCCACTTGTCCTGGCGCCAGTCGTATAATCTTGAAACGGACGAATGGCACGGACTGTTTAAAAGTAGCGATTAAGTTTAAAAGTAGTGTATCGTCCATTCTGGGGGCATCAGGTTTTTAAGTCTGGAAATGGACAATGAACGAGTCTCGTATTTTGGGTCCATCGGATGGATTACAACCCAACGTACATATTACAGTCGTTTCTCAAATTTTCGATCCCCTAGGACTAATTGGGTCAGCTACCATTCAAGTAAAGATACTGTTGGAAGAACTATGGCAGCTACAACTTTCCTGTGATGAATTATTCCTTCAATATATCCCTTCACGATGGGCAACATTTCGTAAGGAATTTGGAGCAATAAATAACATTATTATTCCTACACATATACTATCTGCTGAAGCTGAGAAAATTGAATTACACGGGTTTTGTGACGCTTCACAGAGAGGCTATGTAGTCTGTATTTATCTGCGGACCTTAAACAACTGACAATAGACCATAAATTTATTACGTGCAAAATCACGGGTAGCTTCATTAATATAATCACACGTCCAAGATTGGAACTGTGTGGAGCATTACTGCTTGCACGATTCGCAAAGAAGGTGAGGACAGCGTTACGATTAAATTCTAACGAGTCTTACTGGTGCGATTCAATGATCATGCTTGCTTGGAGCAAATCGTCACCCAGTAAATGGAAGACGTTCGTAGTTAACAGGACGACTGAAATCCAAGAACTGTCTCGAGGAATTTGCATGTATGTGCAATCAAAGGAAAATCCCGCAGACATCATATCGCGCAGAGTCAACCTTTTGTCGCTTCTTTCTGCAACCCTTTGGTGGAACGGACCGTCATGGCTAGAAAAGGATTCGTCTATCTGGCCATCAATAGAACCACGTGCAACTGAAATACCAAGCATTAATGATTTGCAATAAAAGAACGATTTTCATCATTCACTCGACTCTTATGGACGATGACATATTGTTTACGTTTTGTAAAAAACGTAAGAAGTTGTATTCATAATCGTATCAAATTAGTGAATACACCAGAAAATCGTACAATTGTACACACCAGAAAATCATACAATTGTACACACAGGTTATTTTTCATCAGAAGAATTGAAACGTACCGAAATTCTTTCTCTTCGAAGTGCACAATCGGATTGTTTTTTGACAATCTCTGTCAAAATCCATTGCATTACGTTCCTTGAATCCATTTATAGACGAAACTGAATTAATCAGAGTGGACAGGAGATTGGAAGAAGCCCAGATTTCATTTAATCGAAGGCATCCCGTCATATTACCATCGAAGCAGTATCTCACGAAACTTCTCGTTTCGCATGAACATTTAAGATTATTACACGTAGACTGTCGAGCAAGGCTATCGTCATTACGCAGACGTTACTGGACACTTTCAGCTGAAAATATTGTGAAGAACGCAATACGAAATTGCGTTTGATGTCTTAAGACTAAAGCCGTGACTCAAGAATGGGGAATTTACCTGCCGTACGAAATACCCCAACTTTGTGCCGTACGAAATACCCCAACAGGTTCGGTATTCATAAAAGAAAACATTCGCACAAGGCTCACATCAAAGGCCTATTATTTTTATAATTTATATATAAAAATTTTTATAATATATTTATTCATAATATATTTTTATAATATATTTATTTTTATCTGTTTCGTTACAAATGCAATTCAATTCAAACTAGTTGTAGATTTACCGTAAGATTTAAACTATAGATTTAAGTACCGATGCATTCTTAATCCCTTGACGTACGATTTGATTCTGTATAATTTTTCAATCGTATTCTATTCAATATTATTTGAATTTGTTCGTACAAGGAATGGCCACGAAAAAGAATAAATTTGTTTTATGAGTAAAACTTGATGATGAATGTGTAGCTTCATGATCGTGAAACTTGACGTTAAGAATTTGTAACGAGTCAGACTTGTCATTCTATGTCAAGGGGTTAAGTACTTTACGAAGATTTGTTTCGCACCGAGGACTATGTCACTGTACATACTCCGACAATGGAGCCAATTTTGTCGGTGTACGTAATGAACTTCTAGAATTAAATACTCTTTTAAGGGACAGTCAGCACAATGAACCTGTAACTAAATTGTTAAGGGGGCAGTCTCATGTGAGACCTAAAAAAATAAATTTTTTTTTATTACATTTTTTGAAAGTATATATATTTGAGAATGTTCTGTTACAATGTGCGTTTGTGCCATCTGGATATCAACACTTTGGAAGGAATTCTGAATGGAGCTGGGATTAATTAGTATGATCTTGCAGACTTTAAATTCGTTTCTCTTGAAATGTTACTTTCTTAATTGGCGTAGACAAAATCTCAAAAAATTTTTACACGATGTTCACATACTAGTAGCTCTCGCCCGTACCAAAATTATATTTTTATAATGAGTATATCATATAATTTTATTAAAAAGTTTGCGGAAAAAGGACAAAATTTTGCAATTTTTAATTCAAGCTTTCGCCATTTTGCTAATTTTCAACATAAATTAATTATTTTGCTAGAGGCGAGAACAGGACACCTATCGAATAAAAATCTTTCTGATTTGTTTGATTTAGTCAACCTTGAGAGCTACAATTACCTTCGCCAGTGTTTAAGCACATGTTTACTGTGATCGTAACAAAAGCACGAAAAGTTAATAAAAATTATTGAAAAATTTATTTTGTATTCACATGAGACTGCCCTCTTAAGTTATAATCAAATTGAATGGCACTTGATTCCGCCTCGCGCTCCTCATTTTGGTTGACTAAGGGAAAGAGTAGTAAAGGCCACGAAATTTCATTTAAAACGAGTCATAGGTGATACTAAACTCACGGACGAAGAATTGTATTCACTTTTAACTTGTTTACACTGTTAACAGAAGTAGAGGTATGTTTGAACTCCCGATTTCTATATCCTTTATTGATGCTGGGTCATTTCCTTATTGGCGACACGTTGAATGCACTTCCTGTCCCCGATGTTCGACACATCCCAGACAATAAATTTAATCGTTACGAGCACATTCAAAGAATATTACAGCATTTTTGGCAGCGATGAAACACCGAATATCTCCATCAATTACAGCAATGGACCAAGTGGCGGGTAGCATCGCTGTCTCAAATCGTGTTAGAATATTCGAATAACGCTCAATTATATGGTGCAATTATATGGTCCATGTAGGTGAAGAAGGAGTGTTCTATCTAAGTTATGGCTCTCTGAAAGGGCTGCGGGGGAAGGCCCTGCGCGCTGGGGTGGTGGGTGGTGGGACACGGTCGGTAATTAGTGTCAATGTTTGGTAATTACTAAAAATTAGTAAAAAAAGTAAGAGGTAATTGCCAGATGTCGGTAAAAGAGAAGGGGAATGAAATTAGATGTCTCTGGTAAAAAAAAGAAGAGGTAATTATCAGAGGTCGGTAATGAGGAGGTGGGGAATGAAATTAGTTTTCTTTGACTATTTTAATAAAATGATATATTTAATTGCATTTTAGGTTACCTTAAACACATGCTAAATAGCAACTTTTTTGTGGCAGATAGTGGGGGGGGAGGAATTTTTATGTCACGTGTTCTTCTTTTGCAAAACGTATGACATTGCATTTGCAAACACAGATTTCTGTAATATATCGCGAGCATCTTGGCCGGGGAAAAGAAATTAGATGCCTTTTTTATGATTTAAAATATGCTATATTTATTAAAGCTTTATATTACAAAACATTACTTTTATGGATCCACGAATTGTGTGAGTTATTGTGTCTTAGCCATTTTACGTACACACTGTTCCCATTCTTACGCAATACTTTTTCAACCAGATACACGTCGAAATTAGCAACATGTTGTAACTCGTATTCATAGAATCCTCTGGCGATTCGATTTTCATAAACATATTTCAGCAGATGCGTTGCGGGATTAGTTTTCTGTACCTCGGCGATTGTAAATATTTCAGTGCTCCAATTCGGTGTGTAACCTTTTTTAAAAATTGTCTTAAATTTGCTCACACGTACCGCATCTCCAACTTTGAATTGTGCTGGAGCGGCAATCTTTACGTGATTATACACCGTTGTTAAGAGCTCAGCAGCGTTTGATGGTGTAACATCAATTGGTTGTATACCGATAGTTCAATGCTTTCACGCGTGTAATTTGATACGAGATGCTGCAGCGAGCCGATCCATTTATAATTTCCATTAAACGTAAACACCTTCCACATGTCGTTTCTGAGCGTATGATTGAATCGCTCGACTACTGATGCTTTCATCACCGAATACGTTGAATAATGATTTATGGTGTATTTTGACAATAGTTTTTGCACATTTGCGTTGTAAAATTCCTTTTCTTTGTCGGTCTGTAGATTTTTCGGATACCTTCCACTGTGTCGAATTATCTTCCCAATTACCGTAGAAACTTCATTTCCATTCTTGGTTTTGAGGGGTTTAGCCCATGCATGCTTACTCAGCACATCTATAACAGTGAGTATGTAATGGAAGCCTCTGTTATACCGCGTGTAAGGTCGCATCTCGACCATGTCCGCTTGCCATAGGTCGTCGTACCCATGTACTATGACGCGTCTTCGGGGAAAAACCCTTCTCGCCTGTGCATGCAATTGTTCCACAAGACACTGTTTCTCGATACTAGGGGTTTTCTTCTCAGCCATTTATCAGTCCCTACTGACGCGAAGACCTAATGTACACGTCTTATCAATCATCAAATCGACGTTCGACATCACATTGTCCCATCGTCCTAACGTCCTCAACGTCCCATCGTCCCGACGCCCAACGTCCCAACGTCCTTACATCCCTACCTCGTCCCAACGTCCCAACCTTCAGCTGTTGATGCATTTGATTTTGGAAGCCGGTACTATCCCTCTCCAATTGATTCAGTTGATCTTTCAAGCTTTGAACGTAATCTTGAAACATGATCATCTTCTTGTCGAATTCGTCTTGTCGATTTTTTATAATTGTTATGTTTTCTTGCAAGTATAGCTTGTTGATAGCATCGTCATTCTCTACAGGCGGTGCTACCCGTCGAATCTTGCACGACTTTGCATCGTAATTGGCACCAACAATAGAAAGAGCGTTGTCGCGTACATAATTTCTCACTACTCCATTTCAGTGATAGTATGATTCCATTGTGCCAAAAGATGACCCAAGCTTGTTGATTGGCATTTTGATAACGATTGACTGTATCGCCAAAAGTGCAGCATAATTTATAATGTCTTCTGTCTCGCGAAGTTCCTCGATAATCGATAACATCTCATTGTCGTAAGCATAGTGACCAGCTTGACGCGAAGCCTCGAGCAATCGAAGCCGATCTACGAATTCGTTGGGATCATTCCAGTGAACGTAATCAATCTTGTTGCTGGTTAATCTCATCGAGCATGGTACGCCCTTTCCAACTTTTCTATCGTTCAATAAAGGTTTGATTACGTAGATATTCTTGTATCCTTTGTTGCCTAATGTTTTACCATACGAATCATGCTTGTACTTATGCGCACTCGTTGTCAGCAGTATGTCCCTATAGTTGCGATCATCAGCCTCAGTATAAATGTCGTTATCTGGAATTTTCCTAAATATCAATTCATAATGGCCGGGTGTACCAGAATATCGTATGCCATCGATAATTATGTTATCGGCATTGTCCACGTCAAAATGTTTATTGCCGAGCATCGGTCCATCATTGCCGAGATAAACACCACACACATGATCCATACTAACCTCTAGGTCTCCGCGTAATACAGGCGCGATGTATTTTTGCCTCAGCGGACCTAGGTGATTCCGCAACGTTTCTTCACCTTCCGACGTTTACAACCGACTTCGACCAGACGCACAGTGGTCCCAAATCGTGAAATCGTGGCCAAAACCCCCAAAAATAATTTTTCGCTACGGAGGTTTGACCTGTCGGAATCGTTAGTTTAATGATGTCCCTTTAGGGTAGGGAAAATGAAATGTGTCATATTTTTATAGCTGGATGGCAATTGCGATCCAAACTTCGGCTTCTTTAGTCAGTCGTTTGGCGAGAGCGTAAGCGTGAATACGTGCGACCAAGTGAAAAGTGAATAAGTTTTTTTAGAAGACATCAATATCAATTCTGCAAAATGGATGCTGTTCCTGGAAGTAGGTACAACATTTCTGAGTAGTGATATATTGAAAATTGTGATCCAGTAAGTTTGTAAACCGGTACATTTATTACTGAAAATAGAACGTAAAATTTCATGCATGCATCGCAAACATGTAAGCAAAAAGTTGCATATCCCACAATATCACGGTACAATTCCTCTTCAGACTTGTATTTGATACTTTGATCTTATAGAATTTGCAAACATTAGCTGCCACTTTTTGCCCCTTTTGATCGTACAGCCCTATTTTATAATGCAGGGTGGCATTTTATAGCCAGATTGTACCTTATACCTGCCTTACTTTATGACGGTCACGAAATATCTGTGCGGTATTATCTTTCGTTTTCTCTTTCTTTCGTTTTCATGTAGATTTTTTACTTATACAGGGTGTTCGGCAACCCCTGGTAAAAATTTTAATGGGAGATTCTAGAGGCCAAAACAAGACGAAAATGAAGAGTATCAATTCCTTGACTTAGGTTTCATTAAAAAGTTATTAACAAATTAATTTAAAAAATTTCAAATTATTCTGAAAAAATTATTTTTGGTTGTGGGCGTCAATTACAATAATTTTTGGTCAATACACATTCCCTTGAAATCCTACCTATTTTCTAGAAAAAAATTCAGTACGGGCGGTACTTTAAACGCTAATAACTTTTTAACGAAGCCTCCATCAACAAATTTGTATTCTTGATTTTCGTTTTATTTTGGCCTCTGGAATCTCCCATTAAAATATTTCCCAGAGGTGGCCGAACACCCTGTATAGCAAACCAATAGAGAGCGAGCAAAAAATAGCGTACAATCAATAATCTTAAGACCTTTGCTTTAATTCTTGAACAGTGTGTTTTAAATATATTATAACTTATGTATAATTATGTATTGTAATTTTCACGTGATTCCTACATTTCCTTCGCATACGCGTGAGCTCTATTGGAAACGCCATTTTGTTTTTTCCAATTATGACTTTTGATTCGTAATCAGCGACCTCGATAACAGCTATCTACAAATTTTTAGCTAAATCGAAGAACTCCTTCATATTTTGGCGAATCTTCCCATGCTGGCTGGTTCCCGATTTCGTCCGAAGAAGAGAAGGGCAGTGGTTAGCGAACCCCAAATTGCCCCCAAAAGATGCAGGCTCCATCTATAGGTTTGAGTGGAGTGCAATGCCATTGACGAGTGTGCCTATGGCCCCTTTCATGAGACGAACTAGAATGTAAATTCCGATTACCCGTGCACTAAGTGAACCAAAGGAAATGAAACCCTCCCATATCTTGATTCCAGCTGACTTGGCTATTTTCTCCAATGACTCCTCGTCCATGAGGTCGAACATAGAAATGGCACCAGGCCTAAACTGCCGCCCTGTGGCCCCCTGTGCCAGAGAGCTGATGATTGCCCCCTTCTCGATTGGGAACATGATGTGTTCCTTTAACTTTTCCAGGTCTTCATGCGAATAGATCGCGCCATTAGCAAGGCTTTTGAGATCGACGTACTTCCATGTTGATTTTGTCAACGGAGCCAGCGGTTGCGGTGGTAAACTTTCCACCAACCTTGGGGAAAGCCTGTACCAAGCCCCTTGAAGCTTATATAAAGTGGGCATTAGCTCGTAGCAGGTTTTGCATGTTCCTGTTCTGGAGAGAATGTGCGTTCGTGGTAACAGAAAATAAGATTCATTATTGTAAGTTACAGGGAGTTCGTTGAAACATTCCTCTGTTTTCCGAGCTTGGCAGTTTACCGGAATACATTTTACCAAATGTAGTGCTTCCCCTGATGGAATTATCATATAACCGGGCGCACGAGCTATCGCGGTCGCTACTTCTTCTGGTGCACTGTGTACTAATGCGAGCGCGTTTTGCAGCACACGCTGTTCCACAAGGCAACGTTGTTTTACGAGGTCCTGGTATAACTGCTTTATCTGTACCTTCATGTGCTTTTCCACGTAGATGAATTTGGAGTTAACGTATGTGAAGATGTCCAGGTTGCTGACCGGGATCCGTGCCTTTTCCTTGAATCTTCCGGTCTTCGCGGTTTCCAGAATGAATAGTTTAGGATGCTCTGTTTTCGCCAGTGTATATCCACAGATAGTGGTACGGCTTGTTTCCGTTAGAGCGAACATAGCATCATCCGAGGTGACAGTGTATACTACGGGTCCTTTATCTCCCGGAAGCGTGATGCGGGTGGCTCTGCCGTCGTATAAAACATCATAACCATTAAAATTACAGGAGTCTATCGGTGCGCTATCCCAAAAGCTGAAGCCGTCCTCCGAATCCAGGCAATGTCCGTGCTGTAATTTGCAGCGCTGCCCCGAATGCAGGATTACCTCGTTCGTGCTCAGTTTCACCGGGGCCACATAGTTTTTTAATGACATTCGAGCTACTGCTTGAACCACTACGCTTGTCCAAGTTCCGTATGGTTCGCTGTACGTTGTACCCGAACAGGTACCCTCCGAATTTACCATTCCGGCTAGGGTAAGATTCCTCGTCGTTGTAGAATTTGGCATTATGCCTGTGATTTGTATAGCGGCATTGATGAACATTGACCCCGTTTCGTGCAGAGTCCTGCAGGTATCCTTGGATATTGTTAATATGTATTGTTGCCTACCGTTGTTTACTATGGACACATGCGAATGCATACCGCAATAAAAAAATTATTCTGTCAATTTCGACGTTGCATTGCTCAACCGATGTCTCCTTGAAATCTGCCAATTGGAGTAGCTGGATATCACGTTCCTCAGTTGCTGGTTCGATTTCCTCGGAGTTACAATTTGGTTCGTCAATGGCAGAAAAGGTGGTAACGTTTAACGTTCGCCCCCCACAGTCATAACCGATGATGGCCAATGCGTGGCCAAAAATAATATTTACGATTGCTACTCGGATAAACATTGTTCGGTTGTCCGCGAAAAACTGACCGTCACGAGGCACGAGCCTCATTTTATAACTAAGCCCTTTATGGTGGGGGAAGATTCGAATACCCCGAGCGCGCTCTATGTCTCTATGCTTATGGTACAGCTGCTGAATATAATTTTCCTTGATGTCAGACCGTATGTGGATTAATAAAACGTTCGCGTATTTGCAAATTCTTTTCTGCTCGTTCAGGTAATCTAAAGCATTTATGCCCGTTGCCCTGCTGTCGTATGGTAGGCGACATTCAGAAACGGTAAATATTGGTGATTCGAACTTATTATTTTCAGTATGCCATGCCGAAACAGATTCGGGCTTACGGGGATGATCCCTTTCCTCCGCGTTCGAGTGACTAGTGGTAATTATATTCAGCAATTCCTTGAGACGTTGCGACGGGGATTTCGATATAGTAAAAACGGTTTCGGAACCGGTATTGGACGAAGAAACGGAGCTAAGGTGTATTTGTGATTCGGACTCATTATATTCATTAAGACATGCTAAAACGGATTCGGGCTTACTATATTTATTATGACACGCCGAAACGGATTCAGTCTTACAGATTTCGTCGAAGATTGCCGAAACGGATTCGGGCTTACTATATTTACTATGACATGCCGAAACGGATTCGGGGTTACAGATTTCATATGGAACATCCTTATCATTCCGTATTTGCTCTACTTCTTTTATCTCTAGCAAAGGCATCGGAAAGGCTACCGCTTTGCTAGTCGTATTCGCGCAATTAACGTAGATATACCCGTCGCGATTACGGACGAGTGAATCACAAATAAAGACCCCGCTCATAATTTCCCGTTTACGCAAAAGACCCACGGCGGGCCCGGTGGTCCCTGCCTCGATACAGGCTACCGTGCGTGCTGGAATTACTATTTGCTTTATGTTACAAAATGGGATCTCCGTCCCTTTCCATTGTATGGATCCTTTCATATAGGAGATTTCCGCGCCCTCTTTCAAAAAAATTGACCCTAAAATCCCGTTTGTCGGTATCGGAAAGTCCTCGTAAACTACCCAAAATTTTATAGGACAAGAATTGATATTAATCGTTGCCGTTCCCAATGTTTTGATGTGGCCTTCAGTGATACCACATAATTTTATCGTTTCAGACGGATCGACGACAATTCCCTTCCTCAATGTATTTGCTTTTATTAAATTTAATTCCGCACCGGTGTCGATCATGAAGGTAGCAGCGTTGTCTAATTCCGGTGCGGAAATCAAAACTTGTGGTACCGTGGAGTCTTTTAATGTTCTGACTCCGGCGATTCTGTAACTTTCGTTGTTATTGACCTTATCATTTTCAAATTTACCTCCTCCCGTCGCTGGCCGGAAGTCGTGGGGAGGGGTTGTCCGTTTCCCGAATTCCGCGAGTTAAATTCTCTTTTCCTACATTCATGAATATCGTGCCCAGGGTTTTTACAGTAGTTGCAGAAGCGTAAATTAAAATCATTGCGCCTGGGACCAGAGTTGCGTATAGGCGAAACTATGTTGCGACCGGATGTTTCATATCGCGAAGATAACGATTCTCGTGGCGCGGGAGCCTGATAACGCGTACGCTCTGTGTTAGGGTACGACCAAATATTCTGTCGCGGAGAAATAATATTTGCATGTACCGGGTGACTATTTATTTCGCGCCTACCTTCCGAAAATTGTACACGTTTAAGTGGCTCGTAGCGAGTTCTGTCCAATTCATATTGTTTGAAAGCTTCTATGGCTGCATCATAAGCTGAGCCTAACGTAGAGTGTGGTCGAGATTTTACGTCGATTCGCAGAACAGGAGTTAGCCCGCTTTTTTTTTTTTTTTTTTTGTCGTGGGGAAAATCTTCGAAAGACTCCCTCCCACCTCCTTGGGGAGAGGTGGGAGGGGTGTGTGGGATTCCCCGCGCCCGTACAACGACAGGCGCGGGACCTACCCACTAAAAACCCCACGGTGACCCTTCGGCACGCTTTGGGAGGATACCGGGAATCGCTCGAAGCATTCTTCCGGTATCCTCCCCGTGCCCGCGCTTTCGCGCCCATCCCTCGGGGGGACAATCGGTCCCCCCAGTAGACACACTGCCTCATAGCGGCGGGACGGGGCCACTCCATCCCGCCGCTATCCGTCCCGGGGCCGCGTTTAGTGGCGGCTGCGAGCCCCAACTCGCAACCGCCCGCGACCCCGTTTCCACCCCTCGGCGGCCGGGCGTTCATGGCCGCACCAGACCGCCGAGGGTGCCTCCCCTTGCGTCGGACCGGTAGGGGGAGGCACTCCTACCCCCAACCGGTCCGACCCGGCGCCGCCTGGCGGGAGGAGGGTCCCCTCAGGACCCCCCTCCCAGCCTAGGTCATCCGCCACGCCGAGGCGGCCGCCCGCGACGCCTCGCGACCGGGCGACGACCTCGGGCCACCGCACGAGCGCGAGCTTCAGCGCGCCGCTGAAGGTCGCGCTCCCTCCCCGCGGCCTCCTTCTGCAACATTACGTTCTCGCAGAAGGAGGCCACGGCCCTCCACTTCTCCTCGCTGCCGAGCATGGCGCGCACCACGCCCGGCAGCGAGACATCCCGCCCGACGACGCCGACCAGGACACGGCGCTCCCCCTCCCACGCGGGGCATACCTCCAGGGTATGATCCGCCGTGTCCTGCTCAGCGTCGCAGTGGCAGCAACGCGCCGTCGGCTCCTTCCCTATCCGGCACAGGTATCTTCCGAAGCTGCCATGCCCGGAAAATACCTGTGCCAGCCGGTAGGTGAGGCTGCCATGACCTCTGTCCAGCCACTCCTTCAGGAGTGGCCGAACAGCCTCGACAGTCCGGTGCCCCGCGGTTGGCAGAGCCAGCCGCTCCTGCCACGCGAGCAACACGGACTGCCGGGCCTGGCGCTTCAAATCGCCCCAAGCAGGTTCCTGCCCGCCCGGGACCGCCCCCACCCCCGCGCGACGGTCGACGCGGTGCCGGTACATCACCGCGTGCGACCGCGCGAGCAGGTCCATGGGCGGCATCCCCGCTAGAACCGTCGCCGCCTCATGTGACATGGTCCGATACCCGCGGACGACCCTGAGCGCCATGCGCCTCTGCACCCGACGCAGCATAGTCATGCTGCGCCGGGAGGCAGCCAGGTCGTCCGCCCAGACGGGGGCCCCGTATAGGGCCACCGACTGGACCATTGCCACATAGAGGCGACGAACTCGGCCCGCCGGGCCCCCCAGGTTGGGCAGGATCCGGCCCAGAGCCGCAACCATCCTTTCCAACCGGGGGACCAGGCAGCGGAAATGCTCCTCGAAACGCCAGTGGCTATCGAGGATCAGCCCTAGATACCTGATCTGGGGCTTCACCTCGATGTCAGCCCCACCCACCCGGATCAGAGGGGGTGGCGGATCCTGCCGAGGTGAATGAAACGCAATCACCTCGGTCTTATGGACCGCCACCGTCATCCCCATCCCCCTGATCCGGTCGACGACGCGTTGCGACCCCTCCTCCGCGCGACGCATGGCCCTCCCCCAGTGCGCCCCGACGGCCAGCACCAGTGTGTCATCCGCATAACACACCGTGCTGACGCCGTCGGGGAGGCCGGCCCGCAACACCGAGTCGTACGCGATGTTCCACAGGAGTGGCCCGAGGACCGACCCCTGCGGAACACCGCAGTACACCTCCCTCCGCATATCACCATCCCGGCCCGGATACTCGATCCACCTGCCGCGGAGATAATCCCCGACGACCGCCCTGAGACAAGGGGGGACTCGATGATATTCGAGTCCCCTCCTTATCTCTTCGCAGGGGAGGGTGTTAAAGGCATTGGCAATATCCAAGGATATTGCCAATGCCACCCCTCCCCGGGAGACGGCCGCCCCCGAGAGGGCCCTCACACGACCTATCGCGTCGATAGTCGATCGGCCCCCCCGGAAACCGAACTGGCAGTCGGCCAGACCGGGATCACCCCGCGACAGGTGCTCGACGAGGCGGGCAGCAATCACACGCTCGAAGAGCTTGCCCACCTCGTCGAGGAGACAAATGGGCCGGTATGCGGAGGGAGACTCCGCGGGCGGAGTTAGCCCGCTTACAAAATTATCATGGGTTAAGCGATTTACTTCCATCGGGTCCGGATTGCTTCCTTCACAGTCGAGAATCGCGGTTCACAAGTCTTTAACCCTACTTATATAGTCCAAAATATGTTCCGATGGTCCCTGATAAACGTTTGCCAATTCTCCTCGGTAATGATCTATTGTTTTATTTAACCCGAAAACGTCTTGTAGTCGATTACATAATTGCGAAATATTCCGACAGCCCTCATCTTCTACGGCGGTGTAAGCTCGTCCGCGTAATTTGTTAATAATTAATTTCGTTAAGGTGCCTTCTACGTGGGGTGGTACGATGTCTCGCGCGCGACGACAAGCGCGATTAAAAGAAAATATAGGTGTATTGCAACCGTCGAATATTGGTACTGACTCGACTGCTTCCTTTAGTGAATAATTTACAGACTCTGAGCTATCTAGGTTTGATCTAGTTTGCAGCATGTCTTCCATGATTCTTTCCTCCTGAATTTCGCGTAATCGATCGATCTCGCACCTAGCCTCGTTCAATTCCGCGCAGATTTCCTCCATGTCGAAGCCCGAAGGATTTGCCTTAGCGTCTTTTAATTCGGAATTTAATCTTTCCAATTCTATTTTTTATTCCGCGGCCCCTTACATTTCGCGACGCTGTGCTTCTAATGCTTTATCTTCCTTTCGTAATCGCTTTTCTTTTTCGGCTAATTGTTTTTGTAAAGCTATTATTTCAGCTTCTGAAACTAACGATTGGGGACTTGCTGCCCTCTTTGAACGCGTATTATTTGATAGTGTATTCATGCTATCTTTACTGCTCATGTTTGCGATGTAAAAATTAAAATTAAGATTCTAGAAATGCTTGTCCCTGACCTAAACGTGCTTCTACTGTTTCCGTATGGACCACTCGAATATCCCACCGCTGTCACCAAAAATATGTCGCGTCCCGGGTTTTGGTCGCAGTAAAAATAAAAGGAAATCACCACGAGTCCGGTTCGTAACGTTTTGAGTAGTCTTTTTGGTTCACGGGGCACTTTCGTCCACGTCTAACCGGGAATTAACGCACGGTAACAGTTCGAGTTTACAAAGGGAGGGACTCACCGTTGGATGATAACTTGCCGGTATTGATGGTTGATAGAACGGCTTGCAACGGCTGGTGATGAAGCGTGCTGTCGGTAAGGGGCCGACCGAAGAGATAGCGCTGCCTTCGTGTTCTATTCCAGTTCTGGCATGGAAAGGTTGTCCTGTCGCAGGCGAGGGTCGGTTACGGCTGCTGCCGTCTGGTATGCTGCCTGGATAGCTGGCGTCGGTACGGCGAAGCTCTGCCACGGCTTTACCCCGTATTCCTCGATGGTGGTTAATGAAGTTACGCCTGTGATGACCGGGTATTGGATCTTCACGATGGATGTTACGACAAGAACCCCGCGACTTTCTATCTTTTAAACTTGTTCGAAAGCGAAGTTTTAATTATTTATAAGCGATGTAGAATCGTTGAGGTTTATAAGAATTGTGAACGTTTAGTCTTAATATATAGTTTATTACTTATTACAATAGGAGACCCCTTGCTCGGGCCGTGAAGTAGTTAATTAATAATTGACGCGAGAAATTGACATACTGACTAACTGCACCGAACAATGAGCAATAAGCCAATAAGCGGCGGACAATTAGTGGCGACTAAAAGCGACGACTAAAAGGCACCGAGTAAAAGCGATGCTCTTGATTGAGCGCTTAATTTATATGATTTCCTTCTCCCAGGTTGGAAGGAAACAGCGTTGAGAAACCCTGGCTGGAGCGAGATGGAGTTGCAACCTCAGCATCTGGTGGTTAGCACGGTGCAGCTATTGAGAGACAGCGATGCTGCGTCAGCAGCTACTGGCGTGAGGAGGATGGCTGCGCCTCATGTTCTCTCTCCCTCTGGAATCCGCAGAATCAGAGCCTGGGCTCCACGCGCGAGTTGGCCGGATGCTGTTATCTCGGTACCACATACCGGGTGCTCGATGAAATGTTCACAACGGGTGTCCGAATCGGAATTTGGTACAATGTTCAATAAATGGTTATTTATAATGAGCCTTACTTAACTAATTCAATCCTATTTAACAATATAAATTCTCCTATTCTTAATTAACAATATAATACCTTCACATGCTTCCATTCTTTAATTAACAATATAATTTCACGCATACTTCCATTCTTAATTAACAATATAAACTCTCGCATACTTCCGTTCTTAATTAACAGTATAAATTCTCACATACTTCCATTCCTTAATTAACAATATAAACTCTTGCATACTTCCATTCTTTAATTAACAATATAAATTCTCGCATACTTCCACTCTTTAAATATGCATAAATGAAATAACGCAATACAATATTGATATAAATTTGTAATACTAAATATTATTTTATAATAGGGAATATACTAAATCGAACAATAATGAACAATATACTAAATCAATATAACAAAGTATGGAATATAGCAATAAGGAACGTACTAAATCAAACATCGTACGGAAATTTATATCAATATTGTATTGCGTTATTTCATTTATGCATAATTAAAGAGTGGAAGTATGCGAGAATTTATATTGTTAATTAATGAATGAAAGTATGCGAGAATTTATATTGTTAAGTAAAAAATGGAAGTATGCGAGAGTTTATATTGTTAATTATAGAATGGAAGTATTTGAGAGTTTATATTGTTAATTAAAGAATGGAAGTATGCAAGAGTTTATATTGTTAATTAAGAATGGAAGTATGTGAGGTTTTATATTGTTAATTGAGAATAGGAGAATTTATATTGTCAATTAGGAACGTAAGAATTAGTCAAGTAAGGCTCATTATAAATAACCATTTATTGAACATTGTAACAAATTCCAATACCGACACCCGTTGTGCACATTTCATCCAGCACCCGGTATGTGGTACCGAGATAACAGCATCCGGCCAACTCGCGCGTGGAGCCCAGGCGCTGAGTCAGCGGATTCCAGAGGGAGAGAAAACGCATGAGGCGCAGTCATCCTCCTCACGCCAGTAGCTGCTGACGCAGCATCGCTGTCTCTCAATAGCTGCACCGTGCTAACCACCAGTTGCTGAGGTTGCAACTCCATCTCGCTCCAGCCAGGGTTTCTCAACGCTGTTCCTTTCCAACCTGGGAGAAGAAAATCATATAAATTAAGCGCTCAATCAAGAGCATCGCTTTTAGTCGGTGCCTTTTAGTCGTCGCTTCTAGTCGCCGCTAATTGTCCACAGCTTATTGGCTTATTGCTCATTGCTCGGTACAGTTAGTCAGTATGTCAATTTCTCGCGTCTATTATTAATTAACTACTTCACGACCCGAGCAAGGGGTCTCCTATTGTAATAAGTAATAAGTTGGTGAGAAAGGGGAGTTCTGGACAGGGGGTTCCGAGGGGGTGCGGGGGGGGGCTTGCGCGTCGGAGTGGGGGGGCCCGTGGTGGGTCTGTCGGGGGGGGCCGACAGTCGGAGTGGGGGGTCGGTAACTATTACTGTTAGGGGGAGGAGGTTTGAAAATACCTCGCCTAACGGGGGTCCGGATCTCGAGGGAAAGAACAGCCGGAAAATAAGCGGTACAATTATAATTTTATTTTCGCTTGATCGCCTTATGCGACTAAGCCGTTTATTTCGTTAAATTTGACTCTTAAATACAGACGATAGAAGAAATTGGGAAAAAAACTCAGATGTCTGGCTGACGTCTAGAAAAACCCTCGCGTCGATCGGTCTGATGGCTCGCGTCGCGCTGTTATGGAATAGAAAGAGAGAGACGAATTTAGGCGTTAAATACCTGACAACGCTAGTCACGTTGTGTGTCTTACTCTTTTCTGCACGCTCCTGGTTTGTGCTTGTCGCACTCAGGAGCGGGAATCTCAGCCGCCGCGATACGCAGCTAAGCGAGTGGACTGTATATGTGAGCGTTCCCTTTAAATCGGGAATCGCTCTGTTATTGTTACGAGATCGGGGTTTGTATCCAGCTTCCTCCGCAGCCTTAAGAGAGCGGAGAGTTTTCTCCGGTCTCGGGTAATTAAGAGGCGGCCGAATTTAAAAACGTCCCATTATCTAGTGAGATTTAATCTCATTACTTTGACGACTGCAACTCTTGATTGTCGCAGGAGAGGGTGAATAGAGGGAGGTTGTAAGGCTCCAACCGTCACCCGGTCCTCGGTCCCTTACCGTCTTCGTATGTGCGTACGGAACACAGTGTGGTGCAGTCTTTCAACGGCGTATTTGACGACTTACGTTGAGACTATCACACCACGGCGCTTTGTGAGTCGCGTTCTACGCACAGTAGCCGTACAGGACTGGCGGTCAGTGAACAGCGCTCTAGCAGGTCGCCGGGAGCTGGGCTTGGAATAATTCTTCCCACGCACCGACTGGAAGACGACAAGTCCACCCAGGGTATACACGCCACGAAGTCCACTATAGGTGGGAGAAAGACCGTTCGAAAATCAAGGGAGGATCGAGTCCTAATCTCGATGCCTCTCACACGACCGCTGTTTGCTGCAATACGAGGAAAATGTCAGGCTGACATGAACCGAAGTTCACTGTTGACGGGAAATCTTGGTGATACCAACGAGATTCCGCAGTCTTTTAACCGGGTCGTACTCACGACCGAATCGATTAACTAGCTGATTCGACAAACGGAATTACACGTAGGTTACTGGTATGAATTTGCTTACGCAATCTAACCAGTAAAGCTACGGCTATACGTCGCTTGTCCGCTTAACGAAAGTTCGAATAACTGGAACTATTCGAATCTGCGATAGAATCAGCCGATATGTCACAAGATGTTTCCTCAACGAAGGCTCGAATAACTCGAAGCGATTCGGAGATTTTGGGAATTCTGCGGAGCGTGATCGTATACCAATGTGCTCCCGGCAGGATCCTGATTAAGAGTGACAGACGAGCACGAGCTGCCAAAAGTTACGCGTTAGAGGGGGCATCCTTCGCAACGCGGCGCTGTCGTCGTGTCTTTCGTCCGACTTTTTCTAACGTATAAACGCAACTTTTCTCTGCACCCGTACGTTGAACTGATTGTTCGAACTCGTACGTTACTTGGTCGATCGCGTGACTTTCAGAAAAAACCCGAAAATTATGGTTTTTCTAGTCTATATTGTGTCGCGTAACGGACGCCGCGACCGAGAGTCCTCTGGTCGGTTACGTACCTCGAAATCAACACTGTTTAACGAATTTTATGTTATGTTCAAATACCTCGAATTAATGCGATATTTAAACAATTACCGACAGTCAATAATTGGTATCTACAGTCGGTAATTAGTATCTATGGTTGGTAATTAGTATCAACGATCGATAATTGGCATTAACGGCTGGTGATTAGCAGAGGTTAGAAAATGAAAGAGGGTAATTGCCTGGTATCGATAAAAAGGGAAGGGGAGATAAATTAGATGCATCTGGTAAAAAGAAGTGGTAATTATCAAAGGTAATTATCAGAGGTCGATAAAGAGGAGGTGGGGAAAGAAATTAGACGTCTTTCGACTATTTCGAAAAAGTGATATATTTAATTTTTATCACAATTCAATGCAAGTATAAATTGTGTAATTTTATTCCACAAAAATTAGATACAGTTTTTATTTTTAATTATTAATAGCATCATATAAAATGTTATCCAGCGCATATGGCAACAGCTCGCAATCTACAGGCGAATTTTTGTCGTAATATTCACGAAGGATTTTGTCTGTATCACGTTTACGCATAATACTATTGCGTTTTAAAATATTTGTAAATTCTTGGTATTTCTTACCAACATAGTGCGTATTTTGGCATAGCCACGAATATGCATGCTCGATGCACTGTTCCAGTTCGAATAAAAATAATAGAGTTGTCGGTTTCATATACATGCAAGCATCATGCAACTTCACTTGTACAATGTTCATATCACGCATTGCAACAACCGTAAGCACCAAATCACAAAGTGATAACGATGTTGGAGAAGGAGCTGATAGCACATGTTGTTTGATATCCTCGCGTTTCTGAATAAACACCATCCATGTTGAGTAAGACAGCAACAATTTATTTCCTCGAGTATCGCCAAGTATAATTTCCACGGTGGATACAGGTCCTACACCGATTGCAATATCCAAATACTTGTATGCTGTGGATGTGAGGGCAAACCTCCTTCCCAGTATATGAGGCGTTGAATGCTGTTTCTTGCTACTGTTACATGTAGAAAAGTAAATAAAGAATAAAAGGTAAGTAATGACAATAAGTAATGACGATAAGAAAAAAATGGATAAGAAAAAATGGTGATAATAATACTTACTCATTACTTGTGCATGCTGTATCGCAAGGAATGCAATAATTCATTTTTTCAGAAAAAATTTGAACGTAGAATTCAATAGATAATGTTTCACGACGATACTATCAAACGAGTGTGAATATTGTGCAGCACTTAAATGCAACGTTGCATCATATGTATCAGGGGAAGCGGGTGGCGCGTAGTGGGGGGAGGAATTTTTTATATCACATGTTCTTCTTCTGCGAAAAGTGCAACTTTTGCAAAAATGTCTTTTAGATTATCTTGAACACGTCTAAACATGCAACTTCTGCAAAGCGTATAACATTACATTCGCAGGATGATGCAAACAAATAATATTCTTCGCGACATAGATCATTTGTGGGGAAGGAGGAATTTTTTATATCACGTGTTCTTCTTCTGTGAAAAGTGCAACTTTTTGCAAAAATTGTCTTTTAGATTACCTTGAACATGTCTAAACATGCAACTTCTGCAAAGCGTATAACATTACATTCGCAGAATGATGCAACCAAATAATATTCTTCGCGACATAGATCATTTTTTTACGTTCACACTATACCCAATAATTTTTATGGGATCCACGAATTGTGCGAGCTATTGGGTCCTAATCATTTTACGTACACGCTGTTCATCTTGTTATTTTATGTCGCATGTTCTTCTTCTTCTGCGAAAAGCGCAACGTTTTTTGCAAGGTGTTTTAGATTACACTGAACACGTGCAAAAACGCAACTTCTGCAAAACGTATACACTGCATTCACAGACAAAGAATTCTGTAATATATATATGGAGACCCTTACCGTGGGAAAAAATTAGATATCATGTTTTGATGATTTAAAAATATGATATATTTATTAAAGCATTGAATAATTATGTTACAAAACATTACTTTTATGGATCCATGAATTGTGCGAGTTATTGAGCCCCAACCATTTTACGTACACGTTGTTCCCCTTCTTACGCAATACTTTTTCAACTAGATATACGTCGGAATTTGCAACGCGTTGCAACTCGTGTTCGTAGAATCCTCCAGCAATTGGTTTTTTATAAACATCTTTCAGCAGATACGTTGCAGGATTAGTTTTCTGTACCTCGGTGATTGTAAATATTTCAGTGCTCCAATTCGGTGTGTAACTTTTTTCAAAAATTGTCTTGAATTTGCTCACGCGTACTGCATCCCCCACTTTTAATCGTGCAGAAGCGGCAATTTTTACATGATTATACACCATTGTTAAGAGCTTAGCAGCGTTTGTTGGTGTAACATCAATTGGTCGCATACCGATAGTTCGATGCTTTCGCGCGTTGTAATTTGATATGAGATGCTGCAGCGAATCGATCCATTTATAATTTCCATTAGGCGTAAACAGTTTCCACATATCGTTTTTGAGTGTACGATTGAACCGCTCGACGACTGACGCCTTCATCACCGAATACGTTGAATAATGATTTATGGTGTATTTTGTGGTGTAAAATTCCTTTCCTTTGTCGGTCTGCAAATTTTTCGGATACCTCCCACTGTCTCGGATTATCTTCCCGATCGCTGTAGAAACTTCATTTCCATTCTTGGTTTTGAGGGTATAGCCCACGCATGCTTACTCAGTACATCGATAACAGTGAGTATGTAATGGAAGCCTCTGTTATATCGCGTGTAAGGTCGCATCTCGACCACGTCCGCTTGCCATAGGTCGTCGTATCCATGTACTATGACGCGTCTTCGAGGAAAATGTCTTCTCGCTGGAGCATGCAATTCTTCCACAAGACATCGTCTCTCGATACTGGAGATTTTCTTCTCGGCCATGTATGACTCACCACTAACGCGAAGACCTAACGCACACGTCTTATCAATCAATGTCCAACGTCTCAACACCCCAACGTCCCCAACACCCCAACACCTCAATGCTCCAACATCTCAATGTCCCAACATTCCAACGTCCCAACGTCCCAACGTTCCAACGTCCAGCTATTGATGCATTTGATTTCGGAATTCGATAATATCCCTCTCCAAGTGATTCAGTTGATCTTTCAAATTCTGAAAGTAATCTTGAAACATGATCATCTTCTTGTCGAATTCATCTTGTCGATTTTTTATAAATGTCATGTTTTCTTGCAAGTATAGTTTGTTGATAGCGTCACCATCCTCTACAGGTGGTGCTACTCGACGAATCTTGCGCGACTTTGCATCATAATCGGCACCGACAATACATAGAGCGTTGTTGCGCACATAATTTCTCACTACTCCATTCCAGCGATAGTATGATTCCATTGTTCCAAACGATGATCCAAACTTGTTGATTGGCATTTTGATAATGATTGACTGTATCGTCAAAGTGCAGCTTAATTTATAATGAGCTCTGCCTCGCGAAGTTCCTCGATAATCGATAACATCTCATTGTCGTGAGCATTGTGACCAGCTTGACGCGAAGCCTCGAGCAATCGAAGCCGATCTACGAGTTCGTTAGGATCATTCCAGTGAACATATTCAATCTTGTTGCTGGTTAATCTCATCGAGCATGGTACGCCCTTTCCAACTTTTCTATCGTTCAATAAAGGTTTGATTACGTAGATATTCTTGTATCCTTTGTTGCCTAATGTTTTACCATACGAATCATGCTTGTACTTATGCGCACTCGTTGTCAGCAGTATGTCCCTATAGTTGCGATCATCAGCCTCAGTATAAATGTCGTTATCTGGAATTTTCCTAAATATCAATTCATAATGGCCGGGTGTACCAGAATATCGTATGCCATCGATAATTATGTTATCGGCATTGTCCACGTCAAAATGTTTATTGCCGAGCATCGGTCCATCATTGCCGAGATAAACACCACACACATGATCCATACTAACCTCTAGGTCTCCGCGTAATACAGGCGCGATGTATTTTTGCCTCAGCGGACCTAGGTGATTCCGCAACGTTTCTTCACCTTCCGACGTTTACAACCGACTTCGACCAGACGCACAGTGGTCCCAAATCGTGAAATCGTGGCCAAAACCCCCAAAAATAATTTTTCGCTACGGAGGTTTGACCTGTCGGAATCGTTAGTTTAATGATGTCCCTTTAGGGTAGGGAAAATGAAATGTGTCATATTTTTATAGCTGGATGGCAATTGCGATCCAAACTTCGGCTTCTTTAGTCAGTCGTTTGGCGAGAGCGTAAGCGTGAATACGTGCGACCAAGTGAAAAGTGAATAAGTTTTTTTAGAAGACATCAATATCAATTCTGCAAAATGGATGCTGTTCCTGGAAGTAGGTACAACATTTCTGAGTAGTGATATATTGAAAATTGTGATCCAGTAAGTTTGTAAACCGGTACATTTATTACTGAAAATAGAACGTGAAATTTCATGCATGCATCGCAAACATGTAAGCAAAAAGTTGCATATCCCACAATATCACGGTACAATTCCTCTTCAGACTTGTATTTGATACTTTGATCTTATAGAATTTGCAAACATTAGCTGCCACTTTTTGCCCCTTTTGATCGTACAGCCCTATTTTATAATGCAGGGTGGCATTTTATAGCCAGATTGTACCTTATACCTGCCTTACTTTATGACGGTCACGAAATATCTGTGCGGTATTATCTTTCGTTTTCTCTTTCTTTCGTTTTCATGTAGATTTTTTACTTATACAGGGTGTTTGGCAACCCCTGGTAAAAATTTTAATGGGAGATTCTAGAGGCCAAAACAAGACGAAAATGAAGAGTATCAATTCCTTGACTTAGGTTTCATTAAAAAGTTATTAACAAATTAATTTAAAAAATTTCAAATTATTCTGAAAAAATTATTTTTGGTTGCGGGCGTCAATTACAATAATTTTTGGTCAATACACATTCCCTTGAAATCCTACCTATTTTCTAGAAAAAAATTCAGTACGGGCGGTACTTTAAACGCTAATAACTTTTTTATTATAACATTCCGCAACGTTTCTTCACCTTCCGCCGTTTGCAACCGACTTCGAACAGATGTTGAGAAACTGCTTTTTGGGCTTTCAAAAACATCTTCGTTTGCTAAGCTTTTTGGACTTTCAAAAGTATCTTCGTTTCCTAAGCTTTTTGTTGCTGGTGTTGTTTTAATCGGTATAGAGGTCATCGTATTCATACCAGGTAAACTGCTTAATCTTGCTGAGGTTTTTATTGTTGGTACTATCTTAATCGGTGTAGAGGCCATCAGATTCGTATCGGGTAAACTGCTTAATCTTGCTGAGCTTTTTATTGTTGGCATCGTCTTAATCGATGTAGAGGCCGGTGTAGAAATCATGGGTTTCATATCGAGTAAACTGCTTAATCTTGGTTTTTTTATTTTTAGTGGTTTCGAAAGATTTAGCCAGTAATTTGATTGTGTTTTATCCAATTCCTTGATATTCGGAGTGGCTAATGTTTCGCTTCCGATATCTGTATTATTGTATAGATCATAATTTCTTGTCGCGTTATCAACAATTGCTTTCAGCGGTTCAGTAACAGGCTTAAAGTGTTTTTCCAGCGCAATCTCTTCCTCAATTTTACCAGTTTTCAATTCACGATACTTTTTGCGAATCAAATCACTCGTTCTCGCAATCTGTTTCGTTATCCTCTCACAATCTTCAATATTGTTGCTCATGTTGGAACACTGCTTTGTCAACGTATCGGAAATAACTGGTCATGTTACGGTTATTGCAAAGTCACTAAATCTTTTTCTATAGCGACCATTCCATAATGCACTGTCTTTGTCAATCACTACAAATCCACATTTTTCTTGCCAGCAAGCGGTACACAATTTGCTGAGATTCTCAAATGACATATCAGTGTTAACATGATCGTTGTATACATGTTTCAGATTTGTACCATCCTGTTTGAACATGATCAGCAGGTTCGCGTTGTCGCGTATCCGATGCTTCGGTATCTTCGCATATGTCTGACAAAGATAGAAACAGCCAACGTCCCAGTGCCTACCCATTGCAAAGTATTCTCTTACCGCGTTTTGCTTATTACATGCCTCATCAGCAAAGATAAAAATGGAATTCGTAAGTGCATCGCTCGCCGGAACGACATCGCTGTTATTCGAAAATGTAAAATAACCAATTTCATCTATCGATGAGAATATATTTTCTACATATTGATATTTCGGTTGTTGCAACGATTTCGAGTACACGTATACGTTTTCGAAACGAACACCGTGCGGACTTTCTAATAAACTAATCAACACGTTCGTTTTGCCGCAATTCGATGGACCGCAGATGATACCACGTATAGAGGTCGGCAGCATATTTCCATGTTTGCGTAACTCTTTCTCAGACTGTATCTTTTTGTCTACATTAGTCATTTTGATCATAGATGATTGACGTATGAACTGCATATTTTATCAGCACTATAGAAATGAAGATACTTTCGAAAGAGTGCTGGTCTATTTATAGCGATGCATAGAGCTGAAACGATCAGTATTCAAATATAACCTGCCGAGTCAGCAGAACACACATTGACTGTCTACCACCACCATCGATAAACAACTGTGACGAATGTCAGCAAAAATTGGGAAAGGCCTATTAAATCGCGTTATAAACACACTTCCGATTGAATTACATATTCCAGGTTATCAGTTTTGTGGCCCCGGAACACATTTAGAGAAACGTTTGGCGCGAGGCGATCAAGGTATCAATCCGCTGGATGCTGCATGTCGCGAGCATGATATAGCGTATTCGCAAAATAACGATCTCGTAAAACGACACGTGGCTGACAACATCCTAGCAGCAAAAGCGCGAGAACGCATTACCGCGAGAGATTCCAGTCTCGGAGGAAAGGCTGTTCCTACAACCGTTTGGGTGGCTATGAAGGCCAAAACAAAATTCGGTATGGGTTTGAAAAAGAAAAAAAAAAGTGCCGCAAAGAAGCGAATACTTCCAACAGCGAAACGTGGTGGTATCCTACCGATTTTGCCATTATTGGGGGTTCTCGGCTCATTAGTCGGAGGGGCGGCAGGAGTCGCGATGGTCGTGAACGATAAGAAGGCAATGCATCGTCAGCTAGAAGAAATGAAACGTCATAATCTCGCCGTGGAAGGTCGCAGACTTTATCTCGCGCCATACAAACGCGGGCGAGGAGTCTCAAAGAGGGAAAAAAAAAGTCAAAATTAAAATGCCTGAAGGCGTAACCACAAACATACAACTGCAGCAACTGGCAAAGCGTATGTGTATTCCATATTTCAGAGGTATTTTTATGCGCAATACTTTACCAACAGATGGGGTACGCAGAAATGAGAGCGGGATCGTAAATTTGGATACTGTTAAGGGACCAGGTACTCATTGGGTGGCATACGCAAAACGGGGAACATGCGCCATATATTTTGATAGTTTTGGCAATCTTCAACCACCGAGGGAACTGATACAATATTTGAAGAATAGTGTAATTGAGTATAATCACATGCCTTATCAGCGCTATAATCAAAGCAATTGTGGACAGCTGTGTTTACAGTTTCTGCTGACAGTTGACAATCAATTTAAGGATAATCATTGTACACTTTAACTCCAGTATCCGTTGGAACATGTCGCTGACGCTAACGCTCACCGGGCAAAGTAGTATTCTCGCAGTAAGCTATTTTCCAGCCATCGATTTGAGCAATGGTGATTACGAACTCGGTCTTATGGACTTTGAAACATATTACACAATACCGAATGTAAATTTGTCAAATAATAAATTTTACTATGATAATGATGATAAGGAAATCATTATTCCCGAGGGATCTTATGAGCTGGACGACATTCACATGTATTTGCAACGATCGCTTTCATGGGATAATGAAGGGAACCCGCCCTTGATGCTTAGAGCTAACAACAATACGATGAAGAGCGAAATTAGGTGTAATTATAGCATAAATTTTACCAAACCCAATACTATTAGCTCGTTACTGGGGTTTTCAACGAATCGGGTGCTACAACCACGAAAATGGCACGAATCGGATACATCAATCCATATAATGAATGTAAATATCATTCGCATTGAATGCAACGTGACAGCTGGCGCTTACAGCAATAACAAGTGTGCGCACACGATACATGAGTTTTCGCCTACCGTTCCACCAGGATATAAGATATCGGAAAGACCAACACAGATCATTTACCTTCCGATTACTGCACGAAGCATTTCGGATTTGACGATTCGCGTTGTGAATCAAGACGATCAATTGCTCGATTTTCGAGGGAAACAGATCACCGTTCGATTGCATGTGCGGAGACAACGACTGTAGTAGGAGATGCTTGTGCTGAACGAAGGGGAGCAAGTGAAACAGACGACGCATGAAAATAAAGAGAAGACAATTCAATCGCTTGCACACCACACTGTATCGAATATTGACTGTCTAAAACCATCAGGCGAGAGGACAATTCGATAACCCACAAAACTTACTGCATCGAATGTTGAATTTCTGAAATCGTTGGGTTTTGTTGTACGAAATGGTTAATATCTTAAACATTGGAAGCGAACCGATCTTTGATGATCGCATTGTCAAGATTGAGACTCACACGTACAACCCATACGCCAACACAACGTTTGGACACAACGATGAGATACGAATACCTATACAACAGCAGGATTTATACACGCTACCATGTGAGAGCTTTCTATACGTTGAAGGAAGATTCATAGTAAAGAAGCCAAACAATGAGTTGGATGCATTCCTCGTAAATAATTGTGTTGCGTTTATGTTTGATGAAATTCGATATGAACTCAATGGTGTGGAGATCGATCGTAACAGAAACGTTGGGATAACAAGTACCATCAAAACATTTGTGTCCTCAACATATGACAAATCGTTAATTTTACGGAATGCTGGATGGGCCGCGCAATCAAACATACCGACAGATTACTTTAACTTTTGTGTACCGCTCAATATGCTGTTGGGGTTTTGCGAAGATTACAGGCGTATACTAGTCAACGCTCAACATGAACTCATCCTTATACGCGCTCGCAATGATAACAACTGTATCATTGCAAATTCCGCACTGGAGCCGGAAATCGAATTACTAAAGATACAGTGGCGAATGCCCCGCATTATACTGAATGATACGAATAAACTATCGATGTTGCGGATTTTGGAAAGCGGACAATACCTAAGCATGAGTTTTCGTTCGTGGGACCTGTACGAGTACCCATTATTGCAAAGCACAACAAAACATTCATGGGCTGTTAAAACTGCAACTCAGCTGGAGAAGCCGCGATACGTCATTTTTGCGCTGCAGACTGGTCGGAAGAACAACATGTCTAAAGCAAGCAATTTCGATGAATGTAACTTGACCAATGTGAAACTGTATCTAAACTCTGACTTTTATCCATATGATGACTTGAATCTTGATTTTGATAAAAACAGATATGCTATTCTTTTTGATATGTATGCACGTTTTCGTAAAGCTTATTATGGATACGACTGTTACGAAACGCTTTGCAACAGGGAGAACTTTTCGTTGTATGGACCGTTTGTAGTCATCGATTGTTCGAGACAGAACGATTCAATCAAGAGCGCTACCATAGATGTGCGAATAGAATTTGATTGTAAAGAAAACGTGCCAGCAAATACTACCGCCTATTGTCTTATTTTACATGATCGCGTTGTCGAATACTGTCCACTGTCCAACGTTGTGCGCCTGTTATATATATATAACAGGCGGACACACACCGCATTGCAGCATAGTTTCAAAGATATTTTCATGATGGTACCAACATTTGTCGACATACAAGGATTCGTTAGCGACACAGAGTTTGTTGTAAAGGAAGTGGCAGTGCTGAAAAAAGGAAGCACTCTAGCGCATTATATCTTCCAAAGTCCATATCCATGGTGTTTATTATCTGCGCCCGATAAATCACGAGCTACTTGGGTGACGAAGAATCATCACGGACTGTCGTGGGACGACGGTTTTATACCCTACAGCATGAGCAAAATGCTTATTACATCGGCAATAGTAGATGAGTCAAACCTAATCGTCTATGTAAAAGGGCTTCAAAAGCGTGATTGGTTAACCAACATGGTGGCTGAACATATTAATGCTGAGAACATCGATGCTGATTATGGTTGATATTGAATGTTTAAAAAATCTTGATTGTGCAAACACATGGCGATGTGGTAACCATAAAAAGACATGTGCTATGCAAAATGTATTTAAATTATACAATTGGTGGTTAAAATATCAAAAATAAATGTACCTTTTTTGATTTGCAAAATGTATTTAAATTATGCAATTGGTGGTTAAAATATTGGAAATAAATGTATCTTTTTGAATCAATTTATGTCATTTAAAAAATACATCTAATTTCCCCATCCTCCTCCTTCCTAGCAATTTTATAAAATTATGAACTTTCAGAATATGTCTAAAAATCTTTTAATGTTTTTGCAAGCTTCTGAAAAAACATGTACTTATTAATGATGGTTGAAATATTGGATATAAATGTATCTTTTTATAAAATTATGAACTTTCATACTAGTTAATGGTGGTTAAAATACGGGAAATAAATGTATCTTTTTATAAAATTATGAACTTTAGAATAAATCTAAAATTTTATATAAAAACTTGCAAATCACTTCTGTTATAAATGGCATGGACTGGGCGTACAACTCTTTATATAGTGCATTACTCGAGTGGGGGAGGACTCGGTCTTCTTAAGAATGGGAGTGGTACTCGCTCGTATCTACAAACATTAGTAGAATTGCATACCCTCAGCTTCTCCCACAGCATTCTGCAATCTTTGCGTTCTTGGATCTTTTATGGTGTTACAAACATATGTATACTGGTATGTCTAAAGCGGTATTTTATAATGCCCCCACGGCAGCGTCTTGGTTGAATATGGACTCAAAGCAATTTTTGTTTCTGATACCGTGTACACTTCATGCAACATGGATCTTATACACGATTGGTGACAAATCTTTTCAACCTCACCCATCAAACATTGCACATAATCATCAAATGTTATAGTTCACGCTACAACATTACTCGTGACACCTTTCACCTTTTTCGTATCTTTCTTACCATCGACTTGTATAGCATACATCTTCGCTCTCAATCCAACAAATTCGGTCATAATCGCCCCATTATTTTCATCTTTCATTAAACCCTGGTATCTTCTTATTAGCAAGCGGAATACCATATCGATTATCTGCGGGATAATCGCTCGTGTCAAAGCGGGTAATATCGCGTATCATAAGTTCATAAATATCGTCACACTCGATGTAGTAGATTAGACTGTCTGTATCGGTGTACATAATTTTACATTTATTCCTATGTGCGAGTAACATGTAATCATGATGGAATTCATACAAACAAATCTTAGATATATCTAGTATACACATACCCACATAGATTGGTTTGTTAAATTTTACGAACAATTTATGTAGTTCGATCACAACTAGGTTTTCCGAAAATATGCTGCGACTATGGAAATTTGGCTTAGCGATCAGTGCCTCTGCACCATATCTCCCTCCCCATTTCGTTACTAATTTTACATCTACATGATTGCGTACATTCTCCATGGTTTTGCCAAACACTGCATTATTCATTAACTTGTATAAATTTTTCTCAAAATCGTTTGTAGCAAGAGTTCTGAACTTTGTATTTAGTTCGATGTAATCACGAAGCCATGGGGATTCGGAAAACTGTAATACGCGGTGAACTTCAGTTACGCGAAGGCCGTGACGAATACATTGCTGCAGATTGCGATAGTGTATTACGTAACGCTTCTTATCGTATAGAGTCGCGAGGAGCTTCTCCTGGCGCTTGCCAGATGGTTTATCATGTGTTGGGCAGAACGGTAGGTTAGTGTGCGAATCATGCAGATGTTGCGGATACTCCAGGTCGACTTCCAAAATATACCCCGTCGATGAGTCTAACGCTAAGTCTACGGCCATTACATCTACATCTTTGTTGTTGGCCCACTGAAAATTGGCGTATGGTAATGGTTGACACATTGCCCAGCCGTACAAATTATTTACATCGAAATACATTAAATATGACGACGGTTGCGATGGATCGTGCGACTGCATGTACTTGTTGTTGGCTCGCGCGCGTCTGTTGGAACATTGACTCAAACCACCACGTATACCACGTTCGATAAATAGGACCATGTCGATATCGGTAAGAAGTTCGAAATTCATACGTGTATGCTTCAGCATGGCATCCCACGTAAAACCAGGCAAAGTATAATAGTGCGCGGGGTCGAGTCCGTTACTTGCGATGCAACTATTGCGAAAATTTTCAAAAATATCAGCCAACAGCAAGACATCCGTCTTCAGATACAAATCGCTATACTCGCCGAGCGTTTCAATGGAGAACCGCTTCCACACATTGACAGCGTGTACATAGTCGTTTTCGGATACTGTATCGCCAGTTAAGGAACTGTAAAATGAATTGCGTGATGGTAAACATGATTGGTCTAACTTTTCGACACAGTCAATGTACTCGTACGGAAACAGCCCTTTTCGCGTCAATAAATCAAAATCTTCCGCAGATAATTTTTGAAACTCGGACCGTGTAATTTCAAGTTATGTAAGTCAAGCCCTAAGGTATGTGCGAAGTGCAGTGGGAAGCACCATCCCCTGCTGTATTACGCGCAAAACAGGGAAGACAATAATACGAGGCCGGTTGCAAATATTTCGTACGATAATCGCGAGGAGAGGCGTGCGAACGCTCCTCCACGAAGATGGGCCAGGTCGAAGTCGAAAGCGAAAACTTCGGCTTCAAATACTACCGCAAATAATGCCTCAACATCGCACTGTACCGCGCTCGGTACAGGAGCACCGAGGCCGGTGGTATTGGCCACGGCACAAGTACGAGTGTTCGGAAAGAACGGTGCAACGCGAAGCGCGTGCACTGCTGGACCAGGGCTAGGAATCGTCTTTCGTGTCCGCCAGCTTAGTCAACGACCTCCAACTAATGCGCAGATGAACTCCAGCCACGGTAACAGGTTTGGGGGGCGGTCAGGCGCAAATTATAAAATACAAATCCGCGAAACGCGAGCGTTCCTCGGCATAAAAGAGGGACCAGCTCCTCGCGTCCATTGCTTCGATCGAGATCGTCGGCCGTAATTTTCCAGTGGCATGGTCGAAGCTGAAGAACACCTTCGGCCTCCCACGCATGGTCACGGGAAAATTGCTGGATAAGCTCCTGTTCCTAAAACCAATTGATACCGGTGATTTGGCTAGCATGCAGCAGATCACCGTGGGTTGTACACAGGCGCTGGCTGCCCTCGATAAGAAGGGCACGCCAGAACAGCAACGGGACTGGTTACTCGCGCATTTGGCGAAGCAAAAATTCTCGCCTGCGCTTGAGTTAGAGTGGCAGAAAACGCTCAACCTTTCGACCGAATATCCTACGTTTGAGGACGTACGGAGGTTCATCGAGATGCACTCCCGCGCACTGCTTTCCATGGACGAGAAGCGTCGCGAGGCTGCGCTTGCGCCTGCGACGAAACCCAGCGCACGTAGTCATAGTAGGACTCGGGAAACGAGATCTGCCTCGAGACACGTGTGCAGCCATAACGCCGTTGTGGAAACCGACACGGCTGCACAGCTGCGGGGTTCAAGGACCAACGCCTTGAGGCAGGTTGGCCCTGCGCAAAAGCAAATGTGCGGGTTCTGTACCGGACCGCACAGCTTATTGCAGTGTAGCCCGTTTTTGGTTCTGCCGGCAAAAACACGTAGCCAATTTGTGCAGGGTCGCCATTGGTGTGTACAATGCTTGGCCTCCACCCACACAGTGCTACAGTGTGAAATCCCGAGAACAACGAGAAGACAGTGAGCGAGCCGGTCCGGAACCTGGACCCGGAAATGGAGGCCCAGTTCCAACGTCTCCTGCAGCTGGGGGAGGGCCTTCGACGCCCAGCAGCAGCACCGACCGCAGCTGCAACACCGGCAGCAACGGCGAGCGAGCCAGCAGCCATGGAGGTTGGCGAGGCCTCGGCGGCCCTTCGGCAGCCACCACCGACGCCGACCTTCCGAATAGCACGTGACGCTCGAGCTGGTCCCTCTTTTATGCCGAGGAACGCTCGCGTTTCGCGGATTTTACTTACCACTTTTAGCGGCGGAAAACGTCCGTTCGACCCTGCAAAAACTGCAGGGTCGTGAGCACGGCCTCATTGATCGCCGCCTGGTCTCTGCGGGGTCGGTTTCGTGGCCGCGTTGGAGGAGCCGGTCGCTCGATGGGGCGACTCACTCCCCGCTCCTCCGAAGCCCGTTGGCGTCGGCGTGGCCTTCTTCCTGCCGACTGTGGTGATGGGCCTGGTGTCGCAACTTGCGGGACCGTCGAGAGCTGCGGCTGCACGGGGTTGCTCGCCGTGACCGCCGCCTCCGCCTCGTGGAAGTCGCACGCCACGAGGCGTCCGGTCTGGTTCCACTTTATGACGTAGTGGCCTCCTGGGACCGCCACTTTTCGACGTCTTGATGTCCAGGGGACATGGACCGGAATCTGTAGGACATCCTGCCCCAGGTCGACTTTGTTTAAAGAGTCTTTGTTTAAAGACCTTAACCGCCCTTAGGGGGTTATTTCATTCTGACGTGGTCCCGATTACGAGGGAAAGGACACTGGGAAAAAGTATTGAATAAATTGATGCACCTGAATTTGCTCTATGAAATTAACGTTTATTTTTAATGAAAAAGAAAAAAAGGAAAAAAAAACCGCCTAGACGTCGGCCAGACGTCTGGGGGAAAAAACCTGGGCCGGCTGCTCCTGGCCAAGTTCGGTATGTGTTGTTCTGTAACAAGGAAAGACAAGGCTGGATTTAAATACCTATTAACGCTTGTCGCGTCGCCCGTCTCGCTCTATCTCGCACGCTCCTGGCTGTGCCGTTCGCACTCAAGAGCGGAGATTACAGACACGTCTCGACGAACTGAGATATGTGTGAGAGGACTGTATATATGAACGTTCTCACAAATCGAGAACCGTTCGATCGCTGTGCGGAAGAAGAGATCTAATTTCTCAATTCTCCGCTTTTTAGCGATGGTTGAATGCCGCAGGAAAGGACAACAGGTGGAGGTCGTAAAGCTCCAAATGCTGTCCAACCCGCAGTTTCTCACCGTTCCCTGCGTACAAGACGCGGTGTGGTGTAGCCCTCACACGACCACGTAGCTCGAGCGTCACGTGCTATTCGGCGAGATTGTACAGTCAATAATCGGGGCTGATAAAATGCCTCACCGATTTAGTTAATTTTGAGCAACAATTTAAAATTCTCAACGAAAGGTTCGAGTGTTCTCAGAACCTATATTCGGAGATTTGGTTTTGTCGCGGAGCGGAATCGTTTGTCGATCTGCTCGCTGCGAGGACCCGCTATCGAGTCTCGAAGCTAAGAAGCGAACAGACATCCGCAGTCGCGGCCACGAGAGGGGTAATCACCATCTCGCGGCGCTATCCCTACTCTTCAATGTCTATCTCTTCTTAATTTCAATATTCCTCTACCCTCTCTGTTTATGGATCTTCGACGATCGATCCCAAGTAAATATATTGGGTCGATCACGTAACTGAGAGCAGCCAACACTCGCGTATGGTTTTTCTAACCTGTATCGTTCCGTGTACCGTTCTACACATCAGAGAGTCTCTGGAATGTCGCGTACACGAAAAACAATACCGTACGAGGAATTTATGGTTCTCAGTTATAATTCACGTTAACTTGAATATTTCTCTAAACGATTCTCAAATCCGTCAATTAACGCGATATTTAAACAAAGTGTATCTTTACTATCCCTCAGGGGCTGCCAGCCTTTCAGCTGCAGTACGGGCTTAACGAACCCGGGGTACCCGAGTCATACACACACCGTAAGCCTCCTGTTGGTCGTCACAACGACCCATTCACAATTCCCTATTGGTTTTGTGAATGGTACGTGACGGCAGGAGGAACGGGGGTCTTGGCTTAACCGCCTGGGCCACGAGTATGGCGACTCTATAAAATCGCCCTCCAATCCTAAGCTATGGTGCGCGGCGATGGGATGCATGGTTGGGGGAGAAGGCCCAATCCCAAGCGACCACCTCCGGGGAACCTGCCGAACCCCCGGAGTATTAGGCTTACCCGGGTAAGGCGGCTCTGCCCGGGTGGACCTTTATTTCCGACCATCTCGTGGGACTATTATGGACACAGAAAATAAAATGGGGATGGGGCGGGTTTTGTCGGTTGGGGAGGACGGTGACGGGGTTGGGGTTAGGGTGGCGGCGCTCGCGCCCCACTCAGCGCCAGGTCCGGCTTCGTGGAGGGTGGAGGAGGACGACGAGACGGCGTCGGTCTCGTCCTTCTCCTCCAGCACGAGCCACATAGGCTCTAAGAGGAAGAGGACGGGGCAGGCCGTCGTCGAGGTGGGCGGGGCGATGAGCCCGTCGGTGAGGCTGAGTTGCCTCAGGGACGAGGTGACCGAGGAGATATCGGAGAGGATCTCCTCGTCCCTGAGGCGGGTGGAGAAAGTCGCCGCTGCCTGCGCCTTTAAGGGGCAGAAAAGCGGTGGCGCGGAGGCCCTGAAGGCCGCGGCGGAGGAAATGAGGGAGGCGGCGCGGGAGCTCAGAGGGCGGAACGCCCGTCTGCAGCTCCTGTTGGAGGAGGAGCGACAGGGGAGGAGGAGGGCAGAGGCGCTGTGGAACAGCGCGGCCCTCCCTCCCATCCTCCCTCCTCCTCCACCGCCGCGTCCCTCGGCGGAGGTAAATAAGCGGAGTGCGGCGGCAGTGGTGCGGGGCACCGCGGGCCCCTCCACCCGCACTCCGCCCGTGAAGAAGTCCCCGTCCTCCTCAGAAGACGATCTTCTGAGGAGGATTGGGGACATGATTGATGGCAAGCTGGCCGCCTTCCGGGAGGAGCTCCTCGCCGGAAGAGCGGTCAGCAGGAAGGCGGTGCCTCCCCGACCTGTTCCGGTACAGTCGGGGAAGGCAAAGAAGGGCGGAGTGAAGGCTCCGCCCAGCGTTGCGGCACCAGGGCCCCGGGTCGCGACCCCCAAGGGGGGTGGTGTACCCGTGGTCGCGTCCTCCACGGCACCCTCCCAAGGGGGGGTGGCGTGGAGTAAGGTGGTGGGGCGGAAGGCGAAGCGGGCGGCGAGGAAGGCCTCGCAACCGCAGCCTCCGCCTCCGCCGCCGGCGGCCAAGGTAAAGGCCGCGAAGGTCGTGAAGGCACGACCAGGTCGTCCCCCAAAACCGGCAGCGGTGACGCTGACCGTTGCGCAGGGGGGCGACCTGACCCTCGCGGAGGCGATGCGGCTCGCCAGGGAGAATATCTCCCTGGAAGAGCTGGGCATCGCCTCCGTGAGGGCGAAGAGGGCCGTGACCGGGGGTCTCTTGCTGGAGATCCCCGGTGCAGAAGGCGGCGCGAAGGCGGATCGTCTCGCCCAGAGGCTCCGGGAGCAGCTGGGCGAGCGAGGTGTCCGGGTCGCCCGGCCCACGAAGCGCACGGAGATACGCGTTTGTGGGCTGGACGACTCGGTCAGCCCACAGGATGTGTCCCGTGCCCTTGCGAGGGCGGGGGACTGTCCTGTGGAGGACCTGCGGATCGGAGAGATCCGCAGGTCGCCCTCCGGCCTCGGGTCGGTGTGGGCCCGGTGCCCCCTCTCCGCCGCCCGTAAGGTGGCGGAATCCGGGAGGGTGTTGGTGGGGTGGGTTTCGGCGCGAGTGGAAATCCTCGCGCCGCGCCCGCTCCAGTGTCACCGCTGCCTCGAATTGGGGCACGTGAGGCAGTGGTGCACCTCGCCGGTGGACCGCAGCGGTCAGTGTTACCGCTGCGGTGCCAAAGAGCACCGTGCGAGCCAGTGCTCGGCGGCCCCCCACTGCCCGTTGTGTGCGGACATGGGGAGGCCAGCCGATCACAGGGTGGGGAGCAAGAAGTGCTCCCCCCCTCCCGGAAGGAGAGGAAGAGGCGGGCTGCACCGGCTCCGGTGCCGAGGGCGGTGGCATCGTCCTCCATGGAGGTGGACGGTGCTACGGGGACGGACGGCCGGGAGGAGGCTGGCGCGGCCATTAATTAATGCCGCCCCGCCTCCTCCTCCAGGCCAACCTCAACCACTGCCGCGCGGCACAGGACTTGATGTCCCAAGTCCTCGCGGAGTGGGGGGTTGGCCTGGCGGTCGCCGCCGAGCCGTACCGCGTCCCTGATCACCCTCATTGGGTGGGCGACGCGGACGGCTTGGTGGCGACGGTATGGGGAGGGGGCGACGGGTCCCCACCGTTCTCCTTGTTGGAGCGCGGTCGGGGATTCGTCGCCGTGGACTGGGGGGGAGTCGCTGTGGTGGGGTGCTAAATTTCGCCCCGTAGCGGTCACGCTGCGTTCGAGCTGTACCTGGCCGAGGTCGCGGCATGCGTGCAGCGCTACGCGGCCCGGCCGGTGCTGGTCCTGGGGGATTTTAATGCCAAGTCGGTGGCTTGGGGATCCCCCAGGACCTCCGTTCGTGGCGGGATCCTGGGCGATTGGGCGGCGGGGCTCGACCTCCGGGTATTGAACCGGGGGTCGGAGCACACATGCGTGCGGCGATATGGGGGGTCCATCGTGGATGTTGGATTCGCGACCCCCAACGCCGTGCGCATGGTGTCGGGTTGGCACGTGGTCGCGGGGGCAGAGACACTCTCCGATCACCGGTACATCCGGATGGAGGTCTCTGCCGCCGCGAGTGCATCCCGACACGGCCGCCTGCGTGGCACCCCACCACGCCGCGGGGCGCTTCGGCGCCTGGACAAGGACGCCCTGATGGCAGCTGCCCTCGCTGCAACTTGGCCGCAGGGAGCGGCCGAGTTGCCGAGCATAGAGGAGGAGGTCGCCCGGCTCGGAGCATTGGTCGCGGGTATTTGCGACGCGGCGATGCCTCGGGTCGGGCGGGCTTCTCCTCGCCGGGCGGTGTACTGGTGGTCGGACGCGATCGCGGAGTTGCGAGTCGCGACTGTCCGCGCCCGACGCCAGTACACCCGCGCGCGCCGTCGTCAACGTACATGCGACGGCGTGGCGCGAGCGAGGGCAGCTGATGACCTGTATGGAGCATACCGCGTGGCGCGGGTTGCTCTGCAGGTCGCCATCAAACGGGCCAAGACCCAGGCATGGAAGGAGCTCCTCCAGACCCTTGATGACGATCCATGGGGGCGCCCATATAAGGTGGTGCTGAATAAGCTCCGCCCGTGGGCGCCACCCGTCACCGAGGGTCTGGACCCTCGGCTGCTGGAGGACGTGGTCAATACACTCTTCCCAATTGGGGAGAGGGGACCGCGTCCTCCGGCGGCGGCGGCTGTCCCAGTGGAGTGGACGGCCGAGCTGGGGGTCACGCAGGAGGAGCTGGCAGCGGCCATCAGACGGCTCGGGGTTCGTAACACGGCCCCGGGTCCGGATGGTGTGCCCGGCCGGGTTTGGGTCTTGACCCAGGGCGTCCTTGGGGCCGACCTCAGGCGGTTGTTCGACCGCTGCCTGAGGGACGGGCGATTCCCCCCCAGTTGGAAGGTGGCGAGGATGGTCCTCCTCCGGAAGGAGGGTCGGCCCGCGGAGTCTCCCTCCGCATACCGGCCCATTTGTCTCCTCGACGAGGTGGGCAAGCTCTTCGAGCGTGTGATTGCTGCCCGCCTCGTCGAGCACCTGTCGCGGGGTGATCCCGGTCTGGCCGACTGCCAGTTCGGTTTCCGGGGGGGCCGATCGACTATCGACGCGATAGGTCGTGTGAGGGCCCTCTCGGAGGCGGCCGTCTCCCGGGGAGGTGTATTGCCAATGCCTTTAACACCCTCCCCTGGGAAGAGATAAGGAGGGGACTCGAATATCATCGAGTCCCCCCTTGTCTCAGGGCGGTCGTCGGGGATTATCTCCGCGGCAGGTGGATCGAGTATCCGGGCCGGGATGGTGATATGCGGAGGGAGGTGTACTGCGGTGTTCCGCAGGGGTCGGTCCTCGGGCCACTCCTGTGGAACATCGCGTACGACTCGGTGTTGCGGGCCGGCCTCCCCGACGGCGTCAGCACGGTGTGTTATGCAGATGACACACTGGTGCTGGCCGTCGGGGCGCACTGGGGGAGGGCCATGCGTCGCGCGGAGGAGGGGTCGCAACGCGTCGTCGACCGGATCAGGGGGATGGGGATGACGGTGGCGGTCCATAAGACCGAGGTGATTGCGTTTCATTCACCTCGGCAGGATCCGCCACCCCCTCTGATTCGGGTGGGTGGGGCTGACATCGAGGTGAAGCCCCAGATCAGGTATCTGGGGCTGATCCTCGATAGCCACTGGCGTTTCGAGAAGCATTTCCGCTGCCTGGTCCCCCGGTTGGAAAGGATGGTTGCGGCTCTGGGCCGGATCCTGCCCAACCTGGGGGGCCCGGCGGGCCGAGTTCGTCGCCTCTATGTGGCAATGGTTCAGTCGGTGGCTCTATACGGGGCCCCCGTCTGGGCGGACGACCTGGCTGCCTCCCGGCGCAGCATGACTATGCTGCGTCGGGTGCAGAGGCGCATGGCGCTCAGGGTCGTCCGCGGGTATCGGACCATGTCACATGAGGCGGCGACGGTTCTAGCGGGGATGCCGCCCATGGACCTGCTCGCGCGGTCGCACGCGGCGATGTACCGGCACCGCGTCGACCGTCGCGCGGGGGTGGGGGCGGTCCCGGGCGGGCAGGAACCTGCTTGGGGCGATTTGAAGCGCCAGGCCCGGCAGTCCGTGTTGCTCGCGTGGCAGGAGCGGCTGGCTCTGCCAACCGCGGGGCACCGGACTGTCGGGGCTGTTCGGCCACTCCTGAAGGAGTGGCTGGACAGAGGCCATGGCAGCCTCACCTACCGGCTGGCACAGGTATTTTCCGGGCATGGCAGCTTCGGAAGATACCTGTGCCGGATAGGGAAGGAGCCGACGGCGCGTTGCTGCCACTGCGACGCTGAGCAGGACACGGCGGATCATACCCTGGAGGTATGCCCCGCGTGGGAGGGGGAGCGCCGTGTCCTGGTCGGCGTCGTCGGGCGGGATGTCTCGCTGCCGGGCGTGGTGCGCGCCATGCTCGGCAGCGAGGAGAAGTGGAGGGCCGTGGCCTCCTTCTGCGAGAACGTAATGTTGCAGAAGGAGGCCGCGGGGAGGGAGCGCGAGCTTCAGCGGCGCGCTGAAGCTCGCGCTCGTGCGGTGGCCCGAGGTCGTCGCCCGGTCGCGAGGCGTTGCGGGCGGCCGCCTCGGCGTGGCGGATGACCTAGGCTGGGAGGGGGGTCCTGAGGGGACCCTCCTCCCGCCAGGCGGCGCCGGGTCGGACCGGTTGGGGGTAGGAGTGCCTCCCCCTACCGGTCCGACGCAAGGGGAGGCACCCTCGGCGGTCTGGTGCGGCCATGAACGCCCGGCCGCCGAGGGGTGGAAACGGGGTCGCGGGCGGTTGCGAGTTGGGGCTCGCAACCGCCACTAAACGCGGCCCCGGGACGGATAGCGGCGGGATGGAGTGGCCCCGTCCCGCCGCTATGAGGCAGTGTGTCTACTGGGGGGACCGATTGTCCCCCCGGGGGATGGGCGCGAAAGCGCGGGCACGGGGAGGATACCGGAAGAATGCTTCGAGCGATTCCCGGTATCCTCCCAAAGCGTGCCGAAGGGTCACCGTGGGGTTTTTAGTGGGTAGGTCCCGCGCCGGTCGTTGTACGGGCGCGGGGAATCCCACACACCCCTCCCACCTCTCCCCAAGGAGGTGGGAGGGAGTCTTTCGAAGATTTTCCCCACGACAAAAAAAAAAAAAAAAAAAAAAAAGTGTATCTTTACTAAGAAAAGATACCAATTTCTCGAGACTTGTATTTAAAAATTTAAATGAATCGATGAATTGCAATTTTATGCGCTTGCGCGAGTTCGATTCTTCATCCGCGTTTTCAACATATTTTGTAAATGAAATGTACTTCTCTTTTGTTATCGGCAATACAGTGACATCACCCTCAAATGCTGTGGCTATCTCCTTGATAATAAAATGTGAATCATAACCGGATAAATTGTGAAAGACTATGGGGATGGCAAACGCGTCTTTATAATTTAGTTGTGATTTGAATGTGCAGAACCTCTGTACCGATCGGTTAAATGGCATTGTTCGCGTACCCGCTCATTATCTCGCGTAAACGGTGTTTCGCATATGTGACAGTGTGTTGCCATATTAAAATTTCGTAATTGTTCAGCTGATAAATTTTCCATGGGTACATTGATCGATAAAATGGACTTTACACGATGTGACAAATCTTGAAGTTGTCTCACAAACCATGATACGCAATCAGGATCGCGACGACATTGAAACGTAGATAACGAATCGTCGTACGAGCACCGCACATAATATCACACGCTAAATACACGATGATGCTGGTTCGTGTATCTTGACGCTTCTCGATCAGTATCCGTTTTCTCCAGGATGCATTCCAGATCGGCATACACGATAAACGGAACACGCTCTTTCCTGTTATAGTTGCTGAAGCTGAGCCACTTACTGCCTTCATCATTTGGCAATATGATTGCGCAATCGTTCATCTTCTCACAATCCATGGTGTGAGCTTCCAGCTTCTCATTCGAGCTAAAGTAGTGTAAGCATCTGCAATAAGAGACATAATTTTTATCTAACATAAAATATTTAAAAAGATTTATTATATACATACCTATCACAAAAGTATTTCCTGCCATTATGTTTACTCAATTGGGTGCATACAAGGCGAGATAAGTTCTTAATCCATGCGAAATGTCCCACGTCGTTTGCTCCTTCTAAATACAACAAATTGACATGCCTCTCAATCTTCTTATCGGTGACTCGTATTGGTAACACCTTCTTATTCTCAATGGTATAGATATTGATGGAGATGTTGTTGATATGTTCAAACTTTTTAATTTAGTTCAATGTCATTGGAAATTCAATACCCTGGATATTCAACACTGTTGTATAATGAGGATATGACGATGCCAGAGATACGCGACTTTCGGCTGGATACAGAGCGGCCACCACCGACCACGCAAAACATGCATTGTCCGTCGAGCATACATTGATTACTGCTTTCTTTAGTCGTATCTCTCGCGGTAATTGTATGGCACGTCCTGCATGCATCGGCATATATTTATTTACATTAACAATTAAATTCAGTATACGCGACAGCGCCCACCCACTATCGCGTTCCTGAAACTCGTCTAAGGATGCTAGAATGGGTTCAATGACGCGTAAATCATACGATTCGCGTAGGTCAGACAAGTGAAAAAGTTCACAGTTTTTCGTGTTAACACTTTTGTTTGCACATTTGTTACCAGCCACAAATTCACCGTTAAGTATAGTATTTATTTTTACACTATCATGTTTCAGCACAATGTTCCGCACATAATCGACTACAATGTTCCTCGCATCTTCGAGAAAATTGCGAGGCTCTATGTGGTTAGAATTTATCACCGCACCGGTCATTATACGGTTAACGAAAGCCGTATCAATTTCATGCCATCTGAGTCTTGCACTATGTCCAGCACCCACATGTACAAATCGATTGCGTGTCGAATCTTTTAGACTTTCTAATCTAGCGTGTTACGTATGCCGAACGTTTCGTTCCCCAATTTTTTTGTACCACTTGCGTGCATTAGGAAAACGCCCTGCTACTTATCTACCCTTTGGAATGTAGAGTCAGCTTGTACGAGATGCAGCTGCTCGGTGACTAACGCAATTCGGAGATTACCAAATATGGTAATGTCTAACGTGCATTTGAATTCTCCCCCACGGATTTTTGGGTATATAAACCCCTTGATTTTCTTACTCGGTGGATCATAATCGTACTGTCACGTTAGAGTCAACGTCACGTCTCTCGTCACACGTATATGATTTCATAGTCAGTTGTATTTTGTGAGATCGGGCTACCGTATCCTTTCGTATCAATATTAAACCATATAGAATCCGTGAGCCGGCATAAATTCTATTACGGCCATTATTTTCAACCGACTTACCCCCGCATCGCCAGTGCGTCAACACCGTGCAAGGTCATTTTAGGTAAATATAATCATTCTTTGATCGCGACATAAGATACACGAAACACCTGTATTTTACTTGTTGATTTAAGAATATATCTACTTGTTTAAATATGTTAAAAAACTATTTAAAATCGCGTTAGTCTGAAATATTAAATTCTCGGCTGCGATTTCCGTATCCGTCTGTGTACGTGACACTGCGGAAGGTTAAGCGTTCGTCAGGTTCGTTGAACGTTCGGACGATTTAAAACCGCGGCCGTTTACGTGTTTTTGTACGCAGACCTCACGCGAAGATTCGCTTCGCACAGGTTTAAACGGTATCGTGACGTCAGCGTCGAGAGAGAGAACCATATGATATATTGAAAAGAGATCGACAGCTGAATTCGGCAGCGCCGCGTCGCGACGACAAGGCGCGACCGAGTCTTCGTCTGTCGATCCGCGACGATATTCGCAATTATTCACGAGCCGACTGCGAACGGGAGCGGATCCCCGAAGATCTCGCTCCTCAAGTACGGACTCGCATATCACATTTGGACTTGTTTTTCAAAGAATTCTCACCGTTGCTGCGGTTAGAGTTTTCCCATAACAATCTACCTGCGACAAAAGGGAGGCCGTAATACACGCTGCGCGTGGCACGACCGCCTTCGCTAGGAAGGATTGTACGTTGCAGTCGTTGCCGCGACCGCGACGTAAGGGACTCAGGGTGCACCCACCCAGAATTCCTTTAAAGCTATACGGCTTTGGAGTCTCCCAAAGGTCATACCGTTGAATTGGTACCGCCTCGTGGAGTGCTCTTCGTGCAAAGGTCGCTGAAAAACCCTCTCCAGAAACCCGTCGGTGTACGAGTCGACTGTACACCTTACGGAGGAGTTCGGGTTCAAGGTCACCTCACCTTCCGTCACGCCGCCTACCAAATACGGTCCCCGTGCAACACGGTCGCCGGGTAGGCTTTATAGTGCGGTTGGACCCGCAAGGGATTTTTTGCAAAGGACACTTTACTGTCACGGTCTCCGGTAGAAACGGTCGCCGTGCAGTAATTTTACAGTATCGCAAAAAATCACCTCGCACGACGTTTCTACGTCACTTGCACGGAGAGCGTGCTCACGGGATCCACCCATTTGGCTTTACGACCTCCATTTGGTGACCCGTCCGTGGCTAAGTCGCCCCCGACAGATACGAGTGAATTCTCTTCTGTTCAGAGTAAAAGTCTCGCTGATAATTTCAATAAATAATTATCAGCGAACAAGTACAAATTTACAGTCCACTGATCCACGTTAAACGACAGCTGATCCCCCCCTCCCAGCGCACCGATAGTCGCTAGGAGAGCGAGGCGAACAGCTGACGAGCGTGTGTTTACGATACGTGTACGCACGTATTTAATCTGAACGAACCTTTGTTACAGCAACCAAGGTCCATCCCAACCGGGGCCACGCCGGTGAGCCACACCCCCGGCCGGATTATAAAAAATAATTCTTTTTTTTTTGTAATTTTACATTTTTTTATTTTTTCATTTTTTTTGTTAAATTTAAATAAAAGGCTTTTCGCAAAGCGACAAGCGAAAATTACAAATAAAAACTTATCAATCACTTTCCCTAGTATTTCCCTCGTTCGGACCCCGGTGAGAACCCTTAGTTTCTAACACTACTTTTATTATTAAATCAGAGTTATCCAACTTCTTTAACCCATAATTATATAAAGCGATTATTATTAGTTAAACGTTCCCACAATAACATAACTTTACCGCTCGAATTATATTATATTTAAAAATTGAAAGTTACGAGGTCAATTAACATATCCTGAATCCAAATACAAATTCTTACAACCTAGTGGCGCCTCGATTACGCATCGAGTTCGTCCATGCAATCTATTACCATCCTTGTGGCTCCCCGATTACGCATCAGGTTCGTCCGCATCCTACAGCTCCCTGATTTCGCATCAGGTTCGTCTGTGATTTATTCAACCTCCCAGCAGCTCCTCGATTACGCATCGAGTTCGTCTGCGTTTGTTCCAACCTCCTAGCAGCTCCCTGATTTCGCATCAGGTTCGACCTCGTTATCAACTATCCTAGCGGCTCCCCGATTTCGCATCGGGTTCGTCCGTGTACCTAACTAACAAATTGATACCATATTCCATACTCTCTCTCGCACTCGCCAGCCACGCGCGCTGCACGGTCCTGGCTCGTAACACCCGGTAACGGGAATGAATTCGGCACAATCGCCGCAAATCGCGTGCTCGTCATCTTTTGTGACGTAGAACGCCACTCTGACGCAGACCGTTATTTTGAGGCGATGTCGGACTAGCCGCCACTGCCGGCTTCTTTGGCTGGAAGCGAGACGTTTGTAATCCAAGCACATGATGAGTTTCCCAAGAGTTTGAGGTTTGCCCCAATGGTAACTCCTTTTTATGCGGGCCGGTTGCCCCTTCCTTGGCTGCTACTCCTTCCACGTGCGTTGCGTCGTGGATGACTGTGGTTCCGCAGGAGTGGTGCTGTCCTTTGCTATCGTATATACGGCTGGAGATGGTTGGATCTGAGATTTGTATGTTTTAAGTTTATTACAATGAACGATTTTGTACTTATTATGGATACGAATCCTTACATTATCCTTAGAAATTACGTCGATTACCTCGTACTGTCCGTGATACTGATTGTCAAATTTTCCTTTACGCGGTTCCTTCAATAGTAGAACCTTATCGCCAGGGAGGAATACCTTATCGTTTACCGACCTATCGTAATAATGTTTGGAACGTAATTTTGCTCTTTCGAGATTTTCCTTTGCCTTGCTTTGTATTTGAATGATTTTGTTCTGTAGGTCGTCCAGATACGCGGCGTATGACTCATTATCGGAATTAATCTGAATGGGGTCGGCGGATGGCACTCGTGCTAAATGTCCGAATATTAATTCATGAGGGGTGAATAATGTGCCCTCGTGTACGCTTGTGTTATAACTAAACATTGCGAGGTCGAGCCATCTGTCCCAATCATTGTTTAAAATGTAATGTTTTAAATATTTTGTGAATACGTGGTGCGAACATTCTATCGACCCGTTAGATTGGGGATGAAACGCGGTAGTTTTGAATTGTGAGATTCGGAATTTCCGCGCGATTGCTTTCATAAGAGCTCCGGTAAAATTCGTGGCTTGGTCGGTTAGAATGGCCTTAGGGGCTCCGAAACGGCAAATTATTTTATTAATGAATGCATCGGTTATCTCTAGGGCACTTGGGTGTTTTAACGGCACCGCTAGAGAGTATTTTGTTAGTAGGTCCTTTTTTTTTTTTACGTGGGGAAATCCTCATGGACACCCCGAGGCCCTTAAGTAGCGGAGGGCCTCGGGGTAGTGCCGGACTCATACCGGCTAAAACCCCACGGTGACCATTCTCGGGCGCTGCGGCGGGGGACAGGGAACTCTAGTGAGACATCACAGAGTCCCCCGCCGCGTCGTGCCTTTTCAGGCCCATCCCGATGGGAGGCACTCCTCCCACCGCATTCCCACTCAACCGCAGGCGCCCGGTCACCAGCGCCCATGGCCCCGTGACATAGGACTAAGCCGCCGACTGGGCGGCCACGTTGGCCGCTGGACTCATCCGCAGCCAACGGGCCAACCTGCAGCCTTAGATAACACCCGCGGCAAATATCCCATGCCCCGGGCCCCCCCCACACACACACTTTCACCCACACAAAGCATTCATACCGGTGTTTGGTCCGCGGGAGCTTTCGCTCCAACCTCCGGGATGCCATGCGAGCATCCGCCACCTGGGGACGCGCCACGTAGGGGTTCACCTCCCCTGCCGCCTGGACAACCAAACGGGTGCGTGGCGATAATGGACGTTCCCTGCGGCCCTACGAACGTGGCTTCGGAGCCCCGATTGACCAGCCGGAAGTCGTGCTCGGCCGCCCAACCCAATAGGGCCTCGCCACGGCGGGTAATCCTGGGGTTGCCCCATGCGGCTGCATGGGCATTGAAGTCCCCCGGGACCAGTACCGGACGGGGCAGGCATCTCCTTATACAATCGCCCACTCCGTCCAGGTATGCCGCATATGTGGCGAGGTCGCAGTTGGGCGACACATAACAGCCCACAACCGCGATGGTCCCCCATTGGACCGCCAGAAACCCCCTCCCCCGTTGCAGGGTGGCCACGCCCAGACCATCACCACCAAACCGCACAGGCTCCCGACCCAATTGGGCTGGTCGGGAATCTTCACGATGGATGTTACGACTGGAACCCCGCGAATGCCTAACGGATATCTTTCCGCGATTGCTGGATTATATAACTCCGCGAATACTTTCCGTAACTGGCTTTTACGACCCGCACGTCGTGTCCTGGGCATTGATATTCTCTAATATTGCATTTACAAATTGTTAATAAATTTACGCGACCAATAAAAGTACTCATCTGGAGAATCTCTCAAGTCCGTATAACTCTCAGCGAAACCCCGTGCCTCTGGTGGGCACTGATAGATCCCCTTTGAATTATTCTGATTTCGAGAGGAGCGATGGATTAATTCGCCACGCTGTCCCGTGCCTCTGGTGGGCACCGATAGACAGTTCTTGAATAGGATATGGTACGAGTTTTAGAGGTGGAATTGGTTTTCCACAAATCCCGTGCCTCTGGTGGGCACCGATAGATTATGCTTGAACCGTGTTAGGAATATTGGGTATAGGTGTGGTCGTTTAGAAGCACACAGTCGAGTCACTTATTATATTCAACTTTGATTTTAATTCGTACTAAACTCAATGCCGAAGATTCTAGTATTTGTCTTTCTATCTTTAACTTGTTCAAAACGAAGTTCGAATTATTTAATAGCGAAATGAGACGTTTAGTCTTAGAAAGTAAGTTATTACTTAATACGATTAGAGACCCCTTGCTCGGGCCGTGAAGTAGTTAATTAATAATCGTCGAGGTTTATAAGAATTGAGACGTTTAGTCTTAAAATGTAGTTTATTACTTAGTACAATTAGAGACCCCTTGCTCGGGTCGTGAAGTAGAAATTAATACGCTGCGGACAATTTAGCACGATTTAGAAGACGACGACTAAAAGGCGATGACTAAATGCCCCGGCTAAAAGCCGACGACAAAAAGCGATGTTCTTGATTGAGCGCTTAATTTATATGGTTTTCTTCTCCCAGGTTGGAAAGAAACGGCGTTGAGAACTCCTGGCTGGAGCGAGACGGAATTGCAGCTTCAGCAACTGGTGGTTAGCACGGTGCAGGTATTGAGAGACAGCGATGCTGCGTCAGCAGCTACTGGTCACCTCGGCAGGATCCGCCAGCCCCTCTGATCCGGGTGGGTGGGGCTGATATCGGGGTGAAGCCCCGGATGAGGTATCTGGTATCTGGATCCTCGATAGCCACTGGCGCTTCGAGGAGCATTTCCGCTGCCTGGTTCCCCGTTTGGAGAGGATGGTCTCGGCTTTAGGCCGGATCCTCCTCAACCTGGGGTGCCCGGCGGGACGAGTTCGCCGCCTCTATGTGGCAATGGTTCAGTCGGTGGCCCTATACGGGGCCCCAATCTGGGCGGACGACCTGGCGGCCTCCCGGCGCAGCATGACGATGCTGCGTCGAGTGCAGAGACGGATGGCGCTGAGGGTCGTCCGCGGGTACCGAACCGTGTTCCAACAGACGGCGACGGTTCTTGCGGGGATGCCGCCCATGGTCCTCCGCGCACAGTCGGACGCGGTGATGTATCGTCACCGCGTCGACCATCGCGCTGAGGTGGGGACGGTCTCAGGTGTGCAGGAACCTGCTTAGGGCAATTTGAAGCGGCGGACCCAACAGTTCGTGGTGCTCGCGTGGCAGGAGCGGTGGGCTCTGCCAACCGCGGAGCACCGGACAGTCGGGGCTGTTCGGCCACTCCTGAGTGAGTGGCTGGACGTAGGCCATGGCAGCCTCACTTACCGGATGGCACAGGTGTTCTCCGGGCATGACAGCTTCGGGAGATACCTGTGCCGGATAGGGAAGGAGCCGACGGCGTGTTGCTGCCATTGTGATGCTGAGCAGAACACGGCTGAACACACCCTCCAGGTATGCCCTGCGTGGGAGGGGGAGCGCCGTGTCCTGGTCGGCGTCATTGGGCGGGATGTCTCGCTGCCGGGTGTGGTGCGCGCCATGCTCGGCAGCGAGAGGAAGTGGAGTGCCGTGGCCTCCTTCTGCGAGACCGTAATGCTGCAGAAGGAGGCCGCGGGAAGGGAGCGCGAGCTTTAGCGGCGCGCTGAGGCTCGCGCTCGTATGGTGGCGCGAGGACGTCGCCCGGGCGCCAGGCGTCGCGAGCGGTGGCCTTTGCGCGGCGGATGACCCTGGCTGGGAGGGGGACCCTGAGGGGAGCCTCCTCCCGCCAGGCGGCTATGGGTCGGACCGGGTGGGTCCGGCCCACGGGAAGGCACCCTCGGTGGCCTGGAGCGGCCATGAGCTCCCGGCCGCCGAGGGGTAGAAACGGGGTCGCGGGCGGTTGCGAGTTGGGGCTCGCAGCCCGCCACTAAATGCGGCCCCGGGACGGATGGCGGCGGGATGGAGTGGCCCCGTCCTGCCGCTATGAGACAGAGTGTCTACCGGGGGGACCGTTTGTCCCCCCCAGGGATGGGCGCAAAGCGCGGGCACGGGGAGGGTACCGGAAGAATGCTTCGAGCGATTCCCGGTATCCTCCCAAATCGTGCGGAAGGGTCACCGTGGGGTTTTTAGTGGGTAGGTCCCGCGCCTGTCATTCTATGGGCGCGGGGAATCCCACACAACCCTCCCACCTCTCCCCAAAGAGGTGGGAGGGAGTCTTCCGAAGATTTTCCCCACGACAAAAAAAAAAAATCAATGAAGGTTCATTCGACGTCCATTGTTGCAAATTAAACCCTCCCGTTTTTAAGGCTTCGACTAGTTGATCACGTAGAGCTGTAGCTTCGTTTAGCGTTTGTGTACCGGTTAGCAGATCGTCCATATAAAAATCGCGTTTTATTGCATTTGCTGCTAAGGCAAATGATTTTTGACTATCACTAGCTAGTTGATTTAAGCAACAAACTGCGAGAAATGGAGCACATGCAGTACCATAGGTGACAGTATGTAATTGGTATGTCTTAATTGCTTCAGTAGGATTTTTCCGCCATAATATTTTATGATATATTGCATCGTCTGGTTGCAGACTTACTTGTCTAAACATCTTTTCGTCGTCAGCGGTTAGTACATATACATGCGATCGGAAGCACGTAATTAAAGCAAAAACATCTTCCTGAATTGTCGGGCCTACCATAAGCGTATCGTTCAGAGATATTCCCGTATCGGTCTTAGCGGATGCATCAAAACTAGGGATGTGCAGCCCGTCTCATGTGTCGGGCGCCCGAATCGTTAGATCGAGCTAGAGAAAATCGAGCGAGCTCGAGCGGGCTCCCGTGACATTCGAACTCTCGGGCGGCTCGAATGTTTCGGGCGGTTCGACCGTTTCGGACGGCTCGACCGATCGACTCTACGCTATGGTTCGACTGTTTGTTGGGTATTTGATAGTAATAAGAACATAAAAGCATATGAATATGTTTTTTAACATATATGTATTAATATTTTATTTTAAGTTTTCATGTAAGAAGCATAGTCCTCGTACATTTACTGGCAGCAATCGCGCTCGTGTTTGCATTACTACTGTTTAAAGATTGCATAATGCCGAGCGATTATTCTCGGCCGCAATTTCCGTTAATCCTGTTAGCGTACAATTCTAAGGAGATTATCTCTAATAGGATTTGTACAGCAAGCAGTGATAGAAAAACTCGTGTATTACTAGTTTTTCTGGCATCGGTAACAGCTCATTACCTTCGATTCGAGTGTGCCAACGGTGTTGATGACGTCAGTATCGTGAGAGAGTAGCGCGCAAATAATTAGACAAAGATAGACTGCCGAAATTTAGACAGCGCCGCGGAACGACTAATTAGAGTACCACGGCGACGTCTTCGGCTGTCAATCCGCACAGTCTTACAACGACTTCTGAGAGAGACACATCGGCTCCCGATCGTGTCCGAGCAGAACTCGAGCGAACCTTGAGATAGAAATTCTTAAGAAAAGCGATTAGACTGTTCTTAAATACAGGGTGCAACGAGCAGATGTTCAGTCTGGTGCGGGTCCACTGATTGACCTCGCACAGCTGAGAATTCGTTAAAGCTCGAAAAAGCGCAAAATTAATTCAGTCTTTACTTGTCAAACGAACCGAATTCCGATTCGTACAAGAGTATCCAGAAGTTTCGTTCGGGAAATTCTCAAGCGAGCTTCGAGTCCTTCTTTACTAATTATTTTGGAGGGTTCGAGAATACACCAATAAGGTGTTCGACCCCCCTTGTACAGTACTGTCTGGTCGTTTCAAGCGTATATACGTTTGAAACACAAAGAAGTGGGCGAATAACGTCCAAACTTCTTTGGGATTGCCGTTCGGCTTAGGAGACACCGAAGGGAGGCACCTACGTGGTGAACCTCAGGTGGGCTCACTCCACTTAGGACGTTTGACATTCGGTCTTCGCCTCCTTACTTCTACAGATCCCGCCGGTGTAACGCTTAGAGGAGCACCTGTGCGGAGAGGTAACGGAGTCATGGGTCAGGCCCCCACGTAGTTCAAAATACTGTCACGAATCACGTCGAGTGATGCATTCGTGCAGTGAACAACGTGCAGTCGGGCTTCGTAGTGCAACTCTCGGCCAATAAGTCATCTGTTGGAACGTTAAAGAGAAGCCGCAGATCGACGGTCGTGCCGTTGTACTGCAGTGCGACTCGACGCACAGATTCAGTGAGCATACTCACGGGATCAGTGCATTTGGAGCCTTACAACCTCCACTTGCATCCCCGTCCACTAGATAATCGACTCAATTCGGCGTCGAACAGAAATTTAATTCTTTTCACGCCAAAAATCAAATACAGTCCACTTGCGAGCTCGTATATTACGAGTGAGCGTAATTCTCCGCTCCTATACATTCGAATATCGAAGCCAGGAGCGTGAGGACACAAACGCGGCGAATATACGTGTAACGTGTTTACATGCCTAACACATTGCCGTGTTCTTCTGTTCACAGAAACCCTGGCCTACCTCAACGCACCAGATTCGACGAGAGGCTTGGAAAGCAATTATTTGGACAACGAAATCAGATTTTTCTTTAGTTTTATTATTGTTTATTTTATTTTTATTTTTATAATAAACAGTTTTTGGAAAAGAAAATCTTACACGTCCCAATCACTTCCCACAATAAAAATCCAATCCCTCTATCCGGACTTCGTCGTTAAAAGCATTAGCTTTTTAACATTTACTATACCCTTCACTCCTACACTCGGCCATCCTGCTAGGACATTCGACCTCGATTGTCTTTGTCAACCTCGTTATTTTCTTCTTTCGCTGTTTCTTCGCTTTCACTGCTGATCCACAACTTCATGAAATCTGCAGATGTAGACGTCTGTTGAGGACCTTCTTCTTCGCCAATCTTCTGTACTAAATATCGCTGATTGCGAAGAACTCGAATTACCTCATAGGTCCCAAGGCATTTATGAGCCATCTTAAGACCCGGACCTCGTTGAGTTCGCTTAATGGCAACCAAGTCATCTTCGCAATAAGCCCTTGCCTTTCGCCTACCTTTGTCAAATGCTCGTTTATTCTCCTGCTGCACTTTCACAATACTTTCGCTTGCCTGCACTCGTAATTCATCTCTCTCTTCTTGAAACGTCGCTATCCATTCCTTATGAAGCAGTTCTTTGATATCCGGGTAGTTCTTCAGTCTTGGATGAGTTCCGAAAAGGAGATGGAATGGTGATGTCCCAATGCTCCGATGCACAGTTGAATTTAAACATAGTTGGGCGACTTCAAGATTTTTATACCAATCACAGGGTTTTGGAGCAGACAATTTAGTCAATAATGATATCAATGTTCTGTTAAGTCGCTCAACTTGACCATTCGCCCTCGGAACACCTGCAGTAATTAACGAAAGTTCTATGTTCTCGTCACGGCAATACTGCTTAAATTCATTCGACCTGAACGCAGCACCTCTATCGGCGATGATCCTCCGTGGATTACAGAAAACCAAAGCCAGTTTCTTCAATCGCATCAGTACTTCCGCAGTACCTGTCGTTTTGGTTGCAAAGAGCCACGTTAATTTTGAGAAAGCGTCGACTACTACAAAAATGTGCTGATACGACTTCTTTGTGGACGGAAGGGGCCCGAGATGGTCGATATGCAACGTATCCAATGGAACACTCCCCTTCTCAATCGGATTCAACAAACATTCTTGTTTGCCGTGCTTTCTTTCTGCAAGAATACACGCTGTGACCGTTCCCCCGTAGACGGTCTGGTTCGAAGGGGACGCGGAGGAAGGTGGCGTGTGCCGACTCAGTCGGCGGTCGAGGGTTCGTTGTGGTGAGTGACGTAGGCTGGGTTGTCGGTTTAAAACGTATTTATTACTAACTTAGTGTAATGGTACAAATCTTACGACTACGGAGGACGGCGCGGTGAGCGGTCGATCACTCGACGAGTACAGCGCGATGAGCGGTCGGTCGCTCAGCAAGAACGGTGCTGCGAGCGATTGCTCGGCGGTGTGAGCGTTCGGGCGCTCAGCGGAGGGGAGAGGACATACAATACTCTACCTACGCTGCTACGAGACCGCGATGTCGGTAGGGCCAGGGTAGGAGATCTAGGAGAGGTTCGACCCAGTATCCAGGGTTAAGGGAGGTTCAGCGGATCGGTCGCGAAAGTGCCCCTCGCACTCTCATGTTTCCAAAAAGCGGAGCTCGTGTAGATCCGTATTGGTTCGTACGCAATCTCTCGCCACTAAATCTGGCTTCGACGAGCAAGACACGAGTCCCCTGAATCCGGCCGGTGGCTCGGTATTAATACCCGCGCGGCGCGTAATTAGTGGCGAGAAGTTGCGGATGCCTAGCGGCCGCGCGGGGAACCACCGGTCGCGGGGACTCGGCCGCGACGGTGCTTGGTTCGCAGTTCCGGGTAGGATATTCGCGTTACAACGCTATACAATTTTGAGCGACTTTTTCCACTCGCTGTCGTAAATTCGGTATCCAATAGTCTCTTCGTATTAGAGTTTCGGTTTTTCCAGTAGAGAAATGCCCACACTCATGAGCTCGTCTTATAGCTTGCGTTTGCATCTTCTGTGGCACGACAAGCTAAAAGTCCCCGTTGAATTGCCTGTAAGCGAGACCGCCACGCATAACATAGTCCTCAGTTTTGCCTTCTCGCACTAAGTTCCGAAGTTTACGCACGGCATCGTCATCGTCTTGAGCTTTCCGTAGTCGAACTGTCAATCCGCTGTCAGACTCATTAATCTCAAACCACGTGGGAAGTGGATTTCTGCTAAGCGCATCCACATGTACCATGCTTCGCCCAGGATGATGCTCGATGCAGTAACTGAATTCTTCAAGCAACGACGCCCACCTTGCAACACGCACGCAGAGATCCTTTTTCCCCATTGTAAGATCAAAAGCGCGACAGTCCATAACGATTACAAATGTAATGCCTAATAAATATACCCGGAATTTCTTCAATGCTTTCACGATCGCAAGAACTTGTAGCTCATAACTCGCATATTTTACTTCGCTCGATGTTGTTTTGCCGCTAGAATAATATACCGAATGAAAACGCTGATCTTCGTTATTTTTCTGGAGCAAAAAACGCCTGGCGAGGGACCGGGAACTTTAGTGAGACATTACAGAGTCCCCCGTCGCGTCGTGCCTTTTCAGGCCTCTCCCGGAGGGAGTCACTCCTCCTACCGCATTCCCACTCAACCGCAGGCGCCTGGTCACTAACGCCCGCGGCCCCGTGACATGGGACTAAGCCGCCGGCCGGGTGGTCACGTTGGCCGCAGGACTCATCCGCAGCCAACTGGTCAACCTGCAGCCTTAGGTAAAACCCGCGGCAAATATCCCATGCTCCGGGCCACTCACACACACATTCACACCCGCAACGCATTCATACCGGTGTTTGGTCCGCGGGAGCTTTCGCTCCGACCTCCGAGATGCCATGCATCCCATCCCAGCGGCTGCCCCTATCCGCCACCTGGGGACGCGCCACGTAGGGGTTCACCTCCCCTGCCGCCTGGACAATCAAACGGGTGCGTGGCCCTTAACTCCGCACCCGTGTTCACATTAACACCCAACTCGCTATCTCATTCCCGGTCGGAGGCCTCCCTTCGAGGTCCTCCCCCACCAATGTGGTGTGTCCTCATCCCATATTTCCTACATTAACAGATCCTCAGACGTCGGCCACGCATGCGCCGTGACGCCACGCTGTCATCTGCGCATGCATGCATCTTTCCTTTTTCATTCCACGATCTCATATTTTTCCTCTTAATACATCGCACTTTCACAGTTTCTACATCTAGGTACTCACCCGTGATGTGTCTCACCCCTCTCTTGCCTTCGTTAACGTGCCGGTCGCCGGTCCTCGTCTCCCTTCTCGTGTATTCCTTTCCTTCTTGCCTGTCATCTCCATCGGCCATTCTGGCACCGCCATTAACCACCTCGCACATATTATCCGATATTTCTCGGTCACTAGATTTAGAAAACTCACAGCTTTCTCACACAACACTCATGTCACCTGACCCTTCGGCCCTGCCCCTACCTGGGGGCCCCCATCACTGTTTTCCCCCCTTAAATCCGCCCCTTGTCAAGAGCGACGAGGACCCCCGACCGTTCACTCCTATGTCACGCACAAAAGAGAGACCTTTTTTTTTAACGTGGTGAAATCTTCACGGACACCCCGGCTCCCGGGGGGAGGGGGGAGGAGGCCAGGGTAGTGCCAGACTCTTACCGGCTAAGACACCACGGTGACCGCCTGCGCCCTTTATCTGGGGAGAGTCACGGGAACCAAACTAACGATACCACCGCGCCCCCCCCCCCCGTTGGCGCAACGCTCTATTATGGGTCCTTCCCGGTGGAGGAAATGTGATCCTCTTCCCCCAGTGGGGGGCAAATGCGACTGATTACCCCCCGGCGACGCCGTGCGGTCACTCGCGACGTCACCCCCACTCATGTCGTTGTTACTATCCGCGACTGGACCCCCACCCGATCGCAGCCACGGCGGCGAGACCGGCTAAGACTGCCGCCCACGCAAGACGGGACCCCTGCCACGGGCCTCCGGTACGGTGATGGGCTGGCTGCGAGGGGGAATGGAGGGATAAAGCCCCTCACCTCGCACCACAAACTCCCTCACCGACCCCTTCGCGCTCCCCCTGCCATGGGGAGTGGTGGGGAGGCCTACGGGCGGCGACGCCGCCTGCCCCCCACCCCTCATCTCCTCACGCGCCCTTTCGATGTACTCCTTGGCGGCCATGACCTCTTCACAAAATAAGGCCATGGCCGCCCATGCCTCCTTACTGTCGACCATCGCACGAATGACGGCCGACAGCGAGAGGTCCGCTCCAACTACTCCAACGAGGACACCGCGCTGGGCATAACTCCAACGTGTGCTGCACGGTGTCCTCCTTTTTCTCACACTGACGGCACGCAGCCGTCACCTCCCGCCCTATCTAATGCAGGTACCGACCGAGACCACCGTGTCCGGTCAGCACCTGTGTCAGGCGGTAGGTGGGCGTTCCCCAGCTACGGTCCACCCAGGCATAAAACACTGTGCGGACCGCCGCGGCGACACGATCATCCCAATTACCAGTAGTTCGGCTCCCCCTGTGCACCCGAAAGTTATAGCCCAAAGGGGTGCAACTGTAATGTGTTCAGACGTGGTGGTAGAGCTTGATAAATTGTGCGGAAGTGTTGACCTTACTCAACCACTTAATATTGACAACGAGTGTTTTAACGTTGCACATTCCTGGTTCCCATCGCAGCAGAGCTACAAAATCGATTATGAGAGAGATGCCGAGCAGATATTACATAATGATTTTTCAAAATATAGAAACCAGATCAACGTATCATTCGATGCATATGAAGTGCTATTAAATCTTGAAGTGTCTACTGCTACGTTTGAGATTGAAACTAAATATGACATGGGCGATTTAGTGGAAAGTTGATGCCCTATGGGCCATAGTAGGCTAACGAATAAACCGGGGTTATCTGGATTTAGAACAACTATGGTCATAGAGATTGTAAGCACTTATGCGCAAGCCTGCGACGTTGAGGTTGAATTTGAGGGATATTTGCCTTTGCAAGGCGGACTAGTGCGGCTTGACGCTAATAGAGCACAGAGATTAGATTCTTACTGTCGAGGCAATGCCACGCGAACCGTCTTGATCAGGAACCAAAAAGATAAGAAAACATTCGATGTTCAAAATGTCAAGAAAAATTGGGCCCCTCTTAACCAGGAGATATATAGTGCAATTGTTAAAAAGTATGTTTCCATCAATCCAACAATGTGGGGAAGCCAGTTGGCTCATTGGCTTTTTTTTTTTTTTTTTTTTTTTTTGTCGTGGGGAAAATCTTCGAAAGACTCCGTCCCACCTCCTTGGGGAGAGGTGGGAGGGGTGTGTGGGATTCCCCGCGCCCGTACAACGACAGGCGCGGGACCTACCCACTAAAAACCCCACGGTGACCCTTCGGCACGCTTTGGGAGGATACCGGGAATCGCTCGAAGCATTCTTCCGGTATCCTCCCCGTGCCCGCGCTTTCGCGCCCATCCCCCGGGGGGACAATCGGTCCCCCCAGTAGACACACTGCCTCATAGCGGCGGGACGGGGCCACTCCATCCCGCCGCTATCCGTCCCGGGGCCGCGTTTAGTGGCGGCTGCGAGCCCCAACTCGCAACCGCCCGCGACCCCGTTTCCACCCCTCGGCGGCCGGGCGTTCATGGCCGCACCAGACCGCCGAGGGTGCCTCCCCTTGCGTCGGACCGGTAGGGGGAGGCACTTCTACCCCCAACCGGTCCGACCCGGCGCCGCCTGGCGGGAGGAGGGTCCCCTCAGGACCCCCCTCCCAGCCTAGGTCATCCGCCACGCCGAAGCGGCCGCCCGCGACGCCTCGCGACCGGGCGACGACCTCGGGCCACCGCACGAGCGCGAGCTTCAGCGCGCCGCTGAAGCTCGCGCTCCCTCCCCGAGGCCTCCTTCTGCAACATTACGTTCTCGCAGAAGGAGACCACGGCCCTCCACTTCTCCTCGCTGCCGAGCATGGCGCGCACCACGCCCGGCAGCGAGACATCCCGCCCGACGACGCCGACCAGGACACGGCGCTCCCCCTCCCACGCGGGGCATACCTCCAGGGTATGATCCGCCGTGTCCTGCTCAGCGTCGCAGTGGCAGCAACGCGCCGTCGGCTCCTTCCCTATCCGGCACAGGTATCTTCCGAAGCTGCCATGTCCGGAAAATACCTGTGCCATCCGGTAGGTGAGGCTGCCATGGCCTCTGTCCAGCCACTCCTTCAGGAGTGGCCGAACCGCCCCGACAGTCCGGTGCCCCGCGGTTGGCAGAGCCAGCCGCTCCTGCCACGCGAGCAACACGGACTGCCGGGCCTGGCGCTTCAAATCGCCCCAAGCAGGTTCCTGCCCGCCCGGGACCGCCCCCACCCCCGCGCGACGGTCGACGCGGTGCCGGTACATCACCGCGTGCGACCGCGCGAGCAGGTCCATGGGCGGCATCCCCGCTAGAACCGTCGCCGCCTCATGTGACATGGTCCGATACCCGCGGACGACCCTGAGCGCCATGCGCCTCTGCACCCGACGCAGCATAGTCATGCTGCGCCGGGAGGCAGTCAGGTCGTCCGCCCAGACGGGGGCCCCGTATAGGGCCACCGACTGGACCATTGCCACATAGAGGCGACGAACTCGGCCCGCCGGGCCCCCCAGGTTGGGCAGGATCCGGCCCAGAGCCGCAACCATCCTTTCCAACCGGGGGACCAGGCAGCGGAAATGCTCCTCGAAACGCCAGTGGCTATCGAGGATCAGCCCTAGATACCTGATCTGGGGCTTCACCTCGATGTCAGCCCCATCCACCCGGATCAGAGGGGGTGGCGGATCCTGCCGAGGTGAATGAAACGCAATCACCTCGGTCTTATGGACCGCCACCGTCATCCCCATTCCCCTGATCCGGTCGACGACGCGTTGCGACCCCTCCTCCGCGCGACGCATGGCCCTCCCCCAGTGCGCCCCGACGGCCAGCACCAGTGTGTCATCCGCATAACACACCGTGCTGACGCCGTCGGGGAGGCCGGCCCGCAACACCGAGTCGTACGCGATGTTCCACAGGAGTGGCCCGAGGACCGACCCCTGCGGAACACCGCAGTACACCTCCCTCCGCATATCACCATCCCGGCCCGGATACTCGATCCACCTGCCGCGGAGATAATCCCCGACGACCGCCCTGAGACAAGGGGGGACCCGATGATATTCGAGTCCCCTCCTTATCTCTTCCCAGGGGAGGGTGTTAAAGGCATTGGCAATATCCAAGGATATTGCCAATGCCATCCCTCCCCGGGAGACGGCCGCCCCCGAGAGGGCCCTCACACGACCTATCGCGTCGATAGTCGATCGGCCCCCCCGGAAACCGAACTGGCAGTCGGCCAGACCGGGATCACCCCGCGACAGGTGCTCGACGAGGCGGGCAGCAATCACCCGCTCGAAGAGCTTGCCCACCTCGTCGAGGAGACAAATGGGCCGGTATGCGGAGGGAGACTCCGCGGGCCGACCCTCCTTCCGGAGGAGGACCATCCTCGCCACCTTCCAACTGGGGGGGAATCGCCCGTCCCTCAGGCAGCGGTCGAATAACCGCCTGAGGTCGGCCCCAAGGACGCCCTGTGTCAAGACCCAAACCCGGCCGGGCACACCATCCGGACCCGGGGCCATGTTACGAACCCCGAGCCGTCTGATGGCCGCTGCCAGCTCCTCCTGCGTGACCCCCAGCTCGGCCGTCCACTCCACTGGGACAGCCGCCGCCGCCGGAGGACGCGGTCCCCTCTCCCCAATTGGGAAGAGTGTATTGACCACGTCCTGCAGCAGCCGGGGGTCAAGACCCTCGGTGACGGGGGGCGCCCACGGGCGGAGCTTATTCAGCACCACCTTATATGGGCGCCCCCATGGATCGTCATCAAGGGTCTGGAGGAGCTCCTTCCATGCCCGGGTCTTGGCCCGTTTGATGGCGACCTGCAGAGCAACCCGCGCCACGCGGTAGGCTCCATACAGGTCATCAGCTGCCCTCGCTCGCGCCACGCCGTCGCTTGTACGTTGACGACGGCGCGCGCGGGTGTACTGGCGTCGGGCGCGGACAGTCGCGACTCGCAACTCCGCGATCGCGTCCGACCACCAGTACACCGCCCGGCGAGGAGAAGCCCGCCCGACCCGAGGCATCGCCGCGTCGCAAATACCCGCGACCAATGCTCCGAGCCGTGCGACCTCCCCCTCTATGCTCGGCAACTCGGCCGCTCCCTGCGGCCAAGTTGCAGCGAGGGCAGCTGCCATGAGGGCGTCCTTGTCCAGGCGCCGAAGCGCCCAGCGGCGTGGTAGGGTGCCACGCAGGCGGCCGTGTCGGGATGCACTCGCGGCGGCAGAGACCTCCATCCGGATGTACCGGTGATCGGAGAGTGTCTCTGCCCCCGCGACCACGTGCCAACCCGACACCATGCGCACGGCGTTGGGGGTCGCGAATCCAACATCCACGATGGACCCCCCATATCGCCGCACGCATGTGTGCTCCGACCCCCGGTTCAATACCCGGAGGTCGAGCCCCGCCGCCCAATCGCCCAGGATCCCGCCGCGAACGGAGGTCCTGGGGGATCCCCAAGCCACCGACTTGGCATTAAAATCCCCCAGGACCAGCACCGGCCGGGCCGCGTAGCGCTGCACGCATGCCGCGACCTCGGCCAAGTACAGCTCGAACGCAGCGTGACCGCTACGGGGCGAAATGTAGCACCCCACCACAGCGACTCCCCCCCAGTCCACGGCGACGAATCCCCGACCGCGCTCCAACAAGGAGAACGGTGGGGACCCGTCGCCCCCTCCCCATACCGTCGCCACCAAGCCGTCCGCGTCGCCCACCCAATGAGGGTGATCAGGGACGCGGTACGGCTCGGCGGCGACCGCCAGGCCAACCCCCCACTCCGCGAGGACTTGGGACATCAAGTCCTGTGCCGCGCGGCAGTGGTTGAGGTTGGCCTGGAGGAGGAGGCGGGGCGGCATTAATTAATGGCCACGCCAGCCTCCTCCCGGCCGTCCGTCCCCGTAGCACCGTCCACCTCCATGGAGGACGATGCCACCGCCCTCGGCACCGGAGCCGGTGCAGCCCGCCTCTTCCTCTCCTTCCGGGAGGGGGGGGGAGCACTTCTTGCTCCCCACCCTGTGATCGGCTGGCCTCCCCATGTCCGCACACAGCGGGCAGTGGGGAGCCGCCGAGCACTGGCTCGCACGGTGCTCTTTGGCACCGCAGCGGTAACACTGACCGCTGCGGTCCACCGGCGAGGTGCACCACTGCCTCACGTGCCCCAATTCGAGGCAGCGGTGACACTGGAGCGGGCGCGGCGCGAGGATTTCCACTCGCGCCGAAACCCACCCCACCAACACTCTCCCGGATTCCGCCACCTTACGGGCGGCGGAGAGGGGGCACCGGGCCCACACCGACCCGAGGCCGGAGGGCGACCTGCGGATCTCTCCGATCCGCAGGTCCTCCACAGGACAGTCCCCCGCCCTCGCAAGGGCACGGGACACATCCTGTGCGCTGACCGAGTCGTCCAGCCCACAAACGCGCATCTCCGTGCGCTTCGTGGGCCGGGCGACCCGGACACCTCGCTCGCCCAGCTGCTCCCGGAGCCTCTGGGCGAGACGATCCGCCTTCGCGCCGCCTTCTGCACCGGGGATCTCCAGCAAGAGACCCCCGGTCACGGCCCTCTTCGCCCTCACGGAGGCGATGCCCAGCTCTTCCAGGGAGATATTCTCCCTGGCGAGCCGCATCGCCTCTGCGAGGGTCAGGTCGCCCCCCTGCGCAACGGTCAGCGTCACCGCTGCCGTTTTTGGGGGACGACCTGGTCGTGCCTTCCCGACCTTCGCGGCCTTTACCTTGGCCGCCGGCGGCGGAGGCGGAGGCTGCGGTTGCGAGGCCTTCCTCGCCGCCCGCTTCGCCTTCCGCCCCACCACCTCACTCCACGCCACCCCCCCTTGGGAGGGTGCTGTGGAGGACGCGACCACCGCGACCACGGGTACACCACCCTCCTTGGGGGTCGCGACCCGTGGCTCATTGGCTTGGAACAATCGACTTAACTAGGCTGACGACATGGTCAAATGCGTTGTTCACTTTTTCATGGATCAAAATTGCTATATCTGTACTTTTACTTTTTATTTCATATCAAAGTTTAGCTCGCGGAAACATGAGTAACGTCATGATAAGCTTAGGCAGTTTGTATTTCATAGTATTTACGTCCGTGACCTTTGCAATCAAGTTAGATTTGACACCAGTAGTGGTGCAGCCTTCAAAATTAGTCGTTTGTAATTTTCGGTGGTTTCTAAGCTATAATATGCCTGATTGGTACTTTTACGCGGATTTGGTAGAAATATTCTGTTATGTCTTTTCTTTTGTGATAATTAGTAGTTTGGTTTATTGTTTTCACTGATCACCGTACAATTAATTAAAGGAGTGCACAGAATTATGATATCCACTAATTATTTAGATTCAATATTGGCTGTGGGACTAGACCAGAGATTACCTTTCGTTGATTCTTTGTCCAGACATTTGTGCGTAACGAAAACTCATATTGTGAGTAGCAACGATGTATTTGATATTTGTCCTATTATTGACAGACCAGTTCGGTATCGTAGCTTGGTGGAAAGATTGTCACACGTCAACTGTGGAGATGGACTCCAATCAATCCAATGTCGAGTTGCGAAGAAGTTTATAATGTGCCCCAATCATAGCCACGATGGCATTAACAGCGTTGCCATAAATGGCGGATATTTATCTTGGGAGTGGCATAAGGGAAAATTGTGTCTATACATATGCTCGCATGTTGTTAATCCTCCCCCAGGTGTTGTGAGTGTCTATGGAGATGTCCATGTTGCAACTTTCAGGGAGCCGCAGAGTCGACCTTTGCAAAATACTATCTGTAGCGCTGACGATACGATAGAAGTTCGCGAGTCAAACATGTGGCGGAACAACGAGAGAATAGATCCTGTTGGGTTGAGCGGTTCAGTATTAATATCTAAAAAAGGCAAATACTATGTAATCCACAGTAAAAGTGTTGGCGATAAACTGGTTGATGTGGTCTCTGAAGTGAGTACTGCGCCGTTGTCATATGACGTGCCGTGCGCTAGTTGCAGTGGCATATCAGAGGGGAGCGAGGGTAGTTCCAGTGAGGGGCAACCGGAAGAGGTCTTGATTGACGAAGACGAACAACAAGAAGATGATATGGATGAGTATCATGAACCAGTTCCATTGCCTCAGTATGTCAGTCAGCCGCAGTTTGGGGGATCAAGTATAAACACACCTACGAGAATCTGTTCTTCGTGAAGTGCCGTGAAGTGCCAATTTACGCAGGTCATACGGGAAACTACTCCCGGCTTAGAGAAATTTATCCGGACATAGTAACAACCCTCGAAACTCTAAATTAAGCCTGCTCTTCCAACGAGCGCGACTGCATAAACACGCATGAGGATACTGGGAGGTACTTTTTCCCACAGCCACGGCAAACTTTCATAATGATGAAGAATAGGTCTCTGTATGTGATTAATGCCTTAGTAATTAGTAATTAAAACAACGACGAAATTAATTAGTGGGCAATGTGTGTTACTGGACATCAAACTGGTGTCCGTACAGGAAGACCAGTGTGCGCGTTGCTGGAGTTATAACTATAGCGCGTCAAATTGGGGGATATTGGTACAGTGCGATTTTAAACGATAGTTCAGAAATTTACAAATTTAATTTGGTTGATGACGGAATAACTTCAACGGCTTACAATCGCCACAGGGAGGTTGAGAATAGAAAAGTTGAGCGCCACTAAGGAAATCCTGGTTAGTTGGACGATGCCTAATTATGAAGACTACGGCCCTTGGGATTATGAGTATTGCGCGACCAGGCACGTTCGATTCTCCACCTTATTAGGTGGGGTTCGTTTGGACTTTTTTTTTTTTTTTTTTTTTTTGTCGTGGGGAAAATCTTCGAAAGACTCCCTCCCACCTCTTTGGGGAGAGGCGGGAGGGGTGTGTGGGATTCCCCGCGCCCGTAGAATGACAGGCGCGGGACCTACCCACTAAAAACCCCACGGTGACCCTTCCGCACGATTTGGGAGGATACCGGGAATCGCTCGAAGCATACTTCCGGTATCCTCCCCATGCCTGCGCCGTGCGCCCATCCCCGGGGGGGACAAACGGTCCCCCCGGTAGACACTCTGTCTCATAGCGGCAAGACGGGGCCACTCCATCCCGCCGCCATCCGTCCCGGGGCCGCATTTAGTGGCTGGCTGCGAGCCCCAACTCGCAACCGCCTGCGACCCCGTTTGTACCCCTCGGCGGCCGGGAGCTCATGGCCGCTCCAGGCCACCGAGGGTGCCTTCCCATGTGCCGGACCCACCCGGTCCGACCCATCGCCGCCTGGCGGGAGGAGGCTCCCCTCAGGGTCCCCCTCCCAGCCAGGGTCATCCGCCGCGCAAAGGCTGCCGCCCGCAACGCCTGGCGCCTGGGCGACGCCCTCGCACCACTCCTCGCCCTCCCTTCCCGCGGCCTCCTTCTGCAGCATTACGGTCTCGCAGAAGGAGGCCACGGCCCTCCACTTCCTCTCGCTGCCGAGCATCGCGCGCACCACACCCGGCAACGAGACTTCCCGCCCTATGACGCCGACCAGGGCACGGCGCTCCCCCTCCCACGCTGAGCATACATGGAGGGTATGATCAACCGTGTCCTGTTCGGCGTCACAATGGCAGCAACGCGCCGTCGGCTCCTTCCCTATCCGGCACAGGTATCTCCCGAAGCTGTCATGCCCGGAGAACACCTGTGCCATCCGGTAAGTGAGGCTGCCATGGCCTACGTCCAGCCACTCACTCAGGAGTGGCCGAACAGCCCCGACTGTCCGGTGCTCCGCGGTTGGCAGAGCCCACCGCTCCTGCCATGCGAGCACCACGAACTGTTGGGTCCGCCGCTTCAAATTGCCCTAAGCAGGTTCCTGCACACCTGAGACCGTCCCCACCTCAGCGCGATGGTCGACGCGGTGACGATACATCACCGCGTGCGAACGCGCGAGGAGATGCATGGGCGACGACCCTCAGCGCCATCCGCCTCTGCACCCGACGCAGCATCGTCATGCTGCGCCGGGAGGCCGCCAGCTCGTCCGCCCAGACGGGGGCCCCGTATAGGGCCACAGACTGAACCATTGCCACATAGAGGTGGAGAGCTCGTCCCGCCGGGCCCCCCAGGTTGGGGAGGATCCGGCCTAAAGCCGAGACCATCCTCTCCAACCGGGGAACCAGGCAGCGAAAATGCTCCTCGAAGCGCTAGTGGCTATCGAGGATCAGCCCCAGGTACCTCATCCGGGGCTTCTCCTCGATATCAGCCCCACCCACCCGGATCAGAGGGGGTGGCGGATCCTGTCGAGGTGAATGGAACGCTATCACCTCGGTCTTATGGACCGCCACCGTCATCCCCATCCCCCTTATCCGGTCGACGACGCGTTGCGCCCCCTCCTCGGCGAGGCGCTTGGCCCTCCCCCACTGAGCCCCGACGGCCAGCACCAGTGTGTCATCTGCGTAACACACGGCACTGACGCCGTCGGGCAGGTCGGCCCGCAACACTGCGTCGTACGCGATGTTCCACAGGAGTGGCCCGAGGACCGACCCGGCGGAACCCCGCAGTAGACCTCACTCCGCATATCACCATCCCGGCCCGGATACTCGATCCACCTGCCGCGGAGATAATCCCCGACAACTGCCCTGAGACACGGGGGGACCCGATGATATTCGAGCCCCCTCCGTATCTCCCCCCAGGGAAGGGTGTTAAACGCGTTGGCAATATCCAGCGATACCGACAACGCCACCCCTCCCCGGGAGACGGCCGACTCCGAGAGGGCCCTGACCCGACTGATCGCGTCGATCGCCCCCCCCCCCCGGAAACCGTACTGGCAGTCGGCCAGGCCCGGATCACCCCGCGACAGGTGCTCGACGAGGCGGGCAGCAATCACTCGCTCGAAGAGCTTGCCCACCTCGTCGAGGAGACAGATGGGCCGGTATGCGGATGGAGACTCCGCGGGTCCTTCGCCCCGCAGCGGTAACATTGACCGCTGCGGTCCACCGGCGAGGAGCACCACTGCCTCACATGCCCCAATTCGAGGCAGCGGTGACACTGGAGCGGGCGCGGCGCAAGTATCTCCACTCGCGCCGAAACCCACCCCACCAAAACCCTCCCGGATTCCGCCAATTTATGGGCGGCGGAGAGGGGGCAGCGGGCCCACACGGACCCCAGGCCGGAAGGAGATCTGCGGATCTCCCCGACCCGCAAGTCCCTCTCAGGGCAATCCCCCGCCCTTGCTAGGGCACGCGCCACGTCCTCCACGGTGACCGAGTCGTCCAGCCTACACACGCGCTTCTCCGTGCGCTTCGTGGGCCGGGCGACCCGGACACCCCGCTCGCCCTGCTGCTCCCGGAGCTTCTGGGCGAGTCGGTCCGCCTTCACGCCGCCGTCTGGACCGGGGATCTCCAGCAGGATACCCCCAGTCACGGCCCGCTTCGCCCTCACGGAAGCGATGCCAAGCTCTTCCAGGGACACATTGTTCCTGGCGAGCCGCATCGCCTCTGCGAGGGTCAAGTCGCCCCCCTGCGCAACGGTCAGCGCTACCGCTGCCGTTTTAGGGGGGCGGCCAAGTCGCGCCTTCGCGGCCTTTCCTTCGGCCGCGGGCGGCGGGGGCGGAGGCTGCGCCTGCGAGGCCTTCCTCGCCCTCCGCCCCACCACCTCGCTCCACGACACCCCCCAACCCTTGGGGCGGTGCCGCGGAGGACGCGGGACCCGGGACCACGGGTACGCTTCCCCTCTTGGGGGTCACGCCCCGAGGCCCCGGAGTCGCCACGGTGGGCGGAGCCTTCGCTCCCCCCACCTTTGCCTCCCCCGGCCGTGCCGGCACTGGTCGGGGTGGCACCACCCTCCCGCTGACCGCTCTTCCGGGGAGAAGCTCCTCCCGAAAGGCGGCCAGCCTCTTATCAATCATGTCCCCTATCCTCCTCAGGAGATCGTCCTCTGAGGAGGACGGGGACCTCTGCGCGGACGGAGTGCGGGTGGAAGTGCCCGTGGGGGCCCGCACCACCTCCGCCGCACTCCGCTTCATAACGACCGCAGGAGGGCGCGGCGTAGGAGGAGGGAGGACAGGAGGGAGGGCCGCGCTGTTCCAGCGCGCCTCTGCCCTCATCCTCCCCCGTCGCTCCTCCTTCAACAGGAACTGCAGACGGGCGTTCCGCCCGCTTAGCTCCCGCGCCGCGTCCCTCATCATTCGGGCAGCCTCCCTCAGAGCCTCTGCCCCGCCGCTCTTCTGCCCCTTAAAAGAGCAGGCAGCGGCCACTTTCTCCACTCGTCTCAGGGACGAGGAGATCCTCTCCGATATCTCCTCGGTCACCTCGTCCCTGAGGCAACGTATCCGGACAACCGGGCTCATCGCCCTGTCCACTCCATTGACGGCCTGCCCCGTCATCTTTCTCTTTGAGCCTATGAGGCTCCTGGTGGAGGAGAAGGACGAGACGTTTTAATTTTAAACTCCATATTATTCCCACGGGCAGGTCGGAAGAAAAGGTCCGCCCGGGCAGAGCCGCCTTACCTGGGTAAGCCTATATACTCCGGGGGTTCGGCAGGTACCCCGGAGGTGGTCGCTTGGGATTGGGCCTCCTCCCCCAACCATGCATCCCATCGCCGCGCACCATAACTTAGGATTGGAGGGCGATTTTATAGAGTTGCCATTCTCGCGGTCCCGGGCGGTTAAGCCAAGGCCCCCGTTCCTCCTGCCGTCACGTACCATTCACAAAACCAAAGAAGGAATTGAGGATGGGTCGTTGTGACGACCAACAAGAGGCTTACGGTGTGATAAGCATCAGGTACCTCGGGGTCGCTACGCCCCGTACTGCGGCCGACGATTGCCGGACACAGTCCCTGAGGGGGGGTTCGTTTGGACTTGGACAATCGTGTTTCGAAAAGTGGAAGAATAGTGCTTTGGATGCGGTCAATTGAAAGGAGAGTTTTGGAAGGTCCGGACCTTTTGGCGGAAGGAATTTCACCAACGTTGGGTTTCGGTATGGCTTCGATGATTAAGCAAAATGTTTGCAGGGTTCGTCTTGATGTGAATCGAATTGTCAATTTGTGAGCTGTCGGGAGAACTTAGGATACGATGCCCATCTAGCGAGATATTGGAAACCTGCGGTAGAGTCAATCGGTTTTTGTGGAACAACGGGTTCCAAGTGATAACGTACGTCGGGGATTTGCTTGCATTGTCTAGAGATCCTAGCCAGGATGCCGAATTCTTGTTTGTTGGGTGTGCCAACGTCAGCACTCCAACTTTATTGTGTTTGGCCAGGGACCACACAACTTTATCGAAGCTCCAAAATTGGTTCTTGCCACAGGACCCAGATCTTAAGGACGCGGTCATCCTTGGCAATGGATTACTAATACATCCTGATTGGCTAATTGGAGCTGCTAGGCTAGCTCCAGCTTTAGAAGCAGACATGACATTAAAGTTTTTACGCGAATGGAGTGCCGTACAAGCAATAGAGGTTAACGAGCTGGCCTTCGATCGTGATCGAGTAGCGTGTGAAGTTACGAGCGCAGAGGAGATATGCGATGTCCAACCTGGAGACCCATGGTTGGGCGAGATGGTTTCATCGTTAGACGCAGGCTGTTGTTTTGGCGATGTTAGTAATCTAGCGACTTCTTACCACGTCACATACGGCAACGACGTCACGTTAACTCGAGCAGGTGTGACGTATACCTACCCTCAGGGGCTGCCAGCCTTTCAGCTGCAGTACGGGCTTAACGAACCCGGGGTACCCGAGTCATACACACACCGTAAGCCTCCTGTTGGTCGTCACAACGACCCATTCACAATTCCCTATTGGTTTTGTGAATGGTACGTGACGGCAGGAGGAACGGGGGTCTTGGCTTAACCGCCTGGGCCACGAGTATGGCGACTCTATAAAATCGCCCTCCAATCCTAAGCTATGGTGCGCGGCGATGGGATGCATGGTTGGGGGAGAAGGCCCAATCCCAAGCGACCACCTCCGGGGAACCTGCCGAACCCCCGGAGTACATAGGCTTACCCGGGTAAGGCGGCTCTGCCCGGGCGGACCTTTTCTTCCGACCTGCTCGTGGGAATATTATGGAGCTCAATATTAAAACGGGGATGGGACGGGGTAAGTCAGAGGGGGAGGACGAAGGCGGTGTTGGGACTGGAGTGACGGCGCTCGCGCCGCCTCCAGCGCCTGGCCCGGCTTCGTGGAAGGTGGAGGAGGACGACGAGACTGCGTCAGTCTCGTCCTTCTCCTCCACCAGGAGCCTCATAGGCTCTAAGAGGAAGAGGGCGGGGCAGGCCGTCGTCGAGGTGGGCGGGGCGATGAGCCCGTCGGTGAGGCTGAGTTGCCTCAGGGACGAGGTGACCGAGGAGATATCGGAGAGGATCTCCTCGTCCCTGAGGCGGGTGGAGAAAGTCGCCGCTGCCTGCGCCTTTAAGGGGCAGAAAAGCGGTGGCGCGGAGGCCCTGAAGGCCGCGGCGAAGGAAATGAGGGAGGCGGCGCGGGAGCTCAGAGGGCGGAACGCCCGTCTGCAGCTCCTGTTGGAGGAGGAGCGACAGGGGAGGAGGAGGGCAGAGGCGCTGTGGAACAGCGCGGCCCTCCCTCCCATCCTCCCTCCTCCTCCACCGCCGCGTCCCTCGGCGGAGGTAAATAAGCGGAGTGCGGCGGCAGTGGTGCGGGGCACCGCGGGCCCCTCCACCCGCACTCCGCCCGTGAAGAAGTCCCCGTCCTCCTCAGAAGACGATCTTCTGAGGAGGATTGGGGACATGATTGATGGCAAGCTGGCCGCCTTCCGGGAGGAGCTCCTCGCCGGAAGAGCGGTCAGCAGGAAGGCGGTGCCTCCCCGACCTGTTCCGGTACAGTCGGGGAAGGCAAAGAAGGGCGGAGTGAAGGCTCCGCCCAGCGTTGCGGCACCAGGGCCCCGGGTCGCGACCCCCAAGGGGGGTGGTGTACCCGTGGTCGCGGTGGTCGCGTCCTCCACAGCACCCTCCCAAGGGGTGGTGGGGCGGAAGGCGAAGCGGGCGGCGAGGAAGGCCTCGCAACCGCAGCCTCCGCCTCCGCCGCCGGCGGCCAAGGTAAAGGCCGCGAAGGTCGGGAAGGCACGACCAGGTCGTCCCCCAAAAACGGCAGCGGTGACGCTGACCGTTGCGCAGGGGGGCGACCTGACCCTCGCGGAGGCGATGCGGCTCGCCAGAGAGAATATCTCCCTGGAAGAGATGGGCATCGCCTCCGTGAGGGCGAAGAGGGCCGTGACCGGGGGTCTCTTGCTGGAGATCCCCGGTGCAGAAGGCGGCGCGAAGGCGGATCGTCTCGCCCAGAGGCTCCGGGAGCAGCTGGGCGAGCGAGGTGTCCGGGTCGCCCGGCCCACGAAGCGCACGGAGATGCGCGTTTGTGGGCTGGACGACTCGGTCAGCGCACAGGATGTGTCCCGTGCCCTTGCGAAGGCGGGGGACTGTGCTGTGGAGGACCTGCGGATCGGAGAGATCCGCAGGTCGCCCTCCGGCCTCGGGTCGGTGTGGGCCCGGTGCCCCCTCTCCGCCGCCCGTAAGGTGGCGGAATCCGGGAGAGTGTTGGTGGGGTGGGTTTCGGCGCGAGTGGAAATCCTCGCGCCGCGCCCGCTCCAGTGTCACCGCTGCCTCGAATTGGGGCACGTGAGGCAGTGGTGCACCTCGCCGGTGGACCGCAGCGGTCAGTGTTACCGCTGCGGTGCCAAAGAGCACCGTGCGAGCCAGTGCTCGGCGGCCCCCCACTGCCCGCTGTGTGCGGACATGGGGAGGCCAGCCGATCACAGGGTGGGGAGCAAGAAGTGCTCCCCCCCCTCCCGGAAGGAGAGGAAGAGGCGGGCTGCACCGGCTCCGGTGCCGAGGGCGGTGGCATCGTCCTCCATGGAGGTGGACGGTGCTACGGGGACGGACGGCCGGGAGGAGGCTGGCGCGGCCATTAATTAATGCCGCCCCGCCTCCTCCTCCAGGCCAACCTCAACCACTGCCGCGCGGCACAGGACTTGATGTCCCAAGTCCTCGCGGAGTGGGGGGTTGGCCTGGCGGTCGCCGCCGAGCCGTACCGCGTCCCTGATCACCCTCATTGGGTGGGCGACGCGGACGGCTTGGTGGCGACGGTATGGGGAGGGGGCGACGGGTCCCCACCGTTCTCCTTGTTGGAGCGCGGTCGGGGATTCGTCGCCGTGGACTGGGGGGGAGTCGCTGTGGTGGGGTGCTACATTTCGCCCCGTAGCGGTCACGCTGCGTTCGAGCTGTACTTGGCCGAGGTCGCGGCATGCGTGCAGCGCTACGCGGCCCGGCCGGTGCTGGTCCTGGGGGATTTCAATGCCAAGTCGGTGGCTTGGGGATCCCCCAGGACCTCCGTTCGCGGCGGGATCCTGGGCGATTGGGCGGCGGGGCTCGACCTCCGGGTATTGAACCGGGGGTCGGAGCACACATGCGTGCGGCGATATGGGGGGTCCATCGTGGATGTTGGATTCGCGACCCCCAACGCCGTGCGCATGGTGTCGGGTTGGCACGTGGTCGCGGGGGCAGAGACACTCTCCGATCACCGGTACATCCGGATGGAGGTCTCTGCCGCCGCGAGTGCATCCCGACACGGCCGCCTGCGTGGCGCCCCACCACGCCGCTGGGCGCTTCGGCGCCTGGACAAGGACGCCCTGATGGCAGCTGCCCTCGCTGCAACTTGGCCGCAGGGAGCGGCCGAGTTGCCAAGCATAGAGGAGGAGGTCGCCCGGCTCGGAGCATTGGTCGCGGGTATTTGCGACGCGGCGATGCCTCGGGTCGGGCGGGCTTCTCCTCGCCGGGCGGTGTACTGGTGGTCGGACGCGATCGCGGAGTTGCGAGTCGCGACTGTCCGCGCCCGACGTCAGTACACCCGCGCGCGCCGTCGTCAACGTACAGGCAACGGCGTGGCGCGAGCGAGGGCAGCTGATGACCTGTATGGAGCATACCGCGTGGCGCGGGTTGCTCTGCAGGTCGCCATCAAACGGGCCAAGACCCAGGCATGGAAGGAGCTCCTCCAGACCCTTGATGACGATCCATGGGGGCGCCCATATAAGGTGGTGCTGAATAAGCTCCGCCCGTGGGCGCCCCCCGTCACAGAGGGTCTTGACCCCCGGCTGCTGGAGGACGTGGTCAATACACTCTTCCCAATTGGGGAGAGGGGACCGCGTCCTCCGGCGGCGGCGGCTGTCCCAGTGGAGTGGACGGCCGAGCTGGGGGTCACGCAGGAGGAGCTGGCAGCGGCCATCAGACGGCTCGGGGTTCGTAACACGGCCCCGGGGCCGGATGGTGTGCCCGGCCGGGTTTGGGTCTTGACCCAGGGCGTCCTTGGGGCCGACCTCAGGCGGTTGTTCGACCGCTGCCTGAGGGACGGGCGATTCCCCCCCAGTTGGAAGGTAGCGAGGATGGTCCTCCTCCGGAAGGAGGGTCGGCCCGCGGAGTCTCCCTCCGCATACCGGCCCATTTGTCTCCTCGACGAGGTGGGCAAGCTCTTCGAGCGTGTGATTGCTGCCCGCCTCGTCGAGCACCTGTCGCGGGGTGATCCCGGTCTGGCCGACTGCCAGTTCGGTTTCCGGGGGGGCCGATCGACTATCGACGCGATAGGTCGTGTGAGGGCCCTCTCGGAGGCGGCCGTCACCCGGGGAGGGGTGGCATTGGCAATATCCTTGGATATTGCCAATGCCTTTAACACCCTCCCCTGGGAAGAGATAAGGAGGGGACTCGAATATCATCGAGTCCCCCCTTGTCTCAGGGCGGCCGTCGGGGATTATCTCCGCGGCAGGTGGATCGAGTATCCGGGCCGGGATGATGATATGCGGAGGGAGGTGTACTGCGGTGTTCCGCAGGGGTCGGTCCTCGGGCCACTCCTGTGGAACATCGCGTACGACACGGTGTTGCGGACCGGCCTCCCCGACGGCGTCAGCACGGTGTGTTATGCGGATGACACACTGGTGCTGGCCGTCGGGGCGCACTGGGGGAGGGCCATGCGTCGCGCGGAGGAGGGGTCGCAACGCGTCGTCGACCGGATCAGGGGGATGGGGATGACGGTGGCGGTCCATAAGACCGAGGTGATTGCGTTTCATTCACCTCGGCAGGATCCGCCACCCCCTCTGATCCGGGTGGGTGGGGCTGACATCGAGGTGAAGCCCCAGATCAGGTATCTAGGGCTGATCCTCGATAGCCACTGGCGTTTCGAGAAGCATTTCCGCTGCCTGGTCCCCCGGTTGGAAAGGATGGTTGCGGCTCTGGGCCGGATCCTGCCCAACCTGGGGGGCCCGGCGGGCCGAGTTCGTCGCCTCTATGTGGCAATGGTCCAGTCGGTGGCCCTATACGGGGCCCCCGTCTGGGCGGACGACCTGGCTGCCTCCCGGCGCAGCATGACTATGCTGCGTCGGGTGCAGAGGCGCATGGCGCTCAGGGTCGTCCGCGGGTATCGGACCATGTCACATGAGGCGGCGACGGTTCTAGCGGGGATGCCGCCCATGGACCTGCTCGCGCGGTCGCACGCGGTGATGTACCGGCACCGCGTCGACCGTCGCGCGGGGGTGGGGGCGGTCCCGGGCGGGCAGGAACCTGCTTGGGGCGATTTGAAGCGCCAGGCCCGGCAGTCCGTGTTGCTCGCGTGGCAGGAGCGGCTGGCTCTGCCAACCGCGGGGCACCGGACTGTCGGGGCTGTTCGGCCGCTCCTGAAGGAGTGGCTGGACAGAGGCCATGGCAGCCTCACCTACCGGCTGGCACAGGTATTTTCCGGGCATGGCAGCTTCGGAAGATACCTGTGCCGGATAGGGAAGGAGCCGACGGCGCGTTGCTGCCACTGCGACGCTGAGCAGGACACGGCGGATCATACCCTGGAGGTATGCCCCGCGTGGGAGGGGGAGCGCCGTGTCCTGGTCGGCGTTGTCGGGCGGGATGTCTCGCTGCCGGGCGTGGTGCGCGCCATGCTCGGCAGCGAGGAGAAGTGGAGGGCCGTGGTCTCCTTCTGCGAGAACGTAATGTTGCAGAAGGAGGCCGCGGGGAGGGAGCGCGAGCTTCAGCGGCGTGCTGAAGCGCGCGCTCGTGCGGTGGCCCGAGGTCGTCGCCCGGTCGCGAGGCGTCGCGGGCGGCCGCCTCGGCGTGGCGGATGACCTAGGCTGGGAGGGGGGTCCTGAGGGGACCCTCCTCCCGCCAGGCGGCGCCGGGTCGGACCGGTTGGGGGTAGGAGTGCCTCCCCCTACCGGTCCGACGCAAGGGGAGGCACCCTCGGCGGTCTGGTGCGGCCATGAACGCCCGGCCGCCGAGGGGTGGAAACGGGGTCGCGGGCGGTTGCGAGTTGGGGCTTGCAGCCGCCACTAAACGCGGCCCCGGGACGGATAGCGGCGGGATGGAGTGGCCCCGTCCCGCCGCTATGAGGCAGTGTGTCTACTGGGGGGACCGATTGTCCCCCCGGGGGATGGGCGCGAAAGCGCGGGCACGGGGAGGATACCGGAAGAATGCTTCGAGCGATTCCCGGTATCCTCCCAAAGCGTGCCGAAGGGTCACCGTGGGGTTTTTAGTGGGTAGGTCCCGCGCCTGTCGTTGTACGGGCGCGGGGAATCCCACACACCCCTCCCACCTCTCCCCAAGGAGGTGGGAGGGAGTCTTTCGAAGATTTTCCCCACGACAAAAAAAAAAAAAAAAAAAAAAAAAAAAAAAGGTGTGACGTATACCTGGGACAAGATATTCCACAGTTCCGTGGATGAGGACTTGCTGGTTTACGGCGAAAGAGCTTTTAAAATGGCGACGGTTGAGAGAGGGGAGATTGTCTGCGTCGCATGTCCAACAAGAAGAATAGCTCAATTCCTTATTGTGGAAACAGCTAGAAGCAGCTTCAACAGTAGAGAAGAAGCTTTATTTTATGAAATGCGATCATTAGATATTGACTCTAGCTTTAACTTTATCCGCAGCAGCAATTAGAAGGGGGTGCTAGGGATGAGTGGCAGTCCAATTTTTAATTCGCGTGGAGAAGTAGTGTCTATTTATGGTTTAGGGAGAATAGAAAGCCGAGCTATATCAAGTAGAAAGTATGTTGGTGGAGCAGAAGAGGCTTTGGCGTTAACAGTGATGGGGCCTGACAGATCATTGGATATGGTTCCAGACAATTTCTTTAAGACAGCAGTTGCAGACTTGTTAGGAATTGCTCTGGAAAAGGGCAAAATGTATTACTTATTAGAGGCTCCGACCGGTTCTGGGAAAACAATGTCATTTAGTGTTAATTTATTAAAGAGTGTAGGTTCTGGCACCCAAATATATTTATTGCAACCAACTGTAATCGCGGTCAAGGCTGCGTACTCACGAATAAGTCAGCTTTTGGATCTGGATGGACAAGGGGCGGCAAGTTATAGGATAAAGTATTTGGTTGGCCAACATCACGAAGACAGCTCTGATTCAGTCGGTCATCGTCCGAGAAAGCTGTCGATAATGACCTACGGTTCAGCTCTTCGCAAGATAGAGCAATTAGAGAATAACGCGGACTTTATCTTGCTTGATGAAATACACTGCAGGTCTGATCCGACGATAATAGCAGGGGATTTACAATTCACAAAATCTGGAGTCAGATATAAGTGTGTTCATTTAACCGCGACGGTGCTAACTAGAAACAGATCCCAAAAACTAGCGGAAGGCCTAGATATCTCTTCCACTCGATTTGAGATAAGAGAGAACGTTAAAATGGAACCAATATCCAAGGGGGAAGAAACCGACGATGATTGGTTTGTCATTCCCAAAGGAATCATCGGATCTAGGTTAGAAGGCTTTGCTTTTGGATGCAAGGTCCCTATGCCGATCATTAGGATAGGGCGTGTCATATTTTTCTTGGCATCACGAAACGATTGTGAGAAACAGTTGACACACGCGGCAAGGACCTGTGGTAGTTCTTGGCAATATTTGTCAATACATGGAGGAACAACGTTCACTTTAAATGATATGGCTTCAGATCGCTGGTGCTTTTGTACAGATATCGTAGGCCAGGCGGTAACCGTGCCAGGTTGTCGCGTGGTGGTGGACTTTCTAGAAGAAATGAAGTCCTCCACTACTTTAATCAGTGGTGATCGCGGCATGATTTATAAACACGGTCTGGTTCGAAGGCGTATTGGCAGAGCTACAGCATTACAATGTAAGGGCAGAACAAACATGGTCTGGTATGTGGCGCCTAGAGGCTTGCAACCACTTTTGGATTACCCAATTGATAAAAGGACCGCAGCAATAGCGATATTGCAATTAGAATCGGAGCGCCGATTGGATTGAGCAGTGATACAAAACCACCACGACGTTGGCTTCGTTGATGTAATGAGGGAGGTTAGTTGGCTTCTGCCAAATGTTTTAAGCCGACAACAGTGGTGGCAGATGGCTATGGAAAAACTATCTACAAATCAAAGGGTTAGATTACATAGCAATAAGAAAATCATATGTACTAGTCTTTTTCGAAAGCTAGACCCAGTGAGAGACTTATTATATCTCTACCTTACTCCACTGATTAGAGAAGAGTTGATCCTAATGATATCTAGCAACCATGAATTTGCAAGAACTGCGAATAGGGATGGAGACGCAGAGTGGTATTCGAAGATGTTTGATTTTTGCTACAAAACGGACACGGAGGAGAACAGGCGTAATGTTTTATCAGACTTGGACATCCAGGCAGACAGTTTTTTAGAGAGTACAACGGTGCCAGAGGACATCAGCTTGTAACGGTAACTCCGGGCGAGTTCCTAGGTTTCGCCGGCTCAGTCGGTACGCCGGGTTCGCTCGCTCCTAAGCTAGAGGTATAAAGGTCCCTACGCTACGTGGCCAGCCGGGGCTAGCCGCTCGCTCGTGAGGACGTGGCCCCGTGGACGCCCGCTGGTACAATAGTTCGCTGAGGTAGGAGGATATCGGGAGGCGGGTTTGGAATTGCCGACTAGTGAGGTCGAATGGCAATGGTCGCACCTCCACCCTTCCCTTGGCTAAAGGAGGCCGTGAAACCGGAGGGGCTCTGCAGACGCACTAGTCCCTACCGGTGACCAGATGTCCACCTTTCGTGGCCTCGTATACCACGATGTCGGGACTGTCGGTTGAACGGTGCTGTGAGCGTCAAAGTCAACTGCTGACACACTCCGCTTTGACGCACTCCGTTGGACGAGAATCGCTCCATATCGGATCGGGTGCTCTGCTCTCTTATCGGCGGAAGAAACCAGTTAACGGACTCGGGCGATCTTCCCGATATTGCGCCGCGCTCGCGATTTATACCCGACGCGCGCCGTTTGCTCTGCGAGAGCGCGCGTTGTGCCGCCGGCCATCTGGCGGTGGTCTCGAGCGCGCGCGACAGCGCGGGAGAGAGAGAGAGGGAGAGTGAGAGAGAGTGGGTAGCGACTCACGATCGGCAGATTTGCCGCTACAACTGTAAACACAGCTGCCCACAATATCTTTGATTATAGCGCTGATAAGGCATGTGATTATACTCGATTACACTATTCGTCAAATATTGTATCAGTTCCCTCGGGGGTTGAAGATTGTCAAAACTATCAAAATATGTGGCGCATGTTCCCCGTTTTGCGTACGCCACCCAGTGAGCACCTGGTCCCTCAACAGTATCCAAATTTACGAGTCCTCTCTCATTCCTGCGTACCCCATCTGTTGGTAAAGTATTGCGCATAAAAATACACCTGAAATATGGAATACGCATACGCTTTGCCAGTGGCTCTAGTTGCAAGTTTGTGGTTACGCCTTCAGACATTCTAATTTTGACGTTTTTTTTTCTCTTTGAGACTCCTCGCCTGCGTTTGTACGGCGTGAGATAAAGTTCGTGACCTTCCATGGCGAGATTATAACGTTTCATTTCTCTAAGCAGACGCTGCATTGCCTTCTTATCGTTCACGACCATCGCGACTCCTGCCGCCCCTCCGACTAATGAGCCGAGAACCCCCAATAATGGCAAAATCGGTAGGATACCACCACGTTTCGCTGTTGGAAGTATTCGCTTCTTTGCAGCACTCTTTTTTTTCTTTTTCAAACCCATACCGAATTTTGTTTTGGCCTTCATAGCCACCCAAACGGTTGTAGGAATAGCCTTTCCTCCGAGACTGGAATCTCTCGCGGTAATGCGTTCTCGCGCTTTTGCTGCTAGGATGTTGTCAGCCACGTGTCGTTTTACGAGATCGTTATTTTGCGAATACGCTATATCATGCTCGCGACATGCAGCATCCAGCGGATTGATACCTTGATCGCCTCGCGCCAAACGTTTCTCTAAATGTGTTTCGGGGCCACAAAACTGATAACCTGGAATATGTAATTCAATCGGAAGTGTGTTTATAACGCGATTTAATAGGCCTTTCCCAATTTTTGCTGACATTCGTCACAGTTGTTTATCGATGGTGGTGGTAGACAGTCAATGTGTGTTCTGCTGACTCGGCAGGTTATATTTGAATACTGATCGTTTCAGTTCTATGCATCGCTATAAATAGACCAGCATTCTTTCGAAAGTAACTTCATTTGTATAGTGCTGATAAAATATGCAGTTCATACGTCAATCATCTATGATCAAAGTGACTAATGTAGACAAAAAGATACAGTCTGAGAAAGAGTTACGCAAACATGGAAATATGCTGCCGACCTCTATACGTGGTATCATCTGCGGTCCATCGAATTGCGGCAAAACGAACGTGTTGATTAGTTTATTAGAAAGTCCGCACGGTGTTCGTTTCGAAAACGTATACGTGTACTCGAAATCGTTGCAACAACCGAAATATCAATATGTAGAAAATATATTCTCATCGATAGATGAAATTGGTTATTTTACATTTTCGAATAACAGCGATGTCGTTCCGGCGAGCGATGCACTTACGAATTCCATTTTTATCTTTGCTGATGAGGCATGTAATAAGCAAAACGCGGTAAGAGAATACTTTGCAATGGGTAGGCACTGGGACGTTGGCTGTTTCTATCTTTGTCAGACATATGCGAAGATACCGAAGCATCGGATACGCGACAACGCGAACCTGCTGATCATGTTCAAACAGGATGGTACAAATCTGAAACATGTATACAACGATCATGTTAACACTGATATGTCATTTGAGAATCTCAGCAAATTGTGTACCGCTTGCTGGCAAGAAAAATGTGGATTTGTAGTGATTGACAAAGACAGTGCATTATGGAATGGTCGCTATAGAAAAAGATTTAGTGACTTTGCAATAACCGTAACATGACCAGTTATTTCCGATACGTTGACAAAGCAGTGTTCCAACATGAGCAGCAATATTGAAGATTGTGAAAGAATAGCGAAACAGATTGCAAGAACGAGCGATTTGATTTGCAAAAAGTATCGTGAATTGAAAACTGGTAAAATTGATGAAGAGATTGCGTTGGAAAAACACTTTAAGCCTGTTACTGAACCGCTGAAAGCAATTGTTGATAACGCGACAAGAAATTATGATCTATACAATAATACAGATATCGGAAGCGAAACATTAGCCACTCCGAATATCAAGGAATTGGATAAAACACGATCAAATTACTAGTTAAATCTTTCGAAACTATCAAAAATAAAAAAAATCAAGGTTAAGCAGTTTACTCGATATGAATCCGATGACCTCTAGACCGACCTCTGCATCGATTAAGACTGTACCAAGAATAAAAACCTCAGCAAGATTAAGCAGTTTACTCGATATGAATCCGATGATCTCTATACCGATTAAAACAGTACCAACAACCGAAAGTTTAGCAAACGAAGATGTTTTTGAAAGACCAAAAAGCTTAGCAAACGAAGATATTTTTGAAAGTCCAAAAAGCAGTTTCTCGGCGTCTGTTCGAAGTCGGTTGTAAACGTCGGAAGGTGAAGAAACGTTGCGGAATCACCTAGGTCCGCTGAGTCAAAAATACATCGTGCCTGTATTACGCGGAGACGTAGAGGTTGGTATGGATCATGTGTATGGTGTTTATCTCGGTAATGATGGACCGATGCTCGGTAATAAACATGTTGACGTGGACAATGCCGATAACATAATTATCGATGGTATACGATATTTTGGTACACCCGGCCTTTGTGAATTGATATTTAAGAAAATTCCAGATGACGACATTTATACTGAGGCTGATGAACGCAACTATAGGGGCATACTGCTGACAACGAGTGCGCATAAGTACAAGCATGATTCGTATGGTAAAACATTAGGCAACAAAGGATACAAGAATATCTACGTAATCAAACCTTTATTGAACGATAGAAAAGTTGGAAAGAGCGTACCATGCTCGATGAGATTAACCAGCAACAAGATTGATTACGTTCACTGGAATGATCCCAACGAACTCGTAGATCGACTTCGATTGCTCGAGGTTTCGCGTCAAGCTGGTCACAATGCTCACGACAATGAGATGTTATCGATTATTGAGGAACTTCGCGAGACAGAAGACATTATAAATTATGCTGCACTTTTGGCGATACAGTCAATCGTTATCAAAATGTCAATCAACAAGCTTGGGTCATCTTTTGGCACAATGGAATCATACTATCACTGAAATGGAGTAGTGAGAAATTATATACGCGACAACGCTCTTTCTATTGTTGGTGCCAATTACGATGCAAAGTCGTGCAAGATTCGACGGGTAGCACCGCCTGTAGAGGATGACGATGCTATCAACAAGCTATACTTGCAAGAAAACATAACAATTATAAAAAATCGACAAGACGAATTCGACAAGAAGATGATCATGTATCAAGATTACGTTCAAAGTTTGAAAGATCAGCTGAATCAATTGGAGAGGGATATTACCGACTTCCGAAATCAAATGCATCAACAGCTGAAGGTTGGGACGTGGGGACGAGGTGGGGATGTTAGGACGTTGGGACGTTGGGGCGTCGGGACGTTGGAGCGTCGGGACGTTGGGGCGTCGGGTCATTTGAGCGTCGGGACGATGGGACGTTGAGGACGTTAGGACGGTGGAACAATGTGATGTCGAACGTCGATTTGATGTTTGATAAGACGTGTACATTTAGTCTTCGCGTCAGTGGCGACTCATTCATGGCTGAGATGAAAACCCCTAGTATCGAGAAACAGTGTCTTGTGGAACAATTGCATGCACAGGCGAGAAGGGTTTTTCCCCGAAGACGCGTCATAGTACATGGGTACGACGACCTATGGCAAGCAGACATGGTCGAGATGCGACCTTACACGCGGTATAACAGAAGCTTCCATTACATACTCACTGTTATCGATGTGTTGAGTAAGCATGCGTGGGCTATACCCTTCAAAAGCAAGAATGGAAATGAAGTTTCTACAGAGATCGGGAGGATAATCCGACACAGTGGATAGAAGAAATTGGGAAAAAAACTCAGATGTCTGGCTGACGTCTAGAAAAACCCTCGCGTCGATCGGTCTGATGGCTCACGTCGCGTTGTTATGGAATAGAAAGAGAGAGACGAATTTAGGCGTTAAATACCTGACAACGTTAGTCACGTTGTGTGTCTTACTCTTTTCCGCACGCTCCTGGTTTGTACTCGTCGCACTCAGAAGCGGGAATCTCAGCCGCCGCGATACGCAGCTAAGCGAGTGGACTGTATATGTGAGCGTTCCCTTTAAATCGGAAATCGCTCTGTTATTGTTACGAGATCGGGGTTTGTATCCAGCTTCCTCCGCAGCCTTAAGAGAGCGGAGAGTTTTCTCCGGTCTCGGGTAATTAAGAGGCGGCCGAATTTAAAAACGTCCCGTTGTTCTAGTGAGATTTAATCTCATTACTTTGACCGTCTTCGTATGTGCGTACGGAACACAGTGTGGTGCAGTCTTTCAACGGCGTATTTGACGACTTACGTTGAGACTATCACACCACGGCGCTTTGTGAGTCGCGTTCTACGCACAGTAGCCGTACAGGACTGGCGGTCAGTGAACAGCGCTCTAGCAGGTCGCCGGAAGCTGGGCTTGGAAAAACTGGTCCCAAGCTCCGACTGGAAGACGGCAAGTCCACCCAGGGTATACACGCCACGAAGGCCCCTATAGGTGGGAGCAAGACCGTTCGAAAACCAAGGGAGGATCGAGTCTTAATCTCGATGCCTCTCGCACGACCGCTGTTTGCAGCAATACGTGGAAAATTCGGGAACTCGATGATACCGAGTTTCCCGCAGTCTTTTAACCGGGTCGTACTCACGACTGAATCGATTAACTAGCTGATTCGACAAACGGAATTACACGTAGGTTACTGGTATGAATTTGCTTACGCAAACTAACCAGTAAAGCTACGGCTATACTGGTGAGAGGGGGAATCCTCCGACACGCGGCGCTGTCGCCGTGTCTTTCGTCCGTCTTTTTCTAACGTATAAACGTACCTTTTCTCTGTACTCGTACGTTGAACTGATTGTTCGAACTCGTACGTTACTTGGTCAATCGCGTGACTTTCAGAAAAAACCCGAAAATTATGGTTCTTCTAGTCTCTATTATGTCGCGTAACGGACGCCGCGACCGAGAGTCCTCTGGTCGGTTACGTACCTCGAAATCAACACTGTTCAACAAATATTATGCTATGTTCAAATACCTCGAATTAATGCAATATTTAAACACCAGACCTAACCCAGACCTAAACGGAATTATCCTTTAAAATATTGATCCAGGCCAGGTTTAATTGACTGTCTCAGTGTGGTACCACATTACTACGTGATCGAAACCAGAAAAAGCCCAGGATCTGGCCAAGTATGCGAAAAATGCGAAAGCATGAGTCAGATGAGGGCAAATCCCAAACCTAACCCAGACCTAACCGGTGTTATCCACTAAAATATTGATCGAAACCAGGTTTAATTGACTGCTTCAGTGTGGAACCACATTACTACGTGAACCAAACCAGAAAAAACCAACGATCTTGGCAACAAGTATGCGAAAAATGCGAAAGCATGAGTCAGATGAGGGCAAATCCCAGACCTAGCCCAGACCTAACCGCTGCTATCCCCTAAAATATTGATCGAAACCAGGTTTTATCGACTGTTTCAGTGTGGTACCGCATTACAATGTTATCCAAACCAGAAAAAACCCAGGATCTGGCCAACAAGTATGCGAAAAATGCGAAAGTATGAGCCAGATGATGGCAAATACCAGACCTAACCGGTGTTATCCTCTAGAATATTGATCGGAACCAGGTTTAATTGACTGTATCATACTGGTTCCACATTACTACGTGATCCAAACCAGAAAAAGCCCGGGATCTGCCCAACAAGTATGCGAAAGATGCGAAAGTATGCGCCAGATGAGGGCAAATCCCAGGCCTAACACAAACCTAACCGGTGTTATCCTCTAAAATATTGATCGAATCCAGGTTTAATTGACTGTGTCAGTGTGGTACCACATTACTACGTGATACAAACCAGAAAAAGCCCAGGATCTGGCCAACAAGTTTGCGAAAAATGCGAAAGTAAGAGCCAGATGATGGCAAATCCCAGACCTAAAGGAGACCCAACCGGTGTTATCCTTTAAAATATAGACCCAGGCCAGGTTTAATTGACTGTTTTAGTGTGGTGCCACATTACTACGTTATCCAAACCAGAAAAAGCCCGGGATCTGGCCAACAAGTATGCGAAAAATGCGAAAGCATGAGCCAGATGAGGGTAAATACCATATCTAACCGGTGCTATCCTCTAGAATATTGATCAGAACCAGGTTTATTTGACTGTATCATACTGGTACCACATTACTACGTGATCCAAACCAGAAAAAGCCCAGGATATGGCCAAAAATTATGCGAAAAATGCGAAAGTATGAGGCAGATGATTGCAAATACCAGACGTAACCCAGACATAACCGGTGTTATCCTCTATTATGTTGATCGAAACCATGTTTAATTGACTGTTTCAGTGTGATACCACATTAATACGTGATCCAAACTAGAAAAAGAACAGGATCTGGTCATTCAAGTATGCGAAAAATGCGAAAGTATGAGCCAGGTGATTGCAGATGCCATACATAACCCAGACATAATCGGCGTTATCCTCTAAAATATTGTTGCGACGGATTGTAGATGCATCGTTGCGGCAACGCAAAGGCTGTTCCGCAACGATGTGAAGCTGCTCCTACGAACGAGCGGAAGCGAGATCCCGTGGCCTTCCGGGTTGCTGAGAAACTGGCAACGATTTGAAGATTAGAACTACGACAGATCGCAAGGCGAACGAACGTATCGAAAAGCTTTCCTGTTAATAAAGTTCTTAGTTTGCATTATAGTTGTGTTACGTTGAATTTGTGTTGTGTCAATATGAGTTATTGGGAAAAAGCCCCGCCCCGGCGCAACAGTGGTGCCAGAAGCGGGATTACGACTCGTTCTGCTGCCAGGGCGGAGAGTTTTTCGTCGTTGGAGGTGCTCTTGGAAGGACTACAGCGGAACATCGCAACGCAGTTCCAGGAGCAGCAACGCTTATTTGCTGAGGAACGGGAGCGAACCGAAGAGAGGCGGACAATGGAGAGGGCTGCCGCTTCGGCCAGAGACGCTGCCGTCGAGGAGAGGATCGGAGCTGTCGAAGACCAGTGTCAGGTCCTATCCTCAAATGTTGAGCGAATTTTAGAACGGCTTTCGGGAGCCACGGTCCGCGATAGGGAGCGCGAGCCTGTTACTTCTGACGGGCTCGCGGGCCTTTCAGCTTCACAGTCGGTCCCTCAAAGTGGGAGAAGGGTAAATCAGAGTATTTCCGATTTGGGTTACACTCTGAAACCCTCTGTGTTTAATGGAAAATCTTGTTGGGAAGAGTACAAGATTCAATTCGAGACCGTTGCGGAGGCGAACGGATGGGATGGACCAAGGAAGGCGTTGGCCTTGGTCTTATCGTTGGAGGGGCCGGCTCGAAGCATTTTGACGACTCTCCCCGTTGAAAGACGCTTCGATTACACCGCGTTGATTTCGGCTTTGGAATTCCGTTATGGAATGAAAAATTTCGCTAATTGAAATTACGTAAGGTTCCAAAATTATAAACAACGGAGAGGGGAGTCCATCTCCGATTTGGCAGCAGAAATTGAGAGGCTGGCGCAGGCTGCGTTCGGCGATTGTCCGGCCGAAGTCAGAGACAAGCTCGCGGCCTCTCAATTCATTGCTGCGCTGGTCAATGAAGAGATGAGGCGGACCTTGCGACTCGGCGGTTTCATTTCGTTGCGAGCCGCCGTCGTGAGGGCTCTCGAAATTGAAGCCGTCGAGGCAGTATTGACGCCGTACGTTAGGCCCGAACGGTCATTCAAACCTTTTTCTTTTACGGGGGGAGAGCCCCGCAAACAGAGATTTCAGGACGAAGAAGGAAAACTTTTGGGCAAGGAGGATGGTAGCAAGAGGATCGTGGAATGTTGGAATTGTAAACAAACCGGACACATGCAGCGAGACTGTCCTAAGAAGAACATGAAGATAGGAAACTTGAAGAAGTCGGCGTAAAGGGGGAGACTCCGGCTTCGTTTTCTTCTACCCCCGTCGTAAGGAAGACAAACTTGTCAGAAGATTCGACTAGCGTCGAGGGAACCGTCGAGGGAAGGAGGTGTCGGTTCGTCATCGACACAGGCTCAAGTGTGAACTTGAGGAAATTTCACAAGAATGACAAGTCTTGCGCGGCGGGAGTACAAGAAAACATTAACATTTACTCTGTTTCCGGTGAAAAGTTACAAATTCTAGGAAAACGACGTTTCTCTGTTACTATTGGAAGCCTCCGAACCGAGGAAGATTTTCTTTTGATTGAAATGGTTGAAGAATGCATTTTAGGAACGAACTTTCTCCGAAAGCATTCTTGCCAGCTGGATTTCATCCTAGGAAAACTTCGGATTAAAGGACATCAAGATATGGATTTGAAGAGGAATCATCCTGAAGACCGGGTCCTGATGCTTGCGGAAATGAAGAATGAAGCTTCTACTCCGGAATTTCTTCAAGATCTGTATGGACGTTGCTCTGTTGACCTTTCCGAACAGCAGAAGACTGAATTCCGAAGGTTATTAAACAAATTTCAAGACGTTTTCGCAAGGGATCCCGATCAAGTAGGAAGATGCGATGTCGTTCAACACAGAATTGACACTGGGGATCATCGTCCGATTAAACAACCACCGCGGCGTTTGCCTATACATCGCTGCGGTGAAGTTGAAGAGCTGCTTGCGAAAATGGAAAGGCAGGGAGTAATTGAGAAATCAGGAAGTCCGTGGTCTTCTCCAATTGTACTGGCGAAGAAGAAGGATGGAAGCACCCGATTCTGTGTAGACTATCGTCGTCTTAACGAAGTCTCGAAGAAGGACTCCTATCCGCTTCTCAGGATTGAGGACACGCTGGATGCCCTGGCTGGTGCAACCTGGTTCTCGACGATAGATTTGCAAAGTGGTTACTGGCAAATTGCTGTACACGAAGAGGATAAGGAGAAAACCGCCTTTTGTGTTGGTGCCGGTCTTTGGTAATTCAAGGTAATGCCGTTTGGACTCTGCAATGCCCCTGCTACTTTCGAACGTCTTATGGATACAGTATTGACGGATTTAAACTGGAAAATCTGTCTGGTATACCTGGACGATGTTATAATTTTCGGAAGAAGTTTCGAGGAGGAAATTGAAAATTTGAGGAAAGTTTTCACCCGCCTGCGCAAGGCGAAATTGGTCATGAGCCCGAAGAAATGCAATTTCTTTTGCCAGGAGGTAAAATACCTCGGTCACATGGTTTCCGAACAAGGCGTTAAGACGGACCCCAAGAAGATAGCCGCGGTACGAGAATGGCCTGTACTCAAGAATTAGACGGAACTGCGAAGTTTCTTAGGACTTTGCACTTATTACAGGAAATTTGTCCGAAACTTTTCAGCGATTGCAAAGCCCTTGTATCGTTTGACGGAGAGTAAGATTTCTTTCCAATGGACAGAGGAATGCCAGAAGGTATTCGAAGACTTGAAGACGCATCTTGCGAAGTCCCCTATCTTGGCTTACCCCTTGCCTGATGCGGATTTCATCTTGGACACCGACGCATCGAGCAATAGAATTGGTGCAGTCCTTTCCCAGATTCAAGATGGGCAAGAAAAGGTGATTGCGTATTTCTCGAAGGTGCTGGGAAAGGCGGAAAGAAATTATTGTGTGACAAGAAGGGAACTATTAGCCATCGTAAAATCCATTGAGCATTTCCACCATTACCTCTATGGCCGCAAGTTCTTGGTGAGGACGGATCATGCTTCCTTAAGATGGCTCCTCTCTTTTAAGAATCCCGAAGGACAAACTGCAAGATGGATAGAGCGTCTTCAACAGTACGAGTTCGAGATCAAACATCGTGAAGGAAAGAACCACGGGAATGCAGACATCCTTTCCCGGAGTCCATGCGAAGCTTTGCAATGCAAACGCTGCTTGCGTCTGGAGCAAGATCTCGAAGAAGAGCATCTTGTTCTCAGGACCACCTGCGTATCTGCGAGGACGGAAGATTGGATTAAGGCCCAGGAAGAGGATGAGTATCTGCGATTTATTCGACAAGCGAAGATTGAAGAGAATAAGCCTACTTGGCAGGATGTTTCAGCACTTTCCCATGAAGCGAAGTACTTCTGGAAAACGTGGGATTCCTTGGAAGTACAACGTGGATTATTGTTCCTGAGGTGGGAATCTGCTGATGGAAATGAGTTCAATCGGTTATTGGTTGTACCGAAAAGCAAAATTGCCGAAGCCCTTCAGGAATGCCATGATGCGCCTTCTGACAACGATTTCCACGGTGTTGCTGAAGGAAGTGATAAGCCAACATGGAGTTCCGCTAGAGCTGCATTCTAATCAGGGTCGGAGTTTCGAATCAAGCATCTTCAGGGAACTGATGAAGATACTTGGAATTGAGAAGACGAGGACAACTCCATTACACCCTCAGTCGGACGGGCTCGTTGAGCGGATGATTAGAACCTTGTTGCGATATTTGTCTCAGTTTGTTGCAGAACATCAAAAGGACTGGGACGAATGGATTCCAACGTTCTTGCTTGCTTATCGTTCCTCGCAACATGAAGTGACACAGAATACTCCGTCGATGGTCCTCACGGGACGGGAGCTGCGCCTTCCTCTGGATCTTCTAAGGGGAGCTGTTCCTGCTGAGAGAAAGGATGAAGATGATTTCATTGAGGAAACCAAGAAAAGGATCGAAGAAGTTCACAAATTCGTTCGACAGCGGATGCGAATTTGTTCGGAGAGGACGAAATCGTGGTATGATTCGTTCTCGAGATCAATTTCCTTTGCTCCAGGAGAGAAGGTGTGGCTATACAATCCTCGAAGGACGAAGAGAAGATGCCCGAAGCTCCAATACGACTGGGAAGGACCCTATGAGGTGAAAAATCGGCTGAATGAGTTGATTTACCGGATAGTCCGTTCCCCGAAGTCCAAACCAAGGGTTGTGCATGTGAATCGACTGGCTCGGTACGATTCACGAGAGGCCCCCTGCGAAGATATTGCGAGGTGAGGATCGAGGAAGATGGCCGACATCTTCGCCCAAGAAGAGGACGTTTCATCGCAGAAGGCGAGGATCGGGTTTTCTTACCGGCCGCGGAGGACTCTCCATTTCCGCAGGTCAGAACGGCCGGGGAAGTGCGATTCTCCCCGGGGAGGGTCGCCCCCCAGTCATGCTCGACTCTAATAGCGGAGTGGGGCACAGACGGTCGGACGGCGGAATTGTGGTATGTTCCACAACCGATCTTCGAAGAAATTCTCCTTGGAGATTGGGGAACATCCCATGGGAAGTTCTCTCGTGAGGCTGGGGGGAATCCGCATCCGGGAAGCCCTCAAGAAAGAAGCGCGCAAGCCGCAAGAGTCAAGGGGAAGGGCGAGGAGCAGTCAGGATTTCCTCATCCTCGAAGAAGTCTGAGTTCAGATGAAATATTCCGAAGGTTACACCGGCGCCTTGCTCAAGGTTTTTGAGTGGTTTTCCTTGGGACGAAGGACGAATGTCAAGGCGCTGACTGTCTGATAAAGGCCACTCAGGTAAATGTTCGACCTATTAGTTTATCTACTTTACAGACAGAGGTGTACAGGTTCGACGCAGCTTCGCGACAACCCGGAGGTTAGGAGATTACGGGTGAAGTTGGCTGTTCGAACGGAATTTGCAACGGTCGGGACGACCGCTCTGAAGGAAGAGGGAGCAGTGTTGCGACGGTACGAAGATGCCGCGCAATACCGCGAAATTGCATCGTCGCAATGGTGTGAAGAGGCTTCGCGATGAGATGAAGCTGCCACACAAAAACGAGCGGATGCGAGAAACCGGAAAACGATTTGAAGAGGAGAACTACGACAGATCTCAAGACGAACGAACGTATCGAAAAGCATCCTTGTTAATAAAGTTCTTAGTTGTGTTACGTTGTGCTATTTTTGGTTGTGTTATAATATGCGGCGATCGACGAGTAATACTCCCCGGCGCAACAATACTTTTAGACTGTGTGTTGATTATAGGCGGGTAAACAAAAAAATTGTCAAGGATAGATATCCCTTACCTCTGATCGAGGATCAGCTGGACTTGTTACAAGAAGCACGCGTTTTTAGTACACTTGATCTGAAAAATAGTTTTTTCCATGTACAAATGGAAAGATCAAGTCAGAAGTATACGGCCTTTATTGTGCCGGATGGCCATTACGAATTTCTTCGCGTTCCTTTTGGACTTTGTAATTCACCAGCAGTATTTCAGCGATTTATAAACTTCGTATTTAGAGATTTAATGCGAAAACGGATTGTTTTAGCGTATATGGACGACTTGATAATTCCATCCGACAATATTGAGAGAGGCATTGAGAGTTTAGGGATAGTTTTGTTGAGAGCAAGCGAGGCTGGTCTAATTATTAATTGGAAAAAATGTTGTTTATTGCAAACGACGGTCGAATTTTTAGGTCATATTGTTCATGACGGACGCGTTCGTCCTTCTGATCGCAAAACGGAAGCAGTGCGAAAGTTCCCAGAACTAAAGACTATTAAGCAGGTTCAGAGTTTTCTTGGGTTAATAGGGTACTTTAGGAAATTTGTCTTTGGTTATTCAGTGATTGCGCGTCCGTTGACGAATCTCCTGCGAGCTGATGCCAAATTTCGTTTTGAGACGACTGAGAGGAACGCGTTTCAACAACTTAAATCTGTGTTGTGTGAAAAACCCGTATTGAATTTGTATCGAATTGGGACTGAGACGGAGCTTCATACGGATGCGTCCGTGTTGGGGTATGGAGCAATTTTGCTCCAGAAAAATAACGAAGATCAGCGTTTTCATCCGTTGTATTATTCTAGCGGCAAAACAACATCGAGCGAAGCAAAATATGCGAGTTATGAGCTAGAAGTTCTTGCGATTGTGAAAGCGTTGAAGAAATTCCGGGTATATTTATTAGGCATTACATTTGTAATCGTTACGGATTGTCGTGCTTTTGCTCTTACAATGGGGAAAAGGGATCTTTGCGTGCGTGTTGCAAGGTGGGCGTTGTTGCTTGAAGAATTCAGTTACTGCATCAAGCATCGTCCAGGGCGAAGCATGGTACATGTGGATGCGGTTAGCAGAAATCCACTTCCCACGTGTTTTGAGATTAATGAATCTGACAGCGGATTGACAGTTCGACTACGGAAAGCTCAAAAAGATGACGATGCCGTGTGTAAACTTCGGGACTTAGTGCGAGAAGGCAAAACTGAGGACTATGTTATGCGTGGTAGTCTCGTTTACAGGGAATTCAACGGGGACTTTCAGCTTATTGTGCCACAGAAGATGCAAGCGCAAGTTATAAGACGAGCTCATGAGTGTGGGCATTTATCTACTGGAAAAACCGAAACTCTAATACGAAGAGACTATTGGATACCGAATTTACGACAGCGAGTGGAAAAAGTCGTTCAAAATTGTATAGCGTGTATTCTTGCAGAAAGAAAGCACGGTAAACAAGAATGTTTGTTGAATCCGATTGAGAAGGGGAGTGTTCCATTGGATACGTTGCATATCGACCATCTCGGGCCCCTTCCGTCCACAAAGAAGTCGTATCAGCACATTTTTGTAGTAGTCGACGCTTTCTCAAAATTAACGTGGCTCTTTGCAACCAAAACGACAGGTACTGCGGAAGTACTGATGCGATTGAAGAAACTGGCTTTGGTTTTCTGTAATCCACGGAGGATCATCGCCGATAGAGGTGCTGCGTTCAGGTCGAATGAATTTAAGCAGTATTGCCGTGACGAGAACATAGAACTTTCGTTAATTACTGCAGGTGTTCCGAGGGCCAATGGTCAAGTTGAGCGACTTAACAGAACATTCATATCATTATTGACTAAATTGTCTGCTCCAAAACCCTGTGATTGGTATAAAAATCTTGAAGTCGCCCAACTATGATTAAATTCAACTGTGCATCGGAGCATTGGGACATCGCCATTCCATCTCCTGTTCGGAACACATCCAAGACTAAAGAACTACCCGGATATCAAAGAACTGCTTCATAAGGAATGGATAGCGACGTTTCAAGAAGAGAGAAATGAATTACGAGTGCAGGCAAGCGAAAGTATTGCGAACGTGCAACAGGAGAATAAACGAACATTTGACAAAGGTAGGCGAAAGGCAAGGGCTTATTGCGAAGATGACTTGATTGCCATTAAGCGAACTCAACGAGGTCCGGGTCTTAAGATGGCTCATAAATACTTTGGGCATTATGAGGTAATTCGAGTTCATCGCAATCAGCGCTATTTAGTACACAAGATTGGCGAAGAAGAAGGTCCTCAACAGACCTCTACATCTGCTGATTTCATGAAGCTGTGGATCAGTAGTGAAAGCGAAGCATCAACAGAAGAAGAAAATAACGATGTTGACAAAGACATTCGAGGTCGAATGTCCTAGCAGGATGGTCGAGTGTAGGAGTGATTACATAGTAATAGCTCGAATCGCGTATGAGAGTGGAGGATTGCGAGCTGGGCATGAGTTGCGGGGTTTTAAAACGATGGGACGATTGCAATTTTGTTATTATAAATGTTTGCGACGTGATAGCGAGCGGTGTATTTAATATATATATCTTTCCACTTTCCTCCAATCCTCTACAAAATCCTACAATATTATACAGGATAACACCGGTTAGGTTTGTGTTAGGTCTGGTATTTGCAACCATCTGGCTCATACTTTCGCATTCTTCGCATATTTGTTGGCCATATTCTGGGCTTTTTCTGATTTGGATCAGGTAGCAATGTGGTACCATACTAAACCAGTCAATTAAACCTGGATTCGATCAATATTTTAGAGGATTACACCGGTTAGGTCTGGTATTTGTCATCATTTGGCTCATACTTTCGCATTTTTCGCATACTTTTTGGCCAGATCCTGTTCTTTTTCTGGCTTGGATCACGTAGTAATGAGGTAGGACACTGAAACAGTGAGTTAAACCTAGGTTCGATTAATATTTTAGAGGATAACACCGGTTAGGTCAGGGTTAGGTCTGGTATTTGCCATCACGTGGCCCATACTTTCGCAGTTTTCGCATAATTATTGGCCAGATCCTGGGCTTTTTCTGGTTTGGCTCACGTAGTAACGTGGTACCACACTTAAACAGTGAGTTAAACCTGGATTCGATCAATATTTTCGAGGATAACACCAGTTAGGCCAGGGTTAGGTCTGGTAATTGCCATCATCTGGCTCATACTTTCGCATTTTTCGTATACTTGTTGGCCCGATCCTGGGCTTCTTCTGGTTTGGAACACGTAGTAATGAGGTATCACACTGAAACAGTGAGTTAAACCTGGGTTCGATTAATATTTTAGAGGATAGCTCCGGTTAGGTCAGGGTCAGGTCTGGTATTTGCCTTCCTCTGGCTCATATTTTCGCATTTCTCGCATACTTGTTGGCCAGGTCCTGGGCTTTTTCTGGTTTGGATCACGTAGTAATGAGGTATCACACTGAAACAGTGAGTTAAACCTGGATTCGAACAATATTGTAGAGGATAACACCGGTTAGGTCTGGTATTTGCCATCATCTGGCTCATATTTTCGCAATTTTCGCATACCTGTTGGCCAGGTCCTGGGTTTTTTCTGGTTTCGATCACGTAGTAATGAGGTACCACACTGAAACAGTGAGTTAAACCTGGATTCGATCAATATTTCAGAGGATAACACCGGTTAGGTCAGTGTTAGGTCTGGTATTTGCCATCATCTGGCTCATACTTTCGCATTTTTCGCATACTTGTTGTCCAGATCCTGTTCTTTTTCTAGTTAGGATCACGTAGTAATGAGGTACCACACTGAAGCAGTGAGTTAAACCTGGGTTCGATTAATATTTTAGAGGATAGCTCCGGTTAGGTCAGGGTTAGGTCTGGTATTTGCCTTCATCTGGCTCATTTTTTCGCATTTTTCGCATACTTGTTGGCCAGATCCTGTTCTTTTTCTGGTTTGGATCACGTAGTAATGAGGAAGGACACTGAAACAGTGAGATAAACCTGGGTTCGATTAATATTTTAGAGGATAACACCGGTTAGGTCAGGGTTAAGTCTGGTATTTGCCATCACCTTGCCACACTTTCGCAGTTTTCGCATACTTGTTGGCCAGATCCTGGGCTTTTTCTGGTTTGGATCCCGTAGTAACGAGGTATCACACTGAAACTGTGAGTTAAACCTGGATTCGATCAATATTTTAGAGGATAACACCGGTTAGGTCAGGGTTAGGTCTGGTATTTGCCATCATCTGGCTTGTACTTTCGCATATTTCGCATACTTGTTGGCCAGATCCTGTTCTTTTTCTGGTTTGGATCACGTAGTAATGAGGTACCACACTGAAGAGGTGAGTTAAACCTGGGTTCGATTAATATTTTAGAGGATAGCACCGGTTAGGTCAGGGTTAGGTCTGGTATTTGCCTTCATCTGGCTCATTTTTTCGCATTTTTCGCATACTTGTTGGCCAGATCCTGGGCTTTCTCTGGTTTGGATCACGTAGTAACGTGGTATCACACTGAAACAGTGAGTTAAACCTGGATTCGATCAATATTGTAGAGGATAACACCGGTTAGGTCTGGTATTTGTCATCATTTGGCTCATACTTTCGCAATTTTCGCATACTTGTTGGCCAGATCCTGTTCGTTTTCTGGTTTGGATCACGTAGTAATGAGGTACCACACTGAAGCAGTGAGTTAAACCTGGGTTCGATTAATATCTTAGAGGATAACACCGGTTAGGTCAGGGTTAGGTCTGGAATTTCCCATCACCTGGCCCACACTTTCGCAGTTTTCGCATACTTGTTGGCCAGATCCTGGGTTTCTTCTGGTTTGGAACACGTAGTAATGTGGTGCCTCACAGAAACAGGCAATTAAACCTCGGTTCGATTAATATTTTAGAGGATAGCTCCGGTTAGTTCAGGGTTAGGTCTGGTGTTTGCCTTCATCTGGCTCATATTTTCGCATTTTTCGCATACTTGTTGGACAGGTCCTGGGCTTTTTCTGGTTTGCATCACGTAGTATCGTGGTATCACACTGAGATAGTGAGTTATAGCTGGATTCGATCAATATTTTAGAGGATAACACCGGTTAGGTCAGGGATAGGTCTGGTATTTGCCATCATCTGGCTCATACTTTCGCAATTTTCGCATACCTATTGGCCAGGTCCTGGGTTTTTTCTGGTTTCGATTACGTAGTAATGAGTTACCACACAGAAACAGTGAGTTAAACCTGGGTTCGATTAATATTTTAGAGGATAGCACCAGTTAGGTCAGGGTTAGGTCTCGTATTTGCCTTCATCTGGATCATACTTTCGCATTTTTCGCATACTTGTTGGCCAGATCCTGTTCTTTTTCTGGTTTGGATCACGTAGTAATGAGGTACCACACTGAAGCAGTGAGTTAAACCTGGGTTCGATTAATATCTTAGAGGATAACACCGGTTAGGTCAGGGTTAGGTCTGGAATTTCCCATCACCTGGCCCACACTTTCGCAGTTTTCGCATACTTGTTGGCCAGATCCTGGGCTTTTTCTGGTTTGGATCCCGTAGTAACGAGGTATCACATTGAAACTGTGAGTTAAACCTGGATTCGATCAATATTTTAGAGGATAACACCGGTTAGGTCAGGGTTAGGTCTGGTATTTGCCATCATCTGGCTTGTACTTTCGCATATTTCGCATACTTGTTGGCCAGATCCTGTTCTTTTTCTGGTTTGGATCACGTAGTAATGAGGTACCACACTGAAGAAGTGAGTTAAACCTGGGTTCGATTAATATTTTAGAGGATAGTACCGGTTAGGTCAGGGATAGGTCTGGTATTTGCCATCATCTGGCTCATACTTTCGCAATTTTCGCATACCTATTGGCCAGGTCCTGGGTTTTTTCTGGTTTCGATCACGTAGTAATGAGTTACCACACAGAAACAGTGAGTTAAACCTGGATTCGATCAATATTTCAGAGGATAACACCGGTTAGGTCAGTGTTAGGTCTGGTATTTGCCATCATCTGGCTCATACCTTCGCATTTTTCGCATACTTGTTGGCCAGATCCTGTTCTTTTTCTGGTTTGGATCACGTAGTAATGAGGTACCACACTGAAGAAGTGAGTTAAACCTGGGTTCGATTAATATTTTAGAGGATAGCACCAGTTAGGTCAGGGTTAGGTCTCGTATTTGCCTTCATCTGGATCATACTTTCGCATTTTTCGCATACTTTTTGGCCAGATCCTGTTCTTTTTCTGGTTTGGATCACGTAGTAATGAGGTAGGACACTGAAACAGTGAGTTAAACCTGGATTCGATCAATATTGTAGAGGATAACACCGGTTAGGTCTGGTATTTGCCATCATCTGGCTCATACTTTCGCAATTTTCGCATACCTGTTGGCCAGGTCCTGGGTTTTTTCTGGTTTCGATCACGTAGTAATGAGGTACCACACAGAAACAGTGAGTTAAACCTGGATTCGATCAATATTTCAGAGGATAACACCGGTTAGGTCAGTGTTAGGTCTGGTATTTGCCATCATCTGGCTCATACCTTCGCATTTTTCGCATACTTGTTGGCCAGATCCTGTTCTTTTTCTAGTTTGGATCACGTAGTAATGAGGTACCACACTGAAGCAGTGAGTTAAACTTGGGTTCGATTAATATTTTAGAGGATAGCACCGGTTAGGTCAGGTTTAGGTCTGGTATTTGCCATCACCTGGCCACACTTTCGCAGTTTTCGCATACTTGTTGGCCAGATCCTGGTCCTTTTCTGGTTTGGATCACGTAGTAACGAGGTATCACACTGAAACTGTGAGTTAAACCTGGATTCGATCAATATTTTAGAGGATAACACCGGTTAGGTCAGGGTTAGGTCTGGTATTTGCCTTCATCTGGATCATACTTTCGCAGTTTTCCCATACTTGTTGTCCAGATCCTGTTCTTTTTCTAGTTAGGATCACGTAGTAATGAGGTACCACACTGAAGCAGTGAGTTAAACCTGGGTTCGATTAATATTTTAGAGGATAGCTCCGGTTAGGTCAGGGTTAGGTCTGGTATTTGCCTTCATCTGGCTCATTTTTTCGCATTTTTCGCATACTTGTTGGCCAGATCCTGTTCTTTTTCTGGTTTGGATCACGTAGTAATGAGGAAGGACACTGAAACAGTGAGATAAACCTGGGTTCGATTAATATTTTAGAGGATAACACCGGTTAGGTCAGGGTTAAGTCTGGTATTTGCCATCACCTTGCCACACTTTCGCAGTTTTCGCATACTTGTTGGCCAGATCCTGGGCTTTTTCTGGTTTGGATCCCGTAGTAACGAGGTATCACACTGAAACTGTGAGTTAAACCTGGATTCGATCAATATTTTAGAGGATAACACCGGTTAGGTCAGGGTTAGGTCTGGTATTTGCCATCATCTGGCTTGTACTTTCGCATATTTCGCTTACTTGTTGGCCAGATCCTGTTCTTTTTCTGGTTTGGATCACGTAGTAATGAGGTACCACACTGAAGAGGTGAGTTAAACCTGGGTTCGATTAATATTTTAGAGGATAGCACCGGTTAGGTCAGGGTTAGGTCTGGTATTTGCCTTCATCTGGCTCATTTTTTCGCATTTTTCGCATACTTGTTGGCCAGATCCTGGGCTTTCTCTGGTTTGGATCACGTAGTAACGTGGTATCACACTGAAACAGTGAGTTAAACCTGGATTCGATCAATATTGTAGAGGATAACACCGGTTAGGTCTGGTATTTGTCATCATTTGGCTCATACTTTCGCAATTTTCGCATACTTGTTGGCCAGATCCTGGGCTTTCTCTGGTTTGGATCACGTAGTAACGAGGTATCACACTGAAACTGTGAGTTAAACCTGGATTCGATCAATATTTTAGAGGATAACACCGGTTAGGTCAGGGTTAGGTCTGGAATTTCCCATCACCTGGCCCACACTTTCGCAGTTTTCGCATACTTGTTGGCCAGATCCTGGGTTTCTTCTGGTTTGGAACACGTAGTAATGTGTTGCCTCACAGAAACAGGCAATTAAACCTCGGTTCGATTAATATTTTAGAGGATAGCTCCGGTTAGTTCAGGGTTAGGTCTGGTGTTTGCCTTCATCTGGCTCATATTTTCGCATTTTTCGCATACTTGTTGGACAGGTCCTGGGCTTTTTCTGGTTTGCATCACGTAGTATCGTGGTATCACACTGAGATAGTGAGTTATAGCTGGATTCGATCAATATTTTAGAGGATAACACCGGTTAGGTCAGGGATAGGTCTGGTATTTGCCATCATCTGGCTCATACTTTCGCAATTTTCGCATACCTATTGGCCAGGTCCTGGGTTTTTTCTGGTTTCGATTACGTAGTAATGAGTTACCACACAGAAACAGTGAGTTAAACCTGGGTTCGATTAATATTTTAGAGGATAGCACCAGTTAGGTCAGGGTTAGGTCTTGTATTTGCCTTCATCTGGATCATACTTTCGCATTTTTCGCATACTTGTTGGCCAGATCCTGTTCTTTTTCTGGTTTGGATCACGTAGTAATGAGGTACCACACTGAAGCAGTGAGTTAAACCTGGGTTCGATTAATATCTTAGAGGATAACACCGGTTAGGTCAGGGTTAGGTCTGGAATTTCCCATCACCTGGCCCACACTTTCGCAGTTTTCGCATACTTGTTGGCCAGATCCTGGGCTTTTTCTGGTTTGGATCCCGTAGTAACGAGGTATCACATTGAAACTGTGAGTTAAACCTGGATTCGATCAATATTTTAGAGGATAACACCGGTTAGGTCTGGGTTAGGTCTGGTATTTGCCATCATCTGGCTTGTACTTTCGCATATTTCGCATACTTGTTGGCCAGATCCTGTTCTTTTTCTGGTTTGGATCACGTAGTAACGTGGTATCACAATGAAACAGTGAGTTAAACCTGGATTCGATCAATATTGTAGGGGATAACACCGGTTAGGTCTGGTATTTGTCATCATCTGGCTCATACTTTCGCATTTTTCGCATACTTTTTGGCCAGATCCTGTTCTTTTTCTGGTTTGGATCACGTAGTAATGAGGTAGGACACTGAAACAGTGAGTTAAACCTGGGGTCGATTAATATTTTAGAGGATAACACCGGTTAGGTCAGGGTTAGGTCTGGTATTTGCCATCACCTGGCCACACTTTCGCTGTTTTCGCATACTTGTTGGCCAGATCCTGGTCTTTTTCTGGTTTGGATCTCGTAGTAACGAGGTATCACACTGAAACTGTGAGTTAAGCCTGGATTCGATCAATATTTTAGAGGATAACAACGGTTAGGTCAGAGTTAGGTCTCGTATTTGCCATCATCTGGCCCACACTTTCGCAGTTTTCGCATACTTGTTGGCCAGATCCTGGGTTTTTTCTGGTTTCGATCACGTAGTAATGAGTTACCACACAGAAACAGTGAGTTAAACCTGGGTTCGATTAATATTTTAGCGGATAGCACCTCAGGTACCACATTACTACGTGATTCAAACACGAAAAAAACTCAGGATCTGGCCACAAGTATGCGAAAAAGGCGAAAGTATAAGCCAGATGCGCGCATATCCCAGACCTTTTTTTTTTTTTTTTTTTTTTTTTTTTTTTTTTTTTTTTTTTTAACGTGGTGAAATCCTCATGGACACCCCGGCTCCCTGGGGGGGAGGCCGGGGTAGTGCCGGACTCTTACCGGCTAAAACACCACGGTGACCGCCTGCGCCCTTTATCTGGGGAGAGTCACGGGAACCAAACTAGCGATACTACCGTGACTCTCCCCGTTGGCGCAACGCCCTATTACGGGCCCTTCCCGGGGGAGGAGATGTTATCCTCCTCCCCCAATGGGGGGCAAACATAATTGATTGCCCCCCGGCGACGCCACGCGGTCACACGCGACGTCGCCCCCACTCGTGCCGTTGCTACTAGCCGCGACCGGGCCCCCACCCGATCGCGACCACGGCTGCGGGGCCGGCTAGCACTGCCGCCCCCGCTGGACGGGGCCTCTGCCACGGGCCCCTGGTACGGTGATGGGCTGGATACGAGGGGGAATGAGGGAATAGTGACCCTCACCTCGCACCCAAACACCATCACCGACCCCTTCGCGCTCCCCCTGCCACGGGGAGCGGTGGAGGGTCTTACGGTCGGCGTCGCCGCCTGCCCCCCACCTCCTCACGCGCCCTTTCGGCGTCCTCCTTGGCGGCCATGACCTCTTCACAAAACAAGGCCATGGCCGCCCAAGCCTCCTCACTGCCGACCATCGCACGAATGACGGCCGGCAGCGAGAGGTCCGCTCCAATCGCTCTAACGAGGACACCGCGCTGCGTTGCCCACGCTGGGCAAAACTGCAGCGTGTGCTGCGCGGTGTCCTCTCGTCCCCTGCAGTGACGGCACGCAGCCGTCGCCTCCCGCCCTATCCGATGCAGGTACCGACCGAAGCAACCGTGTCCGGTCAGTACCTGTGTCAGGCGGTAGGTGGGCGTACCCCAGCTACGGCCCACCCAGGCATAAAACACTGGGCGGACCGCCGCGGCGACGCGATCATCCCGCTGGTCTGGCTTCGATAACCAGACCAGCCACCGACTATAGACGCGTCGCCGCGCCTGGCTTCGGGCCCTGGCGGCCTCCTCGCCTTGCGGGTCCACGCCCCGCTGGCGAAGGTCGCAGAGGCTTTGATACACCTCTGCGTCCATTTTCGCCAGCAGGTGAAACGGTGCGGAACCCGCTAGCAAGGTGGCGGCTGTGTAGGAGATCGTGCGATAACCCCGCACGACTCTGATGGCGACCAACCTCTGTAACCGACGGAGTACAAATGTACCCCGCCGATTGACCATCAGACCGCCGGCCCATATTGACGCGCCATAAAGCGCCATGGACCGGACGACTCCCAAATACAGCCGCCGTGCCGCCATGTTGGGCCCCCCGAGATTGGGCATTATGCGGCCTAACGCGGCCGCTGCCCTTTCAATACGGGGACCCAACCCTTCCAAATGATGCCCGAACCGCCAGTAGCTGTCGAGGGTGAGGCCCAAATACTTCATCCGGCGCCCCACCCCGACTTGGGCTCCGCCCACTCGTAGAGACGCCTGGCGCGGCACCCCTCGACCACTGACGTTGCACAGCCAGATGGCCTCGGTCTTCTGGGGTGCCACGCGCAACCCCAGACGCTCTACCTCGGCAACGACTCGTGCCGTCCCTTCCTCCGCGAGGGCCACGGCCCTCCTCCAAGTATCCCCGCCGGCAATCACCAGGGTGTCGTCGGCATAACAAACCAACGACACGCCGACGGGTAGGTCAGCCCGCAGCACCGCATCATACGCCAAGTTCCACAGGAGCGGCCCGAGGACCGACCCCTGTGGGACTCCGCGGTGCACCGCTCTCTGCTCCATCCCGTTCCGACCCGGATATTGGACTACCCTGCCCCGCAGATAATCCCCGATCAGTCGGCATAGATAGGCGGGCACCCGGTGGTACTGGAGTGCCCGACCTATCGCCCCCCAGGAGACGGTGTTAAAGGCGTTGGCTATGTCGAGAGATACTGCCAACGCCACACCCCCCCGGGAGATTGCCGATTCCGCTAGGGTCCGCACTGTCGCTATGGCGTCGACCGTGGAGCGGCCCCGGCGAAAGCCGAACTGTCGGTCGGCCAGATCAGGGCCGACGCGGGACAGGTGCCCCTCGAGCCTGGATACAATGACCCGCTCGAGGAGCTTTCCAGCCTCGTCCAACAGACAAATGGGTCGGAACGCAGATGGAGAATCTGCGGGCTTCCCTGGCTTGTGGAGGAGGACCAACCTCGCCACCTTCCATATGTGGGGGAACTGACCGGTCCGCAGGCACGCGTCGCATATCCCAGACCTAACCCAGACCTAACCGGTGTTATCCTCTAAAATACTGCCCGAATCCAGGTTTAATTGACTGTTACTGTGTGGTACCACATTACTACATGATCCAAACCAGAAAAAGCCGAGGACCTGGCCAAGAAGTATGCGAAAAATGCGGAAGTATGAGCTAGATGATGGCAAATACCAGAACTATCCCTGACCTAACCGGTGTTATCCTCTTAAATATAGGTCGAATCCAGGTTTAACACACTGTTTCAGTGTAGTACCACATTACTACGTGACCCAAACCCGAAAAAGCCCATGATCTGGCCAACAAGTATGCGAAATATGCGAAAGTAACAGCTAGATAATGGCAATTACCAGACCTAACCCGGACCTAACCTGTGTTATCCTCTTAAATATTGATCGAATCCAGGTTTAATTCTCTGTTTCGCTGTGGTACCACAGTACAACGCGCTCCAAAGCAGAAAAAGCCCAGGATCCTGCCAACAAGTATGCGAAATATGCGAAAGTAACAGCTAGATAATGGCAATTACCAGACCTAACCCAGACCTAACCTGTGTTATCCTCTTAAATATTGATCGAATCCAGGTTTAATTCTCTGTTTCGCTGTGGTACCACATTACAACGCGCTCCAAAGCAGAAAAAGCCCAGGATCCTGCCAACAAGTATGCGAAAACTGCGAAAGAATGAGCTGGATGATGACAATTACCAGAACTAACCCTGACCTAACCGGAGTAATCCTCGAAAATTTTGACCGGGTCCAGGATTAACTCACTGTTTCAGTGTGGTACCACATAACGACGCGACCCAAACCTGAAAAAGCCCAGGATCTGGCCAACAAGTATGCGAAATATGCGAAAGTAACAGCTAGATAATGGCAATTACCAGACCTAACCCGGACCTAACCTGTGTTATCCTCTTAAATATTGATCGAATCCAGGTTTAATTCTCTGTTTCGCTGTGGTACCACAGTACAACGCGCTCCAAAGCAGAAAAAGCCCAGGATCCTGCCAACAAGTATGCGAAAACTGCGAAAGAATGAGCTGGATGATGACAATCACCAGAACTAACCCTGACCTAACCGGAGTAATCCTCGAAAATTTTGACCGGGTCCAGGATTAACTCACTGTTTCAGTGTGGTACCACATAACGACGCGACCCAAACCTGAAAAAGCCCAGGATCTGGCCAACAAGTATGCGAAAAATGCGAAAGTATGAGCTAGATAATGGCAATTACCAGACCTAACCCAGGCCTAACCTGTGTTATCCTCTTAAATATTGATCGGTCCCACGTTTAACTCACTGTATCAATGTGGTACCACATTTCAACCTGATCCAAACCAGAAAAAGCCCGGGATCCTGCCAACAAGTATGCGAAAACTGCGCAAGAATGAGCTAGATGATGGTAAATGCCAGACCTAACACAAACCTATGCGGTGTTATCCTGTAAAATATAGATCGAATCCAGGAATAATTCACTGTTTCAGTGTGGTACCACATTACAACATGCTCCAAAGCAGAAAAAGCCGAGAATCCTGACAACAAGTAAGCGAGAAATGAGAAAGCATGAGCCAGATGATGGCAAATACCAGAAATAACCCTGATCTTACCGTTGCTATCCTACAAATTATTGATCGAAACCAGGATAACAGCCTGCTCCGGTGTGGTACCACATTACTACTTGCTCAAATTCAGAAAAAGACCAGGTTCTGGACAACAAGTACGCGAAAACTGCGAAAGTATGTGCCAGATGATGGCAAATACCAGACCTAGCCCTGACCTAACCGGTGTCATCCTCTAAAATATTGATCGAAACCAGGTTTAACCCACCGTTTCTGTGTGGTACCACAATACTACGTGATCCAAACCAGAAAAATCCCAGGAACTGGCCAACAAGTATGTGAAAACTGCGAAAGTATGAGCTGGATGATGGCAAATGCCAGACCTAACCCTGACCTAACCGGAGTAATCCTCGAAAATTTTGACCGGGTCCAGGATTAACTCACTGTTTCAGTGTGGTACCACATGACGACGCGACCCAAACCTGAAAAAGCCCAGGATCTGGCCAACAAGTATGCGAAATATGCGAAAGTATGAGCTAGATAATGGCAATTACCAGACCTAACCCAGACCTAACCTGTGTTATCCTCTTAAATATTAATCGAATCCAGGTTTAACTCACTGTTTCAGTGTGGTACCACATTACAACGTGCCCCAATGCAGAAAAAGCCCAGAATCCTGACAACAAGTAAGCGAGAAATGAGAAAGCATGAGCCAGATGATGGCAATTATCAGACCTAACCTGTGTTATCCTCTTAAATATTCATCGGACCCAGGTTTAATTCACTGTTTCAGTGTGGTACCACATTACAACGTGATCCAAACCAGGAAAAGCCCAGGCTCAAACCGACAAGTATTGCGAGAAATGCGATAGTATCAGCTAGATGATGGCAAATACCAGACCTAACCCTGACCTAACCGGTGTTATCCTCTAAAATAGTGATCGAATCCAGGTTTAATAGCCTATTTCGGCGAGGTACCACATTAGAACGTGCTCAAAAGCGGAAAAAGCCCAGGACCTTGCCGACAAGTATGTGAAAAATACGAAAGTATGAGCAAGATGATGGCAAATGCCAGGCATAACCCAGACCTAACCGCTGTTATCCTCTAAAATATTGATCGATTCCAGGTTTAATAGCCTGTTTCGACGTGGTACCGCATTACAACGTGGTCCAAACCAGAAAAATCCCAGGAACTGGCCAACAAGTATGTGAAAACTGCGAAAGTATGAGCCTGATGATGGCAAATACCAGACCTAACCCTGACCTAACCGCTGTTATCCTCTAAAATATTGATCGATTCCAGGTTTAATAGCCTGTTTCGGCATGGTACCGCATTACAACGTGCTCAAAAGCGGAAAAGGCCCAGGATGTTTCCAACAAGTATGCGAAATATGCGAAAGTATGACCTAGATAATGGCAAATGCGAGACCTAACACAAACCTAACGGGTGTTACCCTGTAAAATATAGATCGAATCCAGTTTTAATTCACTGTTTCAGTGTGGTACCACATTACATCGTGCTCCAATGCAGAAAATGCCCAGGATCCTGCCAACAAGTATGTGAAAAATGCGAAACTATGAGCCAGATGATGGCAAATACCAGGCATAACCCAGACCTAACCGGTGTTATCCTCTAAAATATTGATCGAATCCAGGTTTAATAGCCTGTTTCGGTGAGGTACCACATTAGAACGTGCTCAAAAGCGGAAAAAGCCCAGGATCTTGCCGACAAGTATGTGAAAAAGACGAAAGTATGAGCCTGATGATGGCAAATACCAGACCTAACCCTGACCTAACCGCTGTTATCCTCTAAAATATTGATCGAATCCAGGTTTAACTCACTGTTTCAGTGTGGTACCACAATACTACGTGATCCAAACCAGAAAAATCCCAGGAACTGGCCAACAAGTATGTGAAAACTGCGAAAGTATGAGCCAGATGATGGCAAATACCAGGCATAACCCAGACCTAACCGGTGTTATCCTCTAAAATATTGATCGAATCCAGGTTTAATAGCCTGTTTCGGTGAGGTACCACATTAGAACGTGCTCAAAAGCGGAAAAAGCCCAGGATCTTGCCGACAAGTATGTGAAAAATACGAAAGTATGAGCCTGATGATGGCAAATACCAGACCTAACCCTGACCTAACCGCTGTTATCCTCTAAAATATTGATCGAATCCAGGTTTAACTCACTGTTTCAGTGTGGTACCACAATACTACGTGATCCAAACCAGAAAAATCCCAGGAACTGGCCAACAAGTATGTGAAAACTGCGAAAGTATGAGCCTGATGATGGCAAATACCAGACCTAACCCTGACCTAACCGCTGTTATCCTCTAAAATATTGATCGATTCCAGGTTTAATAGCCTGTTTCGGCGTGGTACCGCATTACAACATGCTCAAATGAGGAAAAAGCCCAGGATCTTGCCAACAAGTATGCGAAATATGCGAAAGTATGAGCTAGATAATGGCAAATGCGAGACCTAACACAAACCTAACGGGTGTTACCCTGTAAAATATAGATCGAATCCAGTTTTAATTCACTGTTTCAGTGTGGTACCACATTACATCGTGCTCCAATGCAGAAAATGCCCAGGATCCTGCCAACAAGTATGTGAAAAATGCGAAAGTATGAGCCAGATGATGGCAAATACCAGACCTAACCCTGATCTAACCGGAGTTATCCTCGAAAATAATGATCGGGCACAGGTACAACTCACTGTTTCAGTGTGGTACCACATTACTACCTGATCCAGACCAGAAAAAGCCCAGGATCTGGCCAACAAGTATGCGAAAAATGCGGAAGTATGAGCCAGATGATGGCAAATACCAGAACTATCCCTGACCTAACCGGTGTTATCCTCTAAAATATTGATCGAATCCAGGTTTAACCCACTGTTTCTGTGTGGTACCACACTACTACGTGACCCAAACCCGAAAAAGCCCACGATCTGGCAAACAAGTATGCGAAAAATGCGAAAGAATGAGCGAGATAATGGCAAATACCAGAACTAACCCTGAACTAACCGGAGTTATCCTCGAAAATATTGATCGGGCCCAGGCTAAACTCACTGTTTCATTGTGGTACCACATTACTACGGGATCCAAACCTGAAAAAGCCCAGGATCTGCCCAACAAGTATGCGAAAAATGCGAAAGTATGAGATAGATGATGGCAAATGCCAGTCCTCACACAAACCTAGCCGGTGTTATCCTGTAAAATATAGATCGAATCCAGGTATAATTCACTGTTTCAGTGTGGTACCACATTACAACATGCTTCAACGCAGAAATAGCCCAGAATCCTGACAACAAGTAAGCGAGAAATGAGAAAGCATGAGCCAGATGATGGCAATTATCAGACCTAACCTGTGTTATCCTCTTAAATATTCATCGGACCCAGGTTTAATTCACTGTTTCAGTGTGGTACCACATTACAACGTGATCCAAACCAGGAAAAGCCTAGGCTCAAACCGACAAGTATTGCGAGAAATGCGATAGTATCAGCTAGATGATGGCAAATACCAGACCTCACCCTGACCTAACCGGTGTTATCCACTAAAATATTGATCGAATCCAGGTTTAATAGCCTATTTCGGCGAGGTACCACATTACAACGTGCTCAAAAAAGGAAAAAGCCCAGGATCTTTCCAACAAGTATGCGAAATATGCGAAAGTATGAGCTAGATAATGGCAAATGCGAGACCTAACACAAACCTATCGGGTGTTAACCTGTAAAATATAGATCGAATCCAGTTTTAATTCACTGTTTCAGTGTGGTACGACATTACAACGTGCTCCAATGCAGAAAATGCCCAGGATCAGGCCAACAAGTATGCAAAAAATGCGAAACTATGAGCCAGATGATGGCAAATACCAGACCTAACCCTGACCTAACCGGAGTTATCCTCGAAAATAATGATCGGGCACAGGTACAACTCACTGTTTCAGTGTGGTACCACATTACTACCTGATCCAGACCAGAAAAAGCCCAGGATCTGGCCAACAAGTATGCGAAAAATGCGGAAGTATGAGCCAGATGATGGCAAATACCAGAACTATCCCTGACCTAACCGGTGTTATCCTCTAAAATATTGATCGAATCCAGGTTTAACCCACTGTTTCTGTGTGGTACCACACTACTACGTGACCCAAACCCGAAAAAGCCCACGATCTGGCAAACAAGTATGCGAAAAATGCGAAAGAATGAGCGAGATAATGGCAAATACCAGAACTAACCCTGAACTAACCGGAGTTATCCTCGAAAATATTGATCGGGCCCAGGCTAAACTCACTGTTTCATTGTGGTACCACATTACTACGGGATCCAAACCTGAAAGAGCCCAGGATCTGCCCAACAAGTATGCGAAAAATGCGAAAGTATGAGATAGATGATGGCAAATGCCAGTCCTCACACAAACCTAGCCGGTGTTATCCTGTAAAATATAGATCGAATCCAGGTACAATTCACTGTTTCAGTGTGGTACCACATTACAACATGCTCCAATGCAGAAAAAGCCCAGAATACCGACAACAAGTAAGCGAGAAATGAGAAAGCATGAGCCAGATGATGGCAATTATCAGACCTAACCCAGACCTAACCTGTGTTATCCTCTTATATATTCATCGGACCCAGGTATAATTCACTGTTTCAGTGTGGTACCACATTACAGCGTGATCCAAACCAGGAAAAGCCCAGGCTCAAACCGACAAGTATTGCGAGAAATGCGATAGTATCAGCTAGATGATGGCAAATACCAGACCTAACCCTGACCTAACCGGTGTTATCCACTAAAATATTGATCGAATCCAGGTTTAATAGCCTATTTCGGCGAGGTACCACATTAGAACGTGCTCAAAAGCGGAAAAAGCCCAGGACCTTGCCGACAAGTATGTGAAAAATACGAAAGTATGAGCCTGATGATGGCAAATACCAGACCTAACCCTGACCTAACCGCTGTTATCCTCTAAAATATTGATCGATTCCAGGTTTAATAGCCTGTTTCGGCGTGGTACCGCATTACAACGTGCTCAAAAAAGGAAAAAGCCCAGGATCATTCCAACAAGTATGCGAAATATGCGAAAGTATGAGCTAGATAATGGCAAATGCGAGACCTAACACAAACCTAACGGGTGTTACCCTGTAAAATATAGATCGAATCCAGTTTTAATTCACTGTTTCAGTGTGGTACCACATTACATCGTGCTCCAATGCAGAAAATGCCCAGGATCCTGCCAACAAGTATGTGAAAAATGCGAAACTATGAGCCAGATGATGGCAAATACCAGGCATAACCCAGACCTAACCGGTGTTATCCTCTAAAATATTGATCGAATCCAGGTTTAATAGCCTCGGTGAGGTACCACATTAGAACGTGCTCAAAAGCGGAAAAAGCCCAGGATCTTGCCGACAAGTATGCGAAAAATACGAAAGTATGAGCAAGATGATGGCAAATGCCAGGCATAACCCAGACCTAACCGGTGTTATCCTCTAAAATATTGATCGAATCCAGGTTTAACTCACTGTTTCAGTGTGGTACCACAATACTACGTGATCCAAACCAGAAAAATCCCAGGAACTGGCCAACAAGTATGTGAAAACTGCGAAAGTATGAGCCAGATGATGGCAAATACCAGGCATAACCCAGACCTAACCGGTGTTATCCTCTAAAATATTGATCGAATCCAGGTTTAATAGCCTGTTTCGGTGAGGTACCACATTAGAACGTGCTCAAAAGCGGAAAAAGCCCAGGATCTTGCCGACAAGTATGTGAAAAATACGAAAGTATGAGCCTGATGATGGCAAATACCAGACCTAACCCTGACCTAACCGCTGTTATCCTCTAAAATATTGATCGAATCCAGGTTTAACTCACTGTTTCAGTGTGGTACCACAATACTACGTGATCCAAACCAGAAAAATCCCAGGAACTGGCCAACAAGTATGTGAAAACTGCGAAAGTATGAGCCTGATGATGGCAAATACCAGACCTAACCCTGACCTAACCGCTGTTATCCTCTAAAATATTGATCGATTCCAGGTTTAATAGCCTGTTTCGGCGTGGTACCGCATTACAACATGCTCAAATGAGGAAAAAGCCCAGGATCTTGCCAACAAGTATGCGAAATATGCGAAAGTATGAGCTAGATAATGGCAAATGCGAGACCTAACACAAACCTAACGGGTGTTACCCTGTAAAATATAGATCGAATCCAGTTTTAATTCACTGTTTCAGTGTGGTACCACATTACATCGTGCTCCAATGCAGAAAATGCCCAGGATCCTGCCAACAAGTATGTGAAAAATGCGAAAGTATGAGCCAGATGATGGCAAATACCAGACCTAACCCTGATCTAACCGGAGTTATCCTCGAAAATAATGATCGGGCACAGGTACAACTCACTGTTTCAGTGTGGTACCACATTACTACCTGATCCAGACCAGAAAAAGCCCAGGATCTGGCCAACAAGTATGCGAAAAATGCGGAAGTACGAGCCAGATGATGGCAAATACCAGAACTATCCCTGACCTAACCGGTGTTATCCTCTAAAATATTGATCGAATCCAGGTTTAACCCACTGTTTCTGTGTGGTACCACACTACTACGTGACCCAAACCCGAAAAAGCCCACGATCTGGCAAACAAGTATGCGAAAAATGCGAAAGAATGAGCGAGATAATGGCAAATACCAGAACTAACCCTGAACTAACCGGAGTTATCCTCGAAAATATTGATCGGGCCCAGGCTAAACTCACTGTTTCATTGTGGTACCACATTACTACGGGATCCAAACCTGAAAAAGCCCAGGATCTGCCCAACAAGTATGCGAAAAATGCGAAAGTATGAGATAGATGAAGGCAAATGCCAGTCCTCACACAAACCTAGCCGGTGTTATCCTGTAAAATATAGATCGAATCCAGGTATAATTCACTGTTTCAGTGTGGTACCACATTACAACATGCTCCAATGCAGAAAAAGCCCAGAATCCTGACAACAAGTAAGCGAGAAATGAGAAAGCATGAGCCAGATGATGGCAATTATCAGACCTAACCTGTGTTATCCTCTTAAATATTCATCGGACCCAGGTTTAATTCACTGTTTCAGTGTGGTACCACATTACAACGTGATCCAAACCAGGAAAAGCCCAGGCTCAAACCGACAAGTATTGCGAGAAATGCGATAGTATCAGCTAGATGATGGCAAATACCAGACCTAACCCTGACCTAACCGGTGTTATCCACTGAAATATTGATCGAATCCAGGTTTAATAGCCTATTTCGGCGAGGTACCACATTACAACATCCTCAAAAGAGGAAAAAGCCCAGGATCTTGCCAACAAGTATGCGAAATATGCGAAAGTATGAGCTAGATAATGGCAAATGCGAGACCTAACACAAACCTATCGGGTGTTAACCTGTAAAATATAGATCGAATCCAGTTTTAATTCACTGTTTCAGTGTGGTACCACATTACTACGTGATCCAAAGCAGAAAAAGCGGAGGACCTTGCCAACAAGTATGCGAAAATTGCGAAAGTATGAGCCAGATGATGGCATATACCAGACATAACCCTGACCTAACCGGAGTTATCCTCGTAAATATTGATCGAATCCAGGTTTAACTCACTGTTTCAGTGTGATACGACATTAGTACGTGACCCAAACCTGAAAAAGCCCAGAATCTGGCCAACAAGTATGCGAAATATGCGAAAGTATGAGCAAGATGATGGCAACTGCCAGGCATAACCCAGACCTAACCGGCGTTATCCTCTAAAATATTGATCGAATCCAGGTTTAATAGCCTGTTTCGGTGAGGTACCACATTAGAACGTGCTCAAAAGCGGAAAAAGCTCAGGATCTTGCCGACAAGTATGTGAAAAATACGAAAGTATGAGCAAGATGATGGCAAATGCCAGGCATAACACAGACCTAACCGGTGTTATCCTCTAAAATATTGATCGAATCCAGGTTTAACTCACTGTTTCAGTGTGGTACCACATTACTACCTGATCCAGACCAGAAAAAGCCCCGGATCTGGCCAACAAGTATGCGAAAAATGCGGAAGTATGAGCCAGATGATGGCAAATACCAGAACTATCCCTGACCTAACCGGTGTTATCCTCTAAAATAAAGGTGGAATCCAGGTTTAACACACTGTTTCAGTGTGGTACCACACTACTACGTGATCCAAACCAGTAAAAGCCGAGGACCTGCCCAACAAGTATGCGAAAAATGCGAAAGAATGAGCTAGATAATGGCAATTACCAGACCTAACGCAGACCTAACCGGTGTTATCCTCTAAAATATTGATCGAATCCAGGTTTAACTCACTGTTTCAGTGTGGTACCACATTACAACGTGCCCCAATGCAGAAAAAGCCCAGAATCCTGACAACAAGTAAGCGAGAAATGAGAAAGCATGAGCCAGATGATGGCAATTATCAGACCTAACCTGTGTTATCCTCTTAAATATTCATCGGACCCAGGTTTAATTCACTGTTTCAGTGTGGTACCACATTACAACGTGATCCAAACCAGGAAAAGCCCAGGCTCAAACCGACAAGTATTGCGAGAAATGCGATAGTATCAGCTAGATGATGGCAAATACCAGACCTAACCCTGACCTAACCGGTGTTATCCTCTAAAATATTGATCGAATCCAGGTTTAATAGCCTATTTCGGCGAGGTACCACATTAGAACGTGCTCAAAAGCGGAAAAAGCCCAGGACCTTGCCGACAAGTATGTGAAAAATACGAAAGTATGAGCAAGATGATGGCAAATGCCAGGCATAACCCAGACCTAACCGCTGTTATCCTCTAAAATATTGATCGATTCCAGGTTTAATAGCCTGTTTCGACGTGGTACCGCATTACAACGTGGTCCAAACCAGAAAAATCCCAGGAACTGGCCAACAAGTATGTGAAAACTGCGAAAGTATGAGCCTGATGATGGCAAATACCAGACCTAACCCTGACCTAACCGCTGTTATCCTCTAAAATATTGATCGATTCCAGGTTTAATAGCCTGTTTCGGCATGGTACCGCATTACAACGTGCTCAAAAGCGGAAAAGGCCCAGGATGTTTCCAACAAGTATGCGAAATATGCGAAAGTATGACCTAGATAATGGCAAATGCGAGACCTAACACAAACCTAACGGGTGTTACCCTGTAAAATATAGATCGAATCCAGTTTTAATTCACTGTTTCAGTGTGGTACCACATTACATCGTGCTCCAATGCAGAAAATGCCCAGGATCCTGCCAACAAGTATGTGAAAAATGCGAAACTATGAGCCAGATGATGGCAAATACCAGGCATAACCCAGACCTAACCGGTGTTATCCTCTAAAATATTGATCGAATCCAGGTTTAATAGCCTGTTTCGGTGAGGTACCACATTAGAACGTGCTCAAAAGCGGAAAAAGCCCAGGATCTTGCCGACAAGTATGTGAAAAATACGAAAGTATGAACCTGATGATGGCAAATACCAGACCTAACCCTGACCTAACCGCTGTTATCCTCTAAAATATTGATCGAATCCAGGTTTAACTCACTGTTTCAGTGTGGTACCACAATACTACGTGATCCAAACCAGAAAAATCCCAGGAACTGGCCAACAAGTATGTGAAAACTGCGAAAGTATGAGCCTGATGATGGCAAATACCAGACCTAACCCTGACCTAACCGCTGTTATCCTCTAAAATATTGATCGATTCCAGGTTTAATAGCCTGTTTCGGCGTGGTACCGCATTACAACATGCTCAAATGAGGAAAAAGCCCAGGATCTTGCCAACAAGTATGCGAAATATGCGAAAGTATGAGCTAGATAATGGCAAATGCGAGACCTAACACAAACCTAACGGGTGTTACCCTGTAAAATATAGATCGAATCCAGTTTTAATTCACTGTTTCAGTGTGGTACCACATTACATCGTGCTCCAATGCAGAAAATGCCCAGGATCCTGCCAACAAGTATGTGAAAAATGCGAAAGTATGAGCCAGATGATGGCAAATACCAGACCTAACCCTGATCTAACCGGAGTTATCCTCGAAAATAATGATCGGGCACAGGTACAACTCACTGTTTCAGTGTGGTACCACATTACTACCTGATCCAGACCAGAAAAAGCCCAGGATCTGGCCAACAAGTATGCGAAAAATGCGGAAGTATGAGCCAGATGATGGCAAATACCAGAACTATCCCTGACCTAACCGGTGTTATCCTCTAAAATATTGATCGAATCCAGGTTTAACCCACTGTTTCTGTGTGGTACCACACTACTACGTGACCCAAACCCGAAAAAGCCCACGATCTGGCAAACAAGTATGCGAAAAATGCGAAAGAATGAGCGAGATAATGGCAAATACCAGAACTAACCCTGAACTAACCGGAGTTATCCTCGAAAATATTGATCGGGCCCAGGCTAAACTCACTGTTTCATTGTGGTACCACATTACTACGGGATCCAAACCTGAAAAAGCCCAGGATCTGCCCAACAAGTATGCGAAAAATGCGAAAGTATGAGATAGATGATGGCAAATGCCAGTCCTCACACAAACCTAGCAGGTGTTATCCTGTAAAATATAGATCGAATCCAGGTATAATTCACTGTTTCAGTGTGGTACCACATTACAACATGCTTCAATGCAGAAATAGCCCAGAATCCTGACAACAAGTAAGCGAGAAATGAGAAAGCATGAGCCAGATGATGGCAATTATCAGACCTAACCTGTGTTATCCTCTTAAATATTCATCGGACCCAGGTTTAATTCACTGTTTCAGTGTGGTACCACATTACAACGTGATCCAAACCAGGAAAAGCCCAGGCTCAAACCGACAAGTATTGCGAGAAATGCGATAGTATCAGCTAGATGATGGCAAATACCAGACCTCACCCTGACCTAACCGGTGTTATCCACTAAAATATTGATCGAATCCAGGTTTAATAGCCTATTTCGGCGAGGTACCACATTACAACGTGCTCAAAAAAGGAAAAAGCCCAGGATCTTTCCAACAAGTATGCGAAATATGCGAAAGTATGAGCTAGATAATGGCAAATGCGAGACCTAACACAAACCTATCGGGTGTTAACCTGTAAAATATAGATCGAATCCAGTTTTAATTCACTGTTTCAGTGTGGTACGACATTACAACGTGCTCCAATGCAGAAAATGCCCAGGATCAGGCCAACAAGTATGCAAAAAATGCGAAACTATGAGCCAGATGATGGCAAATACCAGACCTAACCCTGACCTAACCGGAGTTATCCTCGAAAATAATGATCGGGCACAGGTACAACTCACTGTTTCAGTGTGGTACCACATTACTACCTGATCCAGACCAGAAAAAGCCCAGGATCTGGCCAACAAGTATGCGAAAAATGCGGAAGTATGAGCCAGATGATGGCAAATACCAGAACTATCCCTGACCTAACCGGTGTTATCCTCTAAAATATTGATCGAATCCAGGTTTAACCCACTGTTTCTGTGTGGTACCACACTACTACGTGACCCAAACCCGAAAAAGCCCACGATCTGGCAAACAAGTATGCGAAAAATGCGAAAGAATGAGCGAGATAATGGCAAATACCAGAACTAACCCTGAACTAACCGGAGTTATCCTCGAAAATATTGATCGGGCCCAGGCTAAACTCACTGTTTCATTGTGGTACCACATTACTACGGGATCCAAACCTGAAAGAGCCCAGGATCTGCCCAACAAGTATGCGAAAAATGCGAAAGTATGAGATAGATGATGGCAAATGCCAGTCCTCACACAAACCTAGCCGGTGTTATCCTGTAAAATATAGATCGAATCCAGGTACAATTCACTGTTTCAGTGTGGTACCACATTACAACATGCTCCAATGCAGAAAAAGCCCAGAATACCGACAACAAGTAAGCGAGAAATGAGAAAGCATGAGCCAGATGATGGCAATTATCAGACCTAACCCAGACCTAACCTGTGTTATCCTCTTACATATTCATCGGACCCAGGTATAATTCACTGTTTCAGTGTGGTACCACATTACAGCGTGATCCAAACCAGGAAAAGCCCAGGCTCAAACCGACAAGTATTGCGAGAAATGCGATAGTATCAGCTAGATGATGGCAAATACCAGACCTAACCCTGACCTAACCGGTGTTATCCACTAAAATATTGATCGAATCCAGGTTTAATAGCCTATTTCGGCGAGGTACCACATTAGAACGTGCTCAAAAGCGGAAAAAGCCCAGGACCTTGCCGACAAGTATGTGAAAAATACGAAAGTATGAGCAAGATGATGGCAAATGCCAGGCATAACCCAGACCTAACCGCTGTTATCCTCTAAAATATTGATCGATTCCAGGTTTAATAGCCTGTTTCGACGTGGTACCGCATTACAACGTGGTCCAAACCAGAAAAATCCCAGGAACTGGCCAACAAGTATGTGAAAACTGCGAAAGTATGAGCCTGATGATGGCAAATACCAGACCTAACCCTGACCTAACCGCTGTTATCCTCTAAAATATTGATCGATTCCAGGTTTAATAGCCTGTTTCGGCGTGGTACCGCATTACAACGTGCTCAAAAAAGGAAAAAGCCCAGGATCATTCCAACAAGTATGCGAAATATGCGAAAGTATGAGCTAGATAATGGCAAATGCGAGACCTAACACAAACCTAACGGGTGTTACCCTGTAAAATATAGATCGAATCCAGTTTTAATTCACTGTTTCAGTGTGGTACCACATTACATCGTGCTCCAATGCAGAAAATGCCCAGGATCCTGCCAACAAGTATGTGAAAAATGCGAAACTATGAGCCAGATGATGGCAAATACCAGGCATAACCCAGACCTAACCGGTGTTATCCTCTAAAATATTGATCGAATCCAGGTTTAATAGCCTCGGTGAGGTACCACATTAGAACGTGCTCAAAAGCGGAAAAAGCCCAGGATCTTGCCGACAAGTATGCGAAAAATACGAAAGTATGAGCAAGATGATGGCAAATGCCAGGCATAACCCAGACCTAACCGGTGTTATCCTCTAAAATATTGATCGAATCCAGGTTTAACTCACTGTTTCAGTGTGGTACCACAATACTACGTGATCCAAACCAGAAAAATCCCAGGAACTGGCCAACAAGTATGTGAAAACTGCGAAAGTATGAGCCAGATGATGGCAAATACCAGGCATAACCCAGACCTAACCGGTGTTATCCTCTAAAATATTGATCGAATCCAGGTTTAATAGCCTGTTTCGGTGAGGTACCACATTAGAACATGCTCAAAAGCGGAAAAAGCCCAGGATCTTGCCGACAAGTATGTGAAAAATACGAAAGTATGAGCCTGATGATGGCAAATACCAGACCTAACCCTGACCTAACCGCTGTTATCCTCTAAAATATTGATCGAATCCAGGTTTAACTCACTGTTTCAGTGTGGTACCACAATACTACGTGATCCAAACCAGAAAAATCCCAGGAACTGGCCAACAAGTATGTGAAAACTGCGAAAGTATGAGCCTGATGATGGCAAATACCAGACCTAACCCTGACCTAACCGCTGTTATCCTCTAAAATATTGATCGATTCCAGGTTTAATAGCCTGTTTCGGCGTGGTACCGCATTACAACATGCTCAAATGAGGAAAAAGCCCAGGATCTTGCCAACAAGTATGCGAAATATGCGAAAGTATGAGCTAGATAATGGCAAATGCGAGACCTAACACAAACCTAACGGGTGTTACCCTGTAAAATATAGATCGAATCCAGTTTTAATTCACTGTTTCAGTGTGGTACCACATTACTACGTGATCCAAAGCAGAAAAAGCGGAGGACCTTGCCAACAAGTATGCGAAAATTGCGAAAGTATGAGCCAGATGATGGCATATACCAGACATAACCCTGACCTAACCGGAGTTATCCTCGTAAATATTGATCGAATCCAGGTTTAACTCACTGTTTCAGTGTGATACGACATTAGTACGTGACCCAAACCTGAAAAAGCCCAGAATCTGGCCAACAAGTATGCGAAATATGCGAAAGTATGAGCAAGATGATGGCAACTGCCAGGCATAACCCAGACCTAACCGGCGTTATCCTCTAAAATATTGACCGAATCCAGGTTTAATAGCCTGTTTCGGTGAGGTACCACATTAGAACGTGCTCAAAAGCGGAAAAAGCTCAGGATCTTGCCGACAAGTATGTGAAAAATACGAAAGTATGAGCCAGATGATGGCAAATACCAGACCTAACCCTGACATAACCGGAGTTATCCTAGAAAATAATGATCGGGCACAGGTACAACTCACTGTTTCAGTGTGGTACCACATTACTACCTGATCCAGACCAGAAAAAGCCCCGGATCTGGCCAACAAGTATGCGAAAAATGCGGAAGTATGAGCCAGATGATGGCAAATACCAGAACTATCCCTGACCTAACCGGTGTTATCCTCTAAAATAAAGGTGGAATCCAGGTTTAACACACTGTTTCAGTGTGGTACCACACTACTACGTGATCCAAACCAGTAAAAGCCGAGGACCTGCCCAACAAGTATGCGAAAAATGCGAAAGAATGAGCTAGATAATGGCAATTACCAGACCTAACGCAGACCTAACCGGTGTTATCCTCTAAAATATTGATCGAATCCAGGTTTAACTCACTGTTTCAGTGTGGTACCGCATTACAACGTGGTCCAAACCAGAAAAATCCCAGGAACTGGCCAACAAGTATGTGAAAACTGCGAAAGTATGAGCCAGATGATGGCAAATACCAGACCTAACCCTGACATAACCGGAGTTATCCTAGAAAATAATGATCGGGCACAGGTACAACTCACTGTTTCATTGTGGTACCACATTACTACGGGATCCAAACCTGAAAAAGCCCAGGATCTGCCCAACAAGTATGCGAAAAATGCGAAAGTATGAGATAGATGATGGCAAATGCCAGTCCTCACACAAACCTAGCCGGTGTTATCCTGTAAAATATAGATCGAATCCAGGTATAATTCACTGTTTCAGTGTGGTACCACATTACAACATGCTCCAAAGCAGAAAAAGCCCAGAATCCCGACAACAAGTAAGCGAGAAATGAGAAAGCATGAGCCAGATGATGGCAATTATCAGACCTAACCCAGACCTAACCTGTGTTATCCTCTTAAATATTCATCGGACCCAGGTATAATTCACTGTTTCAGTGTGGTACCACATTACAGCGTGATCCAAACCAGGAAAAGCCCAGGCTCAAACCGACAAGTATTGCGAGAAATGCGATAGTATCAGCTAGATGATGGCAAATACCAGACCTAACCCTGACCTAACCGGTGTTATCCACTAAAATATTGATCGAATCCAGGTTTAATAGCCTATTTCGGCGAGGTACCACATTACAACGTGCTCAAAAAAGGAAAAAGCCCAGAATCTTTCCAACAAGTATGCGAAATATGCGAAAGTATGAGCTAGATAATGGCAAATGCGAGACCTAACACAAACCTATCGGGTGTTACCCTGTAAAATATAGATCGAATCCAGTTTTAATTCACTGTTTCAGTGTGGTACGACATTACAACGTGCTCCAATGCAGAAAATGCCCAGGATCAGGCCAACAAGTATGCAAAAAATGCGATAGTATGAGCCAGATGATGGCAAATACCAGACCAAACCCTGACCTAACCGGTGTTATCCTCTAAAATATTGATCGAATCCAGGTTTTACCCACTGTTTCTGTGTGGTACCACATTACTACGTGATCCAAACCAGAAAAAGCCGAGGACCTGGCAAACAAGAATGCGAAAATTGCGAAAGTATGAGCCAGATGATGGCATATACCAAACATAACCCTGTCCTAACCGGCGTTATCCTCTAAAATATTGATTGAATCCAGGTTTTACCCACTGTTTCTGTGTGGTACCACATTACGACGTGTCCCAAACCTGCAAAAGCCCAGGATCTGGCCAACAGGTATGCGAAATATGCGAAAGTATGAGCTAGATAATGGCAATTACCAGACCTAACGCAGACCTAACCGGTGTTATCCTCTAAAATATTCATCGGACCCAGGTTTAGCTCACTGTTTCAGTGTGGTACCACATTACTACGTGACCCAAACCAGAAAAAGCCCAGGCTATGGCCAACAAGAATGCGAAATATGCGGTAGTGTGATCTAGATAATGGCAAATGCGAGACCTAACACAATCCTAACCGGCGTTATCCTGTAAAATATAGATCGAATCCAGGTTTAACTGACTGTATCTGTGTGGTACCACATTACAACGTGCTCCAATGCAGAAAAAGCGCAGGATCCTGACAACAAGTAAGCGAAAAATGAGAAAGCATGAGCCAGATGATGCCAAATACCCGAACTAACCCAGACCTAACCTGTGTTATCCTCTTAAATATTCATCGGACCCAGGGTTAGCTCACTGTTTCAGTGTGGTACCACATTACTACCTGACCCAAACCAGAAAAAGCCCAGGATATGGCCAACAAGAATGCGAAATATGCGATAGTGTGATCTAGATAATGGCAAATGCGAGACCTAACACAATCCTAACCGGCGTTATCCTGTAAAATATAGATCGAATCCAGGTTTAATTCACTGTTTCAGTGTGTTACCACATTGCAACGTGCACCAATGCAGAAAAAGCCCAGGATCCTGCCAATCTCTATGCGAAAACTGACAAAGAATTAGCCAGATGATGGCACATACCCGACCTAACACAGACCTAACCGGTGTTATCCTCTAAAATATTTAATCGAATCCGGGTTTAGCTCACTGTTTCAGTGTGGTACCGCATTACTACGTGACCCAAACCTGAAAGAGCCCAGGATATGGCCAACAAGAATGCGAAATATGCGATAGTGTGATCTAGATATTGGCAAATGCGAGACCTAACACAAACCTAACCGGTGTTATCCTGTAAAATATAGATCGAATCCAGGTTTAATTCACTGTTTCAGTGTCTTACCACATTGCAACGTGCTCCAAGGCAGAAAAAGCCCAGGATCCTGCCAACCAGTATGCGAAAACTGACAAAGAATTAGCCAGATGATGGCAAATACCCGACCTAACACAGACCTAACCGATGTTATCCTCAAAAATATTGTTCGAATCCAGGTTTAACCCACTGTTTCTGTGTGGTACCTCATTACTACGTGATCCAAACCAGAAAAAGCCGAGGACCTGCCCAATAAGTATGCGAAAATTGCGAAAGCATGAGCCAGATGATGGCAAATACCAGACCTAACCCTGACCTAACCGGAGTTATCCTCGAAAATAATGATCGGGCACAGGTACAACTCACTGTTTCAGTGTGGTACCACACTACTACGTGACCCAAACCCGAAAAAGCCCACGATCTGGCCAACAAATATTGCGAGAATTGCGATACTATGAGCTAGATGATGGCAAATACAAGACCTAACCCTGACCTAACTGCAGTTATCCTCAAAAAAATTGATCGGGCCCAGGTTTAACTCACTGTTTCAGTGTGGTACGACAATACTACGTGATCCAGACCAGTAAAGGCCCAGGATCTGGTCTACATCTATGCGAAAAATGAGAAAGCATGAGGCAAATGATGGCAATTACCAGACCTAACCCAGACCTAACCTGTGTTATCCTCTTAAATATTCATCGGAGCCAGGATTAAGTCACTGTTTCAATGTGGTATCACATTACTACGTGATCCAAACGAGAAAAATCCCAGGAACTGGCCAACAAGTATGCGAAAACTGCGAAAGTATGAGCCTGATGATGGCAATTACCAGACCCAAACCTGACCTAACCGATGTTATCCTCTAAAATAAAGGTCGAATCCAGGTTTAGCACACTGTTTCAGTGTGGTACCACATTACTACGTGCGCCAATGCAGAAAAAGCCCAGGATCCTGCCAACAAGTATGCGAAAACTGAGAAAGGATGAGCCAGATGATGGCAAATACCCGACCTAACCCAGACCTAACTGGTGTTATCCTCTAAAATATTGATCGAATCCAGGTTTGGCTCACTGTTTCAGTGTGGTACCACATTACTACGTGATCCAAACCAGAAGAAGCCAAGGATCAGGCCAACAAGTATGCAAAAAAGGCGAAGGTATGAGCCAGATGATGGCAAATACCAGACCTAACCCTGACCTAACCGCTGTTATCCTCAAAAATATTGTTCGAATCCAGGTTTAAGCCACTGTTTCTGTGTGGTACCTCATTACTACGTGATCCAAACCAGAAAAAGCCGAGGACCTGCCCAACAAGTATGCGAAAATTGCGAAAGTATGTGCCAGATGATGGCAAATACCAGACCTAACCCTGACCTAACCGGAGTTATCCTCGAAAATAATGATCGGGCACAGGTACAACTCACTGTTTCAGTGTGGTACCACACTACTACGTGACCCAAACCCGAAAAAGCCCACGATCTGGCCAACAAGTATTGCGAGAATTGCGATACTATGAGCTAGATGATGGGAAATACAAGACCTAACCCTGACCTAACTGCAGTTATCCTCAAAAAAATTGATCGGGCCCAGGTTTAACTCACTGTTTCAGTGTGGTACGACAATACTACGTGATCCAGACCAGTAAAGGCCCAGGATCTGGTCTACATCTATGCGAAAAATGAGAAAGCATGAGGCAAATGATGGCAATTACCAGACCTAACCCTGACCTAACCGCTGTTATCCTCAAAAATATTGTTCGAATCCAGGTTTTAGCCACTGTTTCTGTGTGGTACCTCATTACTGTGTGATCCAAACCAGAAAAAGCCCAGGATCTGGCCAACAAGTATGCGAAAAATGCGGAAGTATGAGCCAGATGGAGGCAAATACCAGACCTAACCCCAGACCTAACCCGTGTTATCCTCTAAAATATTGATCGAAACCAGGTATAACTCACTGTTTCAGTGTGGTACCACATTGCTACGTGATCCAAACCAGAAAAAGCCCAGGATCAGGCCAACATGTATGCGAAAAATGCGAAAGTATGAGCCAGATGGAGGCAAATACCAGACCTAACCCTGACCTAACCGGTGTTATCCTCTCAAATGTTCATCAGACCCAGGTTTAGCTCGCTGTTTCAGTGTGGTACCACATTGCTACGTGATCCAAACCAGAAAAAGCCCAGGATCTGGCCAAGAAGTATGCGAAAAATGCGAAGGTATGCGCCAGATGATGGCAAAGACCAGACCTAACCATGACCTAACCGGTGCATTCCTCTTAAATATTGATCGGACCCAGGTTTAACTCACTGTATCAGTGTGCTACCACATTACTACGTGATCCAGACCGGAAAATGCCCAGGATGTGGCCAACAAGTATGCGACAAATGCGAAGGTATGAGCTAGATTAGGACAAATACCAGACCTATTCCCGGACCTAACCCGTGTTATCCTCTAAAATATTGATCGAATCCAGGTATAACTCAATGTTTCAGCGTGGTACCACATTACTACGTGATCCAAACCAGAAAAAGCCCAGGATCAGGCCAACATGTATGCGAAAAATGCGAAAGTATGCGCCAGATGATGGCAAAGACCAGACCTAACCATGACCTAACCGGTGCTATCCTCTTAAATATTGATCGGACCCAGGTTCAACATACTCTTTCAGTGTGCTACCACATTACTACGTGATCCAGACCAGATAATGCCCAGGATCATGCAAACATGTATGCGAAAAATGCGAAGGTATGCGCCAGATGATGGCAAAGACCAGACATAACCATGACCTAACCGGTGCTATCCTCTTAAATATTTATCGGACCCAGGTTCAACTTACTGTTTCAGTGTGGTACCACATTACTACGTGATCCAGACCAGATAATGCCCAGGATCTGGCCAACAAGTAGGCGAAAAATGCGAAAGTATGAGACAGATGATGGCAAAGACCAGACCTAACCCTGACCTAACTAGTGTTATCCTCTTAAATATTGCTCGAAACCAGGTCTAATTAACTGTTTCTGTGTGACAGCACATTACTACGTGATCCGGACCAAAAAAAGCCTTGGATTTGGCCAACAAGTATTCGAAAAATGCGAAAGTATGCGCCAGATGATGGCAAAGACCAGACCTAACCATGACCTAACCGGTGCTATCCTCTCAAATATTGATCGGACCCAGGTTCAACTTACTCTTTCAGTGTGCTACCACATTACTACGTGATCCAGACCAGAAAATGCCCAGGATGTGGCCAACAAGTATGCGAAAAATGCGAAAGTATGAGCCAGATGGAGGCAAATACCAGACCTAACCCCAGCCCTAACCCGTTTTATCCTCTAAAATATTGATCGAATCCAGGTATAACTCACTGTTTCAGTGTGATACCACATTACTAGGTGATCCATACCAGAAAAAGCCCTGGAACTGGCCAACAAGTATGCGAAAAATCCGAAGGTATGAGCTAGATTAGGTCAAATACCAGACCTATTCCCGGACCTAACCCGTGTTATCCTCTAAAATATTGATCGAATCCAGGTATAACTCACTGTTTCAGCGTGGTACCACATTACTACGTGATCCAAACCAGAAAAAGCCCAGGATCAGGCCAACATGTATGCGAAAAATGCGAAAGTATGCGCCAGATGATGGCAAAGACCAGACCTAACCATGACCTAACCGGTGCTATCCTCTTAAATATTGATCGGACCCAGGTTCAACTTACTCTTTCAGTGTGCTACCACATTACTACGTGATCCAGACCAGAAAATGCCCAGGATCAGGCCAACATGTATGCGAAAAATGCGAAAGTATGAGCCAGATGGAGGCAAATACCAGACCTAACCCTGACCTAACCGGTGTTATCCTCTCAAATGTTCATCAGACCCAGGTTTAGCTCGCTGTTTCAGTGTGGTACCACATTGCTACGTGATCCAAACCAGAAAAAGCCCAGGATCTGGCCAAGAAGTATGGGAAAAATGCGAAGGTATGCGCCAGATGATGGCAAAGACCAGACCTAACCATGACCTAACCGGTGCATTCCTCTTAAATATTGATCGGACCCAGGTTTAACTCACTGTTTCAGTGTGCTACCACATTACTACGTGATCCAGACCGGAAAATGCCCAGGATGTGGCCAACAAGTATGCGAAAAATGCGAAGGTATGAGCTAGATTAGGACAAATACCAGACCTATTCCCGGACCTAACCCGTGTTATCCTCTAAAATATTGATCGAATCCAGGTATAACTCACTGTTTCAGCGTGGTACCACATTACTACGTGATCCAAACCAGAAAAAGCCCAGGATCAGGCCAACATGTATGCGAAAAATGCGAAAGTATGCGCCAGATGATGGCAAAGACCAGACCTAACCATGACCTAACCGGTGCTATCCTCTTAAATATTGATCGGACCCAGGTTCAACTTACTCTTTCAGTGTGCTACCACATTACTACGTGATCCAGACCAGAAAATGCCCAGGATCTGGCCAACAAGTATGCGAAAAATGCGAAGGTATGCGCCAGATGATGGCAAAGACCAGACCTAACCATGACCTAACCGGTGCTATCCTCTTAAATATTGATCGGACCCAGGTTTAACTCACTGTTTCAGTGTGCTACCACATTACTACGTGATCCAGACCAGAAAATGCCCAGGATGTGGCCAACAAGTATGCGAAAAATGCGAAAGTATGAGCCAGATGGAGGCAAATACCAGACCTAACCCCAGACCTAACCCGTGTTATCCTCTAAAATATTGATCGAAACCAGGTATAACTCACTGTTTCAGTGTGGTACCACATTGCTACGTGATCCAAACCAGAAAAAGCCCAGGATCTGGCCAGGAAGTATGCGAAGAATGCGAAAGCATGAGCTAGATGATGGCAAATACTAGACCTAATCCAGATTTAACCGGTGATATCCTCTAAAATATTGATCGAAACCAGGTTTAATTGACTGTTTCAGTGTGGTACCACATTACAACGTCATCCAAACCAGAAAAAGCCCGGGATCTGGCCAACAAGTATGCGAAAAATGCGAAAGTATGCGCCAGATGATGGCAAAGACCACACCTAACCCTGACCTAAACGGGGTTATCCTCTAAAATATGGATCGAAACCGGGTCTAATTAACTGTTTCAGTGTGGCAGCACATTACTACGTGATCCGAACCAGAAAAAGCCCTGGATCTCGCCAACAAGTATGCGAAAAATGCGAAGATATGAGCTAGATTAGGACAAATACCAGACCTAACCTCAGACCTAATCCGTGTTATCCTCTAAAATATTGATCGAATCCAGGTATAACTCACGGTTTCAGTGGGGTACCACATTACTACGTGATCCGAACCAGAAAAAGCCCAGGCTCAGCCCAACAAGTATGCGAAAAATGCGAAAGTATGAGCCAGATAATAGCAAATACCAGACCTAACCCAGACCTAACCGGCGTTATCCTCTAAAATATTGATTCCCAGGGTTAACTCGCTGTTTCAGTGTGGTACCTCTTTACAACGTGCTGCAATGCAGAAAAAACACTGCATCTGGCCAACAAGTGTGCGAAAATTGCGAAAATATGAGACAGATGATGGCAAAGACCAAGACCTAACCCTGACCTAACCCGTGTTATCCTCTTATATATTGCTCGAAACCAGGTTTAATTAACTGTTTCAGTGTGGTAGCACATTTCTACGTGATCCGACCAGAAAAAGCCCTGGATCTGTCCACCAAGTATACGAAAAATGCGAAGGTGTGAGCTAGATTAGGACAAACACCAGACCTAACCCCAGCCCTAACCCGTGTTATCCTCTAAAATATTGATCGAATCCAGGTATAACTCACTGTTTCAGTGTGGTACCACATTACTACGTGATCCATACCAGAAAAAGCCCTGGATCTGGCCAACAAGTATCCGAAAAATGCGAAAGTATGAGACAGATGATGGCAAAGACCAGTCATAACCCTGACCTAACCGGTGTTATTATCTCAAATGTTGATCAGACCCAGGTTTAGCTCACTGTTTCAGTGTGGTACCACATTACTACGTGATCCAAACCAGAAAAAGCCCGGGATCTGGCCAACAAGTATGCGAAAAATGCGAAAGTATGAGCCAGATGGTGGCAATTACAAGACCTAACACTGATCTAAACGGGGTTATCCTCTAAAATATTGATCGAATCCAGGTTTAACTCACTGTTGCAGTGTGGTACAACATTTCTACGTGATCCAAACCAGAGAAAGGCCAGGATCTGGCCACCAAGTAGGCGAAAAATGCGAAAGAATGAGCCAGATGATGGCAAATACGAGACCTAACCCAGACCTAACCGGTGTTATCCTGTAAAGTATAGATTGAAACCAGGTTTAACTCACTGTTTCAGTGAGGTACCACATCACTACGTGATCCAACCTAGAAAACGCCCAGGATCTGGCCAACAAGTATGCGAAAGAAGCGAAGGTATGTGCGAGATGAGGGCAAATCCCAGACCAAACCCTGACCTAACCGTTGTTATCCCCTAAAATATCGGTCGGATCGTGGTTTAATTCACAGTTTCAGTGTGGCACCGCATTACAACGTGGTCCAACGCAGAAAATGCCCAGGATCATACCAACAACTATAGCGAGAAATGCGACAGTGTGAGCCGGATGATGGCAAATACCAGGCCTAACCCTGACCTAACCGGTGTTATCCTCTAAAATATTGATCGAATCCAGGATTAACTCACTGTTTCAGTGTGGTACCACAATTCTACGTGATCCACACCAGAAAAAGCCCAGGATCTTCTAATCAGGTATGCGAAAAATGTGAAAGTATGAACCAGATGATGGCAAATACCAGACCTAACCCTGACCTAACCCGTGTTATCCTCTTATATATTGCTCGAAACCAGGTTTAATTAACTGTTTCAGTGTGGCACCACATCACTACGTGATCCAAACCAGAAAACGCCCAGGTTCTGGCCAACAACTATAGCGAGAAATGCGACAGTATGAGCCAGATGATGGCAAATACGAGACCTAACACTGACCTAACCGGTGCTATCCTCTAAAATATAGATCGAATCCAGGATTAATTCACAGATTCAGTGTGTTACCACATTACTACGTGATCCATACCAGAAAAAGCCCTGGATCTGGCCAACAAGTATCCGAAAAATGCGAAAGTATGAGACAGATGATGGCAAAGACCAGTCATAACCCTGACCTAACCGGTGTTATTATCTCAAATGTTGATCAGACCCAGGTTTAGCTCACTGTTTCAGTGTGGTACCACATTACTACGTGATCCAAACCAGAAAAAGCCCGGGATCTGGCCAACAAGTATGCGAAAAATGCGAAAGTATGAGCCAGATGGTGGCAATTACAAGACCTAACACTGATCTAAACGGGGTTATCCTCTAAAATATTGATCGAATCCAGGTTTAACTCACTGTTGCAGTGTGGTACAACATTTCTACGTGATCCAAACCAGAGAAAGGCCAGGATCTGGCCACCAAGTAGGCGAAAAATGCGAAAGAATGAGCCAGATGATGGCAAATACGAGACCTAACCCAGACCTAACCGGTGTTATCCTGTAAAGTATAGATTGAAACCAGGTTTAACTCACTGTTTCAGTGAGGTGCCACATCACTACGTGATCCAACCTAGAAAACGCCCAGGATCTGGCCAACAAGTATGCGAAAGAAGCGAAGGTATGTGCGAGATGAGGGCAAATCCCAGACCAAACCCTGACCTAACCGTTGTTATCCTCTAAAATATCGGTCGGATCGTGGTTTAATTCACAGTTTCAGTGTGGCACCGCATTACAACGTGGTCCAACGCAGAAAATGCCCAGGATCATACCAACAACTATAGCGAGAAATGCGACAGTGTGAGCCGGATGATGGCAAATACCAGGCCTAACCCTGACCTAACCGGTGTTATTCTCTAAAATATAGATCGAATCCAGAATTAATTCACTGTTTCAGTGTGGTACCACATTACTACGTGATCCAAACCAGAAAACGCCCAGGATCTGGCCAACAAGTATGCGAAAAATGCGAATGTATGAGACAGGTGATGGCAAATACTAGACCTAGCCCAGACCTAACCGGTGTTATCCTCCAAAATATAGATGGAATCCAGAATTAATTCACTGTTTCAGTGTTGTACCACATTACTACGTGATCCAAACCAGAAAACGCCCAGAATCTTGAAATCAGGTATCCGAAAAATGTGAAAGTATGAGCCAGATGATGGCAAAGACCAGACCTAACCATGACCTAACCGGTGCATTCCTCTTAAATATTGATCGGACCCAGGTTTAACTCACTGTTTCAGTGTGCTACCACATTACTACGTGATCCAGACCGGAAAATGCCCAGGATGTGGCCAACAAGTATGCGAAAAATGCGAAGGTATGAGCTAGATTAGGACAAATACCAGACCTATTCCCGGACCTAACCCGTGTTATCCTCTAAAATATTGATCGAATCCAGGTATAACTCACTGTTTCAGCGTGGTACCACATTACTACGTGATCCAAACCAGAAAAAGCCCAGGATCAGGCCAACATGTATGCGAAAAATGCGAAAGTATGCGCCAGATGATGGCAAAGACCAGACCTAACCATGACCTAACCGGTGCTATCCTCTTAAATATTGATCGGACCCAGGTTCAACTTACTCTTTCAGTGTGCTACCACATTACTACGTGATCCAGACCAGAAAATGCCCAGGATCTGGCCAACAAGTATGCGAAAAATGCGAAGGTATGCGCCAGATGATGGCAAAGACCAGACCTAACCATGACCTAACCGGTGCTATCCTCTTAAATATTGATCGGACCCAGGTTTAACTCACTGTTTCAGTGTGCTACCACATTACTACGTGATCCAGACCAGAAAATGCCCAGGATGTGGCCAACAAGTATGCGAAAAATGCGAAAGTATGAGCCAGATGGAGGCAAATACCAGACCTAACCCCAGACCTAACCCGTGTTATCCTCTAAAATATTGATCGAAACCAGGTATAACTCACTGTTTCAGTGTGGTACCACATTGCTACGTGATCCAAACCAGAAAAAGCCCAGGATCTGGCCAGGAAGTATGCGAAGAATGCGAAAGCATGAGCTAGATGATGGCAAATACTAGACCTAATCCAGATTTAACCGGTGATATCCTCTAAAATATTGATCGAAACCAGGTTTAATTGACTGTTTCAGTGTGGTACCACATTACAACGTCATCCAAACCAGAAAAAGCCCGGGATCTGGCCAACAAGTATGCGAAAAATGCGAAAGTATGCGCCAGATGATGGCAAAGACCACACCTAACCCTGACCTAAACGGGGTTATCCTCTAAAATATGGATCGAAACCGGGTCTAATTAACTGTTTCAGTGTGGCAGCACATTACTACGTGATCCGAACCAGAAAAAGCCCTGGATCTCGCCAACAAGTATGCGAAAAATGCGAAGATATGAGCTAGATTAGGACAAATACCAGACCTAACCTCAGACCTAATCCGTGTTATCCTCTAAAATATTGATCGAATCCAGGTATAACTCACGGTTTCAGTGGGGTACCACATTACTACGTGATCCGAACCAGAAAAAGCCCAGGCTCAGGCCAACAAGTATGCGAAAAATGCGAAAGTATGAGCCAGATAATAGCAAATACCAGACCTAACCCAGACCTAACCGGCGTTATCCTCTAAAATATTGATTCCCAGGGTTAACTCGCTGTTTCAGTGTGGTACCTCTTTACAACGTGCTGCAATGCAGAAAAAACACTGCATCTGGCCAACAAGTGTGCGAAAATTGCGAAAATATGAGACAGATGATGGCAAAGACCAAGACCTAACCCTGACCTAACCCGTGTTATCCTCTTATATATTGCTCGAAACCAGGTTTAATTAACTGTTTCAGTGTGGTAGCACATTTCTACGTGATCCGACCAGAAAAAGCCCTGGATCTGTCCACCAAGTATACGAAAAATGCGAAGGTGTGAGCTAGATTAGGACAAACACCAGACCTAACCCCAGCCCTAACCCGTGTTATCCTCTAAAATATTGATCGAATCCAGGTATAACTCACTGTTTCAGTGTGGTACCACATTACTACGTGATCCATACCAGAAAAAGCCCTGGATCTGGCCAACAAGTATCCGAAAAATGCGAAAGTATGAGACAGATGATGGCAAAGACCAGTCATAACCCTGACCTAACCGGTGTTATTATCTCAAATGTTGATCAGACCCAGGTTTAGCTCACTGTTTCAGTGTGGTACCACATTACTACGTGATCCAAACCAGAAAAAGCCCGGGATCTGGCCAACAAGTATGCGAAAAATGCGAAAGTATGAGCCAGATGGTGGCAATTACAAGACCTAACACTGATCTAAACGGGGTTATCCTCTAAAATATTGATCGAATCCAGGTTTAACTCACTGTTGCAGTGTGGTACAACATTTCTACGTGATCCAAACCAGAGAAAGGCCAGGATCTGGCCACCAAGTAGGCGAAAAATGCGAAAGAATGAGCCAGATGATGGCAAATACGAGACCTAACCCAGACCTAACCGGTGTTATCCTGTAAAGTATAGATTGAAACCAGGTTTAACTCACTGTTTCAGTGAGGTACCACATCACTACGTGATCCAACCTAGAAAACGCCCAGGATCTGGCCAACAAGTATGCGAAAGAAGCGAAGGTATGTGCGAGATGAGGGCAAATCCCAGACCAAACCCTGACCTAACCGTTGTTATCCCCTAAAATATCGGTCGGATCGTGGTTTAATTCACAGTTTCAGTGTGGCACCGCATTACAACGTGGTCCAACGCAGAAAATGCCCAGGATCATACCAACAACTATAGCGAGAAATGCGACAGTGTGAGCCGGATGATGGCAAATACCAGGCCTAACCCTGACCTAACCGGTGTTATCCTCTAAAATATTGATCGAATCCAGGATTAACTCACTGTTTCAGTGTGGTACCACAATTCTACGTGATCCACACCAGAAAAAGCCCAGGATCTTCTAATCAGGTATGCGAAAAATGTGAAAGTATGAACCAGATGATGGCAAATACCAGACCTAACCCTGACCTAACCCGTGTTATCCTCTTATATATTGCTCGAAACCAGGTTTAATTAACTGTTTCAGTGTGGCACCACATCACTACGTGATCCAAACCAGAAAACGCCCAGGTTCTGGCCAACAACTATAGCGAGAAATGCGACAGTATGAGCCAGATGATGGCAAATACGAGACCTAACACTGACCTAACCGGTGCTATCCTCTAAAATATAGATCGAATCCAGGATTAATTCACAGATTCAGTGTGTTACCACATTACTACGTGATCCATACCAGAAAAAGCCCTGGATCTGGCCAACAAGTATCCGAAAAATGCGAAAGTATGAGACAGATGATGGCAAAGACCAGTCATAACCCTGACCTAACCGGTGTTATTATCTCAAATGTTGATCAGACCCAGGTTTAGCTCACTGTTTCAGTGTGGTACCACATTACTACGTGATCCAAACCAGAAAAAGCCCGGGATCTGGCCAACAAGTATGCGAAAAATGCGAAAGTATGAGCCAGATGGTGGCAATTACAAGACCTAACACTGATCTAAACGGGGTTATCCTCTAAAATATTGATCGTATCCAGGTTTAACTCACTGTTGCAGTGTGGTACAACATTTCTACGTGATCCAAACCAGAGAAAGGCCAGGATCTGGCCACCAAGTAGGCGAAAAATGCGAAAGAATGAGCCAGATGATGGCAAATACGAGACCTAACCCAGACCTAACCGGTGTTATCCTGTAAAGTATAGATTGAAACCAGGTTTAACTCACTGTTTCAGTGAGGTGCCACATCACTACGTGATCCAACCTAGAAAACGCCCAGGATCTGGCCAACAAGTATGCGAAAGAAGCGAAGGTATGTGCGAGATGAGGGCAAATCCCAGACCAAACCCTGACCTAACCGTTGTTATCCTCTAAAATATCGGTCGGATCGTGGTTTAATTCACAGTTTCAGTGTGGCACCGCATTACAACGTGGTCCAACGCAGAAAATGCCCAGGATCATACCAACAACTATAGCGAGAAATGCGACAGTGTGAGCCGGATGATGGCAAATACCAGGCCTAACCCTGACCTAACCGGTGTTATTCTCTAAAATATAGATCGAATCCAGAATTAATTCACTGTTTCAGTGTGGTACCACATTACTACGTGATCCAAACCAGAAAACGCCCAGGATCTGGCCAACAAGTATGCGAAAAATGCGAATGTATGAGACAGGTGATGGCAAATACTAGACCTAGCCCAGACCTAACCGGTGTTATCCTCCAAAATATAGATGGAATCCAGAATTAATTCACTGTTTCAGTGTTGTACCACATTACTACGTGATCCAAACCAGAAAACGCCCAGAATCTTGAAATCAGGTATCCGAAAAATGTGAAAGTATGAGCCAGATGATGGCAAATACCAGACCTAACCCTGGCCTAACCGGTGTTATCCTCTAAAATATTGATCGGACCCAGGCTTAACTCACTGTTTCAGTGTGTTACCACATTACTACGTGATCTAACCCAGATAACGCCCAAGATCTGGCCAGCAAGTAGGCGAAAAATGCGAAGGAATGAGCCAGATGATGGCAAATACGAGACCTAACCCAGACCTAACCGGTGTTATCCTGTAAAGTATAGATTGAAACCAGGTTTAACTCACTGTTACAGTGAGGTACCACATCACTACGTGATCCAACCTAGAAAACGCCCAGGATCTGGCCAACAAGTATGCGAAAGAAGCGAAGGTATGTGCGAGATGAGGGCAAATCCCAGACCAAACCCTGACCTAACCGTTGTTATCCTCTAAAATATCGGTCGGATCGTGGTTTAATTCACAGTTTCAGTGTGGCACCGCATTACAACGTAGTGCAACGCAGAAAATGCCCAGGATCATACCAACAACTATAGCGAGAAATGCGACAGTGTGAGCCGGATGATGGCAAATACCAGGCCTAACCCTGGCCTAACTGGTGTTATCCTCTAAAATATTGATCGGACCCAGGCTTAACTCACTGTTTCAGTGTGGCACCACATCACTACGTGATCCAAACCAGAAACGCCCAGGATCTGGCCAACAATTATAGCGAGAAATGCGACAGTATGAGCCAGATGGTGGCAAATACGAGACCTAACACTGACCTAACCGGTGCTATCCTCTAAAATATAGATCGAATCCAGGATTAATTCACAGATTCAGTGTGTTACCACATTACTACGTGATCCAAACTAGAAAACGCCCACGATCTGGCCAACAAGTATGCGAAAAATGCGAAAGTATGAGCCAGATGCTGGCAAATACCAGACCGAACCCTGACCTAACCGGTGTTATCCTCTAAAATATAGATCGAATCCAGAATTAATTCACTGTTTCAGTGTGGTACCACATTACTACGTGATCCAAACCAGAAAACGCCCAGGATCTGGCCAGCAAGTATGCGAAAAATGCGAATGTATGAGACAGGTGATGGCAAATACTAGACCTAGCCCAGACCTAACCGGTGTTATCCTCCAAAATATAGATGGAATCCAGAATTAATTCGCAGTTTCAGTGTTGTACCACATTACTACGTGATCCAAACCAGAAGACGCCCAGAATCTTGAAATCAGGTATGCGAAAAATGTGAAAGTATGAGCCAGATGATGGCAAATACCAGACCTAACCCTGGCCTAACCGGTGTTATCCTCTAAAATATTGATCGGACCCAGGCTTAACTCAATGTTTCAGTGTGTTACCACATTACTACGTGATCCAACCCAGATAACGCCCAAGATCTGGCCACCAAGTAGGCGAAAAATGCGAAAGAATGAGCCAGATGATGACAAATACCAGACCAAACCCTGACCTAACCGGTGTTATCCTGTAAAGTATAGATTGAATCCAGGTTTAACTCACTGTTGCAGTGTGGTACAACATTTCTACGTGATCCAAACCAGAAAACGCCTAGGATCTGACCAGCAAGTATGCGAAATATGCGAAAGTATGAGCCAGATGATTGCAAATACCAGTCCTTACTCTGACCTAACCGGTGTTATCCTCTAAAATGTAGATTGAATCCAGGGTTAATTCACAGTTTCTGTGTGGTACCACACTACTACGTGATGCAACCCAGAAAACGCCCAGGATCTCGCCAACAAGTATGCGAAAGAAGCAAAGGTAAGTGCGAGGTGAGGGCAAATCCCAGACCTCACCCAAACCTAACCGGCGCTATCCACTAAAGTATCAATCGGAACCAGGTTTAATTCCATGTTTCGGTGTGGTACCACAATACTACGTGAACCAAACCAGAAAATGCCCAGGATCTGGCCGTGGAGTATGCGAAAAATGCGAAAGTATGAGCTAGATGATGGCAATTACCTGACCGAACCCAGACCTACCCGGTGTTGTCCTCTATAATATAGATCGAATCCAGGTTTAATTCACTGTTTTAGTGTGTTACCACATTACTACGTGATCCATACCAGAAAAAGCCCCGGATGTTGCAATCAAGTATGCGAAAAATGTGAAAGTATGAGCCAGATGATGGCAAATACCAGACCTAACCCTGACCTAAGCGGTGTTATCCTCTAAAATATTGATTGAATCCAGGTTTAACCCACTGTTGCAGTGTGGTACAACATTACTACGTGATCCAAACCAGAGAACGCCCAGTATCTGGCCAACAAGAAGGCGAAAAATGCGAAAGTATGAGCCAGATGAGGGCAAATACCAGACCTAACCATGACCTAACCGGTGTTATCCTCTAAAATATAGATTGAATCCAGGTTTAATTCACTGTTTTAGTGTGTTACCACATTACTACGTGATCCATACCAGAAAAAGCCCCGGATGTTGCAATCAAGTATGCGAAAAATGTGAAAGTATGAGCCAGATGATGGCAAATACCAGACCTAACCCTGACCTAAGCGGTGTTATCCTCTAAAATATAGATTGAATCCAGGTTTAACTCACTGTATCAGTGTGGTACCACATCACTACGTGATCCAACCTAGAAAACGCCCAGGATCTGGCCAACAAGTAGGCGAAAAATGCGAAAGTATGAGCCAGATGATGGCAAATACGAGACCTAATCCTGACCTAACCGGTGTTATCCTGCAAAGTATGAATTGAATCCAGGTTTAACTCACTGTTTCAGTGTGGTACCACATTATTACGTGATCCAACCCAGAAAACCCCCAGGATCTGGCCATCAAGTAGGCGAAAAATGCGAAAGAATGAGCCAGATGATGGCAAATACGAGACCTAACCCAGACCTAACCGGTGTTATCCTGTAAAGTATAGATTGAAACCAGGTTTAACTCACTGTTTCAGTGAGGTACCACATCACTACGTGATCCAACCTAGAAAACGCCCAGGATCTGGCCAACAAGTATGCGAAAGAAGCGAAGGTATGTGCGAAATGAGGGCAAATCCCTGACCAAACCCTGACCTAACCGTTGTTATCCTCTAAAATATCGGTCGGATCGTGGTTTAATTCACAGTTTCAGTGTGGCACCGCATTACAACGTAGTGCAACGCAGAAAATGCCCAGGATCATACCAACAACTATAGCGAGAAATGCGACAGTGTGAGCCGGATGATGGCAAATACCAGGCCTAACCCTGACCTAACCGGTGTTATCCTCTAAAATATTGATCGAATCCAGGATTAACTCACTGTTTCAGTGTGGTACCACATTACTACGTGATCCATACCAGAAAAAGCCCAGGATCTGGCAAACAAGTATGCGAAAAATGCGATAGTATGAGGCAGATGATGCCAAATACCAGACCTAACCCTCACCTAACCGGTGTTATCCTCTAAAATATAGATTGAATCCAGTTGTAACCCACTGTTTCAGTGTGGTACCACAATTCTACGTGATCCACACCAGAAAAAGCCCAGGATCTTCTAATCAGGTATGCGAAAAATGTGAAAGTATGAGCCAGATGATGGCAAATACCAGACCTAACCCTGGCCTAACTGGTGTTATCCTCTAAAATATTGATTGGACCCAGGCTTAACTCACTGTTTCAGTGTGGCACCACATCACTACGTGATCCAAACCAGAAAACGCCCAGGATCTGGCCAACAACTATAGCGAGAAATGCGACAGTATGAGCCAGATGGTGGCAAATACGAGACCTAACACTGACCTAACCGGTGCTATCCTCTAAAATATAGATCGAATCCAGGATTAATTCACAGATTCAGTGTGTTACCACATTACTACGTGATCCAAACTAGAAAACGCCCAGGATCTCGCCAACAAGTATGCGAAAGAAGCAAAGGTATGTGCGAGATGAGGGCAAATCCCAGACCTAACCCTGACCTAACCGGTGTTATCCTCTAAAATATAGATTGAATACAGGTTTAACTCACTGTTTTAGTGTGGTACCACATTACTACGTTATCCAACCCAGAAAACGCCCAGGATCTGGCCAACAAGTAGGTGAAAAATGCGAAAGTATGAGACAGATTATGGCAAATACCAGACCTAACCCTGACCTAAGCGGTGTTATCCTCTAAAATATAGATTGAATCCAGGTTTAACTCACTGTTGCAGTGTGGTACAACATTTCTACGTGATCCAAACCAGAAAACGCCTAGGATCTGGCCAGTAAGTATGCGAAATATGCGAAAGTATGAGCCAGATGATTGCAAATACCAGCCCTTACCCTGACCTAACCGGTGTTATCCTCTAAAATATAGATGGAATCCAGGGTTAATTCACAGTTTCTGTGTGGTACCACACTACTACGTGATGCAACCCAGAAAACGCCCAGGATCTCGCCAACGAGTATGCGAAAGAAGCAAAGGTATGTGCGATATGAGGGCAAATCCCAGACCTCACCCAGACCTAACCGGCGCTATCCACTAAAGTATCAATCGGAACCAGGTTTAATTCCCTGTTTCGGTGTGGTACCACAATACTACGTGAACCAAACAAGAAAATGCCCAGGATCTGGCCGTGGAGTATGCGAAAAATGCGAAAGTATGAGCTAGATGATGGCAATTACCTGACCGAACCCAGACCTACCCGGTGTTGTCCTCTATAATATAGATCGAATCCAGGTTTAATTCACTGTTTTGGTGTGTTACCATATTACTACGTGATCCATACCAGAAAAAGCCCTGGATCTTGCAATCAAGTATGCGAAAAATGTGAAAGAACGAGCCAGATGATGGCAAATACCAGACCTAACCCTGACCTAACCGGTGTTATCTTTTAAAATATAGATTGAATCCAGTTGTAACCCACTGTTGCAGTGTGGTACAACATTACTACGTGATCCAAACCAGAGAAAGGCCAGGATCTGGCCAACAAGTAGGCGAAAAATGCGAAAGTATGAGCCAGATGATGGCAAATACCAGACCTAACCCAGACCTAACCGGCGCTATCCACTAAAGTATCAATCGGAACCAGGTTTAATTCCCTGTTTCGGTGTGGTACCACAATACTACGTGAACCAAACAAGAAAACGCCCAGAATGTGGCCAACAAGAATGCGAAAGAAGTGAAAGTATGAGCCAGATGATGGCAAATACCAGACCAAACCCTGACCTAACCGGTGTTATCTTTTAAAATATAGATTGAATCCAGTTGTAACCCACTGTTTCAGTGTGGCACCACAATTCTACGTGATCCAAACCAGAAAACGCCCAGAATGTGGCCAACAAGAATGCGAAAGAAGTGAAAGTATGAGCCAGATGATGGCAAATACCAAAGCGAACCCTGACCTAACCGGTGTTATCGTCTGAGATATAGATCGAATCCAGGTTTAACTCTCTGCTTCAGTGTGGCACCACATTACTACGGGATCCGAACCAGAAAGATACCTGGATCTGGCCAACAAGTCGGTGAAAAATGCGAAAATATGGGCCAGATCATGGCAAATACCAGATCTAACCATGACCTAACCGGTGTTATCCTCTAAAATATAGATTGAATCAAGGTTTAACTCACTGCTTCTGTGTGGTACCACATTACTACGTGATCCGTACCGGAAAGGGCCCAGGATCTGGCCAACAAGTAGGCGAAAAATGCGAAAGTATGAGCCAGATGATGGCAAATACCAGACCTAACCCATACATAACCGGTGTTATCCTCTAAAATATAGATCGAATCCAGGACTAATTCCCTGTTTCAGTGTGGAACCACACTACTACGTTATCCAACCCGTAAAATTGCCAGGATTTGGCCAACAATTATGCGAAATAAGAGAAATTATGAGCAAGATGCGGGCAAATCCCAGACCTAACCCAGACCTAACCGGTGTTATCCTCTAAAGTATTGATCGAATCCAGGACTAATTCCCTGTTTCAGTGTGGTACCACACTACTACGTGATGCAACCGGAAAACGCCCAGGATCTGGCCAACAACTATGCGAAAAATGCGAAAGTATGAGGCAGATGCTGGCAAATACCAGACCGAACCCTGACCTAACCGGTGTTATCCTCTAAAATATAGATTGAATCCAGGTTTAACCCACAGTTTCAGTGTGGTACCACATTACTACGTCACACAAACCAGAAAAAGCCCAGGATCAAGTATGCGAAAAATGTGAAAGTATGAGCCAGATGATGGCAAATGCCAGAGCTAACTCTGACCTAACCGGTGATATCCTCTAAAATATAGATTGAATCCAGGATTAACTCACTGTTTCAGTGAGGTACCACATTACTACGTGATCCAACCTAGAAAACGCCTAGGATCTGGCCAACAAGTAGGCGAAAAATGCGAAAGTCTGAGCCAGATGATGGCAAATACGAGACCTAACCCTGACCTAACCGGTGCTATCCTCTAAAATATAGATCGAATCCAGGATTAATTCACAGTTTCAGTGTGTTACCACATTACTACGTGATCCAAACTAGAAAATGCCCACGATCTGGCCAACAAGTATGCGAAAAATGCGAATGTATGAGCCAGATGATGGCAAATACCAAAGCTAACCCTGACCTAACCGGTGTTTATCCTCTAAAATATAGATCGAAACCAGGTTTAATTGCCTGTTTCTGTGTGGTACCACATTAGTACGTGATCCAAACCAGAGAAAGCCCAGCATCTGGCCAACAAGTATGCGTAAGAAGCGAAAGTGTGAGACAGGTGATGGCAAATACTAGACCTAGCCCAGACCTAACCGGTGTTATCCTCTGAAATATAGATGGCACCCAGAATTAATTCACTGTTTCAGTGTGGTACCACATTAGTACGTGATCCAAACTAGAAAACGCCCTCGATCTGGCCAACATGTATGCGAAGAATGCGAAAGTATGAGCCAGATGATGGCAAATACGAGACCTAACCCAGACCTAAACGGTGTTATCCTCTAAAATATTGCTCGGACCCAGGCTTAACTCACTCTTTCAGTGTGGTACCACATTACTACGTGATCTAAACCAGAAAACGCCCGGGATATTGCCAACAAGTATGCGAAAGAAGCGAAAGTATGTGCGTGATGAGGGCAAGTCTCAGTCCCAACTCTGACTTAACCGGTGTTGCCCTCTAAAATATTGATCGAATCCAGGTTTAACTCACTATTTCCGTGTGGCACCACATTACTACGTAATCCGAACTAGAAGGAGCCCTGGATCTGGCCAACAAGTAGGCGTAAAATGCGATAGTCTGAGCCAGATGATGGCAAATACGAGACCTAACCCTGACCTAACCGGTGCTATCCTCTAAAATATAGATCGAATCCAGGATTAATTCACAGATTCAGTGTGTTACCACATTACTACGTGATCCAAACTAGAAAACGCCCACGATCTGGCCAACAAGTATGCGAAAAATGCGAAAGTATGAGCCAGGTGCTGGCAAATACCAGACCGAATCCTGACCTAACCGGTGTTATCCTCTAAAATATAGATCGAATCCAGAGTTAATTCACTGTTTCAGTGTGGTACCACATTACTATGTGACCCAAACCAGAAAAAGCCCAGGATCTTGCAATCAAGTATGCGAAAAATGTGAAAGTATGTGCCAGATGGTGGCAAATACCAGAGCTAACTCTAACCTAACCGGTGATATCCTCTAAAATATAGATTGAATCCAGGATTAACTCACTGTTTCAGTGTGGTACCACATTACTACGTGATCCAACCTAGAAAACGCCTAGGATCTGGCTAACAAGTAGGCGAAAAATGCGAAAGTCTGAGCCAGACGATGGCAAATACGAGACCTAACCCTGTCCTAACCGGTGGTATCCTCTAAAATATAGATCGAATCCAGGATAAATTCACAGATTCAGTGTGGTACCACATTACTACATGATCCAAACAAGAAAACGCCCAGGATCTGGCCAACAATTATGCGAAAAATGCGAATGTATGAGACAGGTGATGGCAAATACTAGACCTAGCCCAGACCAAACCGGTGTTATCCTCTAAAATATAGATCGAATCCAGAATTAATTCACTGTTTCAGTGTGGTACCAAGTTAGTACGTGATCCAAACCAGAAAAAGCCCAGGTTCTGGCCAACATGTATGCGAAGAATGTGAAGGTATGAGCCAGATGATGCCAAATACCAGACCTAACCCTGACCTAACCGGTGTTATCCTCTAAAATATAGATCGAATCCAGGATTAATTCACTGTTTCTGTGTGGTACCACACTACTACGTGATCCAACCCGGAAAAAGCCCAGCATCTGGCCAACAAGTATGCGAAAGAAGCGAAAGTATGTGCGTGATGAGGGCAAGTCTCAGTCCTAACTCTGACTTAACCGGTGTCGCCCTCTAAAATATTGATCGAATCCAGGTTTAACTCACTATTTCCGTGTGGCACCACATTACTACGTGATCCGAACCAGAAAGAGCCCTGGATCTGGCCAACAAGTATGCGAAAAATGCGAAAGTATGAGACAGGTGATGGCAAATACTAGACCTAGCCCAGACCAAACCGGTGTTATCCTCTAAAATATAGATCGAATCCAGAATTAATTCACTGTTTCAGTGTGGTACCAAGTTAGTACGTGATCCAAACCAGAAAAAGCCCAGGTTCTGGCCAACATGTATGCGAAGAATGTGAAGGTATGAGCCAGATGATGGCAAATACCAGACCTAACCCTGACCTTACCGGTGTTATCCTCTGAAATATTGATCGGATCCAGGCTTAACTCACTGTTTCAGTGTGGTACCACTATACTGCTTGGTCCAACCTAGAAAACGCCCAGGATCTGGCCAACAAGTGTGCGAAAAATGCGAAAGTATGAGCTAGATGATGGCAAATCCCAGACCTAACCCAGACATAACCGGTGTTATCCTCTAAAATATAGATCGAATCCAGGTTTAATTGCCTGTTTCTGTGTGGTACCACATTAGTACGTGATCCAAACAAGAAAAAGCCCAGGATCTGGCCAACATGTATGTGAAGAATGCGAAAGTATGATCCAGATGATGGCAATTACCAGACCTAACCCTGACCTAACCGGTGTTATCCTCTAAAATATAGATCGAATCCAGGATTAATTCACTGTTTCCGTGTGGTACCACATTACTACGTGATCCGAACCAGAAAGAGCCCTGGATCTGGCCAACAAGTATGCGAAAAATGCGAATGTATGAGACAGGTGATGGCAAATACTAGACCTAGCCCAGACCTAACCGGTGTTATCCTCTAAAATATAGATCGAATCCAGAATTAATTCACTGTTTCAGTGTGGTACCACATTAGTACGTGATCCAAACCAGAAAAAGCCCAGGTTCTGGCCAACTTGTATGCGAAGAATGTGAAGGTATGAGCCAGATGATGGCAAATACCAGACCTAACCCTGACCTTACCGGCGTTATCCTCTGAAATATTGATCGGACCCAGGCTTAACTCACTATTTCAGTGTGGTACCACATTACTACGTGATCCAAACCAGGAAAAGCCCAGGATCTGGCCAAAAAGTATGAGAAATATGTGAAGGTATGAGCCAGATGATGGCAAATACCAGACCTAACCCTGACCTTACCGGTGTTATCCTCTGAAATATTGATCGGATCCAGGCTTAACTCACAGATTCAGTGTGTTACCACATTACTACGTGATCCAAACTAGAAAACGCCCACGATCTGGCCAACAAGTATGCGAAAAATGCGAAAGTATGAGCCAGGTGCTGGCAAATACCAGACCGAACCCTGACCTAACCGGTGTTATCCTCTATAATATAGATCGAATCCAGGTTTAATTCACTGTTTTAGTGTGTTACCATATTACTACGTGATCCATACCAGAAAAAGCCCTGGATCTTGCAATCAAGTATGCGAAAAATGTGAAAGAACGAGCCAGATGATGGCAAATACCAGACCTAACCCTGACCTAACCGGTGTTATCTTTTAAAATATAGATTGAATCCAGTTGTAACCCACTGTTTCAGTGTGGCACCACAATTCTACGTGATCCATACCAGAAAAAGCCCAGGATCTTCTAATCAGGTATGCGAAAAATGTGAAAGTATGAGCCAGATGATGGCAAATACCAGTCCTAACCCTGGCCTAACTGGTGTTATCCACAAAAATATTGATCGGACCCAGGCTAAACTCACTGTTTCAGTGTGGCACCACATCACTACGTGATCCAAACCAGAAAACGCCCAGAATGTGGCCAACAAGAATGCGAAAGAAGTGAAAGTATGAGCCATATGATGGCAAATACCAAAGCGAACCCTGACCTAACCGGTGTTATCGTCTGAGATATAGATCGAATCCAGGTTTAACTCTCTGCTTCAGTGTGGCACCACATTACTACGGGATCCGAACCAGAAAGATACCTGGATCTGGCCAACAAGTAGGTGAAAAATGCGAAAATATGGGCCAGATCATGGCAAATACCAGATCTAACCATGACCTAACCGGTGTTATCCTCTAAAATATAGATTGAATCAAGGTTTAACTCACTGCTTCTGTGTGGTACCACATTACTACGTGATCCGTACCGGAAAGGGCCCAGGATCTGGCCAACAAGTAGGCGAAAAATGCGAAAGTATGAGCCAGATGATGGCAAATACCAGACCTAACCCATACATAACCGGTGTTATCCTCTAAAATATAGATCGAATCCAGGACTAATTCCCTGTTTCAGTGTGGAACCACACTACTACGTTATCCAACCCGTAAAATTGCCAGGATTTGGCCAACAATTATGCGAAATAAGAGAAATTATGAGCAAGATGCGGGCAAATCCCAGACCTACCCCAGACCTAACCGGTGTTATCCTCTAAAGTATTGATCGGACCCCGGTTTAACCCGCTGTTTCAGTGTGGTACCACACTACTACGTGATGCAACCGGAAAACGCCCAGGATCTGGCCAACAACTATGCGAAAAATGCGAAAGTATGAGCCAGATGATGGCAAATACCAGACCTAACCCATACCTAACCCATGTTATCCTCAAAAATATAGATTGGATCCAGGACCAATTCACTGTTTCAGTGTGGAACCACACTACTACGTAATCCAACCCGGAAAATCCCAGCATCTGGCCAACAAGTATGCGTAAGAAGCGAAAGTGTGAGACAGGTGATGGCAAATACTAGACCTAGCCCAGACCTAACCGGTGTTATCCTCTGAAATATAGATGGCACCCAGAATTAATTCACTGTTTCAGTGTGGTACCACATTAGTACGTGATCCAAACTAGAAAACGCCCTCGATCTGGCCAACAAGTATGCGAAAAATGCGAAAGTATGAGGCAGATGCTGGCAAATACCAGACCGAACCCTGACCTAACCGGTGTTATCCTCTAAAATATAGATTGAATCCAGGTTTAACCCACAGTTTCAGTGTGGTACCACATTACTACGTCACACAAACCAGAAAAAGCCCAGGATCAAGTATGCGAAAAATGTGAAAGTATGAGCCAGATGATGGCAAATGCCAGAGCTAACTCTGACCTAACCGGTGATATCCTCTAAAATATAGATTGAATCCAGGATTAACTCACTGTTTCAGTGAGGTACCACATTACTACGTGATCCAACCTAGAAAACGCCTAGGATCTGGCCAACAAGTAGGCGAAAAATGCGAAAGTCTGAGCCAGATGATGGCAAATACGAGACCTAACCCTGACCTAACCGGTGCTATCCTCTAAAATATAGATCGAATCCAGGATTAATTCACAGTTTCAGTGTGTTACCACATTACTACGTGATCCAAACTAGAAAACGCCCACGATCTGGCCAACAAGTATGCGAAAAATGCGAATGTATGAGCCAGATGATGGCAAATACCAAAGCTAACCCTGACCTAACCGGTGTTTATCCTCTAAAATATAGATCGAAACCAGGTTTAATTGCCTGTTTCTCTGTGGTACCACATTAGTACGTGATCCAAACCAGAGAAAGCCCAGGATCTGGCCAACATGTATGCGAAGAATGCGAAAGTATGAGCCAGATGATGGCAAATACGAGACCTAACCCAGACCTAAACGGTGTTATCCTCTAACATATTGATCGGACCCAGGTTTAACTCACTATTTCCGTGCGGCACCACACTACTACGTGATCCGAACCAGAAAGAGCCCTGGATCTGGCCAACAAGTAGGCGAAAAATGCGAAAGTCTGAGCCAGATGATGGCAAATACGAGACCTAACCCTGACCTAACCGGTGCTATCCTCTAAAATATAGATCGAATCCAGGATTAATTCACTGTTTCAGTGTGGTACCACATTAGTACGTGATCCAAACTAGAAAACGCCCTCGATCTGGCCAACATGTATGCGAAGAATGCGAAAGTATGAGCCAGATGATGGCAAATACGAGACCTAACCCAGACCTAAACGGTGTTATCCTCTAAAATATTGCTCGGACCCAGGCTTAACTCACTCTTTCAGTGTGGTACCACATTACTACGTGATCTAAACCAGAAAACGCCCGGGATATTGCCAACAAGTATGCGAAAGAAGCGAAAGTATGTGCGTGATGAGGGCAAGTCTCAGTCCCAACTCTGACTTAACCGGTGTTGCCCTCTAAAATATTGATCGAATCCAGGTTTAACTCACTATTTCCGTGTGGCACCACATTACTACGTAATCCGAACTAGAAAGAGCCCTGGATCTGGCCAACAAGTAGGCGTAAAATGCGATAGTCTGAGCCAGATGATGGCAAATACGAGACCTAACCCTGACCTAACCGGTGCTATCCTCTAAAATATAGATCGAATCCAGGATTAATTCACAGATTCAGTGTGTTACCACATTACTACGTGATCCAAACTAGAAAACGCCCACGATCTGGCCAACAAGTATGCGAAAAATGCGAAAGTATGAGCCAGGTGCTGGCAAATACCAGACCGAATCCTGACCTAACCGGTGTTATCCTCTAAAATATAGATCGAATCCAGAGTTAATTCACTGTTTCAGTGTGGTACCACATTACTATGTGACCCAAACCAGAAAAAGCCCAGGATCTTGCAATCAAGTATGCGAAAAATGTGAAAGTATGTGCCAGATGGTGGCAAATACCAGAGCTAACTCTAACCTAACCGGTGATATCCTCTAAAATATAGATTGAATCCAGGATTAACTCACTGTTTCAGTGTGGTACCACATTACTACGTGATCCAACCTAGAAAACGCCTAGGATCTGGCTAACAAGTAGGCGAAAAATGCAAAAGTCTGAGCCAGACGATGGCAAATACGAGACCTAACCCTGTCCTAACCGGTGGTATCCTCTAAAATATAGATCGAATCCAGGATAAATTCACAGATTCAGTGTGGTACCACATTACTACATGATCCAAACCAGAAAACGCCCAGGATCTGGCCAACAATTATGCAAAAAATGCGAATGTATGAGACAGGTGATGGCAAATACTAGACCTAGCCCAGACCAAACCGGTGTTATCCTCTAAAATATAGATCGAATCCAGAATTAATTCACTGTTTCAGTGTGGTACCAAGTTAGTACGTGATCCAAACCAGAAAAAGCCCAGGTTCTGGCCAACATGTATGCGAAGAATGTGAAGGTATGAGCCAGATGATGCCAAATACCAGACCTAACCCTGACCTAACCGGTGTTATCCTCTAAAATATAGATCGAATCCAGGATTAATTCACTGTTTCTGTGTGGTACCACACTACTACGTGATCCAACCCGGAAAAAGCCCAGCATCTGGCCAACAAGTATGCGAAAGAAGCGAAAGTATGTGCGTGATGAGGGCAAGTCTCAGTCCTAACTCTGACTTAACCGGTGTCGCCTTCTAAAATATTGATCGAATCCAGGTTTAACTCACTATTTCCGTGTGGCACCACATTACTACGTGATCCGAACCAGAAAGAGCCCTGGATCTGGCCAACAAGTATGCGAAAAATGCGAAAGTATGAGACAGGTGATGGCAAATACTAGACCTAGCCCAGACCAAACCGGTGTTATCCTCTAAAATATAGATCGAATCCAGAATTAATTCACTGTTTCAGTGTGGTACCAAGTTAGTACGTGATCCAAACCAGAAAAAGCCCAGGTTCTGGCCAACATGTATGCGAAGAATGTGAAGGTATGAGCCAGATGATGGCAAATACCAGACCTAACCCTGACCTTACCGGTGTTATCCTCTGAAATATTGATCGGATCCAGGCTTAACTCACTGTTTCAGTGTGGTACCACTATACTGCTTGGTCCAACCTAGAAAACGCCCAGGATCTGGCCAACAAGTGTGCGAAAAATGCGAAAGTATGAGCTAGATGATGGCAAATCCCAGACCTAACCCAGACATAACCGGTGTTATCCTCTAAAATATAGATCGAATCCAGGTTTAATTGCCTGTTTCTGTGTGGTACCACATTAGTACGTGATCCAAACAAGAAAAAGCCCAGGATCTGGCCAACATGTATGTGAAGAATGCGAAAGTATGATCCAGATGATGGCAATTACCAGACCTAACCCTGACCTAACCGGTGTTATCCTCTAAAATATAGATCGAATCCAGGATTAATTCACTGTTTCCGTGTGGTACCACATTACTACGTGATCCGAACCAGAAAAAGCCCTGGATCTGGCCAACAAGTATGCGAAAAATGCGAATGTATGAGACAGGTGATGGCAAATACTAGACCTAGCCCAGACCTAACCGGTGTTATCCTCTAAAATATAGATCGAATCCAGAATTAATTCACTGTTTCAGTGTGGTACCACATTAGTACGTGATCCAAACCAGAAAAAGCCCAGGTTCTGGCCAACTTGTATGCGAAGAATGTGAAGGTATGAGCCAGATGATGGCAAATACCAGACCTAACCCTGACCTTACCGGCGTTATCCTCTGAAATATTGATCGGACCCAGGCTTAACTCACTATTTCAGTGTGGTACCACATTACTACGTGATCCAAACCAGGAAAAGCCCAGGATCTGGCCAAAAAGTATGAGAAATATGTGAAGGTATGAGCCAGATGATGGCAAATACCAGACCTAACCCTGACCTTACCGGTGTTATCCTCTGAAATATTGATCGGATCCAGGCTTAACTCACAGATTCAGTGTGTTACCACATTACTACGTGATCCAAACTAGAAAACGCCCACGATCTGGCCAACAAGTATGCGAAAAATGCGAAAGTATGAGCCAGGTGCTGGCAAATACCAGACCGAACCCTGACCTAACCGGTGTTATCCTCTAAAATATAGATCGAATCCAGAGTTAATTCACTGTTTCAGTGTGGTACCACATTACTACGTGACCCAAACCAGAAAAAGCCCAGGATCTTGCAATGAAGTATGCGAAAAATGTGAAAGTATGTGCCAGATGATGGCAAATACCAGAGCTAACTCTGTCCTAACCGGTGATATCCTCTAAAATATTGATCGAATCCAGGTTTAACTCAGTATTTCCGTGTGGCACCACATTAGTACGTGATCCAACCTAGAAAACGCCTAGGATCTGGCTAACAAGTAGGCGAAAAATGCGAAAGTCTGAGCCAGACGATGGCAAATACGAGACCTAACCCTGACCTAACAGGTGCTATCCTCTAAAATATAGATCGAATCCAGGATTAATTCACAGTTTCAGTGTGTTACCACATTACTACATGATCCAACTTAGAAAACGCCCAGGATCTGGCCAACAAGTATGCCAAAAATGTGAATGTATGAGAAAGGTGATGGCAAATACTAGACCTAGCCGAGACCTAACCGGTGTTATCCTTTGAGATATAGATGGCATCCAGAATTAATTCACTGTTTCAGTGTGGTACCACATTAGTACGTGATCCAAACCAGAAAACGCCCAGGATCTGGCCAACAAGTACGTGAAAAATGCGAAAGTATGAGCCAGATGACGGCAAATACCAGACCTAACCCTGACCTAACCGGTGTTATCCTCTAAAATATAGATTGAATCCAGGTTTAACCCACGGTTTCAGTGTGGTACCACATCACTACGTCACCCAAAGCAGAAAAAGCCCAGGATCTTGCAATCAAGTATGCGAAAAATGTGAAAGTATGAGCCAGATGATGGCAAATGCCAGAGCTAACTCTGACCTAACCGGTGATATCCTTTAAAATATAGATTGAATCCATGATTAACTCACTGTTTCAGTGTGGTACCACATTACTACGTGATCCAACCTAGAAAACGCCTAGGATCTGGCCAACAAGTAGGCGGAAAATGCGAAAGTCTGAGCCAGATGATGGCAAATACGAGACCTAACCCTGACCTAACCGGTGCTATCCTCTAAAATATAGATCGAATCCAGGATTAATTCACAGTTTCAGTGTATTACCACATTACTGCGTGATCCAAACTAGAAAACGCCCACGATCTGGCCAACAAGTATGCGAAAAATGCGAATGTATGAGACAGGTGATGGCAAATACTAGACCTAGCCCAGACCTAACCGGTGTTATCCTCTAAAATATAGGTCGAATCCAGAATTAATTCACTGTTTCAGTGTGGTACCACATTACTACGTGATCCAAACCAGAAAAAGCCCAGGTTCTGGCCAACTTGTATGCGAAGAATGTGAAGGTATGAGCCAGATGATGGCAAATACCAGACATAACCCTGACCTTACCGGCGTTATCCTCTGAAATATTGATCGGACCCAGGCTTAACTCACTATTTCAGTGTGGTACCACATTACTACGTGATCCAAACCAGGAAAAGCCCAGGATCTGGCCAAAAAGTATGAGAAAGATGCGAAAGTATGTGTGAGATGATGCCAAATCCCAGACCTCACCCAGCCCTAACCGGCGCTATCCTCTAAAGTATTAACCGGAACCAGGTTTAATTGCCTGTTTCGGTGTGGTACCACATTACTACGTGATCCAAACCAGAAAACGCCCGGGATCTGGCCAAAGAGTATGCGAAAAATGAGAAAGTATGAGGCAGATGATGGCAAATACCAGGCCTAACCCTGACCTAACCGGTGTTGTCCTCTAAAATGTTTTGTTCGGATCCAGGCTTAACTCACTGTTTCAGTGTGGTACCACATTACTGCTTGATCCAACCTAGAAAACGCCCAGGATCTGGCCAAAAAGTATGCGAAAAATGTGAATGTATGAGACAGGTGATGGCAAATACTAGACCTAGCCCAGACCTAACCGGTGTTATCCTTTGAAATATAGATGGCATCCAGAATTAATTCACTGTCTCAGTGTGGTACCACATTAGTACGTGATCCAAACCAGAAAACGCCCAGGATATGGCCAACAAGTACGTGAAAAATGCGAAAGTATGAGCCAGATGATGGCAAATACCAGACCTAACCCTGACCTAACCGGTGTTATCCTCTAAAATATAGATCGAATCCAGAATTAATTCACTATTTCAGTGTGGTACCACATTACTACGTGATCTAAACCAGAAAACGCCCAGGATCTGGCCAACAAGTATGCGAAAAATGTGAAAGTATGTGCCAGATGATGGCAAATACCAGAGCTAACTCTGACCTAACCGGCGTTATCCTCTAAAATACAGATCGAATCCAGAATTAATTCACTGTTTCAGTGTGGTACCACATTACTACGTGACCCAAACCAGAAAAAGCCCAGGATCTTGCAATCAAGTATGCGAAAAATGTGAAAGTATGTGCCAGATGATGGCAAATACCAGAGCTAACTCTGACCTAACCGGTGATATCCACTAAAATATAGATTGAATCCAGGATTAACTCACTGTTTCAGTGAGGTACCACATTACTACGTGATCCAACCTAGAAAACGCCTAGGATCTGGCCAACAAGTAGGCGAAAAATGCGAAAGTCTGAGCCAGATGATGGCAAATACGAGACCTAACCCTGACCTAACCGGTGCTATCCTCTAAAATATAGATCGAATCCAGGATTAATTCACAGTTTCAGTGTGTTACCACATTACTACGTGATCCAAACTAGAAAACGCCCACGATCTGGCCAACAAGTATGCGAAAAATGCGAATGTATGAGCCAGATGATGGCAAATACCAAAGCTAACCCTGACCTAACCGGTGTTTATCCTCTAAAATATAGATCGAAACCAGGTTTAATTGCCTGTTTCTCTGTGGTACCACATTAGTACGTGATCCAAACCAGAGAAAGCCCAGGATCTGGCCAACATGTATGCGAAGAATGCGAAAGTATGAGCCAGATGATGGCAAATACGAGACCTAACCCAGACCTAAACGGTGTTATCCTCTAACATATTGATCGGACCCAGGTTTAACTCACTATTTCCGTGCGGCACCACACTACTACGTGATCCGAACCAGAAAGAGCCCTGGATCTGGCCAACAAGTAGGCGAAAAATGCGAAAGTCTGAGCCAGATGATGGCAAATACGAGACCTAACCCTGACCTAACCGGTGCTATCCTCTAAAATATAGATCGAATCCAGGATTAATTCACTGTTTCAGTGTGGTACCACATTAGTACGTGATCCAAACTAGAAAACGCCCTCGATCTGGCCAACATGTATGCGAAGAATGCGAAAGTATGAGCCAGATGATGGCAAATACGAGACCTAACCCAGACCTAAACGGTGTTATCCTCTAAAATATTGCTCGGACCCAGGCTTAACTCACTCTTTCAGTGTGGTACCACATTACTACGTGATCTAAACCAGAAAACGCCCGGGATATTGCCAACAAGTATGCGAAAGAAGCGAAAGTATGTGCGTGATGAGGGCAAGTCTCAGTCCCAACTCTGACTTAACCGGTGTTGCCCTCTAAAATATTGATCGAATCCAGGTTTAACTCACTATTTCCGTGTGGCACCACATTACTACGTAATCCGAACTAGAAAGAGCCCTGGATCTGGCCAACAAGTAGGCGTAAAATGCGATAGTCTGAGCCAGATGATGGCAAATACGAGACCTAACCCTGACCTAACCGGTGCTATCCTCTAAAATATAGATCGAATCCAGGATTAATTCACAGATTCAGTGTGTTACCACATTACTACGTGATCCAAACTAGAAAACGCCCACGATCTGGCCAACAAGTATGCGAAAAATGCGAAAGTATGAGCCAGGTGCTGGCAAATACCAGACCGAATCCTGACCTAACCGGTGTTATCCTCTAAAATATAGATCGAATCCAGAGTTAATTCACTGTTTCAGTGTGGTACCACATTACTATGTGACCCAAACCAGAAAAAGCCCAGGATCTTGCAATCAAGTATGCGAAAAATGTGAAAGTATGTGCCAGATGGTGGCAAATACCAGAGCTAACTCTAACCTAACCGGTGATATCCTCTAAAATATAGATTGAATCCAGGATTAACTCACTGTTTCAGTGTGGTACCACATTACTACGTGATCCAACCTAGAAAACGCCTAGGATCTGGCTAACAAGTAGGCGAAAAATGCAAAAGTCTGAGCCAGACGATGGCAAATACGAGACCTAACCCTGTCCTAACCGGTGGTATCCTCTAAAATATAGATCGAATCCAGGATAAATTCACAGATTCAGTGTGGTACCACATTACTACATGATCCAAACCAGAAAACGCCCAGGATCTGGCCAACAATTATGCAAAAAATGCGAATGTATGAGACAGGTGATGGCAAATACTAGACCTAGCCCAGACCAAACCGGTGTTATCCTCTAAAATATAGATCGAATCCAGAATTAATTCACTGTTTCAGTGTGGTACCAAGTTAGTACGTGATCCAAACCAGAAAAAGCCCAGGTTCTGGCCAACATGTATGCGAAGAATGTGAAGGTATGAGCCAGATGATGCCAAATACCAGACCTAACCCTGACCTAACCGGTGTTATCCTCTAAAATATAGATCGAATCCAGGATTAATTCACTGTTTCTGTGTGGTACCACACTACTACGTGATCCAACCCGGAAAAAGCCCAGCATCTGGCCAACAAGTATGCGAAAGAAGCGAAAGTATGTGCGTGATGAGGGCAAGTCTCAGTCCTAACTCTGACTTAACCGGTGTCGCCTTCTAAAATATTGATCGAATCCAGGTTTAACTCACTATTTCCGTGTGGCACCACATTACTACGTGATCCGAACCAGAAAGAGCCCTGGATCTGGCCAACAAGTATGCGAAAAATGCGAAAGTATGAGACAGGTGATGGCAAATACTAGACCTAGCCCAGACCAAACCGGTGTTATCCTCTAAAATATAGATCGAATCCAGAATTAATTCACTGTTTCAGTGTGGTACCAAGTTAGTACGTGATCCAAACCAGAAAAAGCCCAGGTTCTGGCCAACATGTATGCGAAGAATGTGAAGGTATGAGCCAGATGATGGCAAATACCAGACCTAACCCTGACCTTACCGGTGTTATCCTCTGAAATATTGATCGGATCCAGGCTTAACTCACTGTTTCAGTGTGGTACCACTATACTGCTTGGTCCAACCTAGAAAACGCCCAGGATCTGGCCAACAAGTGTGCGAAAAATGCGAAAGTATGAGCTAGATGATGGCAAATCCCAGACCTAACCCAGACATAACCGGTGTTATCCTCTAAAATATAGATCGAATCCAGGTTTAATTGCCTGTTTCTGTGTGGTACCACATTAGTACGTGATCCAAACAAGAAAAAGCCCAGGATCTGGCCAACATGTATGTGAAGAATGCGAAAGTATGATCCAGATGATGGCAATTACCAGACCTAACCCTGACCTAACCGGTGTTATCCTCTAAAATATAGATCGAATCCAGGATTAATTCACTGTTTCCGTGTGGTACCACATTACTACGTGATCCGAACCAGAAAAAGCCCTGGATCTGGCCAACAAGTATGCGAAAAATGCGAATGTATGAGACAGGTGATGGCAAATACTAGACCTAGCCCAGACCTAACCGGTGTTATCCTCTAAAATATAGATCGAATCCAGAATTAATTCACTGTTTCAGTGTGGTACCACATTAGTACGTGATCCAAACCAGAAAAAGCCCAGGTTCTGGCCAACTTGTATGCGAAGAATGTGAAGGTATGAGCCAGATGATGGCAAATACCAGACCTAACCCTGACCTTACCGGCGTTATCCTCTGAAATATTGATCGGACCCAGGCTTAACTCACTATTTCAGTGTGGTACCACATTACTACGTGATCCAAACCAGGAAAAGCCCAGGATCTGGCCAAAAAGTATGAGAAATATGTGAAGGTATGAGCCAGATGATGGCAAATACCAGACCTAACCCTGACCTTACCGGTGTTATCCTCTGAAATATTGATCGGATCCAGGCTTAACTCACAGATTCAGTGTGTTACCACATTACTACGTGATCCAAACTAGAAAACGCCCACGATCTGGCCAACAAGTATGCGAAAAATGCGAAAGTATGAGCCAGGTGCTGGCAAATACCAGACCGAACCCTGACCTAACCGGTGTTATCCTCTAAAATATAGATCGAATCCAGAGTTAATTCACTGTTTCAGTGTGGTACCACATTACTACGTGACCCAAACCAGAAAAAGCCCAGGATCTTGCAATGAAGTATGCGAAAAATGTGAAAGTATGTGCCAGATGATGGCAAATACCAGAGCTAACTCTGTCCTAACCGGTGATATCCTCTAAAATATTGATCGAATCCAGGTTTAACTCAGTATTTCCGTGTGGCACCACATTAGTACGTGATCCAACCTAGAAAACGCCTAGGATCTGGCTAACAAGTAGGCGAAAAATGCGAAAGTCTGAGCCAGACGATGGCAAATACGAGACCTAACCCTGACCTAACAGGTGCTATCCTCTAAAATATAGATCGAATCCAGGATTAATTCACAGTTTCAGTGTGTTACCACATTACTACATGATCCAACTTAGAAAACGCCCAGGATCTGGCCAACAAGTATGCCAAAAATGTGAATGTATGAGAAAGGTGATGGCAAATACTAGACCTAACCGAGACCTAACCGGTGTTATCCTTTGAGATATAGATGGCATCCAGAATTAATTCACTGTTTCAGTGTGGTACCACATTAGTACGTGATCCAAACCAGAAAACGCCCAGGATCTGGCCAACAAGTACGTGAAAAATGCGAAAGTATGAGCCAGATGACGGCAAATACCAGACCTAACCCTGACCTAACCGGTGTTATCCTCTAAAATATAGATTGAATCCAGGTTTAACCCACGGTTTCAGTGTGGTACCACATCACTACGTCACCCAAAGCAGAAAAAGCCCAGGATCTTGCAATCAAGTATGCGAAAAATGTGAAAGTATGAGCCAGATGATGGCAAATGCCAGAGCTAACTCTGACCTAACCGGTGATATCCTTTAAAATATAGATTGAATCCATGATTAACTCACTGTTTCAGTGTGGTACCACATTACTACGTGATCCAACCTAGAAAACGCCTAGGATCTGGCCAACAAGTAGGCGGAAAATGCGAAAGTCTGAGCCAGATGATGGCAAATACGAGACCTAACCCTGACCTAACCGGTGCTATCCTCTAAAATATAGATCGAATCCAGGATTAATTCACAGTTTCAGTGTATTACCACATTACTGCGTGATCCAAACTAGAAAACGCCCACGATCTGGCCAACAAGTATGCGAAAAATGCGAATGTATGAGACAGGTGATGGCAAATACTAGACCTAGCCCAGACCTAACCGGTGTTATCCTCTAAAATATAGGTCGAATCCAGAATTAATTCACTGTTTCAGTGTGGTACCACATTACTACGTGATCCAAACCAGAAAAAGCCCAGGTTCTGGCCAACTTGTATGCGAAGAATGTGAAGGTATGAGCCAGATGATGGCAAATACCAGACATAACCCTGACCTTACCGGCGTTATCCTCTGAAATATTGATCGGACCCAGGCTTAACTCACTATTTCAGTGTGGTACCACATTACTACGTGATCCAAACCAGGAAAAGCCCAGGATCTGGCCAAAAAGTATGAGAAAGATGCGAAAGTATGTGTGAGATGATGCCAAATCCCAGACCTCACCCAGCCCTAACCGGCGCTATCCTCTAAAGTATTAACCGGAACCAGGTTTAATTGCCTGTTTCGGTGTGGTACCACATTACTACGTGATCCAAACCAGAAAACGCCCGGGATCTGGCCAAAGAGTATGCGAAAAATGAGAAAGTATGAGGCAGATGATGGCAAATACCAGGCCTAACCCTGACCTAACCGGTGTTGTCCTCTAAAATGTTTTGTTCGGATCCAGGCTTAACTCACTGTTTCAGTGTGGTACCACATTACTGCTTGATCCAACCTAGAAAACGCCCAGGATCTGGCCAAAAAGTATGCGAAAAATGTGAATGTATGAGACAGGTGATGGCAAATACTAGACCTAGCCCAGACCTAACCGGTGTTATCCTTTGAAATATAGATGGCATCCAGAATTAATTCACTGTCTCAGTGTGGTACCACATTAGTACGTGATCCAAACCAGAAAACGCCCAGGATATGGCCAACAAGTACGTGAAAAATGCGAAAGTATGAGCCAGATGATGGCAAATACCAGACCTAACCCTGACCTAACCGGTGTTATCCTCTAAAATATAGATCGAATCCAGAATTAATTCACTATTTCAGTGTGGTACCACATTACTACGTGATCTAAACCAGAAAACGCCCAGGATCTGGCCAACAAGTATGCGAAAAATGTGAAAGTATGTGCCAGATGATGGCAAATACCAGAGCTAACTCTGACCTAACCGGCGTTATCCTCTAAAATACAGATCGAATCCAGAATTAATTCACTGTTTCAGTGTGGTACCACATTACTACGTGACCCAAACCAGAAAAAGCCCAGGATCTTGCAATCAAGTATGCGAAAAATGTGAAAGTATGTGCCAGATGATGGCAAATACCAGAGCTAACTCTGACCTAACCGGTGATATCCACTAAAATATAGATTGAATCCAGGATTAACTCACTGCTTCAGTGTGGTACCACATTACTACGTGATCCAACCTAGAAAACGCTCAGGATCTGGCCAACAAGTAGGCGAAAAATGCGAAAGTATGTGCCAGATGATGGCAAATACGAGACCTAACCCTGACGCAACTGGTGTTATCCTCTAAAATATAGATCGAATCCAGGATTAATTCACAGTTTCAGTGTGTTACCACATTACTACATGATCCAACTTAGAAAACGCCCAGGATCTGGCCAACAAGTATGCGAAAAATGTGAATGTATGAGACAGGTGATGGCAAATACTAGACCTAGCCCAGACCTAACCGGTGTTATCCTTTGAAATATAGATGGCATCCAGAATTAATTCACTGTTTCAGTGTGGTACCACATTAGTACGTAATCCAAACCAGAAAACGCCCAGGATCTGGCCAACAAGTATGCGAAAAATGTGAATGTATGAGACAGGTGATGGCAAATACTAGACCTAGCCCAGACCTAACCGGTGTTATCCTTTGAAATATAGATGGCATCCAGAATTAATTCACTGTCTCAGTGTGGTACCACATTAGTACGTGATCCAAACCAGAAAACGCCCAGGATATGGCCAACAAGTACGTGAAAAATGCGAAAGTATGAGCCAGATGACGGCAAATACCAGACCTAACCCTGACCTTACCGGCGTTATCCTCTGAAATATTGATCGCACCCAGGCTTAACTCACTATTTCAGTGTGGTACCACATTACTACGTGATCCAAACCAGCAAAAGCCCAGGATCTGGCCAAAAAGTATGAGAAAGATGCGAAAGTATGAGACAGGTGATGGCAAATACTAGACCTAGCCCAGACCAAACCGGTGTTATCCTCTAAAATATAGATCGAATCCAGAATTAATTCACTGTTTCTGTGCGGTACCACATTAGTACGTGATCCAAACCAGAAAAAGCCCAGGATCTGGCCAACATGTATGCGAAGAATGCGAAAGTATGAGCCAGATGATGGCAAATACGAGACCTAACCTAGACCTAACCGGTGTTATCCTCTAAAATATTGCTCGGACCCAGGCTTAACTCACTATTTCAGTGTGGTACCACATTACTACGTGATCTAAACCAGAAAACGCCCGGGATATGGCCAACAAGTATGCGAAAAATGTGAAAGTATGAGCCAGATGATGCCAAATACCAGACCTAACCCTGACCTAACCGGTGTTATCCTCTAAAATATAGATCGAATCCAGGATTAATTCACTGTTTCTGTGTGGTACCACACTGCTACGTGATCCAACCCGGAAAAAGCCCAGCATCTGGCCAACAAGTATGCGAAAGAAGCGAAAGTATGTGCGTGATGAGGGCAAGTCTCAGTCCTAACTCTGACTTAACCGGTGTCGCCCTCTAAAATATTGATCGAATCCAGGTTTAACTCACTATTTCCGTGTGGCACCACATTACTACGTGATCCGAACTAGAAAGAGCCCTGGATCTGGCCAACAAGTAGGCGTAAAATGCGATAGTCTGAGCCAGATGATGGCAAATACGAGACCTAACCCTGACCTAACCGGTGCTATCCTCTAAAATATAGATCGAATCCAGAGTTAATTCACTGTTTCAGTGTGGTACCACATTACTACGTGACCCAAACCAGAAAAAGCCCAGGATCTTGCAATCAAGTGTGCGAAAAATGTGAAAGTATGTGCCAGATGATGGCAAATACCAGAGCTAACTCTGACCTAACCGGTGATATCCTCTAAAATATAGATTGAATCCAGGATTAACTCACTGTTTCAGTGTGGTACCACATTAGTACGTGATCCAACCTAGAAAACGCCTAGGATCTGGCTAACAAGTAGGCGAAAAATGCGAAAGTCTGAGCCAGACGATGGCAAATACGAGACCTAACCCTGACCTAACCGGTGCTATCCTCTAAAATATAGATCGAATCCAGGATTAATTCACAGTTTCAGTGTGTTACCACATTACTACATGATCCAACTTAGAAAACGCCCAGGATCTGGCCAAAAAGTATGCGAAAAATGTGAATGTATGAGACAGGTGATGGCAAATACTAGACCTAGCCCAAACCTAACCGGTGTTATCCTTTGAAATATAGATGGCATCCAGAATTAATTCACTGTTTCAGTGTGGTACCACATTAGTACGTGATCCAAACCAGAAAACACCCAGGATCTGGCCAACAAGTACGTGAAAAATGCGAAAGTATGAGCCAGATGACGGCAAATACCAGACCTAAACCTGACCTAACCGGTGTTATCCTCTAAAATATAGATTGAATCCAGGTTTAACCCACGGTTTCAGTGTGGTACCACATCACTACGTCACCCAAAGCAGAAAAAGCCCAGGATCTTCCAATCAAGTATGCGAAAAATGTGAAAGTATGAGCCAGATGATGGCAAATGCCAGAGCTAACTCTGACCTAACCGGTGATATCCTTTAAAATATAGATCGAATCCAGAATTAATTCACTATTTCAGTGTGGTACCACATTACTACGTGATCTAAACCAGAAAACGCCCAGGATCTGGCCAACAAGTATGCGAAAAATGCGAATGTATGAGACAGGTGATGGCAAATGCTAGACCTAACCCTGACGTAACCGGTGTTATCCTCTAAAATATAGATTGAATCCAGGTTTAACCCACAGTTTCAGTGTGGTACCACATCACTACGTCACCCAAACCAGAAAAAGCCCAGGATCTTGCAATCAAGTATGCGAAAAATGTGAAAGTATGTGCCAGATGATGGCAAATACCAGAGCTAACTCTGACCTAACCGGTGATATCCTCTAAAATATAGATTGAATCGAGGATTAACTCACTGCTTCAGTGTGGTACCACATTACTACGTGATCCAACCTAGAAAACGCCCAGGATCTGGCCAACAAGTAGGCGAAAAATGCGAAAGTATGTGCCAGATGATGGCAAATACCAGACCTAACCCTGACCTAACCGGCGTTATCCTCTAAAATACAGATCGAATCCAGAATTAAATCACTGTTTCAGTGTGGTACCACATTACTACGTGACCCAAACCAGAAAAAGCCCAGGATCTTGCAATCAAGTATGCGAAAAATGTGAAAGTATGTGCCAGATGATGGCAAGTACCAGAGCTAACTCTGACCTAACCGGTGATATCCACTAAAATATAGATTGAATCCAGGATTAACTCACTGCTTCAGTGTGGTACCACATTACTACGTGATCCAACCTAGAAAACGCCCACGATCTGGCCAACAAGTATGCGAAAAATGCGAAAGTATGAGCCAGGTGCTGGCAAATACGAGACCTAACCCTGACCTAACCGGTGCTATCCTCTAAAATATAGATCGAATCCAGAGTTAATTCACTGTTTCAGTGTGGTACCACATTACTACGTGACCCAAACCAGAAAAAGCCCAGGATCTTGCAATCAAGTGTGCGAAAAATGTGAAAGTATGTGCCAGATGATGGCAAATACCAGAGCTAACTCTGACCTAACCGGTGATATCCTCTAAAATATAGATTGAATCCAGGATTAACTCACTGTTTCAGTGTGGTACCACATTACTACGTGATCCAACCTAGAAAACGCCTAGGATCTGGCTAACAAGTAGGCGAAAAATGCGAAAGTCTGAGCCAGACGATGGCAAATACGAGACCTAACCCTGTCCTAACCGGTGGTATCCTCTAAAATATAGATCGAATCCAGGATAAATTCACAGATTCAGTGTGGTACCACATTACTACATGATCCAAACAAGAAAACGCCCAGGATCTGGACAACAATTATGCGAAAAATGCGAATGTATGAGACAGGTGATGGCAAATACTAGACCTAGCCCAGACCAAACCGGTGTTATCCTCTAAAATATAGATCGAATCCAGAATTAATTCACTGTTTCAGTGTGGTACCAAGTTAGTACGTGATCCAAACCAGAAAAAGCCCAGGTTCTGGCCAACATGTATGCGAAGAATGTGAAGATATGAGCCAGATGATGCCAAATACCAGACCTAACCCTGACCTAACCGGTGTTATCCTCTAAAATATAGATCGAATCCAGGATTAATTCACTGTTTCTGTGTGGTACCACACTACTACGTGATCCAACCCGGAAAAAGCCCAGCATCTGGCCAACAAGTATGCGAAAGAAGCGAAAGTATGTGCGTGATGAGGGCAAGTCTCAGTCCTAACTCTGACTTAACCGGTGTCGCCCTCTAAAATATTGATCGAATCCAGGTTTAACTCACTATTTCCGTGTGGCACCACATTACTACGTGATCCGAACCAGAAAGAGCCCTGGATCTGGCCAACAAGTATGCGAAAAATGCGAAAGTATGAGACAGGTGATGGCAAATACTAGACCTAGCCCAGACCAAACCGGTGTTATCCTCTAAAATATAGATCGAATCCAGAATTAATTCACTGTTTCAGTGTGGTACCAAGTTAGTACGTGATCCAAAACAGAAAAAGCCCAGGTTCTGGCCAACATGTATGCGAAGAATGTGAAGGTATGAGCCAGATGATGGCAAATACCAGACCTAACCCTGACCTTACCGGTGTTATCCTCTGAAATATTGATCGGATCCAGGCTTAACTCACTGTTTCAGTGTGGTACCACTATACTGCTTGGTCCAACCTAGAAAACGCCCAGGATCTGGCCAACAAGTGTGCGAAAAATGCGAAAGTATGAGCTAGATGATGGCAAATCCCAGACCTAACCCAGACATAACCGGTGTTATCCTCTAAAATATAGATCGAATCCAGGTTTAATTGCCTGTTTCTGTGTGGTACCACATTAGTACGTGATCCAAACAAGAAAAAGCCCAGGATCTGGCCAACATGTATGTGAAGAATGCGAAAGTATGATCCAGATGATGGCAATTACCAGACCTAACCCTGACCTAACCGGTGTTATCCTCTAAAATATAGATCGAATCCAGGATTAATTCACTGTTTCCGTGTGGTACCACATTACTACGTGATCCGAACCAGAAAGAGCCCTGGATCTGGCCAACAAGTATGCGAAAAATGCGAATGTATGAGACAGGTGATGGCAAATACTAGACCTAGCCCAGACCTAACCGGTGTTATCCTCTAAAATATAGATCGAATCCAGAATTAATTCACTGTTTCAGTGTGGTACCACATTAGTACGTGATCCAAACCAGAAAAAGCCCAGGTTCTGGCCAACTTGTCTGCGAAGAATGTGAAGGTATGAGCCAGATGATGGCAAATACCAGACCTAACCCTGACCTTACCGGCGTTATCCTCTGAAATATTGATCGGACCCAGGCTTAACTCACTATTTCAGTGTGGTACCACATTACTACGTGATCCAAACCAGGAAAAGCCCAGGATCTGGCCAAAAAGTATGAGAAATATGTGAAGGTATGAGCCAGATGATGGCAAATACCAGACCTAACCCTGACCTTACCGGTGTTATCCTCTGAAATATTGATCGGATCCAGGCTTAACTCACAGATTCAGTGTGTTACCACATTACTACGTGATCCAAACTAGAAAACGCCCACGATCTGGCCAACAAGTATGCGAAAAATGCGAAAGTATGAGCCAGGTGCTGGCAAATACCAGACCGAACCCTGACCTAACCGGTGTTATCCTCTATAATATAGATCGAATCCAGGTTTAATTCACTGTTTTAGTGTGTTACCATATTACTACGTGATCCATACCAGAAAAAGCCCAGGATCTTCTAATCAGGTATGCGAAAAATGTGAAAGTATGAGCCAGATGATGGCAAATACCAGTCCTAACCCTGGCCTAACTGGTGTTATCCACAAAAATATTGATCGGACCCAGGCTAAACTCACTGTTTCAGTGTGGCACCACATCACTACGTGATCCAAACCAGAAAACGCCCAGAATGTGGCCAACAAGAATGCGAAAGAAGTGAAAGTATGAGCCAGATGATGGCAAATACCAAAGCGAACCCTGACCTAACCGGTGTTATCGTCTGAGATATAGATCGAATCCAGGTTTAACTCTCTGCTTCAGTGTGGCACCACATTACTACGGGATCCGAACCAGAAAGATACTTGGATCTGGCCAACAAGTAGGTGAAAAATGCGAAAATATGGGCCAGATCATGGCAAATACCAGATCTAACCATGACCTAACCGGTGTTATCCTCTAAAATATAGATTGAATCAAGGTTTAACTCACTGCTTCTGTGTGGTACCACATTACTACGTGATCCGTACCGGAAAGGGCCCAGGATCTGGCCAACAAGTAGGCGAAAAATGCGAAAGTATGAGCCAGATGATGGCAAATACCAGACCTAACCCATACATAACCGGTGTTATCCTCTAAAATATAGATCGAATCCAGGACTAATTCCCTGTTTCAGTGTGGAACCACACTACTACGTTATCCAACCCGTAAAATTGCCAGGATTTGGCCAACAATTATGCGAAATAAGAGAAATTATGAGCAAGATGCGGGCAAATCCCAGACCTACCCCAGACCTAACCGGTGTTATCCTCTAAAGTATTGATCGGACCCCGGTTTAACCCGCTGTTTCAGTGTGGTACCACACTACTACGTGATGCAACCGGAAAACGCCCAGGATCTGGCCAACAACTATGCGAAAAATGCGAAAGTATGAGCCAGATGATGGCAAATACGAGACCTAACCCTGACCTAACCGGTGTTATCCTCTAAAATATAGATTGAATCCAGGTTTAACCCACAGTTTCAGTGTGGTACCACATTACTACGTCACACAAACCAGAAAAAGCCCAGGATCAAGTATGCGAAAAATGTGAAAGTATGAGCCAGATGATGGCAAATGCCAGAGCTAACTCTGACCTAACCGGTGATATCCTCTAAAATATAGATTGAATCCAGGATTAACTCACTGTTTCAGTGAGGTACCACATTACTACGTGATCCAACCTAGAAAACGCCTAGGATCTGGCCAACAAGTAGGCGAAAAATGCGAAAGTCTGAGCCAGATGATGGCAAATACGAGACCTAACCCTGACCTAACCGGTGCTATCCTCTAAAATATAGATCGAATCCAGGATTAATTCACAGTTTCAGTGTGTTACCACATTACTACGTGATCCAAACTAGAAAACGCCCACGATCTGGCCAACAAGTATGCGAAAAATGCGAATGTATGAGCCAGATGATGGCAAATACCAAAGCTAACCCTGACCTAACCGGTGTTTATCCTCTAAAATATAGATCGAAACCAGGTTTAATTGCCTGTTTCTCTGTGGTACCACATTAGTACGTGATCCAAACCAGAGAAAGCCCAGGATCTGGCCAACATGTATGCGAAGAATGCGAAAGTATGAGCCAGATGATGGCAAATACGAGACCTAACCCAGACCTAAACGGTGTTATCCTCTAACATATTGATCGGACCCAGGTTTAACTCACTATTTCCGTGCGGCACCACACTACTACGTGATCCGAACCAGAAAGAGCCCTGGATCTGGCCAACAAGTAGGCGAAAAATGCGAAAGTCTGAGCCAGATGATGGCAAATACGAGACCTAACCCTGACCTAACCGGTGCTATCCTCTAAAATATAGATCGAATCCAGGATTAATTCACTGTTTCAGTGTGGTACCACATTAGTACGTGATCCAAACTAGAAAACGCCCTCGATCTGGCCAACATGTATGCGAAGAATGCGAAAGTATGAGCCAGATGATGGCAAATACGAGACCTAACCCAGACCTAAACGGTGTTATCCTCTAAAATATTGCTCGGACCCAGGCTTAACTCACTCTTTCAGTGTGGTACCACATTACTACGTGATCTAAACCAGAAAACGCCCGGGATATTGCCAACAAGTATGCGAAAGAAGCGAAAGTATGTGCGTGATGAGGGCAAGTCTCAGACCCAACTCTGACTTAACCGGTGTTGCCCTCTAAAATATTGATCGAATCCAGGTTTAACTCACTATTTCCGTGTGGCACCACATTACTACGTAATCCGAACTAGAAAGAGCCCTGGATCTGGCCAACAAGTAGGCGTAAAATGCGATAGTCTGAGCCAGATGATGGCAAATACGAGACCTAACCCTGACCTAACCGGTGCTATCCTCTAAAATATAGATCGAATCCAGGATTAATTCACAGATTCAGTGTGTTACCACATTACTACGTGATCCAAAATAGAAAACGCCCACGATCTGGCCAACAAGTATGCGAAAAATGCGAAAGTATGAGCCAGGTGCTGGCAAATACCAGACCGAATCCTGACCTAACCGGTGTTATCCTCTAAAATATAGATCGAATCCAGAGTTAATTCACTGTTTCAGTGTGGTACCACATTACTATGTGACCCAAACCAGAAAAAGCCCAGGATCTTGAAATCAAGTATGCGAAAAATGTGAAAGTATGTGCCAGATGGTGGCAAATACCAGAGCTAACTCTAACCTAACCGGTGATATCCTCTAAAATATAGATTGAATCCAGGATTAACTCACTGTTTCAGTGTGGTACCACATTACTACGTGATCCAACCTAGAAAACGCCTAGGATCTGGCTAACAAGTAGGCGAAAAATGCGAAAGTCTGAGCCAGACGATGGCAAATACGAGACCTAACCCTGTCCTAACCGGTGGTATCCTCTAAAATATAGATCGAATCCAGGATAAATTCACAGATTCAGTGTGGTACCACATTACTACATGATCCAAACAAGAAAACGCCCAGGATCTGGCCAACAATTATGCGAAAAATGCGAATGTATGAGACAGGTGATGGCAAATACTAGACCTAGCCCAGACCAAACCGGTGTTATCCTCTAAAATATAGATCGAATCCAGAATTAATTCACTGTTTCAGTGTGGTACCAAGTTAGTACGTGATCCAAACCAGAAAAAGCCCAGGTTCTGGCCAACATGTATGCGAAGAATGTGAAGGTATGAGCCAGATGATGCCAAATACCAGACCTAACCCTGACCTAACCGGTGTTATCCTCTAAAATATAGATCGAATCCAGGATTAATTCACTGTTTCTGTGTGGTACCACACTACTACGTGATCCAACCCGGAAAAAGCCCAGCATCTGGCCAACAAGTATGCGAAAGAAGCGAAAGTATGTGCGTGATGAGGGCAAGTCTCAGTCCTAACTCTGACTTAACCGGTGTCGCCCTCTAAAATATTGATCGAATCCAGGTTTAACTCACTATTTCCGTGTGGCACCACATTACTACGTGATCCGAACCAGAAAGAGCCCTGGATCTGGCCAACAAGTATGCGAAAAATGCGAAAGTATGAGACAGGTGATGGCAAATACTAGACCTAGCCCAGACCAAACCGGTGTTATCCTCTAAAATATAGATCGAATCCAGAATTAATTCACTGTTTCAGTGTGGTACCAAGTTAGTACGTGATCCAAACCAGAAAAAGCCCAGGTTCTGGCCAACATGTATGCGAAGAATGTGAAGGTATGAGCCAGATGATGGCAAATACCAGACCTAACCCTGACCTTACCGGTGTTATCCTCTGAAATATTGATCGGATCCAGGCTTAACTCACTGTTTCAGTGTGGTACCACTATACTGCTTGGTCCAACCTAGAAAACGCCCAGGATCTGGCCAACAAGTGTGCGAAAAATGCGAAAGTATGAGCTAGATGATGGCAAATCCCAGACCTAACCCAGACATAACCGGTGTTATCCTCTAAAATATAGATCGAATCCAGGTTTAATTGCCTGTTTCTGTGTGGTACCACATTAGTACGTGATCCAAACAAGAAAAAGCCCAGGATCTGGCCAACATGTATGTGAAGAATGCGAAAGTATGATCCAGATGATGGCAATTACCAGACCTAACCCTGACCTAACCGGTGTTATCCTCTAAAATATAGATCGAATCCAGGATTAATTCACTGTTTCCGTGTGGTACCACATTACTACGTGATCCGAACCAGAAAGAGCCCTGGATCTGGCCAACAAGTATGCGAAAAATGCGAATGTATGAGACAGGTGATGGCAAATACTAGACCTAGCCCAGACCTAACCGGTGTTATCCTCTAAAATATAGATCGAATCCAGAATTAATTCACTGTTTCAGTGTGGTACCACATTAGTACGTGATCCAAACCAGAAAAAGCCCAGGTTCTGGCCAACTTGTATGCGAAGAATGTGAAGGTATGAGCCAGATGATGGCAAATACCAGACCTAACCCTGACCTTACCGGCGTTATCCTCTGAAATATTGATCGGACCCAGGCTTAACTCACTATTTCAGTGTGGTACCACATTACTACGTGATCCAAACCAGGAAAAGCCCAGGATCTGGCCAAAAAGTATGAGAAATATGTGAAGGTATGAGCCAGATGATGGCAAATACCAGACCTAACCCTGACCTTACCGGTGTTATCCTCTGAAATATTGATCGGATCCAGGCTTAACTCACAGATTCAGTGTGTTACCACATTACTACGTGATCCAAACTAGAAAACGCCCACGATCTGGCCAACAAGTATGCGAAAAATGCGAAAGTATGAGCCAGGTGCTGGCAAATACCAGACCGAACCCTGACCTAACCGGTGTTATCCTCTATAATATAGATCGAATCCAGGTTTAATTCACTGTTTTAGTGTGTTACCATATTACTACGTGATCCATACCAGAAAAAGCCCTGGATCTTGCAATCAAGTATGCGAAAAATGTGAAAGAACGAGCCAGATGATGGCAAATACCAGACCTAACCCTGACCTAACCGGTGTTATCTTTTAAAATATAGATTGAATCCAGTTGTAACCCACTGTTTCAGTGTGGCACCACAATTCTACGTGATCCATACCAGAAAAAGCCCAGGATCTTCTAATCAGGTATGCGAAAAATGTGAAAGTATGAGCCAGATGATGGCAAATACCAGTCCTAACCCTGGCCTAACTGGTGTTATCCACAAAAATATTGATCGGACCCAGGCTAAACTCACTGTTTCAGTGTGGCACCACATCACTACGTGATCCAAACCAGAAAACGCCCAGAATGTGGCCAACAAGAATGCGAAAGAAGTGAAAGTATGAGCCAGATGATGGCAAATACCAAAGCGAACCCTGACCTAACCGGTGTTATCGTCTGAGATATAGATCGAATCCAGGTTTAACTCTCTGCTTCAGTGTGGCACCACATTACTACGGGATCCGAACCAGAAAGATACCTGGATCTGGCCAACAAGTAGGTGAAAAATGCGAAAATATGGGCCAGATCATGGCAAATACCAGATCTAACCATGACCTAACCGGTGTTATCCTCTAAAATATAGATTGAATCAAGGTTTAACTCACTGCTTCTGTGTGGTACCACATTACTACGTGATCCGTACCGGAAAGGGCCCAGGATCTGGCCAACAAGTAGGCGAAAAATGCGAAAGTATGAGCCAGATGATGGCAAATACCAGTCCTAACCCATACATAACCGGTGTTATCCTCTAAAATATAGATCGAATCCAGGACTAATTCCCTGTTTCAGTGTGGAACCACACTACTACGTTATCCAACCCGTAAAATTGCCAGGATTTGGCCAACAATTATGCGAAATAAGAGAAATTATGAGCAAGATGCGGGCAAATCCCAGACCTACCCCAGACCTAACCGGTGTTATCCTCTAAAGTATTGATCGGACCCCGGTTTAACCCGCTGTTTCAGTGTGGTACCACACTACTACGTGATGCAACCGGAAAACGCCCAGGATCTGGCCAACAACTATGCGAAAAATGCGAAAGTATGAGCCAGATGATGGCAAATACCAGACCTAACCCATACCTAACCCATGTTATCCTCAAAAATATAGATTGGATCCAGGACCAATTCACTGTTTCAGTGTGGAACCACACTACTACGTAATCCAACCCGGAAAATCCCAGCATCTGGCCAACAAGTATGCGTAAGAAGCGAAAGTGTGAGACAGGTGATGGCAAATACTAGACCTAGCCCAGACCTAACCGGTGTTATCCTCTGAAATATAGATGGCACCCAGAATTAATTCACTGTTTCAGTGTGGTACCACATTAGTACGTGATCCAAACTAGAAAACGCCCTCGATCTGGCCAACAAGTATGCGAAAAATGCGAAAGTATGAGGCAGATGCTGGCAAATACCAGACCGAACCCTGACCTAACCGGTGTTATCCTCTAAAATATAGATTGAATCCAGGTTTAACCCACAGTTTCAGTGTGGTACCACATTACTACGTCACACAAACCAGAAAAAGCCCAGGATCAAGTATGCGAAAAATGTGAAAGTATGAGCCAGATGATGGCAAATGCCAGAGCTAACTCTGACCTAACCGGTGATATCCTCTAAAATATAGATTGAATCCAGGATTAACTCACTGTTTCAGTGAGGTACCACATTACTACGTGATCCAACCTAGAAAACGCCTAGGATCTGGCCAACAAGTAGGCGAAAAATGCGAAAGTCTGAGCCAGATGATGGCAAATACGAGACCTAACCCTGACCTAACCGGTGCTATCCTCTAAAATATAGATCGAATCCAGGATTAATTCACAGTTTCAGTGTGTTACCACATTACTACGTGATCCAAACTTTTTTTTTTTTTTTTTTTTTTTTGTCGTGGGGAAAATCTTCGAAAGACTCCCTCCCACCTCCTTGGGGAGAGGTGGGAGGGGTGTGTGGGATTCCCCGCGCCCGTACAACGACAGGCGCGGGACCTACCCACTAAAAACCCCACGGTGACCCTTCGGCACGCTTTGGGAGGATACCGGGAATCGCTCGAAGCATTCTTCCGGTATCCTCCCCGTGCCCGCGCTTTCGCGCCCATCCCCCGGGGGGACAATCGGTCCCCCCAGTAGACACACTGCCTCATAGCGGCGGGACGGGGCCACTCCATCCCGCCGCTATCCGTCCCGGGGCCGCGTTTAGTGGCGGCTGCGAGCCCCAACTCGCAACCGCCCGCGACCCCGTTTCCACCCCTCGGCGGCCGGGCGTTCATGGCCACACCAGACCGCCGAGGGTGCCTCCCCTTGCGTCGGACCGGTAGGGGGAGGCACTCCTACCCCCAACCGGTCCGACCCGGCGCCGCCTGGCGGGAGGAGGGTCCCCTCAGGACCCCCCTCCCAGCCTAGGTCATCCGCCACGCCGGGGCGGCCGCCCGCGACGCCTCGCGACCGGGCGACGACCTCGGGCCACCGCACTGCGCCGCTGAAGCTCGCGCTCCCTCCCCGCGGCCTCCTTCTGCAACATTACGTTCTCGCAGAAGGAGGCCACGGCCCTCCACTTCTCCTCGCTGCCGAGCATGGCGCGCACCACGCCCGGCAGCGAGACATCCCGCCCGACGACGCCGACCAGGACACGGCGCTCCCCCTCCCACGCGGGGCATACCTCCAGGGTATGATCCGCCGTGTCCTGCTCAGCGTCGCAGTGGCAGCAACGCGCCGTCGGCTCCTTCCCTATCCGGCACAGGTATCTTCCGAAGCTGCCATGCCCGGAAAATACCTGTGACAGCCGGTAGGTGAGGCTGCCATGGCCTCTGTCCAGCCACTCCTTCAGGAGTGGCCGAACAGCCCCGACAGTCCGGTGCCCCGCGGTTGGCAGAGCCAGCCTATCCTGCCACGCGAGCAACACGGACTGCCGGGCCTGGCGCTTCAAATCGCCCCAAGCAGGTTCCTGCCCGCCCGGGACCGCCCCCACCCCCGCGCGACGGTCGACGCGGTGCCGGTACATCACCGCGTGCGACCGCGCGAGCAGGTCCATGGGCGGCATCCCCGCTAGAACCGTCGCCGCCTCATGTGACATGGTCCGATACCCGCGGACGACCCTGAGCGCCATGCGCCTCTGCACCCGACGCAGCATAGTCATGCTGCGCCGGGAGGCAGCCAGGTCGTCCGCCCAGACGGGGGCCCCGTATAGGGCCACCGACTGGACCATTGCCACATAGAGGCGACGAACTCGGCCCGCCGGGCCCCCCAGGTTGGGCAGGATCCGGCCCAGAGCCGCAACCATCCTTTCCAACCGGGGGACCAGGCAGCGGAAATGCTTCTCGAAACGCCAGTGGCTATCGAGGATCAGCCCCAGATACCTGATCTGGGGCTTCACCTCGATGTCAGCCCCACCCACACGAATCAGAGGGGGTGGCGGATCCTGCCGAGGTGAATGAAACGCAATCACCTCGGTCTTATGGACCGCCACCGTCATCCCCATCCCCCTGATCCGGTCGACGACGCGTTGCGACCCCTCCTCCGCGCGACGCATGGCCCTCCCCCAGTGCGCCCCGACGGCCAGCACCAGTGTGTCATCCGCATAACACACCGTGCTGACGCCGTCGGGGAGGCCGGCCCGCAACACCGAGTCGTACGCGATGTTCCACAAGAGTGGCCCGAGGACCGACCCCTGCGGAACACCGCAGTACACCTCCCTCCGCATATCACCATCCCGGCCCGGATACTCGATCCACCTGCCGCGGAGATAATCCCCGACGACCGCCCTGAGACAAGGGGGGACTCGATGATATTCGAGCCCCCTCCAAATCTCTTCCCAGGGGAGGGTGTTAAAGGCATTGGCAATATCCAAGGATATTGCCAATGCCACCCCTCCCCGGGAGACGGCCGCCTCCGAGAGGGCCCTCACACGACCTATCGCGTCGATAGTCGATCGGCCCCCCCGGAAACCGAACTGGCAGTCGGCCAGACCGGGATCACCCCGCGACAGGTGCTCGACGAGGCGGGCAGCAATCACACGCTCGAAGAGCTTGCCCACCTCGTCGAGGAGACAAATGGGCCGGTATGCGGAGGGAGACTCCGCGGGCCGACCCTCCTTCCGGAGGAGGACCATCCTCGCCACCTTCCAACTGGGGGGGAATCGCCCGTCCCTCAGGCAGCGGTCGAACAACCGCCTGAGGTCGGCCCCAAGGACGCCCTGGGTCAAGACCCAAACCCGGCCGGGCACACCATCCGGACCCGGGGCCGTGTTACGAACCCCGAGCCGTCTGATGGCCGCTGCCAGCTCCTCCTGCGTGACCCCCAGCTCGGCCGTCCACTCCACTGGGACAGCCGCCGCCGCCGGAGGACGCGGTCCCCTCTCCCCAATTGGGAAGAGTGTATTGACCACGTCCTCCAGCAGCCGGGGGTCAAGACCCTCGGTGACGGGGGGCGCCCACGGGCGGAGCTTATTCAGCACCACCTTATATGGGCGCCCCCATGGATCGTCATCAAGGGTCTGGAGGAGCTCCTTCCATGCCTGGGTCTTGGCCCGTTTGATGGCGACCTGCAGAGCAACCCGCGCCACGCGGTATGCTCCATACAGGTCATCAGCTGCCCTCGCTCGCGCCACGCCGTCGCCTGTACGTTGACGACGGCGCGCGCGGGTGTACTGGCGTCGGGCGCGGACAGTCGCGACTCGCAACTCCGCGATCGCGTCCGACCACCAGTACACCGCCCGGCGAGGAGAAGCCCGCCCGACCCGAGGCATCGCCGCGTCGCAAATACCCGCGACCAATGCTCCGAGCCGGGCGACCTCCTCCTCTATGCTCGGCAACTCGGCCGCTCCCTGCGACCAAGTTGCAGCGAGGGCAGCTGCCATCAGGGCATCCTTGTCCAGGCGCCGAAGCGCCCAGCGGCGTGGTGGGGTGCCACGCAGGCGGCCGTGTCGGGATGCACTCGCGGCGGCAGAGACCTCCATCCGGATGTACCGGTGATCGGAGAGTGTCTCTGCCCCCGCGACCACGTGCCAACCCGACACCATGCGCACGGCGTTGGGGGTCGCGAATCCAACATCCACGATGGACCCCCCATATCGCCGCACGCATGTGTGCTCCGACCCCCGGTTCAATACCCGGAGGTCGAGCCCCGCCGCCCAATCGCCCAGGATCCCGCCGCGAACGGAGGTCCTGGGGGATCCCCAAGCCACCGACTTGGCATTAAAATCCCCCAGGACCAGCACCGGCCGGGCCGCGTAGCGCTGCACGCATGCCGCGACCTCGGCCAAGTACAGCTCAAACGCAGCGTGACCGCTACGGGGCGAAATGTAGCACCCCACCACAGCGACTCCCCCCCAGTCCACGGCGACGAATCCCCGACCGCGCTCCAACAAGGAGAACGGTGGGGACCCGTCGCCCCCTCCCCATACCGTCGCCACCAAGCCGTCCGCGTCGCCCACCCAATGAGGGTGATCCGGGACGCGGTACGGCTCGGCGGCGACCGCCAGGCCAACCCCCCACTCCGCGAGGACTTGGGACATCAAGTCCTGTGCCGCGCGGCAGTGGTTGAGGTTGGCCTGGAGGAGGAGGCGGGGCGGCATTAATTAATGGCCGCGCCAGCCTCCTCCCGGCCGTCCGTCCCCGTAGCACCGTCCACCTCCATGGAGGACGATGCCACCGCCCTCGGCACCGGAGCCGGTGCAGCCCGCCTCTTCCTCTCCTTCCGGGAGGGGGGGACGTGATCCAAACTAGAAAACGCCCACGATCTGGCCAACAAGTATGCGAAAAATGCGAATGTATGAGCCAGATGATGGCAAATACCAAAGCTAACCCTGACCTAACCGGTGTTTATCCTCTAAAATATAGATCGAAACCAGGTTTAATTGCCTGTTTCTCTGTGGTACCACATTAGTACGTGATCCAAACCAGAGAAAGCCCAGGATCTGGCCAACATGTATGCGAAGAATGCGAAAGTATGAGCCAGATGATGGCAAATACGAGACCTAACCCAGACCTAAACGGTGTTATCCTCTAACATATTGATCGGACCCAGGTTTAACTCACTATTTCCGTGCGGCACCACACTACTACGTGATCCGAACCAGAAAGAGCCCTGGATCTGGCCAACAAGTAGGCGAAAAATGCGAAAGTCTGAGCCAGATGATGGCAAATACGAGACCTAACCCTGACCTAACCGGTGCTATCCTCTAAAATATAGATCGAATCCAGGATTAATTCACTGTTTCAGTGTGGTACCACATTAGTACGTGATCCAAACTAGAAAACGCCCTCGATCTGGCCAACATGTATGCGAAGAATGCGAAGGTATGAGCCAGATGATGGCAAATACGAGACCTAACCCAGACCTAAACGGTGTTATCCTCTAAAATATTGCTCGGACCCAGGCTTAACTCACTCTTTCAGTGTGGTACCACATTACTACGTGATCTAAACCAGAAAACGCCCGGGATATTGCCAACAAGTATGCGAAAGAAGCGAAAGTATGTGCGTGATGAGGGCAAGTCTCAGTCCCAACTCTGACTTAACCGGTGTTGCCCTCTAAAATATTGATCGAATCCAGGTTTAACTCACTATTTCCGTGTGGCACCACATTACTACGTAATCCGAACTAGAAAGAGCCCTGGATCTGGCCAACAAGTAGGCGTAAAATGCGATAGTCTGAGCCAGATGATGGCAAATACGAGACCTAACCCTGACCTAACCGGTGCTATCCTCTAAAATATAGATCGAATCCAGGATTAATTCACAGATTCAGTGTGTTACCACATTACTACGTGATCCAAACTAGAAAACGCCCACGATCTGGCCAACAAGTATGCGAAAAATGCGAAAGTATGAGCCAGGTGCTGGCAAATACCAGACCGAATCCTGACCTAACCGGTGTTATCCTCTAAAATATAGATCGAATCCAGAGTTAATTCACTGTTTCAGTGTGGTACCACATTACTATGTGACCCAAACCAGAAAAAGCCCAGGATCTTGCAATCAAGTATGCGAAAAATGTGAAAGTATGTGCCAGATGGTGGCAAATACCAGAGCTAACTCTAACCTAACCGGTGATATCCTCTAAAATATAGATTGAATCCAGGATTAACTCACTGTTTCAGTGTGGTACCACATTACTACGTGATCCAACCTAGAAAACGCCTAGGATCTGGCTAACAAGTAGGCGAAAAATGCGAAAGTCTGAGCCAGACGATGGCAAATACGAGACCTAACCCTGTCCTAACCGGTGGTATCCTCTAAAATATAGATCGAATCCAGGATAAATTCACAGATTCAGTGTGGTACCACATTACTACATGATCCAAACCAGAAAACGCCCAGGATCTGGCCAACAATTATGCGAAAAATGCGAATGTATGAGACAGGTGATGGCAAATACTAGACCTAGCCCAGACCAAACCGCTGTTATCCTCTAAAATATAGATCGAATCCAGAATTAATTCACTGTTTCAGTGTGGTACCAAGTTAGTACGTGATCCAAACCAGAAAAAGCCCAGGTTCTGGCCAACATGTATGCGAAGAATGTGAAGGTATGAGCCAGATGATGCCAAATACCAGACCTAACCCTGACCTAACCGGTGTTATCCTCTAAAATATAGATCGAATCCAGGATTAATTCACTGTTTCTGTGTGGTACCACACTACTACGTGATCCAACCCGGAAAAAGCCCAGCATCTGGCCAACAAGTATGCGAAAGAAGCGAAAGTATGTGCGTGATGAGGGCAAGTCTCAGTCCTAACTCTGACTTAACCGGTGTCGCCTTCTAAAATATTGATCGAATCCAGGTTTAACTCACTATTTCCGTGTGGCACCACATTACTACGTGATCCGAACCAGAAAGAGCCCTGGATCTGGCCAACAAGTATGCGAAAAATGCGAAAGTATGAGACAGGTGATGGCAAATACTAGACCTAGCCCAGACCAAACCGGTGTTATCCTCTAAAATATAGATCGAATCCAGAATTAATTCACTGTTTCAGTGTGGTACCAAGTTAGTACGTGATCCAAACCAGAAAAAGCCCAGGTTCTGGCCAACATGTATGCGAAGAATGTGAAGGTATGAGCCAGATGATGGCAAATACCAGACCTAACCCTGACCTTACCGGTGTTATCCTCTGAAATATTGATCGGATCCAGGCTTAACTCACTGTTTCAGTGTGGTACCACTATACTGCTTGGTCCAACCTAGAAAACGCCCAGGATCTGGCCAACAAGTGTGCGAAAAATGCGAAAGTATGAGCTAGATGATGGCAAATCCCAGACCTAACCCAGACATAACCGGTGTTATCCTCTAAAATATAGATCGAATCCAGGTTTAATTGCCTGTTTCTGTGTGGTACCACATTAGTACGTGATCCAAACAAGAAAAAGCCCAGGATCTGGCCAACATGTATGTGAAGAATGCGAAAGTATGATCCAGATGATGGCAATTACCAGACCTAACCCTGACCTAACCGATGTTATCCTCTAAAATATAGATCGAATCCAGGATTAATTCACTGTTTCCGTGTGGTACCACATTACTACGTGATCCGAACCAGAAAAAGCCCTGGATCTGGCCAACAAGTATGCGAAAAATGCGAATGTATGAGACAGGTGATGGCAAATACTAGACCTAGCCCAGACCTAACCGGTGTTATCCTCTAAAATATAGATCGAATCCAGAATTAATTCACTGTTTCAGTGTGGTACCACATTAGTACGTGATCCAAACCAGAAAAAGCCCAGGTTCTGGCCAACTTGTATGCGAAGAATGTGAAGGTATGAGCCAGATGATGGCAAATACCAGACCTAACCCTGACCTTACCGGCGTTATCCTCTGAAATATTGATCGGACCCAGGCTTAACTCACTATTTCAGTGTGGTACCACATTACTACGTGATCCAAACCAGGAAAAGCCCAGGATCTGGCCAAAAAGTATGAGAAATATGTGAAGGTATGAGCCAGATGATGGCAAATACCAGACCTAACCCTGACCTTACCGGTGTTATCCTCTGAAATATTGATCGGATCCAGGCTTAACTCACAGATTCAGTGTGTTACCACATTACTACGTGATCCAAACTAGAAAACGCCCACGATCTGGCCAACAAGTATGCGAAAAATGCGAAAGTATGAGCCAGGTGCTGGCAAATACCAGACCGAACCCTGACCTAACCGGTGTTATCCTCTAAAATATAGATCGAATCCAGAGTTAATTCACTGTTTCAGTGTGGTACCACATTACTACGTGACCCAAACCAGAAAAAGCCCAGGATCTTGCAATGAAGTATGCGAAAAATGTGAAAGTATGTGCCAGATGATGGCAAATACCAGAGCTAACTCTGTCCTAACCGGTGATATCCTCTAAAATATTGATCGAATCCAGGTTTAACTCAGTATTTCCGTGTGGCACCACATTAGTACGTGATCCAACCTAGAAAACGCCTAGGATCTGGCTAACAAGTAGGCGAAAAATGCGAAAGTCTGAGCCAGACGATGGCAAATACGAGACCTAACCCTGACCTAACAGGTGCTATCCTCTAAAATATAGATCGAATCCAGGATTAATTCACAGTTTCAGTGTGTTACCACATTACTACATGATCCAACTTAGAAAACGCCCAGGATCTGGCCAACAAGTATGCCAAAAATGTGAATGTATGAGAAAGGTGATGGCAAATACTAGACCTAGCCGAGACCTAACCGGTGTTATCCTTTGAGATATAGATGGCATCCAGAATTAATTCACTGTTTCAGTGTGGTACCACATTAGTACGTGATCCAAACCAGAAAACGCCCAGGATCTGGCCAACAAGTACGTGAAAAATGCGAAAGTATGAGCCAGATGACGGCAAATACCAGACCTAACCCTGACCTAACCGGTGTTATCCTCTAAAATATAGATTGAATCCAGGTTTAACCCACGGTTTCAGTGTGGTACCACATCACTACGTCACCCAAAGCAGAAAAAGCCCAGGATCTTGCAATCAAGTATGCGAAAAATGTGAAAGTATGAGCCAGATGATGGCAAATGCCAGAGTTAACTCTGACCTAACCGGTGATATCCTTTAAAATATAGATTGAATCCATGATTAACTCACTGTTTCAGTGTGGTACCACATTACTACGTGATCCAACCTAGAAAACGCCTAGGATCTGGCCAACAAGTAGGCGGAAAATGCGAAAGTCTGAGCCAGATGATGGCAAATACGAGACCTAACCCTGACCTAACCGGTGCTATCCTCTAAAATATAGATCGAATCCAGGATTAATTCACAGTTTCAGTGTATTACCACATTACTGCGTGATCCAAACTAGAAAACGCCCACGATCTGGCCAACAAGTATGCGAAAAATGCGAATGTATGAGACAGGTGATGGCAAATACTAGACCTAGCCCAGACCTAACCGGTGTTATCCTCTAAAATATAGGTCGAATCCAGAATTAATTCACTGTTTCAGTGTGGTACCACATTACTACGTGATCCAAACCAGAAAAAGCCCAGGTTCTGGCCAACTTGTATGCGAAGAATGTGAAGGTATGAGCCAGATGATGGCAAATACCAGACATAACCCTGACCTTACCGGCGTTATCCTCTGAAATATTGATCGGACCCAGGCTTAACTCACTATTTCAGTGTGGTACCACATTACTACGTGATCCAAACCAGGAAAAGCCCAGGATCTGGCCAAAAAGTATGAGAAAGATGCGAAAGTATGTGTGAGATGATGCCAAATCCCAGACCTCACCCAGCCCTAACCGGCGCTATCCTCTAAAGTATTAACCGGAACCAGGTTTAATTGCCTGTTTCGGTGTGGTACCACATTACTACGTGATCCAAACCAGAAAACGCCCGGGATCTCGCCAAAGAGTATGCGAAAAATGAGAAAGTATGAGGCAGATGATGGCAAATACCAGGCCTAACCCTGACCTAACCGGTGTTGTCCTCTAAAATGTTTTGTTCGGATCCAGGCTTAACTCACTGTTTCAGTGTGGTACCACATTACTGCTTGATCCAACCTAGAAAACGCCCAGGATCTGGCCAAAAAGTAGGCGAAAACTGAGAAAGTATGAGCCAGATGATGGCAAATACCAGACCTAACCCTGACCTAACCGGTGTTATCCTCTAAAATATAGATCGAATCCAGAATTAATTCACTATTTCAGTGTGGTACCACATTACTACGTGATCTAAACCAGAAAACGCCCAGGATCTGGCCAACAAGTATGCGAAAAATGTGAAAGTATGTGCCAGATGATGGCAAATACCAGAGCTAACTCTGACCTAACCGGCGTTATCCTCTAAAATACAGATCGAATCCAGAATTAATTCACTGTTTCAGTGTGGTACCACATTACTACGTGACCCAAACCAGAAAAAGCCCAGGATCTTGCAATCAAGTATGCGAAAAATGTGAAAGTATGTGCCAGATGATGGCAAATACCAGAGCTAACTCTGACCTAACCGGTGATATCCACTAAAATATAGATTGAATCCAGGATTAACTCACTGCTTCAGTGTGGTACCACATTACTACGTGATCCAACCTAGAAAACGCTCAGGATCTGGCCAACAAGTAGGCGAAAAATGCGAAAGTATGTGCCAGATGATGGCAAATACGAGACCTAACCCTGACGCAACTGGTGTTATCCTCTAAAATATAGATCGAATCCAGGATTAATTCACAGTTTCAGTGTGTTACCACATTACTACATGATCCAACTTAGAAAACGCCCAGGATCTGGCCAACAAGTATGCGAAAAATGTGAATGTATGAGACAGGTGATGGCAAATACTAGACCTAGCCCAGACCTAACCGGTGTTATCCTTTGAAATATAGATGGCATCCAGAATTAATTCACTGTTTCAGTGTGGTACCACATTAGTACGTAATCCAAACCAGAAAACGCCCAGGATCTGGCCAACAAGTATGCGAAAAATGTGAATGTATGAGACAGGTGATGGCAAATACTAGACCTAGCCCAGACCTAACCGGTGTTATCCTTTGAAATATAGATGGCATCCAGAATTAATTCACTGTCTCAGTGTGGTACCACATTAGTACGTGATCCAAACCAGAAAACGCCCAGGATATGGCCAACAAGTACGTGAAAAATGCGAAAGTATGAGCCAGATGACGGCAAATACCAGACCTAACCCTGACCTTACCGGCGTTATCCTCTGAAATATTGATCGCACCCAGGCTTAACTCACTATTTCAGTGTGGTACCACATTACTACGTGATCCAAACCAGGAAAAGCCCAGGATCTGGCCAAAAAGTATGAGAAAGATGCGAAAGTATGAGACAGGTGATGGCAAATACTAGACCTAGCCCAGACCAAACCGGTGTTATCCTCTAAAATATAGATCGAATCCAGAATTAATTCACTGTTTCTGTGCGGTACCACATTAGTACGTGATCCAAACCAGAAAAAGCCCAGGATCTGGCCAACATGTATGCGAAGAATGCGAAAGTATGAGCCAGATGATGGCAAATACGAGACCTAACCCAGACCTAACCGGTGTTATCCTCTAAAATATTGCTCGGACCCAGGCTTAACTCACTATTTCAGTGTGGTACCACATTACTACGTGATCTAAACCAGAAAACGCCCGGGATATGGCCAACAAGTATGCGAAAAATGTGAAAGTATGAGCCAGATGATGCCAAATACCAGACCTAACCCTGACCTAACCGGTGTTATCCTCTAAAATATAGATCGAATCCAGGATTAATTCACTGTTTCTGTGTGGTACCACACTGCTACGTGATCCAACCCGGAAAAAGCCCAGCATCTGGCCAACAAGTATGCGAAAGAAGCGAAAGTATGTGCGTGATGAGGGCAAGTCTCAGTCCTAACTCTGACTTAACCGGTGTCGCCCTCTAAAATATTGATCGAATCCAGGTTTAACTCACTATTTCCGTGTGGCACCACATTACTACGTGATCCGAACTAGAAAGAGCCCTGGATCTGGCCAACAAGTAGGCGTAAAATGCGATAGTCTGAGCCAGATGATGGCAAATACGAGACCTAACCCTGACCTAACCGGTGCTATCCTCTAAAATATAGATCGAATCCAGAGTTAATTCACTGTTTCAGTGTGGTACCACATTACTACGTGACCCAAACCAGAAAAAGCCCAGGATCTTGCAATCAAGTGTGCGAAAAATGTGAAAGTATGTGCCAGATGATGGCAAATACCAGAGCTAACTCTGACCTAACCGGTGATATCCTCTAAAATATAGATTGAATCCAGGATTAACTCACTGTTTCAGTGTGGTACCACATTAGTACGTGATCCAACCTAGAAAACGCCTAGGATCTGGCTAACAAGTAGGCGAAAAATGCGAAAGTCTGAGCCAGACGATGGCAAATACGAGACCTAACCCTGACCTAACCGGTGCTATCCTCTAAAATATAGATCGAATCCAGGATTAATTCACAGTTTCAGTGTGTTACCACATTACTACATGATCCAACTTAGAAAACGCCCAGGATCTGGCCAAAAAGTATGCGAAAAATGTGAATGTATGAGACAGGTGATGGCAAATACTAGACCTAGCCCAAACCTAACCGGTGTTATCCTTTGAAATATAGATGGCATCCAGAATTAATTCACTGTTTCAGTGTGGTACCACATTAGTACGTGATCCAAACCAGAAAACACCCAGGATCTGGCCAACAAGTACGTGAAAAATGCGAAAGTATGAGCCAGATGACGGCAAATACCAGACCTAAACCTGACCTAACCGGTGTTATCCTCTAAAATATAGATTGAATCCAGGTTTAACCCACGGTTTCAGTGTGGTACCACATCACTACGTCACCCAAAGCAGAAAAAGCCCAGGATCTTCCAATCAAGTATGCGAAAAATGTGAAAGTATGAGCCAGATGATGGCAAATGCCAGAGCTAACTCTGACCTAACCGGTGATATCCTTTAAAATATAGATCGAATCCAGAATTAATTCACTATTTCAGTGTGGTACCACATTACTACGTGATCTAAACCAGAAAACGCCCAGGATCTGGCCAACAAGTATGCGAAAAATGCGAATGTATGAGACAGGTGATCGCAAATGCTAGACCTAACCCTGACGTAACCGGTGTTATCCTCTAAAATATAGATTGAATCCAGGTTTAACCCACAGTTTCAGTGTGGTACCACATCACTACGTCACCCAAACCAGAAAAAGCCCAGGATCTTGCAATCAAGTATGCGAAAAATGTGAAAGTATGTGCCAGATGATGGCAAATACCAGAGCTAACTCTGACCTAACCGGTGATATCCTCTAAAATATAGATTGAATCGAGGATTAACTCACTGCTTCAGTGTGGTACCACATTACTACGTGATCCAACCTAGAAAACGCCCAGGATCTGGCCAACAAGTAGGCGAAAAATGCGAAAGTATGTGCCAGATGATGGCAAATACCAGACCTAACCCTGACCTAACCGGCGTTATCCTCTAAAATACAGATCGAATCCAGAATTAAATCACTGTTTCAGTGTGGTACCACATTACTACGTGACCCAAACCAGAAAAAGCCCAGGATCTTGCAATCAAGTATGCGAAAAATGTGAAAGTATGTGCCAGATGATGGCAAGTACCAGAGCTAACTCTGACCTAACCGGTGATATCCACTAAAATATAGATTGAATCCAGGATTAACTCACTGCTTCAGTGTGGTACCACATTACTACGTGATCCAACCTAGAAAACGCCCACGATCTGGCCAACAAGTATGCGAAAAATGCGAAAGTATGAGCCAGGTGCTGGCAAATACCAGACCGAATCCTGACCTAACCGGTGTTATCCTCTAAAATATAGATCGAATCCAGAGTTAATTCACTGTTTCAGTGTGGTACCACATTACTATGTGACCCAAACCAGAAAAAGCCCAGGATCTTGCAATCAAGTATGCGAAAAATGTGAAAGTATGTGCCAGATGGTGGCAAATACCAGAGCTAACTCTAACCTAACCGGTGATATCCTCTAAAATATAGATTGAATCCAGGATTAACTCACTGTTTCAGTGTGGTACCACATTACTACGTGATCCAACCTAGAAAACGCCTAGGATCTGGCTAACAAGTAGGCGAAAAATGCGAAAGTCTGAGCCAGACGATGGCAAATACGAGACCTAACCCTGTCCTAACCGGTGGTATCCTCTAAAATATAGATCGAATCCAGGATAAATTCACAGATTCAGTGTGGTACCACATTACTACATGATCCAAACAAGAAAACGCCCAGGATCTGGCCAACAATTATGCGAAAAATGCGAATGTATGAGACAGGTGATGGCAAATACTAGACCTAGCCCAGACCAAACCGGTGTTATCCTCTAAAATATAGATCGAATCCAGAATTAATTCACTGTTTCAGTGTGGTACCAAGTTAGTACGTGATCCAAACCAGAAAAAGCCCAGGTTCTGGCCAACATGTATGCGAAGAATGTGAAGATATGAGCCAGATGATGCCAAATACCAGACCTAACCCTGACCTAACCGGTGTTATCCTCTAAAATATAGATCGAATCCAGGATTAATTCACTGTTTCTGTGTGGTACCACACTACTACGTGATCCAACCCGGAAAAAGCCCAGCATCTGGCCAACAAGTATGCGAAAGAAGCGAAAGTATGTGCGTGATGAGGGCAAGTCTCAGTCCTAACTCTGACTTAACCGGTGTCGCCCTCTAAAATATTGATCGAATCCAGGTTTAACTCACTATTTCCGTGTGGCACCACATTACTACGTGATCCGAACCAGAAAGAGCCCTGGATCTGGCCAACAAGTATGCGAAAAATGCGAAAGTATGAGACAGGTGATGGCAAATACTAGACCTAGCCCAGACCAAACCGGTGTTATCCTCTAAAATATAGATCGAATCCAGAATTAATTCACTGTTTCAGTGTGGTACCAAGTTAGTACGTGATCCAAACCAGAAAAAGCCCAGGTTCTGGCCAACATGTATGCGAAGAATGTGAAGGTATGAGCCAGATGATGGCAAATACCAGACCTAACCCTGACCTTACCGGTGTTATCCTCTGAAATATTGATCGGATCCAGGCTTAACTCACTGTTTCAGTGTGGTACCACTATACTGCTTGGTCCAACCTAGAAAACGCCCAGGATCTGGCCAACAAGTGTGCGAAAAATGCGAAAGTATGAGCTAGATGATGGCAAATCCCAGACCTAACCCAGACATAACCGGTGTTATCCTCTAAAATATAGATCGAATCCAGGTTTAATTGCCTGTTTCTGTGTGGTACCACATTAGTACGTGATCCAAACAAGAAAAAGCCCAGGATCTGGCCAACATGTATGTGAAGAATGCGAAAGTATGATCCAGATGATGGCAATTACCAGACCTAACCCTGACCTAACCGGTGTTATCCTCTAAAATATAGATCGAATCCAGGATTAATTCACTGTTTCCGTGTGGTACCACATTACTACGTGATCCGAACCAGAAAGAGCCCTGGATCTGGCCAACAAGTATGCGAAAAATGCGAATGTATGAGACAGGTGATGGCAAATACTAGACCTAGCCCAGACCTAACCGGTGTTATCCTCTAAAATATAGATCGAATCCAGAATTAATTCACTGTTTCAGTGTGGTACCACATTAGTACGTGATCCAAACCAGAAAAAGCCCAGGTTCTGGCCAACTTGTCTGCGAAGAATGTGAAGGTATGAGCCAGATGATGGCAAATACCAGACCTAACCCTGACCTTACCGGCGTTATCCTCTGAAATATTGATCGGACCCAGGCTTAACTCACTATTTCAGTGTGGTACCACATTACTACGTGATCCAAACCAGGAAAAGCCCAGGATCTGGCCAAAAAGTATGAGAAATATGTGAAGGTATGAGCCAGATGATGGCAAATACCAGACCTAACCCTGACCTTACCGGTGTTATCCTCTGAAATATTGATCGGATCCAGGCTTAACTCACAGATTCAGTGTGTTACCACATTACTACGTGATCCAAACTAGAAAACGCCCACGATCTGGCCAACAAGTATGCGAAAAATGCGAAAGTATGAGCCAGGTGCTGGCAAATACCAGACCGAACCCTGACCTAACCGGTGTTATCCTCTATAATATAGATCGAATCCAGGTTTAATTCACTGTTTTAGTGTGTTACCATATTACTACGTGATCCATACCAGAAAAAGCCCTGGATCTTGCAATCAAGTATGCGAAAAATGTGAAAGAACGAGCCAGATGATGGCAAATACCAGACCTAACCCTGACCTAACCGGTGTTATCTTTTAAAATATAGATTGAATCCAGTTGTAACCCACTGTTTCAGTGTGGCACCACAATTCTACGTGATCCATACCAGAAAAAGCCCAGGATCTTCTAATCAGGTATGCGAAAAATGTGAAAGTATGAGCCAGATGATGGCAAATACCAGTCCTAACCCTGGCCTAACTGGTGTTATCCACAAAAATATTGATCGGACCCAGGCTAAACTCACTGTTTCAGTGTGGCACCACATCACTACGTGATCCAAACCAGAAAACGCCCAGAATGTGGCCAACAAGAATGCGAAAGAAGTGAAAGTATGAGCCAGATGATGGCAAATACCAAAGCGAACCCTGACCTAACCGGTGTTATCGTCTGAGATATAGATCGAATCCAGGTTTAACTCTCTGCTTCAGTGTGGCACCACATTACTACGGGATCCGAACCAGAAAGATACTTGGATCTGGCCAACAAGTAGGTGAAAAATGCGAAAATATGGGCCAGATCATGGCAAATACCAGATCTAACCATGACCTAACCGGTGTTATCCTCTAAAATATAGATTGAATCAAGGTTTAACTCACTGCTTCTGTGTGGTACCACATTACTACGTGATCCGTACCGGAAAGGGCCCAGGATCTGGCCAACAAGTAGGCGAAAAATGCGAAAGTATGAGCCAGATGATGGCAAATACCAGACCTAACCCATACATAACCGGTGTTATCCTCTAAAATATAGATCGAATCCAGGACTAATTCCCTGTTTCAGTGTGGAACCACACTACTACGTTATCCAACCCGTAAAATTGCCAGGATTTGGCCAACAATTATGCGAAATAAGAGAAATTATGAGCAAGATGCGGGCAAATCCCAGACCTACCCCAGACCTAACCGGTGTTATCCTCTAAAGTATTGATCGGACCCCGGTTTAACCCGCTGTTTCAGTGTGGTACCACACTACTACGTGATGCAACCGGAAAACGCCCAGGATCTGGCCAACAACTATGCGAAAAATGCGAAAGTATGAGCCAGATGATGGCAAATACCAGACCTAACCCATACCTAACCCATGTTATCCTCAAAAATATAGATTGGATCCAGGACCAATTCACTGTTTCAGTGTGGAACCACACTACTACGTGATCCAAACCAGGAAAAGCCCAGGATCTGGCCAAAAAGTATGAGAAAGATGCGAAAGTATGTGTGAGATGATGCCAAATCCCAGACCTCACCCAGCCCTAACCGGCGCTATCCTCTAAAGTATTAACCGGAACCAGGTTTAATTGCCTGTTTCGGTGTGGTACCACATTACTACGTGATCCAAACCAGAAAACGCCCGGGATCTCGCCAAAGAGTATGCGAAAAATGAGAAAGTATGAGGCAGATGATGGCAAATACCAGGCCTAACCCTGACCTAACCGGTGTTGTCCTCTAAAATGTTTTGTTCGGATCCAGGCTTAACTCACTGTTTCAGTGTGGTACCACATTACTGCTTGATCCAACCTAGAAAACGCCCAGGATCTGGCCAAAAAGTAGGCGAAAACTGAGAAAGTATGAGCCAGATGATGGCAAATACCAGACCTAACCCTGACCTAACCGGTGTTATCCTCTAAAATATAGATCGAATCCAGAATTAATTCACTATTTCAGTGTGGTACCACATTACTACGTGATCTAAACCAGAAAACGCCCAGGATCTGGCCAACAAGTATGCGAAAAATGTGAAAGTATGTGCCAGATGATGGCAAATACCAGAGCTAACTCTGACCTAACCGGCGTTATCCTCTAAAATACAGATCGAATCCAGAATTAATTCACTGTTTCAGTGTGGTACCACATTACTACGTGACCCAAACCAGAAAAAGCCCAGGATCTTGCAATCAAGTATGCGAAAAATGTGAAAGTATGTGCCAGATGATGGCAAATACCAGAGCTAACTCTGACCTAACCGGTGATATCCACTAAAATATAGATTGAATCCAGGATTAACTCACTGCTTCAGTGTGGTACCACATTACTACGTGATCCAACCTAGAAAACGCTCAGGATCTGGCCAACAAGTAGGCGAAAAATGCGAAAGTATGTGCCAGATGATGGCAAATACGAGACCTAACCCTGACGCAACTGGTGTTATCCTCTAAAATATAGATCGAATCCAGGATTAATTCACAGTTTCAGTGTGTTACCACATTACTACATGATCCAACTTAGAAAACGCCCAGGATCTGGCCAACAAGTATGCGAAAAATGTGAATGTATGAGACAGGTGATGGCAAATACTAGACCTAGCCCAGACCTAACCGGTGTTATCCTTTGAAATATAGATGGCATCCAGAATTAATTCACTGTTTCAGTGTGGTACCACATTAGTACGTAATCCAAACCAGAAAACGCCCAGGATCTGGCCAACAAGTATGCGAAAAATGTGAATGTATGAGACAGGTGATGGCAAATACTAGACCTAGCCCAGACCTAACCGGTGTTATCCTTTGAAATATAGATGGCATCCAGAATTAATTCACTGTCTCAGTGTGGTACCACATTAGTACGTGATCCAAACCAGAAAACGCCCAGGATATGGCCAACAAGTACGTGAAAAATGCGAAAGTATGAGCCAGATGACGGCAAATACCAGACCTAACCCTGACCTTACCGGCGTTATCCTCTGAAATATTGATCGCACCCAGGCTTAACTCACTATTTCAGTGTGGTACCACATTACTACGTGATCCAAACCAGGAAAAGCCCAGGATCTGGCCAAAAAGTATGAGAAAGATGCGAAAGTATGAGACAGGTGATGGCAAATACTAGACCTAGCCCAGACCAAACCGGTGTTATCCTCTAAAATATAGATCGAATCCAGAATTAATTCACTGTTTCTGTGCGGTACCACATTAGTACGTGATCCAAACCAGAAAAAGCCCAGGATCTGGCCAACATGTATGCGAAGAATGCGAAAGTATGAGCCAGATGATGGCAAATACGAGACCTAACCCAGACCTAACCGGTGTTATCCTCTAAAATATTGCTCGGACCCAGGCTTAACTCACTATTTCAGTGTGGTACCACATTACTACGTGATCTAAACCAGAAAACGCCCGGGATATGGCCAACAAGTATGCGAAAAATGTGAAAGTATGAGCCAGATGATGCCAAATACCAGACCTAACCCTGACCTAACCGGTGTTATCCTCTAAAATATAGATCGAATCCAGGATTAATTCACTGTTTCTGTGTGGTACCACACTGCTACGTGATCCAACCCGGAAAAAGCCCAGCATCTGGCCAACAAGTATGCGAAAGAAGCGAAAGTATGTGCGTGATGAGGGCAAGTCTCAGTCCTAACTCTGACTTAACCGGTGTCGCCCTCTAAAATATTGATCGAATCCAGGTTTAACTCACTATTTCCGTGTGGCACCACATTACTACGTGATCCGAACTAGAAAGAGCCCTGGATCTGGCCAACAAGTAGGCGTAAAATGCGATAGTCTGAGCCAGATGATGGCAAATACGAGACCTAACCCTGACCTAACCGGTGCTATCCTCTAAAATATAGATCGAATCCAGAGTTAATTCACTGTTTCAGTGTGGTACCACATTACTACGTGACCCAAACCAGAAAAAGCCCAGGATCTTGCAATCAAGTGTGCGAAAAATGTGAAAGTATGTGCCAGATGATGGCAAATACCAGAGCTAACTCTGACCTAACCGGTGATATCCTCTAAAATATAGATTGAATCCAGGATTAACTCACTGTTTCAGTGTGGTACCACATTAGTACGTGATCCAACCTAGAAAACGCCTAGGATCTGGCTAACAAGTAGGCGAAAAATGCGAAAGTCTGAGCCAGACGATGGCAAATACGAGACCTAACCCTGACCTAACCGGTGCTATCCTCTAAAATATAGATCGAATCCAGGATTAATTCACAGTTTCAGTGTGTTACCACATTACTACATGATCCAACTTAGAAAACGCCCAGGATCTGGCCAAAAAGTATGCGAAAAATGTGAATGTATGAGACAGGTGATGGCAAATACTAGACCTAGCCCAAACCTAACCGGTGTTATCCTTTGAAATATAGATGGCATCCAGAATTAATTCACTGTTTCAGTGTGGTACCACATTAGTACGTGATCCAAACCAGAAAACACCCAGGATCTGGCCAACAAGTACGTGAAAAATGCGAAAGTATGAGCCAGATGACGGCAAATACCAGACCTAAACCTGACCTAACCGGTGTTATCCTCTAAAATATAGATTGAATCCAGGTTTAACCCACGGTTTCAGTGTGGTACCACATCACTACGTCACCCAAAGCAGAAAAAGCCCAGGATCTTCCAATCAAGTATGCGAAAAATGTGAAAGTATGAGCCAGATGATGGCAAATGCCAGAGCTAACTCTGACCTAACCGGTGATATCCTTTAAAATATAGATCGAATCCAGAATTAATTCACTATTTCAGTGTGGTACCACATTACTACGTGATCTAAACCAGAAAACGCCCAGGATCTGGCCAACAAGTATGCGAAAAATGCGAATGTATGAGACAGGTGATCGCAAATGCTAGACCTAACCCTGACGTAACCGGTGTTATCCTCTAAAATATAGATTGAATCCAGGTTTAACCCACAGTTTCAGTGTGGTACCACATCACTACGTCACCCAAACCAGAAAAAGCCCAGGATCTTGCAATCAAGTATGCGAAAAATGTGAAAGTATGTGCCAGATGATGGCAAATACCAGAGCTAACTCTGACCTAACCGGTGATATCCTCTAAAATATAGATTGAATCGAGGATTAACTCACTGCTTCAGTGTGGTACCACATTACTACGTGATCCAACCTAGAAAACGCCCAGGATCTGGCCAACAAGTAGGCGAAAAATGCGAAAGTATGTGCCAGATGATGGCAAATACCAGACCTAACCCTGACCTAACCGGCGTTATCCTCTAAAATACAGATCGAATCCAGAATTAAATCACTGTTTCAGTGTGGTACCACATTACTACGTGACCCAAACCAGAAAAAGCCCAGGATCTTGCAATCAAGTATGCGAAAAATGTGAAAGTATGTGCCAGATGATGGCAAGTACCAGAGCTAACTCTGACCTAACCGGTGATATCCACTAAAATATAGATTGAATCCAGGATTAACTCACTGCTTCAGTGTGGTACCACATTACTACGTGATCCAACCTAGAAAACGCCCACGATCTGGCCAACAAGTATGCGAAAAATGCGAAAGTATGAGCCAGGTGCTGGCAAATACCAGACCGAATCCTGACCTAACCGGTGTTATCCTCTAAAATATAGATCGAATCCAGAGTTAATTCACTGTTTCAGTGTGGTACCACATTACTATGTGACCCAAACCAGAAAAAGCCCAGGATCTTGCAATCAAGTATGCGAAAAATGTGAAAGTATGTGCCAGATGGTGGCAAATACCAGAGCTAACTCTAACCTAACCGGTGATATCCTCTAAAATATAGATTGAATCCAGGATTAACTCACTGTTTCAGTGTGGTACCACATTACTACGTGATCCAACCTAGAAAACGCCTAGGATCTGGCTAACAAGTAGGCGAAAAATGCGAAAGTCTGAGCCAGACGATGGCAAATACGAGACCTAACCCTGTCCTAACCGGTGGTATCCTCTAAAATATAGATCGAATCCAGGATAAATTCACAGATTCAGTGTGGTACCACATTACTACATGATCCAAACAAGAAAACGCCCAGGATCTGGCCAACAATTATGCGAAAAATGCGAATGTATGAGACAGGTGATGGCAAATACTAGACCTAGCCCAGACCAAACCGGTGTTATCCTCTAAAATATAGATCGAATCCAGAATTAATTCACTGTTTCAGTGTGGTACCAAGTTAGTACGTGATCCAAACCAGAAAAAGCCCAGGTTCTGGCCAACATGTATGCGAAGAATGTGAAGATATGAGCCAGATGATGCCAAATACCAGACCTAACCCTGACCTAACCGGTGTTATCCTCTAAAATATAGATCGAATCCAGGATTAATTCACTGTTTCTGTGTGGTACCACACTACTACGTGATCCAACCCGGAAAAAGCCCAGCATCTGGCCAACAAGTATGCGAAAGAAGCGAAAGTATGTGCGTGATGAGGGCAAGTCTCAGTCCTAACTCTGACTTAACCGGTGTCGCCCTCTAAAATATTGATCGAATCCAGGTTTAACTCACTATTTCCGTGTGGCACCACATTACTACGTGATCCGAACCAGAAAGAGCCCTGGATCTGGCCAACAAGTATGCGAAAAATGCGAAAGTATGAGACAGGTGATGGCAAATACTAGACCTAGCCCAGACCAAACCGGTGTTATCCTCTAAAATATAGATCGAATCCAGAATTAATTCACTGTTTCAGTGTGGTACCAAGTTAGTACGTGATCCAAACCAGAAAAAGCCCAGGTTCTGGCCAACATGTATGCGAAGAATGTGAAGGTATGAGCCAGATGATGGCAAATACCAGACCTAACCCTGACCTTACCGGTGTTATCCTCTGAAATATTGATCGGATCCAGGCTTAACTCACTGTTTCAGTGTGGTACCACTATACTGCTTGGTCCAACCTAGAAAACGCCCAGGATCTGGCCAACAAGTGTGCGAAAAATGCGAAAGTATGAGCTAGATGATGGCAAATCCCAGACCTAACCCAGACATAACCGGTGTTATCCTCTAAAATATAGATCGAATCCAGGTTTAATTGCCTGTTTCTGTGTGGTACCACATTAGTACGTGATCCAAACAAGAAAAAGCCCAGGATCTGGCCAACATGTATGTGAAGAATGCGAAAGTATGATCCAGATGATGGCAATTACCAGACCTAACCCTGACCTAACCGGTGTTATCCTCTAAAATATAGATCGAATCCAGGATTAATTCACTGTTTCCGTGTGGTACCACATTACTACGTGATCCGAACCAGAAAGAGCCCTGGATCTGGCCAACAAGTATGCGAAAAATGCGAATGTATGAGACAGGTGATGGCAAATACTAGACCTAGCCCAGACCTAACCGGTGTTATCCTCTAAAATATAGATCGAATCCAGAATTAATTCACTGTTTCAGTGTGGTACCACATTAGTACGTGATCCAAACCAGAAAAAGCCCAGGTTCTGGCCAACTTGTCTGCGAAGAATGTGAAGGTATGAGCCAGATGATGGCAAATACCAGACCTAACCCTGACCTTACCGGCGTTATCCTCTGAAATATTGATCGGACCCAGGCTTAACTCACTATTTCAGTGTGGTACCACATTACTACGTGATCCAAACCAGGAAAAGCCCAGGATCTGGCCAAAAAGTATGAGAAATATGTGAAGGTATGAGCCAGATGATGGCAAATACCAGACCTAACCCTGACCTTACCGGTGTTATCCTCTGAAATATTGATCGGATCCAGGCTTAACTCACAGATTCAGTGTGTTACCACATTACTACGTGATCCAAACTAGAAAACGCCCACGATCTGGCCAACAAGTATGCGAAAAATGCGAAAGTATGAGCCAGGTGCTGGCAAATACCAGACCGAACCCTGACCTAACCGGTGTTATCCTCTATAATATAGATCGAATCCAGGTTTAATTCACTGTTTTAGTGTGTTACCATATTACTACGTGATCCATACCAGAAAAAGCCCTGGATCTTGCAATCAAGTATGCGAAAAATGTGAAAGAACGAGCCAGATGATGGCAAATACCAGACCTAACCCTGACCTAACCGGTGTTATCTTTTAAAATATAGATTGAATCCAGTTGTAACCCACTGTTTCAGTGTGGCACCACAATTCTACGTGATCCATACCAGAAAAAGCCCAGGATCTTCTAATCAGGTATGCGAAAAATGTGAAAGTATGAGCCAGATGATGGCAAATACCAGTCCTAACCCTGGCCTAACTGGTGTTATCCACAAAAATATTGATCGGACCCAGGCTAAACTCACTGTTTCAGTGTGGCACCACATCACTACGTGATCCAAACCAGAAAACGCCCAGAATGTGGCCAACAAGAATGCGAAAGAAGTGAAAGTATGAGCCAGATGATGGCAAATACCAAAGCGAACCCTGACCTAACCGGTGTTATCGTCTGAGATATAGATCGAATCCAGGTTTAACTCTCTGCTTCAGTGTGGCACCACATTACTACGGGATCCGAACCAGAAAGATACTTGGATCTGGCCAACAAGTAGGTGAAAAATGCGAAAATATGGGCCAGATCATGGCAAATACCAGATCTAACCATGACCTAACCGGTGTTATCCTCTAAAATATAGATTGAATCAAGGTTTAACTCACTGCTTCTGTGTGGTACCACATTACTACGTGATCCGTACCGGAAAGGGCCCAGGATCTGGCCAACAAGTAGGCGAAAAATGCGAAAGTATGAGCCAGATGATGGCAAATACCAGACCTAACCCATACATAACCGGTGTTATCCTCTAAAATATAGATCGAATCCAGGACTAATTCCCTGTTTCAGTGTGGAACCACACTACTACGTTATCCAACCCGTAAAATTGCCAGGATTTGGCCAACAATTATGCGAAATAAGAGAAATTATGAGCAAGATGCGGGCAAATCCCAGACCTACCCCAGACCTAACCGGTGTTATCCTCTAAAGTATTGATCGGACCCCGGTTTAACCCGCTGTTTCAGTGTGGTACCACACTACTACGTGATGCAACCGGAAAACGCCCAGGATCTGGCCAACAACTATGCGAAAAATGCGAAAGTATGAGCCAGATGATGGCAAATACCAGACCTAACCCATACCTAACCCATGTTATCCTCAAAAATATAGATTGGATCCAGGACCAATTCACTGTTTCAGTGTGGAACCACACTACTACGTAATCCAACCCGGAAAATCCCAGCATCTGGCCAACAAGTATGCGTAAGAAGCGAAAGTGTGAGACAGGTGATGGCAAATACTAGACCTAGCCCAGACCTAACCGGTGTTATCCTCTGAAATATAGATGGCACCCAGAATTAATTCACTGTTTCAGTGTGGTACCACATTAGTACGTGATCCAAACTAGAAAACGCCCTCGATCTGGCCAACAAGTATGCGAAAAATGCGAAAGTATGAGGCAGATGCTGGCAAATACCAGACCGAACCCTGACCTAACCGGTGTTATCCTCTAAAATATAGATTGAATCCAGGTTTAACCCACAGTTTCAGTGTGGTACCACATTACTACGTCACACAAACCAGAAAAAGCCCAGGATCAAGTATGCGAAAAATGTGAAAGTATGAGCCAGATGATGGCAAATGCCAGAGCTAACTCTGACCTAACCGGTGATATCCTCTAAAATATAGATTGAATCCAGGATTAACTCACTGTTTCAGTGAGGTACCACATTACTACGTGATCCAACCTAGAAAACGCCTAGGATCTGGCCAACAAGTAGGCGAAAAATGCGAAAGTCTGAGCCAGATGATGGCAAATACGAGACCTAACCCTGACCTAACCGGTGCTATCCTCTAAAATATAGATCGAATCCAGGATTAATTCACAGTTTCAGTGTGTTACCACATTACTACGTGATCCAAACTAGAAAACGCCCACGATCTGGCCAACAAGTATGCGAAAAATGCGAATGTATGAGCCAGATGATGGCAAATACCAAAGCTAACCCTGACCTAACCGGTGTTTATCCTCTAAAATATAGATCGAAACCAGGTTTAATTGCCTGTTTCTCTGTGGTACCACATTAGTACGTGATCCAAACCAGAGAAAGCCCAGGATCTGGCCAACATGTATGCGAAGAATGCGAAAGTATGAGCCAGATGATGGCAAATACGAGACCTAACCCAGACCTAAACGGTGTTATCCTCTAACATATTGATCGGACCCAGGTTTAACTCACTATTTCCGTGCGGCACCACAGTACTACGTGATCCGAACCAGAAAGAGCCCTGGATCTGGCCAACAAGTAGGCGAAAAATGCGAAAGTCTGAGCCAGATGATGGCAAATACGAGACCTAACCCTGACCTAACCGGTGCTATCCTCTAAAATATAGATCGAATCCAGGATTAATTCACTGTTTCAGTGTGGTACCACATTAGTACGTGATCCAAACTAGAAAACGCCCTCGATCTGGCCAACATGTATGCGAAGAATGCGAAAGTATGAGCCAGATGATGGCAAATACGAGACCTAACCCAGACCTAAACGGTGTTATCCTCTAAAATATTGCTCGGACCCAGGCTTAACTCACTCTTTCAGTGTGGTACCACATTACTACGTGATCTAAACCAGAAAACGCCCGGGATATTGCCAACAAGTATGCGAAAGAAGCGAAAGTATGTGCGTGATGAGGGCAAGTCTCAGTCCCAACTCTGACTTAACCGGTGTTGCCCTCTAAAATATTGATCGAATCCAGGTTTAACTCACTATTTCCGTGTGGCACCACATTACTACGTAATCCGAACTAGAAAGAGCCCTGGATCTGGCCAACAAGTAGGCGTAAAATGCGATAGTCTGAGCCAGATGATGGCAAATACGAGACCTAACCCTGACCTAACCGGTGCTATCCTCTAAAATATAGATCGAATCCAGGATTAATTCACAGATTCAGTGTGTTACCACATTACTACGTGATCCAAACTAGAAAACGCCCACGATCTGGCCAACAAGTATGCGAAAAATGCGAAAGTATGAGCCAGGTGCTGGCAAATACCAGACCGAATCCTGACCTAACCGGTGTTATCCTCTAAAATATAGATCGAATCCAGAGTTAATTCACTGTTTCAGTGTGGTACCACATTACTATGTGACCCAAACCAGAAAAAGCCCAGGATCTTGCAATCAAGTATGCGAAAAATGTGAAAGTATGTGCCAGATGGTGGCAAATACCAGAGCTAACTCTAACCTAACCGGTGATATCCTCTAAAATATAGATTGAATCCAGGATTAACTCACTGTTTCAGTGTGGTACCACATTACTACGTGATCCAACCTAGAAAACGCCTAGGATCTGGCTAACAAGTAGGCGAAAAATGCGAAAGTCTGAGCCAGACGATGGCAAATACGAGACCTAACCCTGTCCTAACCGGTGGTATCCTCTAAAATATAGATCGAATCCAGGATAAATTCACAGATTCAGTGTGGTACCACATTACTACATGATCCAAACCAGAAAACGCCCAGGATCTGGCCAACAATTATGCGAAAAATGCGAATGTATGAGACAGGTGATGGCAAATACTAGACCTAGCCCAGACCAAACCGGTGTTATCCTCTAAAATATAGATCGAATCCAGAATTAATTCACTGTTTCAGTGTGGTACCAAGTTAGTACGTGATCCAAACCAGAAAAAGCCCAGGTTCTGGCCAACATGTATGCGAAGAATGTGAAGGTATGAGCCAGATGATGGCAAATACCAGACCTAACCCTGACCTTACCGGTGTTATCCTCTGAAATATTGATCGGATCCAGGCTTAACTCACTGTTTCAGTGTGGTACCACTATACTGCTTGGTCCAACCTAGAAAACGCCCAGGATCTGGCCAACAAGTGTGCGAAAAATGCGAAAGTATGAGCTAGATGATGGCAAATCCCAGACCTAACCCAGACATAACCGGTGTTATCCTCTAAAATATAGATCGAATCCAGGTTTAATTGCCTGTTTCTGTGTGGTACCACATTAGTACGTGATCCAAACAAGAAAAAGCCCAGGATCTGGCCAACATGTATGTGAAGAATGCGAAAGTATGATCCAGATGATGGCAATTACCAGACCTAACCCTGACCTAACCGGTGTTATCCTCTAAAATATAGATCGAATCCAGGATTAATTCACTGTTTCCGTGTGGTACCACATTACTACGTGATCCGAACCAGAAAAAGCCCTGGATCTGGCCAACAAGTATGCGAAAAATGCGAATGTATGAGACAGGTGATGGCAAATACTAGACCTAGCCCAGACCTAACCGGTGTTATCCTCTAAAATATAGATCGAATCCAGAATTAATTCACTGTTTCAGTGTGGTACCACATTAGTACGTGATCCAAACCAGAAAAAGCCCAGGTTCTGGCCAACTTGTATGCGAAGAATGTGAAGGTATGAGCCAGATGATGGCAAATACCAGACCTAACCCTGACCTTACCGGCGTTATCCTCTGAAATATTGATCGGACCCAGGCTTAACTCACTATTTCAGTGTGGTACCACATTACTACGTGATCCAAACCAGGAAAAGCCCAGGATCTGGCCAAAAAGTATGAGAAATATGTGAAGGTATGAGCCAGATGATGGCAAATACCAGACCTAACCCTGACCTTACCGGTGTTATCCTCTGAAATATTGATCGGATCCAGGCTTAACTCACAGATTCAGTGTGTTACCACATTACTACGTGATCCAAACTAGAAAACGCCCACGATCTGGCCAACAAGTATGCGAAAAATGCGAAAGTATGAGCCAGGTGCTGGCAAATACCAGACCGAACCCTGACCTAACCGGTGTTATCCTCTAAAATATAGATCGAATCCAGAGTTAATTCACTGTTTCAGTGTGGTACCACATTACTACGTGACCCAAACCAGAAAAAGCCCAGGATCTTGCAATGAAGTATGCGAAAAATGTGAAAGTATGTGCCAGATGATGGCAAATACCAGAGCTAACTCTGTCCTAACCGGTGATATCCTCTAAAATATTGATCGAATCCAGGTTTAACTCAGTATTTCCGTGTGGCACCACATTAGTACGTGATCCAACCTAGAAAACGCCTAGGATCTGGCTAACAAGTAGGCGAAAAATGCGAAAGTCTGAGCCAGACGATGGCAAATACGAGACCTAACCCTGACCTAACAGGTGCTATCCTCTAAAATATAGATCGAATCCAGGATTAATTCACAGTTTCAGTGTGTTACCACATTACTACATGATCCAACTTAGAAAACGCCCAGGATCTGGCCAACAAGTATGCCAAAAATGTGAATGTATGAGAAAGGTGATGGCAAATACTAGACCTAGCCGAGACCTAACCGGTGTTATCCTTTGAGATATAGATGGCATCCAGAATTAATTCACTGTTTCAGTGTGGTACCACATTAGTACGTGATCCAAACCAGAAAACGCCCAGGATCTGGCCAACAAGTACGTGAAAAATGCGAAAGTATGAGCCAGATGACGGCAAATACCAGACCTAACCCTGACCTAACCGGTGTTATCCTCTAAAATATAGATTGAATCCAGGTTTAACCCACGGTTTCAGTGTGGTACCACATCACTACGTCACCCAAAGCAGAAAAAGCCCTGGATCTTGCAATCAAGTATGCGAAAAATGTGAAAGTATGAGCCAGATGATGGCAAATGCCAGAGCTAACTCTGACCTAACCGGTGCTATCCTCTAAAATATAGATCGAATCCAGGATTAATTCACAGTTTCAGTGTATTACCACATTACTGCGTGATCCAAACTAGAAAACGCCCACGATCTGGCCAACAAGTATGCGAAAAATGCGAATGTATGAGACAGGTGATGGCAAATACTAGACCTAGCCCAGACCTAACCGGTGTTATCCTCTAAAATATAGGTCGAATCCAGAATTAATTCACTGTTTCAGTGTGGTACCACATTACTACGTGATCCAAACCAGAAAAAGCCCAGGTTCTGGCCAACTTGTATGCGAAGAATGTGAAGGTATGAGCCAGATGATGGCAAATACCAGACATAACCCTGACCTTACCGGCGTTATCCTCTGAAATATTGATCGGACCCAGGCTTAACTCACTATTTCAGTGTGGTACCACATTACTACGTGATCCAAACCAGGAAAAGCCCAGGATCTGGCCAAAAAGTATGAGAAAGATGCGAAAGTATGTGTGAGATGATGCCAAATCCCAGACCTCACCCAGCCCTAACCGGCGCTATCCTCTAAAGTATTAACCGGAACCAGGTTTAATTGCCTGTTTCGGTGTGGTACCACATTACTACGTGATCCATACCAGAAAACGCCCGGGATCTGGCCAAAGAGTATGCGAAAAATGAGAAAGTATGAGGCAGATGATGGCAAATACCAGGCCTAACCCTGACCTAACCGGTGTTGTCCTCTAAAATGTTTTGTTCGGATCCAGGCTTAACTCACTGTTTCAGTGTGGTACCACATTACTGCTTGATCCAACCTAGAAAACGCCCAGGATCTGGCCAAAAAGTAGGCGAAAACTGAGAAAGTATGAGCCAGATGATGGCAAATACCAGACCTAACCCTGACCTAACCGGTGTTATCCTCTAAAATATAGATCGAATCCAGAATTAATTCACTATTTCAGTGTGGTACCACATTACTACGTGATCTAAACCAGAAAACGCCCAGGATCTGGCCAACAAGTATGCGAAAAATGTGAAAGTATGTGCCAGATGATGGCAAATACCAGAGCTAACTCTGACCTAACCGGCGTTATCCTCTAAAATACAGATCGAATCCAGAATTAATTCACTGTTTCAGTGTGGTACCACATTACTACGTGACCCAAACCAGAAAAAGCCCAGGATCTTGCAATCAAGTATGCGAAAAATGTGAAAGTATGTGCCAGATGATGGCAAATACCAGAGCTAACTCTGACCTAACCGGTGATATCCACTAAAATATAGATTGAATCCAGGATTAACTCACTGCTTCAGTGTGGTACCACATTACTACGTGATCCAACCTAGAAAACGCTCAGGATCTGGCCAACAAGTAGGCGAAAAATGCGAAAGTATGTGCCAGATGATGGCAAATACGAGACCTAACCCTGACGCAACTGGTGTTATCCTCTAAAATATAGATCGAATCCAGGATTAATTCACAGTTTCAGTGTGTTACCACATTACTACATGATCCAACTTAGAAAACGCCCAGGATCTGGCCAAAAAGTATGCGAAAAATGTGAATGTATGAGACAGGTGATGGCAAATACTAGACCTAGCCCAAACCTAACCGGTGTTATCCTTTGAAATATAGATGGCATCCAGAATTAATTCACTGTTTCAGTGTGGTACCACATTAGTACGTGATCCAAACCAGAAAACACCCAGGATCTGGCCAACAAGTACGTGAAAAATGCGAAAGTATGAGCCAGATGACGGCAAATACCAGACCTAAACCTGACCTAACCGGTGTTATCCTCTAAAATATAGATTGAATCCAGGTTTAACCCACGGTTTCAGTGTGGTACCACATCACTACGTCACCCAAAGCAGAAAAAGCCCAGGATCTTCCAATCAAGTATGCGAAAAATGTGAAAGTATGAGCCAGATGATGGCAAATGCCAGAGCTAACTCTGACCTAACCGGTGATATCCTTTAAAATATAGATCGAATCCAGAATTAATTCACTATTTCAGTGTGGTACCACATTACTACGTGATCTAAACCAGAAAACGCCCAGGATCTGGCCAACAAGTATGCGAAAAATGCGAATGTATGAGACAGGTGATGGCAAATGCTAGACCTAACCCTGACGTAACCGGTGTTATCCTCTAAAATATAGATTGAATCCAGGTTTAACCCACAGTTTCAGTGTGGTACCACATCACTACGTCACCCAAACCAGAAAAAGCCCAGGATCTTGCAATCAAGTATGCGAAAAATGTGAAAGTATGTGCCAGATGATGGCAAATACCAGAGCTAACTCTGACCTAACCGGTGATATCCTCTAAAATATAGATTGAATCGAGGATTAACTCACTGCTTCAGTGTGGTACCACATTACTACGTGATCCAACCTAGAAAACGCCCAGGATCTGGCCAACAAGTAGGCGAAAAATGCGAAAGTATGTGCCAGATGATGGCAAGTACGAGACCTAACCCTGACGTAACTGGTGTTATCCTCTAAAATATAGATCGAATCCAGGATTAATTCACAGTTTCAGTGTGTTACCACATTACTACATGATCCAACTTAGAAAACGCCCAGGATCTGGCCAACAAGTATGCGAAAAATGTGAATGTATGAGACAGGTGATGGCAAATACTAGACCTAACCCTGACCTAACCGGTGTTATCCTCTAAAATATAGATCGAATCCAGAATTAATTCACTATTTCAGTGTGGTACCACATTACTACGTGATCTAAACCAGAAAACGCCCAGGATCTGGCCAACAAGTATGCGAAAAATGTGAAAGTATGTGCCAGATGATGGCAAATACTAGATGTTTAAATATCGCGTGAGTCCGAGACGGAGAAACTCGGCCGCGATGCCCGTATCTATATTGAATTCGCGGAATTCTAGATGGTTGTGCTGACGTGGAAATTTTCCATCGTTCAGTTTTGTATACCGCGGCTATTTACGTGGTTTTTCCAGTTAGCTTCACGGGAATTCTCGAGTTTTGAGAGAAATTCTAGGAATTGTGTTGCTAGCGACGAGAAAGAGAGAGAAACGAGATCTATCGAAGAAAGGTCGATAGACGAAACGCGGCAGCGCCGCACCGTGGCCACGCAGCGAGGAGCTGCCCGGGGCCCAGCAGCGCGATGCGTCGCTAACCAGTACTGCGCCTGCGCGACGGAGCTAGCCGGGGCCGTGGCTGCTTGCAGATCGTCACGCTTCAGTACTGAGCCGTCGGTGATCCAGAGCAGACCTATTTACGATCTCGCTCCGGTTTTCAATCGAAGCTCAGAAGAGTGTGAGCTAAGCTCGCTCTTAAATAGAAACAGCAAGTGGACAGCGATAATAATTTAGTGGAAAATCTCGTCATCGTGACTTGAGATTTTCCCAGAGATAGGACAATCTGCCTGTTGTTGTAGCGATCGCACGGCACGCCGGGTGTGAAGCGATCGTAGACGCAGGAGTGTGATTGAACGTTGCCGGTCGTGGATGCGACTGCGACGTTGGAGACTCGGTTTCGATCGCCTTGAGTCTTCTTCCAATTATCCGGTTAGAGCTACTGGAAGGCTGATACTGATATACTAGTATCGCCTGGTGGTAGTTCACCGTTTGTAGAAGTCGTAGGAAACCCACTGAAGCCACCCGTCCTGTGTACCGTAGAGAGTACACCGACCGGTGGGGTGGAAAGTTTCACCGACCAGTCTGGAGCTATACGGCGTAGGAGCAACCGGAAGGTAGATATTCAGGAAGGATATCACCTCGTGGTGCTCTCCGTGCATCGGGCTTCGGAGAACCCGTTCCAATATACCGTCGTGAGGGGACAATAAGTAGAGCCTAAGCGTACGGTGGAGCAAAGGGTTCGAAGAGCCTTCCTCCCACCTCTACACCTACTACCAGCTGTGAGTCGACCACACTGGGCTGTAAAAGTAGGGTGGATAGGTTAGCAGGGGAATTTCGTCCTAATCTGGCGAGCCGCAGGCCAGTTCCTCGAATTAAAGGAGCCGCCGTCGAGGCCGCTACGGCTGGCTGTCGGGCATTCCTGGCTGAAAGGAATCGCTGGCTAGGCAGCTGCGTAGGCAGGCCGCAGGTCCCTCCTGAGGAGCAGCTGACGAGGGAGCCGAACCAGGACAAGACGTCCTCTTGCGTAGGTGGTGTCCAGACGCCACTCGCACGGTGAGCGTGCTCGCGGGATATAGCCTCTTGGAGCCTTACAACCTCCATTTGGTTTCCCGTCCGTGGCATTGCGAGAGCGAACCCGGTAGATAGGAGGAGATCTTCATCTACCCGGTGGTGCACGTCGGTGAGATCGTAAGAAACGAATCTCATCGACCAGAAAGAATATACAGTCCACTGGTTAGAGCGCTAAATTGCCAGGCAGCTCTCCCCTCCAAACACACTAGACTGTCGCTGGAGCGCGAGATAAGCAGCTGACGCGCGCGTTAACGTGTAAGCTGTCCGCAAAATATTCACACTTTGCTGTACAATTGTGTTACAGAAGGCCTCCACCAAGGTAAATGAATTAGGAGAAAGCAAAGAGGAGACCGGCCGGAAAAGTGAGCCGTGTTTTCCGCAATTTTTGTTTTCCTTTTTATTTATTTTGACATTTTTTAGTTTTGTAATACATTATATTTTGTAAAATAAATTTAACTTTTTTTGTAAAAGTTGTAACTGTTTCTCTACCTGTCTGTTCCCTCATCCGGACCCACGTTAAAGTCCCTTAGTACTTTAACATTTGGTCCTTCGAGCCGGATTCGAGGTAGAAAAGACAGTAGAGAGTTAGAATTACGTTTACGTAAGTTGTTACTTACGGGGCGAATTTCGAGTCGATTTTCAATCCTCGAACAACACAATCACCATGGCATTGTCCAGAGAGGCCGGTCGTAGCGAGATCGAAATCGATTTCGATGACCTGACCTCCCGATTTGAAGCGATGTCACGGTCGATTGCTAATTTAAAGAAACGCGGTCGAGCTCAATACAATGAGATACTTCTCAAGTCGAAGCTCGACTCTGTATCCGAACAGTACAAGGAAGCTGTTGATCAGTATTTGGCTGTTCGGAGGAAATATCCACCTGCGAAGTGCGAATTAAGCAACTTCGTGATCAAGGGTGGACTTGAAGCATGGGAGACGATGTTCATGGAGTTCCAGGCGTACGTTGCCGCGGAGCTGACCAAACTCGCCGAGGATCAGAAAACCTCGGTGTCGTCCGTCAGCCAGCACGATGTTGCCATTGAACTCCCAAAGCAACGTCTCCATAGATTTGGCGGGGATCCTCGTAAATGGAACCATTTTGAGGATCTGTTCACCGCTAGTGTGATAGAGAACCCGAGGCTTTCAGATGTGCATCGACTGCAGTATCTGAACGCCTGTGTGGAAGATCAGGCACTGGCGGCGATCGCACACCTGGAAATTACCGAGGGTAATTTCGAGGTAGCGTGGCGAACCCTGAAAGAGCAATTCGGGCTGCCACGTATTGTGATCGCCAACCTAATTGATCAGTTGACCAAAATGAAGACGATTAAGAAGGATGACCTGACTAGCTTACAACAGGTCACCATCGTCTTCAAACAGGCTTTCGCTGTTTTTGAAAAACAGGGCACTTACCGAGAGCAGCGAGATTGGCTGCTCGCCCATGCGATCAAAAGCAAGCTTGAAGGGTCTCTCAACTTAGAGTGGGAAATGTCGCAGAAGCTCTCCACAAAATTCCCTTCGTTTAACGAGTTAGTGGAATTTCTGGAGGTGCATGCTCGAGCCATCACCATGGTGAGCGGAGGACAGAGCAAAGCTGAGAAAAATATCCCACCAAAATCCAAGGTGCGGAGTCACAACGCCGTGATGGAAAGCCATCAAGATTCAGGCGAGAATTGCAAGTTTTGCGAGCTCAAGCACGGAATAGTACACTGTCGTGCTTTTCTGCGCTTGAGGCCTTACCATCGCTTGCAATATGTGAAAGATAATAGGTGGTGCGTGAATTGCATCTCGTCCGGCCATGAGGCTGGGCTTTGTCAATCCGGGCAGGTATGCTATAAATGCAAGGGTAGACACCATACCCTGTTGCATTTGGAGACGTCGGGACGCGAAATCGAACGTCGGAAAACGACGACAGCGATTTCGGGAGAAAGACGTGAGCAAAAGCGGCCTGCAGGCCCAGCGCGCCGGCCATACCAAGCCGAGCGTACGAAAAGCAACGCGCCGCCACCCGCTGCAACACCTCAGGCCGGTACGTCGCATTGTACCGCGACTGGTGCCGACACGCCGAGGTCTGTGCTGCTCGCAACGGCGAAAGTGCGGGTGTATGGGGACAACGGTGCGTCGCGTATCGTACGCGCACTGGTGGACCAAGGGTCAGAGTCGTCTTTTGTCTCCGCAAATTTGACGAATGATCTCAAATTTAAGCGGAGAAAAACTCCAGCCACTGTAACGGGCTTGGGGGGCGGCACTACCCAAAAGATAAGACATAGTGTCGAATTGCGTCTGGGAGCGGTGCAAGGTGACGAACCGACGATGCAGACGAGAGCGTATGTCGTGCATAAGATCACGAATTACGCCTCGCCGTCGACAAGCGTGCTCGAATATGACGCGTTGAGTCACCTGCCGCTCGCAGACCCCGACCCTGCTATCGGTCAAGCGATTGAGGTGCTGATCGGAGCAGACTTGTACGCTCAAGTTATTCGACCTGGTTTTCGTCGAGTAAGTCGTACGGGCCCAATTGCCCAGGAAACCGCATTCGGCTGGATCGTATCCGGTCCGATAAGAGCAGCGGGAAAAATGGGCAAAACCATAAGAACGTTGCACTGCAGCATCCTCGAATCGCTGGATACTGCGATTCGAAGGTTTTGGGAAGTCGAAGAAATTCCTTCGGCCTCGGTACGCACGCAGGCAGAAGAGGAATGCGAAGCGTACTTCCGAAACACCGTCGCACGAAATGCGACAGGACGATTCGTTGTCCGATTACCTCTCGCCCACCCGAGACCGGATGCAGTACTGGGAGATTCCTTCCGTATTGCTCTCTCCGCTCTCACGAGGCTGAGGAAAAAATTGGATGTTGACCAGAATCTCGTGCGAGAATACAGTGAGTTTCTCGCGGAATATGAAGACCTGGGTCATATGACTCGAATCGAGACCATTGACACAACCAGGCTCTACATTCCGCATCGAGCGGTCATACGAGATGAAAGTGCAACGACTCGTTTGAGAGTCGTTTTCAATGCAACCAGCCGAACTACGGGTGGTAGTTCGCTGAACGACCTTCTGCACGTAGGTCCGAAACTACAGAACGACATCACGTCAGTTTTGACACGATGGCGTTTGTATGAATACGTGTTGGTGGCAGACATTGAGAAAATGTTTCGACAGATTCTCGTCGCCCCACAGGATCGCCGCTATCAGTGCATCCTATGGCGTGCACCCGGTATCGAACAGCTTAGTGCATTCGAGTTAAACACCGTAACTTACGGGACGGCGTGCGCGCCGTATTTGTCCATGAGAACTCTGCTCGAGTTAAAAAATCAGGACGGTCATAAGTATCCCCTGGCCGCTCCGATACTCGAGAAGGACGTTTATGTAGACGATGTATTTATGGGAGCATCCGACACATCCTTATTAGAGCAAATTCGTATTCAAGTTTGCGAGCTCTTACAAGGAGGAGGATTCAATCTGCGAAAATGGGCAGGAAATTCGCCTCAAGTATTGCGCAATATCCCCCAGAGAGCACACTCCCACGCCGTTGACCTCACCTTGTTCGACGATTCCGAATTAAAGGTGCTCGGTTTACGGTGGATACCGTCAGGTGATTATTTTTATTTCAATCTGCAACGGTTTCAGCCGTCTGCAGTGCCGATGACCAAAAGAAATTTGTTCTCGGAAATAGCCAAGTTGTTCGATCCACTCGGCTGGTTATCACCAGTCCTGATTCGTGCGAAGATTTTGATGCAGTCCCAATGGCTGGAGAAAATCCAGTGGGACGATCAAATCTCCGCGAATACGCTAAAGACGTGGAACACGTTTTGCGTGGATTGGGGCAGCTTGAAGAAATTGAAGATCCCTAGATGGATTCATTACGGAGCAGACACAATTTCCGTGGAAATCCATGGATTCTGTGACGCTTCGCTCGCTGCCTACTCAGCAGTTACTTATTTACGAGTGACCGCGATGAACAATGTCATTTCCACGACATTGGTAATGGCGAAAACGCGAGTAGCACCAATTAAAACGCAGTCGATTCCTGTTCTGGAATTGAATGGCGCGGTATTGCTCGCCGAGCTTATAGTGCACGTGGAAAGGTCACTTTCGTTGAAAGTCGATCGAATAATCTGTTGGACAGATTCCACGATTACACTAGCTTGGTTGAGAAAGCATGCCTCCACATGGAAGGTTTTAATAGCCAACCGTGTGTCGAAAGTCCAGACACTTCTTCCCAAGGCTGAATGGAGGCACGTTCCCACACGATCCAATCCCGCGGATTTAAATTCGCGAGGAGTGGACGCAGCGGAACTTCTTCAATCAAAATTGTGGATTTCTGGACCGTCTTGGCTTAAACAATCGGAGGATTGTTGGCCAAAATCACCTTCGGCAGTTGAGACCGAAGAAGGTAAGCGCACAGTGCATGCCCATGTAACCACTCCGAAAACGGAATGGGAATTTGTATTCCGGTTTTCGAACTGGCATAAACTACTTCGCGTAACCGCTTACTGTCTCCGACTGAGGAGACCGCTGCACGGTGAACGCAGACTGTATGCTGATAAGCATGTGGAAGCGGCTGAGATGCAGCTTGCAACCGAACGAGTTGCTCGCTATCTACAGCGTACACACTTTGCAAAAGAGTACCGGTGTTTAAAAGAACGCCGGGAAATTCCGTTAAAATCCCCGCTGAAAAGTTTAAACCCTTTTCTCGACGACAAAGATGTTTTGAGAGTCGGGGGAAGACTGGTGAATGCCGTATTAACATGGGAAACAAAGCACCCCATAATCCTGCCGAGACATCACGTATCCACGTTGATTATAAGGCAGTGCCACGTGGACACGTTGCATGGGGGCTTGCAATTAACCATGTATACCGTAAGGCAAAAATTTTGGATCCTTGGCTGCCGAAACGCGGCACGAACGATCATCCACGAATGCATGCGATGCATGAGATGGAGGGCAAAAACCTCCACGCAAATCATGCAGGATTTGATTCCGGAGCGTTGCTGCGAGGCGAGAGTTTTTTCAAACTGCGGAATAGATTACGCGGGACCCTTTCGAGTCCGTGATTCCGCCGGTCGAGGAAAAACAGCCCATAAGGCATACATTGCAGTTTTCGTCTGCTACGCGACAAAAGCTGTTCATATAGAACTCGTCCACGATTATACGACGAGTGCTTTTCTGGCCGCACTGGATCGGTTTATAGCACGAAGGGGGGTTCCGTCCTGTATTTTCAGTGACAACGGAACTAACTTTGTCGGTGCCGATCGAGAATTACGCGAAAATTTCAAGGCAGTGTATGATACACCAGAAATGCGTAGTAAATGCGGTCAGAAAGGAATAAGGTGGAAATTCAACCCACCGAGTGCACCTCATTTTGGAGGCATGCAGGAGGCCGGGGTGAAATCGGTGAAATATCACCTAAAACGCACTCTGGGCGAATTCACTCCTACCAGCGAGGAAATGCAGACTCTACTCTGTAAGATCGAGGCGAGTTTAAACTCTCGGCCGATCGCTGCTATGAGTGATAGTCCAGATGATTATGCCCCGCTAACACCGGGCCATTTTCTAGTCGGCGGTCCATTAAATGCACTTCCGACAAAGTCCGTGGAAACTGAGCATACCTCACGTCTTACACGTTGGAGGGCGATTCAGAAGTTTCACGAACAAATCTGGAAACATTGGTCGCGTGATTATCTCACGCAACTTCAAAACCGGTATAAATGGCGTACTGTCCAAGAACAACTAAAAATCAACGATCTGGTTTTAGTGCAGAATCCTCTGCTTCCCCCTAATCAATGGGATATGGGACGAATAGAAGAGGTTTATTCGGGACAGGATGGGCACGCGCGTGTTGTTAAAATACGCACGGCGAAATCTGCTTTTACACGACCAATTACTCGGTTGTGTAAATTGCCTGTGGATTTTTCCACGGTAGCGACAAATGGCAACGTCGCTGTCGAGGAAACATAGGAAATACAGCATCAATCGGGCAAGGATATTGTACGGTGAGGTACCACCGCGTCCTTAGCAACCAGGATTCACGTCTATCTATCCGCCGTTGCTACGGCCAGATCTGAGGTACGGGTTGCCTAGCAACGCAAACAACTCGACTGAATCCGCGCTCCGAACGGAGCCATCTTGCCATTAGTCAACTTCTAGCCACGATGAGTGACACGAGCAACGAAGAGGGCACAATTTTGATCTCAGGAGATCCTGAGATCGATCTTCGGTTCGACCGAATCATGCGAATCGGAGAGGAGGCCGGTACACCAGCTAGACAGCAGGAACCGGTGCTCAATCTCGACCAGGAGGTCGAAGTTACCCTCGGCCTGGACAGGGTACGGGTACCCGCCAGGGTAATGCAGGAGGGCGGAAGGCACCAGGTGGAGTTACCTGGAGGAAAATACATCCTCCGGTGGGCGCCTGGAGGACGACTCCTCCATAGCTCGTGGAAACCCGAGAAGCCGGTGAGACCAGCCCAGGACCCAGCTGCGGCGGGTTCAGCCGCTGCACCGGCCACATCGGCAGCTGCTATGCCGCCGAAGGAGACAGCCGCGGCAGTCGGCCCTGCCAGACCTGCTCCACGGCACAAGAAGAGAAGGCGTAAGGCAGCCACACCGGAAGCTCCTTACCCCTGCCAAGCGGGGACGAGCCGAGGGGAAATGCCCGGTACTTCCGGATATCGGCCAACACAATCACCCGGCCCACGCCGAGCGAGGAGGCGTCCGTGGCGCCAACCAGGAACGCTCGAAACGGTGGAGGCCACGACGCGAGCATTAGCAGATCAAATGCTCATGACGACAATGCGGTTCCTGAGTGGAGCCGCCCCGGGACAGTCGTAAGTACTTTTAATTATTATAAAAATTTGAAATTTTTTGAATTAAAAGTGCGCGCCTCTCTTTCTCGGTTCGCAAAAAATCATTGCCGTACGGGTCAGCCGCGTCCTCTTAGTGTTGCACAATTCGTGCAAGGGGGGCGGTATGTTTAAATATCGCGTGAGTCCGAGACGGAGAAACTCGGCCGCGATGCCCGTATCTATATTGAATTCGCGGAATTCTAGATGGTTGTGCTGACGTGGAAATTTTCCATCGTTCAGTTTTGTATACCGCGGCTATTTACGTGGTTTTTCCAGTTAGCTTCACGGGAATTCTCGAGTTTTGAGAGAAATTCTAGGAATTGTGTTGCTAGCGACGAGAAAGAGAGAGAAACGAGATCTATCGAAGAAAGGTCGATAGACGAAACGCGGCAGCGCCGCACCGTGGCCACGCAGCGAGGAGCTGCCCGGGGCCCAGCAGCGCGATGCGTCGCTAACCAGTACTGCGCCTGCGCGACGGAGCTAGCCGGAGCCGTGGCTGCTTGCAGATCGTCACGCTTCAGTACTGAGCCGTCGGTGATCCAGAGCAGACCTATTTACGATCTCGCTCCGGTTTTCAATCGAAGCTCAGAAGAGTGTGAGCTAAGCTCGCTCTTAAATAGAAACAGCAAGTGGACAGCGATAATAATTTAGTGGAAAATCTCGTCATCGTGACTTGAGATTTTCCCAGAGATAGGACAATCTGCCTGTTGTTGTAGCGATCGCACGGCACGCCGGGTGTGAAGCGATCGTAGACGCAGGAGTGTGATTGAACGTTGCCGGTCGTGGATGCGACTGCGACGTTGGAGACTCGGTTTCGATCGCCTTGAGTCTTCTTCCAATTATCCGGTTAGAGCTACTGGAAGGCTGATACTGATATACTAGTATCGCCTGGTGGTAGTTCACCGTTTGTAGAAGTCGTAGGAAACCCACTGAAGCCACCCGTCCTGTGTACCGTAGAGAGTACACCGACCGGTGGGGTGGAAAGTTTCACCGACCAGTCTGGAGCTATACGGCGTAGGAGCAACCGGAAGGTAGATATTCAGGAAGGATATCACCTCGTGGTGCTCTCCGTGCATCGGGCTTCGGAGAACCCGTTCCAATATACCGTCGTGAGGGGACAATAAGTAGAGCCTAAGCGTACGGTGGAGCAAAGGGTTCGAAGAGCCTTCCTCCCACCTCTACACCTACTACCAGCTGTGAGTCGACCACACTGGGCTGTAAAAGTAGGGTGGATAGGTTAGCAGGGGAATTTCGTCCTAATCTGGCGAGCCGCAGGCCAGTTCCTCGAATTAAAGGAGCCGCCGTCGAGGCCGCTACGGCTGGCTGTCGGGCATTCCTGGCTGAAAGGAATCGCTGGCTAGGCAGCTGCGTAGGCAGGCCGCAGGTCCCTCCTGAGGAGCAGCTGACGAGGGAGCCGAACCAGGACAAGACGTCCTCTTGCGTAGGTGGTGTCCAGACGCCACTCGCACGGTGAGCGTGCTCGCGGGATATAGCCTCTTGGAGCCTTACAACCTCCATTTGGTTTCCCGTCCGTGGCATTGCGAGAGCGAACCCGGTAGATAGGAGGAGATCTTCATCTACCCGGTGGTGCACGTCGGTGAGATCGTAAGAAACGAATCTCATCGACCAGAAAGAATATACAGTCCACTGGTTAGAGCGCTAAATTGCCAGGCAGCTCTCCCCTCCAAACACACTAGACTGTCGCTGGAGCGCGAGATAAGCAGCTGACGCGCGCGTTAACGTGTAAGCTGTCCGCAAAATATTCACACTTTGCTGTACAATTGTGTTACAGAAGGCCTCCACCAAGGTAAATGAATTAGGAGAAAGCAAAGAGGAGACCGGCCGGAAAAGTGAGCCGTGTTTTCCGCAATTTTTGTTTTCCTTTTTATTTATTTTGACATTTTTTAGTTTTGTAATACATTATATTTTGTAAAATAAATTTAACTTTTTTTGTAAAAGTTGTAACTGTTTCTCTACCTGTCTGTTCCCTCATCCGGACCCACGTTAAAGTCCCTTAGTACTTTAACACTAGACCTAGCCCAGACCTAACCGGTGTTATCCTTTGAAATATAGATGGCATCCAGAATTAATTCACTGTGTCAGTGTGGTACCACATTACTACGTGACCCAAACCAGAAAAAGCCCAGGATCTTGCAATCAAGTATGCGAAAAATGTGAAAGTATGTGCCAGATAATGGCAAATACCAGAGCTAACTCTGACCTAACCGGTGATATCCACTAAAATATAGATTGAATCCAGGATTAACTCACTGCTTCAGTGTGGTACCACATTACTACGTGATCCAACCTAGAAAACGCTCAGGATCTGGCCAACAAGTAGGCGAAAAATGCGAAAGTATGTGCCAGATATAGAGGAGGAGGTCGCCCGGCTCGGAGCATTGGTCGCGGGTATTTGCGACGCGGCGATGCCTCGGGTCGGGCGGGCTTCTCCTCGCCGGGCGGTGTACTGGTGGTCGGACGCGATCGCGGAGTTGCGAGTCGCGACTGTCCGCGCCCGACGCCAGTACACCCGCGCGCGCCGTCGTCAACGTACAGGCGACGGCGTGGCGCGAGCGAGGGCAGCTGATGACCTGTATGGAGCATACCGCGTGGCGCGGGTTGCTCTGCAGGTCGCCATCAAACGGGCCAAGACCCAGGCATGGAAGGAGCTCCTCCAGACCCTTGATGACGATCCATGGGGGCGCCCATATAAGGTGGTGCTGAATAAGCTCCGCCCGTGGGCGCCCCCCGTCACCGAGGGTCTTGACCCCCGGCTGCTGGAGGACGTGGTCAATACACTCTTCCCAATTGGGGAGAGGGGACCGCGTCCTCCGGCGGCGGCGGCTGTCCCAGTGGAGTGGACGGCCGAGCTGGGGGTCACGCAGGAGGAGCTGGCAGCGGCCATCAGACGGCTCGGGGTTCGTAACACGGCCCCGGGTCCGGATGGTGTGCCCGGCCGGGTTTGGGTCTTGACCCAGGGCGTCCTTGGGGCCGACCTCAGGCGGTTGTTCGACCGCTGCCTGAGGGACGGGCGATTCCCCCCCAGTTGGAAGGTGGCCAGGATGGTCCTCCTCCGGAAGGAGGGTCGGCCCGCGGAGTCTCCCTCCGCATACCGGCCCATTTGTCTCCTCGACGAGGTGGGCAAGCTCTTCGAGCGTGTGATTGCTGCCCGCCTCGTCGAGCACCTGTCGCGGGGTGATCCCGGTCTGGCCGACTGCCAGTTCGGTTTCCGGGGGGGCCGATCGACTATCGACGCGATAGGTCGTGTGAGGGCCCTCTCGGAGGCGGCCGTCTCCCGGGGAGGGGTGGCATTGGCAATATCCTTGGATATTGCCAATGCTTTTAACACCCTCCCCTGGGAAGAGATAAGGAGGGGACTCGAATATCATCGAGTCCCCCCTTGTCTCAGGGCGGTCGTCGGGGATTATCTCCGCGGCAGGTGGATCGAGTATCCGGGCCGGGATGGTGATATGCGGAGGGAGGTGTACTGCGGTGTTCCGCAGGGGTCGGTCCTCGGGCCACTCCTGTGGAACATCGCGTACGACTCGGTGTTGCGGGCCGGCCTCCCCGACGGCGTCAGCACGGTGTGTTATGCGGATGACACACTGGTGCTGGCCGTCGGGGCGCACTGGGGGAGGGCCATGCGTCGCGCGGAGGAGGGGTCGCAACGCGTCGTCGACCGGATCAGGGGGATGGGGATGACGGTGGCGGTCCATAAGACCGAGGTGATTGCGTTTCATTCACCTCGGCAGGATCCGCCACCCCCTCTGATTCGGGTGGGTGGGGCTGACATCGAGGTGAAGCCCCAGATCAGGTATCTGGGGCTGATCCTCGATAGCCACTGGCGTTTCGAGAAGCATTTCCGCTGCCTGGTCCCCCGGTTGGAAAGGATGGTTGCGGCTCTGGGCCGGATCCTGCCCAACCTGGGGGGCCCGGCGGGCCGAGTTCGTCGCCTCTATGTGGCAATGGTCCAGTCGGTGGCCCTATACGGGGCCCCCGTCTGGGCGGACGACCTGGCTGCCTCCCGGCGCAGCATGACTATGCTGCGTCGGGTGCAGAGGCGCATGGCGCTCAGGGTCGTCCGCGGGTATCGGACCATGTCACATGAGGCGGCGACGGTTCTAGCGGGGATGCCGCCCATGGACCTGCTCGCGCGGTCGCACGCGGTGATGTACCGGCACCGCGTCGACCGTCGCGCGGGGGTGGGGGCGGTCCCGGGCGGGCAGGAACCTGCTTGGGGCGATTTGAAGCGCCAGGCCCGGCAGTCCGTGTTGCTCGCGTGGCAGGAGCGGCTGGCTCTGCCAACCGCGGGGCACCGGACTGTCGGGGCTGTTCGGCCACTCCTGAAGGAGTGGCTGGACAGAGGCCATGGCAGCCTCACCTACCGGCTGGCACAGGTATTTTCCGGGCATGGCAGCTTCGGAAGATACCTGTGCCGGATAGGGAAGGAGCCGACGGCGCGTTGCTGCCACTGCGACGCTGAGCAGGACACGGCGGATCATACCCTGGAGGTATGCCCCGCGTGGGAGGGGGAGCGCCGTGTCCTGGTCGGCGTCGTCGGGCGGGATGTCTCGCTGCCGGGCGTGGTGCGCGCCATGCTCGGCAGCGAGGAGAAGTGGAGGGCCGTGGCCTCCTTCTGCGAGAACGTAATGTTGCAGAAGGAGGCCGCGGGGAGGGAGCGCGAGCTTCAGCGGCGTGCTGAAGCGCGCGCTCGTGCGGTGGCCCGAGGTCGTCGCCCGGTCGCGAGGCGTCGCGGACGGCCGCCTCGGCGTGGCGGATGACCTAGGCTGGGAGGGGGGTCCTGAGGGGACCCTCCTCCCGCCAGGCGGCGCCGGGTCGGACCGGTTGGGGGTAGGAGTGCCTCCCCCTACCGGTCCGACGCAAGGGGAGGCACCCTCGGCGGTCTGGTGCGGCCATGAACGCCCGGCCGCCGAGGGGTGGAAACGGGGTCGCGGGCGGTTGCGAGTTGGGGCTCGCAGCCGCCACTAAACGCGGCCCCGGGACGGATAGCGGCGGGATGGAGTGGCCCCGTCCCGCCGCTATGAGGCAGTGTGTCTACTGGGGGGACCGGACCCCCGGGGGATGGGCGCGAAAGCGCGGGCACGGGGAGGATACCGGAAGAATGCTTCGAGCGATTCCCGGTATCCTCCCAAAGCGTGCCGAAGGGTCACCGTGGGGTTTTTAGTGGGTAGGTCCCGCGCCTGTCGTTGTACGGGCGCGGGGAATCCCACACACCCCTCCCACCTCTCCCCAAGGAGGTGGGAGGGAGTCTTTCGAAGATTTTCCCCACGACAAAAAAAAAAAAAAAAAAAAAAAAAAAAAAAAAAAAAAAAAGTATGTGCCAGATGATGGCAAATACGAGACCTAACCCTGACGCAACTGGTGTTATCCTCTAAAATATAGATCGAATCCAGGATTAATTCACAGTTTCAGTGTGTTACCACATTACTACATGATCCAACTTAGAAAACGCCCAGGATCTGGCCAACAAGTATGCGAAAAATGTGAATGTATGAGACAGGTGATGGCAAATACTAGACCTAGCCCAGACCTAACCGGTGTTATCCTTTGAAATATAGATGGCATCCAGAATTAATTCACTGTTTCAGTGTGGTACCACATTAGTACGTGATCCAAACCAGAAAACGCCCAGGATCTGGCCAAGAAGTATGCGAAAAATGTGAATGTATGAGACAGGTGATGGCAAATACTAGACCTAGCCCAGACCTAACCGGTGTTATCCTTTGAAATATAGATGGCATCCAGAATTAATTCACTGTCTCAGTGTGGTACCACATTAGTACGTGATCCAAACCAGAAAAAGTCCAGGTTCTGGCCAACTTGTATGCGAAGAATGTGAAGGTATGAGCCAGATGATGGCAAATACCAGACATAACCCTGACCTTACCGGCGTTATCCTCTGAAATATTGATCGGACCCAGGCTTAACTCACTATTTCAGTGTGGTACCACATTACTACGTGATCCAAACCAGGAAAAGCCCAGGATCTGGCCAAAAAGTATGAGAAAGATGCGAAAGTATGTGTGAGATGATGCCAAATCCCAGACCTCACCCAGCCCTAACCGGCGCTATCCTCTAAAGTATTAACCGGAACCAGGTTTAATTGCCTGTTTCGGTGTGGTACCACATTACTACGTGATCCAAACCAGAAAACGCCCGGGATCTGGCCAAAGAGTATGCGAAAAATGAGAAAGTATGAGGCAGATGATGGCAAATACCAGGCCTAACCCTGACCTAACCGGTGTTGTCCTCTAAAATGTTTTGTTCGGATCCAGGCTTAACTCACTGTTTCAGTGTGGTACCACATTACTGCTTGATCCAACCTAGCAAACGCCCAGGATCTGGCCAAACAGTAGGCGAAAAATGAGAAAGTATGAGCCAGATGATGGCAAATACCAGACCTAACCCTGACCTAACCGGTGTTATCCTCTAAAATATAGATCGAATCCAGAATTAATTCACTATTTCAGTGTGGTACCACATTACTACGTGATCTAAACCAGAAAACGCCCAGGATCTGGCCAACAAGTATGCGAAAAATGTGAAAGTATGTGCCAGATGATGGCAAATACCAGAGCTAACTCTGACCTAACCGGCGATATCCTCTAAAATACAGATCGAATCCAGAATTAATTCACTGTTTCAGTGTGGTACCACATTACTACGTGACCCAAACCAGAAAAAGCCCAGGATCTTGCAATCAAGTATGCGAAAAATGTGAAAGTATGAGCCAGATGATGGCAAATACGAGACCTAACCCTGTCGTAACTGGTGTTATCCTCTAAAATATAGATCGAATCCAGGATTAATTCACAGTTTCAGTGTGTTACCACATTACTACATGATCCAACTTAGAAAACGCCCAGGATCTGGCCAACAAGTATGCGAAAAATGTGAATGTATGAGACAGGGGATGGCAAATACTAGACCTAGCCCAGACCTAACCGGTGTTATCCTTTGAAATATAGATGGCATCCAGAATTAATTCACTGTTTCAGTGTGGTACCACATTAGTACGTGATCCAAACCAGAAAACGCCCAGGATCTGGCCAACAAGTATGTGAAAAATGCGAAAGTATGAGCCAGATGACGGCAAATACCAGACCTAACCCTGACCTAACCGGTCTTATCCTCTAAAATATAGATTGAATCCAGGTTTAAACCACGGTTTCAGTGTGGTACCACATCACTGCGTCACCCAAAGCAGAAAAAGCCCAGGATCTTGCAATCAAGTATGCGAAAAATGTGAAAGTATGAGCCAGATGATGGCAAATGCCAGAGCTGACTCTGACCTAACCGGTGATATCCTCTAAAATATAGATTGAATCCAGGATTAACTCACTGTTTCAGTGTGGTACCACATTACTACGTGATCCAACCTAGAAAACGCCTAGGATCTGGCCAACAAGTAGGCGGAAAATGCGAAAGTCTGAGCCAGATGATGGCAAATACGAGACCTAACCCTGACCTAACCGGTGCTATCCTCTAAAATATAGATCGAATCCAGGATTAATTCACAGTTCCAGTGTATTACCACATTACTACGTGATCCAAACTAGAAAACGCCCACGATCTGGCCAACAAGTATGCGAAAAATGCGAAAGTATGAGCCAGATGCTGGCAAATACCAGACCTAACCCTGACCTTACCGGCGTTATCCTCTGAAATATTGATCGGACCCAGGCTTAACTCACTATTTCAGTGTGGTACCACATTACTACGTGATCCAAACCAGGAAAAGCCCAAGATCTGGCCAAAAAGTATGCGAAAAATGCGAAAGTATGTGCCAGATGATGGCAAATACCAGACCTAACCCTGACCTAACCGGTGTTATCCTCTAAAATATAGATCGAATCCAGAATTAATTCACTGTTTCAGTGTGGCACCACATTACTGCGTGATCCAAACCAGAAAACGCCCAGGATCTGGCCACCAAGTATGCGAAAAATGCGAATGTATGAGACAGGTGATGGCAAATACTAGACCTACCCCTGACGTAACCGGTGTTATCCTCTAAAATATAGATCGAATCCAGGATTAATTCACAGTTTCAGTGTGTTACCACACTACTACGTGATCCAACCCGGAAAAAGCCCAGCATCTGGCCAACAAGTTTGCGAAAGAAGCGAAAGTATGTGCGTGATGAGGGCAAGTCTTAGTCCTAACTCTGACTTAACCGGTGTTACCCTCTAAAATATTGATCGAATCCAGGTTTAACTCACTATTTCCGTGTGGCACCACATTACTACGTGATCCGAACCAGAAAGAGCCCTGGATCTGGCCAACAAGTATGCGAAAAATGCGAAAGTATGTGCCAGATGATGGCAAATACCAGACCTAACCCTGACCTAACCGGTGTTATCCTCTAAAATATAGATCGAATCCAGAATTAATTCACTGTTTCAGGGTGGTACCACATTACTACGTGATCCAAACCAGAAAACGCCCAGGATCTGGCCAACAAGTACGTGAAAAATGCGAAAGTATGAGCCAGATGATGGCAAATACCAGACCTAACCCTAACCTAACCGGTGTTATCCTCTAAAATATAGATTGAATCCAGGTTTAACCCACAGTTTCAGTGTGGTACCACATCACTACGTCACCCAAAGCAGAAAAAGCCCAGGATCTTGCAATCAAGTATGCGAAAAATGTGAAAGTATGAGCCAGATGATGGCAAATGCCAGAGCTGACTCTGACCTAACCGGTGATATCCTCTAAAATATAGATTGAATCCAGGATTAACAAACTGTTTCAGTGTGGTACCACATTACTACGTGATCCAAGCTAGAAAACGCCTAGGATCTGGCCAACAGGTAGGCGAAAAATGCGAAAGTCTGAGCCAGATGATGGCAAATACGAGACTTAACCCAGTCCTAACCGGTGTTATCCTCTAAAATATTGATCGGACCCAGGCTTAACTCACTATTTCAGTGTGGTACCACATTACTACGTGATCAAAACCAGAAAACGCCCGGGATATGACCAGCAAGTATGCGAAAAATATGAAAGTATGAGCCAGATGATAGCAAATACTAGACCTAACTCTGACGTAACCGGTGTTATCCTCTAAAATAATGATCTAATCCAGGTTTAGCTAGCTGTTTCAGTGTGACAACACATGGCTACGTGATCCGAACCAGAAATAGCCCTGGATCTGGCCAACATGTATGCGAAATATGCGAAAGTATGAGCTAGATGATGGCAAATACCAGACCTAACCCTGACCTAACCGGTGTTATCCTCTAAAATATAGATCGAATCCAGGATTAATTCACTGTTTCTGTGTGGTACCACACTGCTACGTGATCCAACCCGGAAAAAGCCCAGCATCTGGCCAACAAGTATGCGAAAGAAGCGAAAGTATGTGCGTGATGAGGGCAAGTCTCAGTCCTAACCCTGACCTGACCGGTGCTATCCTCTAAAATATAGATCGAATCCAGAGTTAATTCACAGTTTCAGTGTGTTACCACATTACTACATGATCCAACATAGAAAACGCCCAGGATCTGGCCAAAAAGTATGCGAAAAATGTGAATGTATGAGACAGGTGATGGCAAATACTAGACCTAGCCCAGACCTAACCGGTGTTATCCTTTGAAATATAGATGGCATCCAGAATTAATTCACTGTTTCAGTGTGGTACCACATTAGTACGTGATCCAAACCAGAAAACGCCCAGGATCTGGCCAACAAGTACGTGAAAAATGCGAAAGTATGAGCCAGATGACGGCAAATACCAGACCTAACCCTGACCTAACCGGTGTTATCCTCTAAAATATAGATTGAATCCAGGTTTAACCCACGGTTTCAGTGTGGTACCACATCACTACGTCACCCAAAGCAGAAAAAGCCCAGGATCTTGCAATCAAGTATGCGAAAAATGTGAAAGTATGAGCCAGATGATAGCAAATGCCAGAGCTAACTCTGACCTAACCGGTGTTATCCTCTAAAATATAGATCGAATCCAGAATTAATTCACTATTTCAGTGTGGTACCACATTACTACGTGATCTAAACCAGAAAACGCCCAGGATCTGGCCAACAAGTATGCGAAAAATGCGAATGTATGAGACAGGTGATGGCAAATGCTAGACATAACCCTGACGTAACCGGTGTTATACTCTAAAATATAGATTGAATCCAGGTTTAACCCACAGTTTCAGCGTGGTACCACATCACTACGTCACCCAAACCAGAAAAAGCCCAGGATCTTGCAATCAAGTATGCGAAAAATGTGAAAGTATGTGCCAGATGATGGCAAATACCAGAGCTAACTCTGACCTAACCGGTGATATCCTCTAACATATAGATTGAATCGAGGATTAACTCACTGCTTCAGTGTGGTACCACATTACTACGTGATCCAACCTAGAAAACGCTCAGGATCTGGCCAACAAGTAGGCGAAAAATGCGAAAGTATGTGCCAGATTCCCTCAGGGGCTGCCAGCCTTTCAGCTGCAGTACGGGCTTAACGAACCCGGGGTACCCGAGTCATACACACACCGTAAGCCTCCTGTTGGTCGTCACAACGACCCATTCACAATTCCCTATTGGTTTTGTGAATGGTACGTGACGGCAGGAGGAACGGGGGTCTTGGCTTAACCGCCTGGGCCACGAGTATGGCGACTCTATAAAATCGCCCTCCAATCCTAAGCTATGGTGCGCGGCGATGGGATGCATGGTTGGGGGAGAAGGCCCAATCCCAAGCGACCACCTCCGGGGAACCTGCCGAACCCCCGGAGTATTAGGCTTACCCGGGTAAGGCGGCTCTGCCCGGGTGGACCTTTATTTCCGACCATCTCGTGGGATTCTTATGGACACAGAAAATAAAATGGGGATGGGGCGGGTTTTGTCGGTTGGGGAGGACGGAGACGGGGTTGGGGTTAGGGTGGCGGCGCTCGCGCCCCACTCAGCACCAGGTCCGGCTTCGTGGAGGGTGGAGGAGGACGACGAGACGGCGTCGGTCTCGTCCTTCTCCTCCAGCACGAGCCACATAGGCTCTAAGAGGAAGAGGACGGGGCAGGCCGTCGTCGAGGTGGGCGGGGCGATGAGCCCGTCGGTGAGGCTGAGTTGCCTCAGGGACGAGGTGACCGAGGAGATATCGGAGAGGATCTCCTCGTCCCTGAGGCGGGTGGAGAAAGTCGCCGCTGCCTGCGCCTTTAAGGGGCAGAAAAGCGGTGGCGCGGAGGCCCTGAAGGCCGCGGCGGAGGAAATGAGGGAGGCGGCGCGGGAGCTCAGAGGGCGGAACGCCCGTCTGCAGCTCCTGTTGGAGGAGGAGCGACAGGGGAGGAGGAGGGCAGAGGCGCTGTGGAACAGCGCGGCCCTCCCACCCATCCTCCCTCCTCCTCCACCGCCGCGTCCCTCGGCGGAGGTAAATAAGCGGAGTGCGGCGGCAGTGGTGCGGGGCACCGCGGGCCCCTCCACCCGCACTCCGCCCGTGAAGAAGTCCCCGTCCTCCTCAGAAGATCGTCTTCTGAGGAGGATTGGGGACATGATTGACGGCAAGCTGGCCGCCTTCCGGGAGGAGCTCCTCGCCGGAAGAGCGGTCAGCAGGAAGGCGGTGCCTCCCCGACCTGTTCCGGTACAGTCGGGGAAGGCAAAGAAGGGCGGAGTGAAGGCTCCGCCCAGCGTTGCGGCACCAGGGCCCCGGGTCGCGACCCCCAAGGGGGGTGGTGTACCCGTGGTCGCGGTGGTCGCGTCCTCCGCAGCACCCTCCCAAGGGGGGGTGGCGTGGAGTGAGGTGGTGGGGCGGAAGGCGAAGCGGGCGGCGAGGAAGGCCTCGCAACCGCAGCCTCCGCCTCCGCCGCCGGCGGCCAAGGTAAAGGCCGCGAAGGTCGGGAAGGCACGACCAGGTCGTCCCCCAAAAACGGCAGCGGTGACGCTGACCGTTGCGCAGGGGGGCGACCTGACCCTCGCGGAGGCGATGCGGCTCGCCAGGCAGAATATCTCCCTGGAAGAGCTGGGCATCGCCTCCGTGAGGGCGAAGAGGGCCGTGACCGGGGGTCTCTTGCTGGAGATCCCCGGTGCAGAAGGCGGCGCGAAGGCGGATCGTCTCGCCCAGAGGCTCCGGGAGCAGCTGGGCGAGCGAGGTGTCCGGGTCGCCCGGCCCACGAAGCGCACGGAGATGCGCGTTTGTGGGCTGGACGACTCGGTCAGCGCACAGGATGTGTCCCGTGCCCTTGCGAGGGCGGGGGACTGTCCTGTGGAGGACCTGCGGATCGGAGAGATCCGCAGGTCGCCCTCCGGCCTCGGGTCGGTGTGGGCCCGGTGCCCCCTCTCCGCCGCCCGTAAGGTGGCGGAAACCGGGAGGGTGTTGGTGGGGTGGGTTTCGGCGCGAGTGGAAATCCTCGCGCCGCGCCCGCTCCAGTGTCACCGCTGCCTCGAATTGGGGCACGTGAGGCAGTGGTGCACCTCGCCGGTGGACCGCAGCGGTCAGTGTTACCGCTGCGGTGCCAAAGAGCACCGTGCGAGCCAGTGCTCGGCAGCTCCCCACTGCCCGCTGTGTGCGGACATGGGGAGGCCAGCCGATCACAGGGTGGGGAGCAAGAAGTGCTCCCCCCCCTCCCGGAAGGAGAGGAAGAGGCGGGCTGCACCGGCTCCGGTGCCGAGGGCGGTGGCATCGTCCTCCATGGAGGTGGACGGTGCTACGGGAACGGACGGCCGGGAGGAGGCTGGCGCGGCCATTAATTAATGCCGCCCCGCCTCCTCCTCCAGGCCAACCTCAACCACTGCCGCGCGGCACAGGACTTGATGTCCCAAGTCGTCGCGGAGTGGGGGGTTGGCCTGGCGGTCGCCGCCGAGCCGTACCGCGTCCCTGATCAACCTCATTGGGTGGGGGACGCGGACGGCTTGGTGGCGATGGTATGGGGAGGGGGCGACGGGTCCCCACCGTTCTCCTTGTTGGAGCGCGGTCGGGGATTCGTCGCCGTGGACTGGGGGGGAGTCGCTGTGGTGGGGTGCTACATTTCGCCCCGTAGCGGTCACGCTGCGTTCGAGCTGTACTTGGCCGAGGTCGCGGCATGCGTGCAGCGCTACGCGGCCCGGCCGGTGCTGGTCCTGGGGGATTTTAATGCCAAGTCGGTGGCTTGGGGATCCCCCAGGACCTCCGTTCGCGGCGGGATCCTGGGCGATTGGGCGGCGGGGCTCGACCTCCGGGTATTGAACCGGGGGTCGGAGCACACATGCGTGCGGCGATATGGGGGGTCCATCGTGGATGTTGGATTCGCGACCCCCAACGCCGTGCGCATGGTGTCGGGTTGGCACGTGGTCGCGGGGGCAGAGACACTCTCCGATCACCGGTACATCCGGATGGAGGTCTCTGCCGCCGCGAGTGCATCCCGACACGGCCGCCTGCGTGGCACCCCACCACGCCGCTGGGCGCTACGGCGCCTGGACAAGGACGCCCTGATGGCAGCTGCCCTCGCTGCAACTTGACCGCAGGGAGCGGCCGAGTTGCCGAGCATGGAGGAGGATGTCGCCCGGCTCGGGGCATTGGTCGCGGGTATTTGCGACGCGGCGATGCCTCGGGTCGGGCGGGCTTCTCCTCGCCGGGCGGTGTACTGGTGGTCGGACGCGATCGCGGAGTTGCGAGTCGCGACTGTCCGCGCCCGACGCCAGTACACCCGCGCGCGCCGTCGTCAACGTACAGGCGACGGCGTGGCGCGAGCGAGGGCAGCTGATGACCTGTATGGAGCATACCGCGTGGCGCGGGTTGCTCTGCAGGTCGCCATCAAACGGGCCAAGACCCAGGCATGGAAGGAGCTCCTCCAGACCCTTGATGACGATCCATGGGGGCGCCCATATAAGGTGGTGCTGAATAAGCTCCGCCCGTGGGCGCCCCCCGTCACCGAGGGTCTTGACCCCCGGCTGCTGGAGGACGTGGTCAATACACTCTTCCCAATTGGGGAGAGGGGACCGCGTCCTCCGGCGGCGGCGGCTGTCCCAGTGGAGTGGACGGCCGAGCTGGGGGTCACGCAGGAGGAGCTGGCAGCGGCCATCAGACGGCTCGGGGTTCGTAACACGGCCCCGGGTCCGGATGGTGTGCCCGGCCGGGTTTGGGTCTTGACCCAGGGCGTCCTTGGGGCCGACCTCAGGCGGTTGTTCGACCGCTGCCTGAGGGACGGGCGATTCCCCCCCAGTTGGAAGGTGGCGAGGATGGTCCTCCTCCGGAAGGAGGGTCGGCCCGCGGAGTCTCCCTCCGCATACCGGCCCATTTGTCTCCTCGACGAGGTGGGCAAGCTCTTCGAGCGTGTGATTGCTGCCCGCCTCGTCGAGCACCTGTCGCGGGGTGATCCCGGTCTGGCCGACTGCCAGTTCGGTTTCCGGGGGGGCCGATCGTCTATCGACGCGATAGGTCGTGTGAGGGCCCTCTCGGAGGCGGCCGTCTCCCGGGGAGGGGTGGCATTGGCAATATCCTTGGATATTGCCAATGCCTTTAACACCCTCCCCTGGGAAGAGATAAGGAGGGGGCTCGAATATCATCGAGTCCCCCCTTGTCTCAGGGCGGTCGTCGGGGATTATCTCCGCGGCAGGTGGATCGAGTATCCGGGCCGGGATGGTGATATGCGGAGGGAGGTGTACTGCGGTGTTCCGCAGGGGTCGGTACTCGGGCCACTCCTGTGGAGCATCGCGTACGACTCGGTGTTGCGGGCCGGCCTCCCCGACGGCGTCTGCACGGTGTGTTATGCGGATGACACACTGGTGCTGGCCGTCGGGGCGCGCTGGGGGAGGGCCATGCGTCGCGCGGAGGAGGGGTCGCAACGCGTCGTCGACCGGATCAGGGGGATGGGGATGACGGTGGCGGTCCATAAGACCGAGGTGATTGCGTTTCATTCACCTCGGCAGGATCCGCCACCCCCTCTGATTCGGGTGGGTGGGGCTGACATCGAGGTGAAGCCCCAGATCAGGTATCTAGGGCTGATCCTCGATAGCCACTGGCGTTTCCAGGAGCATTTCCGCTGCCTGGTCCCCCGGTTGGAAAGGATGGTTGCGGCTCTGGGCCGGATCCTGCCCAACCTGGGGGGCCCGGCGGGCCGAGTTCGTCGCCTCTATGTGGCAATGGTCCAGTCGGTGGCCCTATACGGGGCCCCCGTCTGGGCGGACGACCTGGCTGCCTCCCGGCGCAGCATGACTATGCTGCGTCGGGTGCAGAGGCGCATGGCGCTCAGGGTCGTCCGCGGGTATCGGACCATGTCACATGAGGCGGCGACGGTTCTAGCGGGGATGCCGCCCATGGACCTGCTCGCGCGGTCGCACGCGGTGATGTACCGGCACCGCGTCGACCGTCGCGCGGGGGTGGGGGCGGTCCCGGGCGGGCAGGAACCTGCTTGGGGCGATTTGAAGCGCCAGGCCCGGCAGTCCGTGTTGCTCGCGTGGCAGGAGCGGCTGGCTCTGCCAACCGCGGGGCACCGGACTGTCGGGGCTGTTCGGCCACTCCTGAAGGAGTGGCTGGACAGAGGCCATGGCAGCCTCACCTACCGGCTGGCACAGGTATTTTCCGGGCATGGCAGCTTCGGAAGATACCTGTGCCGGATAGGGAAGGAGCCGACGGCGCGTTGCTGCCACTGCGACGCTGAGCAGGACACGGCGGATCATACCCTGGAGGTATGCCCCGCGTGGGAGGGGGAGCGCCGTGTCCTGGTCGGCGTCGTCGGGCGGGATGTCTCGCTGCCGGGCGTGGTGCGCGCCATGCTCGGCAGCGAGGAGAAGTGGAGGGCCGTGGCCTCCTTCTGCGAGAACGTAATGTTGCAGAAGGAGGCCGCGGGGAGGGAGCGCGAGCTTCAGCGGCGTGCTGAAGCGCGCGCTCGTGCGGTGGCCCGAGGTCGTCGCCCGGTCGCGAGGCGCCGCGGGCGGCCGCCTCGGCGTGGCGGATGACCTAGGCTGGGAGGGGGGTCCTGAGGGGACCCTCCTCCCGCCAGGCGGCGCCGGGTCGGACCGGTTGGGGGTAGGAGTGCCTTCCCCTACCGGTCCGACGCAAGGGGAGGCACCCTCGGCGGTCTGGTGCGGCCATGAACGCCCGGCCGCCGAGGGATGGAAACGGGGTCGCGGGCGGTTGCGAGTTGGGGCTCGCAGCCGCCACTAAACGCGGCCCCGGGACGGATAGCGGCGGGATGGAGTGGCCCCGTCCCGCCGCTATGAGGCAGTGTGTCTACTGGGAGGACCGATTGTCCCCCCGGGGGATGGGCGCGAAAGCGCGGGCACGGGGAGGATACCGGAAGAATGCTTCGAGCGATTCCCGGTATCCTCCCAAAGCGTGCCGAAGGGTCACCGTGGGGTTTTTAGTGGGTAGGTCCCGCGCCTGTCGTTGTACGGGCGCGGGGAATCCCACACACCCCTCCCACCTCTCCCCAAGGAGGTGGGAGGGAGTCTTTCGAAGATTTTCCCCACGACAAAAAAAAAAAAAAAAAAAAAAAAAAAAAGTATGAGCCAGATGATGCAAATACGATACCTTTTTTTTTTTTTTTTTTTAACGTGGTGAAATCCCCATGGACACCCCGGCTCCCTGGGGGGGAGGCCGGGGTAGTACCGGACTCTTACCGGCTAAAACACCACGGTGACCGCCTGCGCCCTTTATCTGGGGAGAGTCACGGGAACCAAACTAGCGATACTACCGTGACTCTCCCCGTTGGCGCAACGCCCTACTACGGGCCCTTCCCGGGGGAGGAATAGTATCTCCTCCCCCAATGGGGGGCAAACATAATTGATTGCCCCCCGGCGACGCCACGCGGTCACACGCGACGTCGCCCCCACTCGTGCCGTTGCTACTAGCCGCGACCGGGCCCCCACCCGATCGCGACCACGGCTGCGGGGCCGGCTAACACTGCCGCCCCCGCTAGACGGGGCCCCTGCCACGGGCCCCCGGTACGGCGATGGGCTGGATGCGATGGGGAGTGATGGTATAAAGTCCCTCATCTCGCACCACAAACACCATCACCGACCCCTTCTCGCTCCCCTGCCACGGGGAGCGGTGGAGGGTCTTACGGTCGGCGTCGCCGCCTGCCCGCCACCTCCTCACGCGCCCTTTCGGCGTCTTCCTTGGCGGCCATGACCTCTTCACAAAACAAGGCCATGGCCGCCCACGCCTCCTCGCTGCCGACCATCGCACGAATGACGGCCGGCAGCGAGAGGTCCGCTCCAACTACTCCAACGAGAATACCGCGCTGCGCTGCCCACGCCGGGCAAAACTCCAACGTGTGCTGCGCGGTGTCCTCCCTTCCCCTGCAGTGACGGCACGCAGCCGTCGCCTTCCGCCCTATCCGATGCAGGTACCGACCGAAGCAACCGTGTCCGGTCAGTACCTGTGGCAGGCGGTAGGTGGGCGTACCCCAGCTACGGCCCACCCAGGCGTAAAATACTGGGCGGACCGCCGCGGCAACGCGATCATTCCGCTGGTCTGGCTTGGATAACCAGACCAGCCACCGACTATAGACGCGTCGCCGCGCCTGGCTTCGGGCCCTGGCGGCCTCCTCGCCGTGCGGGTCCACGCCCCGCTGGCGATGGTCGCAGAGGCTTTGATAGACCTCAGCGTCCATTTTCGCCAGCAGGTGAAGCGGTGCGGAACCCGCCAGCAAGGTGGCGGCTGTGTAGGAGGTCGTGCGATAACCCCGCACGACTCTGATGGCGACCAACCTCTGTAACCGACGGAGTATAAATGCACCCCGCCGATTGGACATCAGACCGCCGGCCCATATTGGCGCGCCATAAAGCGCCATGGACCGGACGACTCCCAAATACAGCCGCCGAGCCGCCATGTTGGGCCCCCCGAGATTGGGCATTATGCGGCCTAACGCGGCCGCAGCTCTTTCAATACGGGGACCCAACCCTTCCAAATGATGCCCGAACCGCCAGTAGCTGTCGAGGGTGAGGCCCAGATACTTCATCCGGCGCCCGACCCCGACTTGGGCTCCGCCCACCCTTAGAAACGCCTGGCGCAGCACCCCACGACCACTGACATTACACAGCCAGATGGCTTCGGTCTTCTGGGGTGCCACGCGCAACCCCAGACGCTCTACCTCGGCGACGACTCGTGCCGTCCCTTCCTCCGCGAGGGCCACGGCCCTCCTCCACGTATCCCCGCCGGCTATCACCAGAGTGTCGTCGGCGTAACATACCAACGACACGCCGACGGGGAGATCAGCCCGCAGCACCGCATCATAGGCCAAGTTCCACAGAAGCGGCCCGAGGACCGACCCCTGTGGAACCTCGCGGTGCACCGCTCTCTGCTCCATCCCGTTCCGACCCGGATATTGGACTACCCTACTCCGCAGATAATCCCCGATCAGTCGGCATAGATAGGCGGGCTCTCGGTGGTATAGGAGTGCCCGACCTATCGCCACCCAGGAGACGGTGTTAAAGGCGTTGGCTATGTCTAATGAGACTGTCAACGCCCCCCCCCCCCCCGGGAGATTGCCGATTCCGCCAGGGTCCGCACTGTCGCTATGGCGTCGACTGTGGAGCGGCCCCGGCGAAAGCCGAACTGTCGGTCGGCCAGATCAGGACCGACGCGGGACAGGTGCCCCTCAAGCCGGGATACTATGACCCGCTCGAGGAGCTTTCCAGCCTCGTCCAATAGACAAATTGGTCGGAACGCGGATGGAGAATCCGCGGGCTTCCCTGGCTTGTGGAGGAGGACCGACCTCGCCACCTTCCATATGGGGGGGAACTGACCGGTCCGCAGGCACGCGTTAAAGACGCGTATCAATCCGGCCCCCAGAACACCCACCGCTATTGCCCAGGCACTGCCAGGTATGCCGTCCGGTCCTGGCGCCGTCTTCTTGGCAGCCATTCTCCGGACGGCCCTAGCTAGCTCCTCCTCGGGGGGATGCAGGAACGCCTCTCCCCCAACGGGGAAGAGGACACGCATAGTTTCCCCGAGCAGCTGGGGGTCGAGGCTCTCTGTGATCGGGGGCGCCCATGATCGCATCTTGCCTGCGACCATATGATAGGGGCGCCCCCATGGATTTGCATCCAGAGAGCCGAGGAGCTCCGTCCATGCCTGGGCTTTCGCAGTCGCGATGGCCCGGCGGAGGGTTCTTCGCGCCAGGGAAAATTCCCCGCGCAACCCCACCACCTCTGCCTCCGTCGCCCCGCGCCGTCTCCTGGCGCGGGTGTACCGGCGTCGGACGACAACGCACCGAGTGCGTAAGTCCTCGATCTCGCCCGACCACCAGTACACGGACCCCCCGCGGATCGGGGCATGACTGCGTCGCACAACGACGTCATAGTCTCCCGGAACCAACGCGCCCCGGCAGAAGGATTGCCGAGGGTCCAGCGTGGCATCTCCTGCCATGCTACAACGGAGGCTGCCATCGCAAGGGCGTCCGGGTCCAGCCTTTTGGCGGACCAGCGTGGCGCCGGGTGTGCTTCCCTGCCCGGTTGGCGGGGTCCATTTACGCCGGCGGTCGCGGATACGGAGAACGTAATATAGAGGTGGTCGCTTAACGTGGCCACCTCTTCCGCGACCCTCCAGTCGGACACACGGCGCGCTATGGCGGGGCTCGCCAACGATATGTCGACGATCGACTCGCGCCGCGCGTGCACGCACGTGCTCACGGCCCCCTCATTCAAAACTACGAGGCCGTGACCCGCCGCCCATACGAGCATCGCGTCGCCCGTGACGGTCGTCCTGGGGCAGCCCCACGCTGCAGCGTGGGCATTAAAATCTCCCAGGACGAGCACCCCGCTGGCGAGATGTGGGGAGATGCATCTCCCCACCTCGTCGAGGTACGCCTCAAAATCGCTGAGGCCCATAGCGGGCGAAGCATAACACCCGGCAACCACAAGGTCCCCCCACTTAACCGCCACAAACCCGTGGCCCCTCCCCACTACGGAGCACGGCAACGTGTCGCGCCCGTACTGCCAGGTGATCGCCGAGACCCCGTTAAGGTCCCCCACCCAAGCGGGGTGTTTGGGGACACGATAGGGCTCGGCGATCACGGCCATCCCGACGTTCCACTGCCGGAGGGTTTGGAGCATGAGATCCTGAGCCCCCCGGCAGTGGTTCAAATTGACCTGGAGGAGGCGTTGAGACATTATCGGGTCTCACCCGCGGCCTCCTCCAGGCCTCCCCTTCCAGTGTTTAGGGGCGCCTCTGCGCGCCCCGGATCTTTGCCGCCGTACGAGGCCAGCACCCCCCTACAAAGGGGCTCTGACCCGCACGGCGACTGAGTTGCCGCTTGTTGTGGGGGAATTGCAACACCCCCACCAGACAACACATCTTCTGATTTTGTGGAGGTGGAGGGCGCTGAGTCGATAGGCGCCACATCCACCTCCATCATCTCCGTCGCTGGGGGCGGTGCAGGTTTACACCCAACCATCTTCACCGCCGCCGCGACAGCTGCTGGGGCGGGAATAGTCCCCGACACCACAGCAGGGGACGGCTGGGAACAAGCCGCCCCCTGAACCTCCATCGCGACGGGCAGCGGTGCCGGCTCAACACCAGCCGGCACCGTGGATGGGGGCACAACCGCACCCTTTCCCTTCTTCCCCTTCCGTTTGGGGGGACGGCACGCCGCCCCACCCATTCGGTGATCCGCTGGCCGCCCCAAGCCCACACAAAGGGGGCATTTTGGGGCGGCCATACACTCCCTGGCTGTGTGGGAGGCCCCCCCGCAACGGTAACAGAGGCCGCTGCGATCAACTGTGCTGGTACACCGCTGCCGGACATGGCCGAACTCTAGGCAGCGGTGACACTGCAGCGGCCTCGCGGCAAGCACCGCCAGCCAGGCTTCGAGGAAGCCGACCATTAATCGGCCGGACTTCGCGAGCTTAGTTGCGGCGCGAAGGGGACAGCGGGCCCAGGCAGTAAACATGCCCGACCTGTCCCGGCGGAGGTCACCAACGTTGACCTCCGCAGCGCCACAACCCCCGGCTGTGGCAAGGGCCTCCCTTACCACGTCCTGGGTGGCTGCCTCCGACAGGCCGGACACCCTTAACTCGGCCTGTTTCTGGGGGCAAGCCACCCGAACACCCTCGACCTGGAGGGCCCCCTCAAGACGCGCCCTCAGGGCGGTCGCCTTCTCTTTGCCCTTCTCACCGGGGATTGCTAATAAAAGCGCCCCGGTGACCGCCCTGGTGGGCCGCATCCCGGTGATCCCGAGATCATTACAGATCCCGGGCATCACCTTATTGAGGAGGGGGCCCAGATCTCCTTCCCTCCCAGCAGCGGCGGTCACCGAGACTGCTGCGTTTTTTGGCAGCCTCGGTAACTTAACCGCCGCCGTCTGGGTACCGCACTTCTTCTTTGTGCCGGCCGTATTATTAGCGGCTGGCCGACCCGTTGCGACGGATATCCCGCCCTTGTTGGAGGATGCGGCAGGTGCCGCACCCTTTCCGCTTCCCTTACCCTTCCCCCGCCTCACCACATCCGCCCACATACCCTGCCCGTCGTTGGCTGGGGCAGAGACGGCTTTCACCACGTTGCTGTGGACTGGCGGAGCGGACCTGTGTTCGCCGCTGGTGGCTTTGCCACCTCCGCCATTCTCGCTGCAGGAGTGCCACTGTGGCGCTTGGTGGCGCCTGTCCTTTTCGGTGTCGGTTGGGGGGGTGTCACGGCGGCTATGACGGGTGCATTCGCGCTCCCGGGCTTCGTCCCCGCGGTCCCCTTCGCCTTCCCCCTCTGTATGTCCGGTCCCTTCGCCGTAACCGGAAGGGCCACCACCACGGATGAAGAAGGGGTCATCGGGCTCTTCCCCAGTGGCGGGCGGGACACAGCCCGCCATACCGCTTCAAAGAGGGCATCAATCCGGCCCTCCACGGCCGATATGTGCCCCGCCATCTCGGAAACCCTTTTGAGGACTTCGGTCATCATGACCATTAAAGGGCTTCCGGATGCGGGGCTCCCCTTCTCATGTGGGGCGGTTCCATCTGTGAGCGACGGTCCAGGGACGGCCAACTCCACCTCCATACTAGAGTCCCCCCCGGCTAAAGTGGACGGTAGAAGATCCTTCCGCCTTGGCCGAGGGGCACAAGGCAGCTCATGGTCGAGCGGCTCCTCGCCGGCCACCTCCTCACCCGTTCTCAGCAGCCTACGCTGCTCTTGCTTTAACCTCAGACGGCCCACTTCCCGCCTGAGGTGCTCTAGCTCCCTGTCCTTGACCCTGACGGTCTCGGACAGGGTGGTGGCGGCATTATCGGCCACCTGCAGCCTCTTCTCGAGGGCCTTCGCCCTCCTCTCCCATTCGCCTTGGCGAATGATAACTTCCCGGGCCGGCCTGTTCGGGTTTTCGGCGCGGTCAGCTCTGCCGTGGAGTTCCTCGGCGCTGACCATCGCCACCCGCGCTGCCAAACGGAGCCCACGGATGTCCGTCGTCTTCAGGTGGCTCGCGGTGTCTGCCACCCGGACGACGGACTCCAATTGCTCCTTGAGCCGGCCCAGGAGCTCGTCCAACTTCATGACCTCCGCTATATTGCGGAGGTCTGCCTGCTTCGGCAGGGCCTTCATCCCTGGACCCAACTTCTTTGGGTCCACAAAAATGCCCCTAGGTCTTCCTGCCCCGGGGCCCTTCCTTTTCCTCTTCCGGGGCCCATAATCCTCGTCGCCTGAGTCGACGCTCTCACCATCGTCGGCGGTAGATCGACTAGGCGCCCATTCGTCTTCGTCCATGGAGCCGCCGTCGAGGATGGTAACGGACTCCTCGACGCACAACGACGCCACGTCTTTGCCCTGGGCCGCGTCGCTCAGCGAGAGCTGCGGTCCCGCGGCACCATGCCTCTTTCGCGGAGGTGAAACCTTCCCAGCCTTATGCCACTCCGTGGAATCTAGCCGCTCCAGGCTAACTACGGGGACGGGGCCATACCTCTGACGGTCGTCCTCACCCCCAATGTGGATCCCCAGCGGGGGATTAATTACCTCAACACTCCTGACCGTGGGCCTAACCCCACCAGGAAGTGGTTCATCCATTCCATTGTCGATAAAGATATTCTCACCATCCGATATGCATGCCTGTCCGTTATCCAAATTGCCAGTCCGGTTGTTTACTTGAGATTGAATGAGATCCATAACTATTCCCACGAGCGTGGTCGGAATGGATGTCACCCCAGGCAGAGCCGCCTTGCCTGGGGAAGCCTAATACTCCGGGGGTTCGGCAGGTGCCCCCGGAGGTGGTCGCTAGGGATTGGGCCTACTCTCCCAACCATGCATCCCATCGCCGCGCACCATAACTTAGGATTAGAGGGTAAGTTATAGAGCTACCATCCTCGCAGGCCAGGCGGTTAAGCCAAGGCCCCCGTTCCCCCTGCCGTCACGTACCATTCACAAAACCAAAAATGGAGTTGCGAATGGGTCGTTGCGACGACCAACAGGAGGCTTACGGTGTGATTAGCATCAGGTACCTCGGGGTCGCTACGCCCCGTACTGCGCCGGACACCTGGCCGGACACAGCCCCTGAGGGAGCAAATACGATACCTAACCCAAACCTAACCGGTGTTATCCTCTAAAATATAGATCGAATCCAGGATTAACTCCCTGTTTCAGTGTGGTACCACATTACTACGTGATCCAAACAAAAAAACGCCCAGGATCTGGCCAACAAGTATGCGAAAAATGCGAAAGTATGTGCGAGATGAGGGCAAATCCCAGACCTAACTTAGACTTAACCGGAGTTATCCTCTAAAATATTGATCTAATCCAGGTTTAACTAACTGTTTCAGTGTGACACCACATTACTACCTGATCCGAACCAGAAAGAGCCCTGGATCAGGCCAACATGTATGCGAAATATGCACAAGTATGAGTCAGATAATATCAAATACCAAACCTTACCCAGACCTAACCGCCGTTATCCTCTAAAGTATTAATCGTAACCAGGTTTAGTTGCCTGTTTCGGTGAGGTACCACATTCCTACGTGATCCAAACTAGGATAAAGCCCGGGATTTTGCCAAAAGGTATCCGAAAAATGCGAATGTATGAGCCAGATGATGGCAAATACCTAACCGGTGTTATCCTCTATAATATACATCGAATCCAGGTTTAATTGCCTGTTTCTGTGTGGTACCACACTACTACGTGATGCAACCCAGAAAACGCCCAGGATCGGGCCAACAAGTATGCGAAAAATGGGAAAGTATGAGCCAGATGATGGCAATTACCAGACCGAACCCATACCTAACCGGTGTTATCCTCTATAATATACATCGAATCCAGGTTTAATTGCCTGTTTCTGTGTGGTACCACACTACTACGTGATGCAACCCAAAAAACGCCCAGGATCGGGCCAACAAGTATGCGAAAAATGGGAAAGTATGAGCCAGATGATGGCAAATACCAGACCGAACCCATACCTAACCGGTGTTATCCTCTAAAATATCGATCGGATCGAGGTTTAATTCAATGTTTCAGTGTGGTACCACATTACAACGTGATCCAAACCAGAAAAAGCTCAGGGTCAAGCCAACAAGTATGCGAAAAATGGGAAAATATAAGCCAGAAGATGGCAAATACCAGACCTAACTCAAACCTAACAGGCATTATCCTCTAAAATATAGATCGAATCCAGGACTAATTCACTGTTTCAGTGTGGAACCACACTACTACGTGATCCAACCCGGAAAAAGCCCAGCGTCTGGCCAACAAGTATGCGAAAGAAGCGAAGGTATGTGCGAGATGAGGGCAAATCCCAGACCTAACTCAGACATAACTGGTGTTGTCCTCCAAAATATTGATCGGACTCCGGTTTGACCCACTATTTCAGTGTGGTACCACATTACTACGTTATCCAACCCAGAAAACGCCCAGGATCTGGCCAACACGTATGCGAGAAATGAGAAAGTATGTGAGAGATGATGGCAAATACCAGACATAACCCTGACCTAACCGGTGTTATCCTCTAAAATATCGATCGGATCGAGGTTTAATTCACTGTTTCAGTGTGGAACCACACTACTACGTGATCCAAACCAGAAAAAGCCCAGGATCTGGCCAACAAGTATGCGAAAGAAGCGAAAGTATGTACGAGATGAGGGCAAATCTCAGACCTAACTCAGACATAACTGGTGTTGTCCTCCAAAATATTGATCGAATGCAGGTTTAACTCACCATTTCCGTCTGGCACCACATTACTACGTGATCCGAACCAGAAGGAGCCCTGGATCTGGCCATCAAGTATTTTTTTTTTTTTTTTTTTTTTTTTTTTTGTCGTGGGGGGGAAAAAAACGGGGCCACTCCATCCCGCCGCTATCCGTCCCGGGGCCGCGTTTAGTGGCGGCTGCGAGCCCCAACTCGCAACCGCCCGCGACCCCGTTTCCACCTCTCGGCGGCCGGGCGTTCATGGCCGCACCAGACCGCCGAGGGTGCCTCCCCTTGCGTCGGACCAGTAGGGGGAGGCACTTCTACCCCCAACCGGTCCGACCCGGCGCCGCCTGGCGGGAGGAGGGTCCCCTCAGGACCCCCCTCCCAGCCTAGGTCATCCGCCACGCCGAGGCGGCCGCCCGCGACGCCTCGCGACCGGGCGACGACCTCGGGCCACCGCAGCGGCGCGCTGAAGCTCGCGCTCCCTCCCCGCGGCCTCCTTCTGCAACATTACGTTCTCGCAGAAGGAGGCCACGGCCCTCCACTTCTCCTCGCCGCCGAGCATGGCGCGCACCACGCCCGGCAGCGAGACATCCCGCCCGACGACGCCGACCAGGACACGGCGCTCCCCCTCCCACGCGGGGCATACCTCCAGGGTATGATCCGCCGTGTCCTGCTCAGCGTCGCAGTGGCAGCAACGCGCCGTCGGCTCCTTCCCTATCCGGCACAGGTATCTTCCGAAGCTGCCATGCCCGGAAAATACCTGTGCCATCCGGTAGGTGAGGCTGCCATGGCCTCTGTCCAGCCACTCCTTCAGGAGTGGCCGAACCGCCCCGACAGTCCGGTGCCCCGCGGTTGGCAGAGCCAGCCGCTCCTGCCACGCGAGCAACACGGACTGCCGGGCCTGGCGCTTCAAATCGCCCCAAGCAGGTTCCTGCCCGACCGGGACCGCCCCCACCCCCGCGCGACGGTCGACGCGGTGCCGGTACATCACCGCGTGCGACCGCGCGAGCAGGTCCATGGGCGGCATCTCCGCTAGAACCGTCGCCGCCTCATGTGACATGGTCCGATACCCGCGGACGACCCTGAGCGCCATGCGCCTCTGCACCCGACGCAGCATAGTCATGCTGCGCCGGGAGGCAGCCAGGTCGTCCGCCCAGACGGGGGCCCCGTATAGGGCCACCGACTGGACCATTGCCACATAGAGGCGACGAACTCGGCCCGCCGGGCCCCCCAGGTTGGGCAGGATCCGGCCCAGAGCCGCAACCATCCTTTCCAACCGGGGGACCAGGCAGCGGAAATGCTCCTCGAAACGCCAGTGGCTACCGAGGATCAGCCCTAGATACCTGATCTGGGGCTTCACCTCGATGTCAGCCCCACCCACCCGGATCAGAGGGGGTGGCGGATCCTGCCGAGGTGAATGAAACGCAATCACCTCGGTCTTATGGACCGCCACCGTCATCCCCATCCCCCTGATCCGGTCGACAACGCGTTGCGACCCCTCCTCCGCGCGACGCATGGCCCTCCCCCAGTGCGCCCCGACGGCCAGCACCAGTGTGTCATCCGCATAACACACCGTGCTGACGCCGTCGGGGAGGCCGGCCCGCAACACCGAGTCGTACGCGATGTTCCACAGGAGTGGCCCGAGGACCGACCCCTGCGGAACACCGCAGTACACCTCCCTCCGCATATCACCATCCCGGCCCGGATACTCGATCCACCTGCCGCGGAGATAATCCCCGACGACCGCCCTGAGACAAGGGGGGACCCGATGATATTCGAGTCCCCTCCTTATCTCTTCCCAGGGGAGGGTGTTAAAGGCATTGGCAATATCCTTGGATATTGCCAATGCCACCCCTCCCCGGGAGACGCCCGCCCCCGAGAGGGCCCTCACACGACCTATCGCGTCGATAGTCGATCGGCCCCCCCCCCGGAAACCGAACTGGCAGTCGGCCAGACCGGGATCACCCCGCGATAGGTGCCCGACGAGGCGGGCAGCAATCACCCGCTCGAAGGGCTTGCCCACCTCGTCGAGGAGACAAATGGGCCGGTATGCGGAGGGAGACTCCGCGGGCTGACCCTCCTTCCGGAGGAGGACCATCCTCGCCACCTTCCAACTGGGGGGGAATCGCCCGTCCCTCAGGCAGCGGTCGAACAACCGCCTGAGGTCGGCCTCAAGGACGCCCTGGGTCAAGACCCAAACCCGGCCGGGCACACCATCCGGACCCGGGGCCGTGTTACGAACCCCGAGCCGTCTGATGGCCGCTGCCAGCTCCTCCTGCGTGACCCCCAGCTCGGCCGTCCACTCCACTGGGACAGCCGCCGCCGCCGGAGGACGCGGTCCCCTCTCCCCAATTGGGAAGAGTGTATTGACCACGTCCTCCAGCAGCCGGGGGTCAAGACCCTCGGTGACGGGGGGCGCCCACGGGCGGAGCTTATTCAGCACCACCTTATATGGGCGCCCCCATGGATCGTCATCAAGGGTCTGGAGGAGCTCCTTCCATGCCCGGGTCTTGGCCCGTTTGATGGCGACCTGCAGAGCAACCCGCGCCACGCGGTATGCTCCATACAGGTCATCAGCTGCCCTCGCTCGCGCCACGCCGTCGCCTGTACGTTGACGACGGCGCGCGCGGGTGTACTGGCGTCGGGCGCGGACGGTCGCGACTCGCAACTCCGCGATCGCGTCCGACCACCAGTACACCGCCCGAGAAAATAAAATGGGGATGGGGCGGGTTTTGTCGGTTGGGGAGGACGGAGACGGGGCTGGGGTTAGGGTGGCGGCGCTCGCGCCCCACTCAGCGCCAGGTCCGGCTTCGTGGAGGGTGGAGGAGGACGACGAGACGGCGTCGGTCTCGTCCTTCTCCTCCAGCACGAGCCACATAGGCTCTAAGAGGAAGAGGACGGGGCAGGCCGTCGTCGAGGTGGGCGGGGCGATGAGCCCGTCGGTGAGGCTGAGTTGCCTCAGGGACGAGGTGACCGAGGAGATATCGGAGAGGATCTCCTCGTCCCTGAGGCGGGTGGAGAAAGTCGCCGCTGCCTGCGCCTTTAAGGGGCAGAAGAGCGGTGGCGCGGAGGCCCTGAAGGCCGCGGCGGAGGAAATGAGGGAGGCGGCGCGGGAGCTCAGAGGGCGGAACGCCCGTCTGCAGCTCCTGTTGGAGGAGGAGCGACAGGGGAGGAGGAGGGCAGAGGCGCTGTGGAACAGCGCGGCCCTCCCTCCCATCCTCCCTCCTCCTCCACCGCCGCGTCCCTCGGCGGAGGTAAATAAGCGGAGTGCGGCAGCAGTGGTGCGGGGCACCGCGGGCCCCTCCACCCGCACTCCGCCCGTGAAGAAGTCCCCGTCCTCCTCAGAAGACGATCTTCTGAGGAGGATTGGGGACATGATTGATGGCAAGCTGGCCGCCTTCCGGGAGGAGCTCCTCGCCGGAAGAGCGGTCAGCAGGAAGGCGGTGCCTCCCCGACCTGTTCCGGTACAGTCGGGGAAGGCAAAGAAGGGCGGAGTGAAGGCTCCGCCCAGCGTTGCGGCACCAGGGCCCCGGGTCGCGACCCCCAAGGGGGGTGGTGTACCCGTGGTCGCGGTGGTCGCGTCCTCCACGGCACCCTCCCAAGGGGGGGTGGCGTGGAGTGAGGTGGTGGGGCGGAAGGCGAAGCGGGCGGCGAGGAAGGCCTCGCAACCGCAGCCTCCGCCTCCGCCGCCGGCGGCCAAGGTAAAGGCCGCGAAGGTCGGGAAGGCACGACCAGGTCGTCCCCCAAAAACGGCAGCGGTGACGCTGACCGTTGCGCAGGGGGGCGACCTGACCCTCGCGGAGGCGATGCGGCTCGCCAGGGAGAATATCTCCCTGGAAGAGCTGGGCATCGCCTCCGTGAGGGCGAAGAGGGCCGTAACCGGGGGTCTCTTGCTGGAGATCCCCGGTGCAGAGGGCGGCGCGAAGGCGGATCGTCTCGCCCAGAGGCTCCGGGAGCAGCTGGGCGAGCGAGGTGTCCGGGTCGCCCGGCCCACGAAGCGCACGGAGATGCGCGTTTGTGGGCTGGACGACTCGGTCAGCGCACAGGATGTGTCCCGTGCCCTTGCGAGGGCGGGGGACTGTCCTGTGGAGGACCTGCGGATCGGAGAGATCCGCAGGTCGCCCTCCGGCCTCGGGTCGGTGTGGGCCCGGTGCCCTCTCTCCGCCGCCCGTAAGGTGGCGGAATCCGGGAGGGTGTTGGTGGGGTGGGTTTCGGCGCGAGTGGAAATCCTCGCGCCGCGCCCGCTCCAGTGTCACCGCTGCCTCGAATTGGGGCACGTGAGGCAGTGGTGCACCTCGCCGGTGGACCGCAGCGGTCAGTGTTACCGCTGCGGTGCCAAAGAGCACCGTGCGAGCCAGTGCTCGGCGGCCCCCCACTGCCCGCTGTGTGCGGACATGGGGAGGCCAGCCGATCACAGGGTGGGGAGCAAGAAGTGCTCCCCCCCCTCCCGGAAGGAGAGGAAGAGGCGGGCTGCACCGGCTCCGGTGCCGAGGGCGGTGGCATCGTCCTCCATGGAGGTGGACGGTGCTACGGGGACGGACGGCCGGGAGGAGGCTGGCGCGGCCATTAATTAATGCCGCCCCGCCTCCTCCTCCAGGCCAACCTCAACCACTGCCGCGCGGCACAGGACTTGATGTCCCAAGTCCTCGCGGAGTGGGGGGTTGGCCTGGCGGTCGCCGCCGAGCCGTACCGCGTCCCTGATCACCCTCATTGGGTGGGCGACGCGGACGGCTTGGTGGCGACGGTACGGGGAGGGGGCGACGGGTCCCCACCGTTCTCCTTGTTGGAGCGCGGTCGGGGATTCGTCGCCGTGGACTGGGGGGGAGTCGCTGTGGTGGGGTGCTACATTTCGCCCCGTAGCGGTCACGCTGCGTTCGAGCTGTACTTGGCCGAGGTCGCGGCATGCGTGCAGCGCTACGCGGCCCGGCCGGTGCTGGTCCTGGGGGATTTTAATGCCAAGTCGGTGGCTTGGGGATCCCCCAGGACCTCCGTTCGCGGCGGGATCCTGGGCGATTGGGCGGCGGGGCTCGACCTCCGGGTATTGAACCGGGGGTCGGAGCACACATGCGTGCGGCGATATGGGGGGTCCATCGTGGCTGTTGGATTCGCGACCCCCAACGCCGTGCGCATGGTGTCGGGTTGGCACGTGGTCGCGGGGGCAGAGACACTCTCCGATCACCGGTACATCCGGATGGAGGTCTCTGCCGCCGCGAGTGCATCCCGACACGGCCGCCTGCGTGGCACCCCACCACGCCGCTGGGCGCTTCGGCGCCTGGACAAGGATGCCCTGATGGCAGCTGCCCTCGCTGCAACTTGGTCGCAGGGAGCGGCCGAGTTGCCGAGCATAGAGGAGGAGGTCGCCCGGCTCGGAGCATTGGTCGCGGGTATTTGCAACGCGGCGATGCCTCGGGTCGGGCGGGCTTCTCCTCGCCGGGCGGTGTACTGGTGGTCGGACGCGATCGCGGAGTTGCGAGTCGCGACTGTCCGCGCCCGACGCCAGTACACCCGCGCGCGCCGTCGTCAACGTACAGGCGACGGCGTGGCGCGAGCGAGGGCAGCTGATGACCTGTATGGAGCATACCGCGTGGCGCGGGTTGCTCTGCAGGTCGCCATCAAACGGGCCAAGACCCAGGCATGGAAGGAGCTCCTCCAGACCCTTGATGACGATCCATGGGGGCGCCCATATAAGGTGGTGCTGAATAAGCTCCGCCCGTGGGCGCCCCCCGTCACCGAGGGTCTTGACCCCCGGCTGCTGGAGGACGTGGTCAATACACTCTTCCCAATTGGGGAGAGGGGACCGCGTCCTCCGGCGGCGGCGGCTGTCCCAGTGGAGTGGACGGCCGAGCTGGGGGTCACGCAGGAGGAGCTGGCAGCGGCCATCAGACGGCTCGGGGTTCGTAACACGGCCCCGGGTCCGGATGGTGTGCCCGGCCGGGTTTGGGTCTTGACCCAGGGCGTCCTTGGGGCCGACCTCAGGCGGTTGTTCGACCGCTGCCTGAGGGACGGGCGATTCCCCCCCAGTTGGAAGGTGGCGAGGATGGTCCTCCTCCGGAAGGAGGGTCGGCCCGCGGAGTCTCCCTCCGCATACCGGCCCATTTGTCTCCTCGACGAGGTGGGCAAGCTCTTCGAGCGTGTGATTGCTGCCCGCCTCGTCGAGCACCTGTCGCGGGGTGATCCCGGTCTGGCCGACTGCCAGTTCGGTTTCCGGGGGGGCCGATCGACTATCGACGCGATAGGTTGTGTGAGGGCCCTCTCGGGGGCGGCCGTCTCCCGGGGAGGGGTGGCATTGGCAATATCCTTGGATATTGCCAATGCCTTTAACACCCTCCCCTGGGAAGAGATAAGGAGGGGACTCGAATATCATCGAGTCCCCCCTTGCCTCGGGGCGGTCGTCGGGGATTATCTCCGCGGCAGGTGGATCGAGTATCCGGGCCGGGATGGTGATATGCGGAGGGAGGTGTACTGCGGTGTTCCGCAGGGGTCGGTCCTCGGGCCACTCCTGTGGAACATCGCGTACGACTCGGTGTTGCGGGCCGGCCTCCCCGACGGCGTCAGCACGGTGTGTTATGCGGATGACACACTGGTGCTGGCCGTCGGGGCGCACTGGGGGAGGGCCATGCGTCGCGCGGAGGAGGGGTCGCAACGCGTCGTCGACCGGATCAGGGGGATGGGGATGACGGTGGCGGTCCATAAGACCGAGGTGATTGCGTTTCATTCACCTCGGCAGAATCCGCCACCCCCTCTGATCCGGGTGGGTGGGGCTGACATCGAGGTGAAGCCCCAGATCAGGTATCTGGGGCTGATCCTCGATAGCCACTGGCGTTTCGTGGAGCATTTCCGCTGCCTGGTCCCCCGGTTGGAAAGGATGGTTGCGGCTCTGGGCCGGATCCTGCCCAACCTGGGGGGCCCGGCGGGCCGAGTTCGTCGCCTCTATGTGGCAATGGTCCAGTCGGTGGCCCTATACGGGGCCCCCGTCTGGGCGGACGACCTGGCTGCCTCCCGGCGCAGCATGACTATGCTGCGTCGGGTGCAGAGGCGCATGGCGCTCAGGGTCGTCCGCGGGTATCGGACCGTGTCACATGAGGCGGCGACGGTGCTAGCGGGGATGCCGCCCATGGACCTGCTCGCGCGGTCGCACGCGGTGATGTACCGGCACCGCGTCGACCGTCGCGCGGGGGTGGGGGCGGTCCCGGGCGGGCAGGAACCTGCTTGGGGCGATTTGAAGCGCCAGGCCCGGCAGTCCGTGTTGCTCGCGTGGCAGGAGCGGCTGGCTCTGCCAACCGCGGGGCACCGGACTGTCGGGGCTGTTCGGCCACTCCTGAAGGAGTGGCTGGACAGAGGCCATGGCAGCTTCACCTACCGGCTGGCACAGGTATTTTCCGGGCATGGGAGCTTCGGAAGATACCTGTGCCGGATAGGGAAGGAGCCGACGGCGCGTTGCTGCCACTGCGACGCTGAGCAGGACACGGCGGATCATACCCTGGAGGTATGCCCCGCGTGGGAGGGGGAGCGCCGTGTCCTGGTCGGCGTCGTCGGGCGGGATGTCTCGCTGCCGGGCGTGGTGCGCGCCATGCTCGGCAGCGAGGAGAAGTGGAGGGCCGTGGCCTCCTTCTGCGAGAACGTAATGTTGCAGAAGGAGGCCGCGGGGAGGGAGCGCGAACTTCAGCGGCGCGCTGAAGATCGCGCTCGTGCGGTGGCCCGAGGTCGTCGCCCGGTCGCGAGGCGTCGCGGGCGGCCGCCTCGGCGTGGCGGATGACCTAGGCTGGGAGGGGGGTCCTGAGGGGACCCTCCTCCCGCCAGGCGGCGCCGGGTCGGACCGGTTGGGGGTAGGAGTGCCTTCCCCTACCGGTCCGACGCAAGGGGAGGCACCCTCGGCGGTCTGGTGCGGCCATGAACGCCCGGCCGCCGAGGGATGGAAACGGGGTCGCGGGCGGTTGCGAGTTGGGGCTCGCAGCCGCCACTAAACGCGGCCCCGGGACGGATAGCGGCGGGATGGAGTGGCCCCGTCCCGCCGCTATGAGGCAGTGTGTCTACTGGGAGGACCGATTGTCCCCCCGGGGGATGGGCGCGAAAGCGCGGGCACGGGGAGGATACCGGAAGAATGCTTCGAGCGATTCCCGGTATCCTCCCAAAGCGTGCCGAAGGGTCACCGTGGGGTTTTTAGTGGGTAGGTCCCGCGCCTGTCGTTGTACGGGCGCGGGGAATCCCACACACCCCTCCCACCTCTCCCCAAGGAGGTGGGAGGGAGTCTTTCGAAGATTTTCCCCACGACAAAAAAAAAAAAAAAAAAAAAAAGTACACCGCCCGGCGAGGAGAAGCCCGCCCGACCCGAGGCATCGCCGCGTCGCAAATACCCGCGACCATGGCCATCAAGTATGCGAAAAGTGCGAAAGTATGAGCCAGATGATGGCAAATACCAGACCTAACCCAAACCTAACAGGCTTTATCCTCTAAAATATAGATCGAATCCAGGACTAATTCACTGTTTCAATGTGGAACCACACTACTACGTGGTCCAACCCGGAAAAAGCCCAGCGTCTGGCCAACAAGTATGCGAAAGAAGCGAAGGTATGTGCGAGATGAGGGCAATTCCCAGACCTCACCCAGACCTAACCGGCGCTATCCTCTAAAGTATTATTCGGAACCAGGTTTAATTGCCTGTTTCCGTGCGGTACCACGTTACTACGTGATCCAAACCAGAAAAAGCCCGGGATCTGGCCAACAAGTATGCGAAAAATGCGAAAGTATGAGCCAGATAATAGCAAATACGAGACCTAACCCTGACCTAACCGGTGGTATCCTCTAAAATATGGATCGAATCCAGGTTTAATTCACTCTTCTAGTGTGGTACCACATTAGAGGAAAGGGCCATAAAGTCGACGACGATGGTTGGGTAACCGTCGTGAAAAAGGAGCAGCTGCAGAGGGCAGAAAAAGCCCGGAAAAGCGGCGAGAAATTGCCAGGAAAGGTGTCGGCGGAGGCGACACCTGGTCCTTCGAACAGGCCTCTCGACAAAATCGGTGGGGAGGCCTCGAAACTGTTCAAGGGTATCCGGACCAGCTGTCTTGGAAAAGAATCCAGGCTCAGCAAGGAGACCGGAGCCTTGATCGTAGGCAATGCGGCAGCTCTCTACGAGCTAGTCCAGGATGTTCTCGTGCAGAACTCTTTCCTAAAAGGACAGCTCGCGGCGATCCGGCAAGAGGTGAGAGCCTCCCAAAGGATCGCAGAGAGGGTTGGCCCTACGGTTTCGCAGATGACGGGATCCCGTCCGACTGTGAAACCTGTACCAGTTCGTGCGGTTAAGGTCGACGCGAATCGAGTTTCCCCAGAAGCGGTAAAACCACTACGACATGTGGTGCGCATTTTCCCGCCGAAAGGGAAAGGACAGAACAGCGACGTTACTAAACAGACTGTTCTGTCCCTGGTCAAGCCGGCGAAAGCCAAGATCCGTGTGAGGTCCGTCCTACGCATCCACTCCGGTGGCATAGCCGTCGAGACTGAACGCAAGGAGGATCTAAAGGCCTTCGTCAACTGCGCGAAGCTGAAAGAAGTAGGACTTTCAGCTACTCTACCGACTTTGAGGAACCCTACACTTATAGTGTACGACGTTCCCAAGTCGATGAGGAAAGAGGAGGTTTCTTCCAGTATCTGGAAGCAAAACCTCAGCGATATGACCCAGGGGGATGTGTCGTCCAGCCTGAAGGTCCGGTTTGCAACAGGCCCGAACGAAAAGGACACTGCCAACTGGGTCGTGGAAGTCAGTCCGCAGGTTCGCCAGCGGCTGAAGAGTTCGGGCAGAGTGTACCTGGGGTGGTCGTCATGCAGAGTGCAGGACTACGTTTCGGTGACACGCTGCTTTAAGTGTCAAATGTTTGGCCACATGGCCAAACATTGTAAAGCAAAAAACGAGGTTTGCGGTCACTGCTCCGAAGAAGGGCATACCATTGCCTCTTGTACGGCGAAGAGTAAGTCCCCAACTTTTTTTTTTTTTTTTTTTTTTTTTTGTCGTGGGGAAAATCTTCGAAAGACTCCCTCCCACCTCCTTGGGGAGAGGTGGGAGGGGTGTGTGGGATTCCCCGCGCCCGTACAACGACAGGCGCGGGACCTACCCACTAAAAACCCCACGGTGACCCTTCGGCACGCTTTGGGAGGATACCGGGAATCGCTCGAAGCATTCTTCCGGTATCCTCCCCGTGCCCGCGCTTTCGCGCCCATCCCCCGGGGGGACAATCGGTCCCCCCAGTAGACACACTGCCTCATAGCGGCGGGACGGGGCCACTCCATCCCGCCGCTATCCGTCCCGGGGCCGCGTTTAGTGGCGGCTGCGTGCCCCAACTCGCAACCGCCCGCGACCCCGTTTCCACCCCTCGGCGGCCGGGCGTTCATGGCCGCACCAGACCGTCGAGGGTGCCTCCCCTTGCGTCGGACCGGTAGGGGGAGGCACTCCTACCCCCAACCGGTCCGACCCGGCGCCGCCTGGCGGGAGGAGGGTCCCCTCAGGACCCCCCTCCCAGCCTAGGTCATCCGCCACGCCGAGGCGGCCGCCCGCGACGCCTCGCGACCGGGCGACGACCTCGGGCCACCGCACGAGCGCGAGCTTCAGCGCGCCGCTGAAGCTCGCGCTCCCTCCCCGCGGCCTCCTTCTGCAACATTACGTTCTCGCAGAAGGAGGCCACGGCCCTCCACTTCTCCTCGCTGCCGAGCATGGCGCGCACCACGCCCGGCAGCGAGACATCCCGCCCGACGACGCCGACCAGGACACGGCGCTCCCCCTCCCACGCGGGGCATACCTCCAGGGTATGATCCGCCGTGTCCTGCTCAGCGTCGCAGTGGCAGCAACGCGCCGTCGGCTCCTTCCCTATCCGGCACAGGTATCTTCCGAAGCTGCCATGCCCGGAAAATACCTGTGCCATCCGGTAGGTGAGGCTGCCATGGCCTCTGTCCAGCCACTCCTTCAGGAGTGGCCGAACCGCCCCGACAGTCCGGTGCCCCGCGGTTGGCAGAGCCAGCCGCTCCTGCCACGCGAGCAACACGGACTGCCGGGCCTGGCGCTTCAAATCGCCCCAAGCAGGTTCCCGCCCGCCCGGGACCGCCCCCACCCCCGCGCGACGGTCGACGCGGTGCCGGTACATCACCGCGTGCGACCGCGCGAGCAGGTCCATGGGCGGCATCCCCGCTAGAACCGTCGCCGCCTCATGTGACATGGTCCGATACCCGCGGACGACCCTGAGCGCCATGCGCCTCTGCACCCGACGCAGCATAGTCATGCTGCGCCGGGAGGCAGCCAGGTCGTCCGCCCAGACGGGGGCCCCGTATAGGGCCACCGACTGGACCATTGCCACATAGAGGCGACGAACTCGGCCCGCCGGGCCCCCCAGGTTGGGCAGGATCCGGCCCAGAGCCGCAACCATCCTTTCCAACCGGGGGACCAGGCAGCGGAAATGCTCCTCGAAACGCCAGTGGCTATCGAGGATCAGCCCCAGATACCTGATCTGGGGCTTCACCTCGATGTCAGCCCCACCCACCCGGATCAGAGGGGGTGGCGGATCCTGCCGAGGTGAATGAAACGCAATCACCTCGGTCTTATGCACCGCCACCGTCATCCCCATCCCCCTGATCAGGTCGACGACGCGTTGCGACCCCTCCTCCGCGCGACGCATGGCCCTCCCCCAGTGCGCCCCGACGGCCAGCACCAGTGTGTCATCCGCATAACACACCGTGCTGACGCCGTCGGGGAGGCCGGCCCGCAACACCGAGTCGTACGCGATGTTCCACAGGAGTGGCCCGAGGACCGACCCCTGCGGAACACCGCAGTACACCTCCCTCCGTATATCACCATCCCGGCCCGGATACTCGATCCACCTGCCGCGGAGATAATCCCCGACGACCGCCCTGAGACAAGGGGGGACCCGATGATATTCGAGTCCCCTCTTTATCTCTTCCCAGGGGAGGGTGTTAAAGGCATTGGCAATATCCAAGGATATTGCCAATGCCACCCCTCCCCGGGAGACGGCCGCCCCCGAGAGGGCCCTCACACGACCTATCGCGTCGATAGTCGATCGGCCCCCCCGGAAACCGAACTGGCAGTCGGCCAGACCGGGATCACCCCGCGACAGGTGCTCGACGAGGCGGGCAGCAATCACCCGCTCGAAGAGCTTGCCCACCTCGTCGAGGAGACAAATGGGCCGGTATGCGGAGGGAGACTCCGCGGGCCGACCCTCCTTCCGGAGGAGGACCATCCTCGCCACCTTCCAACTGGGGGGGAATCGCCCGTCCCTCAGGCAGCGGTCGAACAACCGCCTGAGGTCGGCCCCAAGGACGCCCTGGGTCAAGACCCAAACCCGGCCGGGCACACCATCCGGACCCGGGGCCGTGTTACGAACCCCGAACCGTCTGATGGCCGCTGCCAGCTCCTCCTGCGTGACCCCCAGCTCGGCCGTCCACTCCACTGGGACAGCCGCCGCCGCCGGAGGACGCGGTCCCCTCTCCCCAATTGGGAAGAGTGTATTGACCACGTCCTCCAGCAGCCGGGGGTCAAGACCCTCGGTGACGGGGGGCGCCCACGGGCGGAGCTTATTCAGCACCACCTTATATGGGCGCCCCCATGGATCGTCATCAAGGGTCTGGAGGAGCTCCTTCCATGCCCGGGTCTTGGCCCGTTTGATGGCGACCTGCAGAGCAACCCGCGCCACGCGGTATGCTCCATACAGGTCATCAGCTGCCCTCGCTCGCGCCACGCCGTCGCCTGTACGTTGACGACGGCGCGCGCGGGTGTACTGGCGTCGGGCGCGGACAGTCGCGACTCGCAACTCCGCGATCGCGTCCGACCACCAGTACACCGCCCGGCGAGGAGAAGCCCGCCCGACCCGAGGCATCGCCGCGTCGCAAATACCCGCGACCAATGCTCCGAGCCGGGCGACCTCCTCCTCTATGCTCGGCAACTCGGCCGCTCCCTGCGGCCAAGTTGCAGCGAGGGCAGCTGCCATCAGGGCGTCCTTGTCCAGGCGCCGAAGCGCCCAGCGGCGTGGTGGGGTGCCACGCAGGCGGCCGTGTCGGGATACACTCGCGGCGGCAGAGACCTCCATCCGGATGTACCGGTGATCGGAGAGTGTCTCTGCCCCCGCGACCACGTGCCAACCCGACACCATGCGCACGGCGTTGGGGGTCGCGAATCCAACATCCACGATGGACCCCCCATATCGCCGCACGCATGTGTGCTCCGACCCCCTGTTCAATACCCGGAGGTCGAGCCCCGCCGCCCAATCGCCCAGGATCCCGCCGCGAACGGAGGTCCTGGGGGATCCCCAAGCCACCGACTTGGCATTAAAATCCCCCAGGACCAGCACCGGCCGGGCCGCGTAGCGCTGCACGCATGCCGCGACCTCGGCCAAGTACAGCTCGAACGCAGCGTGACCGCTACGGGGCGAAATGTAGCACCCCACCACAGCGACTCCCCCCCAGTCCACGGCGACGAATCCCCGACCGCGCTCCAACAAGGAGAACGGTGGGGACCCGTCGCCCCCTCCCCATACCGTCGCCACCAAGCCGTCCGCGTCGCCCACCCAATGAGGGTGATCAGGGACGCGGTACGGCTCGGCGGCGACCGCCAGGCCAACCCCCCACTCCGCGAGGACTTGGGACATCAAGTCCTGTGCCGCGCGGCAGTGGTTGAGGTTGGCCTGGAGGAGGAGGCGGGGCGGCATTAATTAATGGCCGCGCCAGCCTCCTCCCGGCCGTCCGTCCCCGTAGCACCGTCCACCTCCATGGAGGACGATGCCACCGCCCTCGGCACCGGAGCCGGTGCAGCCCGCCTCTTCCTCTCCTTCCGGGAGGGGGGGGAGCACTTCTTGCTCCCCACCCTGTGATCGGCTGGCCTCCCCATGTCCGCACACAGCGGGCAGTGGGGGGCCGCCGAGCACTGGCTCGCACGGTGCTCTTTGGCACCGCAGCGGTAACACTGACCGCTGCGGTCCACCGGCGAGGTGCACCACTGCCTCACGTGCCCCAATTCGAGGCAGCGGTGACACTGGAGCGGGCGCGGCGCGAGGATTTCCACTCGCGCCGAAACCCACCCCACCAACACCCTCCCGGATTCCGCCACCTTACGGGCGGCGGAGAGGGGGCACCGGGCCCACACCGACCCGAGGCCGGAGGGCGACCTGCGGATCTCTCCGATCCGCAGGTCCTCCACAGGACAGTCCCCCGCCCTCGCAAGGGCACGGGACACATCCTGTGCGCTGACCGAGTCGTCCAGCCCACAAACGCGCATCTCCGTGCGCTTCGTGGGCCGGGCGACCCGGACACCTCGCTCGCCCAGCTGCTCCCGGAGCCTCTGGGCGAGACGATCCGCCTTCGCGCCGCCTTCTGCACCGGGGATCTCCAGCAAGAGACCCCCGGTCACGGCCCTCTTCGCCCTCACGGAGGCGATGCCCAGCTCTTCCAGGGAGATATTCTCCCTGGCGAGCCGCATCGCCTCCGCGAGGGTCAGGTCGCCCCCCTGCGCAACGGTCAGCGTCACCGCTGCCGTTTTTGGGGGACGACCTGGTCGTGCCTTCCCGACCTTCGCGGCCTTTACCTTGGCCGCCGGCGGCGGAGGCGGAGGCCGCGGTTGCGAGGCCTTCCTCGCCGCCCGCTTCGCCTTCCGCCCCACCACCTCACTCCACGCCACCCCCCCTTGGGAGGGTGCCGTGGAGGACGCGACCACCGCGACCACGGGTACACCACCCCCCTTGGGGGTCGCGACCCGGGGCCCTGGTGCCGCAACGCTGGGCGGAGCCTTCACTCCGCCCTTCTTTGCCTTCCCCGACTGTACCGGAACAGGTTGGGGAGGCACCGCCTTCCTGCTGACCGCTCTTCCGGCGAGGAGCTCCTCCCGGAAGGCGGCCAGCTTGCCATCAATCATGTCCCCAATCCTCCTCAGAAGATCGTCTTCTGAGGAGGACGGAGACTTCTTCACGGGCGGAGTGCGGGTGGAGGGGCCCGCGGTGCCCCGCACCACTGCCGCCGCACTCCGCTTATTTACCTCCGCCGAGGGACGCGGCGGTGGAGGAGGAGGGAGGATGGGAGGGAGGGCCGCGCTGTTCCACAGCGCCTCTGCCCTCCTCCTCCCCTGTCGCTCCTCCTCCAACAGGAGCTGCAGACGGGCGTTCCGCCCTCTGAGCTCCCGCGCCGCCTCCCTCATTTCCTCCGCCGCGGCCTTCAGGGCCTCCGCGCCACCGCTTTTCTGCCCCTTAAAGGCGCAGGCAGCGGCGACTTTCTCCACCTGCCTCAGGGACGAGGAGATCCTCTCCGATATCTCCTCGGTCACCTCGTCCCTGAGGCAACTCAGCCTCACCGACGGGCTCATCGCCCCGCCCACCTCAACGACGGCCTGCCCCGCCCTCTTCCTCTTAGAGCCTATGAGGCTCCTGGTGGAGGAGAAGGACGAGACTGACTCAGTCTCGTCGTCCTCCTCCACCTTCCACGAAGCCGGGCCAGGCGCTGGAGGCGGCGCGAGCGCCGTCACTCCAGTCCCAACACCGCCTTCGTCCTCCCCCTCTGACTTACCCCGTCCCATCCCCGTTTTAATATTGAACTCCATAATATTCCCACGAGGAGGTCGGAAGAAAAGGTCCGCCCGGGCAGAGCCGCCTTACCCGGGTAAGCCTATATACTCCGGGGGTTCGGCAGGTTCCCCGGAGGTGGTCGCTTGGGATTGGGCCTTCTCCCCCAACCATGCATCCCATCGCCGCGCACCATAGCTTAGGATTGGAGGGCGATTTTATAGAGTCGCCATACTCGCGGCCCAGGCGGTTAAGCCAAGACCCCCGTTCCTCCTGCCGTCACGTACCATTCACAAAACCCATAGGGAATTGTGAATGGGTCGTTGTGACGTCCAACAGGAGGCTTACGGTGTGTGTATGACTCGGGTACCCCGGGTTCGTTAAGCCCGTACTGCAGCTGAAAGGCTGGCAGCCCCTGAGGGAAAGTCCCCAACTTGCTCAAATTGTAAATCAAGCGGCACTCAGCACAACCATAAGTCACGAGACAGAAACTGCCCTGCCTATAAAGCAGCTTTAGACCTTGCAGTATCTCGTACGAATTATGGATAGACACGACCCGGAGAATCCTCTAAGGCAATTGCGCATCGCGCAGCATAATATGCGGCGTGCGCTAATTGTTCATGGTGAGGTGACCGAGCTAATGCACACAAAGGAGGTCGACGTGTTGCTCATGTAGGAACCTTACCAATTTCAGGGACAGATTCCAGGCTTTGGGCTCACGGCGAAGGTGATCGTCGAGAATGATCGGGCTATGGCCGCAATAGTGGTCAGAAACCCGGACATCTCGGTGGTAAAAATCACACAGCTGTGTGATACTCACACCTCCTGCGTTTGCATTAGCGGACCCTTCGGTAGTTTCTACCTCGTTAGCCAGTACTTTCAATGCTCGGAAGACATTGAACCAAGTCTGGCACGCTTGGAGAGGACACTCGATGCTCTCCAACACCGTCGAGTCGTGATAGCCGCGGACGTCAATGCCAAATCCCACCTTTGGGGGGGAGAAAGCGTTCGACCGGACACGCGAGGCGAGAAACTCGAAGAGTTTATCGCATTACACGACTTGACGATTTTGAACGAGGCTGGGAGTATTCCTACATACTCCAGCCCTGCCGGTGAGTCATGGATCGATGTCACATTATCGACTCCAGACATGGCGACAATTGTGCGAAACTGAACGGTTCACGAGGATTGGACCTCCAGTGACCACCGACTCATTGATTTTGTCTTACAGTTCACGGACGTGAATGAGAATCGAAGCCCACAGCCTCGATTCCGCACGTTGCATGCGAACTGGGAGCGATTTGATCAAGTTCTACTTGAGGGCGCGAGGCAATTACCCCTCGGCACTGGTTGCCGCAGGGAAGTCGAACACCTAGCACAAGAGGTCGAGAAATCGATCATCGATGCGTGCAATGCCTCAATGCGCCCCAAGAAGTGGCATTCAAAGTCCGTCCCATGGTGGACGGAAAATTTGACGAGAATGAAAGCGCGAGTCTATTGACTTAGACGAGCCTTTCAGCGCGAGAGGAACTCGGAGGAGAGAGCGGCAAAGCTGGCTGAGTATCGAACATCTAGACTCGCCTACACAGCCGCAGTGCGCGCTGCGAAAGCACAAAGCTGGCAGAACTTTGTGACGGAGCAGGGGAATAAAGAGCCATGGGGACTTGTCTACAAGATCGCCCAAAAGAAACTCTGTGTTGAGACTGCGGTCTCAAACATTCGAACGCCAGAAGGATATACGACTGACTGGGAATCGACTGCCTCGCAGCTCCTACAGGCTTTTGTCGTGGGGAAAATCTTCGAAAGACTCCCTCCCACCTCCTTGGGGAGAGGTGGGAGGGGTGTGTGGGATTCCCCGCGCCCGTACAACGACAGGCGCGGGATCTACCCACTAAAAACCCCACGGTGACCCTTCGGCACGCTTTGGGAGGATACCGGGAATCGCTCGAAGCATTCTTCCGGTATCCTCCCCGTGCCCGCGCTTTCGCGCCCATCCCCCGGGGGGACAATCGGTCCCCCCAGTAGACACACTGCCTCATAGCGGCGGGACGGGGCCACTCCATCCCGCCGCTATCCGTCCCGGGGCCGCGTTTAGTGGCGGCTGCGAGCCCCAACTCGCAACCGCCCGCGACCCCGTTTCCACCCCTCGGCGGCCGGGCGTTCATGGCCGCACCAGACCGCCGAGGGTGCCTCCCCTTGCGTCGGACCGGTAGGGGGAGGCACTCCTACCCCCAACCGGTCCGACCCGGCGCCGCCTGGCGGGAGGAGGTTCCCCTCAGGACCCCCCTCCCAGCCTAGGTCATCCGCCACGCCGTGGCGGCCGCCCGCGACGCCTCGCGACCGGGCGACGACCTCGGGCCACCGCACGAGCGCGAGCTTCAGCGCGCCGCTGAAGCTCGCGCTCCCTCCCCGCGGCCTCCTTCTGCAACATTACGTTCTCGCAGAAGGAGGCCACGGCCCTCCACTTCTCCTCGCTGCCGAGCATGGCGCGCACCACGCCCGGCAGCGAGACATCCCGCCCGACGACGCCGACCAGGACACGGCGCTCCCCCTCCCACGCGGGGCATACCTCCAGGGTATGATCCGCCGTGTCCTGCTCAGCGTCGCAGTGGCAGCAACGCGCCGTCGGCTCCTTCCCTATCCGGCACAGGTATCTTCCGAAGCTGCCATGCCCGGAAAACACCTGTGCCAGCCGGTAGGTGAGGCTGCCATGGCCTCTGTCCAGCCACTCCTTCAGGAGTGGCCGAACAGCCCCGACAGTCCGGTGCCCCGCGGTTGGCAGAGCCAGCCGCTCCTGCCACGCGAGCAACACGGACTGCCGGGCCTGGCGCTTCAAATCGCCCCAAGCAGGTTCCTGCCCGCCCGGGACCGCCCCCGCCCCCGCGCGTCGGTCGACGCGGTGCCGGTACATCACCGCGTGCGACCGCGCGAGCAGGTCCATGGGCGGCATCCCCGCTAGAACCGTCGCCGCCTCATGTGACATGGTCCGATACCCGCGGACGACCCAGAGCGCCACGCGCCTCTGCACCCGACGCAGCATAGTCATGCTGCGCCGGGAGGCAGCCAGGTCGTCCGCCCAGACGGGAGCCCCGTATAGGGCCACCGACTGGACCATTGCCACATAGAGGCGACGAACTCGGCCCGCCGGGCCCCCCAGGTTGGGCAGGATCCGGCCCAGAGCCGCAACCATCCTTTCCAACCGGGGGACCAGGCAGCGGAAATGCTTCTCGAAACGCCAGTGGCTATCGAGGATCAGCCCTAGATACCTGATCTGGGGCTTCACCTCGATGTCAGCCCCACCCACCCGAATCAGAGGGGGTGGCGGATCCTGCCGAGGTGAATGAAACGCAATCACCTCGGTCTTATGGACCGCCACCGTCATCCCCATCCCCCTGATCCGGTCGACGACGCGTTGCGACCCCTCCTCCGCGCGACGCATGGCCCTCTCCCAGTGCGCCCCGACGGCCAGCACCAGTGTGTCATCCGCATAACACACCGTGCTGACGCCGTCGGGGAGGCCGGCCCGCAACACCGAGTCGTACGCGATGTTCCACAGGAGTGGCCCGAGGACCGACCCCTGCGGAACACCGCAGTACACCTCCCTCCGCATAACACCATCCCGGCCCGGATACTCGATCCACCTGCCGCGGAGATAATCCCCGACGACCGCCCTGAGACAAGGGGGGACTCGATGATATTCGAGTCCCCTCCTTATCTCTTCCCAGGGGAGGGTGTTAAAGGCATTGGCAATATCCAAGGATATTGCCAATGCCACCCCTCCCCGGGAGACGGCCGCCTCCGAGAGGGCCCTCACACGACCTATCGCGTCGATAGTCGATCGGCCCCCCCGGAAACCGAACTGGCAGTCGGCCAGACCGGGATCTCCCCACGACAGGTGCTCGACGAGGCGGGCAGCAATCACACGCTCGAAGAGCTTGCCCACCTCGTCGAGGAGACAAATGGGCCGGTATGCGGAGGGAGACTCTGCGGGCCGACCCTCCTTCCGGAGGAGGACCATCCTCGCCACCTTCCAACTGGGGGGGAATCGCCCGTCCCTCAGGCAGCGGTCGAACAACCGCCTGAGGTCGGCCCCAAGGACGCCCTGGGTCAAGACCCAAACCCGGCCGGGCACACCATCCGGACCCGGGGCCGTGTTACGAACCCCGAGCCGTCTGATGGCCGCTGCCAGCTCCTCCTGCGTGACCCCCAGCTCGGCCGTCCACTCCACTGGGACAGCCGCCGCCGCCGGAGGACGCGGTTCCCTCTCCCCAATTGGGAAGAGTGTATTGACCACGTCCTCCAGCAGCCGGGGGTCAAGACCCTCGGTGACGGGGGGCGCCCACGGGCGGAGCTTATTCAGCACCACCTTATATGGGCGCCCCCATGGATCGTCATCAAGGGTCTGGAGGAGCTCCTTCCATGCCTGGGTCTTGGCCCGTTTGATGGCGACCTGCAGAGCCACCCGCGCCACGCGGTATGCTCCATACAGGTCATCAGCTGCCCTCGCTCGCGCCACGCCGTCGCCCGTACGTTGACGACGGCGCGCGCGGGTGTACTGGCGTCGGGCGCGGACAGTCGCGACTCGCAACTCCGCGATCGCGTTCGACCACCAGTACACCGCCCGGCGAGGAGAAGCCCGCCCGACCCGAGGCATCGCCGCGTCGCAAATACCCGCGACCAATGCTCCGAGCCGGGCGACCTCCTCCTCTATGCTCGGCAACTCGGCCGCTCCCTGCGGCCAAGTTGCAGCGAGGGCAGCTGCCATCAGGGCGTCCTTGTCCAGGCGCCGAAGCGCCCAGCGGCGTGGTGGGGTGCCACGCAGGCGGCCGTGTCGGGATGCACTCGCGGCGGCAGAGACCTCCATCCGGATGTACCGGTGATCGGAGAGTGTCTCTGCCCCCGCGACCACGTGCCAACCCGACACCATGCGCACGGCGTTGGGGGTCGCGAATCCAACATCCACGATGGACCCCCCATATCGCCGCACGCATGTGTTCTCCGACCCCCGGTTCAATACCCGGAGGTCGAGCCCCGCCGCCCAATCGCCCAGGATCCCGCCGCGAACGGAGGTCCTGGGGGATCCCCAAGCCACCGACTTGGCATTAAAATCCCCCAGGACCAGCACCGGCCGGGCCGCGTAGCGCTGCACGCATGCCGCGACCTCGGCCAAGTACAGCTCGAACGCAGCGTGACCGCTACGGGGCGAAATGTAGCACCCCACCACAGCGACTCCCCCCCAGTCCACGGCGACGAATCCCCGACCGCGCTCCAACAAGGAGAACGGTGGGGACCCGTCGCCCCCTCCCCATACCGTCGCCACCAAGCCGTCCGCGTCGCCCACCCAATGAGGGTGATCAGGGACGCGGTACGGCTCGGCGGCGACCGCCAGGCCAACCCCCCACTCCGCGAGGACTTGGGACATCAAGTCCTGTGCCGCGCGGCAGTGGTTGAGGTTGGCCTGGAGGAGGAGGCGGGGCGGCATTAATTAATGGCCGCGCCAGCCTCCTCCCGGCCGTCCGTCCCCGTAGCACCGTCCACCTCCATGGAGGACGATGCCACCGCCCTCGGCACCGGAGCCGGTGCAGCCCGCCTCTTCCTCTCCTTCCGGGAGGGGGGGGAGCACTTCTTGCTCCCCACCCTGTGATCGGCTGGCCTCCCCATGTCCGCACACAGCGGGCAGTGGGGGGCCGCCGAGCACTGGCTCGCACGGTGCTCTTTGGCACCGCAGCGGTAACACTGACCGCTGCGGTCCACCGGCGAGGTGCACCACTGCCTCACGTGCCCCAATTCGAGGCAGCGGTGACACTGGAGCGGGCGCGGCGCGAGGATTTCCACCCGCGCCGAAACCCATCCCACCAACACCCTCCCGGATTCCGCCACCTTACGGGCGGCGGAGAGGGGGCACCGGGCCCACACCGACCCGAGGCCGGAGGGCGACCTGCGGATCTCTCCGATCCGCAGGTCCTCCACAGGACAGTCCCCCGCCCTCGCAAGGGCACGGGACACATCCTGTGCGCTGACCGAGTCGTCCAGCCCACAAACGCGCATCTCCGTGCGCTTCGTGGGCCGGGCGACCCGGACACCTCGCTCGCCCAGCTGCTCCCGGAGCCTCTGGGCGAGACGATCCGCCTTCGCGCCGCCTTCTGCACCGGGGATCTCCAGCAAGAGACCCCCGGTCACGGCCCTCTTCGCCCTCACGGAGGCGATGCCCAGCTCTTCCAGGGAGATATTCTCCCTGGCGAGCCGCATCGCCTCCGCGAGGGTCGGGTCGCCCCCCTGCGCAACGGTCAGCGTCACCGCTGCCGTTTTTGGGGGACGACCTGGTCGTGCCTTCCCGACCTTCGCGGCCTTTACCTTGGCCGCCGGCGGCGGAGGCGGAGGCCGCGGTTGCGAGGCCTTCCTCGCCGCCCGCTTCGCCTTCCGCCCCACCACCTCACTCCACGCCACCCCCCCTTGGGAGGGTGCTGTGGAGGACGCGACCACCGCGACCACGGGTACACCACCCCCCTTGGGGGTCGCGACCCGGGGCCCTGGTGCCGCAACGCTGGGCGGAGCCTTCACTCCGCCCTTCTTTGCCTTCCCCGACTGTACCGGAACAGGTCGGGGAGGCACCGCCTTCCTGCTGACCGCTCTTCCGGCGAGGAGCTCCTCCCGGAAGGCGGCCAGCTTGCCAGCAATCATGTCCCCAATCCTCCTCAGAAGATCGTCTTCTGAGGAGGACGGGGACTTCTTCACGGGCGGAGTGCGGGTGGAGGGGCCCGCGGTGCCCCGCACCACTGCCGCCGCACCCCGTTTATTTACCTCCGCCGAGGGACGCGGCGGTGGAGGAGGAGGGAGGATGGGAGGGAGGGCCGCGCTGTTCCACAGCGCCTCTGCCCTCCTCCTCCCCTGTCGCTCCTCCTCCAACAGGAGCTGCAGACGGGCGTTCCGCCCTCTGAGCTCCCGCGCCGCCTCCCTCATTTCCTCCGCCGCGGCCTTCAGGGCCTCCGCGCCACCGCTTTTCTGCCCCTTAAAGGCGCAGGCAGCGGCGACTTTCTCCACCCGCCTCAGGGACGAGGAGATCCTCTCCGATATCTCCTCGGTCACCTCGTCCCTGAGGCAACTCAGCCTCACCGACGGGCTCATCGCCCCGCCCACCTCGACGACGGCCTGCCCCGTCCTCTTCCTCTTAGAGCCTATGTGGCTCGTGCTGGAGGAGAAGGACGAGACCGACGCCGTCTCGTCGTCCTCCTCCACCCTCCACGAAGCCGGACCTGGCGATGAGTGGGGCGCGAGCGCCGCCACCCTAACCCCAACCCCGTCTCCGTCCTCCCCAACCGACAAAACCCGCCCCATCCCCATTTTATTTTCTGTGTCCATAATAGTCCCACGAGATTGTCGGAAATAAAGGTCCACCCGGGCAGAGCCGCCTTACCCGGGTAAGCCTAATACTCCGGGGGTTCGGCAGGTTCCCCGGAGGTGGTCGCTTGGGATTGGGCCTTCTCCCCCAACCATGCATCCCATCGCCGCGCACCATAGCTTAGGATTGGAGGGCGATTTTATAGAGTCGCCATACTCGTGGCCCAGGCGGTTAAGCCAAGACCCCCGATCCTCCTGCCGTCACGTACCATTCACAAAACCAATAGGGAATTGTGAATGGGTCGTTGTGACGACCAACAGGAGGCTTACGGTGTGTGTATGACTCGGGTACCCCGGGTTCGTTAAGCCCGTACTGCAGCTGAAAGGCTGGCAGCCCCTGAGGGAAAACACCAGAGCTGATGCTGCAACCGATCCGCCGACTGAAGACTGTCCAGTCTTCACGAGGAATGAGCTCGGAGCTGCAGTATCGCGCTTAAAGCGAGGCAAATGCCCTGGGCTGGACCGTGTAGAGGCCGAGGTAGTTAAATGTGCTTATGGATCCATCCATAGTGCTCTACTTCGACTCTACAACGGGTGTCTAGCGCACGGGGTCTTCCCCGTTAGGTGGAAAATCGGCTCGATCAGAGCAATCTTGAAAGGGCCCGATAAACCACCAACGGACGTCAAGTCGTATAGACCGATATGCCTACTTTCCATCCTAGGCAAAGTATTAGAAAGACTAATGCTCAATCGAATGAGTAACATATTCCTAAACCCAGAACATAGTTCCGATCGGCAATATGGATTCAGGCCTGGACGATCCACGGAAGACGCCGTGGTGAAGCTCAGGGAATTGATATCCCAGCGAGAGGAACGATATGTGATGGGTCTCTCCTTCGACATCGCCGGAGCTTTTGATAATGTTTGGTGGCCAAGCATACTTCAGAAGCTGAAACGCCGGGGATGTCCCCGAAATCTTTATCGACTCATGGTCGACTACTTCGCTGACCGTATGGTTACAATAGTTTCCAAACACGGTAATGTGCGTAAGCAAGTCACCAAGGGCTGGCACAGGTGTTTTCCGGGCATGGCAGCTTCGGAAGATACCTGTGCCGGATAGGGAAGGAGCCGACGGCGCGTTGCTGCCACTGCGACGCTGAGCAGGACACGGCGGATCATACCCTGGAGGTATGCCCCGCGTGGGAGGGGGAGCGCCGTGTCCTGGTCGGCGTCGTCGGGCGGGATGTCTCGCTGCCGGGCGTGGTGCGCGCCATGCTCGGCAGCGAGGAGAAGTGGAGGGCCGTGGCCTCCTTCTGCGAGAACGTAATGTTGCAGAAGGAGGCCGCGGGGCGGGAGCGCGAGCTTCAGCGGCGCGCTGAAGCTCGCGCTCGTGCGGTGGCCCGAGGTCGTCGCCCGGTCGCGAGGCGTCGCGGGCGGCCGCCTCGGCGTGGCGGATGACCTAGGCTGGGAGGGGGGTCCTGAGGGGACCCTCCTCCCGCCAGGCGGCGCCGGGTCGGACCGGTTGGGGGTAGGAGTGCCTCCCCCTACCGGTCCGTCGCAAGGGGAGGCACCCTCGGCGATCTGGTGCGGCCATGAACGCCCGGCCGCCGAGGGGTGGAAACGGGGTCGCGGGCGGTTGCGAGTTGGGGCTCGCAGCCGCCACTAAACGCGGCCCCGGGACGGATAGCGGCGGGATGGAGTGGCCCCGTCCCGCCGCTATGAGGCAGTGTGTCTACTGGGGGGACCGATTGTCCCCCCGGGGGATGGGCGCGAAAGCGCGGGCACGGGGAGGATACCGGAAGAATGCTTCGAGCGATTCCCGGTATCCTCCCAAAGCGTGCCGAAGGGTCACCGTGGGGTTTTTAGTGGGTAGGTCCCGCGCCTGTCGTTGTACGGGCGCGGGGAATCCCACACACCCCTCCCACCTCTCCCCAAGGAGGTGGGAGGGAGTCTTTCGAAGATTTTCCCCACGACACAAAAAAAAAAAAAAAAAAAAAAAAAGTCACCAAGGGCTGCCCACAGGGATCGATACTCGGTCCGAGCTGTTGGAACCTAGTCTTTGACGAAGTTCTACAGCTCCTATCAAACGAACACCTGGCTTGCGAGCCAATAGCCTACGCTGACGACTTACTCGTGGTATTCTACGGAAACTCGAGGAATCAGTTGCAGCAAAGAGGGCAAAGAGTCGCGGATACAATTTCTGAGTGGTGCGCCACGCAGAAACTTACACTATCTGCGACCAAGACCGAGATGATTCTCTTGAAAGGAAATCTGGATAGAGAACGACCTCCTGCGATAAAGATAAACGGGAGAAGTGTGGCACTCAAGCAAACCATAAGGTACTTGGGTGTTCACATCGATGCGCGAATGGGAGTAAGATCCCACGTCGAATACTTGAATGCCAAAGTCATGCGAACGTTTTATACGTTAGCAAGACTTGCTCGATCAAACTGGGGATTGGGACACAGAACCATGCGTACTTTGTACAAAGGTCTCTTCGTCCCGATCACGACATACGCCGCCGCCGGATGGGTAGACATGCTCACCTCTGTGACAAGAACTAAACTTGCCAGGGCGCAGAGACATGTTTTGCTCGCCGTCACTAAGGCCTATCGCACGGTATCTACCGACGCGATCACTGTGATCGCCGGGACGATGCCGATAGACTTGGTGTTAGTGGAGCGCGCGTGTGCATACCGGATAAAAAGACAAATCAATATCGAAGTCGGAAATTGTCGAATAAGTCGAGCCGATTTGGCGGCTGGAGAAGTAACCGCTGCTCAGGCGAAAGCCTTGGTGTGAGCGGAACTTCTCAATATGTGGCAAACGAGATGGTCGTCATCAGAGAAAGGTAGGGTCACCTACCGCTACTTCTCTGATGTATCTGACCGTCTCAAAGCAAGCTGGGTGATCTTGGATCACTACGTGGTACAATTCCTAAGCGGGCACGGAGATTTTCGAGCCAAGCTCAAGGAAGTTGCTTTAGTACCGCACGAGAATTGCGACTGTGGCCAAGTGGAAACACCAAACCACGTCCTATTCGAGTGCCGGAGGTACCGAGACGCGCGAGAACTCCTGAGACAAGCGGCTGAAGAAACTGGCCATCCGTGGCCGGTGACCGAAGCCGATCTTGTAACACAAGACCTACACAGGGAGTTCCGGACATATACGCGCTCGGTACTACTTACGAAAGCAGGGCGAAACCAAAATCGCCATTGAACGCACTACGCTACGTAACAGACCGAGAGAAGTCTGCGGATTCTCTTTAAGAACCATGCTTGAAAATGTACTCGAACGGATGCAGGGTCATGTGCTTCGGCAATGACCTCCTCGGGCCGGGATACAAGCCCCGCTTGCTTCGGCAAGCGTTCCTGGATTGGGTTGGACTCGAGGTGGCAGCAGGTTTCGACGTCGTTAGCCTCCAAAACGCATAACGACGCGTGAAAAGTAGATGCCCGAACAACAGGCAAAATGTGGTTGCTGGTATAGACCTTCGGTCTGCGGTACAGCATAGTCCCCAAGTGGCAATCGCGCTTGGACAGAATAACGACTACACACTACATGTCTCAGGGCAGTCGTCGGGGATTATCTCCGCGGCAGGTGGATCGAGTATCCGGGCCGGGATGGTGATATGCGGAGGGAGGTCTACTGCAGGGTTCCGCAGGGGTCGGTCCTCGGGCCACTCCTGTGGAACATCGCGTACGACGCGGTGTTGCGGACCGACCACCCCGACGGCGTCAGTGCCGTGTGTTACGCAGATGACACACTGGTGCTCGCCGTCGGGGCTCAGTGGGGGAGGGCCAAGCGCCTCGACGAGGAGGGGGCGCAACGCGTCGTCGACCGGATCAGGGGGATGGGGATGACGGTGGCGGTCCATAAGACCGAGGTGATAGCGTTCCATTCACCTCGGCAGGATCCGCCACCCCCTCTGATGAGGTATCTGGGGCTGATCCTCGATAGCCACTGGCGCTTCGAGGAGCATTTCCGCTGCCTGGTTCCCCGGTTGGAGAGGATGGTCTCGGCTTTAGGCCGGATCCTCCCCAACCTAGGGGGCTCGGCAGGACGAGTTCGCCGCCTCTATGTGGCAATGGTTCAGTCGGTGGTCCTATACGGGGCTCCCGTCTGGGCGGACGACCTGGCGGCCTCCCAGCGCAGCATGACGATGCTGCGTCGAGTGCAGAGGCGGATGGCGCAGAGGGTCGTCCGCGGCTACCGGACCGTGTCGCATGAGGCGGCGACGGTTCTTGCGGGGATGCCGCCCATGGATCTCCTCGCGCGGTCGCACGCGATGATGTATCGTCATCGTGTCGACCGTCGCGCGGGAGTGAGGGCGGTCCCGGGAGAGCAGGAACCTGCTTGGGGCGATTTGAAGCGCCAGGCCCGGCAGTTCGTGGTGCTCGCGTGGCAGGAGCGGTTGGCCCTGCCAACTGCGGGGCACCGGACAGTCGGGGCTGTTCGGCCACTCCTGTGTGAGTGGCTGGACAGAGACCATGGAAGCCTTACTTACCGGATGGCACAGGTATTTTCCGGGCATGGTAGCTTCGGAAGATACCTGTGCCGGATAGGGAAGGAGCCGACGGCGCGTTGCTGCCATTGTGACGCCGAGCAGGACACGGCTGATCATACCCTCCAGGTATGCGCAGCGTGGGAGGGGGAGCGCCGTGTCCTGGTCGGCGTCATAGGGCGGGATGTCTCGCTGCCGAGCATGGCGCGCACCACACCCGGCAGCGAGAGGAAGTGGAGGGCCGTGGCCTCCTTCTGCGAGACCGTAATGCTGCAGAAGGAGGCCGCGGGAAGGGAGCGCGAACTTCAGCGGCACGCTGAGGCTCGCGGTCGTATGGTGGCGCGAGGGCGTCGCGGACGGCGGCCTTTGCGCGGCGGATGACCCTGGCTGGGAGGGGGGGGCCTGAGCGGAACCTCCTCCCGCCAGGCGGCGATGGGTCGGATCGGGTGGGTCCGGCTCACGGGGAGGCACCCTCGGTGGCCTGGAGCGGCCATGAGCTCCCGGCTCGCAGCCCGCCACTAAATGCGGCCCCGGGACGGATGGCGGCGGGATGGAGTGGCCCCGTCCTGCCGCTATGAGACAGAGTGTCTACAGGGTGGACAGTTTGTCCCCCCCGGGGATAGGCGCAAGGCGCGGGCACGGGGAGGATACCGGAAGAATGCTTCGAGCGATTCCCGGTATCCTCCCAAATCGTGCGGAAGGGTCACCGTGGGGTTTTTAGTGGGTAGGTCCCGCGCCCGTCATTCTACGGGCGCGGGGAATCCCACACAACCCTCCCGCCTCTCCCCAAAGAGGTGGGAGGGAGTCTTTCGAAGATTTTCCGCACGACAAAAAAAAAAAAAAAGAAAAAAAAAAGTAAACAAGCCGTGAGCTGGTAAGCGAGCAGGTAGCTAGTTTGGAAGCAGTATGCTAGTGTTAAAATAGGTACGAGTTCGTGCAAAGGTTATGATAAAACCTTGTCTCGTACCCTTTAACGAAGTATGGTCCGGATTACGAGGGATTGGAAATATGGGGGAAAGTGAGCGTACAATTGATAATTTTCTTTCGCCTAGTCCAATGGACTAGGCCATTTATTTAGGTTGAAAAAAACAAGAACTTAAAGATTTAATAAATGCAACAGAAAATTAACGAGAAATTAGCTAAAATGGTGTTGGGCTGAGCCGGCTTGCCCTTACGGCTCTCGCCTCGGTCTTCTGTAACAAAAAGAGACCGAAAACCAGCTGTTAATAAAGGACAACGCTCGTCGCGTCGTCGGACTCGCTTTAATCCACACGCTCCTTCTTCCGTTTACGGTAAACAGGAGCGGGATTCTTACACAGCGATACACAACTGTGTTAGTGGACTGTATTATTATTTCAACGTTTCAGATTTTGGAAACGTTGAATTGCAGATGGGGAAGACGAGATTCTAATCTCGATCTTCCCACTGCTGCAGGCTTGGTTTTTGCAGGAGAGGACAACAAGTGGAGGTTGTAAGGCTCCAAAGGTTGTCAACTCCGCGGTCCCTCGCCGTTCCCTGGTCCGTACGGGACCGGTGTGTTGCAGAGCCTTAACTGCGCAGAAGCGACTGATTATTAAGGTTCTAACACCACGGTGCCCTTTGAACGTAGTTCTACGTCGAGTGTCCGTACCCACTGACGATCTGGAACCCACGCTCGAGCAGGTCGAAACCAGCCGAGATATTTACCCAGAGAATGCCAAATAAGGCCCCTATCGGGTGTTATCCCAAACTTTTGTTTCGACCCTGGAAAACGACGAACCCAACCCAGGGATTTTGCAACGAAGGCTCCCTGTAGGTTGGGGTTCTGAACCGTGCAATAGCCAAGCAGAGAATCAAGAAATTCTCTCGGTTCTGAAACACGACCACTGATTTCAGCAATACGTGTTTGTCCGTCACAACGGTGGCGATAATCAAGCACTGTTTAAGTGCAATCTGATTATATTCAGCCACCGATGGCGGGTTTTTTTTTTTTTTTTTTTTTTTTTTTTTTTTTTTTTTTTTTTTTTTGTCGTGGGGAAAATCTTCGAAAGACTCCCTCCCACCTCCTTGGGGAGAGGGGGGAGGGGTGTGTGGGATTCCCCGCGCCCGTACAACGACAGGCGCGGGACCTACCCACTAAAAACCCCACGGTGACCGTTCGGCACGCTTTGGGAGGATACCGGGAATCGCTCGAAGCATTCTTCCGGTATCCTCCCCGTGCCCGCGCTTTCGCGCCCATCCCCCGGGGGGACAATCGGTCCCCCCAGTAGACACACTGCCTCATAGCGGCGGGACGGGGCCACTCCATCCCGCCGCTATCCGTCCCGGGGCCGCGTTTAGTGGCGGCTGCGAGCCCCAACTCGCAACCGCCCGCGACCCCGTTTCCACCCCTCGGCGGCCGGGCGTTCATGGCCGCACCAGACCGCCGAGGGTGCCTCCCCTTGCGTCGGACCGGTAGGGGGAGGCACTTCTACCCCCAACCGGTCCGACCCGGCGCCGCCTGGCGGGAGGAGGGTCCCCTCAGGACCCCCCTCCCAGCCTAGGTCATCCGCCACGCCGACGCGGCCGCCCGCGACGCCTCGCGACCGGGCGACGACCTCGGGCCACCGCACGAGCGCGAGCTTCAGCGCGCCGCTGAAGCTCGCGCTCCCTCCCCGCGGCCTCCTTCTGCAACATTACGTTCTCGCAGAAGGAGGCCACGGCCCTCCACTTCTCCTCGCTGCCGAGCATGGCGCGCACCACGCCCGGCAGCGAGACATCCCGCCCGACGACGCCGACCAGGACACGGCGCTCCCCCTCCCACGCGGGGCATACCTCCAGGGTATGATCCGCCGTGTCCTGCTCAGCGTCGCAGTGGCAGCAACGCGCCGTCGGCTCCTTCCCTATCCGGCACAGGTATCTTCCGAAGCTGCCATGCCCGGAAAATACCTGTGCCATCCGGTAGGTGAGGCTGCCATGGCCTCTGTCCAGCCACTCCTTCAGGAGTGGCCGAATCGCCCCGACAGTCCGGTGCCCCGCGGTTGGCAGAGCCAGCCGCTCCTGCCACGCGAGCAACACGGACTGCCGGGCCTGGCGCTTCAAATCGCTCCAAGCAGGTTCCTGCCCGCCCGGGACCGCCCCCACCCCCGCGCGACGGTCGACGCGGTGCCGGTACATCACCGCGTGCGACCGCGCGAGCAGGTCCATGGGCGGCATCCCCGCTAGAACCGTCGCCGCCTCATGTGACACGGTCCGATACCCGCGGACGACCCTGAGCGCCATGCGCCTCTGCACCCGACGCAGCATAGTCATGCCGCGCCGGGAGGCAGCCAGGTCGTCCGCCCAGACGGGGGCCCCGTATAGGGCCACCGACTGGACCATTGCCACATAGAGGCGACGAACTCGGCCCGCCGGGCCCCCCAGGTTGGGCAGGATCCGGCCCAGAGCCGCAACCATCCTTTCCAACCGGGGGACCAGGCAGCGGAAATGCTCCTCGAAGCGCCAGTGGCTATCGAGGATCAGCCCTAGATACCTGATCTGGGGCTTCACCTCGATGTCAGCCCCACCCACCCGGATCAGAGGGGGTGGCGGATCCTGCCGAGGTGAATGAAACGCAATCACCTCGGTCTTATGGACCGCCACCGTCAACCCCATCCCCCTGATCCGGTTGACGACGCGTTGCGACCCCTCCTCCGCGCGACGCATGGCCCTCCCCCAGTGCGCCCCGACGGCCAGCACCAGTGTGTCATCCGCATAACACACCGTGCTGACGCCGTCGGGGAGGCCGGCCCGCAACACCGAGTCGTACGCGATGTTCCACAGGAGTGGCCCGAGGACCGACCCCTGCGGAACACCGCAGTACACCTCCCTCCGCATATCACCATCCCGGCCCAGATACTCGATCCACCTGCCGCGGAGATAATCCCCGACGACCGCCCTGAGACAAGGGGGGACCCGATGATATTCGAGTCCCCTCCTTATCTCTTCCCAGGGGAGGGTGTTAAAGGCATTAGCAATATCCAAGGATATTGCCAATGCCACCCCTCCCCGGGAGACGGCCGCCCCCGAGAGGGCCCTCACACGACCTATCGCGTCGATAGTCGATCGGCCGCCCCGGAAACCGAACTGGCAGTCGGCCAGACCGGGATCACCCCGCGACAGGTGCTCGACGAGGCGTGCAGCAATCACCCGCTCGAAGAGCTTGCCCACCTCGTCGAGGAGACAAATGGGCCGGTATGCGGAGGGAGACTCCGCGGGCCGACCCTCCTTCCGGAGGAGGACCATCCTCGCCACCTTCCAACTGGGGGGGAATCGCCCGTCCCTCAGGCAGCGGTCGAACAACCGCCTGAGGTCGGCCCCAAGGACGCTCTGGGTCAAGACCCAAACCCGGCCGGGCACACCATCCGGACCCGGGGCCGTGTTACGAACCCCGAGCCGTCTGATGGCCGCTGCCAGCTCCTCCTGCGTGACCCCCAGCTCGGCCGTCCACTCCACTGGGACAGCCGCCGCCGCCGGAGGACGCGGTCCCCTCTCCCCAATTGGGAAGAGTGTATTGACCACGTCCTCCAGCAGCCGGGGGTCAAGACCCTCGGTGACGGGGGGCGCCCACGGGCGGAGCTTATTCAGCACCACCTTATATGGGCGCCCCCATGGATCGTCATCAAGGGTCTGGAGGAGCTCCTTCCATGCCCGGGTCTTGGCCCGTTTGATGGCGACCTGCAGAGCAACCCGCGCCACGCGGTATGCTCCATACAGGTCATCAGCTGCCCTCGCTCGCGCCACGCCGTCGCCTGTACGTTGACGACGGCGCGCGCGGGTGTACTGGCGTCGGGCGCGGACAGTCGCGACTCGCAACTCCGCGATCGCGTCCGACCACCAGTACACCGCCCGGCGAGGAGAAGCCCGCCCGACCCGAGGCATCGCCGCGTCGCAAATACCCGCGACCAATGCTCCGAGCCGGGCGACCTCCTCCTCTATGCTCGGCAACTCGGCCGCTCCCTGCGGCCAAGTTGCAGCGAGGGCAGCTGCCATCAGGGCGTCCTTGTCCAGGCGCCGAAGCGCCCAGCGGCGTGGTGGGGTGCCACGCAGGCGGCCGTGTCGGGATGCACTCACGGCGGCAGAGACCTCCATCCGGATGTACCGGTGATCGGAGAGTGTCTCTGCCCCCGCGACCACGTGCCAACCCGACACCATGCGCACGGCGTTGGGGGTCGCGAATCCAACATCCACGATGGACCCCCCATATCGCCGCACGCATGTGTGCTCCGACCCCCGGTTCAATACCCGGAGGTCGAGCCCCGCCGCCCAATCGCCCAGGATCCCGCCGCGAACGGAGGTCCTGGGGGATCCCCAAGCCACCGACTTGGCATTAAAATCCCCCAGGACCAGCACCGGCCGGGCCGCGTAGCGCTGCACGCATGCCGCGACCTCGGCCAAGTACAGCTCGAACGCAGCGTGACCGCTACGGGGCGAAATGTAGCACCCCACCACAGCGACTCCCCCCCAGTCCACGGCGACGAATTCCCGACCGCGCTCCAACAAGGAGAACGGTGGGGACCCGTCGCCCCCTCCCCATACAGTCGCCACCAAGCCGTCCGCGTCGCCCACCCAATGAGGGTGATCAGGGACGCGGTACGGCTCGGCGGCGACCGCCAGGCCAACCCCCCACTCCGCGAGGACTTGGGACATCAAGTCCTGTGCCGCGCGGCAGTGGTTGAGGTTGGTCTGGAGGAGGAGGCGGGGCGGCATTAATTAATGGCCACGCCAGCCTCCTCCCGGCCGTCCGTCCCCGTAGCACCGTCCACCTCCATGGAGGACGATGCCACCGCCCTCGGCACCGGAGCCGGTGCAGCCCGCCTCTTCCTCTCCTTCCGGGAGGGGGGGGAGCACTTCTTGCTCCCCACCCTGTGATCGGCTGGCCTCCCCATGTCCGCACACAGCGGGCAGTGGGGGGCCGCCGAGCACTGGCTCGCACGGTGCTCTTTGGCACCGCAGCGGTAACACTGACCGCTGCGGTCCACCGGCGAGGTGCACCACTGCCTCACGTGCCCCAATTCGAGGCAGCGGTGACACTGGAGCGGGCGCGGCGCGAGGATTTCCACTCGCGCCGAAACCCACCCCACCAACACCCTCCCGGATTCCGCCACCTTACGGGCGGCGGAGAGGGGGCACCGGGCCCACACCGACCCGAGGCCGGAGGGCGACCTGCGGATCTCTCCGATCCGCAGGTCCTCCACAGGACAGTCCCCCGCCCTCGCAAGGGCACGGGACACATCCTGTGCGCTGACCGAGTCGTCCAGCCCACAAACGCGCATCTCCGTGCGCTTCGTGGGCCGGGCGACCCGGACACCTCGCTCGCCCAGCTGCTCCCGGAGCCTCTGGGCGAGACGATCCGCCTTCGCGCCGCCTTCTGCACCGGGGATCTCCAGCAAGAGACCCCCGGTCACGGCCCTCTTCGCCCTCACGGAGGCGATGCCCAGCTCTTCCAGGGAGATATTCTCCCTGGCGAGCCGCATCGCCTCCGCGAGGGTCAGGTCGCCCCCCTGCGCAACGGTCAGCGTCACCGCTGCCGTTTTTGGGGGACGACCTGGTCGTGCCTTCCCGACCTTCGCGGCCTTTACCTTGGCCGCCGGCGGCGGAGGCGGAGGCCGCGGTTGCGAGGCCTTCCTCGCCGCCCGCTTCGCCTTCCGCCCCACCACCTCACTCCACGCCACCCCCCCTTGGGAGGGTGCCGTGGAGGACGCGACCACCGCGACCACGGGTACACCACCCCCCTTGGGGGTCGCGACCCGGGGCCCTGGTGCCGCAACGCTGGGCGGAGCCTTCACTCCGCCCTTCTTTGCCTTCCCCGACTGTACCGGAACAGGTCGGGGAGGCACCGCCTTCCTGCTGACCGCTCTTCCGGCGAGGAGCTCCTCCCGGAAGGCGGCCAGCTTGCCATCAATCATGTCCCCAATCCTCCTCAGAAGATCGTCTTCTGAGGAGGACGGGGACTTCTTCACGGGCGGAGTGCGGGTGGAGGGGCCCGCGGTGCCCCGCACCACTGCCGCCGCGCTCCGCTTATTTATCTCCGCCGAGGGACGCGGCGGTGGAGGAGGAGGGAGGATGGGAGGGAGGGCCGCGCTGTTCCACAGCGCCTCTGCCCTCCTCCTCCCCTGTCGCTCCTCCTCCAACAGGAGCTGCAGACGGGCGTTCCGCCCTCTGAGCTCCCGCGCCGCCTCCCTCATTTCCTCCGCCGCGGCCTTCAGGGCCTCCGCGCCACCGCTTTTCTGCCCCTTAAAGGCGCAGGCAGCGGCGACTTTCTCCACCCGCCTCAGGGACGAGGAGATCCTCTCCGATATCTCCTCGGTCACCTCGTCCCTGAGGCAACTCAGCCTCACCGACGGGCTCATCGTCCCGCCCACCTCGACGACGGCCTGCCCCGCCCTCTTCCTCTTAGAGCCTATGAGGCTCCTGGTGGAGGAGAAGGACGAGACTGACGCAGTCTCGTCGTCCTCCTCCACCTTCCACGAAGCCGGGCCAGGCGCTGGAGGCGGCGCGAGCGCCGTCACTCCAGTCCCAACACCGCCTTCGTCCTCCCCCTCTGACTTACCCCGTCCCATCCCCGTTTTAATATTGAACTCCATAATATTCCCACGAGCAGGTCGGAAGAAAAGGTCCGCCCGGGCAGAGCCGCCTTACCCGGGTAAGCCTATATACTCCGGGGGTTCGGCAGGTTCCCCGGAGGTGGTCGCTTGGGATTGGGCCTTCTCCCCCAACCATGCATCCCATCGCCGCGCACCATAGCTTAGGATTGGAGGGCGATTTTATAGAGTCGCCATACTCGTGGCCCAGGCGGTTAAGCCAAGACCCCCGTTCCTCCTGCCGTCACGTACCATTCACAAAACCAATAGGGAATTGTGAATGGGTCGTTGTGACGACCAACAGGAGGCTTACGGTGTGTGTATGACTCGGGTACCCCGGGTTCGTTAAGCCCGTACTGCAGCTGAAAGGCTGGCAGCCCCTGAGGGACACCGATGGCGGGTTGTGAAAATTACTCAAATTATCGAGTAAATTTTCCCGTTCCTATGGTTCATTTACCGCGGAAATCGAGATATTCTCACGAAACCGTAGGGTACGAAATTCGACTTGACGTGATTCTTTCGAATCCGCAGCAGTCTCTGTCTTGTACCGTTTCGGTTAAGTGGATCCACGATCGTATTAGACGAATCTAATTAATCGTATGTATCGATTCCGACAGATTGACGAGGTCGGCTCAAGAGATCCGCACTCGTCGAGAACCAGATAGCGAGAGCCCCAGAGACATGCCTGCTTAACCGTGGCCACGAGGGAGGGGAAATTTTCATCTCGTGGCGCTATCTAGTCTAAGCTGTCTGTCTCTTATTAATTTTGAATCCTCTCTTCGTTTCGGCGTAGTAACACCTCTTATAGGAACCGTTACTGGGCCGATCGCGGAACTGTTATCGAATCTAAATACGGAGTTTTTCTATGCGGTATTGTTCCTGGAACGTATTACGCCTCAGAGAAGCCTCTGGAATGTCGCGTAAACAAGGAATAACACCGTACAAGAAATGGCCCGTTTTTCTATCGATCACGCGATGGTTTAACCGACGTTTTCCGATTGTCGAATTAACGCGATATTTAAACAGCTAGTAAGCAAGCAGTGGTCTAGTAAGCAAGCAGTGAGCTAGTAAGCGAGGAGGAAGCTGGTAATGAAGCAATATGTTAGTGAGCAAGCTGTAAGCTAGTAAGCAACATGTCAGCTTATAAGCAAGCAGCAGTGTAGTCAGGAAGCAGTTAGCTAGTATGAAAGCAGTATGCTAGTAAACTAGAAGTAAGCAGTAAGCAGTAAGCTAGAATGCAAGCAGCAAGGTAGTAGGCATGCTTCAAGCTAGTAACCAAGCAGTAAGCCAGTAAGCAAGCTGTCAGCTAGTGAGCGAGGAGGAAGCTAGTAAGCAAGCAGTAAGACAGTAAGCTAGCAGTGAGCTAGTAAGGAAGCTAGTAAGGAAGCAGTATTCTGGTATGCAAACATTAAACTAGTAAGCGAGCAGGGAGCTAGGAAGGGAGCATTATGCTAGTAAGCAAGCAATAATCTAGTAAGCACCCAGTAAGCTAGTAAGCAAGCAGTAAGCTGGCAAGAAAGCGATTAGCTTGTATGCAAGCAGTAAGCTAGGATGCAAGCAGTGAGCTATTAAGCGAGGAGGAAGCTATTAAGGAATCCCTCAGGGGCTGCCAGCCTTTCAGCTGCAGTACGGGCTTAACGAACCCGGGGTACCCGAGTCATACACACACCGTAAGCCTCCTGTTGGTCGTCACAACGACCCATTCACAATTCCCTATTGGTTTTGTGAATGGTACGTGACGGCAGGGGGAACGGGGGTCTTGGCTTAACCGCCTGGGCCATGAGTATGGCGACTCTATAAAATCGCCCTCCAATCCTAAGCTATGGTGCGCGGCGATGGGATGCATGGTTGGGGGAGAAGGCCCAATCCCAAGCGACCACCTCCGGGGAACCTGCCGAACCCCCGGAGTATATAGGCTTACCCGGGTAAGGCGGCTCTGCCCGGGCGGACCTTTTCTTCCGACCTGCTCGTGGGAATATTATGGAGTTCAATATTAAAACGGGGATGGGACGGGGTAAGTCAGAGGGGGAGGACGAAGGCGGTGTTGGGACTGGAGTGACGGCGCTCGCGCCGCCTCCAGCACCTGGCCCGGCTTCGTGGAAGGTGGAGGAGGACGACGAGACTGCGTCAGTCTCGTCCTTCTCCTCCACCAGGAGCCTCATAGGCTCTAAGAGGAAGAGGGCGGGGCAGGCCGTCGTCGAGGTGGGCGGGTCGATGAGCCCGTCGGTGAGGCTGAGTTGCCTCAGGGACGAGGTGACCGAGGAGATATCGGAGAGGATCTCCTCGTCCCTGAGGCGGGTGGAGAAAGTCGCCGCTGCCTGCGCCTTTAAGGGGCAGAAAAGCGGTGGCGCGGAGGCCCTGAAGGCCGCGGCGGAGGAAATGAGGGAGGCGGCGCGGGAGCTCAGAGGGCGGAACGCCCGTCTGCAGCTCCTGTTGGAGGAGGAGCGACAGGGGAGGAGGAGGGCAGAGGCGCTGTGGAACAGCGCGGCCCTCCCTCCCATCCTCCCTCCACCTCCACCGCCGCGTCCCTCGGCGGAGGTAAATAAGCGGAGTGCGGCGGCAGTGGTGCGGGGCACCGCGGGCCCCTCCACCCGCACTCCGCCCGTGAAGAAGTCCCCGTCCTCCTCAGAAGACGATCTTCTGAGGAGGATTGGGGACATGATTGATGGCAAGCTGGCCGCCTTCCGGGAGGAGCTCCTCGCCGGAAGAGCGGTCAGCAGGAAGGCGGTGCCTCCCCGACCTGTTCCGGTACAGTCGGGGAAGGCAAAGAAGGGCGGAGTGAAGGCTCCGCCCAGCGTTGCGACACCAGGGCCCCGGGTCGCGACCCCCAAGGGGGGTGGTGTACCCGTGGTCGCGGTGGTCGCGTCCTCCACGGCACCCTCCCAAGGGGGGGTGGCGTGGAGTGAGGTGGTGGGGCGGAAGGCGAAGCGGGCGGCAAGGAAGGCCTCGCAACCGCAGCCTCCGCCTCCGCCGCCGGCGGCCAAGGTAAAGGCCGCGAAGGTCGGGAAGGCACGACCAGGTCGTCCCCCAAAAACGGCAGCGGTGACGCTGACCGTTGCGCAGGGGGGCGACCTGACCCTCGCGGAGGCGATGCGGCTCGCCAGGGAGAATATCTCCCTGGAAGAGCTGGGCATCGCCTCCGTGAGGGCGAAGAGGGCCGTGACCGGGGGTCTCTTGCTGGAGATCCCCGGTGCAGAAGGCGGCGCGAAGGCGGATCGTCTCGCCCAGAGGCTCCGGGAGCAGCTGGGCGAGCGCGGTGTCCGGGTCGCTCGGCCCACGAAGCGCACGGAGATGCGCGTTTGTGGGCTGGACGACTCGGTCAGCGCACAGGATGTGTCCCGTGCCCTTGCGAGGGCGGGGGACTGTCCTGTGGAGGACCTGCGGATCGGAGAGATCCGCAGGTCGCCCTCCGGCCTCGGGTCGGTGTGGGCCCGGTGCCCCCTCTCCGCCGCCCGTAAGGTGGCGGAATCCGGGAGGGTGTTGGTGGGGTGGGTTTCGGCGCGAGTGGAAATCCTCGCGCCGCGCCCGCTCCAGTGTCACCGCTGCCTCGAATTGGGGCACGTGAAGCAGTGGTGCACCTCGCCGGTGGACCGCAGCGGTCAGTGTTACCGCTGCGGTGCCAAAGAGCACCGTGCGAGCCAGTGCTCGGCGGCCCCCCACTGCCCGCTGTGTGCGGACATGGGGAGGCCAGCCGATCACAGGGTGGGGAGCAAGAAGTGCTCCCCCCCCTCCCGGACGGAGAGGAAGAGGCGGGCTGCACCGGCTCCGGTGCCGAGGGCGGTGGCATCGTCCTCCATGGAGGTGGACGGTGCTACGGGGACGGACGGCCGGGTGGAGGCTGGCGCGGCCATTAATTAATGCCGCCCCGCCTCCTCCTCCAGGCCAACCTCAACCACTGCCGCGCGGCACAGGACTTGATGTCCCAAGTCCTCGCGGAGTGGGGGGTTGGCCTGGCGGTCGCCGCCGAGCCGTACCGCGTCCCTGATCACCCTCATTGGGTGGGCGACGCGGACGGCTTGGTGGCGACGGTATGGGGAGGGGGCGACGGGTCCCCACCGTTCTCCTTGTTGGAGCGCGGTCGGGGATTCGTCGCCGTGGACTGGGGGGGAGTCGCTGTGGTGGGGTGCTACATTTCGCCCCGTAGCGGTCACGCTGCGTTCGAGCTGTACTTGGCCGAGGTCGCGGCATGCGTGCAGCGCTACGCGGCCCGGCCGGTGCTGGTCCTGGGGGATTTTAATGCCAAGTCGGTGGCTTGGGGATCCCCCAGGACCTCCGTTCGCGGCGGGATCCTGGGCGATTGGGCGGCGGGGCTCGACCTCCGGGTATTGAACCGGGGGTCGGAGCACACATGCGTGCGGCGATATGGGGGGTCCATCGTGGATGTTGGATTCGCGACCCCCAACGCCGTGCGCATGGTGTCGGGTTGGCACGTGGTCGCGGGGGCAGAGACACTCTCCCATCACCGGTACATCCGGATGGAGGTCTCTGCCGCCGCGAGTGCATCCCGACACGGCCGCCTGCGTGGCACCCCACCACGCCACTGGGCGCTTCGGCGCCTGGACAAGGACGCCCTGATGGCAGCTGCCCTCGCTGCAACTTGGCCGCAGGGAGCGGCCGAGTTGCCGAGCATAGAGGAGGAGGTCGCCCGGCTCGGAGCATTGGTCGCGGGTATTTGCGACGCGGCGATGCCTCGGGTCGGGCGGGCTTCTCCTCGCCGGGCGGTGTACTGGTGGTCGGACGCGATCGCGGAGTTGCGAGTCGCGACTGTCCGCGCCCGACGCCAGTACACCCGCGCGCGCCGTCGTCAACGTACAGGCGACGGCGTGGCGCGAGCGAGGGCAGCTGATGACCTGTATGGAGCATACCGCGTGGCGCGGGTTGCTCTGCAGGTCGCCATCAAACGGGCCAAGACCCGGGCATGGAAGGAGCTCCTCCAGACCCTTGATGACGATCCATAGGGGCGCCCATATAAGGTGGTGCTGAATAAGCTCCGCCCGTGGGCGCCCCCCGTCACCGAGGGTCTTGACCCCCGGCTGCTGGAGGACGTGGTCAATACACTCTTCCCAATTGGGGAGAGGGGACCGCGTCCTCCGGCGGCGGCGGCTGTCCCAGTGGAGTGGACGGCCGAGCTGGGGGTCACGCAGGAGGAGCTGGCAGCGGCCATCAGACAGCTCGGGGTTCGTAACACGGCCCCGGGTCCGGATGGTGTGCCCGGCCGGGTTTGGGTCTTGACCCAGGGCGTCCTTGGGGCCGACCTCAGGCGGTTGTTCGACCGCTGCCTGAGGGACGGGCGATTCCCCCCCAGTTGGAAGGTGGCGAGGATGGTCCTCCTCCGGAAGGAGGGTCGGCCCGCGGAGTCTCCCTCCGCATACCGGCCCATTTGTCTCCTCGACGAGGTGGGCAAGCTCTTCGAGCGTGTGATTGCAGCCCGCCTCGTCGAGCACCTGTCGCGGGGTGATCCCGGTCTGGCCGACTGCCAGTTCGGTTTCCGGGGGGGCCGATCGACTATCGACGCGATAGGTCGTGTGAGGGCCCTCTCGGAGGCGGCCGTCTCCCGGGGAGGGGTGGCTCCAAGGATATTGCCAATGCCTTTAACACCCTCCCCTGGGAAGAGATAAGGAGGGGACTCGAATATCATCGAGTCCCCCCTTGTCTCAGGGCGGTCGTCGGGGATTATCTCCGCGGCAGGTGGATCGAGTATCCGGGCCGGGATGGTGATATGCGGAGGGAGGTGTACTGCGGTGTTCCGCAGGGGTCGGTCCTCGGGCCACTCCTGTGGAACATCGCGTACGACTCGGTGTTGCGGGCCGGCCTCCCCGACGGCGTCAGCACGGTGTGTTATGCGGATGACACACTGGTGCTGGCCGTCGGGGCGCACTGGGGGAGGGCCATGCGTCGCGCGGAGGAGGGGTCGCAACGCGTCGTCGACCGGATCAGGGGGATGGGGATGACGGTGGCGGTCCATAAGACCGAGGTGGTTGCGTTTCATTCACCTCGGCAGGATCCGCCACCCCCTTTGATCCTGGTGGGTGGAGCTGACATCGAGGTGAAGCCCCAGATCAGGTATCTAGGGCTGATCCTCGATAGCCACTGGCGTTTCGAGGAGCATTTCCGCTGCCTGGTCCCCCGGTTGGACAGGATGGTTGCGGCTCTGGGCCGGATCCTGCCCAACCTGGGGGGCCCGGCGGGCCGAGTTCGTCGCCTCTATGTGGCAATGGTCCAGTCGGTGGCCCTATACGGGGCCCCCGTCTGGGCGGACGACCTGGCTGCCTCCCGGCGCAGCATGACTATGCTGCGTAGGGTGCAGAGGCGCATGGCGCTCAGGGTCGTCCGCGGGTATCGGACCATGTCACATGAGGCGGCGACGGTTCTAGCGGGGATGCCGCCCATGGACCTGCTCGCGCGGTCGCACGCGGTGATGTACCGGCACCGCGTCGACCGTCGCGCGGGGGTGGGGGCGGTCCCGGGCGGGCAGGAACCTGCTTGGGGCGATTTGAAGCGCCAGGCCCGGCAGTCAGTGTTGCTCGCGTGGCAGGAGCGGCTGGCTCTGCCAACCGCGGGGCACCGGACTGTCGGGGCTGTTCGGCCACTCCTGAAGGAGTGGCTGGACAGAGGCCATGGCGGCCTCACCTACCGGATGGCACAGGTATTTTCCGGGCATGGCAGCTTCGGAAGATACCTGTGCCGGATAGGGAAGGAGCCGACGGCGCGTTGCTGCCACTGCGACGCTGAGCAGGACACGGCGGATCATACCCTGGAGGTATGCCCCGCGTGGGAGGGGGAGCGCCGTGTCCTGGTCGGCGTCGTCGGGCGGGATGTCTCGCTGCCGGGCGTGGTGCACGCCATGCTCGGCAGCGAGGAGAAGTGGAGGGCCGTGGCCTCCTTCTGCGAGAACGTAATGTTGCAGAAGGAGGCCGCGGGGAGGGAGCGCGAGCTTCAGCGGCGCGCTGAAGCTCGCGCTCGTGCGGTGGCCCGAGGTCGTCGCCCGGTCGCGAGGCGTCGCGGGCGGCCGCCTCGGCGTGGCGGATGACCTAGGCTGGGAGGGGGGTCCTGAGGGGACCCTCCTCCCGCCAGGCGGCGCCGGGTCGGACCGGTTGGGGGTAGGAGTGCCTCCCCCTACCGGTCCGACGCAAGGGGAGGCACCCTCGGCGGTCTGGTGCGGCCATGAACGCCCGGCCGCCGAGGGGTGGAAACGGGGTCGCGGGCGGTTGCGAGTTGGGGCTCGCAGCCGCCACTAAACGCGGCCCCGGGACGGATAGCGGCGGGATTGAGTGGCCCCGTCCCGCCGCTGTGAGGCAGTGTGTCTACTGGGGGGACCGATTGTCCCCCCGGGGGATGGGCGCGAAAGCGCGGGCACGGGGAGGATACCGGAAGAATGCTTCGAGCGATTCCCGGTATCCTCCCAAAGCGTGCCGAAGGGTCACCGTGGGGTTTTTAGTGGGTAGGTCCCGCGCCTGTCGTTGTACGGGCGCGGGGAATCCCACACACCCCTCCCACCTCTCCCCAAGGAGGTGGGAGGGAGTCTTTCGAAGATTTTCCCCACGACAAAAAAAAAAAAAAAAAAAAAAAAAAAAAAAAGCTATTAAGGAACCAGTATGCTAGTAAGCAAGCCGGAAGCTAGTAAGGAAGCAGTATGCTAGAAAGCAAGCTGCACGCTACTAGACAAGCATTAAACGAATAAGCTAGCAGTATGCTAGTAAGCAAGCGGTAAGCTAGAAAGCAAGCAGCAAGCTAGTAAGCAAGCAGTAAGCTAGAAAGCATGCAGTAGGCTAGTAAGGAAGCAGTTAGCTAGTAGGCAAGCAGGGAGCTAGTAAGCAAGCAGGATGCTAGAAGTGAAGCAGTAAGCTAGAAAGCAAGCAGCAGGCTAGTAAGGAAGCAGTAAGCTAGAAAGCATGCAGTAGGCTAGTAAGGAAGCAGTTAGCTAGTAGGCAAGCAGGGAGCTAGTAAGCAAGCAGTGAGCCAGTAAACATGCAGTACGCTAGAGAGCGAGGTCCAGGCTGGTAAGAGAGCAGTTTTCTAGTAAGCAAGCAGTAGGCTAGTATGCAAGCAGTAAGCTAGAGTGCAAGCAGTAAGGTAGTGAGCAGTTAATAAGCTAGTTAGCAAGCAGTGTGCTAGTAAGTCAGCAGGGTGCCAGTATGGAAGCAGTATACTAGTAAGCAAGCGGTGAGCTTGTATGCGAGGAGGAAGTTAGTAAGGTCGCAGTATGATAGTATGCAAGCAGTAAGCTAGAAACCAAGCAGCAAGCTAGTAAGCAAGCTGTAAGCTAGTATGCAATCTCTAAACTAATAAGCAAGTAGTAAGCTTGCAAGCAATCAATAAGCTAGTTAGCAAGCAGTGAGCTAGTAAGCCAGCAGGGAGCTAGTAAGGAAGCAGTTTGCTAGTAAGGAAGCAGTATGCTAGTAAGCAAGCAGAAAGCTAGTAAGTAACCAGTAAGCTACTAAGCAAGCATTAGGCTGGTAAGAAAGCAATTAGGTAGTATGAAAGCAGTAAGCTAGTGTGCAAGCAGTGAGCTAGTAAGCGAGGAGGAAGCTAGTAAGGGAGCAGCATTGTTCCGTTTCGACGGTCGGAATGTTCCATTGACGGTAGCGAGCATGTGCGCGAATTTACGGGCGATAGTGCTCGCGATTCGGCAAAATTCGGAAATTTTCGGGTCAGTCTTGACCGAGCCGGATCGCGGTACGCGATCGCCGTTCAGATTCAATGCCAACACCAAACAATTAAGTGCGAACGGTGTGAACTTCAAAATTAATTTCAAATCGCTTGTTTTACGGAACTCTCACAGTTCTTTGTGACGGGATTTATCAACTAAAACCATTTACGCCTTAATATATTGTTTCTGTTAATCCGGTGAAGTTCCGTGCTTTATAAATTTACAACTTGTTATGAGTTCATTCTTCATACTCCAAACCTCGCCGTCCAGTCCTTAACAAAAATGGGCGAATCAGCTCTCATTCCAAACAGAACAAGTATGCTAGAAAGCAAGCAGCAATCTAGTAAGCATACAATAAGCTAAAATGCAAGGAGAAGGCTAGTAAGCTGGTAGTAGCTAGTAAGCAAGCAAGAAGCTAGTAAGCAAGCAGTGAGCTAGTAAGCAAGCTGGAAGCTAGTAAGGAAGCAGTAAGCTAGTTAGGAAGCAGTAAGCTAGTAAGAAAGCAGTTAGCTTGTAGGAAAGCGGTTTGCCAACCAGCAAGCAGTATGCTAGAAAGCAAGCTCCAGGATAGTAATCATGGAGTAAGCGAGCATGCTAGCGGTATGCTAGTATGCAAGCAGTGAGCTAGTAAGCGAGAAGAAAGCTAATAAGAGAGCAGCAAGTTAGTATGAATGAAGTAAGTTTGGAAGAATGCAGGAATGCAGTAGGAAAGCAGTTAGGTAGAAAACTGGCAGTAAGCTAGTGAGTAAGCAGTAAGCGAGTATGCTAGCAGTAAGCTAGTAAGCAAGAAGTGAGCTAGAAAGCGAGCAGGATGCTATTAAGGAAGCACTAAGCTAGAAAGCAAGTAGCAGGCCAGTGAGCATGCTGTAAGCGAGCAAGCTAGCTGTGAGCTGGTATGCAAGCAGTGAGCTAATAAGCGCGGAGGAAGCTAGTAAGGAATCAGTTTGCTAGTAAGCTAGCAATAAGCTTGTAAGCAACCAGTGAGCTAGTAAGCAAGCAGTAAGCTGGTTTAGAAACGAATTACCTAATAAACAATCAGAAAGCTAGCATGCAAGCAGTGTGGTAGTCTGCGAGGTGGAAGCAAGTAAGCAAGCTGTAAGGCAGTAACCTAGAAGAAAGCTTGTAAGCAAGCAGTAAGTTAATCAGCAAGCAGAGAGATAGTAAGCGAGCTGGAAGCTAGTAAGGGTAGCAGTACGCTTGTAAACAAGCAGTAAGCTAGTCAGAATGGAGTAAGCTTTTAAGCAAGCAGCAGCCTAGTAAGAAAGCAATTAGCTAGTAAGAAAGCAGTATGTTCGTAAGGAAGCAGTAAGCTTGTAAGCATGCAGCAAGCTAGTAAGCAAGCAGTGAGCTAGTGAGCGAGCAGGGAGCTAGTAAGGAAGCAGTAAGCTAGTAGGCAAGCAGTGAGCTAGTAAGCGAGCAGGGCGCTAGCAAGGAAGCATTAAGCTAGTGTTTAAATATCGCGTGTGTCCGAGACGTAGAAACTCGGCCGCGATGCCCGTATCTATATTGAATTCGTGTAATTCTAGATGGTTGTTCTGACGTGGAGATTTTCCATCGTTCAGATTCGTATACCGCGGCTATTTACGTGTTTTTTCAAGTTAGCTTCTCGGGAATTCTCGACTTTTGAGAGAAATTCTAGGAATTGTGTTGCTAGCGACGAGAATGAGAGAGAACGTGATCTATCGAAGAAAGATCGATAGACGAAACGCGGCAGCGCCGCGCCGTGGCCACGCAGCGAGGAGCTGCCCGGTGCCCAGCAGCGCGATGCGTCGCTAACCAGTTCTGCGCCTGCGCGACGGAGCCAGCCGGGGACGTGGCTGCTTGCAGATTGTCACGGTTCAGTACTGAGCCGTCGGTGATCCAGAGTAGATCTATTGACGATCTCGCTCCGGTTTTCAATGAAGGCTCAGAAGAGTGTGAGCTAAGCTCGCTCGTAGTATAGAAAGCAAGTGGACAGCGATAAAAATTTATTGGAAAATCTCGTCATCGTGACTTGAGATTTTCCCAGAGATAGGACAATCTGCCTGGCGTTGTAGCGATCGCACGGCACGCCAGGTGTGAAGCGATCGTAGACGCAGGACTGTGATTGAACGTTGCCAGTCGTGGATGCGACTTTTTTTTTTTTTTTTTTTTTTTTTTTTTTTTGGTCGTGGGGAAAATCTTCGAAAGACTCCCTCCCACCTCCTTGGGGAGAGGTGGGAGGGGTGTGTGGGATTCCCCGCGCCCGTACAACGACAGGCGCGGGACCTACCCACTAAAAACCCCACGGTGACCCTTCGGCACGCTTTGGGAGGATACCGGGAATCGCTCGAAGCATTCTTCCGGTATCCTCCCCGTGCCCGCGTTTTCGCGCCCATCCCCCGGGGGGACAATCGGTCGCCCCAGTAGACACACTGCCTCATAGCGGCGGGACGGGGCCACTCCATCCCGCCGCTATCCGTCCCGGGGCCGCGTTTAGTGGCGGCTGCGAGCCCCAACTCGCAACCGCCCGCGACCCCGTTTCCACCCCGCGGCGGCCGGGCGTTCATGGCCGCACCAGACCGCCGAGGGTGCCTCCCCTTGCGTCGGACCGGTAGGGGGAGGCACTCCTACCCCCAACCGGTCCGACCCGGCGCCGCCTGGCGGGAGGAGGGTCCCCTCAGGACCCCCCTCCCAGCCTAGGTCATCCGCCACGCCGAGGCGGCCGCCCGCGACGCCTCGCGACCGGGCGACGACCTCGGGCCACCGCACGAGTGCGAGCTTCAGCGCGCCGCTGAAGCTCGCGCTCCCTCCCCGCGGCCTCCTTCTGCAACACTACGTTCTCGCAGAAGGAGGCCACGGCCCTCCACTTCTCCTCGCTGCCGAGCATGGCGCGCACCACGCCCGGCAGCGAGACATCCCGCCCGACGACGCCGACCAGGACACGGCGCTCCCCCTCCCACGCGGGGCATACCTCCAGGGTATGATCCGCCGTGTCCTGCTCAGCGTCGCAGTGGCAGCAACGCGCCGTCGGCTCCTTCCCTATCCGGCACAGGTATCTTCCGAAGCTGCCATGCCCGGAAAATACCTGTGCCAGCCGGTAGGTGAGGCTGCCATGGCCTCTGTCCAGCCACTCCTTCAGGAGTGGCCGAACAGCCCCGACAGTCCGGTGCCCCGCGGTTGGCAGAGCCAGCCGCTCCTGCCACGCGAGCAACACGGACTGCCGGGCCTGGCGCCTCAAATCGCCCCAAGCAGGTTCTTGCCCGCCCGGGACCGCCCCCACCCCCGCGCGACGGTCGACGCGGTGCCGGTACATCACCGCGTGCGACCGCGCGAGCAGGTCCATGGGCGGCATTCCCGCTAGAACCGTCGCCGCCTCATGTGACATGGTCCGATACCCGCGGACGACCCTGAGCGCCATGCGCCTCTGCACCCGACGCAGCATAGTCATGCTGCGCCGGGAGGCAGCCAGGTCGTCCGCCCAGACGGGGGCCCCGTATAGGGCCACCGACTGGACCATTGCCACATAGAGGCGACGAACTCGGCCCGCCGGGCCCCCCAGGTTGGGCAGGATCCGGCCCAGAGCCGCAACCATCCTTTCCAACCGGGGGACCAGGCAGCGGAAATGCTTCTCGAAACGCCAGTGGCTATCGAGGATCAGCCCTAGATACCTGATCTGGGGCTTCACCTCGATGCCAGCCCCACCCACCCGAATCAGAGGGGGTGGCGGATCCTGCCGAGGTGAATGAAACGCAATCACCTCGGTCTTATGGACCGCCACCGTCATCCCCATCCCCCTGATCCGGTCGACGACGCGTTGCGACCCCTCCTCCGCGCGACGCATGGCGCTCCCCCAGTGCGCCCCGACGGCCAGCACCAGTGTGTCATCCGCATAACACACCGTGCTGACGCCGTCGGGGAGGCCGGCACGCAACACCGAGTCGTACGCGATGTTCCACAGGAGTGGCCCGAGGACCGACCCCTGCGGAACACCGCAGTACACCTCCCTCCGCATATCACCATCCCGGCCCGGATACTCGATCCACCTGCCGCGGAGATAATCCCCGACGACCGCCCTGAGACAAGGGGGGACTCGATGATATTCGAGTCCCCTCCTTATCTCTTCCCAGGGGAGGGTGTTAAAGGCATTGGCAATATCCAAAGATATTGCCAATGCCACCCCTCCCCGGGAGACGGCCGCCTCCGAGAGGGCCCTCACACGACCTATCGCGTCGATAGTCGATCGGCCCCCCCGGAAACCGAACTGGCAGTCGGCCAGACCGGGATCACCCCGCGACAGGTGCTCGACGAGGCGGGCAGCAATCACACGCTCGAAGAGCTTGCCCACCTCGTCGAGGAGACAAATGGGCCGGTATGCGGAGGGAGACTCCGCGGGCCGACCCTCCTTCCGGAGGAGGACCATCCTCGCCACCTTCCAACTGGGGGGGAATCGCCCGTCCCTCAGGCAGCGGTCGAACAACCGCCTGAGGTCGGCCCCAAGGACGCCCTGGGTCAAGACCCAAACCCGGCCGGGCACACCATCCGGACCCGGGTCCGTGTTACGAACCCCGAGCCGTCTGATGGCCGCTGCCAGCTCCTCCTGCGTGACCCCCAGCTCGGCCGTCCACTCCACTGGGACAGCCGCCGCCGCCGGAGGACGCGGTCCCCTCTCCCCAATTGGGAAGAGTGTATTGACCACGTCCTCCAGCAGCCGGGGGTCAAGACCCTCGGTGACGGGGGGCGCCCACGGGCGGAGCTTATTCAGCACCACCTTATATGGGCGCCCCCATGGATCGTCATCAAGGGTCTGGAGGAGCTCCTTCCATGCCTGGGTCTTGGCCCGTTTGATGGCGACCTGCAGAGCAACCCGCGCCACGCGGTATGCTCCATACAGGTCATCAGCTGCCCTCGCTCGCGCCACGCCGTCGCCTGTACGTTGACGACGGCGCGCGCGGGTGCACTGGCGTCGGGCGCGGACAGTCGCGACTCGCAACTCCGCGATCGCGTCCGACCACCAGTACACCGCCCGACGAGGAGAAGCCCGCCCGACCCGAGGCATCGCCGCGTCGCAAATACCCGCGACCAATGCCCCGGGCCGGGCGACCTCCCCCTCTATGCTCGGCAACTCGGCCGCTCCCTGCGGCCAAGTTGCAGCGAGGGCAGCTGCCATCAGGACGTCCTTGTCCAGGCGCCGAAGCGCCCAGCGGCGTGGTGGGGTGCCACGCAGGCGGCCGTGTCGGGATGCACTCGCGGCGGCAGAGACCTCCATCCGGATGTACCGGTGATCGGAGAGTGTCTCTGCCCCCGCGACCACGTGCCAACCCGACACCATGCGCACGGCGTTGGGGGTCGCGAATGCAACATCCACGATGGACCCCCCATATCGCCGCACGCATGTGTGCTCCGACCCCCGGTTCAATACCCGGAGGTCGAGCCCCGCCGCCCAATCGCCCAGGATCCCGTCGCGAACGGAGGTCCTGGGGGATCCCCAAGCCACCGACTTGGCATTAAAATCCCCCAGGACCAGCACCGGCCGGGCCGCGTAGCGCTGCACGCATGCCGCGACCTCGGCCAAGTACAGCTCGAACGCAGCGTGACCGCTACGGGGCGAAATGTAGCACCCCACCACAGCGACTCCCCCCCAGTCCACGGCAACGAATCCCCGACCGCGCTCCAACAAGGAGAACGGTGGGGACCCGTCGCCCCCTCCCCATACCGTCGCCACCAAGCCGTCCGCGTCGCCCACCCAATGAGGGTGATCAGGGACGCGGTACGGCTCGGCGGCGACCGCCAGGCCAACCCCCCACTCCGCGAGGACTTGGGACATCAAGTCCTGTGCCGCGCGGCAGTGGTTGAGGTTGGCCTGGAGGAGGAGGCGGGGCGGCATTAATTAATGGCCGCGCCAGCCTCCTCCCGGCCGTCCGTCCCCGTAGCACCGTCCACCTCCATGGAGGACGATGCCACCGCCCTCGGCACCGGAGCCGGTGCAGCCCGCCTCTTCCTCTCCTTCCGAGAGGGGGGGGGAGCACTTCTTGCTCCCCACCCTGTGATCGGCTGGCCTCCCCATGTCCGCACACAGCGGGCAGTGGGGGGCCGCCGAGCACTGGCTCGCACGGTGCTCTTTGGCACCGCAGCGGTAACACTGACCGCTGCGGTCCACCGGCGAGGTGCACCACTGCCTCACGTGCCCCAATTCGAGGCAGCGGTGACACTGGAGAGGGCGCGGCGCGAGGATTTCCACTCGCGCCGAAACCCACCCCACCAACACCCTCCCGGATTCCGCCACCTTACGGGCGGCGGAGAGGGGGCACCGGGCCCACACCGACCCGAGGCCGGAGGGCGACCTGCGGATCTCTCCGATCCGCAGGTCCTCCACAGGACAGTCCCCCGCCCTCGCAAGGGCACGGGACACATCCTGTGCGCTGACCGAGTCGTCTAGCCCACAAACGCGCATCTCCGTGCGCTTCGTGGGCCGGGCGACCCGGACACCTCGCTCGCCCAGCTGCTCCCGGAGCCTCTGGGCGAGACGATCCGCCTTCGCGCCGCTTTCTGCACCGGGGATCTCCAGCAAGAGACCCCCGGTCACGGCCCTCTTCGCCCTCACGGAGGCGATGCCCAGCTCTTCCAGGGAGATATTCTCCCTGGCGAGCCGCATCGCCTCCGCGAGGGTCAGGTCGCCCCCCTGCGCAACGGTCAGCGTCACCGCTGCCGTTTTTGGGGGACGACCTGGTCGTGCCTTCCCGACCTTCGCGGCCTTTACCTTGGCCGCCGGCGGCGGAGGCGGAGGCTGCGGTTGCGAGGCCTTCCTCGCCGCCCGCTTCGCCTTCCGCCCCACCACCTCACTCCACGCCACCCCCCCTTGGGAGGGTGCCGTGGAGGACGCGACCACCGCGACCACGGGTACACCACCCCCCTTGGGGGTCGCGACCCGGGGCCCTGGTGCCGCAACGCTGGGCGGAGCCTTCACTCCGCCCTTCTTTGCCTTCCCCGACTGTACCGGAACAGGTCGGGGAGGCACCGCCTTCCTGCTGACCGCTCTTCCGGCGAGGAGCTCCTCCCGGATGGCGGCCAGCTTGCCATCAATCATGTCCCCAATCCTCCTCAGAAGATCGTCTTCTGAGGAGGACGGGGACTTCTTCACGGGCGGAGTGCGGGTGGAGGGGCCCGCGGTGCCCCGCACCACTGCCGCCGCACTCCGCTTATTTACCTCCGCCGAGGGACGCGGCGGTGGAGGAGGAGGGAGGATGGGAGGGAGGGCCGCGCTGTTCCACAGCGCCTCTGCCCTCCTCCTCCCCTGTCGCTCCTCCTCCAACAGGAGCTGCAGACGGGCATTCCGCCCACTGAGCTCCCGCGCCGCCTCCCTCATTTCCTCCGCCGCGGCCTTCAGGGCCTCCGCGCCACCGCTTTTCTGCCCCTTAAAGGCGCAGGCAGCGGCGACTTTCTCCACCCGCCTCAGGGACGAGGAGATCCTCTCCGATATCTCCTCGGTCACCTCGTCCCTGAGGCAACTCAGCCTCACCGACGGGCTCATCGCCCCGCCCACCTCGACGACGGCCTGCCCCGTTCTCTTCCTCTTAGAGCCTATGTGGCTCGTGCTGGAGGAGAAGGACGAGACCGACGCCGTCTCGTCGTCCTCCTCCACCCTCCACGAAGCCGGACCTGGCGCTGAGTGGGGCGCGAGCGCCGCCACCCTAACCCCAACCCCGTCTCCGTCCTCCCCAACCGACAAAACCCGCCCCATCCCCATTTTATTTTCTGTGTCCATAATAGTCCCACGAGATGGTCGGAAATAAAGGTCCACCCGGGCAGAGCCGCCTTACCCGGGTAAGCCTAATACTCCGGGGGTTCGGCAGGTTCCCCGGAGGTGGTCGCTTGGGATTGGGCCTTCTCCCCCAACCATGCATCCCATCGCCGCGCACCATAGCTTAGGATTGGAGGGCGATTTTATAGAGTCGCCATACTCGTGGCCCAGGCGGTTAAGCCAAGACCCCCGTTCCTCCTGCCGTCACGTACCATTCACAAAACCAATAGGGAATTGTGAATGGGTCGTTGTGACGACCAACAGGAGGCTTACGGTGTGTGTATGACTCGGGTACCCCGGATTCGTTAAGCCCGTACTGCAGCTGAAAGGCTGGCAGCCCCTGAGGGAGTCGTGGATGCGACTGCGACGTTGGAGACTCGGTGTGGATCGCCTTGAGTCTTCTTCCAATTATCCTTATAGATTATCCAATTAGAGCTACTGGAAGGCTGATACTGACATACTGGTATCACCTGGTGGTAGTTCACCGTTTGTAGAAGTCGTACGAAACCCACTGGAACCACCCGTCCTGTGTACCACTGAGAGTACACCGACCGGTGGGGTGGAAAGTTTCAACGACCAGATTAGAGCTATACGGCGTATGAGCAATCGGAAGATAGATATTCAGGGAGGATATCACTTCGTGGTGCTCTCCGTGCATCGGGCCTCTGAGAACCCGTTCCAATATACCGTCGTGATGGGACAATAAGTAGAGCCTAAGCGTATGGTGGAGCAAAGGGTTCGAAGAGCCTTCCTCCCACCTCTACACCTACTACCAGCTGTGAGTCGACCACATTGGGCTGTAAAAGTAGGGTGGTTAGGTTAGCAGGGGAATTCGTCCTAATCGGGCGAGCCGCAGGCCAGTTCCTCGGACTATAGGAGCCGCCGTCGAGGTCGCTACGGCTGGCTGTCGGGCATTCCTGATTGAAAGGAATCGCTGGCTAGGCAGCTGTGTAGGCAGGCCGCAGGTCGCTCCTTAGGAGCAGCCGACGAGGAAGTCGAACCAGGACAGGAAGTACTCTTGCGTTGGTGGTGTCCAGACGCCATTCGCACGGTGAGCGTGCTCGCGGGATATAGCCTCTTGGAGACTTGCAACCTCCATTTGGTTTCCCGTCCGTGGCATTGCGAGAGCGAACCCGGTAGATCGGAGGAAAACTTCATCTACCCGGTTGTGCGCGTCGGTGAGATCGTAGGAAACGAATCTCATGGACCAGAAAGAAATTACAGTCCACTGGTTAGAGTACTAAATAGCCAGCCAGCTCTCCCCTCCAAACACACTAGACTGTCGCTGGAGCGCGAGATAAGCAGCTGACGCGCGCGTTAACATGTAAGCTGTCCGCAAAATATTCATACTTTGCTGTACAATTGTGTTACAGAAGGCCTCCACCAAGGTAAATCAATCGGGAGAGAAAAGAGGAGACCGGCCGGAAAAGCGAGCCGTGCTTTCCGCAATTTTTGTTTTCCGTTTTGTTTATTTTTACCTTATTCGACTTTTGTAATTCATCATATTTTCTAATAACAAATTTAATTTTTGTAAATGTTGTAACTGTTTTCTCTACCTGTCTGTTCCCACATCCGGACCCACGTTAAAGTCCCTTAGTACTTTAACATTTGGTCCTTCGAGCCGGATTCGAGGTAGAAAAGACAGTAGAGAGTTACAAGTACGCTCACGTAAGTTGTTACTTACGGGACGAATTTCGAGTCGATTTTCAATCCTCGAACAACAAAATCACCATGGCATTGTCCAGAGAGGCTGGTCGTAGCGAGATCGAAATCGATTTCGATGACCTGACCTCCCAATTTGAAGCGATGTCACGGTCGATTGCTAATTTAAAGAAACGCGGTCGAGCTCAGTACGATGAGATACTTCTCAAGTTGAAGCCCGACTCTGTATCCGAACAGTACAAGGAAGCTGTTGATCAGTATTTGGCTGTTCGGAGGAAACATCCACCTGCGAAGTGTGAATTAAGCAACTTCGTGATAAAGGGTGGACTCGAAGCATGGGAGACGATGTTCATGGAGTTCCAGGCGTACGTTGCCGCGGAGTTGACCAAACTCGCCGAGGATCAGAAAACCTCGGTGTCGTCCGTCAGCCAGCACGATGTTGCCATTGAACTCCCAAAGCAACGTCTCCATATATTTGGCGGTGATCCTCGTAAATGGAACCATTTTGACGATCTGTTCACCGCGAGTGTAATAGAAAACCCGAGGCTTTCAGATGTGCATCGACTGCAGTATCTGAACGCCTGTGTGGAAGATCAGGCACTGGCGGCGATCGCACCCCTGGAAATTACCGAGGGTAATTTCGAGGTAGCGTGGCGAACCCCGAAAGAGCAATTCGGGCTGCCACGTATTGTGATCGCCAAACTAATTCATCAGTTGACCAAAATGAAGACGATTAAGAAGGATGACCTGACTAGCTTACATCAGGTCACCATTGCCTTCAAACAGGCTTTCGCTGCTTTTGAAAAACAGGGCACTTACCGCGAGCAGCGAGATTGGCTGCTGGCCCATGCGATCAAAAGCAAGCTTGAAGGGTCTCTCAAATTAGAGTGGGAAATGTCCCAGAAGCTCTCCACAAAATTCCCTTCGTTTAACGAGTTAGTGGAATTTCTGGAGGTGCATGCTCGAGCCATCACCATGGTGAACGAAGGACAGAGCAAATCTGCGACAAATATCCCACCAAGATCCAAGGTGCGGAGTCACAACGCCGTGATGGAAAGCCATCAAGATTCAGGCGAGAATTGCAAGTTTCGCGAGCTCAACCACGAAATAGCACACTGTCGTGCTTTCCAGCGCTTGGCGCCTTACCACCGCTTGCAATATGTAAAAGATAACAGGTGGTGCGTGAATTGCATCTCGTCCGGCCATGAGGCTGGGCGTTGTCCGTCCGGGCAGGTATGCTATAAATGCACGGGTAGACACCATACCCTGTTGCATTTGGAGACGTCGGGACGCGAAATCGAAAGTCGAAAACCGACGACAGCGATTTCGAGAGAAAGACGTGATCAAAAGCGGCCTGCAGGCCCAGCGCGCCGGCCACACCAAGCCGAGCGTACGAAAAGCAACGCGCCGCCACCCGCTGCGACACCTCTGGCCGGTACGTCGCACTGTACCGCGACCGGTACCGACACGCCGAGGTCTGTGTTGATCGCAACGGCGAAAATGCGTGTGTATGGGGCAACGGTGCGTCGCGTATCGTACGCGCACTGTTGGACCAAGGGTCAGAGTCATCTTTTGTCTCCGTGAATTTACCGAATGATCTCAAATTCAAGCGGAGAAAAACTCCAGCCACTGTAACTGGCTTGGGGGGCGGCACTACCCAAAAGAAAAAACATAGTGTCGAATTGCGTCTGGAAGCGGTGCGAGGTGACGAACCGACGATGCAAACGGGAGCGTATGTCGTGCATATGATCACGAATTACGCCTCGCCTTTGACGAGCGCGCACGAATACGACGCGCTGAGTCACCTGCCGCTCGCAGACCCAGACCCTGCTATCGGTTCAGCGATTGAGGTTGTGATCGGAGCAGACTTGTACGCTCAAGTTATTCGACCTGGTTTTCGTCGAGTAAGCCGTACGGGTCCAATTGCCCAGGAAATCGCATTCGGCTGGATCGTATCCGGTCCGATAAATACAGCGGGCAAAATGGGCAAAACCGTAAGGACGTTACACTACAGCATCCTCGAAACGCTGGATACTGCGATTCGAAGGTTTTGGGAAGTCGAAGAAATCCCTTCGGCCTCGGTACGAACCCAGGCAGAAGAGGAGTGCGAAGCGTACTTCCGAAACACCGTCGCACGAGATGCGACAGGATGATTCGCTGTCCGATTACCTCTCGCCCACGCAAGACCGGATGCATTACTGGGAGATTCCTTCCGTATTGCTCTCTCCGCTGTCACGAGGCTGAGAAAAAAATTGGATGTTGATCAGAATCTCGTGCGAGAATACAGTGAGTTTCACGCGGAATATGAAGACCTGGGTCATATGACTCGACTCTAGACCATTGACACAACCAGGCTCGACACTCCGCATCGAGCGGTCATACGAGATGAAAGTGCAACGACTCGTTTGAGAGTCGTTTTCAATGCAATCAGACGAACTATGAGCGGTAGTTCACTGAACGATGTTCTCCACGTTAAAGACCCTTAGTACCTTAACAGCTAGTAAGCAAGCAGTAGGCTAGCAAGCGAGCAGTCAGCTATTGAGCAACCAGTACCCTAGTAAGCAAGCAGTAAGCTAGCAAGCAAGCCGCGAGCTAGTAAGCTAACACGGAGCCAGTAAGGAAGCATTACGCTAGTAAGCAAGCAATAAGCTAGTAAGCAACCAGTAAGCTAGAAAGGAAGCAGTAAGCTGGTAGGAAAGCAGTTAGTTAGTAAGCATGTAGTAAGCTAGTAAGCATGCAGTGAGATAGTAAGCAAGCAGCCAGATAGTAAGCGAGCAGGAAGCTAGTATGGAAGCAGTATGCTAGTAAGCAAGCAGTAAGCAAGTAGGCAACAAGTAAGCTAGGAACTCCCCGACGGCGTCAGCACGGTGTGTTATGCGGATGACACACTGGTGCTGGCCGTCGGGGCGCACTGGGGGAGGGCCATGCGTCGCGCGGAGGAGGGGTCGCAACGCGTCGTCGACCGGATCAGGGGGATGGGGATGACGGTGGCGGTCCATAAGACCGAGGTGATTGCGTTTCATTCACCTCGGCAGGATCCGCCACCCCCTCTGATCCGGGTGGGTGGGGCTGACATCGAGGTGAAGCCCCAGATCAGGTATCTGGGGCTGATCCTCGATAGCCACTGGCGTTTCGAGGAGCATTTCCGCTGCCTGGTCCCCCGGTTGGAAAGGATGGTTGCGGCTCTGGGCCGGATCCTGCCCAACCTGGGGGGCCCGGCGGGCCGAGTTCGTCGCCTCTATGTGGCAATGGTCCAGTCGGTGGTCCTATACGGGGCCCCCGTCTGGGCGGGCGACCTGGCTGCCTCCCGGCGCAGCATGACTATGCTGCGTCGGGTGCAGAGGCGCATGGCGCTCAGGGTCGTCCGCGGGTATCGGACCATGTCACATGAGGCGGCGACGGTTCTGGCGGGGATGCCGCCCATGGACCTGCTCGCGCGGTCGCACGCGGTGATGTACCGGCACCGCGTCGACCGTCGCGCGGGGGTGGGGGCGGTCCCGGGCGGGCAGGAACCTGCTTGGGGCGATTTGAAGCGCCAGGCCCGGCAGTCCGTGTTGCTCGCGTGGCAGGAGCGGCTGGCTCTGCCAACCGCGGGGCACCGGACTGTCGGGGCTGTTCGGCCACTCCTGAAGGAGTGGCTGGACAGTGGCCATGGCAGCCTCACCTACCGGCTGGCACAGGTATTTTCCGGGCATGGCAGCTTCGGAAGATACCTGTGCCGGATAGGGAAGGAGCCGACGGCGCGTTGCTGCCACTGCGACGCTGAGCAGGACACGGCGGATCATACCCTGGAGGTATGCCCCGCGTGGGAGGGGGAGCGCCGTGTCCTGGTCGGCGTCGTCGGGCGGGATGTCTCGCTGCCGGGCGTGGTGCGCGCCATGCTCGGCAGCGAGGAGAAGTGGAGGGCCGTGGCCTCCTTCTGCGAGAACGTAATGTTGCAGAAGGTCGCGAAGCGTCGCGGGCGGCCGCCTCGCCGTGGCGGATGACCTAGGCTGGGAGGGGGGTTCTGAGGAGACCCTCCTCCCGCCAGGCGGCGCCGGGTCGGACCGGTTGGGGGTAGGAGTGCCTCCCCCTACCGGTCCGACGCAAGGGGAGGCACCCTCGGCGGTCTGGTGCGGCCATGAACGCCCGGCCGCCGAGGGGTGGAAACGGGGTCGCGGGCGGTTGCGAGTTGGGGCTCGCAGCCGCCACTAAACGCGGCCCCGGGACGGATAGCGGCGGGATGGAGTGGCCCCGTCCCGCCGCTATGAGGCAGTGTGTCTACTGGGGGGACCGATTGTCCCCCCGGGGGATGGGCGCGAAAGCGCGGGCACCGGAAGAATGCTTCGAGCGATTTCCGGTATCCTCCCAAAGCGTGCCGAAGGGTCACCGTGGGGTTTTTAGTGGGTAGGTCCCGCGCCTGTCGTTGTACGGGCGCGGGGAATCCCACACACCCCTCCCACCTCTCCCCAAGGAGGTGGGAGGGAGTCTTTCGAAGATTTTCCCCACGACAAAAAAAAAAAAAAAAAAAAAAAAAAAGTAAGCTAGGAAGCAAGCAGCACGCTAGAAAGAAAGCGAGTAGCTAGAAAGAAAGCAGTATGCTCGTAAGCAAGTAGTAAGCTACAAAACAAGAAGTAAGCTAGCAAGCAGACAGTAAGAGGTTACGCTAGCAGTAAGCTAGTAAGCAAGCAGTAATCTAGTAAGCAAGCAGTGAGCTAGAAAGCAAGCAGCAAGCTAGTCAGCAAACAGCATGCTAGTGAGCTAGTAGTAAGCGAGTAGGAAACTAGTAAACAAGGAGTAAGCTAGTGGGCAAGCAGTAAGCTAGAAAGCAAGCAACAAGCTAGTAAGCAAGCAGTAAGCTAGTATGCAAGGTGCAAGCTTGTAAGCAGGCAGTAAGGTTCTAAGCAAGCAGTAAGCTAGTAAGCAAGCAATGTGCTAGTAAGCGAAATGGAAACTAGTAACAAAGCTGTAATCTAGTAAGCAAGGAGTACGCTGGTGAGAACGCATTTAGTTAGTAAGAAAGCAGCAAGCTAGTCAGCAACCAGTAAGCTAGTAAGCAAGTTGTATGCTAGTACCCCTCAGGGGCTGCCAGCCTTTCAGCTGCAGTACGGGCTTAACGAACCCGGGGTACCCGAGTCATACACACACCGTAAGCCTCCTGTTGGTCGTCACATACGACCCATTCACAATTCCCTATTGGTTTTGTGAATGGTACGTGACGGCAGGAGGAACGGGGGTCTTGGCTTAACCGCCTGGGCCACGAGTATGGCGACTCTATAAAATCGCCCTCCAATCCTAAGCTATGGTGCGCGGCGATGGGATGCATGGTTGGGGGAGAAGGCCCAATCCCAAGCGACCACCTCCGGGGAACCTGCCGAACCCCCGGAGTATATAGGCTTACCCGGGTAAGGCGGCTCTGCCCGGGCGGACCTTTTCTTCCGACCTGCTCGTGGGAATATTATGGAGTTCAATATTAAAACGGGGATGGGACGGGGTAAGTCAGAGGGGGAGGACGAAGGCGGTGTTGGGACTGGAGTGACGGCGCTCGCGCCGCCTCCAGCGCCTGGCCCGGCTTCGTGGAAGGTGGAGGAGGACGACGAGACTTCGTCGGTCTCGTCCTTCTCCTCCAGCACGAGCCACATAGGCTCTAAGAGGAAGAGGACGGGGCAGGCCGTCGTCGAGGTGGGCGGGGCGATGAGCCCGTCGGTGAGGCTGAGTTGCCTCAGGGACGAGGTGACCGAGGAGATATCGGAGAGGATCTCCTCGCCCCTGAGGCGGGTGGAGAAAGTCGCCGCTGCCTGCGCCTTTAAGGGGCAGAAAAGCGGTGGCGCGGAGGCCCTGAAGGCCGCGGCGGAGGAAATGAGGGAGGCGGCGCGGGAGCTCAGAGGGCGGAACGCCCGTCTGCAGCTCCTGTTGGAGGAGGAGCGACAGGGGAGGAGGAGGGCAGAGGCGCCGTGGAACAGCGCAGCCCTCCCTTCCATCCTCCCTCCTCCTCCACCGCCGCGTCCCTCGGCGGAGGTAAATAAGCGGAGTGCGGCGGCAGTGGTGCGCACTCCGCCCGTGAAGAAGTCCCCGTCCTCCTCAGAAGACGATCTTCTGAGGAGGATTGGGGACATGATTGATGGCAAGCTGGCCGCCTTCCGGGAGGAGCTCCTCGCCGGAAGAGCGGTCAGCAGGAAGGCGGTGCCTCCCCGACCTGTTCCGGTACAGTCGGGGAAGGCAAACAAGGGCGGAGTGAAGGCTCCGCCCAGCGTTGCGGCACCAGGGCCCCGGGTCGCGACCCCCAAGGGGGGTGGTGTACCCGTGGTCGCGGTGGTCGCGTCCTCCACGGCACCCTCCCAAGGGGGGGTGGCGTGGAGTGAGGTGGTGGGGCGGAAGGCGAAGCGGGCGGCGAGGAAGGCCTCGCAACCGCAGCCGCCGCCTCCGCCGCCCGCGGCCAAGGTAAAGGCCGCGAAGGTCGGGAAGGCACGACCAGGTCGTCCCCCAAAAACGGCAGCGGTGACGCTGACTGTTGCGCAGGGGGGCGACCTGACCCTCGCGGAGGCGATGCGGCTCGCCAGGGAGAATATCTCCCTGGAAGAGCTGGGCATCGCCTCCGTGAGGGCGAAGAGGGCCGCGACCGGGGGTCTCTTGCTGGAGATCCCCGGTGCAGAAGGCGGCGCGAAGGCGGATCGTCTCGCCCAGAGGCTCCGGGAGCAGCTGGGCGAGCGAGGTGTCCGGGTCGCCCGGCCCACGAAGCGCACGGAGATGCGCATTTGTGGGCTGGACGACTCGGTCAGCGCACAGGATGTGTCCCGTGCCCTTGCGAGGGCGGGGGACTGTCCTGTGGAGGACCTGCGGATCGGAGAGATCCGCAGGTCGCCCTCCGGCCTCGGGTCGGTGTGGGCCCGGTGCCCCCTCGCCGCCGCCCGTAAGGTGGCGGAATCCGGGAGGGTGTTGGTGGGGTGGGTTTCGGCGCGAGTGGAAATCCTCGCGCCGCGCCCGCTCCAGTGTCACCGCTGCCTCGAATTGGGGCACGTGAGGCAGTGGTGCACCTCGCCGGTGGACCGCAGCGGTCAGTGTTACCGCTGCGGTGCCAAAGAGCACCGTGCGAGCCAGTGCTCGGCGGCCCCCCACTGCCCGCTGTGTGCGGACATGGGGAGGCCAGCCGATCACAGGGTGGGGAGCAAGAAGTGCTCCCCCCCCTCCCGGAAGGAGAGGAAGAGGCGGGCTGCACCGGCTCCGGTGCCGAGTGCGGTGGCATCGTCCTCCATGGAGGTGGACGGTGCTACGGGGACGGACGGCCGGGAGGAGGCTGGCGCGGCCATTAATTAATGCCGCCCCGCCTCCTCCTCCAGGCCAACCTCAACCACTGCCGCGCGGCACAGGACTTGATGTCCCAAGTCCTCGCGGAGTGGGGGGTTGGCCTGGCGGTCGCCGCCGAGCCGTACCGCGTCCCTGATCACCCTCATTGGGTGGGCGACGCGGACGGCTTGGTGGCGACGGTATGGGGAGGGGGCGACGGGTCCCCACCGTTCTCCTTGTTGGAGCGCGGTCGGGGATTCGTCGCCGTGGACTGGGGGGGAGTCGCTGTGGTGGGGTGCTACATTTCGCCCCGTAGCGGTCACGCTGCGTTCGAGCTGTACTTGGCCGAGGTCGCGGCATGCGTGCAGCGCTACGCGGCCCGGCCGGTGCTGGTCCTGGGGGATTTTAATGCCAAGTCGGTGGCTTGGGGATCCCCCAGGACCTCCGTTCGCGGCGGGATCCTGGGCGATTGGGCGGCGGGGCTCGACCTCCGGGTATTGAACCGGGGGTCGGAGCACACATGCGTGCGGCGATATGGGGGGTCCATCGTGGCTGTTGGATTCGCGACCCCCAACGCCGTGCGCATGGTGTCGGGTTGGCACGTGGTCGCGGGGGCAGAGACACTCTCCGATCACCGGTACAACCGGATGGAGGTCTCTGCCGCCGCGAGTGCATCCCGACACGGCCGCCTGCGTGGCACCCCACCACGCCGCTGGGCGCTTCGGCGCCTGGACAAGGACGCCCTGATGGCAGCTGCCCTCGCTGCAACTTGGCCGCAGGGAGCGGCCGAGTTGCCGAGCATAGAGGAGGAGGTCGCCCGGCTCGGAGCATTGGTCACGGGTATTTGCGACGTGGGGATGCCTCGGGTCGGGCGGGCTTCTCCTCGCCGGGCGGTGTACTGGTGGTCGGACGCGATCGCGGAGTTGCGAGTCGCGACTGTCCGCGCCCGACGCCAGTACACCCGCGCGCGCCGTCGTCAACGTACAGGCGACGGCGTGGCGCGAGCGAGGGCAGCTGATGACCTGTATGGAGCATACCGCGTGGCGCGGGTTGCTCTGCAGGTCGCCATCAAACGGGCCAAGACCCAGGCATGGAAGGAGCTCCTCCAGACCCTTGATGACGATCCATGGGGGCGCCCATATAAGGTGGTGCTGAATAAGCTCCGCCCGTGGGCGCCCCCCGTCACCGAGGGTCTTGACCCCCGGCTGCTGGAGGACGTGGTCAATACACTCTTCCCAATTGGGGAGAGGGGACCGCGTCCTCCGGCGGTGGCGGCTGTCCCAGTGGAGTGGACGGCCGAGCTGGGGGTCACGCAGGAGGAGCTGGCAGCGGCCATCAGACGGCTCGGGGTTCGTAACACGGCCCTGGGTCCGGATGGTGTGCCCGGCCGGGTTTGGGTCTTGACCCAGGGCGTCCTTGGGGCCGACCTCAGGCGGTTGTTCGACCGCTGCCTGAGGGACGGGCGATTCCCCCCCAGTTGGAAGGTGGCGAGGATGGTCCTCCTCCGGAAGGAGGGTCGGCCCGCGGAGTCTCCCTCCGCATACCGGCCCATTTGTCTCCTCGACGAGGTGGGCAAGCTCTTCGAGCGTGTGATTGCTGCCCGCCTCGTCGAGCACCTGTCGCGGGGTGATCCCGGTCTGGCCGACTGCCAGTTCGGTTTCCGGGGGGGCCGATCGACTATCGACGCGATAGGTCGTGTGAGGGCCCTCTCGGAGGCGGCCGTCTCCCGGGGAGGGGTGGCTTTGGCAATATCCCTGGATATTGCCAATGCCTTTAACACCCTCCCCTGGGAAGAGATAAGGAGGGGGCTCGAATATCATCGAGTCCCCCCTTGTCTCAGGGCGGTCGTCGGGGATTATCTCCGCGGCAGGTGGATCGAGTATCCGGGCCGGGATGTTGATATGCGGAGGGAGGTGTACTGCGGTGTTCCGCAGGGGTCGGTCCTCGGGCCACTCCTGTGGAACATCGCGTACGACTCGGTGTTGCGGGCCGGCCTCCCCGACGGCGTCAGCACGGTGTGTTATGCGGATGACACACTGGTGCTGGCCGTCGGTGCGCACTGGGGGATGGCCATGCGTCGCGCGGTGGAGGGGTCGCAACGCGTCGTCGACCGGATCAGGGGGATGGGGATGACGGTGGCGGTCCATAAGACCGAGGTGATTGCGTTTCATTCACCTCGGCAGGATCCGCCACCCCCTCTGATCCGGGTGGGTGGGGCTGACATCGAGGTGAAGCCCCAGATCAGGTATCTAGGGCTGATCCTCGATAGCCACTGGCGTTTCGAGCAGCATTTCCGCTGCCTGGTCCCCCGGTTGGAAAGGATAGTTGCGGCTCTGGGCCGGATCCTGCCCAACCTGGGGGGCCCGGCGGGCCGAGTTCGTCGCCTCTATGTGGCAATGGTCCAGTCGGTGGCCCTATACGGGGCCCCCGTCTGGGCGGACGACCTGGCTGCCTCCCGGCGCAGCATGACTATGCTGCGTCGGGTGCAGAGGCGAATGGCGCTCAGGGTCGTCCGCGGGTATCGGACCATGTCACATGAGGCGGCGACGGTTCTAGCGGGGATGCCGCCCATGGACCTGCTCGCGCGGTCGCACGCGGTGATGTACCGGCACCGCGTCGACCGTCGCGCGGGGGTGGGGGCGGTCCCGGGCGGGCAGGAACCTGCTTGGGGCGATTTGAAGCGCCAGGCCCGGCAGTCCGTGTTGCTCGCGTGGCAGGAGAGGCTGGCTCTGCCAACCGCGGGGCACCGGACTGTCGGGGCTGTTCGGCCACTCCTGAAGGAGTGGCTGGACAGAGCCCATGGCAGCCTCACCTACCGGCTGGCACAGGTATTTTCCGGGCATGGCAGCTTCGGAAGATACCTGTGCCGGATAGGGAAGGAGCCGACGGCGCGTTGCTGCCACTGCGACGCTGAGCAGGACACGGCGGATCATACCCTGGAGGTATGCCCCGCGTGGGAGGGGGAGCGCCGTGTCCTGGTCGGCGTCGTCGGGCGGGATGTCTCGCTGCCGGGCGTGGTGCGCGCCATGCTCGGCAGCGAGGAGAAGTGGAGGGCCGTGGCCTCCTTCTGCGAGAACGTAATGTTGCAGAAGGGGGCCGCGGGGAGGGAGCGCGAGCTTCAGCGCGCCGCTGAAGCTCGCGCTCGTGCGGTGGCCCGAGGTCGTCGCCCGGTCGCGAGGCGTCGCGGGCGGCCGCCACGGCGTGGCGGATGACCTAGGCTGGGAGGGGGGTCCTGAGGGGACCCTCCTCCCGCCAGGCGGCGCTGGGTCGGACCGGTTGGGGGTAGGAGTGCCTCCCCCTACCGGTCCGACGCAAGGGGAGGCACCCTCGGCGGTCTGGTGCGGCCATGAACGCCCGGCCGCCGAGGGGTGGAAACGGGGTCGCGGGCGGTTGCGAGTTGGGGCTCGCAGCCGCCACTAAACGCGGCCCCGGGACGGATAGCGGCGGGATGGAGTGGCCCCGTCCCGCCGCTATGAGGCAGTGTGTCTACTGGGGGGACCGATTGTCCCCCCGGGGGATGGGCGCGAAAGCGCGGGCACGGGGAGGATACCGGAAGAATGCTTCGAGCGATTTCCGGTATCCTCCCAAAGCGTGCCGAAGGATCACCGTGGGGTTTTTAGTGGGTAGGTCCCGCGCCTGTCGTTGTACGGGCGCGGGGAATCCCACACACCCCTCCCACCTCTCCCCAAGGAGGTGGGAGGGAGTCTTTCGAAGATTTTCCCCACGACAAAAAAAAAAAAAAAAAAAAAAAAAAAAAAAAGTATGCTATTAAGCATGCAGTAGGCTAGTAAGCAAGCACTAAGCTAGTAAGGAAGCAGTAGGCTAGTTAGGGAGCAGTTATGTTGCAACCAAGCAGTAGGTATGTAGGAAAGCAGTAAGCAAGGGAGGAGCAGTAAGCTAGTAAGAAAGAAGTAAGCTAGTGCGAAAGCTGCAAGCTCACAAGCAAGCAGGAAACTATTATGTTACAGTTAGCAAGTACGACAGAAGTAAGCTAGTAACGAAGCGGTATGCTGGTATGCATGCAGTTAGCTAAAAAGGAGGCAGGAAGGTAATAAGGAAACAGGATGCTAGTAAGCATGCAGTGTGCTAGTAACAAAGCAATATGCTAGTAAGAAAGCAGTTAGATATTAACAATGCAGTATACTGGAAAGCAAGCAGTAAGATAGGAAGCAGGCATTCAGCTAGCAAACAAGCGGTAGGGTAGTATCAAGGCAGCTAGCTAGTAAGCTTGCAGTAAGCTAGTAACATAGCAGTTAGCTTGTAAGTGTGCAGTAATGTAGTAAGCAAGCAGAGAGCTAGTAAGAAAGCAGTTAGCCAGTATGAAAGCAGTTAGCTAGGAAGCACTCTGCAAGCTAGTATGCAAGCAGTAAGCTAGTATGAAAGCACTCATCTAGATATAAGGAAGCAGTAAGTTAGTAAGCAAACAGTAATCGAGTAAGGGAGCATTAAGCTAGTAAGAAAGCACTAAGCTAGTAAGGAAGCAGTATGTTACTAATAGAGCAGGAGGCTAGTATGCAAGCAGTAAGCTGGTAAGAAAGCAATAATCTGGCAAGCAAGCAGTAATCTAGTATGGGAGCAGTATGCTAGCAAGCAAGCAGTCAGTTAGTAACAACGCAATAAGCTAGTAAGAAAGCAGCTAGCCAGTAAGAATGCAGTAAAGTAGTAAGGGTTGCTAGTTAGTAAGCTAGTATGAAAGCACTATGGTAATGCCGACGACGCGCTGCGCCCCCACCTCCGTGAGTCGCTTGGCCCTCCCCCAGTGCGCCGCAACGGCCAGCACCAGTGTGTCATCTGCATAGCACACGGCGCTGACGCCGTCAGGGAGGTCGGCCCGCAACACCTTATTGTACGCGACATTCCACAGGAGTGCCCCGAGGACCGACACCTGCGGAACGCCGCAGTACACCTCTCTCCGCATATCTCCATCGCGGCCCGGATACTCGATCCACCTCCCGCGGAGATAATCCCAGACGAGTGCCCTGAGATAAGGGGGGACCCGATGATCTTCGAGCCCCCTCCTTATCTCATCCCAGGAAAGGGTGTTAAAGGCGTTGGCATTATCCAAGGATACTGCCAAAGCCACTCCTCCCCGGGAGACGGCCGACTCCGAGAGGGTCCTGACGCGACCTATCGCGTCGATCGTCGATCGACCCTGCCGGAAACCGTACTGGCAGTCGGCCAGGCCGGGGGTACAACGCGACAGGTGCTCGTCGAGACGGGCAGCAATCACGCGCTCGAAGAGCATGCCCATCTCGTCGAGGAGACAGCTTGGCCAGTATGCGGAGGGAGACTCTGCGGACCGACCCGCCTTCCGGAGGAGGACCATCCTCGCCACTTACCAACTAGGGGGGAATCGCCCGTCCCTCAGGCACCGGTCAATCAACCGCCTGAGGTCGGCCCCAAGGACGCCCTGGTTCAAAACCTAAACCCGGCCAGGCACACCATCCGGCCTCCGTGCCCGTGTTACGCTCCCTGAGCCGTTTGATGGCCGTGGCCATCTCCCACTGCGTGACCCCCAGCTCGGCAGCCAACTCAATTGGAACAGCCGACGACGCCGGAGGACATGGCCCTCCCTCCCCAATTGAGAAGAGAGTATTGACCACGTTCTCCAGCAGCCGGGATTCAAGACCCTCCTGGAGGAGCTCCTTCCATGCCCGGGTTTTGGCCCGTTTGATGGCGACCTGCAGAGCAACCCGGGCCGTACGGTATGACTCATACAGGTCATCCGCCCTCGCTCGCGCCACACCATCGCCTCTTCGTAGACGACGGCGCGCGCGGCTGTACTGTCGTCGGGCGCGCACTCGCCACACGCAATTCTACGATCCCAGCCGACCACCAGTACACCGCCCGGCGAGGAGAAGCCCGCCCGACCCGGGGCATCGCCGCGTCGCAAATATTTGCGACTACTCCGCCGAACCGGGCGACCTCCCCCTCTATGCTCGGCAACTCGGCCGCCCCCTGCGGCCAAGTTGCAGCGAAAGCAGCTGCCATCATAGCGTCCTTGTCGAGGCGCCGAAGCGCCCAGCGGCGCGGTGGTGCGTCTCCCGGGCGGTGGTGTCAGGATGTATATCTGGAGGCAGAGACCTGCATTCGGATATACCTGTGGTCTGAGAGTATCTCTGTCTCCCGAACCACCTGCTATCCCGACATCATGTGTACGGCATTGGTGGTTGCGAATCCAACATCCACGATGGACCCCCCACATCGCCGCACGCACGTGTGCTCCGACCCCCGGTTCAGTAACCGAAGGTCGAGCCCAGCCACCCAGTCGCCCAGGATCCCGCCGCGAACGGAGGTCCTGGGGGATACCCTCGCCACCAACATGGCGTTAAAGTCCTCCAGAACCAGCACCGGCCGGGCCGCCCAGCGCTGGACGCGTGCCGCAACCTCGGCCAGGTACTGCTCGAACGCGGCGTGACCGCTGCGGAGCGAGATGTAGCACACCACCACGGCGACGAATCACCGACTGCGCTTCAGAATGGAGAAAGGCGGGGACCCGTCGCCCCCTACCCATATCGCCGCCACCAAGCCGTACGCGTCCCCCACACAATGACGGTGACCAAGAACGCGGTACAGCTCGGCGGCGTCCGCCGGGCCAACCCCCCACTCCACGAGGACATGGGACATCATGTCCTGTGCCGCGCGGCAGTGGGTGAGGTTGGCCTAAAGCAGTTAGCTAGTAAGAATGCAGGAAGTTTGTAACAAAGCAGTAAGCTACTAAGCAGCCAGTAAGCTAGAATGAAAACAGTAAGCTAGCAAGGGAGCTGTAAGCTAGTAAGAAAGCGTTAAGCTAGTAAGGGAGCAGCAAGATTGTAAGCCTGCAGGAAGCTAGTAACCTAGCGGTAAGCTAGTAAACAAGCAGGATGCTAGCAAGCCAACAGTAAGCTAGCAAGCAAGCAGTAAGCTTGTATGCAAGCAGTAAGCTAGCAAGCAAGCCTTAAGCTAGTGAGCAAGCAGTAAGTTAGTAACATTGCAGTAAGAGAGTAAGAAAGCAGTAAGCTAGTATGCAAGCAGTAAGCTAGGAAGCTATCAATAAGCAAGTAAGCAAGCAGTGAGATAGTAAGTCAGCAGGGAGCTAGTTTGGAAGCAGTATGCTGGTAAGCAAGTGGTGAGCTGGTAAGCGAGGAGGAAGCTAGTAAGGAAGCAGTATGCTGTTGAGAAAGCAGTAAGCTAGTTAGCAAGCAGTAAGCTGGTAATTAATCAGTGAGCTATTAAGCGAGCGGGAAGCTAGTAAGGAAGCAGTATGCTGTTGAGAAAGCAGTAAGCTAGTTAGCAAGCAGTAAGCTGGTAATTAATCAATCAGCTATTAAGCGAGCGGGAAGCTAGTAAGGAAGCAGTAAGCTAGTAAGCAAGCAGAGAGCTAGTAAACAAGCAGCAGGACAGTAAGGGAGCAATTACCTAGTAAGAAGGCAGCGTGCTAGAAGGCGAGCAGAAAGCTAGAAAGCAAGCAGCAAGCTAGAAAGCAAGCAGCAAGCTAGTAAGCAAGCAAGAAGCTAGTAAGCAAGCAGTAAGGTAGTATGCAATCAGTGAGATGGTAAGCGAGGAAGAAGCTAGTAAGGAAGCAGTATGCTAGAATGCAAGCAGCAGGCTTGTAAGCAAACAGTAACCTAGTAATCAAGCAGTAAGCTAGAATGCAAGGAGCAGGTTAGTAGGAAAGCTGGTAGCTTGTAAACAAGCTGTAAGGTAGTAAACAAGCAGTAAGCTAGTAAGCTAGCAGCAAGCTAGTAATCAAGCAGTAAAATAGAAAGCAAGGAGCAGGCTAGTAAGCAAGCAGTGCGCTAGTAAACAAGCAGTATGCTAGTAAAGAAGCAGCAAGATGGAGAGCAAGCAGCAGGGTAGTAAGAAAGCAGTTATCTAGTAGGCTATCAGTAAGCTAGTAAGCAAGCAGTGAGCTAGTAAGCTAGCAGGAAGCTAGTAAGGAAGCCCTAAGATAGAAAGCAAGCAGCAGGCTAGTAATCAAGCTGCAGGCGAGTAAGCTTGCTGTAAGACAGTAAGCAAGCAGGAAGCTAGTAAACAAGCAGTAAGTCGGAAATCAAGCAGCAGGGTAGCAAGGAAGCAGGTGGCTGGTTAGCAAGCAGTATGGTAATAAGCAAGCAGTAAGCTTGTAGGCATGCTGCAGGCACCTAAGGAACCAAACAGCTAGTATGAAAGCAAAATGCTAGTAAGCAAGCAGTAAGATAGTACGCAGGCAGCAAGCTAGTATTCAAGCAGGAAACGAGTAAGCTAGCAGTAAGCTAGTAATCATGCAGTGAGCTAGTGAGCGAGGAGGAAGCTGGTAGGCAAGCAGTATGCTAGAATGCAAGCAGCAAGCGAGTAAGCTATCAGTAAGCTAGTAAGGAAGCAGCAGGCTAGTAAGAAAGCAGCGGGCTAGTCAGAAAGCAGTTAGCTAGTAGGATTCGTGGAGCATTTCCGCTGCCTGGTCCCCCGGTTGGAAAGGATGGTTGCGGCTCTGGGCCGGATCCTGCCCAACCTGGGGGGCCCGGCGGGCCGAGTTCGTCGCCTCTATGTGGCAATGGTCCAGTCGGTGGCCCTATACGGGGCCCCCGTCTGGGCGGACGACCTGGCTGCCTCCCGGCGCAGCATGACTATGCTGCGTCGGGTGCAGAGGCGCATGGCGCTCAGGGTCGTCCGCGGGTATCGGACCATGTCACATGAGGCGGCGACGGTTCTAGCGGGGATGCCGCCCATGGACCTGCTCGCGCGGTCGCACGCGGTGATGTACCGGCACCGCGTCGACCGTCGCGCGGGGGTGGGGGCGGTCCCGGGCGGGCAGGAACCTGCTTGGGGCGATTTGAAGCGCCAGGCCCGGCAGTCCGTGTTGCTCGCGTGGCAGGAGCGGCTGGCTCTGCCAACCGCGGGGCACCGGACTGTCGGGGCGGTTCGGCCACTCCTGAAGGAGTGGCTGGACAGAGGCCATGGCGGCCTCACCTACCGGATGGCACAGGTATTTTCCGGCCATGGCAGCTTCGGAAGATACCTGTGCCGGATAGGGAAGGAGCCGACGGCGCGTTGCTGCCACTGCGACGCTGAGCAGGACACGGCGGATCATACCCTGGAGGTATGCCCCGCGTGGGAGGGGGAGCGCCGTGTCCTGGTCGGCGTCGTCGGGCGGGATGTCTCGCTGCCGGGCGTGGTGCGCGCCATGCTCGGCAGCGAGGAGAAGTGGAGGGCCGTGGCCTCCTTCTGCGAGAACGTAATGCTGCAGAAGGAGGCCGCGGGGAGGGAACGCGAACTTCAGCGGCGCGCTGAAGCTCGCGCTCGTGCGGTGGCCCGAGGTCGTCGCCCGGTCGCGAGGCGTCGCGGGCGGCCGCCACGGCGTGGCGGATGACCTAGGCTGGGAGGGGGGTCCTGAGGGGACCCTCCTCCCGCCAGGCGGCGCCGGGTCGGACCGGTTGGGGGTAGGAGTGCCTCCCCCTACCGGTCCGACGCAAGGGGAGGCACCTTCGGCGGTCTGGTGCGGCCGTGAACGCCCGGCCGCCGAGGGGTGGAAACGGGGTCGCGGGCGGTTGCGAGTTGGGGCTCGCAGCCGCCACTAAACGCGGCCCCGGGACGGATAGCGGCGGGATGGAGTGGCCCCGTCCCGCCGCTATGAGGCAGTGTGTCTACTGGGGGGACCGATTGTCCCCCCGGGGGATGGGCGCGAAAGCGCGGGCACGGGGAGGATACCGGAAGAATGCTTCGAGCGATTCCCGGTATCCTCCCAAAGCGTGCCGAAGGGTCACCGTGGGGTTTTTAGTGGGTAGGTCCCGCGCCTGTCGTTGTACGGGCGCGGGGAATCCCACACACCCCTCCCACCTCTCCCCAAGGAGGTGGGAGGGAGTCTTTCGAAGATTTTCCCCACGACAAAAAAAAAAAAAAAAAAAAAAAAAAAAAAAAAAAAAAAAAGTTAGCTAGTAGGAATGCTGTGTGCAAGTAGGCAAGCAGGAAGCGAGATAGCAAGGAGGAGGCTATCAAGAATGCTGATAGCAATTAAGCGAGCAATAAGCTAGAAAGCGAGCAGCAGGCTAGTAAGAAAGCTGTAAGCGAATAAGCTAGCGGCATGCTAGTAAGCACGCAGGGAGCTTTTATTTTTTTTTTTTTTTTGTCGTGGGGAAAATCTTCGAAAGACTCCCTCCCACCTCCTTGGGGAGAGGTGGGAGGGGTGTGTGGGATTCCCCGCGCCCGTACAACGACAGGCGCGGGACCTACCCACTAAAAACCCCACGGTGACCCTTCGGCACGCTTTGGGAGGATACCGAGAATCGCTCGAAGCATTCTTCCGGTATCCTCCCCGTGCCCGCGCTTTCGCGCCCATCCCCCGGGGGGACAATCGGTCCCCCCAGTAGACACACTGCCTCATAGCGGCGGGACGGGGCCGCGTTTAGTGGCGGCTGCGAGCCCCAACTCGCAACCGCCCGCGACCCCGTTTCCACCCCTCGGCGGCCGGGCGTTCATGGCCGCACCAGACCGCCGAGGGTGCCTCCCCTTGCGTCGGACCGGTAGGGGGAGGCACTCCTACCCCCAACCGGTCCGACCCGGCGCCACCTGGCGGGAGGAGGGTCCCCTCAGGACCCCCCTCCCAGCCTAGGTCATCCGCCACGCCGAGGCAGCCGCCCGCGATGCCTCGCGACCGGGCGACGACCTCGGGCCACCGCACGAGCGCGAGCTTCAGCGCGCCGCTGAAGCTCGCGCTCCCTCCCCGCGGCCCCCTTCTGCAACATTACGTTCTCGCAGAAGGAGGCCACGGCCCTCCACTTCTCCTCGCTGCCGAGCATGGCGCGCACCACGCCCGGCAGCGAGACATCCCGCCCGACGACGCCGACCAGGACACGGCGCTCCCCCTCCCACGCGGGGCATACCTCCAGGGTATGATCCGCCGTGTCCTGCTCAGCGTCGCAGTGGCAGCAACGCGCCGTCGGCTCCTTCCCTATCCGGCACAGGTATCTTCCGAAGCTGCCATGCCCGGAAAATACCTGTGCCAGCCGGTAGGTGAGGCTGGCATGGCCTCTGTCCAGCCACTCCTTCAGGAGTGGCCGAACAGCCCCGACAGTCCGGTGCCCCGCGGTTGGCAGAGCCAGCCGCTCCTGCCACGCGAGCAACACGGACTGCCGGGCCTGGCGCTTCAAATCGCCCCAAGCAGGTTCCTGCCCGCCCGGGACCGCCCCCACCCCCGCGCGTCGATCGACGCGGTGCCGGTACATCACCGCGTGCGACCGCGCGAGCAGGTCCATGGGCGGCATCCCCGCTAGAACCGTCGCCGCCTCATGTGACATGGTCCGATACCCGCGGACGACCCTGAGCGCCATGCGCCTCTGCACCCGACGCAGCATAGTCATGCTGCGCCGGGAGGCAGCCAGGTCGTCCGCCCAGACGGGGGCCCCGTATAGGGCCACCGACTGGACCCCTGCCACATAGAGGCGACGAACTCGGCCCGCCGGGCCCCCCAGGTTGGGCAGGATCCGGCCCAGAGCCGCAACCATCCTTTCCAACCGGGGGACCAGGCAGCGGAAATGCTCCTCGAGACGCCAGTGGCTATCGAGGATCAGCCCTAGATACCTGATCTGGGGCTTCACCTCGATGTCAGCCCCACCCACCCGGATCAGAGGGGGTGGCGGATCCTGCCGAGGTGAATGAAACGCAATCACCTCGGTCTTATGGACCGCCACCGTCATCCCCATCCCGCTGATCCGGTCGACGACGCGTTGCGACCCCTCCTCCGCGCGGCGCATGGCCCACCCCCAGTGCGCCCCGACGGCCAGCACCAGTGTGTCATCCGCATAACACACCGTGCTGACGCCGTCGGGGAGGCCGGCCCGCAACACCGAGTCGTACGCGATGTTCCACAGGAGTGGCCCGAGGACCGACCCCTGCGGAACACCGCAGTACACCTCCCTCCGCATATCACCATCCCGGCCCGGATACTCGATCCACCTGCCGCGGAGATAAACCCCGACGACCGCCCTGAGACAAGGGGGGACTCGATGATATTCGAGTCCCCTCCTTATCCCTTCCCAGGGGAGGGTGTTAAAGGCATTGGCAATATCCAAGGATATTGCCAATGCCACCCCTCCCCGGGAGACGGCCGCCCCCGAGAGGGCCCTCACACGACCTATCGCGTCGATAGTCGATCGGCCCCCCCGGAAACCGAACTGGCAGTCGGCCAGACCGGGATCACCCCGCGACAGGTGCTCGACGACGCGGGCAGCAATCACCCGCTCGAAGAGCTTGCCCACCTCGTCGAGGAGACAAACGGGCCGGTATGCGGAGGGAGACTCCGCGGGCCGACCCTCCTTCCGGAGGAGGACCATCCTCGCCACCTTCCAACTGGGGGGGGAATCGCCCGTCCCTCAGGCAGCGGTCGAACAACCGCCTGAGGTCGGCCCCAAGGACGCCCTGGGTCAAGACCCAAACCCGGCCGGGCACACCATCCGGACCCGGGGCCGTGTTACGAACCCCGAGCCGTCTGATGGCCGCTGCCAGCTCCTCCTGCGTGACCCCCAGCTCGGCCGTCCACTCCACTGGGACAGCCGCCGCCGCCGGAGGACGCGGTCCCCTTTCCCCAATTGGGAAGAGTGTATTGACCACGTCCTCCAGCAGCCGGGGGTCAAGACCCTCAGTGACGGGGGGCGCCCACGGGCGGAGCTTATTCAGCACCACCTTATATGGGCGCCCCCATGGATCGTCATCAAGGGTCTGGAGGAGCTCCTTCCATGCCCGGGTCTTGGCCCGTTTGATGGCGACCTGCAGAGCAACCCGCGCCACGCGGTATGCTCCATACAGGTCATCAGCTGCCCTCGCTCGCGCCACGCCGTCGCCTGTACGTTGACGACGGCGCGCGCGGGTGTACTGGCGTCGGGCGCGGACAGTCGCGACTCGCAACTCCGCGATCGCGTCCGACCACCAGTACACCGCCCGGCGAGGAGAAGCCCGCCCGACCCGAGGCATCCCCGCGTCGCAAATACCCGCGACCAATGCTCCGAGCCGGGCGACCCCCTCCTCTATGCTCGGCAACTCGGCGGCTCCCTGCGGCCAAGTTGCAGCGAGGGCAGCTGCCATCAGGGCGTCCTTGTCCAGGCGCCGAAGCGCCCAGCGGCGTGGTGGGGTGCCACGCAGGCGGCCGTGTCGGGATGCACTCGCGGCGGCAGAGACCTCCATCCGGATGTACCGGTGATTGGAGAGTGTCTCTGCCCCCGCGACCACGTGCCAACCCGACACCATGCGCACGGCGTTGGGGGTCGCGAATCCAACAGCCACGATGGGCCCCCCATATCGCCGCACGCATGTGTGCTCCGACCCCCGGTTCAATACCCGGAGGTCGAGCCCCGCCGCCCAATCGCCCAGGATCCCGCCGCGAACGGAGGTCCTGGGGGATCCCCAAGCCACCGACTTGGCATTAAAATCCCCCAGGACCAGCACCGGCCGGGCCGCGTAGCGCTGCACGCATGCCGCGACCTCGGCCAAGTACAGCTCGAACGCAGCGTGACCGCTACGGGGCGAAATGTAGCACTCCACCACAGCGACTCCCCCCCCCCAGTCCACGGCGACGAATCCCCGACCGCGCTCCAACAAGGAGAACGGTGGGGACCCGTCGCCCCCTCCCCATACCGTCGCCACCAAGCCGTCCGCGTCGCCCACCCAATGAGGGTGATCAGGGACGCGGTACGGCTCGGCGGCGACCGCCAGGCCAACCCCCCACTCCGCGAGGACTTGGGACATCAAGTCCTGTGCCGCGCGGCAGTGGTTGAGGTTGGCCTGGAGGAGGAGGCGGGGCGGCATTAATTAATGGCCGCGCCAGCCTCCTCCCGGCCGTCCGTCCCCGTAGCACCGTCCACCTCCATGGAGGACGATGCCACCGCCCTCGGCACCGGAGCCGGTGCAGCCCGCCTCTTCCTCTCCTTCCGGGGGGGGGGGGGGAGCACTTCTTGCTCCCCACCCTGTGATCGGCTGGCCTCCCCATGTCCGCACACAGCGGGCAGTGGGGGGCCGCCGAGCACTGGCTCGCACGGTGCTCTTTGGCACCGCAGCGGTAACACTGACCGCTGCGGTCCACCGGCGAGGTGCACCACTGCCTCACGTGCCCCAATTCGAGGCAGCGGTGACACTGGAGCGGGCGCGGCGCGAGGATTTCCACTCGCGCCGAAACCCACCCCACCAACACCCTCCCGGATTCCGCCACCTTACGGGCGGCGGAGAGGGGGCACCGGGCCCACACCGACCCGAGGCCGGAGGGCGACCTGCGGATCTCTCCGATCCGCAGGTCCTCCACAGGACAGTCCCCCGCCCTCGCAAGGGCACGGGACACATCCTGTGCGCTGACCGAGTCGTCCAGCCCACAAACGCGCATCTCCGTGCGCTTCGTGGGCCGGGCGACCCGGACACCTCGCTCGCCCAGCTGCTCCCGGAGCCTCTGGGCGAGACGATCCGCCTTCGCGCCGCCTTCTGCACCGGGGATCTCCAGCAAGAGACCCCCGGTCACGGCCCTCTTCGCCCTCACGGAGGCGATGCCCAGCTCTTCCAGGGAGATATTCTCCCTGGCGAGCCGCATCGCCTCCGCGAGGGTCAGGTCGCCCCCCTGCGCAACAGTCAGCGTCACCGCTGCCGTTTTTGGGGGACGACCTGGTCGTGCCTTCCCGACCTTCGCGGCCTTTACCTTGGCCGCCGGCGGCGGAGGCGGAGGCTGCGGTTGCGAGGCCTTCCTCGCCGCCCGCTTCGCCTTCCGCCCCACCACCTCACTCCACGCCACCCCCCCTTGGGAGGGTGCTGTGGAGGACGCGACCACCGCGTCCACGGGTACACCACCCCCCTTGGGGGTCGCGACCCGGGGCCCTGGTGCCACAACGCTGGGCGGAGCCTTCACTCCGCCCTTCTTTGCCTTCCCCGACTGTACCGGAACAGGTCGGGGAGGCTCCGCCTTCCTGCTGACCGCTCTTCCGGCGAGGAGCTCCTCCCGGAAGGCGGCCAGCTTGCCATCAATCATGTCCCCAATCCTCCTCAGAAGATCGTCTTCTGAGGAGGACGGGGACTTCTTCACGGGCGGAGTGCGGGTGGAGGGGCCCGCGGTGCCCCGCACCACTGCCGCCGCACTCCGCTTATTTACCTCCGCCGAGGGACGCGGCGGTGGAGGAGGAGGGAGGATGGGAGGGAGGGCCGCGCTGTTCCACAGCGCCTCTGCCCTCCTCCTCCCCTGTCGCTCCTCCTCCAACAGGAGCTGCAGACGGGCGTTCCGCCCTCTGAGCTCCCGCGCCGCCTCCCTCATTTCCTCCGCCGCGGCCTTCAGGGCCTCCGCGCCATCGCATTTCTGCCCCTTAAAGGCGCAGGCAGCGGCGACTTTCTCCACCCGCCTCAGGGACGAGGAGATCCTCTCCGATATCTCCTCGGTCACCTCGTCCCTGAGGCAACTCAGCCTCACCGACGGGCTCATCGCCCCGCCCACCTCGACGACGGCCTGCCCCGTCCTCTTCCTCTTAGAGCCTATGAGGCTCCTGGTGGAGGAGAAGGACGAGACTGACGCAGTCTCGTCGTCCTCCTCCACCTTCCACGAAGCCGGGACAGGCGCTGGAGGCGGCGCGAGCGCCGTCACTCCAGTCCCAACACCGCCTTCGTCCTCCCCCTCTGACTTACCCCGTCCCATCCCCGTTTTAATATTGAACTCCATAATATTCCCACGAGCAGGTCGGAAGAAAAGGTCCGCCCGGGCAGAGCCGCCTTACCCGGGTAAGCCTATATACTCCGGGGGTTCGGCAGGTTCCCCGGAGGTGGTCGCTTTGGATTGGGCCTTCTCCCCCAACCATGCATCCCATCGCCGCGCACCATAGCTTAGGATTGGAGGGCGATTTTATAGAGTCGCCATACTCGTGGCCCAGGCGGTTAAGCCAAGACCCCCGTTCCTCCTGCCGTCACGTACCATTCACAAAACCAATAGGGAATTGTGAATGGGTCGTATGTGACGACCAACAGGAGGCTTACGGTGTGTGTATGACTCGGGTACCCCGGGTTCGTTAAGCCCGTACTGCAGCTGAAAGGCTGGCAGCCCCTGAGGGAAAGCACGCAGTGAGCTAGTAAGGAAGCAGGAAGCTAGTAGGGAAGCTGTTAGCTATTGAGCATGCAGTAAACAAGTAAGGAAGCAGTAAGCTACTAAGCAACCAGAAATCTAGTACGCAAGCAGTAGGATTGTAAGAAAGCAGATAGCTAGTAAGGGAGTAGTAAGCTAGTAAGCTTGAAGTAAGTTAGTATGCAAGCAGTAAGCCAGTAAGCGAGCAGGGAGCTAGTAAGGGAGCAGAATGCTAGTAAGCCAGCAACAGGCTAACAAGCAACCTGTAGGCTAGTTAGCAAGCAGTAGGCTTGCATGCAACCAGTAAGCTAGTAAGCAAGCACTAAGCTAGAAAGCAAGCAGCAAGATAGTAAGCTAGCAGGAAGCTAGTGAGCAAGCAGGAAGCTGGTAAGCAACTAGTAAGCAATTAGGGAAGCAGTACGCAAGCGACAATATGTTGTGCTTGGATGGAGAAGCTAACTGCTGATTCGCGTAGTAATTAATGGACTGTACTAATTTGTTTTTTGGTCTGTGACATTTGAATTAAATGATATCACCGACGCGTGCAACCGGACAGACGAAGTTTTCCTCGTTTCTGTCGAGTTAGCCAAGCGTTGCAACGGACGGGCCCCAAATGGAGGTTGTAAGGCTCCAAGAGGACTATTTCCCGTGAGCACGATCACCGTGCGGGTGGCGTGGGACGCCGACGCAAGAAAACTCCCTGCCTAGTGCGGCTACCTCGACGGCGGCTCCACAGGAGCAGCCTGCGGCCTGCCGGAATAGGGGGGGGGGGCGCTTCAAGCAACTCCAACCACCCTTCGGACACTACACAGTTACGGGTAGTGGGTGGAGAGGTGGAAGGAAAGCCCTTCGAACCCTTTACTCCACCGTACACTGTACTCTACACTGGCACAAGCGTCGGGTCTCTGGAGGGGGTTCTCTGGAGCCCGTTGCACGGCGAGCACCACGAGGCGATACCAGTATATCAGGATCTACCTTCCGGTTGCTCCGTCGCCGTATAGCAAAGGGTGGGTCGTCGAAACCTTAACTCCACCGATCGGTGCACGCTACACTGGTACAACCGACGGGTTTCGGAGTGGGTTCTCTGATCCCGTTTAGCTCGGTGAGCTCACCACTAGGCGATACCGGTATATCGGTATCTACTCCCCAGTGACTTCAACCTTTAGCTTTAAGGGACTCAATGTACTCAGTACTGAGTCCCTAACGTAGCGGTCGCGGCAACGTTTGCAACGTTAAATCACACGAACTGCTACAACGTCAGGCAGATTTTCTCGGAAATATCTGTTGTCGTGAGACAAGATTTCCTAATTTCAAATTGTCCTAAAATCTTTCATTGAACGTGCGTAATACAAGTTCTTTGGAGCGCGTACTTGTGACGGAGAGGATCGATAAATGATCTGCTCTCGATCGCAGTCAGCTCCCTAAAGCCGTGAGCCGCGAGGAAAATCAGCGAGGATCGACAGGCGAAGACCGCGCCGCGCCGCGCAGGCTCTCTCTCTCGGTGCTAACGACACAATACCTTTGGAGACAGGTGTTCGAATGTACTGTGTGAACGAAGATAGCTAGCAAAAACCCGTAAACAGCCGCGATTTTGATTGTGTGTAGACCGAAGGAATTCGGCGTCAGCCCGACCTTCTAGACAATGCGTACGCAGAACTAGCATTAGGAATCGCGACTGAGTTTTTTCCCCTCGGACAAACGCGATAGTTAAACAAGTATGCTAGTAAGCAAGCAGTAAGCTACAAGACAAGCAGTGAGCTAGTAGGCAAGCAGTGAGCTAGTAAGAAAGCAGTATGCTAGTAAGCAAGCAGTAAGCTGGAAAGCAAGCAGTAAGCTGGTAACACAGCTGATAGCTAGTATGCAATTAGTAAGCTAGTAAGCAAGCAGTGAGCTGGTAAGCAAGCAGTAAGCGAATATGCTAGCTGTAAGCTAGTAAGCACGCAGTGAGCTAGTAAGCGAGGAGGAAGCTAGTAAGGAAGCAGTATGCTAGTAAGCGAGGAGGAAGCTAGTAAGGAAGCAGTATGCTGGTATGCAAGCAGAAAGCTAGTAGGCAACCAGTATGCTAGTAAGCAAGCTGCAGGCTCGTATGAAAGCGGTTATCTAGTAAGAAAGCAGTATCCTAGTAAGCAAGAAGTAAGCTAGAAAGCAAGCTGCAACCTAGTAAGCAAGCTGTAAGCTCGATAGCGAACAACGGGCTAGTAAGGAAGATGCAAGCTAGTCAGCTAGCAGTCAGCTAGTAACCAAGCAGTAATCTGGCATGCAAGCAGTGAGGTAGTACGCAAGCAGGGAGCTAGTAAGGAAGCAGCCTGCTAGTAAGCAACCAGTAAGCCAGTAAGGAAGCAGCATGCTTCCAATCAAGCTGTAAGATTGTAAGCAAGAAGTAAGCTGGAAGGCAATCAGCAGGGTAGTAAGAAAGCATTTTGTTAGTACGAAAGATGTAGGCTAGTAAGCAAGCAGTGAGGAAGCAAGCATGCAGGAAGCTAGTAAGGAAGCAGTATGCTAGTAAGCAAGCGTTAAGTTAGGAGGCAAGCAGTAAGCTAGGGAGCAGCAGCTAGATAGTAAGCAGAAAGCGATTAAGCTAGCAGTAAGCTAGTAGGCAAGCAGAATCTAGAAAGCGAGCTGTAGGCTTGTATGTAACCAGTAAGCTAGTAAGCAAGCAGTAATCTGGTAAGGAAGCAGTTAGTTAGTAAGCAAGCAGTGAGCTAGTAAGCGAGCAAGGAGCTAGTTTTGAACCAGAATGCTAGTCAGCAAGCAGCAAGCTAGTGAGCAAGCAATGAGCTAGTAAGTGAGCAGGGAGCTTGTAAGGAATCGGTAAGCTAGTAAGCAAGCAGTAAGAGAGTGAGCTAGCACTAAGCTAGTAAGCATGCAGTATGATAGTAAGCAAGCAGTAAGCTAGTAGGCATGAAGTGGGCTATTAAGAAGGCAATATGTTAGTAAGCAAGAAGTGATCTGGTAAGCAAGCAGGAAGCTAGATAGCATGCTGCAGGCTAGTAAGCAAGCAGTGAGCTAGTAAGCGAGGAAGAATCTAGTAAGCATGCAGTATGCTAGTACGCATGCAGGAAGCTGGTGAGGTTGTAGTATGCTAGTAAGCATGCAGTTAGCGGTTAAGCAACCAGTAAGTCAGTAAGCAGGCAGGAAGCTGGAGTGCAAGCAGCAGGCTAGCAAGAAAGCTGATAGTTATTGAGCAAGCAGTAAGCTAGTTAACAAGCAGTAAGCCAGTAAGCAATCAGTAAGCTAGTAATAAAGCAGTTAGTTACTAACAAACCTGTAAGCAAGTAAGCAAGCAGGATGCTAGTAAGGAAGCATTCGGCTAGTAAGAGAGCAGGAGACTAGCAGGCAAGCTGTAAGCTAGTAAGCACGCAGTGACCTAGTATGCGAGTAGCAAGCTAGTAAGGAAGCAGTGCGCTAGTAAGCGAGCAGTAAGGTTGCATGCAAAAAGTAAGCTAGTAAGCAAGCAGCAGGCTAGTAAGCATGCAGTGAGCCAGTAAGCTAGCAGTAAGCTAGTGAGCAAGCAATAATCTAGTATGCTAGCTGTGAGCTTGAAAGCAAGCAGGAGGCGAATCTGCTAGCAGTAAGCTAGTAAGCAAGCAGTTGGCTAGTAAGAAAGCAGTGAGCTAGTAAGCGAGAAGGAAGCTAGTATGGAGGCAGCATGATAGTAAGCAAGTAGTAAGCTAGTAAGCAACAAGTAAGCTGGTAAGCATGCAGTATGATGGTATGGAAGCAGTTTGCTAGTAAGCAAGTTGTATGTTAGTTAGCAAACAGTAAGCTAGTAAGCAAGCAGCATGCTAGTAAGGAAGAAGAGGGCTGCGACCGGGGTCCTCCTGCTGGAGATTCCCGGGCCGGAGGGCGGGGAGGAGGCGGACCGACTCGCCCACAGCCTCCGAGAGCTGCTGTGGGAGCGGGTTGTGCGGGTCGCCAGGCCCACGAAGCGCACGGAGATGCGCGTTTGTGGGCTGAACGATTCGGTCACAGCACAGGATGTCTCGTGCCCCAGCGAGGGCGGGCGACTGCCCCGAAGGAGACATGCTGGTCGTGCAGATCCGCAGGTCTCCTTCCAACCTGGGGTCTGTGTTGTCCCGGCGCCCTCTCTTCGCTGCCCGCTAGGTGGCGGAATCCGGGAGGATGTTGGTGGGGTGGGTTTCGGCACGAGTGGAGATACTCGGGCCGCGCCCACTCCAGTGTCACCGCTGCCTCGAGCTGGGGCACGTGAGGTAGTGGTGCATCTCGCCAGTGGGCCGCAGCTGTCAATGTTACCCGCTGCGTGGCGAAAGACCACCGGACCAGCCAATGCTCGGCGGCCCCCCAATGCCCGCTGTGTGCGGACTTGGGGAGGCCGGCCGATCACAGGGTGGGGAGAAAAAAGTGCTCTCCCCCCTCCCGGAAGAAGAGGGGGAATCGGCCCTCTCCGGTTCAGGCACCGCGGTCGGTGGCATCGTCCACAATGGAGGTGGACGTTGCCTTGGGGACGGACAGCCCGGAGGTGGCTATGGCGGTCGCTAAGTAATGTTGCCCGGTCTCCTCCTCCAGGCCAACCTCAACCACTGCCGCGCGGCACAGGACATGATGTCCCAAGTCCTTGCGGAGTGGGGAGTTGGCCTGGCGGTCGCCGCCGAGCTGCACCGCGCCTTTGAGCACCCTCATTGGGTGGGGGACGCGGACGGCTTGGTGGCGGCGGTATGGGTAGGAGGCGACGGGACCCCGCCTTTCTCCATCCTGGAGCACGGTCGGGGATTCGTCGCCGTGGACTGAGGGGGAGTCACCGTGGTGGGGTGCTACATCTCGCCCCGCAGCTGTCACGGCGCGTTCGAGCAGTACATGGCCGAGGCCGCGGCATGCGTACAACGCTGCGCGGCCCGGCCGGTGATGGTCCTGGGGGATTTTAACGCCAAGTCGGTGGCGTGGGGATTCCCCAGAACCTCTGATCGCGGCGGGATCCTGGGCGACTGGGCGGCCGGGCCCGACCTTCGGTTACTGAACCGGGGGTCGGAGCACACGTGCGTGCGGCGATATGGGGGGTCCATCGTTGTTGTTGGATTCGGGACCCCCAACGCCATGCTCATGGTGTCAGGATGACAGATGGTTGGGGGGGGGGGGCTAGGTAGAGACACTCTCGGACCACCGGTATATTCGGATGGATGTCTCTGCCCCCGGATGTACATCCCGACACCACCGGCTGGTTGGCGCCCCACCGCGCCGCTGGGCGCTCCGGCGCCTGAACAAAGACGCTATGATGGCAGCTGCTCTTGCTGCAACTTGGCCGCAGGGGGATTAGTCGCAAATATTTGCGACGCAACGATGCTCCGAGTCGGGCGGGCTTCTCCTCGCCGGGCGGTATACTGGTGGTCGGCCGCGATCGCAGAATTGCGCGTCGCGTGTGTGCGCGCCCGACGCCAGTACACACGCGCGCGCCGTCGTCTGCGAAGAGACCATGGCGTGGCGCGAGCGAGGGCAGATGACCTGTATGAGTCATAGCTTACGGGTCGTGTTGCTCTGCACGTCGCCATCAAACGGGCCAAAACCCGGGCATGGAAGGAGCCCCTCCAGATCCTCGATGACGATCCTTGGGGGCGCCCGAATAAGGTGGTGCTAAATAAGCTCCGCCCGTGGGTGCCGCCCGTCACCCAGCGTCTTGATCCCCGGCTGCTGGAGGACGTGGTCAATATTTTCTTTCCAATTGGGGAGGGAGGATCACGTCCTCCCGCGGCGTCGGCGTCCCAATTGAGTGGGTAGCCGAGCTGGGGGTCACGCAGTGGGAGCTGGCCGCGGCCATCAAACGGCTCGGGGCGCGTAAGACGGCCCCGGGGCTGGATGGTGTGCCCGGCCGGGTTTGGGTTTTGATCCTGTGCGTCCTTGGGGCCGAACTCTGGCGGTTGTTTGACCGATGCCTGAGGGACGGGCGATTCCCCCCTAGTTGGAAAGTGGCGAGGATGTTCCTCCTCCGGAAGGCGGTTTGGCCCGCAGAGTCTCCCTCCGCATACCGGCCCATCTGTCTCTTCGACGAGATGGGCAAGCTCTTCGAGCGCGTGATTGCTGCCCGCCTCGTCGAGCACCTGTCGCGGGGTGCCCCTCGACGATCACCGCGATAGGTCGCGTCAGGGCCCTCTCGGAGTCGGCCGTCTCCCGGGGAGGGGTGGCTTTTGCAGTATCCTTGGATATTGCCAACGCCTTTAACACCCTTCCCTGGGAAGAGATAAGGAGGAGTCTCGAATATCATCGGGTCCCACCTTATCTCAAGGCAGTCGTCGGGGATTGTCTCCGCCGGAGGTGAATCGAGTATCCGGGCCGGGATGGAGATATGCGGAGGGAGGTGTACTGCGGTGTTCCGCAGGGGTCGGTCCTCGGGCCACTCCTCTGGTACGTCGCGTACGATAATGTGTTACGGGCCGAACTCCCTGACGGCGTCAGCGCCGTGTGTTATGCAGATGACACACTGGTGTTGGCCGTTGGGGCGCACTGAGGGAGGGTCAAGCGCCTCGCGGAGGTGAGGGCACAGCGCGTCGTCGGCCGGATCAGGGAGATGGAGATGAAGGTGGCGGTCCATAAGACCGAGGTGATAGCGTTCCATTTACTTCGGCAGGATCTGCCACCCCCCCCCCCCCCTTATGCAGGTGGGTGAGGCTGATATCGAGGTGAAGCCCCACATGAGGTATCTGTGGTTAATCCTCGATAGCCACTAGCGCTTCGAGGAGCATTTTCGCTGCCTGGCCCCCCGGTTGGAGAGGATGGTCGCGGCTTTTGGCCAAATCCGACCCAATCTGGGGGGCCCGGCGGGCCAAGTTCGCCGGCTCCATGTGGCAATGGTGCAGTCGGTAGATCTTTACGGGGCCCCCGTCTGGGCGGACGACCTGGCGGCCTCATGGCGCAGCATGACGATGCTGCGTCGGGTGCAGATGCGGATGGCGTTGGGGGACGTCCGTGGGTACCGCACCGTGTCGCATGAGGCGGCGACGGTTCTTGCGGGGATGCCGCCCATGGACCTCCTCGTGCGGTCGCACGCGGTGCTGTATCGTCACCGCGTCGACCGTCGTGCGGGGGTGGGGGCGGTCCCGGGAGTGCAGGAATCTGCTTGGGGCGATTTGAAGCGCCAGGCCCGGCAGTTCGTGATGCTCGCGTGGCAGGAGCAGTTGGCTCTGCCAACCGTGGGGCACCGGATAGACGGGGTTGTTCGGCCACTCCTGAGTGAGTGGCTGGACAGAGGCTATGGAAGCCTCACTTAACGGATGGCACAGGTGTTCTCCGGACATGGCAGCTTCGGGAGATACCTGTGTCGTATAGGGGAGGGGCCGACGGCGCGCTGCTGCCATTGTGACGCTGAGCAGGACACGGCTGAACATACCCTCGAGGTGTGCCCTGCGTGGGAGGGGGAGCGCCGTGTCCTGGTCAGCGTCATCGGGCGGGATGTCTCGCTGCCGGGCATGGTGCGCGCCATGCTCGGCAGCGAGGGGAAGTGGAAGGCCGCGGCCTCCTTCTGCGAGAGCGTAATGTTGCAGAAGGAGGCCGCCAGCAGGGAACGCGAGCTTCAGCGGCGTGCTGAGGCTCGCGCACATGTCGTGCCGAGAGGGCGTCGTCCAGGCGCCGGGAATCGCGGGCGGCCCCCGCCGCGCGGCGGATAAACCTGGCTGGGAGGCGGTTCCAGAAGGGAGCCTCCTCCAGGCACGAGGCGCAGAGCCAGACCGGATGGGGGTGGATGTGTCACCCCAATTCCGGACCACCTCATCAGGAGGCGCCCTCGGTGGCATGGTGCGGCCACGAGCTACAAGCCGCCGAGGGGTACAAATGGAGTAGCGTGCGGTTCCGAGTTGGGGCTCGCCGCCGCCACTGACCGCGGCCCCGAGATGGATGACGGCGGGACGGAGTGGTCTCGTCCTGCCGCCATGCGATAGTGTGACTGCAGGGGGGAACCATTTGTCTCACCGTGGATGGGTGCACAGCACATGTACGGGGAGGATACCGGAAGTATGCATCGAGCATTCCCGGTATCCTCCCAAATTGTGTGGAAGGCTCACCGTGGGGTTTTTAGTGGGTAGGTCACGCGCCCGTCATTCCACGGGCGCAGGGAATCCCACACACACACCATCCGCCCCCCAAAGAGGTGGGAGGGAGTCTTACGAAGATTTTCCCGACGAAAAAAACGACTAGTAAAGAAGCACTATGCAAGTAAGATACAAGCAAGCTAGTTAGCAAGGAGCAGGCTAGTAAAAAAGCAATTAGCTTGTAACAATGAAGAAAGCTGGTAAGAAAGCACGTAGCTAGTAAGGAAGTAGTAAGCTAGTAAGCAAGCAGTAAGCTAATAAGCAAGCGGTGAGCTAGTCAGCGAGGAGGAAGCTAGTAAGGAAGCAGTATGCTAGTAAGCATGCAGTAAGCCAGTAACCAACCAGTATGCCAGTAAGCAGGGAGCAAGCAGGCATGAAAGAAATTAGCTTGTAAGCAAGCAGTAAGCTAGTACACAAGCAGTGAGCTAGTAAGCTAACACGAAGCTAGTAAGGAAGCAGTATGTTAGTAAGAAAGCAGTAAGCTAGTATGCAAGAAGTAAGCCGGAATGAAAGCTATTAGCTTGTGAGCAAGCAGTAAGCTAGTAACAAAGCAGTATGCCAGTAAGCACGCAGTAAGTTAGTAAGCAAGCGGTAGGCTAGTAAGAAAGCAATTAGCTAGGAAACAAGCAGTTACCCAATGTGCAAGCAGTTAGCTAGTAAGCGAGGAGGAAGCCAGTAAGAAAGAAGTATTCTAGTAAGCAAGTAGTAACCTAGTGTGCAGGCAGTTAGCCAGTAAGCGTGCAGGGAGCTAGTAAGGAAGTATTATGCTAGTAAGCAAGCAGCCAGCTTGGAAACGACCAGCAAGAAAGTAAGCGTGCAGTCAGCTAGACAGCAAGGAGCAGGCTAGCGAGCAACCTGTAACCTAGTAAGCAAGCGGGAAGCTAGCATGCAAGCAGTATGCTCGGAAGCAAGCAAGAAGCTAGTAAGGAGGCAATATGCTGGAAGGCAAGCTGCTGGCTAGTAAGCAAGCTGTAAGCGAGTAAGCTTGCAGTAAGCTAGTAAGCAAGCAGTAAGCTGGTATGCAAGCAGTGTGCTAGTAAGCGAGGAGTCAGCTAATAAGGGAGCTCCAAGTTAGTACAAAGGCAGTAAGTTTTGAAGAAAGCAGGAATGCGGTAGGAAAGCAGTTAGGTAGAAAACAGGCAGTAGGCTAGTAAGCAATCAGTAAGCTCGTAAGCAAGCACCAAGCTAGAAAGCAAGCAAGAAGCGAGTAAGCTTGCAGTAAGCTAGTAAGCAAGCATTAATCTAGTAAGTAAGCAGTGAGCTTTTCACAAATCAGGAAGCTAGTGAGGAAGCAGTAAACTAGTATGCATGCATTAAGGTAGTATGCAAGCAGTAAGCTAGTAAGCAGGCAGTATGCTTGTAAGCAACCAGCAAGCTAGTAAGCAAGCAGTAAGCTAGAATGCAGGGAGCAGGTTAGTAAGGAACCAGTTAGCTAGTAAGCAAGCAGTAAGGTAGAAAGCAAGCAGTAATCTAGTAAGTAAGCAGTAAGCTGGTAAGCGAGCAGTGAGCCAGTAAACATCCAGTATGCTAGTAAGAAAGCAATTACCTAGTAAGCGAACGTGGAGCCCGAAAGCAGTATGCTAGTAAGCAAGCAGTAAGCTTGTATGCAAGCATTGAGCTAGAAAGTGAGCGGGAAACTAGTATGGAAGCATTATGCTAGTAAGCATTCAGTAAACTAGTAAGCCAGCAGGAAGCTAGTAGCGAAACTGTAAGCCAGAAGGGAAGGATTGCGCTAGTTGCGAGGAGGGAGCTAGTATGCATGCTGTAAGCGAGTAAGCTAGCAGCATGTTAGTAAGCAACCAGTGAGCTAGAAAGCAACAAGTAAGCAAGTAAGCAAGGTGCTGGCTAGTAAGAAAGCAGTATGCTAGTAAGGAAAGCAGTAAGCCTGTATGCAAGCAGTGAGCTAGTAAGGAAGCAGCATGCTGGTAAGCATGCAGTAAGGTAGTAAGCAAGCAATAAGCTAGTATGCGAGCAGTGAGCTAGTAAGTAAGGATGAAGCTAGTAAGGGACCAGCATGATAGTAAGCAACAAGAAGCTAGTATGCATCCAGTTAGCTGGTAAGAAACCAGTTAGCTTGTAAAGAGGCAGTTTGCTAGTAAGCATGCAGTAAGCTGGTCAGAAAGCAGTTAGCTAGTAAGGAAGTAGTGAGCTAGTACGCAAGCAGTGACGTAGTAAGCGAGCAGGGAGCATGAAAAGAAGCAGTGAGCTAGAAAGCGAGCAGTAAGCTATTAAGCAATCAGCGGGCTAAAAAGGAAGCAGTAAGCTAAGAAGAAAGCAGGAATGTAGTGAGAACGGACTTAGGTATTAAGCAAGCCGCATGCTATCAAGCAATCAGTAAGCTAGTAAGCTAGAAGTAATCTTGTATGAAAGAAATTAGATTGTAAGCATGCAGTACGCTAGATGGCAAGCAGTGATCTAATAAGCCAGGAGGAGGCTACTAAGGAAGCAGCATGACAGTTAACAAGCAGTAAGCTTGAAAACAAGCAGCAAGCTGGTAAGCAAGCAACAACCTGCCAAGCATGCAGTAATATAGTAAGCAAGCAGCTGGCTAGTAAGAAAGCAGTAAGTTAAGAGGAGTGCTGGTGTATTGTAAGAAATCATTTTGGTAGTATGCAAACAGTAAGCTAGTAAGCAAGCAGTAAGTTAGTAACAAAGCGGTATGCTAGTAAGGAAGCAGCAGGTTTTGTAAAAATGTAGTTAGTTAGTAGGGAAGCAGTAAGTTTGTAGCAAAGCAGTAAGCTGGTAAGCAAGCAGTAAGCTACTAAGAAAACAGCAAGCTTGTTAGCAACCAGCAGGTTAGATAGATAGCTGCTAGCTAGTCAGAATGCGGTATGCTAGTAAACAAGCTGAAAACTAGTAAGCAACCAGTAAGCTAGTAAGCAAGCCGGAAGCTAGTAAGGAAGCAGTACGCTAGAAAGCAAGCAGCAGGCAAGTAAGAAAGCAGGAAGCTAGTTGAAAGCAGTATGTTAGTAATTGGGCAGTAAGCTAGAAAGCAAGCCATGCTAGTAAGCAAGCATTAAGTTAATAAGTAACGAGTAAGCTAACTAGCAAGCAGAAAGTTGGCATGAAAGCAACTGGCTTGTAAGCAAGCAATAAGCTAGTATGCAAGCAGTGAGCTGGTAGGCGAGCGGGAGGCTAGTAAGGAAGCAGTATGATAGTAAGCAGCCAATAACTTGGTAGCTAACCAGTAAGCTAGTAAGCAAGCAGCAGGCTAGTCAGAAAGCAGTTAACTAGTAAGAAAGCAGTTAACTAGTAAGAAAGCAGTATGCTAGTAAGCAAGCAGCAGGCTAGTAAATATGCAGTTTGTTAGTAGGGAAGCAGTAAGTTTGCAGCAAAGCAGTAACCTGGTAAGCAAGCAAGATAGTAGTAAGGAAGCAGTAAGCTAGTAAGCAAGCATGAAGCTAGAAAGCAAGCTGCAAGCTAGTAAGCAAGCAGTAAGCTAGTAAGCGAGCAGAGAGCTTGTAAGGAAGCAGAATGCTAGAATGCAAGACGCAAGCTAGTAAGCAATCAGTAAGCTAGTAAGAAAGCAGTATGATATTAAGCAGGCAGTAGGCTAGATAGCAAGCAGTAAGCTAGCAAGCGAAGAGGAAGCTAGTAAGGAAGCAGCATGCTAGTAAGAAAGTAGTTATCTAGTAAGAAAGCAGTATGGTAGTAAGCAAGCAGCAGGCTAGTAAGCAAGCAGTAAGCAGGAAAACAGTGAGCCGGCTAATAAGTAAGCAGTTAGCTGGTAAGTATGTAGTAAGCTCGTAAGAAAGCAGTAAGAAAGTAAGCAAGCAGCGAGGTGGCATGAAAGCAATTCGCTTGTATGCAAGCAGTAAGCTAGTAAGCAAGTTGTAATCTAGTAAGCAAGATGTGAGCATGTAAGCAAGCAGTGAGCTAGAAAGATAGCAGCAAGCTAGTAACAAAGCAGCAAGCTAGAGAGCAAGTAGTAAGCAGGTAAACAAGCAGCAAGCTAGCAAGCATGCAGTAAGCGAGTAAGCTAGCAGTAACCTAGAATGCAAGCAGTAGTGTAGTAAGCAAGCAGTGAGCTAGAATGCAAGCAGGAAACTATTAAAGAAGCATGTAGCTAGAAAGCAAACAGCGCGTCAGTAAGCAAGCAGTAAGCTGGAGTGCAAGGAGGAGGCTAGTAAGAAAGCAGTTGTATAGTAAGCAAGCAGTAAGCTAGGAAGCATGTCGGAAGCTAGTAACTAAGAACTAAGCTTGTAAGCAAGCAGTAAGCTAGTAAGCGAGCAGGGAGCTAGTATGGGAGCAGAATGCGAGTAAGCAAGCAGAAGGCTAGCATGCAACCAGTAAGCTAGTAAGCAAGCAGCAAGCTAGTAAGCGAGGAGGAAGCTAGTACGGAAGCAGTATGCTAGTAAGCAAGCACTAAGCTAGTAAGGAAGCAGTAGGCTAGTTAGGGAGCAGTAATGTTGCAACCATGCAGTAGGCATGTACGAAAGCAGTAAGCAAGGGAGGAGCAGAATGCTAGTAAGAAAGAAGTAAGCTAGTGGGAAAGCTGCAAGCTCACAAGCAAGCAGGAAACTATTATGTTACAGTTAGCAAGTACGACAGAAGTAAGCTAGTAACGAAGCGATATGCTGGTATGCATGCAGTTAGCTAAAAAGGAGGCAGGAAGGTAATAAGGAAACAGGATGCTAGTAAGCATGCAGTGTGCTAGTAACAAAGCAATATGCTAGTAAGGAAGCAGTTAGATATTAACAATGCAGTATACTGGAAAGCAAGCAGTAAGATTGGAAGCAGGCATTCAGCTAGCAAACAAGCGGTAGGGTAGTATCAAGGCAGCTAGCTAGTAAGCTTGCAGTAAGCTAGTAACATAGCAGTAAGCTTGTAAGTGTGCAGTAATGTAGTAAGCAAGCAGAGAGCTAGTAAGAAAGCAGTTAGCTAGGAAGCACTCTGCAAGCTAGTATGCAAGCAGTAAGCTAATATGAAAGCACTGATCTAGACAGGGAGCAGTAAGCTGATAAGAAAGCAGTAAGTTAGTAAGCAAGCAGTAATCGAGTAAGGGAGCATTAAGCTAGTAAGGAAGCACTAAGCTAGTAAGGAAGCAGTATGTTACTAATAGAGCAGGAGGCTAGTATGCAAGCAGTAAGCTGGTAAGAAAGCAATAATCTAGCAAGCAAGCAGTAATCTAGTAAGGGAGCAGTATGCTAGTAAGCAAGCAGTCAGTTAGTAACAACGCAATAAGCTAGTAAGAAAGCAGCTAGCCAGTAAGAATGCAGTAAAGTAGTAAGGGTTGCTAGTTAGTAAGCTAGTAAGAAAGCACTATGGTAATGCCGACGACCCGCTGCGCCCCCACCTCCGTGAGTCGCTTGGCCCTCCCCCAATGCGCCGCAACGACCAGCACCAGTGTGTCATCTGCATAGCATACGGCGCTGACGCCGTCAGGGAGGTCGGCCAGCAAACCCTTATTGTACGCGACATTCCACAGGAGTGCCCCGAGGACCGACACCTGCGGAACGCCGCAGTACACCTCTCTCCGCATATCTCCATCGCGGCCCGGATACTCGATCCACCTCCCGCGGAGATAATCCCAGACGAGTGCCCTGAGATAAGGGGGGACCCGATGATCTTCGAGCCCCCTCCTTATCTCTTCCCAGGGAAGGGTGTTAAAGGCGTTGGCAATATCCAAGGATACGGCCAAAGCCACTCCTCCCCGGGAGACGGCCGACTCCGAGAGGGTCCTGACGCGACCTATCGCGTCGATCGTCGATCGACCCTGCCGGAAACCGTACTGGCAGTCGGCCAGGCCGGGGGCACAACGCGACAGGTGCTCGTCGAGGCGGGCAGCAATCACGCGCTCGAAGAGCATGCCCATCTCGTCGAAGAGACAGATTGGCCAGTATGCGGAGGAAGACTCTGCGGGCCGACCCGCCTTCCGGAGGAGGACCATCCTCGCCACTTACCAACTAGGGGAGAATCGCCCGTCCCTCAGGCACCGGTCAAACAACCGCCTGAGGTCGGCCCCAAGGACGCCCTGGTTCAAAACCCAAACCCGGCCAGGCACACCATCCGGCCCCCGGGCCCGTGTTACGCTCCCTGAGCCGTTTGATGGCCGTGGCCATCTCCCACTGCGTGACCCCCAGCTCGGCAGCCCACTCAATTGGGACAGCCGACGACGCCAGAGGACATGGCCCTCCCTCCCCAATTGAGAAGAGAGTATTGACCACGTCCTCCAGCAGCCGGGGTTCAAGACCCTCCTGGAGGAGCTCCTTCCATGCCCGGGTTTTGGCCCGTTTGATGGCGACCTGCAGAGCAACCCGGGCCGTACGGTATGACTCATACAGGTCATCTGCCCTCGCTCGCGCCACACCATCGCCTCTTCGTAGACGACGGCGCGCGCGGCTGTACTGGCGTCGGGCGCGCACTCGCCACACGCAATTCTACGATCACAGCCGACCACCAGTACACCGCCCGGCGAGGAGAAGCCCGCCCGACCCGGGGCATCGCCGCGTCACAAATATTTGCGACTACTCCGCCGAACCGGGCGACCTCCCCCTCTACGCTCGGCGAAAGCAGCTGCCATCATAGCGTCCTTGTCCAGGCGTCGAAGCGCCCAGCGACGCGGTGGGGCGTCTCCCGGGCGGTGGTGTCGGGATGTATATCCGGAGGCAGAGACCTGCATTCGGATATACCTGTGGTCTGAGAGTATCTCTGTCTCCCGAACCACCTGCTATCCCGACACCATGTGCACGGCGTTGGTGGTTGCGAATCCAACATCCACGATGGACCCCCCACATCGCCGCACGCACGTGTGCTCCGACCCCCGGTTCAGTAACCGAAGGTCGAGCCCAGCCACCCAGTCGCCCAGGATCCCGCCGCGAACGGAGGTCCTGGGGGATACCCTCGCCACCAACATGGCGTTAAAGTCCTCCAGAACCAGCACCTGCCAGGCCGCCCAGCGCTGGACGCGTGCCGCGACCTCGGCCAGGTACTGCTCGAACGCGGCGTGACCGCTGCGGAGCGAGATGTAGCACACCACCACGGCGACGAATCACCGACTGCGCTTCAGAATGGAGAAAGGCGGGGACCCGTCGCCCCCTACCCATATCGCCGCCACCAAGCCGTACGCGTCCCCCACACAATGACGGTGACCAAGAACGCGGTACAGCTCGGCGGCGTCCGCCGGGCCAACCCCCCACTCCACGAGGACATGGGACATCATGTCCTGTGCCGCGCGGCAGTGGGTGAGGTTGGCCTAAAGCAGTTAGCTAGTAAGAATGCAGTAAGTTTGTAACAAAGCAGTAAGCTACTAAGCAGCCAGTAAGCTAGTATGAAAACAGTAAGCTACCAAGGGAGCTGTAAGCTAGTAAGAAAGCATTAAGCTAGTAAGGGAGCAGTAAGATTGTAAGCCTGCAGGAAGCTAGTAACCTAGCGGTAAGCTAGTAAACAAGCAGGATGCTAGCAAGCCGACAGTAAGCTAGTAAGCAAGCACTGCGCTAGTTAGAAAGCAGTAAGTTAGTAACATTGCGGTAAGAGAGTAAGGAAGCAGTAAGCAGGTAAGCAAGCAGTATGCTAGCAAGGCAGCTGTAAGCTAGCAGAAAAGCAATTGGATAGCAAGCAAACAGTAAGCTAGAAGGCAAGCAGTAAGCTTGCAAGCTAGCAGTAAGCTAGTAAGCAAGCCCGCAGGTAGTAATGAACCTGTAAGCTAGTACGAAAGCAGTAAGTTAGTATGGGAGCTGTAAGCTTGTAAGGAAGCACTAAGTTAGTAACAAAGCAGGAGGCGATTAAGGAAGCAGTAAGATAGTAAGCAATCAATAAACTAGTTAGGTGGCACTGAGCTAGTAAGTCAGAAGGGAGCTAGCAAGGAAGCAGTATCCTAGTATGCAAGAGGTGAGCGAGGCGGAAGCTAGGATGGACGCTGTATGCTAGTATGCAAACAGTAAGCTAGAAAGAAAGCAGCAAGCTAGTAACCAAGCAGTAAGGTAGAGAGCAAGCTGCAGGCTAGTAAGAAAGCAGTAAGCGAGTACGCTAGCAGTAAGCTAGTAAGCAAGCAATGAGTCAGTAAGCATCCGGTATGCTAGTAAGAAAGCAATTAGCTAGTGCGGAAGCAGTATACTGTTAAACAAGCAATAAGCTAGTAATCAAGTTGTAAGCAAGCAGCTGACTAGTAAGCAAGCAGTAAGCTATGAGGCAAGAATTGAGCTAGCAAGAAAGCAGCATGCTAGTAAGGAAGCACCAGGCTTGTAAAAAAGCAATGAGCTAGTAAGAAAGCAGTATGCTTGTAAGCAAACAGTAAACTAGTAAGCAAACAGCAGGCTAGTAAGAAAGCTATTAGCTAGTATGAAGGCAGTATGCTAGTAAGGAAGGAGTATGCTAGTAAGCAAGCAATGAGTTAGTATGCAAGTAGTCAGCTAGAAAGCAAGCAGCAGCCTAGTAAGAAATCTGTTAGCTATTAAGCGAGCAGTGAACTAGTAAGCATGCAGAAAGCTAGTGGCAAGCCATGAGCCAGTAAACTCGCAGTAAGCTAGAAAGCAAGCAGCAAGCTAGTAAGAAAGCAGTTCCCTAGTAAGAAAGCAGTTTGCTAGAATGCAAGCAGTAAGCTAGAAAGTGGGTCGCAAGCTAGTAAGCAAACCGTAAGCCAGAAAGCAAGGAGCAGGCTAGTACGAAAGTAGTTAGCTAGCAAGCAATCGGCAAGCTAGTAAGCAAGCAGTAAGCTTGTAAGCAAGCAGTAAGTTGGTAAGCAAGCAGTAAGTTGGTAAGCAAGCAGCAAGCTAGTACGCAAGCAGTAAGCGAGTAAGCATGCAGTAAGCTAGTAAGCAAGCAGCAAGCTAGTTAGCTGGCAGTAAGCTAGTAAGCGAGCATCGGGCCAGTCAGAAAGCAGTAAGCTAGTAATCAAGCTGTAAGCTTGTAAGCATGCAGTAAGCTGGTAAGAAAGCAGTTAGCTAGTAAGAAAGCAGTATGCTAGTAAGAAAGCAGTAAAATAGTAAGCAAGCATCATGCTAGTAAGAAAGCAATTAGCTGGCAAGAAAGCAGTTCGCTAGTAATTAAGTCTTAAGCTAGGAAGTAAGCAGTAATCTAGTAAGCAAGCATTGAGCTAGTAAGCGAGGAGGATGCTAGTAAGGATGCAGTTATATATGAGCAATCAGTAAGCTAGTAAGCACCAAGTATGCTAGTAAGCAAGAAGTAAGCAAGTAAGCAAGCGCTAAGTTAGTATGCAAGCATTGAGGTAGTAAGCGTGGAGGAAGCTGGTAAGCAAGTAGTTAGCTAGAAAGCAAGCAGTATGCTAGCAAGCAACGACTAAGCTTATAAGCAATCAGCATGCTAGTAAGAAAGTAGTTATCTAGTAAGAACGCTGTAAGCTAGAATGGAAGAAGTGAGGTAGTAAGCGAGCAGTAAGCTAGAAAGCAAGCAGCAAGCTAGTAAGCAAGCAGTAAGCTAGTAAGCGAACAGGGATATAGTAAGGGGGCAGAATGCTAGTAAGCAAGCCGTAGGCTAGCAAGCAACCAGTATGCTAGTAAGCAAGCAGGGAGCTAGTAAGGAAGCAGTATGCTAGAAAGCAATTAGCGGGCTGGTAAACAAGCAGTAAGCGAGTAGATTAGCAGTAAGCTAGTAAGCAAGCAGTTAGCTAGTAAGCGAACGGGGATATAGTAAGGGAGCAGAATGCTAGTAAGCAAGCCGTAGGCTAGCAAGCAACCAGTATGCTAGTAAGCAAGCAGGGAGGTAGTAAGGAAGCAGTATACTAGAAAGCAATTAGCGGGCTGGTAAGCAAGCAGTAAGCGAGTAGATTAGCAGTAAGCTAGTAAGCAAGCAGTTAGCTAGTATGCAAGCAATTAGCTAGTAAGCAAGCTGTTAGGGGGAGGGGGTTTGAAAATTCCTCGCATAACGGGGGTGCGGATCTCGAGGGTAGGAACTGAGGGGAAATAAGCGGTACAATTATAATTTTATTTTCGCTTGATCGCCTTATGCTACTGAGCCGTTTATTTCGTTATATCTGGCTCTTAAATACAAGCGATAGAGGAAATTGGGGAAAAAACTCAGACGTCTGGCTGACGTCTAGAAAAACCCTCCCGTCGATCGGGCTGATGGCTTGCGTCGCGCTGTTATGGGATAGAAAGAGAAAGACGAGTTTAGGCGTTAAATACCTGAGAACGTTAGTCACGTTGTGTGTCTTGCTCTTTTCCGCACGCTCCTGGTCTGTGCTTGTCGCACTCAGGAGCGGGAATCGAGTGCGACAGGCACAATCCAGGAGCGGAAATCTCAGCCGCCGCGATACGCAGCTAAGCTAGTGGACTGTATATGTGTGCGTTCCTTTTAAATCGGGAATCGCTCTGTTATTATTGTGTGATCGGGGTTCGTATCCAGCTTCCTACGCTGTCTTAAGAGAGCGGAGAGTTTTTTCCGGTTTCGTGTAATTGAGAGGCGGCCGGACTTAAAATCGTCCCGTTGTTCTAGTGAGATTTAATCTCGTTTTTTTCACGACTGCAACTCTTGATTGACGCAGGAGAGAGTGAATAGAGAGTGGTTGTAAGGCTCCAACCGGCACCCGGTCCGCGGTTCCTTACCGTCTTCGTATGTGCGTACGTAACACAGTGTGGTGCAGTCTTTTAACGGCGTATTTGACGACTTACGTTGGGACTATCACACTACGGCGCTTTATGAGTCGCGTTCTACGCACAGTAGCCGTACAGGACTGGCGGACAGTGAACAGTGCTATAGCAGACCGCCGGAAGCTGGGCTTGGAGTAACTCGTCCCACGCACCGACTGGAAGACGACAAGTCCACCCAGGGTATACACGCCACGAAGGCCACTATAGGTGGGAAAAAGACCGTTCGAAAAAAAAGGGAGGATCGAGTCCTAATCCCAATGCCTCTCACACGACCGCTGTTTGCTGCAATACGAGGAAAATGTCAGGCTGACATGAACCGAAGTTCACTGTTGACGGGAAATCTCGGTGATACCAACGAGATTCCGCAGTCTTTTAACCGGGTCGTACTCACGACCGAATCGATTAACTAGCTGATTCGACAAACGGAATTACACGTAGGTTACTGGTATGAATTTGCTTACACAATCTAACCAGTAAAGCTACGGCTATACGTCGCTTGTCCGCTTAACGAAAGTTCGAATAACTGGAACTATTCGATATTGCGATAGAATCAGCCGATATGTCACAAGATGTTTCCTCAACGAAGGCTCGAATAACTCGAAGCGATTCGGAGATTTTGGGAATTGTGCGGAGCGTGATCGTATACCAATGTGCTCCCGGCAGGATCCTGATTAAGAGTGACGGACGAGCACGAGCTGCCAAAAGTTACGCGTTAGAGGGGGCATCCTTCGCAACGCGGCGCTGTCGTCGTGTCTTTCGTCCGACTTTTTCTAACGTATAAACGCAACTCTTCTCTACACCCGTACATTGAACTGATTGTTCGAAATCGTACGTTACTTGGTCGACCGCGTGACTTTCTGAAAAACCCCGAAAATTATGATTTCTCTAGTCTACATTGCGTCGCCTAACGAACGCCGCGACCGAGAGTCCTCTGGTCGGTTACGTACATCGAAAACAACACTGCTTAACGAACTTTATGATATGTTCAAACACCTCGAATTAATGCGATATTTAAACACAAGCAGTAAGCTAGTAAGCGAGCAGGGAGCTAGTATGGAAGCAGAATGCAAGTAAGCAAGCAGAAGGCTAGCAAGCAACCAGTAAGCTAGTAAGCAAGCAGGAAGCTAGTAAGCGAGGAGGAAGCTAGTACGGAAGCAGTATGCTAGTAAGCAAGCAGTAAGCTAGAATGCAAGCAGTAACCTAGGAAGCGAGGAGGAAGCTAGTAAGCAAGCAGTAAGCTCGTAAGCAAGCAGTGAGCTAGTAAGCGAGCAGGAAGCTAGTAAGGAAGCATTACGCGAGTAAGCAAGCAGTAAGCTAGTAAGTGAACAGGGACCTAGTGAGGGCACAGAATACTAGTAAGCTAGCAGTAAGCAATTAAGTAACCAGTTAGCCAGTAAGCAAGCAGGGCGCTAGTAAGGATGCAGTATGCTAGAAAGCAAGCAGCGGGCTAGTAAGCAAGCAGTAAGCGAGTAAGCAACCAGTCAGGTAGTAAGCATGCAGTGAGCTAGAAAGCAAGTAGCAAGCTAGTAAGCAACCAGTAAGCTAGTAAGCGAGCAGAGACCTAGTAAGGAAGTAGTAAGATAGCAAGCAAGTAGCAAGTTAGTAAGCAAGCAGTAAGCTAGTAAGCAAGCAGGAAGCTAGTAAGGGAACAGTATGCTGGAAAGCAAGCTGCGGGCTAGTAAGCAAGCAGTAAGTTGGTAAGCAAGCAGTAAGCTAGTAAGCGAGCACGGAGCTAGTAAGGGTGCACAATGCTAGTAAGCAGGCAGCAGGTTAGCAAGCAACCAGTATTATAGTAAGCAAGCAGAAAGCTAGTAAGGTAGCAGTATGCTAGAAAGCAAGCAGCGGGCTAGTAAGCAAGAAGTAAGCGACTAAGGTAGCAGTATGCTGGTAAGAGAGCAGTTAGCTAGTAAGGAAGTCGTAAGCTACTAAGTAGGCAGTGATCTAGTAAGCAAGCAGTGAGCTGGTAAGAAAGCAGTATGCTAGTAAGCATGCTGTGAGCCAGTAAGAAAGGAGTAACGTAGTAACAAAGCAGTATGATAGTATGCAAGCAGTAAGCTGGAAATAAAGCACTTAACTAGAAAGCAAGCAGTGAGCTTGTAAGCAATCAATAATGTAGTAAGCAAGCAGTGAGCTAGTAAGCGAGGAGGAAGCTAGTAAGCTAGCAGTGAGCGAGTAAGCTTGCAGTAAGCTAGTAAGCAACCAGTAATCTGGTATGAAAGCAATTAGCTTGTAAGCAAGCAGTAAGTTAGTGTGGGATTTAACGGAGAGAATATATTTGAGGAACAAATATACAAAGAATATAATTTTAATAAAGGAATTAGGAACACACTAATTAGCAATTAACAATTAACAACACAAATTCAAATCACATCAATTGGCAACATGACTTATAATCACGTCTCTCTTTCACGATCACTTGTTTCCAACTCCTCATTTTCTCACTGTCCCTAGTTACTCATTCTTTCTCGAACAAAACACACCCAAACCTTTTGCACATAAATTAACATTTAACAAAACTACAGCGTGGCACAAATATTCAATACAAATCTCCTACATTCGGGCATACTGACCTTCATCCGCCTCGGATGAATATATCTTATATTTAGGATTTAATCCTTCCCGGCCATTTGGCATTCATCCGACCCTGATTAGGTTTACAATATAAGCCATGGTTTCATGTATTCTCCACATGTTGATGTTGCCGATGGTCCTTCATGGAAACCTACTTTTTCTACATCATACGTGTCGTTACATTTAACTTTTGTAATGCGATATGGACCTAGATACTTTGCTCGTAATTTTCGTCCTGGACCTAATTGTGTACGCTTGATAGCTACAAGGTTATCTACTTCATACCTAACGGCTTTCTTCCTCTTTCGATTATATGTTTGACGATTTTCTTCCTGCACTTTAAAAAGTTGTACTTTTGCTCTTTCACGTAACTTGTTTCTGTTTTCATCAAATTGAGATAAAAATTCCTGTTCGACAAGGTCTTTTAGTTTAATATCAGTTTCATCATACATTTTTACCCCATGCTAGTAAGCAAGCAGTAAGCTAGGAAGCAAGGAGCAGGCCAGTAAGAAAGCAGTCAGCTACTAAGCATTCAGTTAGCTAGTAAGTAAGCAGTAAGCTAGTTAGCAAGCAGTAAGCTTTTAAGCAAGAAGTGAGGTGGTAAGAAAGTATGTAGCTAGTAAGAAGGTAGTAAGTTAGTAAGAAAGCAGTATGCTAGTAACCAAGCAGTAAGCTATTAAGCAAGCAGTAAGCTAGTAAGAAAGCGGAATGCCAGTCAGCGAGCAGTATTCTAGAAAGCAAGCAGCAAACTAGTATGCAAGCAGGGAGCTAGTAAGCGAGCAGTAAGCTTGGAAGCAAGTAATAAGCTAGTAAGCAAGCAGTAAGGTAGTAGGCAAGCTGTGAGCTGATGTAACAAAGCTGTAATTTTGCAGCAAAGCAATACGCTGGTAAGCATGCTGCAAGCTAGTAGGGAAGCAGCATGCTAGTAAGCAAGCAGTAAGCTGGCAAGCAACAAGAACGCTAGTAAACAAGTGGCAGGCTCCTAAGAAAGAAATTAGCTAGTAAGAATGCTGTGTGCCAGCAAGGAGACTGTATGCTAGTAAACAAGCAGTAAGCTAGTAAGCTAGTAAGCTACCAGTAATCTAGTAGGCAAGCAGTAAGCTAGAAAGCAAGCAGCAAGCTAGCAAGCAAGCAGTAAGCTAGAAAGCAAGCAGCAGGCTCGTAAGAATGTAGTTAAAAATTACGCAAGCAGTGACTAGTAAACAAGCACCAAGCTAGTAAGCAACCGGTAAGCTAGTAAGCGAGCATCGGGCTAGTTAGAAAGATGTAAGCTAGTAAACATGGAGTACGCTTGTAAGCATGCAGTGAGCTAGTACCCGGGGGGGAAGCTAGTACGGAAGCAGTATGATAGTAAGCAACCAGTAAGCTAGTATGCAAGCAGTAAGCTGGTAAGGAAGCAGTATGCTAGTAAGCAAGCTGTAAGCTAGTAAGCAAGCGGTAAGCTAGTATGGAAGCAGTAAGCTGGTATGATAGCAGTTAGTTAGTACGCAAGTAATAAACTAGTAAGCAAGCAGTAAGCTTGTAAGCAAGCAGTGAGCTTGAAAACGAGCTTCAAGTTGTAAGGGTGCAGTAAGCTAGAAAGCAAGCAGCAGGCTAGTAAGAATGCAGTTAGCTATTGAGCATGCAGTAAACTGGTAAGCAAGCAGGAAGCTAGTAATGTTAGGGGGAGGAGGTTTGGAAATGCCTCGCCTAACGGTGGTCCGGATCTCGAGGGAAGGAACAGACGGAAAATAAGCAGTACAATTATAATTTTTATTTTCGCTTATCCGAATGCACGGATAAGCCTTTTATTTTGTTTCTTTTCTTATAGCTTTTACAGGCTTTGGGTAATAGCCGACCGACGTCTGCCAGACGATGTTGTTGTGCGGCCCGCTTTGTTACCCTGAAACAGAAAAAGACACGACTAGGCGTTAAATACCTATCGACGCGTGTCACGTCGCTTGTCTTTCTCATTTCCGTACGCTCCTGGTCTGTGCTTGTCGCACCTAGGAGCGGGAATCTCTGCCGCCGCGATACGCAGCTAAGCTAGTGGACTGTATGTGTGTGTGAGCGTTGCCTTTAAACCGGGAATCGCTCGCTTTCTTCCAATTATGGAAATTCGTCTCGGTTTTTTCTGTTAGACTGCAACACTTGATTGTCGCAGGAGGGGGTGCCTAGAGGGAGGTTGTAAGGCTCCAATCGTCACCCGGTCCTCGGCCCCTTACCGTCTTCGTATGCGTGTGTACGGAACACGATGTGGTGCAGTCTTTCAATGGCGTATAGGACGTCTTACTATTGAGACTGGCACCCCGACGCCTTGTGAGTCGCGTTCTACGCGCAGTGACCGTACAAGACTGGCGATCAAAGAACAACGCTCTGGCATTCGCCAGAAGCTGGGCTTAGAGTAGCTCGTCCCACGCTCCGACTAGAAGGCGGCAAGTCCACCCAGGGTATACGTGCCAATGAGTCCCCTTTAGGTGGGTGTAAGGCCGTTCGATTAAATCAAGAGAGGATCGAGTCTTAACCTCGATACCTCTCACACGACCGCTGTTTGTAGCAATACGCGGAAAATTCGGGAACTCGATGATACCAAAGAGTTACCCGCAGTCTTTTAACCGGGTCGTACTCACGGCCGAATCGATTAACTGGTTTGATTCGACAACCGGAATTACACGTAGTTTACTGGGGGCAGTTTGCTTACGCAAGCTAATCCCGTAAAGCTGCGGCTATACGTCGGTTGCCCGCGTTGTGAAAGTTCGAATAACGCGAACATTCTACGTTGCGTGGGAATCAACCGCTAGAACCCGAGAATTATTCTTTTTTTTTACTTTTTTTAAACTTTCCGAATGCTCGAATAACTCGAAGCAATTCGAATAGTGCGAGGGCCTTTTGATTCTCTACGAATGCTCGAATAACTCGAAGCAATTCGGAATATATCATAAATTCGGTTTATCGATCCGCGCTTGGCAGGCTCTCGTTTTCAAGTGACGGACGAGCACGAGCTGCCGAAAAGTACGTGTGAGAGAGGGGGAATCCTCCGACGCGCGGCGCTGTCGCCGTGGCTCTCGTCCGTCTTTATCTAATATGTAATTGTCGCACCTTCTCTATGGTCGAGCGTTTAACCGAAAAATTCGAAATCGAACGTTACTGTAATGCTCGCGTGACTTACAGAAAAACTCAAGGAGCGAGAGTTTTTCTGCTGCCTTCTGTTTCGAATCGCGGACGCGTCGACCTAGAATATTCTGGTCTGTCGCGTATATTGAAAATAAAGCGGATTAACGGCTAATTACGGGTTTAAATAAATCGAATTAACTCGATCTTTAAACAAGTAAGGATGCAGTATGCTAGTAAGCAAGCAGTAAGCTAGTAGGCAAGGAGTGAGCTAGTAAGCGAGGTGGAAGCCATTAAGGAAGCAGTATGCTAGTACGCAAGCAGTAAGCTTGAAAACAAGCAGCAAACTAGTAAGCGTGCAGTGATCTATAAAGCAAGCAGCAGGCTAGTAAGAATGCAGTTAGCTATTGAGCAAGCAGTAAACTAGCAAGCGAGCAGGAAGCTAGTAAGGAAGCAGTATGCTAGTAAGCAAACAGTAGGCTAGTAAGCGAGGAGGAAGCTAGTAAGCAAGCAGCAGGCTAGTCAGAAAGCAGTTAACTTGTAAGAAAGCTGTAAGCTAGTAAGGACAAGTAGGCTTCTCAGCAAGCAGCATGTTAGTATGGAAGCAATTAGCTAGTAAGCAAGCAGTAAGCTAGTAAGCAAGCTGTAAGCTAGTAAGCAAGCAGTAATATTGTAAGCAAGCAGTAATATTGTAAGCAAGCAGTAGTCTAGTAAGCAAGCAGTGAGCTAGTAAGCGAGCAGGGAGCTGGTAGGAATCAATTAGCTAGTAAGGAAGCTGTAGGGTAATATGCAAACGGTGAGCTAATTGGCGAGGAGGAAGCTAGTAAGCAAGCAGTTAGCGAATAAGCTAGCTGTAAGCTAGGAAACATGCATTAAGTTAGTACGCATGCAGAGAGCTAGTAAGCGTGGTGGTAGCTAGTAGGGAAGCAGTATGCTAGTAAGCTAGCAGTAAGCTAGTAAGCAACCAGCAAGCTTGTAAGGAAGCAACAGGTTAGTAAGAAAGCACTTAGCTAGTAAGAAAGCAGTATGCTAGTATTGAGGATCTTTGTGATAGATTTCCCCAATCGCTTACCGCAGAAAGAAGAAGGAATAATTTGTTGAAACGGTATAATGTGTAAGACACGGAGGCGACAAAATATGTGGAAGACTTTTCTCCGCGGTCTGGGTTGTCGCACGACTTCCTTCAAATTGGTTAAAATCCCGGCTATATATACGTCGTCGAATGGTCGGCAGACCTATTGGTTTTATGACATGACCTGAGCCGACGTGGAACAGAGAAAAATCGCGAAGATTCGGAAATACAAAATATATCTATTCTCAACAGTCCCACTTGTTTTGAATGTCCGCAAATATTTAATTTTTCTCTCGGATAGCAAAACGGCTGCTTTTGCAAAGGCTTAGCAGAGATATCAGTCAATTGTTCTTTCGATTGAACATATCTAAATTCTACTTCTCCACGATTAACGACATCACGAGTAAAATGGTACTTTATACCGATGTGTTTCGAGCGCTTATGGTCCGAACTATTAGCAATTTTTATGGCCGCTTGGTTATCAACAAAAGCAGGGACGATATTGCACACAACATCCAATTCTTTCAACATACGACGTAACCAAACCGCTTCTTTCACGCCGTGGGCTAACGCGATATATTCCGACTCAGCGGTCGAAAGGGCAACGACCTTTTGCAATTGACTGGACCACGAAATTGGTCCGCTATTCAAAATATTGACAAATCCACTCCTAGATCTTCGAGTCTCTGAGCATCCGGCATAATGAGCATCCGTGAATCCCGAAATATCAAGCGAACTCCCACTATTTCCGTAAACTATTCCGTGATCACGTGTTCCATTTAAATAACGCATTATTTTCTTCACCGATTGCCAATGAGTGTCGTCGTAAGAACTCAAAAATTAACTTGCGTAATTGACCGCAAATTCGATATCCGGGCGACAAACTCGTGCAGCGAATAATAAAGAGCCTATTGCCTCACGAAACGGCATTTTACTGTCAGTCGCAGGTGTTTGTTTTTGCATGGGCATACCTGGCTCCGCAGGTACACTTGACGGATTTGCTTCAAGCATATTGAAGGTCTTTAATATTTTCTTAATATAGCCCGGTTGAGAAATTTTTAAGAGTCGTCGTTCGCGATCGCGTTTAATCTCGAAACCGAGAAATTCATCGGCCCGATCTACCGAGATTTTAAAATTACCTTCTAAATAATCTAAGACACTCTTAATTGCATTCTCGCTTTTGCTCATAATCAAACCATCATCCACATACAGGGCTAAATACATTTTTGAACTTTCCACTACACCGACAAGCACGCACTTATCACTTGCGATGTTCACGAGATTAAATCCGTTCAGAAACCTCGTGAACTTCTCGTTCCAGCATTTGGGTGACTGCTTCAATCCATACAGGCTGCGATGTAGCGAGAAGACTGCATCCGGTTGGCTCTAAATTGTGTATTCTGGAGGCTGCTCCAAATAAATTTCTTCTTGAAGATCGCCATATAGAAAAGCGGGTTTCACGTCGAACTTCATTATTTCATAATCACCTTTCGCAGCTATTGCAAGAAGAGTTCTAATGGACCCGTAGCGAACGACAGGTGCGAATGTGTCAAAATAATCGATTCCTTCTGGTTGTCGGAATCCTTTCGCTACGAGTCTCGCCTTGTATCTCTTCAGATTTCCAGCTGCATCATTTTTGATTGAGAAAACCCATTTGCAAACGATTGCACGTTTTCCTTGCGGCAGTGCACATATGGTCCATGTGCGATTTTTTTCAAGCGCCAGCATCTCTTCGTCCATGGCTTTCTTCCATTTTCTGGTGTCGTCACTGGATATTGCCTCAGTGTAGGTCATAGGCACTGTATCAGCCAAAAAAGCAATAGGTACGCCGTATCGGTCAGGTGCTTGTAAGGTTCTTCTATTGCGCAGTTGTCTTCCTTCCCGAGCATTTTCATTGGCGGCTACCTGCTCTATCACTGGCAAAGCTGCGTTTTCTTCATTTCCATTGTTTTCCAGTTCTCGTGTTTCGGCGACATCTTCCACAACTGGAGCTTGGTGTTCGGTTGCACCTTCTGGAGTAGGAATCGTCTCTCTTTCGTCTTTAATTCCGAACTTGATTATTGTATCGGTTTCGGCACGCGTTTCGGCACTCGGCAGGGCATTTTCGTTGAAGGTTACGTCTCTGCTTATTGAAATTTTCTTCAATATATTATCCCAGAGTCTATAATTAGTAGACTCCCCATCGTAACCGACGAATATGACCTGTCTGCTTTTTGGGTCGAATTTTTGCCGTCTTTCCTTCGGCACGTTCAGGTAAGCTACGGATCCAAACACCTTTAAATGTTTTATATCAAGTTTGCGTTTAAACCACTTCTCGAACGGAGTAATCGTCTCCCCTGGCTCTAGGATGGTCCGATTCAGCAGGTAGCACGCGGTGTTTACTGCTTCTGCCCATAATTTTTGATCCATGTTCTTTGCGTGAATCATAAAACGTGCACTTTCAATGAGCATACGAATTTCGCGTTCAGCGCGACCATTCTGCTCATGAATGTATGGTGACGAGCATTCGTGGATTATACCTTTTTCCTCCAAAAAGGTCTGGAGCTGGCTGCAGGTATACTCTGTCCCATTGTCCGAGCGTAGGACTTTGATTTTCGTTCCTGTCTGCGTCGATGCGAATGCCGCGAACTCCTTAAATTTGCTGAATACTTTTGATTTATGGCTCATAAAGTATACCTTCCTATAGCTGGTACTCTCGTCCTTAAACAGTAAAAAAAACCGCGTGTTGCTCGGTGAGTTTATGTTTACAGGGCCACAGACATCGATATGAATTTTCTCCCCTGGCCCGTAATTGTCTTTAACCCCGATGCTTGGATGCGGCCTTCGGGACTGCTTGCCCATAATGCATCCTTCACAAAAAAACTTTGTCAAATTGTCCTTTTCAATTCCATGGATGCCGAGTTGTTCACACGTGTGTTTTTTTGTGCGCTCATTTACGTGTCCCATTCGCTCATGCAAAAGTTTTAATTTTTCCTGGCCATCTGCTAATTTCAGCGCTTTACAGTCAATGGGCACTTTCTCTTTGAAACACATTTTAAACAGTTTTCCGTGCGGTATTCCACGTGCGGCGACTTTTCCTTTACTATCGCGAACTTCACATTTGTTTTCAAACGAATGAAAAGAATACCGTTTTTTGTTCACTGAGCCTATAGAAAACAAACTGCACTTTAGTTCAGGTACATAGAGCACATCTTGTAATTCGCGTTTGTATAGCACACCCTCAAGCACTTCTTGGATTTTAATTGTTCCGATGCCAGCCGCTAAGATGATGCGATCATCCGCTACTTTAACCGCATGACCAATTTGAATTCGGCTGCAATGCCGAAGAATAGTCTTTGCGGAAAGTCATATGCATTCCGGCACCCGAATCCGCAATCCACACGGCACTGTCACTTTCACTGGTGCATTTATATGTTGCAACAATGTCACACACCAACGCTGGCGCATTTCTCGCTGAACTGTCCGATGATTTTCCAGCTTGATTTTTTGGACATTCACGTGCCCTGGGGCCTTTTTCTTTGCAGACTCCACACCGCGTTCGTTTTTTCAGCTCCTCGATATCCTTCTTGGAGCGTTTCTTTTTCTTTGCGTCGTTCAGGGACGTCTTTTGAACACGAAGTGCGAGCGTCGACACTTCATCCTCTGCAAAACGCCTGTCTTTCATGATCAGTCTGCTGATCAAGTTCGTTTTCGTTTTTTCCGTAACAGGAGTGCATTCCCACGTGTGACGAAAAATGGAGAACTTTGCGGGTAAACTGCGCAGCAGTTTTGCCATGAAAGCTTTGTCCGACGGTTCCTCACCCGCATCCTGCAGGCGTCTGCAGATGCTCTCCAGGATCTCCAAATGATCTGCAATGGGCTCCTCTTCATTAACGCGAAAATTATAAAACTGCTCCCAGGCAGTTTGTGCAGCGCCTTCACTTGCATCTCCGTACAGGTCCCTCAGCTGGTTCCAAATTTCTTTTGCAGTAGAGCAGTTGTACAAATTGCGGCGAAGATTTGGAGCGATTGTTCTCAGTATAATCATTTTTACCTGCGCTGATTTTTGACCGTGCACTTTGAGCACCGTTGCCTTGTTTTCAGCAGGTTTTACTATTGTACCATCTACGAAACCAAGCAAACCTTTAGCTTCTAGCACAATCACTACTCCAGATTTCCACATGGAGTAGCTAGTGCCGTCCAGTTTTACGATTTCCATTCCAAATTCTATGTCAGACATTGCGACGAAATCACTTACACAATTGGTACCCAGTAAAAAAAACCTTTATTCACCCAGCCAGCGTGGCTTATCAACAAACAAATTCTTTCTAGCAGGCGCAGTGGAAGCGTGCTGGGCCCATAAATTAGTAAGGATCTATCTTTGAAATAGATTTCCCCAATCGCACATAGCAGAAAGAAGAAAAAATATTTTGTTGAAACGGTACAAGGTGTAAGACGCGGAGGCAACAAAATACATGGAAGACTTTTCCCCACGGTCAGGGTTATCGCACAACTAACTTCAAACAAAGAAAAATCCTGGCTATATATGCGTCGCCAAATGATCGGCAGACCTATTGGTTTTATGACATGACCTGGGCCGACGTGGAACAGAGCAAAATCGCGAAGATTCGGAAATACAAAATATATCTATTCTCAACAGCTAGAAAGCAACCAGTAAGATAGAAAGCAAGCAGCAAGCTAGTAAGCGAGCAATAAGCTAGAAAGCAAGCAGCAGGCTAGTAAGAAAGCAGTTAGCTATTAAGCAAGCAGTGAGCTAGAAAACATGCAGTAAGCTAGTAAACAAGCAGTGAGTTAGTAAGCGAGGGGGAAGCTAGTATGGAAGCAGTATGCTAGTAAGCATGCAGTAAGCTAGTAAGCAAGCAGTGAGTTAGTAAGCGCGGAAGAAGCAAGTAAGGAAGTAGTAAGCTAGTAAGCAAGCGGAGAGCTAGAAAGCAAGCAGTAAGCTAGTAACAAAGCAGTAAGTTACTAACAAAGCAGTTACATAGTAAGCAAGCAGGAAACGAGTAGGGTAGTATTCGGATAGTAAAAGAGCAGTAAGGCAGTAGGAAAGCAGTAACTTACGAAGGATGCAAGAATGTAGTAAGGAAGCTGTTAGGCACTAAGTAATCAGTAAGCAAGTAAGTAAGCAGTAAGCTAGTAAGCAAGCAGTCAGCTTGTGAGGAAGCAGCTGGCTATCCAGAAACAGTTAACTAGTAAAAAAGCTGTATGCTAGTAAGCAAGCAGTAAGCAAGTAAGCTACCAGTAAGCTAGTAAGCAATCAGTTAGCTAGAAAGCAAGCAGCAAGCAAGTAAGCAAGCACTAAGCTAGAAAGCAAGCAGTGAGTTAGTAACAAAGCAGCAAGTTACTGACAAAGCAGTATGCTAGTAAGCAAGCAGGAATCTAGTAGGTGAGCATTCGTCTAGTAAGAGAGCAGTAGGTTTGCAAGAAAGCAATAAGTTAGGAAGAAAGCAGGAAGCTAGTATGGAAGCAGTAAGCGAGTAAGCAAGAAGTAAGCTAGTGAGTAAGCAGCTGGCTAGTAAGAATGCAATTAGCTAGTAAGGAAGCAGTGTGCTACTAAGCAAGCAGTGAGCTAGTAAGCGAGGAGGTAGCCAGCAAGGCAGCAGTATGCTAGTAAGCATGCAGTAAGCTGAAGGCAAGCAGTAAGCTAGAAAGCAAGCAGTGAGCTGGTAAGCAAGTAGTGAGCTGGTAAGCAAGCTGTAAGCAAGAAAGCAAGTTGCAATATTGCGAGCCAGCCTTAAGCTGGAGAGCATGCAGGAGGCTAGTAACCAAACTGTAGGCTAGAAAGAAAGCAGCAGTCTAGTTAGCTGGTAATCAAGCAATGAGCTAGTAAGCAAACTGTAAGCTAGAAAGCTAGGAATAGGCTAGTAAGGAAGCAGTTAGCTAGTAAGCAAGTAGTATGCTCGTGACTTAGCAGTAAGATAGGGAGCAAGCAGCAGGCTAGTAAGGTAGCAGTATGCTAGTAAGCAACCAGAAAGCTAGTATGCAAGCAGTAATCTGGTAAGACAGCTGTTAGCTAGTAAGCAAGCAGTAAGCAAGTAAGCGAGCAGGAAGCTGGTAAGGAAGCAGTATGCTAGGAGGCAAGCAGTTAGCTAGCAAGGAAGCAGTGAGCTCGTAAGTATGCAGTGAGTTACTAAGCGAGGTGGAAGGTAGTAAGGAGGCAGTTTGATAGTAAGGAAGCTGTAAGCTAGAGAGGAAGCAGCATGCTAGTAAGGAAGAAGTTCGCTTGCAAGAAGGAAGTATGCTAGTAACCAAGCAGTAAGCTACAAGGCAAGCAGCAAGCTAGTAAGCGAGCAGGAAGCTAGTAAGCAAGCAGTAAGCTAGTAAGCAGGCAGTAAGATTGTAAGCAAGCAGTAAGCCAGTAAGTAGGCAGTGAACTAGTAAGCGAGCAGGAAGCAAGTAAGGAAGCAATATGTTAGTAAGCAAGCAGTATGCCAGTAAGCATCAAGTAAGCCAGGAAGCAAGCAGCAGGCCAGTAAGTATGCAATTAGCTAGTAAGGAAGCATTGTGGAAGTAAGCAAGCAGTAAGCTAGAAAGTATGCAGCAAGCTAAAGCTGTATGGTAGTAAGCAAGCAGTAAGCGAGTAAGACAGCTGTAAACTAGTAAGCAAGCAGTAAGCTAGTAAGCAAGCAGCAGAGTAGTAAGAAAGCAGTAAGGTAGTAAGCAACCAGTAAGCTAGTAAGCACCCAGTAAACTAGTAAGCATGCAGCAGGCTAGTAGGAGAGCAGTTAGCTAGCAAGAGATTGTAGGCTAGTGCGCACGCAGCAAGCTAGTAAGCATGCAGCAAGCTAGTAAGCTTGCAGTAAGCTAGTAAGCGTGCAGTAAGCGAGTAAGCTAGCAGTAGGCTTGTAAGTAAGCAGTAATCGAGTAAGCAGGCCGTGAGCTAGGGAGCGAGAAAGAAGGTAGTAAGGAAGCGGTATGCTAGTAAGCAGCCAGTATGCTAGCAAGCAACAAGTAAGCTAGAAAGCAAGCAGCAGGCTAGTGAGGAAGAAATTAGCCAGTAAGTATGCCGTGTGCTAGTAACTAAGCAGTAAGATAGTGAGCAGGCAGCGGGCTAGTAAGAAAGCAGTATGGTAGTAAGCAAGCAGTATGCTGGTAAGATACCTGTTAGCTAGTAAGTATGCAGTGAGCTAGTAAGCGAGGTGGAAGGTAGTAAGGAAGCTGTTTGATTGTAAGCAAGCTGTAAGCTTGTATGGAGCTAGTCAACTAGTATGCAAGCAGTAAGCTAGAACACAAGCAGCAACTTTGTAAGCAAGCAATAAGCGAGTAAGACAGCTGTAAACTAGTAAGCAAGCAGTAAGCTTGTAAGCCAGCAGCAGAGTAGTAAGGAAGCAGTAAGGTAGTGTTACGCCGGGGAGTATTACTCGTCGAACGCCGCATATTATAATACGTGAAAATTAACACAACAGAAATAGCACAACGTAACACAACTGTAACGCAAACTAAGAACTTTATTGACAAGGATGCTTTTAATACGTCCGTTCGTCAGGAGATGTATCGTAGTTCTCTTCTTCAAATCGTTTCTGGTTTCTCGGCAACCAGAAGGCACGGGATCTCGCATCCGCTCGTTTTGTGTGGCAGCTTCACCTCATCGCGAAGCCTCTTCACACCATTGCGACGATGTAATTTCGCGGTATTTCGCGGCATCTTCATACCGTCGCAACACTGCCGTCTTCCTTCAGAGCGGTCGTTCCGACCGCTGCAAATTTCGTTCGAACAGCCAACTTCACCCGTAGTCTCCTAACTTCCGTGTTGTCGCGAAGCCGCGTCGAACCTGTACACCTCTGTCTGTAAAATAGATAAACTTATAGGTCGAACATTTACCTGAGTGGCCTTTATCAGACAGTCAGCGCCTTGACATTCGTCCTTCGTCCCAAGGAAAACCACTCAAAAACCTGGAGCAAGGCGCCGGTGTAACCTTCGGAATACTTCGTCTGAACTCAGACTTCTTCGAGGATGAGGAAATCCCGACTGCTCCTCGCCCTTCCCCTTGACTCTTGCGGCTTGCGCGCTTCTTTCTTGAGGGCTTCCCGGATGCGGATTCCCCCCAGCCTCACGAGAGGACTTCCCATGGGATGTTCCCCAATCTCCAAGGAGAATTTCCTCGAAGATCGGTTGTGGAACATACCACAATTCCGCCGTACGACCGTCTGTGCCCCACTCCGCTATTAGAGTCGAGCATGACTGGGGGGCGACCCTCCGCGGGGAGAATCGCACTTCCCCGGCCGTTCTGACCTGTGGAAATGGAGAGTCCTCCGCGGCTGGTAAGAAAACTCGATCCTCGCCTTCTGCGTTGAAACGTCCTCTTCTTGGGCGAAGATGTCGGCCATCTTCCCCGATCCTCACCTCGCAATATCTTCGCAGGCGGCCTCTCGTGAATCGTACCGAGCCAGTCGATTCACATGCACAACCCTTGGTTTGGACTTCTGGAAGCGGACTATACGGAAACCCAACTCATCCAGCCGATTCTTCACATCGCCTTCTTGTCGTCACCTTCAGCACAGACTTTGGCAGGGAACCCATAACATATAGCGCTTTCCCTCCAGAAGGTGCTCTGGCGAGCCCTATCCCTCCAAAGGGTGCTCCTCTTCCCTTCTTAAAATGTCCTTCCATCGCAGACAGCCAACCATGACGACGAATCATTTTCCAGATCATCTTGGCGATTCCTTCAACGCTGAACAATTCTCCTTCTATGCCGCCTTCTTCTGGTTTTTTTTGGGGCAGTTCCGCTGCAAATGTCCCTTCTGCCCGCAGTTCTAGCACTCCAAGACCGGCTTCTCAGCAGTCCTCTTCTCCAACTTTCCCTCGGGAAAACAAGTGACACCCTGAATACAGTCCTTAACAAGGCAAGGACCAGGGGCCACAGACTCGACGGCCTCAATCTCCAGAGCTCTGATCACAGCCGCCCTAAGAGTAGTGAAACCGCCCAGCCTCAGCGTCCTCCTCATTTCCTCATTGGTCAGGGCGGAGACGAACTGAGAGGCGGCCAGCTTATCCCTGACTTCCATCGGGCAATCACAAAAGGAAGCCTGCGCCAACCTCTCAATCTCCGAAGCCAAATCAGAAATCGACTCCCCCTTCCGTTGAGTACAATTTTGGAACTTCACGTAATTTAGATTAGCAAAGTTCTTGGTTCCGAAACGGAACTCCAAAGCGGAAACTAAGACACCAAAATCACAACGCGACTCCTCGGAAAGGGTAGTCAAACACCCCGAGCGGGCCCCTCCAGACATGCGACCAAGGCCAAAGCCTTCCTTGGTGCATCCCATCCATTCGCCTTCGCAATCGCCTCGAATTGCACCCGGTACTCCTCCCAATAAGCTCTCCCATCAAACGCTGGTGGTTTCAGGACGTACCCCAGAAATCCACCAGTCGCTTCCAACGGAGGAGCCGACTGCGAAGTGGAAGGCATCGCGAGTCCAGCAACAACAGGATTATCCCTAACAACATTATTAACACGGCTGGACTCGCGATCCTCGCTACGGAACGCCGCGGCCGACAGGTTATCGATCACACTCTTACAATTCTCCGACAGCACCTGATAACGGTCTTCAATGGCCCTTATCCTCCCTTCCACAGCAGCCTTCTTCGCCGAAGCGGCAGCCTCCTTCGCGGCCTGCCTCTCTTCGGTCCGCTTCCGATCCTCTTCCCACCTGGACTCGAAAGTTCTCTGCTGTTCCCGGAACTGCGCCGCGAGGCTCCTCTGCAAGTCCTCGAACAACAGATCCAAGGAAGGAACGGCCTCTCCCTCCCCGGCGGTAGATCGGGTCGACATCCCACTCTTGACACCACTGCTGCGCCGGGGAGTATTACTCGTCGAACGCCGCATATTATAATACGGAAAAATTAACACAACAAAAATAGCACAACATAACACAACTGTAACGCAAACTAAGAACTTTATTGACAAGGATGCTTTTAATACGTCCGTTCGTCAGGAGATGTATCGTAGTTCTCTTCTTCAAATCGTTTCTGGTTTCTCGGCAATCAGAAGGCACGGGATCTCGCATCCGCTCGTTTTGTGTGGCAGCTTCACCACATAGCGAAGCCTCTTCACACCATTGCGACGATGCAATTTCGCGGTATTGCGCGGCATCCTCATACCGTCGCAGCAGTAGTAAGCAACAAGTAAGCTAGTAAGCACCCAGTGAGATAGTAAGCATGCAGTATGCTGGTGAGAAAGAAGTTAGTTAGTAAGCTAGTAGTAAGCAAGCAAGCATGCAGTAAGCTAGTATGCAAACGGTAAGCTAGAAACAATACGGTATGCCAGTACGCAAGCAGTTAGCTAATAAGCAAGCAGGAAGCTAGTAGCAACCAGCAAGCTAGTAAGCAAGCACCAGGCTAGGAACAAAGCAATTAGCCACTTAGCAAGCTGTAAGCTAGTAACCAAGCAGGAAGCTAGTGAGGAATCATTCGGCTAGTAAGGAAGCAGCAATTTAGGAAGCAAGCAGAGAGATAGTAAGCTAACAGGGAGCTAGTAAACAAGCAGAGAGCTAGTCAGCGAGGACGTAGCTAGAAAGGAAGCATTATGATAGCAAGCATGTAATAGGCTAGTAAGCAACAAGTAAGCTAGTAAGCAAGCAGTAAGCTGGTAAGGAAGCAGTTAGCTAGTAAGCAAGCAGTGGGATGGTAAGCATGCAGTTAGCGAGTAAGCTAGCAATAAGGTTGTAAGCAAGCAGTAATCTAGTAAGGAAGCAGCAGGCTAATTACCAAGCTGTAAGTTAGAAGGCAAGCAGCAAGCTAGCAAGCAAGCAGTAAGCTAGAAAGCAAGCAGCAGGGTAGTAAGCATGCAGTAAGCGAGTATGCATGCAGTAAGTTAGTAAGCAAATAGTAAGCTAGCAAGCAAGCAGTAAGCTGGTAGGAAAGCAGCTAGCCAGTAAGCAAGCAGTAAGCGAGTAAGCTAGCAGTAAGATAGTAAGCAAGCAGTGTGCTGGTAAGCAAGCAGCAGGCTAGTAGGGATGCAGTTATCTAGTAGGGAAGCAGTAAGTTTGTAGCAAAGCAGTAAGCTGGTAAGCAAGCAGCAGGCTTGTAAGCATGAAGTAAGCGAGTATGCTAGCAGTAAGCTAGGGAGCAAGCAGTGAGCTAGTAAGAGAGGAAGAATCTTGTAAGGAAGCAGCATGATGATGAGCAAGCAGTGAGCTAGTAAGAGAGGAAGAATCTTGTAAGGAAGCAGCATGATGATAAGCAAGCAGTAAGCTTGTAAGCAAGCAGCAGGCTAGTCAGAAAGCTGCTAGCTAGTAAGAAAGCTGTAGGCTAGGAAGGAAGTAGAGAGCTAGAAAGCAAGCACTAAGTTATTATGGAAGCAGTGAGCAAGTAAGCGTTCTAGGAGCTAGTAAGGAAACAGTAAGCTAGTCAGCAAGCAGTAAGCTACAAAGCAAGCATTACGCGAGCAAGCTAGCAGTAAGATAGTAAGCAAGCAGTAAGCTAGCATGCTAGCAGTGCCCTTGTAAGCAAGCAGGAAGCTGGTAAGAAAGCAGGTAGCTATTGAACATGCAGTAAACAAGTATGCAAGCAGTAAGGTAGAAAGCAAGGAGCAGGCTGCTATGAAACCAGTTAGCTAGTGAGCAAGCAGATTGCAAGTAAGCAAGCAGTAAGCGAGTAAGCTAGCAGCAAGGTAGTAAGCAAGCTGTAGGCTTGTAGGAAAGCAGTTAGCTAGTAAGCAAGCATTGAGCAAATAAGCGAGCTGGGAGCTAGTAAGCAATCAGTGAGCTAGTAAGCAAGCAGTGAGCTAGAAAGCAACCAGGAAGCCTTTAAGCTCGAAGTATGCTGGTAAGGAAGCTGTGAGCTAGTAAGCAAGCAGTGACAGAGTTAGCGAGCTGGGAGCTAGTAAGGAAGCAGTGTGCTAGTATGCAATCAGTAAGCTAGCAAACAACCAGTAAGCTTGCAAGCAAGTAGAAAGCTAGTAAACAGGCAGTACGCTTGTAAGCATGCAGTAAGGTAGTAAGCATTCAGGGAGCTATTAAGGATGCATTAACTCAATCAGCAAGCAGTAAGCTGTTATGAAAGCAGATAGCAAGTAAGCATGTGGTAAGCATGTATGCATGCAGCAAGCTGGTAATCAAGCAGTGAGCTGGTAAGCGAGGAGGGAGCTAGAATGGAAGCATTATGCTAGTAAGCAAGCCGCAGGCTTGTACGCGAGCAAGGTCCTAGTAAGAGAGCAGAATGCTAGTAAACTAGCAGTAAGCTATTAAGGAACGAGTAAGCTAGTAAGCAAGCAATAAACTAGTATGCAACCAGTAAGCTTGTAAGCAAGTAGTAAGCTAGTAAGCAGGCAACAAGCTTGTAATCAAGCAGTAAGCTAGTAAGCAAGCATTGAGCAAATAAGCGAACTGCCGTATCAGGGGGATGGGGATGACGGTGGCGGTCCATAAGACCGAGGTGATTGCGTTTCATTCACCTCGGCAGGATCCGCCACACCCTCTGATCCGGGTGGGTGGGGCTGACATCGAGGTGAAGCCCCAGATCAGGTATCTGGGGCTGATCCTCGATAGTCACTGGCGTTTCGAGGAGCATTTCCGCTGCCTGGTCCCCCGGTTGGAAAGGATGGTTGCGGCTCTGGGCCGGATCCTGCCCAACCTGGGGGGCCCGGCGGGCCGAGTTCGTCGCCTCTATGTGGCAATGGTCCAGTCGGTGGCCCTATACGGGGCCCCCGTCTGGGCGGACGACCTGGCTGCCTCCCGGCGCAGCATGACTATGCTGCGTCGGGTGCGGAGGCGCATGGCGCTCAGGGTCGTCCGCGGGTATCGGACCATGTCACATGAGGCGGCGACGGTTCTAGCGGGGATGCCGCCCATGGACCTGCTCGCGCGGTCGCACGCGGTGATGTACCGGCACCGCGTCGACCGTCGCGCGGGGGTGGGGTCGGTCCCGGGCGGGCAGGCACCTGCTTGGGGCGATTTGAAGCGCCAGGCCCGGCAGTCCGTGTTGCTCGCGTGGCAGGAGCGGCTGGCTCTGCCAACCGCCGGGCACCGGACTGTCGGGACTGTTCGGCCACTCCTGAAGGAGTGGCTGGACAGAGGCCATGGCAGCCTCACCTACCGGCTGGCACAGGTATTTTCCGGGCATGGCAGCTTCGGAAGATACCTGTGCCGGATAGGGAAGGAGCCGACGGCGCGTTGCTGCCACTGCGACGCTGAGCAGGACACGGCGGATCATACCCTGGAGGTATGCCCCGCGTGGGAGGGGGAGCGCCGTGTCCTGGTCGGCGTCGTCGCGCGGGATGTCTCGCTGCCGGGCGTGGTGCGCGCCATGCTCGGCAGCGAGGAGAAGTGGAGGGCTGTGGCCTCCTTCTGCGAGAACGTAATGTTGCAGAAGGAGGCCGCGGGGAGGGAGCGCGAGCTTCAGCGGCGCGCTGAAGCTCGCACTCGTGCGGTGGCCCGAGGTCGTCGCCCGGTCGCGAGGCGTCGCGGGCGGCCGCCTCGGCGTGGCGGATGACCTAGGCTGGGAGGGGGGTCCTGAGGGGACCCTCCTCCCGCCAGGCGGCGCCGGGTAGGACCGGTTGGGGGTAGGAGTGCCTCCCCCTACCGGTCCGACGCAAGGGGAGACACCCTCGGCGGTCTGGTGCGGCCATGAACGCCCGGCCGCCGAGGGGTGGAAACGGGGTCGCGGGCGGTTGCGAGTTGGGGCTCGCAGCCGCCACTAAACGCGGCCCCGGGACGGATAGCGGCGGGATGGAGTGGCCCCGTCCCGCCGCTATGAGGCAGTGTGTCTACTGGGGGGACCGATTGTCCCCCCGGGGCATGGGCGCGAAAGCGCGGGCACGGGGAGGATACCGGAGGAATGCTTCGAGCGATTCCCGGTATCCTCCCAAAGCGTGCCGAAGGGTCACCGTGGGGTTTTTAGTGGGTAGGTCCCGCGCCTGTCGTTGTACGGGCGCGGGGAATCCCACACACCCCTCCCACCTCTCCCCAAGGAGGTGGGAGGGAGTCTTTCGAAGATTTTCCCCACGACAAAAAAAAAAAAAAAAAAAAAAAAAAAGGCAAGTAAGGAAGCAATTTGCTAATATAGAAGCAGTATGCCAGTAAGCAACCAGGATGCTAGTTATCAAGCCGCAGGCTAGTAAGAAAACAGTTAGCTAGTAAGAAACCAGTAAGTTAGCAAGAAAGCAGGAAGCTGATAAGAAAACTATTAGCTAGTAAGCAAGTAGTTAGCTAGTAAGGAAGCAGTATGGTAGTAACCGAGCAGCAGGCAAGTAAGGAAGCAGTTAGCTAATAAGGTAGGAGTCTGCTAGAAAGCTAGCAGTATGCTAGTGAGCAATAAGTAAGCTAGTAAGCAAGCAGCAGGCTGGTTAGAATGCAAATAGATAGTAAGGAAGCAGTATGCTTGTAAGCAAGCAGTATGCTAGTAAGCAAGCGGTTACCTAGCAATCAAGCTGCGACATTGTAAGCAAGCAGTGAGCTCGTAAACGGGCAGCATGCATCCAATCAAGCAGTAAGATAGTAAGTAATAAGTAAGCTGGAAGGCAAGAAGCTGGCTAGTAAGGAAGCAATTAGATAGTAAGCGAGCAGTAATACAGTATGCAAGCCGTGAGCTAGTGAGCGAGGAGGAAGCTAGCAAGCAGGCAGTATGCGAGTAAGCTAGCTGTAAGCTGGTATATTAAGCAGTAAGCTAGTAAGCAAGCAGTGAGGTAGTAAGCAAGCAGCAAGCTAGTAAGGAAGCAGCAGGCTAGTAAGAAAGTAAAAAGGAAGTAAGCAATCAGTTAGCTAGTATGCAAGCTGTGAGGTGGTAAGCGAGGAGAAAGCAAGTAAGGTATCGATATGCTAGTAAACTAGCAGGAAGCTAGTACGAAAGCAGTAAGTTAGGAAGGAAGCAGCTATGTAGTAAGATGGTAGTGATGTAGTCAGCAAGCAGTAAACTAGAAAGCAGGCAGTAAGCTTGTTAGCAATCAGTAAGCTAGTAAGCAACCAGTAATCTAGTATGCAAGCAGTGAGCTAGTAAGCAACCAGTAATCTAGTATGGAAGCAGTAAGCAAGTGAGCAAGCCGTCCCCTCAGGGGCTGTGTCCGGCAATCGTCGGCCGCAGTACGGGGCGTAGCGACCCCGAGGTACCTGATGCTTATCACACCGTAAGCCTCCTGTTGGTCGTCACAAAGACCCATTCACAATTCCTTTTTTGGTTTTGTGAATGGTACGTGACGGCAGGAGGAACGGGGGCCTTGGCTTAACCGCCCGGGACCGCGAGTATGGCGACTCTATAAAATCGCCCTCCAATCCTAACTTATGGTGCGCGGCGATGGGATGCATGGTTGGGGGAGGAGGCCCAATCCCAAGCGACCACCTCCGGGGCACCTGCCGAACCCCCGGAGAATATAGGCTTACCCGGGTAAGGCGGCTCTGCCCGGCGGACCTTTTCTTCCGACCTGCTCGTGGGAATACTATGGAGTTCAAAATTAAAACGGGGATGGGACGGGGTAAGTCAGAGGGGGAGGACGAAGGCGGTGTTGGGACTGGAGTGACGGCGCTCGCGCCGCCTCCAGCGCCTGGCCCGGCTTTGTGGAGGGTGGAGGAGGACGACGAGACTGCGTCAGTCTCGTCCTTCTCCTCCACCAGGAGCCTCATAGGCTCCAAGAGAAAGAGGACGGGCCAGGCCGTCAATGGAGTGGGCAGGGCGATGAGCCCGGTTGTACGGATAAGTTGTCTCAGGGACGAGGTGACTGAGGAGATATCGGAGAGGATCTCCTCGTCCCTGAGACGAGTGGAGAAAGTGGCCGCTGCCTGCTCTTTTAAGGGGCAGAAGAGCGGCGGGGCAGAGGCTCTGAGGGAGGCTGCCCAAATGATGAGGGAGGCGGCGCGGGAGCTAAGCGGGCGGAACGCCCGTCTGCAGCTCCTGTTGGAGAAGGAGCGACGGTGGAGGATGAGGGCAGGGGCGCGCTGGAACAGCGCGGCCCTCCCTCCTGTCCTCCCTCCTCCTACGGCGCGCCCTCCTGCAGTAGTTAGGAAGCGGAGTGCGGCGGAGGTGGTGCGGGCCCGCACGGGCCCTTTCACACGCACTCCGCCCGCGCAGAGGTCCCCATCCTCCTCAGAGGACGATCTCCTGAGGAGGATAGGGGACATGATTGATAAGAGGCTGGCCGCCTTCCGGGAGGAGCTCCTCCCCGGAAGAGCGGTCGGTGGGAGGGTGGTGCAACCCCGACCAGTGCCAGCAAGGCCGGGGAAGGCGAAGGTGGGGGGAGCGAAGGCTCCGACCACCGTGGCGACTCTGGAGCCTCGGGTCGTGACCCCCAAGGGGGGAAGCGTACTCGTGGTCCCGGTTCCCGCGTCCTCCACGGCACCGCCCCAAGGGGGGGTGTCGTGGAGCGAGGTTGTGGGGCGGAGGGCGAGGAGGGCGGCGAGGAAGGCCTCGCAGGCGCAGCCACCGCCCCCGCCGCCCGCGGCCAAAGGAAAGGCCGCGAAGGCGCGACTTGGCCGCCCCCCTAAAACGGCAGCGGTAGCGCTGACCGTTGCGCAGGGGGGCGACCTGACCCTCGCGGAGGCGATACGTCTCGTCAGGAACAATGTGTCCCTGGAAAAGCTTGGCATCGCTTCCGTGAGGGCGAAGCTGGCCGTGACTGGGGGTCTCCTGCTGGAGATCCCCGGTCCAGACGGCGGCGTGAAGGCCGAACGACTCGCCCAGAGGCTCCGGGAGCAGCGTGGAGATACTCGCGCCGCGCCCGCTCCAGTGTCACCGCTGCCTCGAATTGGGGCATGTGAGGCAGTGGTGCACCTCGCCGGTGGACCGCAGCGGTCAAAGTTACCGCTGAGGGGCGAACGACCACCGCGCGAGCCAGTGCTCGGCGGCCCTCCACTGCCTGCTGTGTGCGGACAGGGGGATGCCAGCTGACCACAGGGTGGGGAGCAGGAAGTTCTCTCCCCCCTCCCGGAAGGAGAGGAAAAGGCGGGCCGTTCGGACTCCGGCGCCGCAGGCGGTGGCATCGTCCACCATGGAGGTGGACGGTGCCACGGTGACGGACAGCCGGGTGGAGGCTGAGCGGTCGGTAATTAATGGCGCCCCGCCTCCTCCTCCAGGCCAACCTCAACCACTGCCGCGCGGCACAGGATATGATGTCCCGAGTCCTCGCGGAGTGGGGGGTTGGCCTGGCTGTCGCCGCCGAGCCGTACCGCGTCCCTGATCACCCTCATTGGGTGGGCGACGCGGACGGCTTGTTGGCGACGGTATGGGGAGGTGGCGACGGGTCCCCGCCGTTCTCCATGCTGGAGCGCGGTCGGGGATTCGTCGCCGTGGACTGGGGGGGAGTCGCCGTGGTGGGGTGCTACATATCGCCTCGCAGCGGTCACGTCGCGTTCGAGCAGTACCTGGCCGAGGTCGCGGCATGCGTGCAGCGCTGCGCGGCCCGGCCGGTGCTCGTCCTGGGGGACTTCAACGCCAAGTCGGTGGCGTGGGGGTCCCCCAGGACTTCCGTTCGCGGCGGGATCCTGGGCGACTGGGCGGCGGGGCTCGACCTTCGGTTACTGAACCGCGGGTCGGAGCACACGTGTGTGCGGCGATATGGGGGGTCTATCGTGGATGTTGGATTCGCGACCCCGAACGCCGTACGCATGGTGTCGGGGTGGCACGAGGTCGCGGGGGCAGAGACACTCTCGGACCACCGGTATATCCGGATGGAGGTCTCTGCCGCCGCGGGGGATGCATCCCGACACCACCGTCCGTGTGGTAACCCACCGCGCCGCTGGGCGCTTCGGCGCCTGGACAAGGACGCCCTGATGGCAACTGCCCTCGCTGCAACTTGGCCGCAGGGGGCGGCCGAGTTGCCGAGTATAGAGGAGGAGGTCGCCCGGCTCGGGGGGATGGTCGCGAACATATGTGACGCGGCGATGCCCCGGGTCGGGCGGGCTTCTCCTCGCCGGGCGGTGTACTGGTGGTCGGCCGCGATCGCGGAAATGCGAGACGCGAGTGTCCGCGCCCGACGCCAGTACACCCGCGCGCGCCGTCGTCTACGGAGAGACGATAGCGTGGCGCGAGCGATGGCAGATGACCTGTATGAGGCATACCGCATGTCGCGGATGGCTCTGCAGGTCGCCATCAAACGGGCCAAGACCCGGTCATAGAAGGAGCTCCTCGAGACCCTTGATGACGACCCTTGGGGGCGCCCTTATAAGGTGGTGCTGAACAAGCTCCGCCCGAGGGCGCCCCCCGTCACCGAGGGTCTTTTTTTTTTTTTTTTTTTTTTGTCGTGGGGAAAATCTTCGAAAGACTCCCTCCCACCTCCTTGGGGAGAGGTGGGAGGGGTGTGTCGGATTCCCCGCGCCCGTACAACGACAGGCGCGGGACCTACCCACTAAAAACCCCACGGTGACCCTTCGGCACGCTTTGGGAGGATACCGGGAATCGCTCGAAGCATTCTTCCGGTATCCTCCCCGTGCCCGCGCTTTCGCGCCCATCCCCCGGGGGGACAATCGGTCCCCCCAGTAGACACACTGCCTCATAGCGGCGGGACGGGGCCACTCCATCCCGCCGCTATCCGTCCCGGGGTCGCGTTTAGTGGCGGCTGCGAGCCCCAACTCGCAACCGCCCGCGACCCCGTTTCCACCCCTCGGCGGCCGGGCGTTCATGGCCGCACCAGACCGCCGAGGGTGCCTCCCCTTGCGTCGGACCGGTAGGGGGAGGCACTCCTACCCCCAACCGGTCAGACCCGGCGCCGCCTGGCGGGAAGAGGGTCCCCTCAGGACCCCCCTCCCAGCCTAGGTCATCCGCCACGCCGAGGCGGCCGCCCGCGACGCCTCGCGATCGGGCGACGACCTCGGGCCACCGCACGAGCGCGAGCTTCAGCGCGCCGCTGAAGCTCGCGCTCCCTCCCCGCGGCCTCCTTCTGCAACATTACGTTCTCGCAGAAGGAGGCCACGGCCCTCCACTTCTCCTCGCCGCCGAGCATGGCGCGCACCACGCCCGGCAGCGAGACATCCCGCCCGACGACGCCGACCAGGACACGGCGCTCCCCCTCCCACGCGGGGCATACCTCCAGGGTATGATCCGCCGTGTCCTGCTCAGCGTCGCAGTGGCAGCAACGCGCCGTCGGCTCCTTCCCTATCCGGCACAGGTATCTTCCGAAGCTGCCATGCCCGGAAAATACCTGTGCCAGCCGGTAGGTGAGGCTGCCATGGCCTCTGTCCAGCCACTCCTTCAGGAGTGGCCGAACCGCCCCGACAGTCCGGTGCCCCGCGGTTGGCAGAGCCAGCCGCTCCTGCCACGCGAGCAACACGGACTGCCGGCCACCGAGGGTCTTGACCCCCGGCTGCTGGAGGGCGTGGTCAATACTCTCTTCCCAATTGGGTAGATGGGATCACGTCCTCCGGCAGAGGCGACGGCCCCGTTGGAGTGGGTGGCCGAGCCGGGGGTCACGCAGGGGGAGCTGGCCGCGGCGTCCTTGGGGCCGACCTCAGGCGGTTGTTTAACCGATGCCTGAGGGACGGGCGATTCCCCCCCAGTTGGATGGTGGCGAGGATGGTCCTCCTCCGGAAGGAGGGTCGGCCCGCGTAGTCTCCATCCGCATACCGGCCCATCTGTCTCCTCGACGAAGTGGGCAAGCTCTTCGAGCGAGTGATTGCTGCCCGCCTCGTCGAGCACCTGTCGCGGGGTGCTGCGGGCCTGGCCGACTGCCAGTACGGTTTCCGGGGGGGCCGGTCGACGGTCGACGCGATCAGTCGGGTCAGGGTCCTCTCGGAGTCGGCCGTCTCCCGGGGAGGGGTGGCGTTGGCGGTATCGCTGGATATTGCCAACGCGTTTAACACCCTTCCCTGGGCGGAGATACGGAGGGGGCTCGATTATCATCGGGTACCCCCGTGTCTCAGGGCAGCCTGAAGGTGTCGGCTGGGAAGCCACGCTAGTATCCTAGGTAGGGAGACGGGCCTCGAAACGTGGATCGCTCCCCTGGCCATTAGAAGACTCCGCCTAGACCAGCTCAACTCCGAGCTGTAAACCGGTGGTGTACGGCTCTGTCAGACTCGGAGTCCTTGCCATACGGACGCTGCATATAGGAAGGATATGCAGCGTATGACGAAACACTGAAAGGTACGCCAACGACGAAAGACAACATGTATTTATACATGTAAGACCGTCGTCGCGCTGCTAGCTGACAGCAGCTCCCGTCGTTGGCGATGGCAAAAGGCCGCTGAAGCGTCAAGAGCATAGTTGATGATGGCAAAGTGAGTTCTACTAGTCGTGCTAAGGATGAGTCCCACGCTTTGGAGCTAATGCTACAGGGACATGATGCCCGAGGTCATGTCCTAGTTACGCAGCGAGTTCCCTGCAAAACAGGGAACAGAAATCGGGCGTAGCGAAGCAGAGGGAACATCTGCTTGAAGTTTGTTCCCCACGTGTTTGCCGTGCGTGGCGACCTGTGTCGGCGGAAAGGAGGATCCTGGGATCTGAGGGCCCTCTCTCCTGCGGAAGTGTAGCTGCCCAACACGTACCTTTGGCCTCTGCTTCGTCTAGACAGGCGGCTAGGCGAGAAAAACAGCCCTGTGCCTAGTCAATCGGCTCGGAACACCATTCGTGGGTTCTATTGGGCGAGAAAGTAAACCTAGGAGTCCGGGGAAAGCTCGGTCGGCCTTTGTTCGCGGACTATATCCCGGGTGCAAGTCCTAACCCAGGCGGAGCCGGGTTCCAATTGAGGGTCCATGGAGGCCGGGACACACGCCGGGACGAAATGAAATCCAAGCAAATATGGATCCGAAAATAAAACTCACCCCTATAGACGCCTCGGTACCTCGCAAGGGGGAAAAGGGAGTTAAGGAGGCTACCGTCGTTGCCCCCGGCAGGACGACGGCAGCGAGCAAAAAGGCTGGAGTGGTCTCACCACCACCCCAGAAACAAGCGAAGGCGGTTGAAGTTGGGAAGGGCGCTAAAACGCCCCCCAGCACCAGACCCCCGACGCTACGAAGCAAGGCTACATCATCTAAGCCTGCAGGAACGATATCCCCTGCGCCGACCACGGATATCAAGAAGGACGGATCGGGGACACCACCCCGTACAACTCCACAGAAGAAGCCGGAAGCTAAAAAGCCGAAGGCAACTTCAGCTGGCAACGCCACGTCTCCGGACGGAGGAAAGGGCCATAAAGTCGACGACGATGGTTGGGTAACCGTCGTGAAAAAGGAGCAGCCGCAGAGGGCAGAAAAAGCCCGGAAAAGCGGCGAGAAATTGCCAGGAAAGGTGTCGGCGGAGGCGACACCTGGTCCTTCGAACAGGCCTCTCGACAAAATCGGTGGGGAGGCCTCGAAACTGTTCAAGGGTATCCGGACCAGCTGTCTTGGAAAAGAATCCAGGCTCAGCAAGGAGACCGGAGCCTTGATCGTAGGCAATGCGGCAGCTCTCTACGAGCTAGTCCAGGAGGTTCTCGTGCAGAACTCTTTCCTAAAAGGACAGCTCGCGGCGTTCCGGCAAGAGGTGAGAGCCTCCCAGAGGATCGCAGAGAGGGTTGCCCCTACGGTTTTGCAGACGACGGGATCTCGTCCGACTGTGAAACCTGTACCAGTTCGTGCGGTTAAGGTCGACGCGAATCGAGTTTCCCCAGAAGCGGTAAAACCACCACGCCATGTGGTGCGCATTTTCCCGCCGAAAGGGAAAGGACAGAACAGCGACGTTACTAAACAGACTGTTCTGTCCCTGGTCATGCCGGCGAAAGCCAAGATCCGCGTGAGGTCCGTCCGAAGCATCCACTCCGGTGGCATAGCCGTCGAGACTGAACGCAAGGAGGATCTAAAGGCCTTCGTCAACTGCGCAAAGCTGAAAGAAGTAGGACTTTCAGCTACTCTACCGACTTTGAGGAACCCTACACTTATAGTGTACGACGTTCCCAAGTCGATGAGGAAAGAGGAGGTTTCTTCCAGTATCTGGAAGCAAAACCTCAGCGATATGACCCAGGGGGATGTGTCGTCCAGCCTGAAGGTCCGGTTTGCAACCGGCCCGAACGAAAAGGACACTGCCAACTGGGTCGTGGAAGTCAGTCCGCAGGTTCGCCAGCGGCTGAAGAGCTCGGGCAGAGTGTACCTGGGATGGTCGTCATGCAGAGTGCAGGACTACGTTTCGGTGACACGCTGCTTTAAGTGTCAAATGTTTGGCCACATGGCCAAACATTGTAAAGCAAAAAACGAGGTTTGCGGTCACTGCTCCGAAGAAGGGCATACCATTGCCTCTTGTACGGCGAAGAGTAAGTCCCCAACTTGCTCAAACTGTAAATCAAGAGGCAATCAGCACAACCATAAGTCGCGAGACAAAAACTGCCCTGCCTATAAAGCAGCTTTAGACCTTGCAGTATCTCGTACGAATTATGGATAGACACGACCCGGAGAATCCTCTAAGGCAATTGCGCATCGCGCAGCATAATATGCGGCGTGCGCTAATTGTTCATGGTGAGGTGAGCGAGCTAATGCACACAAAGGAGATCGACGTGTTGCTCATGCAGGAACCTTACCAATTTCAGGGACAGATTCCAGGCTTTGGGCTCACGGCGAAGGTGATCGCCGACAATGATCGGGCTATGGCTGCAATAGTGGTCAGAAACGCGGACATCTCGGTGGTAAAAATCACACAGCTGTGTGATACTCACACCTCCTGCGTTTGCATTAGCGGACCCTTCGGTAGTTTCTACCTCGTTAGCCAGTACTTTCAATGCTCGGAAGACATTGAACCAAGTCTGGCACGCTTGGAGAGGACACTCGATGCTCTCCAACACTGTCGAGTCGTGATAGCCGCGGACGTAAATGCCAAATCCCACCTTTGGGGGGGAGAAAGCGTTCGACCGGACACGCGAGGCGAGAAACTCGAAGAGTTTATCGCATTACACGACTTGACGATTTTGAGCGAGGCTGGGAGTATTCCTACATACTCCAGCCCTGCCGGTGAGTCATGGATCGATGTCACATTATCGACTCCAGACATGGCGACAATTGTGCGAAACTGGACGGTTCACGAGGATTGGACCTCCAGTGACCACCGACTTATTGATTTTGTCTTACAGTTCACGGACGTGAATGAGAATCGAAGCCTACAGCCTCGATTCCGCACGTTGCATGCGAACTGGGAGCGATTTGATCAAGTTCTACTTGAGGGCGCGAGGCAATTACCCCTCGGCACTGGTTGCCGCAGGGAAATCGAACACCTAGCACAAGAGGTCGAGAAATCGATCATCGATGCGTGCAATGCCTCAATGCGCCCCAAGAAGTGGCATTCAAAGTCCGTCCCATGTTGGACGGAAAATTTGACGAGAATGAAAGCGCGAGTCTATCGACTTAGACGAGCCTTTCAGCGCGAGAGGAACTCGGAGGAGAGAGCGGCAAAGCAGGCTGAGTATCGAACATCTAGACTCGCCTACACAGCCGCAGTGCGCGCTGCGAAAGCACAAAGCTGGCAGAACTTTGTGACGGAGCAGGGGAATAAAGAGCCATGGGGACTTGTCTACAAGATCGCCCAAAAGAAACTCTGTGTTGAGACTGCGGTCTCAAACATTCGAACGCCAGAAGGATATACGACTGACTGGGAATCGACTGCCTCGCAGCTCCTACAGGCGCTAATCCCGGACGACTCGTCCACGGATGAAACGCCGGAGCAAGCAAACACCAGAGCTGATGCTGCAACCGATCCGCCGACTGAAGACTGTCCAGTCTTCACGAGGAATGAGCTCGGAGCTGCAGTATCGCGCTTAAAGCGAGGCAAATGCCCTGAGCTGGACCGTATAGAGGCCGAGGTAGTTAAATGTGCTTATGGATCCATCCATAGTGCTCTACTTCGACTCTACAACGGGTGTCTAGCGCACGGGGTCTTCCCCGTTAGGTGGAAAATCGGCTCGATCAGAGCAATCTTGAAAGGGCCCGATAAACCACCAACGGACGTCAAGTCGTATAGACCGATATGCCTACTTTCCATCCTAGGCAAAGTATTAGAAAGACTAATGCTCAATCGAATGAGTAACATATTCCTAAACCCAGAACATAGTTCCGATCGGCAATATGGATTCAGGCCTGGGCGATCCACGGAAGACGCCGTGGTGAAGCTCAGGGAATTGATATCCCAGCGAGAGGAACGATATGTGATGGGTCTCTCCTTCGACGTCGCCGGAGCTTTTGATAATGTTTGGTGGCCAAGCATACTTCAGAAGCTGAAACGCCGGGGATGTCCCCGAAATCTTTATCGACTCATGGTCGACTACTTCGCTGACCGTATGGTTACAATAGTTTCCAAACACGGTAATGTGCGTAAGCAAGTCACCAAGGGCTGCCCACAGGGGTCGATACTCGGTCCGAGCTGTTGGAACCTAGTCTTTGACGAAGTTCTACAGCTCCTATCAAACGAACACCTGGCTTGCGAGCCAATAGCCTACGCTGACGACTTACTCGTGGTATTTTACGGAAACTCGAGGAATCAGTTGCAGCAAAGAGGGCAAAGAGTCGCGGATACAATTTCTGAGTGGTGCGCCACGCAGAAACTTACACTATCTGCGACCAAGACCGAGATGATTCTCTTGAAAGGAAATCTGGATAGAGAACGACCTCCTGCGATAAAGATAAACGGAAGAAGTGTGGCACTCAAGCAAACCATAAGGTACTTGGGTGTTCACATCGATGCGCGAATGGGAGTAAGATCCCACGTCGAATACTTGAATGCCAAAGTCATGCGAACGTTTTATACGCTAGCAAGACTTGCTCGATCAAACTGGGGATTGGGACACAGAACCATGCGTACTTTGTACAAAGGTCTCTTCGTCCCGATCATGACATACGCCGCCGCAGGATGGGTGGACATGCTCACCTCTGTGACAAGAACTAAACTTGCCAGGGCGCAGAGACATGTTTTGCTCGCCGTCACCAAGGCCTATCGCACGATATCTACCGACACGATCACTGTGATCGCCGGGACGATGCCGATAGACTTGGTGTTAGTGGAGCGCGCGTGTGCATACCGGATAAAAAGACAAATCAATATCGAAGTCGGAAATTGTCGAATAAGTCGAGCCGATTTGGCGGCTGGAGAAGTAACTGTTGCTCAGGCGAAAGCCTTGGTGCGAGCGGAACTTCTCAATATGTGGCAAACGAGATGGTCGTCATCAGAGAAAGGTAGGGTCACCTACCGCTACTTCTCTGATGTATCTGACCGTCTCAAAGCAAGCTGGGTGATCTTGGATCACTACGTTGTACAATTCCTAAGCGGGCACGGAGATTTCCGAGCCAAGCTCAAGGAATTTGCTTTAGTACCGCACGAGAATTGCGACTGTGGCCAAGTGGAAACACCAAACCACGTCCTATTCGAGTGGCGGAGGTACCGAGACGCGCGAGAATTCCTGAGACAAGCGGCTGAAGAAACTGGCCATCCGTGGCCGGTGACCAAAGCCGATCTTGTAACACAAGACCTATACAGGGAGTTCCGGACATATACGCGCTCGGTACTACTTACGAAAGCAGGGCGAAACCAAAATCGCCATTGAACGCACTACGCTACGTAACAGACCGAGAGAAGTCTGCGGATTCTCTTTAAGAACCATGCTTGAAAATGTACTCGAACGGATGCTAGGTCATGTGCTCCGGCAATGACCACCTCGGGCCGGGATACAAGCCCCGCTTGCTTCGGCAAGCGTTCCTGGATTGGGTTGGACTCGAGGTGGCAGCAGGTTTCAACGTCGTTAGCCTCCAAAACGCATAACGACGCGTGAAAAGTAGATGCCCGAACAACAGGCAAAATGTAGTTGCTGGTATAGACCTTCGGTCTGAGGTACAGCATAGTCCCCAAGTGGCAATCGCGCTTGGACAGAATAACGACTACACACTACATGTCTCAGGGCAGTCGTCGGGGATTATCTCCGCGGCAGGTGGATCGAGTATCCGGGCCGGGATGGTGATATGCGGAGGGAGGTCTACTGCGGGGTTCCGCAGGGGTCGGTCATCGGGCCACTCCTGTGGAACATCGCGTACGACGCGGTGTTGCGGGCCGACCTCCCCGACGGCGTCAGTGCCGTGTGTTACGCAGATGACACACTGGTACTGGCCGTCGGGGCTCAGTGGGGGAGGGCCAAGCGCCTCGACGAGGAGGGGGCGCAACGCGTCGTCGACCGGATCAGGGGGATGGGGATGACGGTGGCGGTTCATAAGACCGAGGTGATAGCGTTCCATTCACCTCGGCAGGATCCGCCACCCCCTCTGATCCGAGTGGGTGGGGCTGATATCGAGGTGAAGCCCCGGATGAGGTATCTGGGGCTGATCCTCGATAGCCACTGGCGCTTCGAGGAGCATTTCCGGTGCCTGGTTCCCCGGTTGGAGAGGATGGTCTCGGCTTTAGGCCGGATCCTCCCCAACCTGGGGGGCCCGGCAGGACGAGTTCGCCGCCTCTATGTGGCAATGGTTCAGTCGGTGGTCCTATACGGGGCTCCCGTCTGGGCGGACGATCTGGCGGCCTCCCGGCGCAGCATGACGATGCTGCGTCGGGTGCAGAGGCGGATGGCGCTGAGGGTCGTCCGCGGCTACCGGACCGTGTCGCATGAGGCGGCGACGGTTCTTGCGGGGATGCCGCCCATGGATCTCCTCGCGCGGTCGCACGCGATGATGTATCGTCATCGTGTGACTGCCAACTGCGGGGCACCGGACAGTCGGGGCTGTTCGGCCACTCCTGTGTGAGTGGCTGGACAGAGGCCATGGAAGCCTTACTTACCGGATGGCACAGGTATTTTCCGGGCATGGTAGCTTCGGAAGATACCTGTGCCGGATAGGGAAGGAGCCGACGGCGCGTTGCTGCCATTGTGACGCCGAGCAGGACACGGCTGATCATACCCTCCAGGTATGCCCAGTGTGGGAGGGGGAGCGCCGTGTCCTGGCCGGCGTCATAGGGCGGGATGTCTCGCTGCCGGGTGTGGTGCGCGCCATGCTCGGCAGCGAGAGGAAGTGGAGGGCCGTGGCCTCCTTCTGCGAGACCGTAATGCTGCAGAAGGAGGCCGCGGGAAGGGAGCGCGAACTTCAGCGGCGCGCTGAGGCTCGCGCTCGTATGGTGGCGCGAGGGCGTCGCGGGCGGCGGCCTTTGCGCGGCGGATGACCCTGGCTGTGAGGGGGGCCCTGAGGGGAACCTCCTCCCGCCAGGCGGCGATGGGTCGGATCGGGTGGGTCCGGCCCACGGGGGGGCACCCTCGGTGGCCTGGAGCGGCCATGAGCTCCCGCCCGCCGAGGGGTAGAAACGGGGTCGCAGGCGAGTGCGAGTTGGGGCTCGCAGCCAGCCACTAAATGCGGCCCCGGGACGGATGGCGGCGGGATGGAGTGGCCCCATCCTGCCGCTATGAGACAGAGTGTCTACAGGGTGGACCGTTTGTCCCCCCCCGGGGATGGGCGCAAGGCGCGGGCACGGGGAGGATACCGGAAGAATGCTTCGAGCGATTTCCGGTATCCTCCCAAATCGTGCGGAAGGGTCACCGTGGGGTTTTTAGTGGGTAGGTCCCGCGCCCGTCATTCTACGGGCGCGGGGAATTCCACACAACCCTCCCGCCACTCCCCAAAGAGGTGGGAGGGAGTCTTTCGAAGATTTTCCCCACGACAAAAAAAAAAAAAAAAAAAAATATGTTAGTGAGCAAGCTGTAAGCTAGCAAGCAACATGTCAGCTTATAAGCAAGCAGCAGTGTAGTCAGGAAGCAGTTAGCTAGTATGAAAGCAGTATGCTAGTAAACTAGAAGTAAGCAGTAAGCAGTAAACTAGAATGCAAGCAGCATGCTAGTAAGGAAGCAGTAAGCGAGTATTGTTAACGTACTAAGGGACTTTAACGTGGGTCCGGATGAGGGAACAGACAGGTAGATGAACAGTTAGAACTTTTACAAAAAATTAAATTTATTTTTACAAAATGTATTCTGTTACAAAATTAAAAATGTGGAACATAAATATAATGGAAGACGAAAATTATGGAATGCCCGCCTCGGCTTTTTCGACCGGTTTCCTCTTTTCTCTCCCGATTGATTTACCTTGGTCGAGGCCTTCTGTAACACAATTGTACAGCAAAGTATGAATATTTTGCGGGCAGCTTACATGTTAACGCGCGCGACAGCTGCTTATCTCGCGCTCCAGCGACAGACTAGTGTGTTTGGAGGGGAAAGCTGGCTGGCAATTTAGCACTCTGACCAGTGGACTGTATATTCTTTCTGGTCGATGAGATTCGTTTCTTACGATCTCACCGACGTGCACAACCGGGTAGATGAAGATTTCCTCCGATCTACCGGGTTCGCTCTCGCAATGCCACGGACGGGAAACCAAATGGAGGTTGTAAGGCTCCAAGAGGCTATATCCCGCGAGCACGCTCACCGTGCGAATGGCGTCTGGACACCACCAACGCAAGAGGACTTCCTGTCCTGGTTCGGCTCCCTCGTCAGCTGCTCCTCAGGAGCGACCTGCGGCCTGCCTACGCAGCTGCCTAGCCAGCGATTCCTTTCAACCAGAAATGCCCGACAGCCAGCCGTAGCGACCTCGACGGCGGCTCCAATAGTCCGAGGAACTGGCCTGCGGCTCGCCGGATTAGGACGAATTCCCCTGCAAACCTATCCACCCTACTTTTACAGCCCAGTGTGGTCGACTCACAGCTGGTGGTAGGTGTAGAGGTGGGAGGAAGGCTCCTCGAACCCTTTGTTCCACCGTACGCTTAGGCTCTACTTATTGTCCCCTCACGACGGTATATTGGAACGGGTTCTCAGAAGCCCGATGCACGGAGAGCACCACGAGGTGATATCCTTCCTGAATATCTAACTTCCGGTTGCTCCTACGCCGAATAGCTCCAGACTAGTCGTTGAAACTTTGGAAAAACACGTAAATAGCCGCGCTTTACGAATCTAAACGATGGAAAATTTCCACGTCAGCACAACCATCTAGTATTACGCAAATTCAATATAGATATGGGCATCGCGACCGAGTTTCTCCGTCTCGGACTCACGCGATATTTAAACAAGTATGATAGCAGTAAGCTAGTAAGCAAGCAGGAAGCGAGTAAGTTAGTTCTAAGTTAGTAAGCAGGAAGCTAGTAAGGAAGCAGAAAGCCAGAAAGCAAGCAGCAGACTAGTAAGCAAGCAGTAAGCGAGTAGGCTATCAGTAAACTAGTAAGCAAGCAGTACTCTAGTAAGCAAGCAGTAAGCATGTAAGCAAGTAGTGAGCTAGTAAGAAAGCAGGAAGCTAGTGCGGAAGCAGTAAGCTAGGACGCAAGCATCAAGGTAGCATGCAAGCGTTAAGCGTGCAGGCTAGCAGTAAGCAAGTAAGCTACCAGCAAGGTTGTAAGCAAGCATTGAGCTTGCAAGCGAGCAGGATACTAGCAAGGAAGCTGTAAGCTTGTAAGCAAGCAGTAAGCTAGCAACAAAGCAGTTAGCTAGTAAGAAAGTAGTATTCTAGTTTGCAAGCAGTAAGCTAGAATGCAAGCATCAAGCTAGCTGGCAAGCAGGAAGCGAGTAAGCTAGGAGTAAGCTTGAAAGCGAGCAGTGAGCTACTAAGCTAGCAGTACGCTTGTAAGCAACTAGTGAGCTAGTAAGGAAGCAGGAAACTTGTATGTAAGCAGTAAGCTAGAAAGTAAGCTGCAAGCTAGCATGCAAGTGGTGAGCTTGTAAGCTATCAGTAAGCTTGTAAGCAAGCAGTGAGCTAGTATGCGTGCTGGAACCTAGTAAAGATGCAGTATTGTTGTAAGCAAGCAGTAAGCGCATAACAAAGCAGTCTGCCAGTAAAAAAGCAGTAAACTATTAAGCAAGCAGAAAGTTGGTAAGAAAGACGTTAGCTAGAGAGCACGCAGTAAGCTAGTAAAGAAACAGTATCCTAGTAAGCAAGCAGTAATATAGTAAGCAACCAGTAGGCTAGTAAGCAAGCAGTAAGCGAGTAAGCGCACAGTAAGCTAGTAAGCAAGCAGAGAGCTAGTAAGCAAACGATAGGCTAGTATGCGAGCAGTAAGCGAGTAAGCAAGCACGAGGCGAGTAAGCAAGCATTAAGCGCTTAAGCTAGCAGTAACCTAATAAGCAAGCAGCAAGTTAGTAAGCAAGAATTAAGCGACTAAGCTAGCAGTAAGGTATTAAGCAGCCAGTAAGCTAGTAAGCAAGCGGCGGGGTAGTAAGCGAGGAGGAAGATAGTAAGGAAGCAGTGTGCTAGTAAGCAAGCAGTAAGCTAGAAAGCAAGCAGCAAGCTAGTAACAAAGCACTAAGGTACTAACAAAGGAGTATGCTAGTAAGTAAGTAGAATGCTAGTAAGCAACAAGTAAGATAGTAAGCAAACAGCAGCCTCATAAGAAAGCAATCATCTAGTAAGAAAGCTGCATGCTAGCAAGAAAGCAGTAAGCTAATAAGCAACAAGTAAGCTAGTATGCAGCCAGCAGGCTAGTATGGAAGCAATTAGCCAGTAAGCTAGTAAGCATGCAGTGAGCTAGTGGGCAAGCAATGAGCCAGTAAGCGAGGAGGAAGCTAGTAAGGGAGCAGTATGCTAGTAAGCAAGCAGCAAGCTAGTAAGCTACCAGTAAGCCAGTAAGCATGCTATGAGCCAGTAAGCGCGCAGGAAGCTAGCAAAGAAGCAGCTTGCTAGTAGGCAAGCAGTAAGCGAGTAACAAAGCTGTAACCTAGGATGCAAGCAGTAAGCTAGTAAGCAAGCTGCAAGCTAGTAAACAAGCAGTAAGCCCGAATGCAAGCAGCAGTCTAGAAATCAAGCAGCAGGCGAGTAAGCTAGCTGTAAGCTAGTAAGCAAGCAGTAAGCTAGTAAGCAAGCAGCTGTCTAGTAAGAATGCAGTTAGCCAATGCGCATGCAGTAAACTAGCAAGCAACCAGTGAACTTGTAAGCAAGCAGAAAGTTTGAGACATAGCTGTAAGTTAGTAAGAAATCGGTATGCTAGTAAGCGAGCAGTAAGTTACAAAGCAAGCTGCAGGCTAGTAAGCTGGCAGTGAGCCCGAAAGCAAGCAGCAGGCAAGCAAGTATGCAGGAAGCGGGTAAGCTAGCAGTAAGCTAATGACAAAGCAGTTAGTTAGTAAGAAATCAGAATGCTAGAAAGCAAGCAGTAATCTAGAAAGCAAGCAGCAGGCTAGTAAACAAGCAGTAAGCTCGATTGCAAGCAGCAAGCTAGCAAGCAAGCTGCAGGCGGGTAAGCTAGCTGTAAGCTATTAAGCAAGCAGTGAGCTAGTAGGCGAGGAGGAAGCAAGTGAGGAAGCAGTAGGCTAATAAGCAAGCGGTAAGCTAGAAAGCAAGCAGCAGGCTAGTAAGCAGGCAGTTAGCTAGTAAGCGAACAGAAAGCTAGTATAGAAGCAGTATGCAATTAAGCTAGCAGTATGCTTGTAAGCAAGCAGCAGCCTAGTAAAAAAGCAATTATCCACTAAGAAAGCAGTGTGCTAGTAAGAAAGCAGTATGCTAGTTAGCAAGCAGTAAGCGAGAAAGCTAGCAGTAATCTAGTAAGCAAGAAGCAAGCTAGTAAGCGAGAAGGGGGCTAGTAACAAAGCAATTAGCTAGTTAGAAGACAGTGTGCTAGTAAGCCAGCTGTAAGCTAGTAAGCAAGCGGTAAGATAGTGAGCATGCAGTAAGCGATTAAGCTAGCAGTATGCTAGCAAGCATGCAGTAAGCTAGTAAACTACCAGAACGCTAGTAAGCAAGCAGTAAGCTTGTAAGCAAGCAGTAAGCTTGTAAGCAAGCAATAAGGTAGTAAGGAAGCACTAAACTAGAAAGCAAGCAGCCGGCTAGTGGGCAAGCAGTAAGCGAGTGAGCTAGCATTCAGCTAGTACGCCAGCAGTGAGCTAGTAAGCGAGCATGAGGCTAGTAAGCAAGCCGAAATCTAGTACGCAAGCAGTAAGCTACTAAGCAAACAGAAAGCTTGTAAGCAAGCTGCAGGCTAGTAAGAATGCGACAAGCTAGTAAGCAAGCAGTAGGAGAGTAAGAAAGCAGCTGGCTACTAAGAAAGCAGTAAGTTATGATGAAACCTGGAATGTTGTAAGAAAGCAGTTTGGTAGTATGCAAGCAGTAAGCTAGTAAGCAAGCAGTAAGTTAGTAAGAAAGCAGTATGCTAGTAAGCAAGCTGCAGGCAAGTTCCCCGACGGCGTCAGCACGGATGACACACTGGTGCTGGCCGTCGGGGCGCACTGGGGGAGGGCCATGCGTCGCGCGGAGGAGGGGTCGCAACGCGTCGTCGACCGGATCAGGGGGATGGGGATGACGGTGGCGGTCCATAAGACCGAGGTGACTGCGTTTCATTCACCTCGGCAGGATCCGCCACCCCCTCTGATTCGGGTGGGTGGGGCTGACATCGAGGTGAAGCCCCAGATCAGGTATCTGGGGCTGATCCTAGATAGCCACTGGCGTTTCGAGAAGCATTTCCGCTGCCTGGTCCCCCGGTTGGAAAGGATGGTTGCGGCTCTGGGCCGGATCCTGCCCAACCTGGGGGGCCCGGCGGGCCGAGTTCGTCGCCTCTATGTGGCAATGGTCCAGTCGGTGGCCCTATACGGGGCCCCCGTCTGGGCGGACGACCTGGCTGCCTCCCGGCGCAGCATGACTATGCTGCGTCGGGTGCAGAGGCGCATGGCGCTCAGGGTCGTCCGCGGGTATCGGACCATGTCACATGAGGCGGCGACGGTTCTAGCGGGGATGCCGCCCATGGACCTGCACGCGCGGTCGCACGCGGTGATGTACCGGCACCGCGTCGACCGTCGCGCGGGGGTGGGGGCGGTCCAGGGCGGGCAGGAACCTGCTTGGGGCGATTTGAAGCGCCAGGCCCGGCAGTCCGTGTTGCTCGCGTGGCAGGAGCGGCTGGCTCTGCCAACCGCGGGGCACCGGACTGTCGGGGCTGTTCGGCCACTCCTGAAGGAGTGGCTGGACAGAGGCCATGGCAGCCTCACCTACCGGCTGGCACAGGTATTTTCCGGGCATGGCAGCTTCGGAAGATACCTGTGCCGGATAGGGAAGGAGCCGACGGCGCGTTGCTGCCACTGCGACGCTGAGCAGGACACGGCGGATCATACCCTGGAGGTATGCCCCGCGTGGGAGGTGGAGCGCCGTGTCCTGGTCGGCGTTGTCGGGCGGGATGTCTCGCTGCCGGGCGTGGTGCGCGCCATGCTCGGCAGCGAGGAGAAGTGGAGGGCCGTGGCCTCCTTCTGCGAGAACGTAATGTTGCAGAAGGAGGCCGCGGGGAGGGAGCGCGAGCTTCAGCGCGCCGCTGCGGTGGCCCGAGGTCGTCGCCCGGTCGCGAGGCGTCGCGGGCGGCCGCCTGGGCGTGGCGGATGACCTAGGCTGGGAGGGGGGTTCTGAGGGGACCCTCCTCCCGCCAGGCGGCGCCGGGTCGGACCGGTTGGGGGTAGGAGTGCCTCCCCCTACCGGTCCAACGCAAGGGGAGGCACCTTCGGCGGTCTGGTGCGGCCATGAACGCCCGGCCGCCGAGGGGTGGAAACGGGGTCGCGGGCGGTTGCGAGTTGGAGCTCGCAGCCGCCACTAAACGCGGCCCCGGGACGGATAGCGGCGGGATGGAGTGGCCCCGTCCCGCCGCTATGAGGCAGTGTGTCTACTGGGGGGACCGATTGTCCCCCCGGGGGATGGGCGCGAAAGCGCGGGCACGGGGAGGATACCGGAAGAATGCTTCGAGCGATTCCCGGTATCCTCCCAAAGCGTGCCGAAGGGTCACCGTGGGGTTTTTAGTGGGTAGGTCCCGCGCCTGTCGTTGTACGGGCGCGGGGAATCCCACACACCCCTCCCACCTCCCCCCAAGGAGGTGGGAGGGAGTCTTTCGAAGATTTCCCCCACGACAAAAAAAAAAAAAAAAAAAGAAAAAAAAAAAAAGTGGCAGGCTTGAATGCATGCAGTATGCGAGAATGCTTGCAGTAAGCTAGCAAGCAAGCAGACAGCTAGTAAGCAAGTGGTAAGCTAGTAATCAATAAGTAAACTAGTAAGCAAGCAGAAAGCTAGTAAGAAAGCAGTTAGCTAGTTAAAGCGCAGTATGCTAGTAAACAAGCGGTAAGCTAGTAAGCAAGCAGAAAGCTAGTAAGGAAGCGGCACGCTAGAAAGCAAGCGGCGAGCTAGTAAGCAAGCAGTGAGCTAGACAGTAATCAGCAGGCTATTTGGAAAGCAGTTAACTATTCAGCTAGCAGTATGCTAGTGTGTAGTAAGCAGTAAGGAGGAAGTTCGATAGCAATCTAGCTGTATGCTTGTAAGCAACCAGTAAGCTAGTAAGCAAGCAATTAGCTAGTAAGCAAGCAGTAAGCTAGTGAGCATGCAGTTAGCTAGAAAGCAAGCAGCAATCTAGTAAGCAAGCAGTAAGCGAGCGTGGTAGCAGTAAGCTAGTAAGCAAGCTGTGAGTTAGTAAGCGTGGAGGAAGCTAGTTAGCAAGCAGTAACCGAGTAAGCTAGCTGTAAGCTAGTAAGGAAGCAGTAAGCTGGTAGGCATGCAGTGAGCTAGTAAGGCTCCAGTATGATAGTAGTCAAGTAGTATGCCAGAAAACAGGCAGTGTGCTAGTAAGAAACCAATCAGCTAGTTAACAAGCAGTGAGCTAGTAAGCGAGGAGGAAGTTGGCTTGCAAGCAGTTAGCGAGAAATCTAGCTGTAAGCTTGAAAGCTACCAGAAAGGTAGTAAGCAAGCAACAGGCAAGTGAGAAAGCGGTTAGCTAGCAAGGAGGTTGTATGCTAGTAAGCAAGCAGTGAGCTAGTAAGCAAGCAGTAATTAGGTAAGCTAGCTGTATGTTAGTAAGCAAGCAGTAAGCTAGTAAGAAACAAGTAAACTAGTGTGCATGCAGCAGGCTACAAAGGAACCCCTCAGGGGCTGCCAGCCTTTCAGCTGCAGTACGGGCTTAACGAACCCGGGGTACCCGAGTCATACACACACCGTAAGCCTCCTGTTGGTCGTCACAACGACCCATTCACAATTCCCTATTGGTTTTGTGAATGGTACGTGACGGCAGGAGGAACGGGGGTCTTGGCTTAACCGCCTGGGCCACGAGTATGGCGACTCTATAAAATCGCCCTCCAATCCTAAGCTATGGTGCGCGGCGATGGGATGCATGGTTGGGGGAGAAGGCCCAATCCCAAGCGACCACCTCCGGGGAACCTGCCGAACCCCCGGAGTATATAGGCTTACCCGGGTAAGGCGGCTCTGCCCGGGCGGACCTTTTCTTCCGACCTGCTCGTGGGAATATTATGGAGTTCAATATTAAAACGGGGATGGGACGGGGTAAGTCAGAGGGGGAGAACGAAGGCGGTGTTGGGACTGGAGTGACGGCGCTCGCGCCGCCTCCAGCGCCTGGCCCGACTTCGTGGAAGGTGGAGGAGGACGACGAGACTGCGTCAGTCTCGTCCTTCTCCTCCACCAGGAGCCTCATAGGCTCTAAGAGGAAGAGGGCGGGGCAGGCCGTCGTCGAGGTGGGCGGGGCGATGAGCCCGTCGGTGAGGCTGAGTTGCCTCAGGGACGAGGTGACCGAGGAGATATCGGAGAGGATCTCCTCGTCCCTGAGGCGGGTGGAGAAAGTCGCCGCTGCCTGCGCCTTTAAGGGGCAGAAAAGCGGTGGCGCGGAGGCCCTGAAGGCCGCGGCGGAGGAAATGAGGGAGGCGGCGCGGGAGCTCAGAGGGCGGAACGCCCGTCTGCAGCTCCTGTTGGAGGAGGAGCGACAGGGGAGGAGGAGGGCAGAGGCGCTGTGGAACAGCGCGGCCCTCCCTCCCATCCTCCCTCCTCCTCCACCGCCACGTCCCTCGGCGGAGGTAAATAAGCGGAGTGCGGCGGCAGTGGTGCGGGGCACCGCGGGCCCCTCCACCCGCACTCCGCCCGTAAAGAAGTCCCCGTCCTCCTCAGAAGACGATCTTCTGAGGAGGATTTGGGACATGATTGATGGCAAGCTGGCAGCCTTCCGGGAGGAGCTCCTCGCCGGAAGAGCGGTCAGCAGGAAGGCGGTGCCTCCCCGACCTGTTCCGGTACAGTCGGGGAAGGCAAAGAAGGGCGGAGTGAAGGCTCCGCCCAGCGTTGCGGCACCAGGGCCCCGGGTCGCGACCCCCAAGGGGGGTGGTGTACCCGTGGTCGCGGTGGTCGCGTCCTCCACAGCACCCTCCCAAGGGGGGGTGGCGTGGAGTGAGGTGGTGGGGCGGAAGGCGAAGCGGGCGGCGAGGAAGGCCTCGCAACCGCAGCCTCCGCCTCCGCCGCCGGCGGCCAAGGTAAAGGCCGCGAAGGTCGGGAAGGCACGACCAGGTCGTCCCCCAAAAACGGCAGCGGTGACGCTGACCGTTGCGTAGGGGGGCGACCTGACCCTCGCGGAGGCGATGCGGCTCGCCAGGGAGAATATCTCCCTGGAAGAGCTGGGCATCGCCTCCGTGAGGGCGAAGAGGGCCGTGACCGGAGGTCTCTTGCTGGAGATCCCCGGTGCAGAAGGCGGCGCGAAGGCGGATCGTCTCGCCCAGAGGCTCCGGGAGCAGCTGGGCGAGCGAGGTGTCCGGGTCGCCCGGCCCACGAAGCGCACGGAGATGCGCGTTTGTGGGCTGGACGACTCGGTCAGCGCACAGGATGTGTCCCGTGCCCTTGCGAGGGCGGGGGACTGTCCTGTGGAGGACCTGCGGATCGGAGAGATCCGCAGGTCGCCCTCCGGCCTCGGGTCGGTGTGGGCCCGGTGCCCCCTCTCCGCCGCCCGTAAGGTGGCGGAATCCGGGAGGGTGTTGGTGGGGTGGGTTTCGGCGCGAGTGGAAATCCTCGCGCCGCGCCCGCTCCAGTGTCACCGCTGCCTCGAATTGGGGCACGTGAGGCAGTGGTGCACCTCGCCGGTGGACCGCAGCGGTCAGTGTTACCGCTGCGGTGCCAAAGAGCACCGTGCGAGCCAGTGCTCGGCGGCCCCCCACTGCCCGCTGTGTGCGGACATGGGGAGGCCAGCCGATCACAGGGTGGAGAGCAAGAAGTGCTCCCCCCCCCCCCTCCCGGAAGGAGAGGAAGAGGCGGGCTGCACCGGCTCCGGTGCCGAGGGCGGTGGCATCGTCCTCCATGGAGGTGGACGGTGCTACGGGGACGGACGGCCGGGAGGAGGCTGGCGCGGCCATTAATTAATGCCGCCCCGCCTCCTCCTCCAGGCCAACCTCAACCACTGCCGCGCGGCACAGGACTTGATGTCCCAAGTCCTCGCGGAGTGGGGGGTTGGCCTGGCGGTCGCCGCCGAGCCGTACCGCGTCCTTGATCACCCTCATTGGGTGGGCGACGCGGACGGCTTGGTGGCGACGGTATGGGGAGGGGGCGACGGGTCCCCACCGTTCTCCTTGTTGGAGCGCGGTCGGGGATTCGTCGCCGTGGACTGGGGGGGAGTCGCTGTGGTGGGGTGCTACATTTCGCCCCGTAGCGGTCACGCTGCGTTCGAGCTGTACTTGGCCGAGGTCGCGGCATGCGTGCAGCGCTACGCGGCCCGGCCGGTGCTGGTCCTGGGGGATTTTAATGCCAAGTCGGTGGCTTGGGGATCCCCCAGGACCTCCGTTCGCGGCGGGATCCTGGGCGATTGGGCGGCGGGGCTCGACCTCCGGGTATTGAACCGGGGGTCGGAGCACACATGCGTGCGGCGATATGGGGGGTCCATCGTGGATGTTGGATTCGCGACCCCCAACGCCGTGCGCATGGTGTCGGGTTGGCACGTGGTCGCGGGGGCAGAGACACTCTCCGATCACCGGTACATCCGGATGGAGGTCTCTGCCGCCGCGAGTGCATCCCGACACGGCCGCCTGCGTGGCACCCCACCACGCCGCTGGGCGCTTCGGCGCCTGGACAAGGACGCCCTGATGGCAGCTGCCCTCGCTGCAACTTGGCCGCAGGGAGCGGCCGAGTTGCCGAGCATAGAGGAGGAGGTCGCCCGGCTCGGAGCATTGGTCGCGGGTATTTGCGACGCGGGGATGCCTCGGGTCGGGCGGGCTTCTCCTCGCCGGGCGGTGTACTGGTGGTCGGACGCGATCGCGGAGTTGCGAGTCGCGACTGTCCGCGCCCGACGCCAGTACACCCGCGCGCGCCGTCGTCAACGTACATGCGACGGCGTGGCGCGAGCGAGGGCAGCTGATGACCTGTATGGAGCATGCCGCGTGGCACGGGTTGCTCTGCAGGTCGCCATCAAACGGGCCAAGACCCGGGCATGGAAGGAGCTCCTCCAGACCCTTGATGACGATCCATGGGGGCGCCCATATAAGGTGGTGCTGAATAAGCTCCGCCCGTGGGCGCCCCCCGTCACCGAGGGTCTTGACCCCCGGCTGCTGGAGGACGTGGTCAATACACTCTTCCCAATTGGGGAGAGGGGACCGCGTCCTCCGGCGGCGGCGGCTGTCCCAGTGGAGTGGACGGCCGAGCTGGGGGTCACGCAGGAGGAGCTGGCAGCGGCCATCAGACGGCTCGGGGTTCGTAACACGGCCCCTGGTCCGGATGGTGTGCCCGGCCGGGTTTGGGTCTTGACCCAGGGCGTCCTTGGGGCCGACCTAAGGCGGTTGTTCGACCGCTGCCTGAGGGACGGGCGATTCCCCCCCAGTTGGAAGGTGGCGAGGATGGTCCTCCTCCGGAAGGAGGGTCGGCCCGCGGAGTCTCCCTCCGCATACCGGCCCATTTGTCTCCTCGACGAGGTGGGCAAGCTCTTCGAGCGTGTGATTGCTGCCCGCCTCGTCGAGCACCTGTCGCGGGGTGATCCCGATCTGGCCGACTGCCAGTTCGGTTTCCGGGGGGGCCGATCGACTATCGACGCGATAGGTCGTGTGAGGGCCCTCTCGGGGGCGGCCGTCTCCCGGGGAGGGGTGGCATTGGCAGTATCCTTGGATATTGCCAATGCCTTTAACACCCTCCCCTGGGAAGAGATAAGGAGGGGACTCGAATATCATCGAGTCCCCCCTTGTCTCAGGGCGGTCGTCGGGGATTATCTCCGCGGCAGGTGGATCGAGTATCCGGGCCGGGATGGTGATATGCGGAGGGAGGTGTACTGCGGTGTTCCGCAGGGGTCGGTCCTCGGGCCACTCCTGTGGAACATCGCGTACGGCTCGGTGTTGCGGGCCGGCCTCCCCGACGGCGTCAGCACGGTGTGTTATGCGGATGACACACTGGTGCTGGCCGTCGGGGCGCACTGGGGGAGGGCCATGCGTCGCGCGGAGGAGGGGTCGCAACGCGTCGTCGACCGGATCAGGGGGATGGGGATGACGGTGGCGGTCCATAAGACCGAGGTGATTGCGTTTCATTCACCTCGGCAGGATCCGCCACCCCCTCTGATCCGGGTGGGTGGGGCTGACATCGAGGTGAAGCCCCAGATCAGGTATCTAGGGCTGATCCTCGATAGCCACTGGCGTTTCGAGGAGCATTTCCGCTGCCTGGTCCCCCGGTTGGAAAGGATGGTTGCGGCTCTGGGCCGGATCCTGCCCAACCTGGGGGGCCCGGCGGGCCGAGTTCGTCGCCTCTATGTGGCAATGGTCCAGTCGGTGGCCCTATACGGGGCCCCCGTCTGGGCGGACGACCTGGCTGCCTCCCGGCGCAGCATGACTATGCTGCGTCGGGTGCAGAGGCGCATGGCGCTCAGGGTCGTCCGCGGGTATCGGACCATGTCACATGAGGCGGCGACGGTTCTAGCGGGGATGCCGCCCATGGACCTGCTCGCGCGGTCGCACGCGGTGATGTACCGGCACCGCGTCGACCGTCGCGCGGGGGTGGGGGCGGTCCCGGGCGGGCAGGAACCTGCGTGGGGCGATTGTAAGCGCCAGGCCTGGCAGTCCGTGTTGCTCGCGTGGCAGGAGCGGCTGGCTCTGCCAACCGCGGGGCACCGGACTGTCGGGGCGGTTCGGCCACTCCTGAAGGAGTGGCTGGACAGAGGCCATGGCAGCCTCACCTACCGGATGGCACAGGTATTTTCCGGGCATGGCAGCTTCGGAAGATACCTGTGCCGGATAGGGAAGGAGCCGACGGCGCGTTGCTGCCACTGCGACGCTGAGCAGGACACGGCGGATCATACCCTGGAGGTATGCCCCGCGTGGGAGGGGGAGCGCCGTGTCCTGGTCGGCGTCGTCGGGCGGGATGTCTCGCTGCCGGGCGTGGTGCGCGCCATGCTCGGCAGCGAGGAGAAGTGGAGGGCCGTGGCCTCCTTCTGCGAGAACGTAATGTTGCAGAAGGAGGCCGCGGGGAGGGAGCGCGAGCTTCAGCGGCGCGCTGAAGCTCGCGCTCGTGCGGTGGCCCGAGGTCGTCGCCCGGTCGCGAGGCGTCGCGGGCGGCCGCCTCGGCGTGGCGGATGACCTAGGCTGGGAGGGGGGTCCTGAGGGGACCCTCCTCCCGCCAGGCGGCACCGGGTCGGACCGGTTAGGGGTAGGAGTGCCTCCCCCTACCGGTCCAACGCAAAGGGAGGCACCCTCGGCGGTCTGGTGCGGCCATGAACGCCCGGCCGCCGAGGGGTGGAAACGGGGTCGCGGGCGGTTGCGAGTTGGGGCTCGCAGCCGCCACTAAACGCGGCCCCGGCACGGATAGCGGCGGGATGGAGTGGCCCCGTCCCGCCGCTATGAGGCAGTGTGTCTACTGGGGGGACCGATTGTCCCCCCGGGGGATGGGCGCGAAAGCGCGGGCACGGGGAGGATACCGGAAGAATGCTTCGAGCGATTCCCGGTATCCTCCCAAAGCGTGCCGAAGGGTCACCGTGGGGTTTTTAGTGGGTAGGTCCCGCGCCTGTCGTTGTACGGGCGCGGGGAATCCCACACACCCCTCCCACCTCTCCCCAAGGAGGTGGGAGGGAGTCTTTCGAAGATTTTCCCCACGACAAAAAAAAAAAAAAAAAAAAAAAAGTAAGAAACCAGCATGATAGTGAGGAAGCTGTAAACTAGTAAGCAACAAGTAAGCAAGTATGAAAGCAGTAAGCATGTAAGTAAGCAGTTAGCTAGTACGCAAGCTGTAAGCTAGTAAGCGACCAGTAAGCTAGTAAGCGAGCACTAAGCTAGTAAGCCAGCAGTATGCTAGTAAGCGAGGCGGAAGCTAGTAAGCAAGCAGTGAACCAGTGAGCTAGCAGTAAGCTAGTAAGCAACCAGTAAGCTGGTAAGCGAGCAGGGAGCTAGTAAGGAACACGAATGCTAGTAAGCATGCCGTTAGCTAGTAAGAAGCCAGTAAAATAGTAAGCGAGCAGGAAGCTAGTAAGGAAGCAGTATGCTAGATAGCAAGCAGCGGGCTAGTAAGCAAGCATTATGAGAGTAATCAACCAGTAAGCTAGTAAGCAGACTGTAAGCCTTAAAGGAAGCAGCAAGCTAGAAAGCAAGCAGCAAGCTAGTAGGCAAGCAGTAAGCTAGTAAGCAAGCAGCTGGCTAGTAAGAAAGCAGTATGCCAGTAAGCAACCTGTAAGCTAATAAGCGAGCATTAAGCTAGGAAGCACGCAGTAAGCATGCAAACAAGCAGTAAGCTGGTAAGCAAGCAGTGAGCTTGTAAGCATGCAGTGATCTAGAAAGGAAGCAGTATGCAAGTACGCAAGCAGTAAACTAGTAAGCAAGAAGTAAGCGAGTAAGCTAGCAGTAGGCTAGTAATCAAGCAGTGAACTAGTAAGTGAGCAGGGATCTAGTAAGAGAGCACAATGTTAGTAAGCATGCAGCAGGCTATCAAGCAACCTGTATGCTAGTAAGCCAGCAGGAAGCTGGTGAGGAAACAGTATGCTAGAAAGCAAGCAATAAACTCGTATGCAAGCAGTGAGCTGGTATGCGAGCAGTGAGCTAGTAACCGTGCTGGGTTCTAGTAAGAAAGCAGCATGATAGCAAGCAAGCAGTAAGCTATTAAGCGAAAAGAAAGCTAGTAAGCAAGCAGTAAGCTGGTATGCAACACGTTAGCTAGGAAACAAGCACCAGTCTAGTAAGAAAGCAATTAGCTAGTAGGAAAGCAGTGTGCTAGAAATTAAGCAGCAAGCTGGCAAGAAAGCAGCTAGCTATTGTGCAAGCAGTGTGCTAGTAAGCAAGCAGTGAGCAAGCGAGCGAGCAGGGAGCTAGTAAGGAAGCAGTATGCTAGAAAGAAAGCAGCAAGTGAGTAAGCAGGCAGTAAGCGGTTAAGCTAACAGTCAGCTAGTAAGCAAGCAGATATCTAGTAAGCAACAAGTAAGCTAGTAAGCAGGCAGCAGGCTAGTAAGAAAGCAGTTAGCTAGTAAGAAAGCTGTAGGCTAGTGAGTAAGCAGTAAGCTAGTAAGGGAGCAGTGAGCTAGTAAGCGAGCAGGGAGCTCGTAACGGAGCAGTATGCTAGTAAGCAAGCAGCAAGCTAGTGAGCAAGCAGTGAGCTACTAAGCGAGGAGGAACCTAGAAAGGAAGCAGTATGCTAGCATGCAAGGAGCAAGCTACTAAGCGACCAGTTGTCTTGTAAGCAAGTAGTAAGCTAAGAAGCAAGCACTAATCTAGTAAGCAACCAGTAACATAGTAAACATGCTATTAGCTAGTAAGCAAGCAGTAAGCTGGCAAGATAGCTGTTTGCTAGTAAGCAAGCAGTAAGCTAGAATGCAAGCAGTGAGCTAGGAAGCGATGTGGAAGCTAGAAAGTAAGCAGTTTGATAGTAAGCAAGCTGTAAGCTAGTAACTAACCAGGAAGCTAGTAACGAAGCGGTAAACTGGCAAGCGAGGGGGAAGCTAGAAAGCCAGCAGTCTGATAGTAAGCAAGCTGCAAGCTAGTAAGAAACAAGTAGGCTAGTAAGCAAGCAGCAGGCTAGAAAGAAAGCTAGTAGCTATTGAGAAATTAGTATGGCAGTAAGCAACCAGTAAGCTAGGAAACAAGCAGTAAGCCGGTAAGCAAGCAGTAAGCTTGTACGCAAGCAGTAAGCTGGCAAGCGAGCAGTGAGCGTAGTAAGCGTGCAGGCAGCTAATAAGGAAACTGTATGATAGTAAGCAAGCAGCAAGCCAGTAAGCAAACAGGAAGCTATAACGCAAGCAGCAGGCTTGTAAGCATGCAGAAAGCGAATATGCTAGCAGTATGCTAGTAAACAAGCATGAAGCTAGCAAGGAAGCAGTATTCTAGTAGGCAAGCGGTAAGGTAGTATGCAAGCAGGGAGATAGTAAGCTAGCAGTAAGATAGTAAGCAAGCAATGTGATAGTAAGCAAGCAGCAGGCTAGTGGGAATGCAGTTAGTTAGTAGGGAAGCAGTAAGTTTGTAGCAAAGCATTAAGATGGTAAGCAAGCAGCAGGCTTGTAAGCATGCAGAAAGCGTGTATGCTAGCAGTAAGCTAGGAAACAAGCAGTGTGCTAGTAAGCGGGAAAGAATCTAGTATGGAAGCAGCATAATAGCAGGCAAACTGTAAGCTAGTAAGCAACTAGTAAGCTAGAATGCAAACAGTAAGCGAGTAAGCTAGCAGTGAGCTAGTAGGCGAGCAGGAAGCTGGGATGGAAGCAGTATGATAGTATGCAAGCAGTAAGGTAGAAAGCAAGCAGCATGCTAGTAACCAAGCAGTGGGCGGGTAATCTAGTAGTATGTTAGTAAGCAAGCTGTGAGCTGGTATGCGAGCAGGGAGCTAGTAACAAAGCTGTAATCTGGTAAGCAAGCAGTATGCTGGTAAGAAAGCAGTTAGCTAGCAAGCAAGTAGTATGCTGGTAAGCAAGCAGTTATCTGGTAAGCAAGCAGTGAGCTAGTAAGCAAGCAGGAAGCTAGTAAGAGAGCAGTTAGCTAGTAAGAAAGCTGTAAGCTAGAAAGCAAGCAGCAAGCTAGTAAGGAAGCACTATGCCAGATAGCAAGGAGCTGGATGTCAAGAAAGCAGTTAGGTAGTAAGCAAGCTGTGAGCTAGTAAGCAAGCAGGAAGCTAGTTAGGAAGCAGCATGCTAGGACGCAAGCTGTGAGCTGGTAGGAGAGCAGTAGGTTAGTAACAAAGCAGTATGCTGGTAAGCATGCAGAAAGGTGGTAAGCAAGCAGTAATCTAGTGAGCGAGTAGTAAGCTAGTAAGCAAGCAGTGAGCCAGTAAACATGCAGTACGCTAAAGAGTGAGGTCCAGGCTGGTAAGAGAGCAGTTTTCTAGTAAGCAAGCAGTAAGCTAGAATGCAAGCAGTAAGCTAGTGAGCAGTTAATAAGCTAGTTAGCAAGCAGTGTGCTAGTAAGTCAGCAGGGTGCCAGTATGGAAGCAGTATGCTAGTAAGCAAGCGGTGAGCTAGTAAGCGAGGAGGAAGTTAGTAAGGTCGCAGTATGATAGTATGCAAGCAGTAAGCTAGAAACCAAGCAGCAAGGTAGTAAGCAAGCAGTAAGCTAGTATGCAATCTCTAAACTAGTAAGCAAGTAGTAAGCGTGTAAGCAATCAATAAGCTAGTTAGCAAGCAGTGAGCTAGTAAGCAAGCAGAAAGCTAGTAAGTAACCAGTAAGCTACTAAGCAAGCATTAGGCTGGTAAGAAAGCATTTAGGTAGTAAGAAAGCAGTAAGCTACTGTGCAAGCAGTGAGCTAGTAAGCGAGGAGGAAGCTAGTAAGGGAGCAGTATTGTTCCGTTTCGACGGTCGGAAAGTTCCATTGACGGTAGCGTGCATACGCGCGAGTTCACGGGCGATAGTGCTCGCGATTCGGCAAAATTCGGAAATTTTCGGGTCAGGCTTGACCGAGCCGGATCGCGGTACGCGATCGCCGTTCAGATTCAATGCCAACACCAAACAATTAAGTGCGAACGGTGTGAACTTCAAAATTAATTTCAAATCGCTTGTTTTACGGAACTCTCACAGTTCTTTGTGACGGGATTTATCAACTAAAACCATTTACGCCTCAATATATTGTTTCTGTTAATCCGGTGAAGTTCCGTGCTTTATAAAGTTACAACTTGTTATGAGTTCATTCTTCATTCTCCAAACCTCGCCGTCCAGTCCTTAACAAAAATGGGCGAACCAGCTCTCATTCCAAACAGAACAAGTATGCTAGAAAGCAAGCAGCAATCTAGTAAGCATACAATAAGCTAGAATACAAGGAGAAGGCTAGTAAGCAGGTAGTAGCTAGTAAGCAAGCAAGAAGCTAGTAAGCAAGCTGGAAGCTAGTAAGGAAGCAGTAAGCTAGTTAGGAAGCAGTAAGCTAGTAAGAAAGCAGTTAGCTTGTAGGAAAGCGGTTTGCCAACCAGCAAGCAGTATGCTAGAAAGCAAGCTCCAGGATAGTAATCATGGAGTAAGCGAGCGTGCTAGCGGTATGCTAGTATGCAAGCAGTGAGCTAGTAAGCGAGAAGAAAGCTAATAAGGGAGCAGCAAGTTAGTATGAATGAAGTAAGTTTGGAAGAGTGCAGGAATGCAGTAGGAAAGCAGTTAGGTAGAAAACTGGCAGTAAGCTAGTGAGTAAGCAGTAAGCGAGTATGCTAGCAGTAAGCTAGTAAGCAAGAAGTGAGCTAGAAAGCGAGCAGGATGCTACTAAGGAAGCACTAAGCTAGAAAGCAAGTAGCAGGCCAGTGAGCATGCAGTAAGCGAGCAAGCTAGCTGTGAGCTGGTATGCAAGCAGTGAGCTAATAAGCGCGGAGGAAGCTGGTAAGGAATCAGTTTGCCAGTAAGCTAGCAATAAGCTTGTAAGCAACCAGTGAGCTAGTAAGCAAGCAGTAAGCTGGTTTAGAAACGAATTACCTAATAAGCAATCAGAAAGCTAGCATGCAAGCAGTGTGATAGTCTGCGAGGTGGAAGCAAGTAAGCAAGCTGTAAGGCAGTAACCTAGAAGAAAGCTTGTAAGCAAGCAGTAAGTTAATCAGCAAGCAGAGACATAGTAAGCGAGCTGGAAGCTAGTAAGGGTAGCAGTACGCTTGTAAACAAGCAGTAAGCTAGTCAGAATGGAGTAAGCTTTTAAGCAAGCAGCAGCCTAGTAAGAAAGCAATTAGCTAGTAAGAAAGCAGTATGTTCGTAAGGAAGCAGTAAGCTTGTAAGCAAGCAGCAAGCTAGTAAGCAAGCAGTGAGCTAGTGAGCGAGCAGGGAGCTAGTAAGGAAGCAGTAAGCTAGTAGGCAAGCAGTGAGCTAGTAAGCGAGCAGGGCGCTAGCAAGGAAGCATTAAGCTAGTGTTTAAATATCGCGTGTGTCCGAGACGTAGAAACTCGGCCGCGATGCCCGTATCTATATTGAATTCGTGTAATTCTAGATGGTTGTTCTGACGTGGAAATTTTCCATCGTTCAGATTCGTATACCGCGGCTATTTACGTGTTTTTTCAAGTTAGCATCTCGGGAATTCTCGAGTTTTGAGAGAAATTCTAGGAATTGTGTTGCTAGCGACGAGAATGAGAGAGAACGTGATCTATCGAAGAAAGATCGATAGACGAAACGCGGCAGCGCCGCGCCGTGGCCACGCAGCGAGGAGCTGCCGGTGCCCAGCAGCGCGATGCGTCGCTAACCAGTTCTGCGCCTGCGTGACGGAGCCAGCCGGGGACGTGGCTGCTTGCAGATCGTCACGGTTCAGTACTGAGCCGTCGGTGATCCAGAGTAGATCTATTGACGATCTCGCTCCGGTTTTCAATGAAGGCTCAGAAGAGTGTGAGCTAAGCTCGCTCGTAGTATACAAAGCAAGTGGACAGCGATAAAAATTTATTGGAAAATCTCGTCATCGTGACTTGAGATTTTCCCAGAGATAGGACAATCTGCCTGGCGTTGTAGCGACCTCACGGCACGCCAGGTGTGAAGCGATCGTAGACGCAGGACTGTGATTGAACGTTGCCGGTCGTGGATGCGACTGCGACGTTGGAGACTCGGTGTGGATCGCCTTGAGTCTTCTTCCAATTATCCTTATAGATTATCCAATTAGAGCTACTGGAAGGCTGATACTGACATACTGGTATCACCTGGTGGTAGTTCACCGTTTGTAGAAGTCGTACGAAACCCACTGGAACCACCCGTCCTGTGTACCGTAGAGAGTACACCGACCGGTGGGGTGGAAAGTTCCAACGACCAGTCTGGAGCTATACGGCGTAGGAGCAACCGGAAGGTAGATATTCAGGAAGGATATCACCTCGTGGTGCTCTCCGTGCATCGGGCTTCTGAGAACCCGTTCCAATATACCGTCGTAATGGGACAATAAGTAGAGCCTAAGCGTACGGTGGAGCAAAGGGTTCGAAGAGCCTTCCTCCCACCTCTACACCTACTACCAGCTGTGAGTCGACCACACTGGGCTGTAAAAGTAGGGTGGTTAGGTTAGCCGGGGAATTCGTCCTAATCGGGCGAGCCGCAGGCCAGTTCCTCGGACTATAGGAGCCGCCGTCGAGGTCGCTACGGCTGGCTGTCGGGCATTCCTAATTGAAAGGAATCGCTGGCTAGGCAGCTGTGTAGGCAGGCCGCAGGTCGCTCCTTAGGAGCAGCCGACGAGGAAGTCGAACCAGGACAGGAAGTACTCTTGCGTTGGTGGTGTCCAGACGCCATTCGCACGGTGAGCGTGCTCGCGGGATATAGCCTCTTGGAACCTTACAACCTCCATTTGGTTTCCCGTCCGTGGCATTGCGAGAGCGAACCCGGTAGATCGGAGGAGATCTTTATCTACCCGGTTGTGCGCGTCGGTGAGATCGTAGGAAACGAATCTCATGGACCAGAAAGAAATTACAGTCCACTGGTTAGAGCGCTAAATAGCCAGCCAGCTCTCCCCTCCAAACACACTAGACTGTCGCTGGAGCGCGAGATAAGCAGCTAACGCGCGCGTTAACATGTAAGCTGTCCGCAAAATATTCATACTTTGCTGTACAATTGTGTTACAGAAGGCCTCCACCAAGGTAAAGCAATAGGAGAAAGACAAGAGGAGACCGGCCGGAAAAGCGAGCCGTGCTTTCCGCAATTTTTGTTTTCCGTTTTGTTTATTTTTACCTTATTCAACTTTTGTAATTCATCATATTTTCTAATAACAAATTTAATTTTTGTAAATGTTGTAACTGTTTCTGTACCTGTCTGTTCCCACATCCGGACCCACGTTAAAGTCCCTTAGTACTTTAACATTTGGTCCTTCGAGCCGGATTCGAGGTAGAAAAGACAGTAGAGAGTTACAAGTACGTTCACGCAAGTTGTTACTTACGGGACGAATTTCGAGTCGATTTTCAATCGTCGAACAATAAAATCACCATAGCATTGTCCAGAGAGGCTGGTCGTAGCGAGATCGAAATCGATTTCGATGACCTGACCTCCCGATTTGAAGCGATGTCACGGTCGATTGCTAATTTAAAGAAACGCGGTCGAGCTCAGTACGATGAGATACTTCTCAAGTCGAAGCCCGACTCTGTATCCGAACAGTACAAGGAAGCTGTTGATCAGTATTTGGCTGTTCGGAGGAAACATCCACCTGCGAAGTGCGAATTAAGCAACTTCGTGATAAAGGGTGGACTCGAAGCATGGGAGACGATGTTCATGGAGTTCCAGGCGTACGTTGCCGCGGAGTTGACCAATCTCGCCGAGGATCAGAAAACCTCGGTGTCGTCCGTCAGCCAGCACGATGTTGCCATTGAACTCCCAAAGCAACGTCTCCATATATTTGGCGGTGATCCTCGTAAATGGAACCATTTTGACGATCTGTTCACCGCTAGTGTAATAGAAAACCCGAGGCTTTCAGATGTGCATCGACTGCAGTATCTGAACGCCTGTGTGGAAGATCAGGCACTGGCGGCGATCGCACTCCTGGAAATTACCGAGGGTAATTTCGAGGTAGCGTGGCGAACCCCGAAAGAGCAATTCGGGCTGCCACGTATTGTGATCGCCAAACTAATTCATCAGTTGACCAAAATGAAGACGATTAAGAAGGATGACCTGACTAGCTTACATCAGATCACCATTGCCTTCAAACAGGCTTTCGCTGCTTTTGAAAAACAGGGCACTTACCGTGAGCAGCGAGATTGGCTGCTGGCCCATGCGATCAAACGCAAGCTTGAAGGGTCTCTCAAATTAGAGTGGGAAATGTCCCAGAAGCTATCCACAAAATTCCCTTCGTTTAACGAGTTAGTGGAATTTCTGGAGGTGCATGCTCGAGCCATCACCATGGTGAACGAAGGACAGAGCAAATCTGCGACAAATATCCCACCAAGATCCAAGGTGCGGAGTCACAACGCCGTGATGGAAAGCCATCAAGATTCAGGCGAGAATTGCAAGTTTCGCGAGCTCAAACACGAAATAGCACACTGTCGTGCTTTCCAGCGCTTGGCGCCTTACCACCGCTTGCAATAGGTAAAAGATAACAGGTGGTGCGTGAATTGCATCTCGTCAGGCCATGAAGCTGGGCGTTGTCCGTCCGGGCAGGTATCCTATAAATGCAAGGGTAAACACCATACCCTGTTGCATTTGGAGACGTCGGGACGCGAAATCGAAAGTCGAAAACCGACGACAGCGATTTCGAGAGAAAGACGTGATCAAAAGCGGCCTGCAGGCTCAGCGCGCCGGCCACACCAAGCCGAGCGTACGAAAAGCAACGCGCCGCCACCCGCTCCAACACCTCAGGCCGGTACGTCGCACTGTACCGCGACCGGTACCGACACGCCGTGGTCTGTGCTGCTCGCAACGGCGAAAGTGCGTGTGTATGGGGTCAACGGTGCGTCGCGTATCGTACGCGCACTGTTGGACCAAGCGTCAGAGTCATCTTTTTTCTCCGCGAATTTGACGAATGATCTCAAATTCAAGCGGAGAAAAACTCCAGCCACTGTAACTGGCTTGGGGGGCGGCACTACCCAAAAGAAAAAACATAGTGTCGAATTGCGTCTGGGAGCGGTGCGAGGTGACGAACCGACGATGCAGACGGGAGCGTATGTCGTGCATATGATCACGAATTACGCCTCGCCTTTGACAAGCGCGCACGAATACGACGCGCTGAGTCACCTGCCGCTCGCAGACCCAGACCCTACTATCGGTCAAGCGATTGTGGTGGTGATCGGAGCAGACTTGTACGCTCAAGTTATTCGACCTGGTTTTCGTCGAGTAAGCCGTACGGGTCCAATTGCCCAGGAAACCGCATTCGGCTGGATCGTATCCGGTCCGATAAATACAGCGGGCAAAATGGGCAAAACCGTATGGACGTTACACTACAGCATCCTCGAAACGCTGGATACTGCGATTCGAAGGTTTTGGGAAGTCGAAGAAGTCCCTTCGGCCTCGGTACGCACCCAGGCAGAAGAGGAGTGCGAAGCGTACTTCCGAAACACCGTCGCACGAGATGCGACAGGATGATTCGCTGTCCGATTACCTCTCGCCCACGCAAGACCGGATGCATTACTGGGAGATTCCTTCCGTATTGCTCTCTCCGCTCTCACGAGGCGGAGAAAAAAATTGGATGTTGATCAGAATCTCGTGCGAGAATACAGTGAGTTTCACGCGGAATATGAAGACCTGGGTCATATGACTCGACTCTAGACCATTGACACAACCAGGCTCTACACTCCGCATCGAGCGGTCATACGAGATGAACGTGCAACGACTCGTTCGAGAGTCGTTTTCAATGCAATCAGACGAACTATGGGCGGTAGTTCACTGAACGATGTTCTCCACGTTAAAGACCCTTAGTACTTTAACAGCTAGTAAGCAAGCAGTAAGCTAGCAAGCGAGCAGTCAGCTATTGAGCAACCAGTAACCTAGTAAGCAAGCAGTAAGCTAGCAAGCAAGCAGTGAGCTAGTAAGCTAACACGGAGCCAGTAAGGAAGCATTACGCTAGTAAGCAAGCAATAAGCTAGTAAGCAACCAGTAAGCTAGAAAGGATGCAGTAAGCTGGTAGTAAAGCAGTTAGTTAGTAAGCATGTAGTAAGCTAGTAAGCATGCAGTGAGATAGTAAGCAAGCAGCGAGATAGTAAGCGAGCAGGAAGCTAGTATGGAAGCAGTATGCTAGTAAGCAAGCAGTAAGCAAGTAGGCAACAAGTAAGCTAGGAAGCAAGCAGCACGCTAGAAAGAAAGCGAGCAGCTAGTAAGAAAGCAGTATGCTCGTAAGCAAGTAGTAAGCTACAAAACAAGAAGTAAGCTAGCAAGCAGACAGTAAGCGGTTACGCTAGCAGTAAGCTAGTAAGCAAGCAGTAACCTAGTAAGCAAGCAGTGAGCTAGAAAGCAAGCAGGAAGCTAGTAAGGAAGCAGTATGCTAGAAAGCAAGCAGATAGCTAGCAGGCAAGCAGTAAGCTGGTTAGCATGCAGTGAGCTAGTAAGCGAGGTGGAAGATAGTAAGGAAGCAGATTGATACTAAGCAAGCTGTAAGCTTGTATGCAACCAGTCAGCAAGAAAGCAAGCTGTAAGCTAGTATGCATGCAGTATGCTGGCAAGAGAGAAGTTAGCTAGTAAGCAAGTAGTACGCTAGTAACCATGCAGTGAGATAGTAAGCGAGCAGGAGGCTCATAAGGAAGCTGTTTGCTAGTAAGGAAGTCGTAGGCAAGGAGCCAAGCAGCAAGCTAGTCAGCAAGCAGCATACTAGTGAGCTAGTTGTAAGCGAGTAGGAAACTAGTAAACAAGGAGTAAGCTAGTGAGCAAGCAGTAAGCTAGAAAGCAAGCAACAAGCTAGTAAGCAAGCAGTAAGCTAGTATGCAAGGTGCAAGCTTGTAAGCAGGCAGTAAGGTTTTAAGCAAGCAGTAAGCTAGTAAGCAAGCAATGTGCTAGTATGCAAGCTGTAAGATAGTAACAAAGCAGTAAGCTAGTAAGCAAGCAGTAAGCTAGAAAGCAAGTAGGAAGCTTGTATGCAAGCAGTAAGGTAGTAAGCATGCATCGAGCTAGTATGAAAGCAGTAAGTTAGTAACAAACCACTAAGCTAGTAAGCAAGGAGTAAGCTAGTAAGCTAGCAGTAAGCTAGCAAGCAAGCAGTAAGCTATGAAGGAAGCAGTAAATTAGTAAGCGAATAGGCAGCTAGTAAGGATTCACTATGCTACTAACCAAGCAGTAAGCTGGTAAGATAGCAGTTATCTAGTAAGCAAGCAGTAAGCTCGTAAGCAAGAAGTAAGGTAGTAAGCAAGCAGTGAACTAGTAAGCAAGCAGTAATCTAGTAAGCCAGCAGCTGGCTAGTAAGTAAACAGTATGTTAGGAAGAAAGCAGGGATGTAGTAACAAATCAGTTAGCTAATACGCAAGCAGGAAGCTAGTAAGGAAGCACTAAGCTAGAAAGCAAGCAGTGAGCCAGTAAGCGTGCAGTAAGCTAGTAAGGAAGCAGCATGACAGAAGGCAAACATTGCGCTAGTAGCGAGCAGGGAGCTAGTATGCATGCTGTAAGCGAGTATGCTAGCAGCATGTTAGTAAGCAACCAGTAAGCTAGAAAGCAACAAGTAAGCAAGTAAGCAAGACGTAAGCTAGTAAGAAAGCAGGTTGCTAGTAAGGAGGTAGTATGCTAGTAAGCAAGCAGTGTGGTAGTAAGCTAGCAGGGAGCAAGAGAGGAAGCAGTATGCTAGTAAGCATGCAGTAAGCTTGTTAGCAACCAGTAAGCTAGTAAGCAAGTAGTAAGCTGGTAAGCAGGTACTAAGGTAGTAACCACGCAGTGCGCGAGTAAGCGAGCAGGAATCTAGTAAGGAAGCAGTATGCTAGTAAGAAAGCAGAAAGGTAGTAGGTAACCCGTATGCTTGTAAGCTAGCAGTAATCTGTGAAGAAAGCTGTTAACTAGTAGGCAAGTAGTGAGCTAGTAGCCAAACACGAAGCTAGCATGCAAGCAATGAGCTAAAACGCTAGCAGGGATCTAGTAAGCAAGCAATAAGCTGGATAGCTGGCTGTGAGATAGTAAGCAAGCAGGAAGCGAGTAAGCTAGCAGTAAGCTAGTAAGCAAGCAGCAAGCTAATAACCAAGATGTGAGCTAGTAAGGGAGCAGGAAGCTAGTAAGGGAGCAGGAAGCTAGTTAGGAAGCAGTGAGCTAGTAAGAGGTCAGGAAGCTAGTATGGAAGCAGTATGGTTGTAAGCAAGCAGTAAGCAAGCAAGCAAGCAGTGAGCTGGTAAGCGAGCAGGCAGCTAGCAAGAAAACAGTAATCTAGCATGCAAGCAGTATGCTGATAAGAAAACAGTTAGCTAGGAAGCAAGCAGTAGGCAAGTATGCTAGCAGAAAACTACTAAGCAAGCAGTGAGCTAGTAAGCGAGCATGAAACTAGAAGGGAAGCAGTATGCTAGTACGCAAGCAGTAAGCGAGTAAGCTAGCAGTAAGCAAGCAAGCAAGCAGTGAGCTGGTAAGCGAGCAGGCAGCTAGCAAGAAAACAGTAATCTAACATGCAAGCAGTATGCTGATAAGAAAACAGTTAGCTAGGAAGCAAGCAGTAGACAAGTATGCTAGCAGTAAACTACTAAGCAAGCAGTGAGCTAGTAAGCAAGCATGAAACTAGAAGGGAAGCAGTATGCTAGTAAACAAGCAGTAATTTAGTAAGAAAGCAATCAGCTAGTAAGCAAGCAGTAACCTAGTATGCAAGCAGTTAGCTAGTAAGCGAGGAGGATGCTTGTTAGGACGCAGTATGCTAGTAAGAAAGCAGTAAGCTAAAAGAAAGGAGCATGTCTATAGGCAAGCAGTAAGATGGAAAGCATGCAACGGGGTAGCAAGAAAGCAGGTATCATGTAAGCAAGCAGTAATGTAGTAAGCAAGCAGTAAGCTAGTAAGCAAGCAGTTAGCGAGTAAGCAAAAAGTAAGCTAGCAATCAACCGGAATGCTGGTATGAAAGCAGTTAGCTAGTAAGCAAGTTGTAAGCTAGTAAACTAGCAGTGAACCAGTAAGCGAGCAGGCAGCTATTAGGAATGCAGTATGATAGTAACAAAGCAGTAAGCTAGTAAGCAAGCAGTAAGCTGAAATGAAAGCTATTAGCTTGTGAGCAAGCAGTAAGCTAGTAACAAAGCAGCATGATAGTAGGCAAGCAGTAAGCTAGTAAGCGAGCAGCGAGGTAGTAGGGAGGCAGCATGATAGTAAGCAAGCAGTAGGCTAGTAAGGAAGCAGTAAGCTAGAATGCAAGCAGCAAGCTAGTAAGCAACCAGTAATCTAAAAAGCAAGCAGTAAGCTAGTAAACAACCAGTAAGCTAGTAAACAACAAGCAAGCTAGTAAGAAAGCAGCTGGCTAGTAAGGAAGATGTTGGCTAGTAAGAATGCAGTAAGTTTGTAAGCAAGCAGCAGGTTAGTCGGATAGCTGTTTCCTAGTATGAAAGCTGTGTGCTAGTAAGAAAGCGGCAAGCTAGAAAGCATGCAGCAAGGTGTTAAGAAAGTTGTGTGCTAGTAAGAAAGCGGTAAGCTAGAAAGCATGCGGCAAGCTGTTAAGCAAGCAGTAAGCTAATAAGCAAGCAGCTTGCTAGTAAAAATGTAGTTAGTTAGTAAGGAAGCTGTAAGTTTGTAGCAAAGCAGTAATCTGGTAAGAAAGCAGGTTGCTAGTAAGCAAGTAACAAGCTGGTAAGAAAGTAGGTACCTAGTAAGGTGGTAGTAAGCTAGCAAGCAAGCAGTACGTTAGTAAAGAAGCAATGAGCTAGTAAGCATGCAGTAAGCTAGTAAGCAAGCAGTGAGCTAGTAAGAAAGAAGTGTGCTGGTAAGCAAGCAGTGAGTTAGAAAGCAAGCAGCAAACTAGTATGAAAGCAGAAAGCTGGAATTGAAGGAGCAGGCTAATAAGAAAACAGAAAGCTAGTAAGCAAGCAGTTAGCTTGCGAGCGAGAAATAAGCGATTAAGCAACCAGTAAGCTAGTAAGCAAGCAGGAAGCTAGAAAGCAAGCAGCAAGCTAGTAAGCAAGCAGTAAGCTAGTAAGCGAGCAGAGAGCTTGTAAGGAAGCAGAATGCTAGAATGCAAGATGCAAGCTAGTAAGCAATCAGTAAGCTAGTAAGAAAGCAGTATGCTATTAAGCATGCAGTAGGCTAGATAGCAAGCAGTAAGCTAGCAAGCGAAGAGGAAGCTAGTAAGGAAGCAGCAAGCTAGTAAGAAAGTAGTTATCTAGTAAGAAAGCAGTATGGTAGTAAGCAAGCAGCAGGCTAGTAAGCAAGCAGTAAGCAGGAAAACAGTGAGCTGGCTAGTAAGTAAGCTGTTAGCTGGTAAGTATGTAGTAAGCTCGTAAGCAAGCAGTAAGAAAGTAAGCAAGCAGCGAGGTGGCATTCGCGCGGTCGCACGCGGTGATGTACCGGCACCGCGTCGACCGTCGCGCGGGGGTGGGGGCGGTCCCGGGCGGGCAGGAACCTGCTTGGGGCGATTTGAAGCGCCAGGCCCGGCAGTCCGTGTTGCTCGCGTGGCAGGAGCGGCTGGCTCTGCCAACCGCGGGGCACCGGACTGTCGGGGCTGTTCGGCCACTCCTGAAGGAGTGGCTGGACAGAGGCCATGGCAGCCTCACCTACCGGCTGGCACAGGTATTTTCCGGGCATGGCAGCTTCGAAAGATACCTGTGCCGGATAGGGAAGGAGCCGACGGCGCGTTGCTGCCACTGCGACGCTGAGCAGGACACGGCGGATCATACCCTGGAGGTATGCCCCGCGTGGGAGGGGGAGCGCCGTGTCCTGGTCGGCGTCGTCGGGCGGGATGTCTCGCTGCCGGGCGTGGTGCGCGCCATGCTCGGCAGCGAGGAGAAGTGGAGGGCCGTGGCCTCCTTCTGCGAGAACGTAATGTTGCAGAAGGAGGCCGCGGGGAGGGAGCGCGAGCTTCAGCGGCGGTGGCCCGAGGTCGTCGCCCGGTCGCGAGGCGTCGCGGGCGGCCGCCTCGGCGTGGCGGATGACCTAGGCTGGGAGGGGGGTCCTGAGGGGACCCTCCTCCCGCCAGGTGGCGCCGGGTCGGACCGGTTGGGGGTAGGAGTGCCTCCCCCTACCGGTCCGACGCAAGGGGAGGCACCCTCGGCGGTCTGGTGCGGCCATGAACGCCCGGCCGCCGAGGGGTGGAAACGGGGTCGCGGGCGGTTGCGAGTTGGGGCTCGCAGCCGCCACTAAACGCGGCCCCGGGACGGATAGCGGCGGGATGGAGTGGCCCCGTCCCGCCGCTATGAGGCAGTGTGTCTACTGGGGGGACCGATTGTCCCCCCGGGGGATGGGCGCGAAAGCGCGGGCACGGGGAGGATACCGGAAGAATGCTTCGAGCGATTCCCGGTATCCTCCCAAAGCGTGCCGAAGGGTCACCGTGGGGTTTTTAGTGGGTAGGTCCCGCGCCTGTCGTTGTACGGGCGCGGGGAATCCCACACACCCCTCCCACCTCTCCCCAAGGAGGTGGGAGGGAGTCTTTCGAAGATTTTCCCCACGACAAAAAAAAAAAAAAAAAAAAAAAAGCAGCGAGGTGGCATGAAAGCAATTAGCTTGTATGCAAGCAGTAAGCTAGTAAGCAAGTTGTAATCTAGTAAGCAAGCAGTGAGCATGTAAGCAAGCAGTGAGCTAGAAAGAAAGCAGCAAGCTAGAGAGCAAGTAGTTAGCAGGTAAACAAGCAGCAAGCTAGCAAGCATGCAGTAAGCGAGTAAGCTAGCAGTAAACTAGAATGCAAGCAGTAGTCTAGTAAGCATGCAGTGAGCTAGAATGCAAGCAGGAAACTATTAAAGAAGCATGGAGCTAGAAAGCAAACAGCGCGTTAGTAAGCAAGCAGTAAGCTGGAGTGCAAGGAGAAGGCTAGTAAGAAAGCAGTTGTATAGTAAGCAAGCAGTAAGCTAGAAAGCATGCCGGAAGCTAGTAACCAAGAACTAAGCTTGTAAGCAAACACTAAGCTAGTAAGGAAGCAGTGGGCTAGTATGGGAGCACTAAGCTAGTAAGAAAGCAGTAAGATAAAAAGAAAGCAGTAAGATGGGAAGGAAGCAGTAAGGTACTAAGCAAGCAGGAAGCTGGCATGCAAGCACTAGACTAGTATGCAAGCAGTTTGCTAGTAAGAAAGCTGTAAGCTAGTAAGCAAGCTCTAAGCTAGTCAGGAAGCAGTAGGCTAGTTAGGGAGCAGTTATGTTGCAACCAAGCAGTAGGTATGTAGGAAAGCAGTAAGCAAGGGTGGAGCAGTAAGCTAGTAAGAAAGAAGTAAGCTAGTGGGAAAGCTGCAAGCTCACAAGCACGCAGGAAACTATTATGTTACAGTTAGCAAGTACGACAGAAGTAAGCTTGTAACGAAGCGGTATGCTGGTATGCATGCAGTTAGCTAAAAAGGAGGCAGGAAGGTAATAAGGAAACAGGATGCTAGTAAGCATGCAGTGTACTAGTAACAAAGCAATATGCTAGTAAGAAAGCAGTTAGATATTAACAATGCAGTATACTGGAAAGCAAGCAGTAAGATAGGAAGCAGGCATTCAGCTTGCAAACAAGCGGTAGGGTAGTATCAAGGCAGCTAGCTAGTAAGCTTGCAGTAAGCTAGTAACATAGCAGTAAGTTTGTAAGTGTGCAGTAATGTAGTGAGCAAGCAGAGAGCTAGTAAGAAAGCAGTTAGCCAATATGAAAGCAGTTAGCTAGGAAGCACTCTGCAAGCTAGTATGCAAGCAGTAAGCTAGTATGAAAGCACTGATCTAGATATAAGGAAGCAGTAAGTTAGTAAGCAAACAGTAATCGAGTAAGGGAGCATTAAGCTAGTAAGAAAGCACTAAGCTAGTAAGGAAGCAGTATGTTACTAATAGAGCAGGAGGCTAGTATGCAAGCAGTAAGCTGGTAAGAAAGCAATAATCTGGCAAGCAAGCAGTAATCTAGTATGGGAGCAGTATGCTAGCAAGCAAGCAGTCAGTTAGTAACAACGCAATAAGCTAGTAAGAAAGCAGCTAGCCAGTAAGAATGCAGTAAAGTAGTAAGGGTTGCTAGTTAGTAAGCTAGTATGAAAGCACTATGGTAATGCCGACGACGCGCTGCGCCCCCACCTCCGTGAGTCGCTTGGCCCTCCCCCAGTGCGCCGCAACGGCCAGCACCAGTGTGTCATCTGCATAGCACACGGCGCTGACGCCGTCAGGGAGGTCGGCTCGCAACACCTTATTGTACGCGACATTCCACAGGAGTGCCCCGAGGACCGACACCTGCGGAACGCCGCAGTACACCTCTCTCCGCATATCTCCATCGCGGCCCGGATACTCGATCCACCTCCCGCGGAGATAATCCCAGACGAGTGCCCTGAGATAAGGGGGGGCCCGATGATCTTCGAGCCCCCTCCTTATCTCTTCCCAGGGAAGGGTGTTAAAGGCGTTGGCAATATCCAAGGATACTGCCAAAGCCACTCCTCCCCGGGAGACGGCCGACTCCGAGAGGGTCCTGACGCGACCTATCGCGTGGATCGTCGATCGACCCTGCCGGAAACCGTACTGGCAGTCGGCCAGGCCGGGGGCACAACGCGACAGGTGCTCGTCGAGACGGGCAGCAATCACGCGCTCGAAGAGCATGCCCATCTCGTCGAGGAGACAGATTGGCCAGTATGCGGAGGGAGACTCTGCGGGCCGACCCGCCTTCCGGAGGAGGACCATCCTCGCCACTTACCAACTAGGGGGGAATCGCCCGTCCCTCAGGCACCTGTCAAACAACCGCCTGAGGTCGGCCCCAAGGACGCCCTGGTTCAAAACTCAAACCCGGCCAGGCACACCATCCGGCCCCCGGGCCCGTGCTATGCTCCCTGAGCCGTTTGATGGCCGTGGCCATCTCCCACTGCGTGACCCCCAGCTCGGCAGCCAACTCAATTGGGACAGCCGACGACGCCGGAGGACATGGCCCTCCCTCCCCAATTGAGAAGAGAGTATTGACCACGTCCTCCAGCAGCCGGGGTTCAAGACCCTCCTGGAGGAGCTCCTTCCATGCCCGGGTTTTGGCCCGTTTGATGGCGACCTGCAGAGCAACCCGGGCCGTAGGGTATGACTCATACAGGTCATCTGCCCTCGCTCGCGCCACACCATCGCCTCTTCGTAGACGACGGCGCGCGCGGCTGTACTGTCGTCGGGCGCGCACTCGCCACACGCAATTCTACGATCGCAGCCGACCACCAATACACCGCCCGGCGAGGAGAAGCCCGCCCGACCCGGGGCATCGCCGCGTCACAAATATTTGCGACTACTCCACCGAACCGGGCGACCTCCCCCTCTATGCTCGTCAACTCGGCCGCCCCCTGCGGCCAAGTTGCAGCGAAAGCAGCTGCCATCATAGCGTCCTTGTCCAGGCGCCAAAGCGCCCAGCGGCGCGGTGGGGCGTCTCCCGGGCGGTGGTGTCGGGATGTATATCCGGAGGCAGAGACCTGCATTCGGATATACCTGTGGTCTGAGAGTATCTCTGTCTCCCGAACCACCTGCTATCCCGACATCATGTGTACGGCGTTGGTGGTTGCGAATCCAACATCCACGATGGACCCCCCACATCGCCGCACGCACGTGTGCTCCGACCCCCGGTTCAGTAACCGAAGGTCGAGCCCAGCCACCCAGTCGCACAGGATCCCGCCGCGAACGGAGGTCCTGGGGGATACCCACGCCACCAACATGGCGTTAAAGTCCTCCAGAACCAGCACCGGCCGGGCCGCCCAGCGCTGGTCGCGTGCCGCAACCTCGGCCAGGTACTGCTCGAACGCGGCGTGACCGCTGCGGAGCGAGATGTAGCACACCACCACGGCGACGAATCCACGACTGAGCTCCAGAATGGAGAAAGGCGGGGACCCGTCGCCTCCTACCCATATCGCCGCCACCAAGCCGTACGCGTCCCACACACAATGACGGTGACCAAGAACGCGGTACAGCTCGGCGGAGTCCGCCGGGCCAACCCCCCACTCCACGAGGACATGGGACATCATGTCCTCTGCCGCGCGGCAGTGGGTGAGGTTGGCATAAAGCAGTTAGCTAGTAAGAATGCAGTAAGTTTGTAACAAAGCAGTAAGCTACTAAGCAGCCAGTAAGCTAGTATGAAAACAGTAAGCTAGCAAGGGAGCTGTAAGTTAGTAAGAAAGCATTCAGCTAGTAAGGGAGCAGCAAGATTGTAAGCCTGCAGGAAGCTAGTAACCTAGCGGTAAGCTAGTAGACAAGCAGGATGCTAGCAAGCCAACAGTAAGCTAGCAAGCAAGCAGTAAGCTTGTATGCAAGCAGTAAGCTAGCAAGCAAGCCTTAAGCTAGTTAGCAAGCACTGCGCTAGTTAGAAAGCAGTAAGTTAGTAACATTGCAGTAAGAGAGTAAGAAAGCAGTAAGCTAGTATGCAAGCAGTAAGCTAGAAGGCACGCAGTAAGCTAGGAAGCTATCAATAAGCAACTAAGCAAGCAGTGAGATAGTAAGTCAGCAGGGAGCTAGTTTGGAAGCAGTATGCTGATAAGCAAGTGGTGAGCTGGTAAGCGAGGAGGAAGCTAGTAAGGACGCAGTATGCTAATATACAAGCAGTGAGCTAGAACGTATGCAGTAAGCTAGAGACCAAGCAGTAAGCTAGAAATCAAGCAGCAAGATAGTAAGCAAACCTGCTCGCGCGGTCGCACGCGGTGATGTACCGGCACCGCGTCGACCGTCGCGCGGGGGTGGGGGCGGTCCCGGGCGGGCTGGAACCTGCGTGGGGCGATTTGAAGCGCCAGGCCCGGCAGTCCGTGTTGCTCGCGTGGCAGGAGCGGCTGGCTCTGCCAACCGCGGGGCACCGGACTGTCGGGGCTGTTCGGCCACTCCTGAAGGAGTGGCTGGACAGACGCCATGGCAGCCTCACCTACCAGCTGGCACAGGTATTTTCCGGGCATGGCAGCTTCGGAAGATACCTGTGCCGGATAGGGAAGGAGCCGACGGCGCGTTGCTGCCACTGCGACGCTGAGCAGGACACGGCGGATCATACCCTGGAGGTATGCCCCGCGTGGGAGGGGGAGCGCCGTGTCCTGGTCGGCGTCGTCGGGCGGGATGTCTCGCTGCCGGGCGTGGTGCGCGCCATGCTCGGCAGCGAGGAGAAGTGGAGGGCCGTGGCCTCCTTCTGCGAGAACGTAATGTTGCAGAAGGAGGCCGCGGGGAGGGAGCGCGAGCTTCAGCGGCGCGCTGAAGCTCGCGCTCGTGCGGTGGCCCGAGGTCGTCGCCCGGTCGCGAGGCGTCGCGGGCGGCCGCCTCGGCGTGGCGGATGACCTAGGCTGGGAGGGGGGTCCTGAGGGGACCCTCCTCCCGCCAGGCGGCGCCGGGTCGGACCGGTTGGGGGTAGGAGTGCCTCCCCCTACCGGTCCGACGCAAGGGGAGGCACCCTCGGCGGTCTGGTGCGACCATGAACGCCCGGCCGCCGAGGGGTGGAAACGGGGTCGCGGGCGGTTGCGAGTTGGGGCTCGCAGCCGCCACTAAACGCGGCCCCGGGACGGATAGCGGCGGGATGGAGTGGCCCCGTCCCGCCGCTATGAGGCAGTGTGTCTACTGGGGGGACCGATTGTCCCCCCGGGGGATGGGCGCGAAAGCGCGGGCACGGGGAGGATACCGGAAGAATGCTTCGAGCGATTCCCGGTATCCTCCCAAAGCGTGCCGAAGGGTCACCGTGGGGTTTTTAGTGGGCAGGTCCCGCGCCTGTCGTTGTACGGGCGCGGGGAATCCCACACACCCCTCCCACCTCTCCCCAAGGAGGTGGGAGGGAGTCTTTCGAAGATTTTCCCCACGACAAAAAAAAAAAAAAAAAAAAAAAAGATAGTAAGCAATCAATAAGCTAGTTAGCTGGCACTGAGCTAGTAACTCAGAAGGGAGCTAGCAAGAAAGCAGAATCCTAGTAAGCAAGAGGTGAGCGAGGCGGAAGCTAGGACGGACGCTGTATGCTAGTATGCAAACAGTAAACTAGAAAGAAAGCAGCAAGCTAGTAACCAAGCAGTAAGGTAGAAAGCAAGCTGCAGGCTAGCAAGAAAGCTGTAAGCGAGTACGCTAGCAGTAAGCTAGTAAGCAAGCAGTAAGGTAGTAAGCGAGGCGGAATCTAGTAAGGAAGCAGTAAGCTAATAAGCAACAAGTGAGCTAGTAAGCAAGCTGCTGGCTAGTAAGAAAGCAAGTAGCTTGTATGAAAGCAGTATGCCAGTAAGCAGGCAGTAAGATCTGAAGGAAGCAGCAAGCTAGTACGCAAGCAGTAAACGAGTAAGCATGCAGTAAGCTAGTAAGCAAGCAGCAAGCTAGTAAGCAGGCAGTAAGCTAGTAAGCGAGCATCGGGCCAGTCAGAAAGCAGTAAGCTAGTAATCAAGCTGTAAGCTTGTAAGCATGCAGTAAGCTGGTAAGAAAGCAGTTAGCTAGTAAGAAAGCAGTATGCTCGCAAGCAAGCAGTAAGCTGGTAGGCAAGCAGTAAGCTAGTGAGCATGAAGAACACTGGTAAGGAAGCGGCATACCAGTAGACAAGCAGTAATCTAGAAACAAGCAGCAAGCTAGTAAAGCAGGCAGCATACTGGAAAGCAAGCAGTAAGTGACTAAGCTAGCTGTGAGCTAGAAAGCTAGCAGCAAGCTAGTAAGCAAACATCATACCAGTAAGCAAGCAGTAAGCTAGTAAGCAAGCAGTAAGCTAGTAAGCATGCAGTGAGCAAACACGCGAGCTGGGAGCTAGTAAGAAAGCAGTACGTTAGAAAGCAAGTAATAAGTTAGTAGGCAAGCAGTGTGCTAGTAAGAGAGCAGAGGAGGGGGCGCAACGCGTCGTCGACCGGATCAGGGGGATGGGGATGACGGTGGCGGTCCATAAGATCGAGGTGACAGCGTTCCATTCGCCTCGGCAGGATCCGCCACCCACTTTGATCCGGGTGGGTGGGGCTGATATCGAGGTGATGCCCCGGATGAGGTATCTGTGGTTAGTCCTCGATAGCCACTAGCGCTTCGGGGAGCATTTTCGCTGCCTGGCCCCCCGGTTGGAGAGGATGGTCGCGGCTTTAGGCCAAATCCGACCCAATCTGGGGGGCCCGGCGGGCCAAGTTCGCCGCCTCTATGTGGCAATGGTTCAGTCGGTGGCCCTATACGGGGCCCCCGTCTGGGCGGACGACCTGGCGGCCTCCCGGCGTAGTATGACGATGCTGCGTCGGGTGCAGAGGCGGATGGCGCTGAGGGTCGTCCGCGGCTACCGGACCGTGTTGCATGAGGCGGCGACGGTTCTTGCGGGGATGCCGCCCATGGATCTCCTCGCGCGGTCGCACGCGATGATGTATCATCATCGTGTCGACTGTCGCGCGGGAGTGGGGGCGGTTCCGGGAGAACAGGATCCTGCTTGGGGCGATTTGAATGGCCAGGCCCGGCAGTTCGTGGTGCTCGCGTGGCAGGAGCGATTGGCCCTGCCAACCGCGGGGCACCGGACAGTCGGGGCTGTTCGGCCACTCCTGAGTGAGTGGCTGGATAGAGGCCATGGAAGCCTCACTTACCGGATGGCACAGGTATTTTCCGGGCATGGTAGCTTCGGAAGATACCTGTGCCGGATAGGGAAGGAGCCGACGGCGCGTTGCTGCCATTGTGACGCCGAGCAGGACACGGCTGATCATACCCTCCAGGTATGCCCAGCGTGGGAGGGGGAGCGCCGTGTCCTGGTCGGCGTCATAGGGCGGGAAGTCTCGCTGCCGGGTGTGCTGCGCGCCATGCTCGGCAGCGAGAGGGAGTGGATGGCCGTGACCTCCTTCTGCGAGACCGTAATGCCGCAGAAGGAGGCCGCGGGAAGGGAGCGCGAACTTCAGCGGCGCGCCGAGGCTCGCGCTCGTATGGTGGCGCGAGGGCATCGCGGGCGGCAGCCTTTGCGCGGCGGATGACCCTGGCTGGGGGGGGGGCCCTGAGGGGAGCCTCCTCCCGCCAGGCGGCGATGGGTCGGACCGGGTGGGTCCGGCCCACGGGGAGGCACCCTCGGTTGCCTGGAGCGGCCATAAGCTCCCGGCCACCGAGGGGTAGAAACGGGGTCGCAGGCGCTTGCGAGTTGGGGCTCGCAGCCCGGCATTAAATGCGGCCCTGGGACGTATGGCGGTGGGATGGAGTGGCCGCGTTCTGCCGCTATGAGACAGAGTGTCTACCAGGGGGACCGTTTGTCCCCCCCGGGGTTGGGCGCAAAGCGCGGGCACGGGGAGGATACCGGAAGAATGCTTTGTGCGATTCCCGGTATCCTCCCAAATCGTGCGGAAGGGTCACCGTGGGGTTTTTAGTGGGTAGGTCCCGAGCCCGTCATTCTACGGGCGCGGGGAATCCCACGCAACCCTCCCGCCTCTCCCCAAAGAGGTGGGAGGGAGTCTTTCGAAGATTTTCCCCACGACAAAAAAAAAAAAAAAAAAGAAAGCTAGTAAGCAAGCAGCATGCCAGTAAACAAGCAGTAAGCTTATAAGCAAGCAGTAACCTAGTAAGCAAGCAGTGAGCTAATAAGCGAGCAGGGAGCTAGTAAGCAAGGAGTAAGTTAGTAAGCAACCAGTAAGCTGGTAAGAAAGCAGTAAGCTAGTTAGCAAGCTGCATGCTTGTAAGCACGCAGTAGCTACTAAACAAGCAGCAAGCTAGTAAGCAAGCAGGAAACTAGTAAGGAAGCACAATGTTAGAAAACAAGCATCGGGCTAATAAGCAAGCAGTAAGCGGGTAAGCTAGCTGTAAGCTAGTAAATAAGCAGTAAGCTAGTAAGCATGCAGTTAGCTAGTAAGCAAGCAGTAATCTAGAGAGCGAGCAGGGACATAGTATGGGAGCAGAATGCTAGTAAGCATGCTGTTAGCTAGTAAGCAACCTGCAAGCATGTAAGCAAGAAGTAATCTAGTAAGCTGACAGCAAGCTGGTAAGCAAGCATTAAGCTAGAAAGCAAGCAGCAATCTAGAAAGCAAGCAGTTAGCTACTAGGCAATCAGTGAGCTAGTAAGAAAGCAGTATGCTGGTAAGCAAGCAGAAAACTGGAAAGCAAGCCAATGGCTAGTAAGAATGCAGTATGCCAGTAAGCAACCAGTAAGTTTATAAGCAAGCAGTAGGCTAGTAATCCCCACAGGGGCTGCCTGCCTTTCAGCTGCAGTACGGGCTTAACGAACCCGGGGTACCCGAGTCATACACACACCGTAAGCCTCCTGTTGGTCGTCACAACGACCCATTCACAATTCCCTATTGGTTTTGTGAATGGTACGTGACGGCAGGAGGAACGGGGGTCTTGGCTTAACCGCCTGGGCCACGAGTATGGCGACTCTATAAAATCGCCCTCCAATCCTAAGCTATGGTGCGCGGCGATGGGATGCATGGTTGGGGGAGAAGGCCCAATCCCAAGCGACCACCTCCGGGGAACCTGCCGAACCCCCGGAGTATATAGGCTTACCCGGGTAAGGCGGCTCTGCCCGGGCGGACCTTTCCTTCCGACCTGCTCGTGGGAATATTATGGAGTTCAATATTAAAACGGGGATGGGACGGGGTAAGTCAGAGGGGGAGGACGAAGGCGGTGTTGGGACTGGAGTGACGGCGCTCGCGCCGCCTCCAGCGCCTGGCCCGGCTTCGTGGAAGGTGGAGGAGGACGACGAGACTGCGTCAGTCTCGTCCTTCTCCTCCACCAGGAGCCTCATAGGCTCTAAGAGGAAGAGGGCGGGGCAGGCCGTCGTCGAGGTAGGCGGGGCGATGAGCCCGTCGGTGAGGCTGAGTTGCCTCAGGGACGAGGTGACCGAGGAGATATCGGAGAGGATCTCCTCGTCCCTGAGGCGGGTTGAGAAAGTCGCCGCTGCCTGCGCCTGTAAGGGGCAGAAAAGCGGTGGCGCGGAGGCCCTGAAGGCCGCGGCGGAGGAAATGAGGGAGGCGGCGCGGGAGCTCAGAGGGCGGAACGCCCGTCTGCAGCTCCTGTTGGAGGAGGAGCGACAGGGGAGGAGGAGGGCAGAGGCGCTGTGGAACAGCGCGGCCCTCCCTCCCATCCTCCCTCCTCCTCCGCCGCCGCGTCCCTCGGCGGAGGTAAATAAGCGGAGTGCGGCGGCAGTGGTGCGGGGCACCGCGGGCCCCTCCACCCGCACTCCGCCCGTAAAGAAGTCCCCGTCCTCCTCAGAAGACGATCTTCTGAGGAGGATTGGGGACATGATTGATGGCAAGCTGGCCGCCTTCCGGGAGGAGCTCCTCGCCGGAAGAGCGGTCAGCAGGAAGGCGGTGCCTCCCCGACCTGTTCCGGTACAGTCGGGGAAGGCAAAGAAGGGCGGAGTGAAGGCTCCGCCCAGCGTTGCGGCACCAGGGCCCCGGGTCGCGACCCCCAAGGGGGGTGGTGTACCCGTGGTCGCGGTGGTCGCGTCCTCCACAGCACCCTCCCAAGGGGGGGTGGCGTGGAGTGAGGTGGTGGGGCGGAAGGCGAAGCGGGCGGCGAGGAAGGCCTCGCAACCGCAGCCTCCGCCTCCGCCGCCGGCGGCCAAGGTAAAGGCCGCGAAGGTCGGGAAGGCACGACCAGGTCGTCCCCCAAAAACGGCAGCGGTGACGCTGACCGTTGCGCAGGGGGGCGACCTGACCCTCGCGGAGGCGATGCGGCTCGCCAGGGAGAATATCTCCCTGGAAGAGCTGGGCATCGCCTCCGTGAGGGCGAAGAGGGCCGTGACCGGGGGTCTCTTGCTGGAGATCCCCGCTGCAGAAGGCGGCGCGAAGGCGGATCGTCTCGCCCAGAGGCTCCGGGAGCAGCTGGGCGAGCGAGGTGTCCGGGTCGCCCGGCCCACGAAGCGCACGGAGATGCGCGTTTGTGGGCTGGACGACTCGGTCAGCGCACAGGATGTGTCCCGTGCCCTTGCGAGGGCGGGGGACTGTCCTGTGGAGGACCTGCGGATCGGAGAGATCCGCAGGTCGCCCTCCGGCCTCGGGCCGGTGTGGGCCCGGTGCCCCCTCTCCGCCGCCCGTAAGGTGGCGGAATCCGGGAGGGTGTTGGTGGGGTGGGTTTCGGCGCGAGTGGAAATCCTCGCGCCGCGCCCGCTCCAGTGTCACCGCTGCCTCGAATTGGGGCACGTGAGGCAGTGGTGCACCTCGCCGGTGGACCGCAGCGGTCAGTGTTACCGCTGCGGTGCCAAAGAGCACCGTGCGAGCCAGTGCTCGGCGGCCCCCCACTGCCCGCTGTGTGCGGACATGGGGAGGCCAGCCGATCACAGGGTGGGGAGCAAGAAGTGCTCCCCCCCCCTCCCGGAAGGAGAGGAAGAGGCGGGCTGCACCGGCTCCGGTGCCGAGGGCGGTGGCATCGTCCTCCATGGAGGTGGACGGTGCTACGGGGACGGACGGCCGGGAGGAGGCTGGCGCGGCCATTAATTAATGCCGCCCCGCCTCCTCCTCCAAGCCAACCTCAACCACTGCCGCGCGGCACAGGACTTGATGTCCCAGGTCCTCGCGGAGTGGGGGGTTGGCCTGGCGGTCGCCGCCGAGCCGTACCGCGTCCCTGATCACCCTCATTGGGTGGGCGACGCGGACGGCTTGGTGGCGACGGTGTGGGGAGGGGGCGACGGGTCCCCACCGTTCTCCTTGTTGGAGCGCGGTCGGGGATTCGTCGCCGTGGACTGGGGGGGAGTCGCTGTGGTGGGGTGCTACATTTCGCCCCGTAGCGGTCACGCTGCGTTCGAGCTGTACTTGGCCGAGGTCGCGGCATGCGTGCAGCGCTACGCGGCCCGGCCGGTGCTGGTCCTGGGGGATTCTAATGCCAAGTCGGTGGCTTGGGGATCCCCCAGGACCTCCGTTCGCGGCGGAATCCTGGGCGATTGGGCGGCGGGGCTCGACCTCCGGGTATTGAACCGGGGGTCGGAGCACACATGCGTGCGGCGATATGGGGGGTCCATCGTGGATGTTGGATTCGCGACCCCCAACGCCGTGCGCATGGTGTCGGGTTGGCACGTGGTCGCGGGGGCAGAGACACTCTCCGATCACCGGTACATCCGGATGGAGGTCTCTGCCGCCGCGAGTGCATCCCGACACGGCCGCCTACGTGGCACCCCACCACGCCGCTGGGCGCTTCGGCGCCTGGACAAGGACGCCCTGATGGCAGCTGCCCTCGCTGCAACTTGGCCGCAGGGAGCGGCCGAGTTGCCGAGCATAGAGGAGGAGGTCGCCCGGCTCGGAGCATTGGTCGCGGGTATTTGCGACGCGGCGATGCCTCGGGTCGGGCGGGCTTCCCCTCGCCGGGCGGTGTACTGGTGGTCGGACGCGATCGCGGAGTTGCGAGTCGCGACTGTCCGCGCCCGACGCCAGTACACCCGCGCGCGCCGTCGTCAACGTACAGGCGACGGCGTGGCGCGAGCGAGGGCAGCTGATGACCTGTATGGAGCATACCGCGTAGCGCGGGTTGCTCTGCAGGTCGCCATCAAACGGGCCAAGACCCGGGCATGGAAGGAGCTCCTCCAGACCCTTGATGACGATCCATGGGGGCGCCCATATAAGGTGGTGCTGAATAAGCTCCGCCCATGGGCGCCCCCGTCACCGAGGCTCTTGACCTCCGGCTGCTGGAGGACGTGGTCAATACACTCTTCCCAATTGGGGAGAGGGGACCGCGTCCTCCGGCGGCGGCGGCTGTCCCAGTGGAGTGGACGGCCGAGCTGGGGGTCACGCAGGAGGAGCTGGCAGCGGCCATCAGACGGCTCGGGGTTCGTAACACGGCCCCGGGTCCGGATGGTGTGCCCGGCCGGGTTTGGGTCTTGACCCAGGGCGTCCTTGGGGCCGACCTCAGGCGGTTGTTCGACCGCTGCCTGAGGGACGGGCGATTCCCCCCCAGTTGGAAGGTGGCGAGGATGGTCCTCCTCCGGAAGGAGGGTCGGCCCGCGGAGTTTCCCTCCGCATACCGGCCCATTTGTCTCCTCGACGAGGTGGGCAAGCTCTTCGAGCGGGTGATTGCTGCCCGCCTCGTCGAGCACCTGTCGCGGGGTGATCCCGGTCTGGCCGACTGCCAGTTCGGTTTCCGGGGGGGCCGATCGACTATCGACGCGATAGGTCGTGTGAGGGCCCTCTCGGAGGCGGCCGTCTCCCGGGGAGGGGTGGCATTGGCAATATCCTTGGATATTGCCAATGCCTTTAACACCCTCCCCTGGGAAGAGATAAGGAGGGGACTCGAATATCATCGAGTCCCCCCTTGTCTCAGGGCGGTCGTCGGGGATTATCTCCGCGGCAGGTGGATCGAGTATCCGGGCCAGGATGGTGATATGCGGAGGGAGGTGTACTGCGGTGTTCCGCAGGGGTCGGTCCTCGGGCCACTCCTGTGGAACATCGCGTACGACTCGGTGTTGCGGGCCGGCCTCCCCGACGGCGTCAGCACGGTGTGTTATGCGGATGACACACTGGTGCTGGCCGTCGGGGCGCACTGGGGGAGGGCCATGCGTCGCGCGGTGGAGGGGTCGCAACGCGTCGTCGACCGGATCAGGGGGATGGGGATGGCGGTGGCGGTCCATAAGACCGAGGTGATTGCGTTTCATTCACCTCGGCAGGATCCGCCACCCCCTCTGATCCGGGTGGGTGGGGCTGACATCGAGGTGAAGCCCCAGATCAGGTATCTAGGGCTGATCCTCGATAGCCACTGGCGTTTCGAGAAGCATTTCCGCTGCCTGGTCCCCCGGTTGGAAAGGATGGTTGCGGCTCTGGGCCGGATCCTTCCCAACCTGGGGGGCCCGGCGGGCCGAGTTCGTCGCCTCTATGTGGCAATGGTCCAGTCGGTGGCCCTATACGGGGCCCCCGTCTGGGCGGACGACCTGGCTGCCTCCCGGCGCAGCATGACTATGCTGCGTCGGGTGCAGAGGCGCATGGCGCTCAGGGTCGTCCGCGGGTATCGGACCATGTCACATGAGGCGGCGACGGTTCTAGCGGGGATGCCGCCCATGGACCTGCTCGCGCGGTCGCACGCGGCGATGTACCGACACCGCGTCGACCGTCGCGCGGGGGTGGGGGCGGTCCCGGGCGGGCAGGAACCTGCTTGGGGCGATTTGAAGCGCCAGGCCCGGCAGTCCGTGTTGCTCGCGTGGCAGGAGCGGCTGGCTCTGCCAACCGCGGGGCACCGGACTGTCGGGGCTGTTCGGCCACTCCTGAAGGAGTGGCTGGACAGAGGCCATGGCAGCCTCACCTACCGGCTGGCACAGGTATTTTCCGGGCATGGCAGCTTCGGAAGATACCTGTGCCGGATAGGGAAGGAGCCGACGGCGCGTTGCTGCCACTGCGACGTTGAGCAGGACACGGCGGATCATACCCTGGAGGTATGCCCCGCGTGGGAGGGGGAGCGCCGTGTCCTGGTCGGCGTCGTCGGGCGGGATGTCTCGCTGCCGGGCGTGGTGCGCGCCATGCTCGGCAGCGAGGAGAAGTGGAGGGCCGTGGCCTCCTTCTGCGAGAACGTAATGTTGCAGAAGGAGGCCGCGGGGAGGGAGCGCGAGCTTCAGCGCGCCGCTGAAGCTCGCGCTCGTGCGGTGGCCCGAGGTCGTCGCCCGGTCGCGAGGCGTCGCGGGCGGCCGCCTCGGCGTGGCGGATGACCTAGGCTGGGAGGGGGGTCCAGAGGGGACCCTCCTCCCGCCAGGCGGCGCCGGGTCGGACCGGTTGGGGGTAGGAGTGCCTCCCCCTACCGGTCCGACGCAAGGGGAGGCACCCTCGGCGGTCTGGTGCGGTCATGAACGCCCGGCCGCCGAGGGGTGGAAACGGGGTCGCGGGCGGTTGCGAGTTGGGGCTCGCAGCCGCCACTAAACGCGGCCCCGGGACGGATAGCGGCGGGATGGAGTGGCCCCGTCCCGCCGCTATGAGGCAGTGTGTCTACTGGGGGGACCGATTGTCCCCCCGGGGGATGGGCGCGAAAGCGCGGGCACGGGGAGGATACCGGAAGAATGCTTCGAGCGATTCCCGGTATCCTCCCAAAGCGTGCCGAAGGGTCACCGTGGGGTTTTTAGTGGGTAGGTCCCGCGCCTGTCGTTGTACGGGCGCGGGGAATCCCACACACCCCTCCCACCTCTCCCCAAGGAGGTGGGAGGGAGTCTTTCGAAGATTTTCCCCACGACAAAAAAAAAAAAAAAAAAAAAAGTAGTAAGCTAGAGAGCGAGCAGCAAGCTAGAGTGCAAGCAGTATTCCAGTAAGCAAGCAGTATGCTAATAAGCAAGCAGTAAGCATGTAAGCAAGCAGTCAGCTGGTAAGCAACCAGTGGACAATTAACCCAGCAGGGAGCTGGTAAGGTAGCATTATGCTAGTAAGCAAGCAGCAAGCTGGTAAGCGGGCATGGTCCTATTATGGGAGCAGAATGCTGGTTAGCTAGCAGTGAGCTATTAAGTATCCAGTAAGCTAGTAAGCAAGCAGGAAGCTATTGAGGAAGCAGTATGCTAGAAAGCAAGCAGTAATCTAGAAAGCAAGCAGCAAGCGAATAAGCTAGCAGTAAGCTCTTAAGCAAGCGGTAAGCTGGTAATCAACAAGTAAGCTAGTAAGCAAGCAGCAGTCTAGAAAGAAAGCAGTTAGCTAGTAAGAGGGCTGTATGCTAGTAAGCAAGCAGTAAGCTAGAAAGCAAGCAGCAAGCCAGTACGCAAGCAGTAAGCAAGAAAGCAAGCAGCAGGCTAATAGGAAAGCACTTAGATAGTAAGAAAGCTGTATGCTAGTAAGCAAGCAGTAAGCTATTATGCAGGCAGCAAGCTTGTATGCAAGCAGTGGGCTAATAAGCGAGTTGGAGGCTAGTAAGGAAGCAGTAAGCTAGTTGGCTACAAGTCAGCTAGTAAGCATGCAGTGAGATAACAAGCGAGCGGGGAGCAGGTCAGAAAGCTGTATGCGAGTAAGCAAGCAGTAGGCTAGTAAGCAGCAAGTAAGCTAGTAGGCAAGCAGTAAGCTTGTATGAAACCAGTTAGCAAGTAAGCAAGTAGTTAGCTGGTAAGCAAGTAGTATGCTAGAAAGCAAGTAGTGAGCTAGTAAGCGAGGAGGAACGTAGTAAGCAAGCTGTAAGCGAGTGAGCTAGCCGTAAGCTGGTAAGCAAGCAGTGAGCTAGTCGGCGAGGAGGAAGCTAGAAAGAAGGCAGTATGATAGTAAGCAAGCTGTACGCTAGTAAGCAACCAGAAATCTTGTCAGCAAGCAGCAGGCTAGTCAGAAAGATGCTACCTAGTAAGAAAGCCGTATGCTAGTAAGCAAGCTATGAGCTATGGAGCAAGCAGTAAGCTGGTAAGCAAGCATAAACCTAATAAGCAAGCAGTACGCTAGTAACCAAGCAGTATGCGAGTAAGCTAGCAGCAAGCTGGTAAGCAAGCAGTGAGCTAGTCGGCGAGGAGGAAGCTAGAAAGGAGGCAGTATGATAGTAAGCAAGCTGTACGCTAGTAAGCAACCAGTAAGCTTGTAGGCAACCAGTAAGATAGTAAGCAAGCAATTAGCTAGTAAGCAAGTAGTAAGCTAGTAAGCAAGCAGTAAGCTGGTGAGAAAGCTGTTAGTTAGTAAGCAAGTAGTAAGCTAGTAAGCAAGCAGTGAGATAGTAAGCGAGCAGGGAATTATTAACAAAGCAGTAATCTAGTAACCAACCATTAAGGCAGTAAGCAAGCAGTGAGCTTGTATGCAAACAGGAAGCTAGTAAGGAAGCAGTAAACCAGAAAGCAAACAGCGGGCAATTAAGCAAGCAGTATGCGAGTAAGCTAGCAGTAAGCTAGTAAGCAAGCTGTAATCTAGCAAGCAACGAGTGAGCCATTGAGCATGCAGTAAACTAGTAAGCATGCTGGAAGCTAGTAAAAAAGCAGTTAGCTAGTAACAAAGCCTTAAACTTGTATGCAAGCTGGTGGCTAGTCAGATAGCAGTTAGCTAGTAAAGTAGGCTGTGTGCTAGCATGCTACCAGTAAACTAGAAAGTAAGCAGTAATCTAGTAAGCAAGCTGTGAGCTAGTGAGCAAGCAGAAAGCTAGTAACTTACCAGTGGGCTAGTGAGGTAGCAAGCAAGCAGTAAGTGATTAAGCTAGCAGTATGCTATTAAGCCAGAAGTAAGATACTAAGCAAGCAGTAAGCTAGAAAGCAAGCAGCAGGCTAGTAAGCAAGCGGGAAGCGTGTGAGCTAGCAGTAAGATAGTAAGCGAGGAGAAATCTGGTAAGGAAGCATTATGCTAGTAAGCAAGCAGTAAGCTAGAAAGCAGGCAACAAGCAAGAACGCAAGCAGTAAGCGAGTGTGCTAGCTGCAAGATAGTAAGCAAGCAGTAATCTAATAAGCAAGCACTAAGTTAGAAAGCAAGCAGTAAGCTACTAACCAAGCAAAAATCTGGTAAGCATGCAGTGAGCTAGTAGGCGAGCAGGGAGCTGGTAAGGAAGCAGTAAGCTAGAAAGCAAGCAGTAATCCAGTAAGCAAGCAGTAAACTACAATGCAAGTAGAAGGCTAGTAAGAACGCAGAAGCTAGTAACAAGCAGTAAGCTGGTGGACAAACAGTAAGATAGTATGCAAGCAGCGAGCTATTAAGCAAGTAGTAAGCTAGTAGGAAAGCAATTAGCTAGTAAGAAAGCAGTATGCTAGTAAGCAAGCTGTAAGCTAGAAAGCGAGCAGCTGGCTGTTATGCAAGCAGTAAGCGAGGAAACTAGCAGTAAGCTAGTAAGCAAGAACTAAGCTAGTAAACAAGCAGGGCGCTAGTAAGAAAGCAGCATCCTAATTAGCAAGCTGTAAGCTAGAAGGCAAGCGGCAAGCTAGTAAGCAATCAGTAAGATTGTAAGCGAGCAGGGAGCTAGTAAGGGAGCAGAATGCCAGTAAGCAAGCCGTAACCAAGTAAGCGAACAGTAAGCTAGTAAGGAAGCAGGAAACTAGTAAGAAAGCAGTATGCTAATAAGCAAGGACTAAGGTAGAATGCAAACAGCAAGCTAATACGCAACCAGTAAGCTAGTAAGCGAGCAGGGAGCTAGTAAGCAACCATGATACGCGTAATCTAGCAGTAAGATAGAAAGCAAGCAGCAAGCTAGTAGGCATGCAGTAAGCATGTGAGCAAGCAGCAGGCTAGTCAGAATGCAGTAAGAGTGTAATCTAGCATTAAACTAGTGAGCAAGTAGTGTGGTAGTAAGCGAGGAGCGAACTAGTAGGGAAGGAGTATGCTAGTATGCAAGCGGTAAGCTTCTAAGCAAGTAGAAAGCTAGTAAGCAGGCAGTACGCTTGTAAGCATGCAGTAAGGTAGTAAGGAAGCAGTGAGCTAGTAAGCGAGCAGGGAGCTAGAATGGAAGCTTTATGCCAGTAAGCAAGCCGCAGGCTTGGGCTGGGAGGGGGGTCCTGAGGGGACCCTCCTCCCGCCAGGCGGCGCCGGGTCGGACCGGTTGGGGGTAGAAGTGCCTCCCCCTACCGGTCCGACGCAAGGGGAGGCACCCTCGGCGGTCTGGTGCGGCCATGAACGCCCGGCCGCCGAGGGGTGGAAACGGGGTCGCGGGCGGTTGCGAGTTGGGGCTCGCAGCCGCCACTAAACGCGGCCCCGGGACGGATAGCGGCGGGATGGAGTGGCCCCGTCCCGCCGCTATGAGGCAGTGTGTCTACTGGGGGGACCGATTGTCCCCCCGGGGGATGGGCGCGAAAGCGCGGGCACGGGGAGGATACCGGAAGAATGCTTCGAGCGATTCCCGGTATCCTCCCAAAGCGTGCCGAAGGGTCACCGTGGGGTTTTTAGTGGGTAGGTCCCGCGCCTGTTGTTGTACGGGCGCGGGGAATCCCACACACCCCTCCCACCTCTCCCCAAGGAGGTGGGAGGGAGTCTTTCGAAGATTTTCCCCACGACAAAAAAAAAAAAAAAAAAAAAAAAAAAAAAGCCGCAGGCTTGTAAGCGAGCAAGATCCTAGTAAGGGAGCAGAATGCAAGTAAGCTAGCAGTAAGCTATTAAGGAACGTGTAAGCTAGTAAGCAAGCAATAAACTAGTAAGCAACCAGTATGCTTGTAAGCAAGTAGTAAGCTAGCATGCAGGCAGGAAGCTTGCAAGCAAGCAGTAAGCAAGTAAGCATGCAGTTGGCTAGTAAGTGAGCAATTAGCTAGTAACGAAGCAGTGTGCTAGTAAGCAAGCAGTAAGCTAGTAGGAATTCAGTTTGGTATTAAGAAAGCAGTATTGTTAGAATACTAAGGGTTCTAACGTGGGTCCGTACGAAGGAATAGACTGGTAGAGAAATAGTTACAAGTATCAATTAGGTTTTCTTATTTTTATTACAAACAAAAACGTATCAAAACTAAAAAATACTATTTTGTGGAAAACGAAATAAGGAAATTAAACGCAGTTTTGACGTCGGCACGTTTCAGCCGTGTCACGTCCCCTTTGGCGTTACTGTTGTGGCATTCTGTAACAAAAGTTTACGAAAAGTGTAAATATCTTAAATTCGGACACGTTGCCACGTTTAGACGCTTATCAGCTGCTTACCCCGCGCTCCAAGCGACAATATGTTGTGCTTGGATGGAGAAGCTAACTGCTGATTCGCGTAGTAATTAATGGACTGTATTAATTTGTTTTTTGGTCGGTGATATTTGAATTAAATGATATCACCGACGCGTGCAACCGGACAGACAAAGTTTTCCTCGTTTCTGTCGAGTTAGCTAAGCGTTGCAACGGACGGGCCCCAAATGGAGGTTGTAAGGCTCCAAGAGGACTATTTCCCGCGAGCACGCTCACCGTGCGGGTGGCGTGGGACGCCGACGCAAGAAAACTCCCTGCCTAGTGTGGCTACCTCGACGGCGGCTCCACAGGAGCAGCCTGCGGCCTGCCGGAATAGGGTGGGGGCGCTTCAAGCAACTCCAACCACCCATCGGACACTACACAGTTACGGGTAGTGGGTGGAGAGGTGGAAGGAAGGCCCTTCGAACCCTTTACTCCACCGTACAAAGTACTCTACACTGGCACAAGCCAGGGGTCTCTGGAGGGGGTTCTCTGGAGCCCGTTGCACGGCGAGCACCACGAGGCGATACCAGTATATCAGAATCTACCTTCCGGTTGCTCCGTCGCCGTATAGCAAAGGGTGGGTCGTCGAAACCTTAACTCCACCGATCGGTGCACGCTACACTGGTACAACCGACGGGTTTCGGAGTGGGTTCTCTGATCCCGTTTAGCTCGGTGAGCTCACCACAAGGCGATACCGGTATATCGGTATCTACTCCCCAGTGACTTCAACCTTTAGCATTAAGGGACTCAATGTACTCAGTACTGAGTCCCTAACGTAGCGGTCGCGGCAACGTCTGCAACGTTAAATCACACGAACTGCTACAACGTCAGGCAGATTTTCTCGGAAATATCTGTTGTCGTGAGACAAGATTTTCTAATTTCAAATTGTCCTAAAATCTTTCATAAAACGTGCGTAATACAAGTTCTTTGGAGCGCGTACTTGTGACGGAGAGGATCGATAAAGGATCTGCTCTCGATCGCAGTCAGCTCCCTAAAGCCGTGAGCCGTGAGGAAAATCAGCGAGGATCGACAGGCGAAGACCGCGCCGCGCCGCGCAGGCGCGGTGCGGTTACGATTTCGAATATTGATCTCTCTCTTCAATTAATAGGTCGTTTCTCTCTCTCTCTCGGTGCTAACGCCACAATACCTTTGGAGACAGGTGTTCGAATGTAATGTGTGAACGAAGATAGCTAGCAAAAACCCGTAAACAGCCGCGATTTTGATTGTCTGTAGACAGAAGGAATTCGGCGTCAGCCCGACCATCTAGACAATGCGTACGCAGAACTAGCATTAGGAATCGCGACTGAGTTTTTTCCCCTCGGACAAACGCGATAGTTAAACAAGTATGCTAGTAAGCAAGCAGTAAGCTACAAGACAAGCAGTGAGCTAGTACGCGAACAGGACCCTACTAGGGGAGCACTATACCAGTACGCATGCATTAAGCAATAACGAATACAGTTAGCTAGTAAGAAAGCAGTATGCTAGTAAACATGCAGCAGGCTAGTAAGCCCAGACTAAGCGAGTAAGCTAGCAGAAAGCTAGTAAGCATGAAGTGAGCTAGTAAGCGAAGTGGAAGCTAGCAATCAAGCAGTAAGCTTGAGAGCAAGTAACAAGCTAATAAGAAGGAGTTAGCTATTAAGCAAGCAGTAAGCTAGTAAGCAGGCAATGAGATAGTAAGCGAGAAGGGAGCTAGTAAGCTAGGGGGAAGCTAGAAAGCATGCAGTAAGCAAGTAAGCCATCAGCAGACTAGTAAGGAAGTAGATAGCTAATTTGCAAGCAGCAAACTAGCAAGCAAGCAGTTATCTTGTAAGCAAGCAATGGGCTAGTAAGCGTGCTTGGAGCTAGTAAGGAAGCAGTATGCTAGTAAGCAAGCAGTAAGCTAGTAAGCAACCTGTAAGCTAGTAAGCAAGCAGTAGGCCAGTGAGAAAGCAGCAAGCTTGCAAGCAGGCAGTATGCTAGTAAGCAAGTAGTAAGCGAGTAAGCTAGCAGTATGCTGGGAAGCAGGCAGGAAGCTAGTAGGAAAGCAGTGAGCTAGCAAGAAAGCTGTATGGTAGTAAGCAAGCAGTAGGCTAGTAAGCAAACAGGAAGCTGGCATGAAAGCAAATAGCTTGTAAGCAAGCAGTGTGCTAGTGAGCAAGCAGTAAGCTGGCATAAAAGCAATTAGCTTGCAAGCAAGCAGTAAGCTAATATGCAACCAGTGTCCTAGTAAGCGAGGAGGAAGCTCGTAAGGAAGCAGTAAACGAGTAAGCTAGCTGTAAGCTTGTAAGCAAGCAGTAAGCTAGCAGGCAAGCAGTGAGGTAGAAAACGAGCTGCAAGCTAGTGAGCAAGTATTATGCCAGTAAGCAAGTAGTAAGCTAATAAGCCAGCAGTAAGCTGATAAGCAAGCCGGAGGCGAGTAAGCTAGCTGTAAGCTGGTAAGTAACATGTAAGCTTGTAAGCAAGCAGTAAACTGGCTTGAAAGGAATTAGCTTGTAAGCAAGCAGTAAGCTAGTACGCAAGCAGTGACCTAGTAAGCGAGCAGGAATCTAGTAAGCAAGCAGTAATCTAGTAAGCAAGCAGTGTGCTAGAAAGCAAGCAGCAGGCTAGTAAGCAAGCAGTAAGCTAGTAGGCAAGCAATGAGCAACTAAGCGAGCAGGGAGCTAGTAAGGAAGCATTATGAAGGTAAGCAAGCAGCAAGCTAGTAAGCGAGCATGGTAATAGTGTGAGAACAGAATGCTAGTAAGCTAGCGGTAAGCTATTAAGGATCCTGTAAGCTAGTAGGCAAGCAGGGTGCTAGCAAGGAAGCATTATGCTAGTTAGCAAGCAGCAAGCTAGAAAGCAAGCAGCAAGCTCGTATGCGAGCATGGTTCTAGTATGAGAGCGGAATGCTAGTAAGATAGCAGTAAGCTATTAATGATCCAGTATGCTAGTAAGCAAGCAGGGAGCTAGTAAGGAAGCATTATGCTAGTAAGCAAGCAGCAAGCTAGTAAGCAAGCAGCAAGCTAGTAGGCAAGCAGCAAGCTAGTAACGAAGCAGTATGCTAGTAAGCAAGCAGTAAGCTAGAAAGCAAGCCGCAAGCTCGTAAGCAAGCTGTAAGCTAGTAGGCAAGCAATGAGCAAGTAAGCGAGCAGGGAGCTAGTAAGGAGGCATTATGAAGGTAAGCAAGCAGCAAGCTAGTAAGCAAGCATGGTACTAGTATGAGAGCAGAATGCTAGTAAGCTATTAAGGATCCGGTATGCTAGTAAGCAAGCAGGAAGCTACTAAGGAAGCAGTATGCTAGTAGGCAACCAGTAATCTAGTAAGCAAACAGTGAGCTAGTATGCAGCGAGTAAGCGAGTAAGCTAGCAGTAAGCAGGTAAAGAACCAGTAAGCTAGTAAGCAAGCACTAAGCTAGAATGCAAGCAATAAGCTACTATGCATGCAGCAAGATTGTAAGCAAGCTGCTAGCTAGTCAGATAGCAGTTAGCTAGTATGAAATCTGTGTGATAGTGGGCAAGCTGTAAGCTAGAAAACAGCCAGTAAGTTATTAAGCGAGCACTAAGCTCGAAAGCAAGCAGTAAGCGAGAAAGCGAGGAGGTCACTGGAAAGTATGCAGTTAGCTAGTAAGCATGCAGTAAGCTAGAATACAAGGAGCAGGCCTGTAAGAAAGCAGTTATCTAGTATGCAAGCAGTAAGCTTTGTAAGGAAGCACTATGCTAAAAAGCATGCAGCGGGCTAGTAAGCAAGCTGTAGGCGAGTAATGTAACAGCAACCTAGTAAGTGAGCAGTAAGCATGCAAACAAGCAGTGAGCTAGTATGATAGCAATTATATAGTAAACGAGCAGTGAGCTAGTAAGAAAGCAATCAGCTAGTAAGCAAGCAGTAACTAAGTGTGCAAGCTGTTAGCTAGCTAGCGGGGAGTTAGCCAGTAAGGAAGCGGTATGCTAGTAAGCAAGCAGTGATCTAGCAAGCAAGCAGGAAGCTAGTGAGCAAGCAGTAAGCTAGTAAGGAAGCACTAAGCTAGAAAGCAAGCAGGTGGCTAGTAACAAGCAGTAAGCGAGTAAGCGAGCAGCAAGCTAGTAAGCAAGCAGTATGCTAGTATGCAAGCAGAAATCTAGTTTGCAAGCAGCAAGCTCGTAACCAAGCAACGGGCTAGTAAGGAAGCAGTAAGCTACTAAGCAAGCAGTAATCTAGTAAGAAACAAGTACGCTGCTGAGCAAGCAGCAGGCTAGTAACGAAGCAGTAATCTAGTATGCAAGCGGTATACTGGTAAGAAAGTAGTTAGCTAGTAAGCAAGCAGCAAGCTAGTGAGCAAGCAGTAAGTTAGAAAGCAAGCAGCAGGATAGTTAGCATGCAGTGAGCCAGCATACTAGCAGTAAACAAGTATGCAAGCAGTGATCTAGTTTGCGAGGAGGAAGCTAGTAAGAAAGCAGCATGATTGCGAGCAAGCAGTAAGATAGTAAACATGCCGTAAGCTAGTAAGCAACCTGTAAACTAGTAAGCAAGCGGTATGCTAGTAAGGAAGCACAAAGTTAGAAAGGATGCAGCAGGCAAGTAAGCTTGCAGTAGGCGAGTATGCTAGCAGTGAGCTAGTAAGTAAGCAGTATTCTAGTAAGCAAGCAGTAAGCTAGAAAGCAAGCAGCAAGCTAGTAAGCAAGCAGTAAGCTAGAAGGCAAGCGTCAGGATAGCAAGCATGCAGTGAGCGAGCATGCTAGCAGTAAGCTACTAAGTAAGCAGTGAGCTGGTAAGCGAGGAGGATGCTAGTAAGAAAGCAGCAAGCTAGTAAGCAAGCAGTAAGCTAGAAGGCAAGCGTCAGGATAGCAAGCATGCAGTGAGCGAGCATGCTAGCAGTAAGCTACTAAGTAAGCAGTGAGCTGGTAAGCGAGGAGGATGCTAGTAAGAAAGCAGCATGATAGTGAGCAAGCAGTAAGATAGTAAGCTTGCCGTGAGCTAGTAAGTAACCAGTAAACTAGTAAGCAAGCTGAATGCTAGTAAGGAAGCACTAAGCTAGAAAGGATGCAGCAGGCTAGTAAGCATGCAGTAAGCGGGTATGCTAGCAGTGAGCTAGTAAGAAAGCAGTATTCCAGTAAGCAAGCAGTAAGCTAGAATGCAAGCAGCAAGCTAGTAAGCCAGCAGTAAGCTAGTAAGCGAGCAGAGATCTAGTAATGGGGCAGAATGCTAGCAAGCAAGCAGTAGACTAGCAAACAACCAGTAAGCTAGCAAGCAAGCAGGAAGCTAATAAGGAAGCAGTATGCTAGAAAGCAAGCAGCGGGCTAGTAAGCAAGCAGTAAGCTAGTAAGCGAGCAGGAAGCTACTAAGGAAGCAGTATGGTAGTAAAAACGGCAGCGGTGACGCTGACCGTTGCGCAGGGGGGCGACCTTCCCTCAGGGGCTGCCAGCCTTTCAGCTGCAGTACGGGCTTAACGAACCCGGGGTACCCGAGTCATACACACACCGTAAGCCTCCTGTTGGTCGTCACAACGACCCATTCACAATTCCCTATTGGTTTTGTGAATGGTACGTGACGGCAGGAGGAACGGGGGTCTTGGCTTAACCGCCTGGGCCACGAGTATGGCGACTCTATAAAATCGCCCTCCAATCCTAAGCTGTGGTGCGCGGCGATGGGATGCATGGTTGGGGGAGAAGGCCCAAACCCAAGCGACCACCTCCGGGGAACCTGCCGAACCCCCGGAGTATTAGGCTTACCCGGGTAAGGCGGCTCTGCCCGGGCGGACCTTTCCTTCCGACCTGCTCGTGGGAATATTATGGAGTTCAATATTAAAACGGGGATGGGACGGGGTAAGTCAGAGGGGGAGGACGAAGGCGGTGTTGGGACTGGAGTGACGGCGCTCGCGCCGCCTCCAGCGCCTGGCCCGGCTTCGTGGAAGGTGGAGGAAGACGACGAGACTGCGTCAGTCTCGTCCTTCTCCTCCACCAGGAGCCTCATAGGCTCTAAGAGGAAGAGGGCGGGGCAGGCCGTCGTCGAGGTGGGCGGGGCGATGAGCCCGTCGGTGAGGCTGAGTTGCCTCAGGGACGAGGTGACCGAGGAGATATCGGAGAGGATCTCCTCGTCCCTGAGGCGGGTTGAGAAAGTCGCCGCTGCCTGCGCCTTTAAGGGGCAGGAAAGCGGTGGCGCGGAGGCCCTGAAGGCCGCGGCGGAGGAAATGAGGGAGGCGGCGCGGGAGCTCAGAGGGCGGAACGCCCGTCTGCAGCTCCTGTTGGAGGAGGAGCGACAGGGGAGGAGGAGGGCAGAGGCGCTGTGGAACAGCGCGGCCCTCCCTCCCATCCTCCCTCCTCCTCCGCCGCCGCGTCCCTCGGCGGAGGTAAATAAGCGGAGTGCGGCGGCAGTGGTGCGGGGCACCGCGGGCCCCTCCACCCGCACTCCGCCCGTGTAGAAGTCCCCGTCCTCCTCAGAAGACGATCTTCTGAGGAGGATTGGGGACATGATTGATGGCAAGCTGGCCGCCTTCCGGGAGGAGCTCCTCGCCGGAAGAGCGGTCAGCAGGAAGGCGGTGCCTCCCCGACCTGTTCCGGTACAGTCGGGGAAGGCAAAGAAGGGCGGAGTGAAGGCTCCGCCCAGCGTTGCGGCACCAGGGCCCCGGGTCGCGACCCCCAAGGGGGGTGGTGTACCCGTGGTCGCGGTGGTCGCGTCCTCCACAGCACCCTCCCAAGGGGGGGTGGCGTGGAGTGAGGTGGTGGGGCGGAAGGCGAAGCGGGCGGCGAGGAAGGCCTCGCAACCGCAGCCTCCGCCTCCGCCGCCGGCGGCCAAGGTAAAGGCCGCGAAGGTCGGGAAGGCACGACCAGGTCGTCCCCCAAAAACGGCAGCGGTGACGCTGACCGTTGCGCAGGGGGGCGACCTGACCCTCGCGGAGGCGATGCGGCTCGCCAGGGAGAATATCTCCCTGGAAGAGCTGGGCATCGCCTCCGTGAGGGCGAAGAGGGCCGTGACCGGGGGTCTCTTGCTGGAGATCCCCGGTGCAGAAGGCGGCGCGAAGGCGGATCGTCTCGCCCAGAGGCTCCGGGAGCAGCTGGGCGAGCGAGGTGTCCGGGTCGCCCGGCCCACGAAGCGCACGGAGATGCGCGTTTGTGGGCTGGACGACTCGGTCAGCGCACAGGATGTGTCCCGTGCCCTTGCGAGGGCGGGGGCTGTCCTGTGGAGGACCTGCGGATCGGAGAGATCCGCAGGTCGCCCTCCGGCCTCGGGTCGGTGTGGGCCCGGTGCCCCCTCTCCGCCGCCCGTAAGGTGGCGGAATCCGGGAGGGTGTTGGTGGGGTGGGTTTCGGCGCGAGTGGAAATCCTCGCGCCGCGCCCGCTCCAGTGTCACCGCTGCCTCGAATTGGGGCACGTGAGGCAGTGGTGCACCTCGCCGGTGGACCGCAGCGGTCAGTGTTACCGCTGCGGTGCCAAAGAGCACCGTGCGAGCCAGTGCTCGGCGGCCCCCCACTGCCCGCTGTGTGCGGACATGGGGAGGCCAGCCGATCACAGGGTGGGGAGCAAGAAGTGCTCCCCCCCCCTCCCGGAAGGAGAGGAAGAGGCGGGCTGCACCGGCTCCGGTGCCGAGGGCGGTGGCATCGTCCTCCATGGAGGTGGACGGTGCTACGGGGACGGACGGCCGGGAGGAGGCTGGCGCGGCCATTAATTAATGCCGCCCCGCCTCCTCCTCCAGGCCAACCTCAACCACTGCCGCGCGGCACAGGACTTGATGTCCCAGGTCCTCGCGGAGTGGGGGGTTGGCCTGGCGGTCGCCGCCGAGCCGTACCGCGTCCCTGATCACCCTCATTGGGTGGGCGACGCGGACGGCTTGGTGGCGACGGTATGGGGAGGGGGCGACGGGTCCCCACCGTTCTCCTTGTTGGAGCGCGGTCGGGGATTCGTCGCCGTGGACTGGGGGGGAGTCGCTGTGGTGGGGTGCTACATTTCGCCCCGTAGCGGTCACGCTACGTTCGAGCTGTACTTGGCCGAGGTCGCGGCATGCGTGCAGCGCTACGCGGCCCGGCCGGTGCTGGTCCTGGGGGATTTTAATGCCAAGTCGGTGGCTTGGGGATCCCCCAGGACCTCCGTTCGCGGCGGGATCCTGGGCGATTGGGCGGCGGGGCTCGACCTCCGGGTATTGAACCGGGGGTCGGAGCACACATGCGTGCGGCGATATGGGGGGTCCATCGTGGATGTTGGATTCGCGACCCCCAACGCCGTGCGCATGGTGTCGGGTTGGCACGTGGTCGCGGGGGCAGAGACACTCTCCGATCACCGGTACATCCGGATGGAGGTCTCTGCCGCCGCGAGTGCATCCCGACACGGCCGCCTGCGTGGCACCCCACCACGCCGCTGGGCGCTTCGGCGCCTGGACAAGGACGCCCTGATGGCAGCTGCCCTCGCTGCAACTTGGCCGCAGGGAGCGGCCGAGTTGCCGAGCATAGAGGAGGAAGTCGCCCGGCTCGGAGCATTGGTCGCGGGTTTATTGCGACGCGGCGATGCCTCGGGTCGGGCGGGCTTCCCCTCGCCGGGCGGTGTACTGGTGGTCGGACGCGATCGCGGAGTTGCGAGTTGCGACTGTCCGCGCCCGACGCCAGTACACCCGCGCGCGCCGTCGTCAACGTACAGGCGACGGCGTGGCGCGAGCGAGGGCAGCTGATGACCTGTATGGAGCATACCGCGTGGCGCGGGTTGCTCTGCAGGTCGCCATCAAACGGGCCAAGACCCAGGCATGGAAGGAGCTCCTCCAGACCCTTGATGACGATCCATGGGGGCGCCCATATAAGGTGGTGCTGAATAAGCTCCGCCCGTGGGCGCCTCCCGTCACCGAGGGTCTTGACCCCCGGCTGCTGGAGGACGTGGTCAATACACTCTTCCCAATTGGGGAGAGGGGACCGCGTCCTCCGGCGGCGGCGGCTGTCCCAGTGGAGTGGACGGCCGAGCTGGGGGTCACGCAGGAGGAGCTGGCAGCGGCCATCAGACGGCTCGGGGTTCGTAACACGGCCCCGGGTCCGGATGGTGTGCCCGGCCGGGTTTGGGTCTTGACCCAGGGCGTCCTTGGGGCCGACCTCAGGCGGTTGTTCGACCGCTGCCTGAGGGACGGGCGATTCCCCCCCAGTTGGAAGGTGGCGAGGATGGTCCTCCTCCGGAAGGAGGGTCGGCCCGCGGAGTCTCCCTCCGCATACCGGCCCATTTGTCTCCTCAACGAGGTGGGCAAGCTCTTCGAGCGGGTGATTGCTGCCCGCCTCGTCGGGCACCTGTCGCGGGGTGATCCCGGTCTGGCCGACTGCCAGTTCGGTTTCCGGGGGGGCCGATCGACTATCGACGCGATAGGTCGTGTGAGGGCCCTCTCGGAGGCGGCCGTCTCCCGGGGAGGGGTGGCATTGGCAATATCCTTGGATATTGCCAATGCCTTTAACACCCTCCCCTGGGAAGAGATAAGGAGGGGACTCGAATATCATCGAGTCCCCCCTTGTCTCAGGGCGGTCGTCGGGGATTATCTCCGCGGCAGGTGGATCGAGTATCCGGGCCGGGATGGAGATATGCGGAGGGAGGTGTACTGCGGTGTTCCCCAGGGGTCGGTCCTCGGGCCACTCCTGTGGTACGTCGCGTACGATAAGGTGTTGCGGGCCGAACTCCCAGAAGGCGTCAGCGCCGTGTGTTATGCAGATGACACACTGGTGCTGGCCGTCAGGGCGCACTGGGGGAGGGCCAAGCGCCTCGCGGAGCTGAGGGCGCAGCGCGTCGTCGGCCGGATCAGGGAGATGGGGATGAAGGTGGCGATCCATAAGACCGAGGTGATAGCGTTCCGTTTACCTCGGCAGGATCTGCCACCTCCCCCCTCCCTTATGCAGGTGGGTGAGGCTGATATCGAGGTGAAGCCCCACATGAGGTATCTGTGGTTAATCCTCGATAGCCACTAGCGCTTCGAGGAGCATTTTCGCTGCCTGGCCCCCCGGTTGGAGAGGATGGTCGCGGCTTTAGGCCAAATCCTACCCAATCTGGGGGGCCCGGCGGGCCGAGTTCGCCGGCTCTATGTGGCAATGGTGCAGTCGGTAGACCTTTACGGGGCCCCCGTCTGGGCGGACGACCTGGCGGCCTCATGGCGCAGCATGACGATGCTGCGTCGGGTGCAGAGACGGATGGCGCTGGGGGACGTCCGTGGGTACCGCACCGTGTCGCATGAGGCGGCGACGGTTCTTGCGGGGATGCCGGCCATGGACCTCCTCGTGCGGTCGCACGCGGTGCTGTATCGTCACCGCGTCGACCGTCGCGCGGGGGTGGGGGCAGTCCCGGGAGTGCAGGAATCTGCTTGGGGCGATTTGAAGCGCCAGGCCCGGCAGTTCGTGCTGCTTGTGTGGCAGGAGCCGACGGCGCGCTGCTGCCATTGTGACGCTGAGCAGGATACGGCTGAACATAACCTCGAGGTGTGCCCTGCGTGGGAGGGGGAGCGCCGTGTCCTGGTCAGCGTCATCGGGCGGGATGTCTCGCTGCCGGGCATGGTGCGCGCCATGCTCGGCAGCGAGGGGAAGTGGAGGGCCGTGGCCTCCTTCTGCGAGAGCGTAATGTTGCAGAAGGAGGCCGCCAGCAGGGAACGCGAGCTTCAGCGGCGTGGTGAGGCTCGCGCACGTGTGGTGCCGGGAGGGCGTCGTCCAAGCGCCGGGAATCGTGGGCGGCCCCCGCCGCGTGGCGGATAAACCTGGCTGGGAGGCGGTTCCAGAAGGGAGCCTCCTCCAGGCACGAGGCGCATAGCCGGACCGGATGGGGGTGGAAGTGTTACCCCAATTCCGGACCACCTCATCAGGAGGCACCCTCGGTGGCGTGGTGCGGCCACGAGCCACAAGCCGCCGAGGAGTACAAATGGAGTTGCGTGCGGTTCCGAGTTGGGGCTCGCCGCCGCCACTGACCGCGGCCCCGAGATGGATTGGTCTCGTCCTGCCGCCATGCGATAGTGTGACTGCCGGGGGGAACCATTTGTCTCACCGTGGATGGGTGCACAGCACAGGTACGGGGAGGATACCGGCAGTATGCATCGAGCGATTCCCGGTATCCTCCTAAATTGTGCGGAAGGCTCACCGTGGGGTTTTTAGTGGGTAGGTCACGCGCCCGTCATTCCACGGACGGGGGGAATCCCACACACACACCTGCCGCCCCCCCCCCAAAGAGATGGGAGGGAGCCTTACGAACATTTTCCCTACGAAAAAAAAGGCTAGTAAAGAAGCAGTATGCTAGTAAGATACAAGGAAGCTAGTAAGCAAGGAGCAGGCTAGTAAAAAAGCAATTAGCTAGTAACAATGCAGAAAGCTGGTAAGAAAGCACGTAGCTAGTAAGGAAATAGTAAGCTAGTAAGCAAGGAGTAAGTTAGTAAGCAAGCAGTGAGCTAGTAACGAGCAGGAAGCTAGTAAGGAAGCAGTATGATAGAAAGCAAAAAGTAAGCTACTAAGAGACAAATAAGATAGTAAGCAAGCAGCAAGCTACTAAGCAAGCAATCAGCTACTAAGGAAGCAGTATGCTAGTAAGCAAGCAGTGAGCTAGTAACAAAGCAGTATGCCAGTAAGCAAGCAGTAAGCAAGTAAGCAAGCAGTAAGCTAGAAAGCAACAAGCAGGCTACAAAGAAAGCAGTTAGCTATTGAGCAGGCAGTACGGTAGTAAGCAAGCAGCAGGCTATTAAGGAAGCAGTTAGCAATTGAGCAAGAAGTAAGCCAGTAGGCAAGCAGTAAGCTAGTAAGTACGCAGAGAGTTAATAAGGGAGCTGGGAGCTACCAAGGAAGCATTATGCTAGAAAGTAAGCAATAAGATAGTAAGCAACCAGTAAGATAGTATGCAAGCAGCACGCTAGTAAGAAAACTGTTAGCTAGTAAGAAACCAGAAAGTTAAGAAGGAAACAGTTAGCTAGAAAGCAAGCAGTAAGCTGGAATGAAAGCAATTAGCATGTAAGCAAGTAACAAGCTAGCAAGCAAGCACTATGCTAGAAAGCAAGCAGCAGGCTAGTAAGAAAGCAGTTAGCTATTATGCAATCAGTATGTTAGCAAGCAAGGTGTAAGCTAGTTAGCAAGCTGTGTGCTAGTAAGCGAGCAGTGAGCTAGTAAGCAAGAATTAAGCTAGAAAGCAAGTAGTAAGCTAGTAAGCATTGCAGTGAGCTAGTAAGCGAGCTGGGAGCTAGTAAGGAAGCAGTATGCCAGAAACCAAGCATCAAGCTAGCAAGCAAGCAGTAAGCTAGTAAGCATCCAGTAAGCTAGTAAGCGAGCAGGAAGCTAGTAAGGAAGCAGTATGCTAGTAAGCATGCAGTTAGCTAGTGAGCAACCAGTTAGCTAGTAAGCAACCCGGAAGCTAGTAAGCAAGCAGTAAGCTAGTAACAAAGCAGTAAGTTACTAACATAGCAGTGAGCTAGTAAGCAAACAGGAAGTTACTAAGGAAGCATTCGGCTATTAAGAGGGCAGTAAGTTAGGAAGGAAGCAGGAATGTAGTAAGAAAGCAGTTCGGTAGTCAGCAAGCAGTAAGCTAGTGAGCAAGCAGTATTCTAGTAAGCAAGCAGTATGCTAGAAAGCAAGTACTATGCTCGTAACAAAGCTGTATGTTAGTAGCAAAGCAATAAGTTTGTAACAAAGCAGTAAGCTAGTAAAGAAGGAGTAAGTTACTAACAAACCGGTGAGCTAGTAAGCAAGCAGCAAGCTATTAATCTAGCAGTAAGCTGGAAAGCAAGCAACAGGCTAGCAGGAAAGTAGTTAGCTATTGAGCAAGCAGTAAGCCAGTAAGCAAGCAGTAAGATAGTAAGCATGCAGTGAGGAAGGAAGCAGTCTGCTAGTATGCAAGCAGTAAGCTACTAAGCTAGCTGTAAGTTGGTAAGAAAGCAGTTAGCTAGAAGGCAAGCTGTAAGCAAGTAAGCAAGCAGTAAGCTGGTAAGTACGTAGAAAGTTAGTTAGCGAGCTTGAAGCTAATATGCAACAAGCAAGCTAGTTAGCAAGCAGCTGGCTGGTAAGAAAGCAACTAGCTAGTAAGAGAGCAGTGTGCCCAGTAAGGAAGGAGTATGCTAGTAAGGCAGGAATGAGCTGATTAGCAAGCAGTCAGCTTGTAAACAAGAAACTGCCTACACAGAAAACAGTTAAATTGTAAGGAGGCAGTATGCTAGTAAGCAAGCAGGAAGCTAGTAAGTAAGCAGTAAGCTTGAACGCAAGCAGCAGGCTTGTAAGCATGCAGTAAGAGAGTATGGTAGCAGTAAGCTAGTAAGCAAGCAGTGAGCTAGTAAGCGAGGAAGAATCTAGTAAGGAAGCAGCATGATAGTAAGCAAGCTGTAAGCTAGTAAGCAACAATTAAGATAAAAAGCATGCAGTAATATAGTAAACAAGCACTAACATAGTAAGCAAGCAGTAAGCGAGTAAGCGAGGAAGAATCTAGTAAGCAAGCCATAGGCGCGTAAGCTAGCAGTAAGCTAGTAACGAAGCAGTGAGCTTGTAAGCGAGCAGTAAGCTAGTAAGCGAGCCGGAAGCTAGTAAGGAAGCAGTGTGCTGGTAAGCAAGCAGTAACCCAGTAAGATGCCAGTAAGACAGTAAGCATGCAGTGAGCTAGTAAGCATGCAGAGAGCTAGCAAGCGAGGAGGAAGCCAGTAAGGAAACATTTTGATAGTAAGAATGCAGTATGCTAGCAAGCAAGCTGTAAGCTAGAAAGCGAGCAGCAGGTTGGTAAGGAGGCAGTAGGCGAGTCAGCTAGCAGTAAACTAGTGAGCAAGCAGTATGCTAGTAAGCAAGCAGTAAGCTAGAAGCAAGCAGCAAGTTTGTAAGCGAGCAGTAAGATGCAAAGGAAGCAGGTAGCTTGTAAGCAAGCAGTAAGGTTGTAAGGAAGCAGTAAGCAAGTTAGCAAGCAGTAAGCTTGTTAGCAACCAGTGAGCTAGTAAGCAAGCGATATGCAGGTAAGAAAGCTATTAGCTAATAAGCAAGCTGTAAGCTAGCATGCACGCAGTGAGCTAGAAAGCGAGCAGGGATCTATTAAGGAATCGGCAAGCTAGTAAGCAAGCAGTAAGCGAGTAAGCTAACAGTAAGCTAGTAAGCAAGCAGTGAGCTAGTAAGGAAACAGAAAGCAAGTAAGGAAGCACCAAGCTAGAAGGCAAGCAGCAGGCTAGTAACCAAGCAGTAAGCGAGTAAGCTAGCACTAAGCTTGAAAGTATGCAGCAGGCTAGTAAGCAAGCAGCAAGCTAGTAAGCTAGCAGTAAGGTAGGAGGCAACCAGTAACCTAGTAAGCAAGCAGTAGGCTGGCATGGAAGAAATTAGCTTGTAAGCAAGCAGTAGGCTAGTATGCAAGCAGTGAGCTAGTAAGCGAGGAGAAAGCTAGTATGGAATCAGTATGCTAGTAAGCAAGCTGTAAGCTAGTATGCAAGCAGTAAGCTACTAAGCAAGCGGGATGCTACTAGGCAAGCAGTAAGCTTGTAAGCAAGCAGAAGGCTTGTCGGATAGCAGTTAGCTAGCAAGAAATCTGTGTGCAAGTAGGCAAGTAGTAAGCTAGAAAGCAGCCAGTAAGATAGTAAGCGAGCACGGAGCTCGTAAGGGAGCAGAATGCTAGTATGGAAGCGGTAATCTATTAAGAAAGCAGTTACCTAGTAAGCAAGCAGCAAGGTAGTAAGGTAGCAGTCAGCTAGAAAGCAAGCAGCTGGCTAGTAGGCTAGCAGTAAGCGAGTAAGCTAGCATTAAGCTAGTAAGCAAGCAGTAAGCGAGTAAGAAAGCAGTTAGCTAGTAAGCAAGCGGTAAGCTACTTAGCTAGCAGTAAGCTTGTAACAAAGCAATAAGTTAGTAACGAAGCAGTAAGCTATTAAGCAAGCTGCAAGCTAGTAAGCAGGCTGTAAGCTGGTAAGCATGCAGTAAGCTAGTAAGCGAGCAGGGAGCTAGTAAGGCAGCTGAATGCCAGTAAGCATGCAGTAAGCTAGTAAGCAACATGTAAGCTAGGCTCCAAATGTTGTCAACTCCGCGGTCCCTCGCCGTTCCCTGGTCCGTACGGGACCGGTGTGATGCAGAGCCTTAACTGCGCAGAAGCGACTGATTATTAAGGTTCTAACACCACGGTGCCCTTTGAACGTAGTTCTACGTCGAGTGTCCGTACCCACTGACGATCTGGAACCCACGCTCGAGCAGGTCGAAACCAGCCGAGGTATTTACCCAGGGAGAATGCCAAATAAGGCCCCTATCGGGTGTTATCCCAAACTTTTGTTTCGACCCTGGAAAACGACGAACCCAACCCAGGGAGGATGCAACAAAGTTGCCCTATAGATTGGGTTTTTGAACCGTGCAACAGCCAAGCAGAGAATCAAGAAATTCTCTCGGTTCTCGAACACGACCACTGATTACAGCAATCCGTGTTCTTCGTCGCAACGGTGGCGATAATCAAGCACTATTTAAGTGTAAATTTGATTACGCTCAGCCACCGATTGCGGGTTAAATCTTTGGAAAGATAATCACGCTTATTTTATTCATTTCCACTTCTATACGACCACTGATTACAGCAATACGTGTTTATTCGGTACCGATGGCGGTAACCAATCACTATAAAAGTGTAAATTTGGTTCTTTTCAGCCATCGGTTGCTTTTTGAGCGAAGTGGAAAGAAAACCAGTTGGATTTTGTTTCTTTCCAAAATGGTTCGTTCGTCGCGGTGACCGATTTCTGCATGGGAACGTATGGCCGGAATATTTTAACTCAAGGGCAGGATTATTTAAATCCGCTGCAGTCTCAATTCCAAGCAACTTTGTTCACATGATTCTACGACAGGTTAGACAAAACTAACTTGTCGAGAATCGGTCTCCGACTTCAGACGAGGTCGACGATGAGGTCCGCTCTCGTCGAGAACCAAACAGCGAGTGCACCTGAGACATACCTGCTTAACCGTGGCCACGAGGGAGGGGAAATTTTCATCTCGTGGCGCTGTCTGGTCTAAGCTGTCTGCCTCTTATTAATTTTGAATCCTCTCTTCGTTTCGGCGTAGTAACACCTGTTCTCTTGGAACCGTTACTGGGCCGATCGCGGAACTGTTATCGAATGTAAATACGGAGTTTTTCTATGCGGTATTGTTCCCGTAACGTATTACGCCTCAGAGAAGCCTCTGGAATGTCGCGTAAACAAGGGACAACACCGTACAAGAAATGGTCCGTTTTTCTCTCGATCACGCGATGGTTTAACCGACGTTTTTCGATTGGCGAATTAACGCGATATTTAAACAGTAAGAAAATATAAAATTAGAAAGAAAAGGAATAATTATATTTTTTTGTATGGCCTTTGTGGCTGCACCGTTGTGCCCCTGGTGGGATGGACCTTTTTTTTTTTTTTTTTTTTTTTTTTGTTGTGGGGAAAATCTTCGAAAGACTCCCTCCCACCTCCTTGGGGAGAGGTGGGAGGGGTGTGTGGGATTCCCCGCGCCCGTACAACGACAAGCGCGGGACCTACCCACTAAAAACCCCACGGTGACCCTTCGGCACGCTTTGGGAGGATACCGGGAATCGCTCGAAGCATTCTTCCGGTATCCTCCCCGTGCCCGCGCTTTCGCGCCCATCCCCCGGGGGGACAATCGGTCCCCCCAGTAGACACACTGCCTCATAGCGGCGGGACGGGGCCACTCCATCCCGCCGCTATCCGTCCCAGGGCCGCGTTTAGTGGCGGCTGCGAGCCCCAACTCGCAACCGCCCGCGACCCTGTTTCCACCCCTCGGCGGCCGGGCGTTCATGGCCGCACCAGACCGCCGAGGGTGCCTCCCCTTGCGTCGGACCGGTAGGGGGAGGCACTTCTACCCCCAACCGGTCCGACCCGGCGCCGCCTGGCGGGAGGAGGGTCCCCTCAGGACCCCCCTCCCAGCCTAGGTCATCCGCCACGCCGAGGCGGCCGCCCGCGACGCCTCGCGACCGGGCGACGACCTCGGGCCACCGCACGAGCGCGAGCTTCAGCGCGCCGCTGAAGCTCGCGCTCCCTCCCCGCGGCCTCCTTCTGCAACATTATGTTCTCGCAGAAGGAGGCCACGGCCCTCCACTTCTCCTCGCTGCCGAGCATGGCGCGCACCACGCCCGGCAGCGAGACATCCCGCCCGACGACGCCGACCAGGACACGGCGCTCCCCCTCCCACGCGGGGCATACCTCCAGGGTATGATCCGCCGTGTCCTGCTCAGCGTCGCAGTGGCAGCAACGCGCCGTCGGCTCCTTCCCTATCCGGCACAGGTATCATCCGAAGCTGCCATGCCCGGAAAATACCTGTGCCATCCGGTAGGTGAGGCTGCCATGGCCTCTGTCCAGCCACTCCTTCAGGAGTGGCCGAACCGCACCGACAGTCCGGTGCCCCGCGGTTGGCAGAGCCAGCCGCTCCTGCCACGCGAGCAACACGGACTGCCGGGCCTGGCGCTTCAAATCGCCCCAAGCAGGTTCCTGCCCGCCCGGGACCGCCCTCACCCCCGCGCGACGGTCGACGCGGTGCCGGTACATCACCGCATGCGACCGCGCGAGCAGGTCCATGGGCGGCATCCCCGCTAGAACCGTCGCCGCCTCATGTGACATGGTCCGATACCCGCGGACGACCCTGAGCGCCATGCGCCTCTGCACCCGACGCAGCATAGTCATGCTGCGCCGGGAGGCAGCCAGGTCGTCCGCCCAGACGGGGGCCCCGTATAGGGCCACCGACTGGACCATTGCCACATAGAGGCGACGAACTCGGCCCGCCGGGCCCCCCAGGTTGGGCAGGATCCGTCCCAGAGCCGCAACCATCCTTTCCAACCGGGGGACCAGACAGCGGAAATGCTCCTCGAAACGCCAGTGGCTATCGAGGATCAGCCCTAGATACCTGATCTGGGGCTTCTCCTCGATGTCAGCCCCACCCACCCGGATCAGAGGGGGTGGCGGATCCTGCCGAGGTGAATGAAACGCAATCACCTCGGTCTTATGGACCGCCACCGTCATCCCCATCCCCCTGATCCGGTCGACGACGCGTTGCGACCCCTCCTCCGCGCGACGCATGGCCCTCCCCCAGTGCGCCCCGACGGCCAGCACCAGTGTGTCATCCGCATAACACACCGTGCTGACGCCGTCGGGGAGGCCGGCCCGCAACACCGAGTCGTACGCGATGTTCCACAGGAGTGGCCCGAGGACCGACCCCTGCGGAACACCGCAGTACACCTCCCTCCGCATATCACCATCCCGGCCCGGATACTCCATCCACCTGCCGCGGAGATAATCCCCTCTTATAAGGAGTCCCCTCCTTATCTCTTCCCAGGGGAGGGTGTTAAAGGCATTGGCAACATCCAAGGATATTGCCAATGCCACCCCTCCCCGGGAGACGGCCGCCCCCGAGAGGGCCCTCACACGACCTATCGCGTCGATAGTCGATCGGCCCCCCCGGAAACCGAACTGGCAGTCGGCCAGACCGGGATCACCCCGCGACAGGTGCTCGACGAGGCGGGCAGCAATCACCCGCTCGAAGAGCTTGCCCACCTCGTCGAGGAGACAAATGGGCCGGTATGCAGAGGGAGACTCCGCGGGCCGACCCTCCTTCCGGAGGAGGACCATCCTCGCCACCTTCCAACTGGGGGGGAATCGCCCGTCCCTCAGGCAGCGGTCGAACAACCGCCTGAGGTCGGCCCCAAGGACGCCCTGGGTCAAGACCCAAACCCGGCCGGGCACACCATCCGGACCCGGGGCCGTGTTACGAACCCCGAGCCGTCTGATGGCCGCTGCCAGCTCCTCCTGCGTGACCCCCAGCTCGGCCGTCCACTCCACTGGGACAGCCGCCGCCGCCGAAGGACGCGGTCCCCTCTCCCCAATTGGGAAGAGTGTATTGACCACGTCCTCCAGCAGCCGGGGGTCAAGACCCTCGGTGACGGGGGGCGCCCACGGGCGGAGCTTATTTAGCACCACCTTATATGGGCGCCCCCATGGATCGTCATCAAGGGTCTGGAGGAGCTCCTTCCATGCCTGGGTCTTGGCCCGTTTGATGGCGACCTGCAGAGCAACCCGCGCCACGCGGTATGCTCCATACATGTCATCAGCTGCCCTCGCTCGCGCCACGCCGTCGCCTGTACGTTGACGACGGCGCGCGCGGGTGTACTGGCGTCGGGCGCGGACAGTCGCGACTCGCAACTCCGCGATCGCGTCCGACCACCAGTACACCGCCCGGCGAGGGGAAGCCCGCCCGACCCGAGGCATCGCCGCGTCGCAAATACCCGCGACCAATGCTCCGAGCCGGGCGACCTCCTCCTCTATGCTCGGCAACTCGGCCGCTCCCTGCGGCCAAGTTGCAGCGAGGGCAGCTGCCATCAGGGCGTCCTTGTCCAGGCGCCGAAGCGCCCAGCGGCGTGGTGGGGTGCCACGCAGGCGGCCGTGTCGGGATGCACTCGCGGCGGCAGAGACCTCCATCCGGATGTACCGGTGATCGGAGAGTGTCTCTGTCCCCGCGACCACGTGCCAACCCGACACCATGCGCACGGCGTTGGGGGTCGCGAATCCAACATCCACGATGGACCCCCCATATCGCCGCACGCATGTGTGCTCCGACCCCCGGTTCAATACCCGGAGGTCGAGCCCCGCCGCCCAATCGCCCAGGATCCCGCCGCGAACGGAGGTCCTGGGGGATCCCCAAGCCACCGACTTGGCATTAAAATCCCCCAGGACCAGCACCGGCCGGGCCGCGTAGCGCTGCACGCATGCCGCGACCTCGGCCAAGTACAGCTCGAACGCAGCGTGACCGCTACGGGGCGAAATGTAGCACCCCACCACAGCGACTCCCCCCCAGTCCACGGCGACGAATCCCCGACCGCGCTCCAACAAGGAGAACGGTGGGGAACCGTCGCCCCCTCCCCATACCGTCGCCACCAAGCCGTCCGCGTCGCCCACCCAATGAGGGTGATCAGGGACGCGGTACGGCTCGGCGGCGACCGCCAGGCCAACCCCCCACTCCGCGAGGACTTGGGACATCAAGTCCTGTGCCGCGCGGCAGTGGTTGAGGTTGGCCTGGAGGAGGAGGCGGGGCGGCATTAATTAATGGCCGCGCCAGCCTCCTCCCGGCCGTCCGTCCCCGTAGCACCGTCCACCTCCATGGAGGACCATGCCACCGCCCTCGGCACCGGAGCCGGTGCAGCCCGCCTCTTCCTCTCCTTCCGGGAGGGGGGGGAGCACTTCTTGCTCCCCACCCTGTGATCGGCTGGCCTCCCCATGACCGCACACAGCGGGCAGTGGGGGGCCGCCGAGCACTGGCTCGCACGGTGCTCTTTGGCACCGCAGCGGTAACACTGACCGCTGCGGTCCACCGGCGAGGTGCACCACTGCCTCACGTGCCCCAATTCGAGGCAGCGGTGACACTGGAGCGGGCGCGGCGCGAGGATTTCCACTCGCGCCGAAACCCACCCCACCAACACCCTCCCGGATTCCGCCACCTTACGGGCGGCGGAGAGGGGGCACCGGGCCCACACCGACCCGAGGCCGGAGGGCGACCTGCGGATCTCTCCGATCCGCAGGTCCTCCACAGGACAGTCCCCCGCCCTCGCAAGGGCACGGGACACATCCTGTGCGCTGACCGAGTCGTCCAGCCCACAAAAGCGCATCTCCGTGCGCTTCGTGGGCCGGGCGACCCGGACACCTCGCTCGCCCAGCTGCTCCCGGAGCCTCTGGGCGAGACGATCCGCCTTCGCGCCGCCTTCTGCAGCGGGGATCTCCAGCAAGAGACCCCCGGTCACGGCCCTCTTCGCCCTCACGGAGGCGATGCCCAGCTCTTCCAGGGAGATATTCTCCCTGGCGAGCCGCATCGCCTCCGCGAGGGTCAGGTCGCCCCCCTGCGCAACGGTCAGCGTCACCGCTGCCGTTTTTGGGGGACGACCTGGTCGTGCCTTCCCGACCTTCGCGGCCTTTACCTTGGCCGCCGGCGGCGGAGGCGGAGGCTGCGGTTGCGAGGCCTTCCTCGCCGCCCGCTTCGCCTTCCGCCCCACCACCTCACTCCACGCCACCCCCCCTTGGGAGGGTGCTGTGGAGGACGCGACCACGGGTACACCACCCCCCTTGGGGGTCGCGACCCTGGGCCCTGGTGCCGCAACGCTGGGCGGAGCCTTCACTCCGCCCTTCTTTGCCTTCCCCGACTGTACCGGAACAGGTCAGGGAGGCACCGCCTTCCTGCTGACCGCTCTTCCGGCGAGGAGCTCCTCCCGGAAGGCGGCCAGCTTGCCATCAATCATGTCCCCAATCCTCCTCAGAAGATCGTCTTCTGAGGAGGACGGGGACTTCTTCACGGGCGGAGTGCGGGTGGAGGGGCCCGCGGTGCCCCGCACCACTGCCGCCGCACTCCGCTTATTTACCTGCGCCGAGGGACGCGGCGGTGGAGGAGGAGGGAGGATGGGAGGGAGGGCCGCGCTGTTCCACAGCGCCTCTGCCCTCCTCCTCCCCTGTCGCTCCTCCTCCAACAGGAGCTGCAGACGGGCGTTCCGCCCTCTGAGCTCCCGCGCCGCCTCCCTCATTTCCTCCGCCGCGGCCTTCAGGGCCTCCGCGCCACCGCTTTTCTGCCCCTTAAAGGCGCAGGCAGCGGCGACTTTCTCCACCCGCCTCAGGGACGAGGAGATCCTCTCCGATATCTCCTCGGTCACCTCGTCCCTGAGGCAACTCAGCCTCACCGACGGGCTCATCGCCCCGCCCACCTCGACGACGGCCTGCCCCGCCCTCTTCCTCTTAGAGCCTATGAGGCTCCTGGTGGAGGAGAAGGACGAGACTGACGCAGTCTCGTCGTCCTCCTCCACCTTCCACGAAGCCGGGCCAGGCGCTGGAGGCGGCGCGAGCACCGTCACTCCAGTCCCAACACCGCCTTCGTCCTCCCCCTCTGACTTACCCCGTCCCATCCCCGTTTTAATATTGAACTCCATAATATTCCCACGAGCAGGTCGGAAGAAAAGGTCCGCCCGGGCAGAGCCGCCTTACCCGGGTAAGCCTATATACTCCGGGGGTTCGGCAGGTTCCCCGGAGGTGGTCGCTTGGGATTGGGCCTTCTCCCCCAACCATGCATCCCATCGCCGCGCACCATAGCTTAGGATTGGAGGGCGATTTTATAGAGTCGCCATACTCGTGGCCAGGCGGTTAAGCCAAGACCCCCGTTCCTCCTGCCGTCACGTACCATTCACAAAACCAATAGGGAATTGTGAATGGGTCGTTGTGACGACCAACAGGAGGCTTACGGTGTGTGTATGACTCGGGTACCCCGGGTTCGTTAAGCCCGTACTGCAGCTGAAAGGCTGGCAGCCCCTGAGGGGTGGTGGGATGGACCTTGGTTGCTGTGACAAAGGTTCGTTCAAATTAAATACGTGCGTACACGTATCGTAAACACACGCTCGTCAGCTGTTCCCCTCGATCACCTTGCACCTATCGGTGCGCTGGGAGGGGGAGATCAGCTGTCGTTTAACGTGGATCAGTGTACTGTATATTTGTACTTGTTCGCTGATAATTGTTTACTGAAACTATCAGCGAGACTTTCACCCTGAACAGAAGAGAATTCACTCGTATCTGTCGGGGGCGACTTTGCCACGGACGAGTCACCAAATGGAGGTCGTAAATCTCCAAATGGGTGGATCCCGTGAGCACGCTCTCCGTGCGGGTGACGTAGAAACGGCGTGCGAGGTGATTTCTTGCGACACTGTAAAATTACTGCACGGCGACCGTTTCTACCGGGGACCGTGACAGTAACGTGTCCTTTTCAAAACATCCCTCGCGGGTCGACTCATACACCGACGGGTCTCTGGAGAGGGTTTTTCAGCGACCTTTGCACGAAGAGCACTCCACGAAGCGGTACCGATTCAACGGTGTAACCTTTGGGAGGCTCCGAAGCCGTATAGCTTTAAAGGGATTCTGGTTGGGTGCACCCTGAGTCCCTTACGTCGCGGTCGCGGCAAGGACTGCAACGTACAATCCTTCCTAGCGAGGGCGGTCGTGCCACGCGCAGCGTGTATTACGACCTCCCTATTGTCGCAGGTAGATTGTTATAGGAAAACTCTAACCGCAGCAACGGTGAGAATTCTTTAAAAACAAGTCCATTGGTAATTGTGCGAGTCCGTATTTGATGAGCGAGATCTTCAGGGATCCACTCCCGTTCGCAGTCGGCACGTGGATAATTACGAAAATCGTCGCGGATCGACAGACGGAGACTCGGTCGCGTCTTGTTGTCGCGACGCGGCGCTGCCGAATTCAGCTGTCGATCTCTTTTCAATATATCATACGGTTCTCTCTCTCGACACTGACGTCACGATACCGCTTACACCGGTGCGAAGCGAACCTTCGCGTGAGGGCTGCGTACAAAAACACGTAAACGGCCGCGGTTTTAAATTGTCCGTACGTTCAACGAACTTGACGAACGCTTATTCCTCCGCAGTGTCACATACACAAATTGATACGGGAATCGCGGCCGAGAATTTAATATTTCGGACGAACGCGATTTAAAATAGTTTCTAACATATTTAAACAGATATGCAAGTAAGCAAGCAGCATGCTAGTATGAAAGCAATTAGCTAGTAAGCGAGCAGGAAGCAAGTAAGGGAGCGGTGTGCTAATAAGCAAGCGGTAACCTAGTAAGCAACAAGTAAGCTAGTGAGCAAGCAGCAGGCTAGTAAGGAAGCAATTAGATAGTAAGCGAGCAGCAAGCTAGTAAGGAAGCAGCGTGATAGTAAGCGAGCAGGAAGCAAGTAAGGAAGCAGGATGCTAGTAATCAAGCTGTAAGCTGGTAAGCAACAAGTAAGCTAGTAGGCAAGCAGCAGGCTAGTAAGCAAGCAGCAAGCTAGTAAGCATGCAGTGAGCTAGTAAGCCTGGAGGAAGCTAGTAAGGAAGCTGAATACGAGTGAGTAAGCACTAAGCTAGAAAGCAACCAGCAAGCTAGTAAGCAATCAGTAAGCTAGAAAGCAAGCAGTGAACTAGTAAGCGAGCAGTGAGCTGGCAAGCAAGCAGGAAGCTAGTAAGGAAGCAGTACGCTAGTAAGCTAGCAGTAACCCAGTAAGCTACAAGTAAGCTAGTGAGCAAGCAGCAGGCTAGTAAGCAGGCAGTGAGCTAGTAAGCAAGCGGTAAAATAGTAAGGAAGTACTAAGCCTGTAAACACGCAGCAGGTTAGTCAGGAAGTATTTAACTAGTAAGAAAGCAGTATGCTAGTAAGCAAGCAGTATGCTAGAAAGCAAGCAGCAAGCTAGTAAGGAAGCAGTGAACTAGTAAGCAAGCGGTAATATTGTGAGCAAGCAGTTAGCCTGTAAGCTGGCAAGAAGCTAGTCAGGAAGCAGTAATCTAGTAAGAAAGCAGTATGCTAGTAAGGAAGCAGTAGGCTAGAAAGCAAGCAGCAAGCTAGTAAGCAAGCAGTAAGCTTGAAAACAAGCAGCAGGCTATTGAGGAAACAGGTAGCTGTTGAGCAAGGAGTAAGCTAGTAAGCATGCAGTGAGCCAGTAAGCGAGCAACCAGATAGTAAGGAAGCAGTAAGCTAGTGGGCAAGCAGTGAGCTAGCAAGGAAGCATTATGCTAGTGTTTAAATATCGCGTGAGTCCGAGACGCAGATACTCGGCCGCGATGCCCGTATCTATATTGAATTCGCGTAATTCTGGATGGTTGTGCTGACGTGGAAATTTTCCATCGTTCAGATTCGTATACCGCGGCTATTTACGTGTTTTTCAAGTTAGCTTCACGGGAATTCTCGAGTTTTGAGAGAAATTCTAGGAATTGTGTTACTATCGACGAGAAAGAGAGAGAAACGAGATGTATCGAAAAAAGATCGATAGGCGAAACGCGGCAGCGCAGCGCCGTGGTCACGCAGCGAGGAGCTGCCCGGGGCCCAGCGGCGCGATGCGTCGCTAACCAGTTCTGCGCCTGCGCGACGGAGCCAGCCGGGGCCGTGGCTGCTTGCAGATTGTCACGGTTCAGTACTGAGCCGTCGGTGATCCAGAGCATACCTATTCACGATCTCGCTCCGGTTTTCAATCAAAGCTCAGAAGAGTGTGAGCTAAGCTCGCCCTTAGTATACAAAGCAAGTGTACAGCGATAACAATTTATTGGAAAATCTCGTCATCGTGACTTGAGATGTTCCCAGAGATAGGACAAAATGCCTGACGTTGTAGCGATCGCACGGCACGCCGGGTGTGAAGCGATCGTAGACGCAGGATTGTGATTGAACGTTGCCGGTCGTGGATGCGACTGCGACGATGGAGACTCGGTGTGAATCGCCTTGAGTCTTCTTCCAATTATCCGGTTAGAGCTACTGGAAGGCTGATACTGACATACTAGTATCGCCTGGTGGTAGTTCAACGTTTGTAGAAGTCGTACGAAACCCACTGGAACCACCCGTCCTGTATACCGGAGAGAGTACACCGACCGGTGGGGTGGAAAGTTTCAACGACCAGTCTGGAGCTATACGGCGTAGGAGCAACCGGAAGTTAGATATTCAGGAAGGATATCACCTCGTGGTGCTCTCCGTGCATCGGGCTCCTGAGAACCCGTTCCAATATACCGTCGTGATGGAACAATAGGTAGAGCCTAAGCGTACGGTGGAGCAAAGGGTTCGAAGAGCCTTCCTCCCACCTCTACACCTACTACCAGCTATGAGTCGACCACACTGGGCTGTAAAAGTAGGGTGGTTAGGTTAGCAGGGGAATTCGTCCTAATCGGGCGAGCCGCAGGCCAGTTCCTCGGACTATAGAAGCCGCCGTCGAGGTCGCTACGGCTGGCTGTCGGACATTCCTAATTGAAAGGAATCGCTGGCTAGGCAGCTGCGTAGGCAGGCCGCAGGTCGCTCCTGAGGAGCAGCCGACGAGGAAGTCGGACCAGGACAGGAAGTCCTCTTGCGTTGGTGGAGTCCAGACGCCATTCGCACGGTGAGCGTGCTTGCGGGATATAGCTTCCTGGAGACTTACAACCTCCGTTTGGTTTCCCGTCCGTGGCATTGCGAGAGCGAACCCGGTAGATCGGAGGAAAATTTCATCTACCCGGTTGTGCGCGTCGGTGAGATCATAGGAAACGAATCTCATCGACCAGGAAGAAATTACAGTCCACTGGCTAGAGCGCTAAATAGCCAGCCAGTTCTCCCCTCCAAACACACCAGACTGTTGCTGGAGCGCGAGATAAGCAGCTGACGCGCCCCGACGGCGTCAGCACGGTGTGTTATGCGGATGACACACTGGTGCTGGCCGTCGGGGCGCACTGGGGGAGGGCCATGCGTCGCGCGGAGGAGGGGTCGCAACGCGTCGTCGACCGGATCAGGGGGATGGGGATGACGGTGGCGGTCCATAAGACCGAGGTGATTGCGTTTCATTCACCTCGGCAGGATCCGCCACCCCCTCTGATCCGGGTGGGTGGGGCTGACATCGAGGTGAAGCCCCGAATCAGGTATCTAGGGCTGATCCTCGATAGCCACTGGCGTTTCGAGGAGCATTTCCGCTGCCTGGTCCCCCGGTTGGAAAGGATGGTTGCGGCTCTGGGCCGGATCCTGCCCAACCTGGGGGGCCCGGCGGGCCGAGTTCGTCGCCTCTATGTGGCAATGGTCCAGTCGGTGGCCCTATACGGGGCCCCCGTCTGGGCGGACGACCTGGCTGCCTCCCGGCGCAGCATGACTATGCTGCGTCGGGTGCAGAGACGCATGGCGCTCAGGGTCGTCCGCGGGTATCGGACCATGTCGCATGAGGCGGCGACGGTTCTAGCGGGGATGCCGCCCATGGACCTGCTCGCGCGGTCGCACGCGGTGATGTACCGGCACCGCGTCGACCGTCGCGCGGGGGTGGGGGCGGTCCCGGGCGGGCAGGAACCTGCTTGGGGCGATTTGAAGCGCCAGGCCCGGCAGTCCGTGTTGCTCGCGTGGCAGGAGCGGCTGGCTCTGCCAACCGCGGGGCACCGGACTGTCGGGGCTGTTCGGCCACTCCTGAAGGAGTGGCTGGACAGAGGCCATGGCAGCCTCACCTACCGGCTGGCACAGGTATTTTCCGGGCATGGCAGCTTCGGAAGATACCTGTGCCGGATAGGGAAGGAGCCGACGGCGCGTTGCTGCCACTGCGACGCTGAGCAGGACACGGCGGATCATACCCTGGAGGTATGCCCCGCGTGGGAGGGGGAGCGCCGTGTCTTGGTCGGCGTCGTCGGGCGGGATGTCTCGCTGCCGGGCGTGGTGCGCGCCATGCTCGGCAGCGAGGAGAAGTGGAGGGCCGTGGCCTCCTTCTGCGAGAACGTAATGTTGCAGAAGGAGGCCGCGGGGAGGGAGCGCGACCTTCAGCGGCGCGCTGAAGCTCGCGCTCGTGCGGTGGCCCGAGGTCGTCGCCCGGTCGCGAGGCGTCGCGGGCGGCCGCCTCGGCGTGGCGGATGACCTAGGCTGGGAGGGGGGTCCTGAGGGGACCCTCCTCCCGCCAGGCGGCGCCGGGTCGGACCGGTTGGGGGTAGGAGTGCCTCCCCCTACCGGTCCGACGCAAGGGGAGGCACCCTCGGCGGTCTGGTGCGGCCATGAACGCCCGGCCGCCGAGGGGTGGAAACGGGGTCGCGGGCGGTTGCGAGTTGGGGCTCGCAGCCGCCACTAAACGCGGCACCGGGACGGATAGCGGCGGGATGGAGTGGCCCCGTCCCGCCGCTATGAGGCAGTGTGTCTACTGGGGGGACCGATTGTCCTCCCGGGGGATGGGCGCGAAAGCGCGGGCACGGGGAGGATACCGGAAGAATGCTTCGAGCGATTCCCGGTATCCTCCCAAAGCGTGCCGAAGGGTCACCGTGGGGTTTTTAGTGGGTAGGTCCCGCGCGTGTCGTTGTACGGGCGCGGGGAATCCCACACACCCCTCCCACCTCTCCCCAAGGAGGTGGGAGGGAGTCTTTCGAAGATTTTCCCCACGACAAAAAAAAAAAAAAAAAAAAAAAAAAAAGTCTGGTTATCGAAGCCAGAACAGCGGGATGATCGCGTTGCCGCGGCGGTCCGCCCAGTGTTTTATGTCTGGGTGGGCCGTAGCTGGGGTACGCCCACCTACCGCCTGACACAGGTACTGACCGGACACGGTTGCTTCGGTCGGTACCTGCATCGGATAGGGCGGGAGGCGACGGCTGCGTGCCATCATTGCAGGGGATGGGAGGACACCGCGCAGCACACGTTGGAGTTTTGCCCGGCGTGGGTAGTCCAGCGCGGTGTCCTCGTTAGAGCGATTGGAGCGGACCTCTCGCTGCCGGCCGTCATACGTGCGATGGTCGGCAGTGAGGAGGCATGGGCGGCCATGGCCTTGTTTTGTGAGGAGGTCATGGCCGCCAAGGAGGACGCCGAAAGGGCGCGTGAAGAGGTGGGGGGCAGGCGGCGACGTCGACCGTAAGGCCCTCCACCGCTCCCCGTGGCAGGGGGAGCGCGATGGGGTCGGTGATGGTGTTTTGTGGTGCGAGGATAGGGACTTTGTCGCCCCATTCCCCCTCGCACCCAGCCCATCACCGTACCAGGGGCCCGTGGCAGGGGCCCCGTCTAGCGGGGGCGGCAGTGTTAGCCGGCCCCGCAGCCGTGGTCGCAATCGGGTGGGGGCCCGGTCGTGGCTAGTAGCAACGGCACGAGTGGGGGCGACGTCGCGTGTGACCGCGTGGCGTGGCCGGGGGGCAATCAGTTTCAGTTTGCCGCCCATTGGGGGAGGAGGATCACATCTCCTCCCCCGGGAAGGGCCCGTAATAGGTTGCGCCCACGGGGAGAGTCACGGTAGTATCGCTAGTTTGGTTCCCGGGACTCTCCCCAGATAAAGGGCGCAGACGGTCACCGTGGTGTTTTAGCCGGTAAGAGTCCGGCACTACCCCGACCTCCCCCCCAGGGAGCCGGGGTGTCCATCAGGATTTCACCACGTTAAAAAAAAAAAAAAGGTCTGGGTTATGCCCGCATGTGGCTCATGATTTTGCCTTCTTCGCATACTTATTGGCCAGATCCTTGGTTTTTTCTGGTTTGAATCACGTAGTAATGTGGTACCACAGCCAAACAGTCCATTAAACTTGGTTTCGATCAATATGTTCGAGGATTAAACCGGTTTGGTCTGGGCTAGGTCTAGGTTATTCCCGCATCTGGGTCACGATTTTGCCTAATTCGCATACTTGTTGGCCAGATCCTGGGTTTCTTCCCGTTTGAATCACGTAGTAATGTGGTACCACAGCGAAACAGTCAACTAAACCTGGATCGATCAATATTTTACAGGGTAACACAGGTTAGATCTGGGTTAGGTCTGGGTTATGCCCGCATCTAGCTCATGATTTTGCCTTCTTCGCAAACTTGTTGGCCAGATCCTGGGTTTTTTCAGGTTTGAATCACGTAGTAATGTGGTACCACACTGAAACAGTCCATTAAACTTGGTTTCGATCAATATTTTCGAGGATAACACCGGTTAGGTCTGGGTTACGTCTGGGTTATACCCGCATCTGGCTCATGATTTTGCCTTGTCCGCATTCTTGTTGCCCAGATCCTTGGTTTTCTCTGGTTTGAATCACGGAGTAATGGGGTACCACACTGAAACAGTCAAATAAACCTGGTTTCGATCCACATTTTAGAGGATAACAAAGGTTAGGTCTGGGTTATGCCCGCATCTGGCGCATGATTTTGCCTTCTTCGCATACTTGTTGGCCAAGATTCTGGGTTTTTTCGGATTTGAATCACGCAGTAATGTGGTACCAGGAAGTAACAATGAATTAAACCTGGATTCGGTCAGTATTTTAGTCGGTAACACCGGTTAGGTCTGGGTTAGGTCTGGCTTATGCCCGCATCTGACTCATGATTTTGCCTTCTTCCCATTCTTGTTTGCCAGATCCTTGGTTTTCTCTGGTTTGAATCACGTAGTAATGGGGTACCACACTGAAACAGTCAAATAAACCTGGTTTCGATCCACATTTTAGAGGATAACAAAGGTTAGGTCTGGGTTATGCCCGCATCTGGCGCATGATTTTGCCTTCTTCGCATACTTGTTGGCCAAGATTCTGGGTTTTTTCGGATTTGAATCACGCAGTAATGTGGTACCAGGAAGTAACAATGAATTAAACCTGGATTCGGTCAGTATTTTAGTCGGTAACACCGGTTAGGTCTGGGTTAGGTCTGGCTTATGCCCGCATCTGACTCATGATTTTGCCTTCTTCCCATTCTTGTTTGCCAGATCCTTGGTTTTCTCTGGTTTGAATCACGTAGTAATGGGGTACCACACTGAAACAGACAATTAAACCTGGTTTCGATGAATATTTTAGAGGATTAAACCGGGTAGGTCTGGTTTAGGCCTGGGTTATGCCCGCATCTGGCTCATGATTTTGCCTTTTTCGCATACTTGTTGGCCAGATCCTGGGTTTTTTCGGGTTTGAATCACGTAGTAATGTGGTACCACACTGAAACAGTCCATTAAACTTGGTTTCGATCAATATTTTCGAGGACAAAACCGGTTAGGTCTGGGTTAGGTCTAGGTTATTCCCGCATCTGGGTCATGATTTTGCCTAATTCGCATATTCGTTGGCCAGATCCTGTGTTTTTTCGGGTTTGAATCACGTTGTAATGTGGTACCACACTGAAACAGACAATTAAACCTGGTTTCGATCCACATTTCAGAGGATAACAAAGGTTAGGTCTGGGTTATGCCCGCATCTGGCGCATGATTTTGCCTTCTTCGCATACTTGTTGGCCTGATTCTGGGTTTTTTCGGATTTGAATCACGTAGTAATGTGGTACCAGGAAGTAACAATGAATTAAACCTGGATTCGGTCAGTATTTTAGTCGGCAACACCGTCTAGGTCTGGGTTAGGTCAGACTTATGCCCGCATCTGACTCATGATTTTGCCTTCTTCCCATTCTTGTTTGCCAGATCCTTGGTTTTCTCTGGTTTGTATCACGTAGTAATGGGGTACCACACTGAAACAGACAATTAGACCTGGTTTCGATGAATATTTTCGAGGATAAAACCGGGTAGGTCTGGGTTAGGCCTGGGTTATGCCCGCATTTGGCTCATGAGTTTGCCTTCTTCGCATACTTGTTGGCCAGATCCTGGGTTTTTTCGGGTTTGAATCACGTAGTAATGTGGTACCACACTGAAACAGTCCATTAAACTTGGTTTCGATCAATATTTTCGAGGATAAAACCGGTTAGGTCTGGGTTAGGTCTAGGTTATTCCCGCATCTGGATCATGATTTTGCCTAATTCGCATACTTGTTGGCCAGATCCTGGGTTTTTTCCTGTTTGAATCACGTAGTAATGTGGTACCACAGCGAAACAGTCAACTAAACCTGGTTTCGACCAATATTTTAGAGGATAACACCGGTTAGGTCTAGGTTAGGCCTGGGTTATGCCCGCATCGCGCTCATGATTTTGCCTTTTTCATATACTTGTAGGCCAGATCTTGTGTTTTTTAGGGTTAGAATCATATAGTAATGTGGTACCACACTGGAACAGTCAATTAAACCTGGATTCGGTCAGTATTTTAGTCGGTAACACTGGTTAGGTCTGGGTTAGGTCTGGGTTATGCCCGCATCTGGCTCATGATTTTGCCTTTTCCGCATTCTTGTTTGCCAGATCAATGGTTTTCTCTGGTTCGAATCACGTAGTAATGGGGTACCACACTGAAACTGACAATTAAACCTGGATTCGATCAATATTTTAGAGGATAACACCGGTTAGGTCTGGGTTATGCCGCATCTGGCTCATGATTTTGCCTTCTTCGCATACTTGCTGGCCAGATCCTTGGTTTTTTCGGGTTTGAATCACGTAGTAATGTGGTACCACGAAGTAACAGTGAATTAAACCTGGATTCGGTCAGTATTTTAGTCGGTAACACCGGTTAGGCCTGGGTTAGGTCTGGATTATGCCCCCATCTGACTCATGATTTTACCTTCTTCACATACTTGTTGGACAGATCCTGGGTTTTTTCGGGTTTGAATCACGCAGTAATGTGGTACCACACTGAAACAGTCCATTAAACTTGGTTTTCGATCAATATTTTAGAGGATAACACCGGTTAGTTCTGGGATAGGACTGGGTTATGCCCGCATCTGGCTCATGATTTTGCCTTCTGGGCATACTTGTTGGCCAGATCCTGGGTGTTTACGGGTTTGAATCACGTAGTAATGTGGTACCACGTTGAAACAGTCAATTAAAGCTGGTTTCGATCAATATTTTAGATGATAAAACCGGTTAGGTCTGGGTTAGGTATGAGTTATGCCCGCATCTCGCTCATGATTTTGCCTTTTTAATATACTTGTAGGCCAGATCTTGTGTTTTTTCGTGTTAGACTCATATAGTAATGTGGTATCACACTGAAACAGTCAATTAAACCTGCATTCGGTCAGTATTTTAGTCGGTAACACCGGTTGGGTCTGGGTTAGGTCTGGGTTATGCCCGCATCTGGCTCATGATTTTGCCTTTTCCGCATTCTTGTTTGCCAGATCAATGGTTTTCTCTGGTTTGAATCAGGTAGTAATGGGGTACCACACTGAAACAGACAATTAAACCTGGTTTCGATGAAAATTTTAGAGGATAAAACCGGTTAGGTCTGGGTTAGGCCTGGGTTATGCCCGCATCTCGCTCATGATTTTGACTTTTTAATATACTTGTAGGCCAGATCTTGTGTTTTTTCGTGTTAGACTCATATAGTAATGTGGCACCACACTGAAGCAGTCCATTAAACTTGGTTTCGATCAATATTTTAGAGGATAACACCGGTTAGGTCTGGGTTAGGTCTGGGTTATGCCCGCATCTGGCGCATGATTTTGTCTTCTTCGCACACTTGTTGGCCAGATTCTGGGTTTTTTCGGATTTGAATCACGCAGTAATGTGGTACCACACAGTAACAGTCAATTAAACCTGGATTCGGTCAGTATTTTAGTCGGTAACACCGGTTAGGTCTGGGTTAGGTCTGGGTTATGCCCGCATCTGCCTCATGATTTTGCCTTTTCCGCATTCTTGTTTGCCAGATCCTTGGTTTTCTCTGGTCTGAATCACGTAGTAATGGGGTACCACACTGAAAGAGACAATTAAACCTGGTTTCGATGAATATTTTAGAGGATGAAACCGGTTAGGTCTGGGTTAGGGCTGGGTTATGCCCGCATCTGGCTCATGATTTTGCCTTCTTCGCATACTTATTGGCCAGATCCTTGGTTTTTTCTGGTTTGAATCACGTAGTAATGTGGTACCACAGCCAAACAGTCCATTAAACTTGGTTTCGATCAATATTTTCGAGGATTAAACCGGTTTGGTCTGGGCTAGGTCTAGGTTATTCCCACATCTGGGTCACGATTTTGCCTAATTCGCACACTTGTTGGCCAGATCCTGGGTTTCTTCCCGTTTGAATCACGTAGTAATGTGGTACCACAGCGAAACAGTCAACTAAACCTGGATCGATAAATATTTTACAGGGTAACACAGGTTAGATCTGGGTTAGGTCTGGGTTATGCCCGCATCTAGCTCATGATTTTGCCTTCTTCGCAAACTTGTTGGCCAGATCCTGGATTTTTTCAGGTTTGAATCACGTAGTAATGTGGTACCACACTGAAACAGTCCATTAAACTTGGTTTCGATCAATATTTTCGAGGATAACACCGGTTAGGTCTGGGTTACGTCTGGGTTATACCCGCATCTGGCTCATGATTTTGCCTTGTCCGCATTCTTGTTGCCCAGATCCTTGGTTTTCTCTGGTTTGAATCACGGAGTAATGGGGTACCACACTGAAACAGTCAAATAAACCTGGTTTCGATCCACATTTTAGAGGATAACAAAGGTTAGGTCTGGGTTATGCCCGCATCTGGCGCATGATTTTGCCTTCTTCGCATACTTGTTGGCCTGATTCTGGGTTTTTTCGGATTTGAATCACGCAGTAATGTGGTACCAGGAAGTAACAATGAATTAAACCTGGATTCGGTCAGTATTTTAGTCGGTAACACCGGTTAGGTCTGGGTTAGGTCTGGCTTATGCCCGCATCTGACTCATGATTTTGCCTTCTTCCCATTCTTGTTTGCCAGATCCTTGGTTTTCTCTGGTTTGAATCACGTAGTAATGGGGTACCACACTGAAACAGACAATTAAACCTGGTTTCGATGAATATTTTAGAGGATTAAACCGGGTAGGTCTGGTTTAGGCCTGGGTTATGCCCGCATCTGGCTCATGATTTTGCCTTTTTCGCATACTTGTTGGCCAGATCCTGGGTTTTTTCGGGTTTGAATCACGTAGTAATGTGGTACCACACTGAAACAGTCCATTAAACTTGGTTTCGATCAATATTTTCGAGGACAAAACCGGTTAGGTCTGGGTTAGGTCTAGGTTATTCCCGCATCTGGGTCATGATTTTGCCTAATTCGCATATTCGTTGGCCAGATCCTGTGTTTTTTCGGGTTTGAATCACGTTGTAATGTGGTACCACACTGAAACAGACAATTAAACCTGGTTTCGATCCACATTTCAGAGGATAACAAAGGTTAGGTCTGGGTTATGCCCGCATCTGGCGCATGATTTTGCCTTCTTCGCATACTTGTTGGCCTGATTCTGGGTTTTTTCGGATTTGAATCACGTAGTAATGTGGTACCAGGAAGTAACAATGAATTAAACCTGGATTCGGTCAGTATTTTAGTCGGCAACACCGTCTAGGTCTGGGTTAGGTCAGACTTATGCCCGCATCTGACTCATGATTTTGCCTTCTTCCCATTCTTGTTTGCCAGATCCTTGGTTTTCTCTGGTTTGTATCACGTAGTAATGGGGTACCACACTGAAACAGACAATTAAACCTGGTTTCGATGAATATTTTCGAGGATAAAACCGGGTAGGTCTGGGTTAGGCCTGGGTTATGCCCGCATTTGGCTCATGAGTTTGCCTTCTTCGCATACTTGTTGGCCAGATCCTGGGTTTTTTCAGGTTTGAATCACGTAGTAATGTGGTACCACACTGAAACAGTCCATTAAACTTGGTTTCGATCAATATTTTCGAGGATAAAACCGGTTAGGTCTGGGTTAGGTCTAGGTTATTCCCGCATCTGGATCATGATTTTGCCTAATTCGCATACTTGTTGGCCAGATCCTGGGTTTTTTCCTGTTTGAATCACGTAGTAATGTGGTACCACAGCGAAACAATCAACTAAACCTGGTTTCGACCAATATTTTAGAGGATAACACCGGTTAGGTCTAGGTTAGGCCTGGGTTATGCCCGCATCGCGCTCATGATTTTGCCTTTTTCATATACTTGTAGGCCAGATCTTGTGTTTTTTCGGGTTAGAATCATATAGTAATGTGGTACCACACTGGAACAGTCAATTAAACCTGGATTCGGTCAGTATTTTAGTCGGTAACACTGGTTAGGTCTGGGTTAGGTCTGGGTTATGCCCGCATCTGGCTCATGATTTTGCCTTTTCCGCATTCTTGTTTGCCAGATCAATGGTTTTCTCTGGTTCGAATCACGTAGTAATGGGGTACCACACTGAAACTGACAATTAAACCTGGATTCGATCAATATTTTAGAGGATAACACCGGTTAGGTCTGGGTTATGCCGCATCTGGCTCATGATTTTGCCTTCTTCGCATACTTGCTGGCCAGATCCTTGGTTTTTTCGGGTTTGAATCACGTAGTAATGTGGTACCACGAAGTAACAGTGAATTAAACCTGGATTCGGTCAGTATTTTAGTCGGTAACACCGGTTAGGCCTGGGTTAGGTCTGGATTATGCCCCCATCTGACTCATGATTTTACCTTCTTCACATACTTGTTGGACAGATCCTGGGTTTTTTCGGGTTTGAATCACGCAGTAATGTGGTACCACACTGAAACAGTCCATTAAACTTGGTTTTCGATCAATATTTTAGAGGATAACACCGGTTAGTTCTGGGATAGGACTGGGTTATGCCCGCATCTGGCTCATGATTTTGCCTTCTGCGCATACTTGTTGGCCAGATCCTGGGTGTTTACGGGTTTGAATCACGTAGTAATGTGGTACCACGTTGAAACAGTCAATTAAAGCTGGTTTCGATCAATATTTTAGATGATAAAACCGGTTAGGTCTGGGTTAGGTATGAGTTATGCCCGCATCTCGCTCATGATTTTGCCTTTTTAATATACTTGTAGGCCAGATCTTGTGTTTTTTCGTGTTAGACTCATATAGTAATGTGGTATCACACTGAAACAGTCAATTAAACCTGCATTCGGTCAGTATTTTAGTCGGTAACACCGGTTGGGTCTGGGTTAGGTCTGGGTTATGCCCGCATCTGGCTCATGATTTTGCCTTTTCCGCATTCTTGTTTGCCAGATCAATGGTTTTCTCTGGTTTGAATCAGGTAGTAATGGGGTACCACACTGAAACAGACAATTAAACCTGGTTTCGATGAAAATTTTAGAGGATAAAACCGGTTAGGTCTGGGTTAGGCCTGGGTTATGCCCGCATCTCGCTCATGATTTTGACTTTTTAATATACTTGTAGGCCAGATCTTGTGTTTTTTCGTGTTAGACTCATATAGTAATGTGGCACCACACTGAAGCAGTCCATTAAACTTGGTTTCGATCAATATTTTAGAGGATAACACCGGTTAGGTCTGGGTTAGGTCTGGGTTATGCCCGCATCTGGCGCATGATTTTGTCTTCTTCGCACACTTGTTGGCCAGATTCTGGGTTTTTTCGGATTTGAATCACGCAGTAATGTGGTACCACACAGTAACAGTCAATTAAACCTGGATTCGGTCAGTATTTTAGTCGGTAACACCGGTTAGGTCTGGGTTAGGTCTGGGTTATGCCCGCATCTGCCTCATGATTTTGCCTTTTCCGCATTCTTGTTTGCCAGATCCTTGGTTTTCTCTGGTCTGAATCACGTAGTAATGGGGTACCACACTGAAAGAGACAATTAAACCTGGTTTCGATGAATATTTTAGAGGATGAAACCGGTTAGGTCTGGGTTAGGGCTGGGTTATGCCCGCATCTGGCTCATGATTTTGCCTTCTTCGCATACTTGTTGGCCAGATCCTGTGTTTTTTCGGGTTTGAATCACGTAGTAATGTGGTACCACGAAGTAACTGTGAATTAAACCTGGATTCGGTCAGTATATTAGACGGTAACACCGGTTAGGACTGGGTTAAGTGTGGGTTATGCCCGCATCTGCCTCATGATTTTGACTTTTTAATATACTTGTAGGCCAGATCTTGTGTTTTTTCGTGTTAGACTCATATAGTAATGTGGCACCACACTGAAGCAGTCCATTAAACTTGGTTTCGATCAATATTTTAGAGGATAACACCGGTTAGGTCTGGGTTAGGTCTGGGTTATGCCCGCATCTGGCGCATGATTTTGTCTTCTTCGCACACTTGTTGGCCAGATTCTGGGTTTTTTCGGATTTGAATCACGCAGTAATGTGGTACCACACAGTAACAGTCAATTAAACCTGGATTCGGTCAGTATTTTAGTCGGTAACACCGGTTAGGTCTGGGTTAGGTCTGGGTTATGCCCGCATCTGCCTCATGATTTTGCCTTTTCCGCATTCTTGTTTGCCAGATCCTTGGTTTTCTCTGGTCTGAATCACGTAGTAATGGGGTACCACACTGAAAGAGACAATTAAACCTGGTTTCGATGAATATTTTAGAGGATGAAACCGGTTAGGTCTGGGTTAGGGCTGGGTTATGCCCGCATCTTGCTCATGATTTTGCCATCTTCGCATACTTGTTGGCCAGATCCTGGGTTTTTTTCGGGTTTGTATCACGTAGTAATGTGGTACCACGAAGTAACAGTGAACTAAACCTGGATTCGGTCAGTATTTTAGTCGGTAACACCGGTTAGGACTGGGTTGGGTCTGGGTTATGCCCGCATCTGGCTCACGATTTTGCCTATTCCGCATTCTTGTTGGCCAGATCCTTGGTTTTCTCTGGTTTGAATCACGTAGTAATGTGGCACCACACTGAAGCAGTCCATTAAACTTGGTTTCGACAATATTTTAGAGGATAACACCGGTTAGGTCTGGGTTATGCCGCATCTGGCTCATGATTTTGCCTTCTGCGCATACTTGTTGGCCAGATCTTGTGTTTTTGCGGGTTTGAATCATATAGTAATGTGGTACCACACTGAAACAGTCAATTAAACCTGGATTCGGTCAGTATTTTAGTCGGTAACACCGGTTAGGTCTGGGTTAGGTCTGGGTTATGCCCGCATGTCATGATTGTGTTTTCCGCATTCTTGTTTGGCAGATCAATGGTTTTCTCTGGTTGGAATCACGCAGTAATGGGGTACCACACTGAAACAGACAATTAAACCTGGTTTCGATGAATATTTTAGAGGATAAACCGGCTAGGTCTGGGTTAGGCCTGGGTTATGCCCGCATCTTGCTCATGATTTTGCCATCTTCGCATACTTGTTGGCCAGATCCTGGGTTTTTTTCGGGTTTGAATCACGTAGTAATGTGGAACCACACAGTAACAGTCAATTATACCTGGATTCGGTCAGTATTTTAGTCGGCAACACCGGCTAGGTCTGGGTTAAGTCTGGGTTATGCCCGCATCTGGCTCATGATTTTGCCTTGTCCGCATTCCTGTTGGTCAGATCCTTGGTTTTCTCTCGTTTGAATCACGTAGTAATGTGGTACCACACTGAAACAATCCATTAAACTTGGTTTCGATCAATATTTTAGAGGATAACACCGGTTAGGTCTGTGTTATGCCGCATATGGCTCATGATTTTACATTCTTCGCATACTTGTTGGACAGATCCTGGGTTTTTTCGGGTCTGAATCACGTAGTAATGTGGTACCACGAAGTAGCAGTGAATTAAACCTGGATTCGGTCGGTATTTTAGTTGGTAACACCGGTTAGGTCTGGGTTAGGTCTGGGTTATGCCCGCATGTCATGATTGTGTTTTCCGCATTCTTGTTTGGCAGATCAATGGTTTTCTCTGGTTCGAATCACGCAGTAATGGGGTACCACACTGAAACAGACAATTAAACCTGGTTACGATCAATATTTTCGAGGATAAAACCGGGTAGGTCTGGGTTAGGCCTGGGTTATGCCCGCATCTGGCTCATGAGTTTGCCTCCTTCGCATACTTGTTGGCCAGATCCTGGGTTTTTTCGGGTTTGAATCACGTAGTAATGTGGTACCACACTGAAACAGTCCATTAAACTTGGTTTCGATCAATATTTTCGAGGATAAAACCGGTTAGGTCTGGGTGAGGTCTAGGTTATTCCCGCATCTGGATCATGATTTTGCCTAATTCGCATACTTGTTGGCAAGATCCTGGGTTTTTTCCTGTTTGAATCACGTAGTAATGTGGTACCACAGCGAAACAGTCAACTAAACCTGGTTTAGAGCAATATTTTAGAGGATAACACCGGTTAGGTCTAGGTTAGGCCTGGGTTATGCCCGCATCGCGCTCATGATTTTGCCTTTTTCATATACTTGTAGGCCAGATCTTGTGTTTTTTCGGGTTAGAATCATATAGTAATGTGGTACCACACTGGAACAGTCAATTAAACTTGGATTCGGTCAGCAGTGTAGTCGGTAACACTGGTTAGGTCTGGGTTAGGTCTGGGTTATGCCCGCATCTGGCTCATGATTTTGCCTTTTCCGCATTCTTGTTTGCCAGATCAATGGTTTTCTCTGGTTCGAATCACGTAGTAATGGGGTACCACACTGAAACTGACAATTAAACCTGGTTTCGATGAATATTTTAGAGGATAAGACCGGTTAGGTCTGGGTTAGGCCTGGGTTATGCCCGCATCTGGCTCATGATTTTACCTTCTTCGCATAATTGTTGGACAGATCCTGGGTTTTTTCGGGTTTGAATCACGCAGTAATGTGGAACAACACAGTAACAGTCAATTATACCTGGATTCGGGCAGTATTTTAGTCGGTAACTCCGGTTAGGTCTGGGTTAGGTCTGGGTTATGCCCGCATCTGGCTCATGATTTTACCTTCTTCGCATAATTGTTGGACAGATCCTGGGTTTTTTCGGGTTTGAATCACGTAGTAATGTGGCACCACACTGAAACAGTCCATTAAACTTGGTTTCGATCAATATTTTAGAGGATAACACCGGTTAGGTCTGGGTTATGCCGCATCGGGCTCATGATTTTGCCTTCTTCGCATACTTGCTGGCCAGATCCTTGGTTTTTTCGGGTTTGAATCACGTAGTAATGTGGTACCATGAATTAACAGTGAATTAAACCTCGATTCGGTCAGTATTTTAGTCGGTAACACCGGTTAGGCCTGGGTTAGGTCTGGGTTATGCCCCCATCTGACTCATGATTTTACCTTCTTCGCATACTTGTTGGACAGATCCTGGGTTTTTTCGGGTTTGAATCACGCAGTGATGTGGTACCATACTGAAACAGTCCATTAAACTTGGTTTTCGATCAATATTTTAGAGGATAACACCGGTTAGATCTGGGATAGGACTGGGTTATGCCCGCATCTCGCTCATGATTTTGCCTTCTTCGCATACTTGTTGGACAGATCCTGGGTTTTTTCGGGTTTGAATCACGTAGTAACGTGGTACCACACTGAAACAGACAATTAAACTTGTTTTCGATCAATATTTTAGAGGATAAAACCGGTTAGGTCTGGGTTAGGCCTGGGTTATGCCCGCATCTGGCTCATGATTTTACATTCTTCGCATACTTGTTGGCCAGATCCCTGGTTTTCTCTGGTTTGAATCACGTAATAATGTGGTACCACAGTGAAACAATCAATTAAACCTGGTTTCCATCAATATTTTAGAGGATAACACCGGTTAGGTCTAGGTTAGGCCCGGGTTATGCCCGCATCTCGCTCATGATTTTGCCTTTTTAATATACTTGTAGGCCAGATCTTGTGTTTTTTCGTGTTAGACTCATATAGTAATGTGGCACCACACTGAAGCAGTCCATTAAACTTGGTTTCGATCAATATTTTAGAGGATAACACCGGTTAGGTCTGGGTTAGGTCTGGGTTATGCCCGCATCTGGCGCATGATTTTGTCTTCTTCGCACACTTGTTGGCCAGATTCTGGGTTTTTTCGGATTTGAATCACGCAGTAATGTGGTACCACACAGTAACAGTCAATTAAACCTGGATTCGGTCAGTATTTTAGTCGGTAACACCGGTTAGGTCTGGGTTAGGTCTGGGTTATGCCCGCATCTGCCTCATGATTTTGCCTTTTCCGCATTCTTGTTTGCCAGATCCTTGGTTTTCTCTGGTCTGAATCACGTAGTAATGGGGTACCACACTGAGACAGACAATTAGACCTGGTTTCGATGAATATTTTAGAGGATAAAACCGGTTAGGTCTGGGTTAGGGCTGGGTTATGCCCGCATGTGGCTCATGATTTTGCCTTCTTCGCATACTTGTTGGCCAGATCCTTGGTTTTCTCTGGTCTGAATCACGTAGTAATGGGGTACCACACTGAGACAGACAATTAAACCTGGTTTCGATGAATATTTTAGAGGATAAAACCGGTTAGGTCTGGGTAAGGGCTGGGTTATGCCCGCATCTGGCTCATGATTTTGCCTTCATCGCATACTTGGCCTTATTCTGGGTTTTTTCGGATTTGAATCACGTAGTAATGTGGTACCACACAGTAACAGTCAATTAAACCTGGATTCGGTCAGTATTTTAGTCGGTAACACCGGTTAGGTCTGGGTTAGGTCTGGGTTATGCCCGCATCTGGCTCATGATTTTACCTTCTTCGCATACTTGTTGGCCAGATCCCTGGTTTTCTCTGGTTTGAATCACGTATTAATGTGGTACCACAGTGAAACAATCAATTAAACCTGGTTTCGATCAATATTTTAGAGTATAACACCGGTTAGGTCTAGGTTAGGCCTGGGTTATGCCCGCATCTCGCTCATGATTTTGCCTTTTGAATATACTTGTAGGCCAGATCTTGTGTCTTTTCGTTTTAGACGCATATAGTAATGTGGTACCACACTGAAACAGTCAATTAAACCAGGATTCGGTCAGTATTTTAGTCGGTATCACCGGTTAGGTCTGGGTTAGGTCTGGGTTATGCCCGCATCTGGCTCATGATTTTGCCTTCTGCGCATACTTGTTTGCCAGATCAATGGTATTCTCTGGATTGAATCACATAGTAATGGGGTACCACACTGAAACAGACAATGAAACCTGGTTTCGATGAATATTTTAGAGGATAAAACCGGTTAGGTCTGGGTTAGGCCTGGGTTATGCCCGCATCCAGCTCATGATTTTGCCTTCTTCGCAAACTTGTTGGCCAGATCCTGGGTTTTTTAGGGTTTGAATCACGCAGTAATGTGGTTCCACACGGAAACAGTCCATTAAACTTGGTTTCGATGAATATTTTAGAGGATAACACCCGTTAGTTCTGGGATAGGTCTGGGTTCTGCCCGCATCTGGCTCATGATTTTGCCTTCTGAGCATACTTGTTGTCCAGATCCTGGGTTTTTACGGGTTTGAATCACGTAGTAATGTGGTACCACATTGAAACAGTCAATTAAACCTGGTTTCGATCAATATTTTAGAGGATAAAACCGGTTAGGTCTGGGTTAGGCCTGGGTTATGCCCGCATCTGGCTCATGATTTTACCTTCTTCGCATACTTGTTGGCCAGATCCCTGGTTTTCTCTGGTTTGAATCACGTAATAATGTGGTACCACAGTGAAACAATCAATTAAACCTGGTTTCGATCAATATTTTAGAGGATAACACCGGTTAGGTCTGGGTTACGTCTGGGTTATACCCGCATCTGGCTCATGATTTTGCCTTGTCCGCATTCTTGTTGGCCAGATCCTTGGTTTTCTCTGGTTTGAATCACGGAGTAATGGGGTACCACATTGAAACAGTAAATTAAACCTGGTTTCGATCAATATTTTAGAGGATAAAACCGGTTAGGTCTGGGTTAGGTATGGGTTATGTCCACATCTGGCTCATGATTTTGCCTTTTCCGCATTCCTGTTGACCAGAACCTTGGTTTTATCTTGTTTGAATCAGGTAGTAATGTGGTACCACACTGAAACAGACAATTAAACTTGTTTTCGATCAATATTTTAGAGGATAAAACCGGTTAGGTCCGGGTTAGGCCTGGGTTATGCCCGCATCTGGCACATGATTTTACCTTCTTCGCATACTTGTTGGTCAGATCCTGGGTTTTTTAGGGTTTGAATCACGCAGTAATGTGGTTCCACACGGAAACAGTCCATTAAACTTGGTTTCGATCAAAATTTTAGAGGATAACACCCGTTAGTTCTGGGATAGGTCTGGGTTATGCCCGCATCTGGCTCATGATTTTGCCTTCTGAGTATACTTATTGTCCAGATCCTGGGTTTTTACGGGTTTGAATCACGTAGTAATGTGGTACCACATTGAAACAGTCAATTAAACCTGGTTTCGATCAATATTTTAGAGGATAAAACCGGTTAGGTCTTGGTAAGCCCTGGGTTATGCCCGCATCTGGCTCATGATTTTTCCTTCTTCGCATACTTGTTGGCCAGATCCCTGGTTTTCTCTGGTTTGAATCACGTAATAATGTGGTACCACAGTGAAACAATCAATTAAACCTGGTTTCGATCAATATTTTAGACGATAACACCGGTTAGGTCTAGGTTAGGCCTGGGTTATGCCCGCATCTCGCTCATGATTTTGCCTTTTTAATATACTTGTAGGCCAGATCTTGTGTTTTTTCGTGTTAGACTCATATAGTAATGTGGTACCACACTGAAACAGTCAATTAAACCTGGATTCGGTCAGTATTTTAGTCGGTAACACCGGTTAGGTCTGGGTTAGGTCTGGGTTATGCCCGCATCTGGCTCATGATTTTGCCTTTTCCGCATTCTTGTTTGCCATATCAATGGTTTTCTCTGGTTTGAATCAGGTAGTAATGGGGTACCACACTGAAACAGACAATTAAACCTGGTTTCGATGAAAATTTTAGAGGATAAAACCGGTTAGGTCTGGGTTAGGCCTGGGTTATGCCCGCATCTCGCTCATGATTTTGACTTTTTAATATACTTGTAGGCCAGATCTTGTGTTTTTTCGTGTTAGACTCATATAGTAATGTGGCACCACACTGAAGCAGTCCATTAAACTTGGTTTCGATCAATATTTTAGAGGATAACACCGGTTAGGTCTGGGTTAGGTCTGGGTTATGCCCGCATCTGGCGCATGATTTTGTCTTCTTCGCACACTTGTTGGCCAGATTCTGGGTTTTTTCGGATTTGAATCACGCAGTAATGTGGTACCACACAGTAACAGTCAATTAAACCTGGATTCGGTCAGTATTTTAGTCGGTAACACCGGTTAGGTCTGGGTTAGGTCTGGGTTATGCCCGCATCTGGCTCATGATTTTACCTTCTTCGCATACTTGTTGGCCAGATCCCTGGTTTTCTCTGGCTTGAATCACGTAATAATGTGGTACCACAGTGAAACAATCAATTAAACCTGGTTTCGATGAATATTTTAGAGGATAAAACCGGTTAGTTTTGGGATAGGACTGGGTTATGCCCGCATCTGGCGCATGATTTTGCCTTCTTCGCACACTTGTTGGACAGATCCTGGGTTTTTTCGGGTTTGAATCACGTAGTAATGGGGTACCACACTGAAACAGACAATTAAACCTGGTTTCGATCCACATTTTAGAGGATAACAACGGTTAGGTCTGGGTTATGCCCGCTTCTGGCTCATGATTTTACATTCTTCGCACACTTGTTGGACAGATCCTCGGTTTTTTCGAGTTTGAATCACGTAGTAATGTGGTAACACACTGAAGCAGTCAATTAAACCTGGTTTCGATCAATATTTTAGATGATAACACCGGTTAGGTCTGGGTTAGACCTGGGTTATGCCCGCATCTGGCTCATGGTTTTGCCTTTTCCGCATAATTGTTGGCCAGATCCTTGGTTTTCTCTGGTTTGCATCACGGAGTAATGGGGTACCACACTGAAGCAGTCAATTAAACCTGGTTTCGATCCACATTTTAGAGGATAACAACGGTTAGGTCTGGGTTATGCCCGCATCTGGCGCATGATTTTGCCTTCTTCGCATACTTGATGGCCAGATTCTGGGTTTCTTCGGATTTGAATCACGCAGTAATGTGGTACCACACAGTAAGAGTCAATTAAACCTGGATTCGGTCAGTATTTTAGTCGGTAACACCGGTTAGGTCTGGGTTAGGTCTGGGTTATGCCCGCATCTGCCTCATGATTTTGCCTTTTCCGCATTCTTGTTTGCCAGATCCTTGGTTTTCTCTGGTCTGAATCACGTAGTAATGGGGTACCACACTGAAAGAGACAATTAAACCTGGTTTCGATGAATATTTTAGAGGATGAAACCGGTTAGGTCTGGGTTAGGGCTGGGTTATGCCCGCATTTGGCTCATGATTTTGCCTTCTTCGCATACTTGTTGGCCAGATCCTGTGTTTTTTCGGGTTTGAATCACGTAGTAATGTGGTACCACGAAGTAACTGTGAATTAAACCTGGATTCGGTCAGTATTTTAGACGGTAACACCGGTTAGGCCTGGGTTAGGCCTGGGTTATGCCCCCATCTGCCTCATGATTTTGCCTTTTCCGCATTCTTGTTTGCCAGATCCTTGGTTTTCTCTGGTCTGAATCACGTAGTAATGGGGTACCACACTGAAAGAGACAATTAAACCTGGTTTCGATGAATATTTTAGAGGATGAAACCGGTTAGGTCTGGGTTAGGGCTGGGTTATGCCCGCATCTTGCTCATGATTTTGCCATCTTCGCATACTTGTTAGACAGATCCTGGGTTTTTTCGGGGTTGAATCACGTAGTAATGTGGTACCACGAAGTAACAGTGAATTAAACCTGGATTCGGTCAGTATATTAGACGGTAACACCGGTTAGGACTGGGTTAAGTGTGGGTTATGCCCGCATCTGCCTCATGATTTTGACTTTTTAATATACTTGTAGGCCAGATCTTGTGTTTTTTCGTGTTAGACTCATATAGTAATGTGGCACCACACTGAAGCAGTCCATTAAACTTGGTTTCGATCAATATTTTAGAGGATAACACCGGTTAGGTCTGGGTTAGGTCTGGGTTATGCCCGCATCTGGCGCATGATTTTGTCTTCTTCGCACACTTGTTGGCCAGATTCTGGGTTTTTTCGGATTTGAATCACGCAGTAATGTGGTACCACACAGTAACAGTCAATTAAACCTGGATTCGGTCAGTATTTTAGTCGGTAACACCGGTTAGGTCTGGGTTAGGTCTGGGTTATGCCCGCATCTGCCTCATGATTTTGCCTTTTCCGCATTCTTGTTTGCCAGATCCTTGGTTTTCTCTGGTCTGAATCACGTAGTAATGGGGTACCACACTGAAAGAGACAATTAAACCTGGTTTCGATGAATATTTTAGAGGATGAAACCGGTTAGGTCTGGGTTAGGGCTGGGTTATGCCCGCATCTTGCTCATGATTTTGCCATCTTCGCATACTTGTTGGCCAGATCCTGGGTTTTTTTCGGGTTTGTATCACGTAGTAATGTGGTACCACGAAGTAACAGTGAACTAAACCTGGATTCGGTCAGTATTTTAGTCGGTAACACCGGTTAGGACTGGGTTGGGTCTGGGTTATGCCCGCATCTGGCTCACGATTTTGCCTATTCCGCATTCTTGTTGGCCAGATCCTTGGTTTTCTCTGGTTTGAATCACGTAGTAATGTGGCACCACACTGAAGCAGTCCATTAAACTTGGTTTCGGCAATATTTTAGAGGATAACACCGGTTAGGTCTGGGTTATGCCGCATCTGGCTCATGATTTTGCCTTCTGCGCATACTTGTTGGCCAGATCTTGTGTTTTTGCGGGTTTGAATCATATAGTAATGTGGTACCACACTGAAACAGTCAATTAAACCTGGATTCGGTCAGTATTTTAGTCGGTAACACCGGTTATGTCTGGGTTAGGTCTGGGTTATGCCCGCATGTCATGATTGTGTTTTCCGCATTCTTGTTTGGCAGATCAATGGTTTTCTCTGGTTGGAATCACGCAGTAATGGGGTACCACACTGAAACAGACAATTAAACCTGGTTTCGATGAATATTTTAGAGGATAAACCGGCTAGGTCTGGGTTAGGCCTGGGTTATGCCCGCATCTTGCTCATGATTTTGCCATCTTCGCATACTTGTTGGCCAGATCCTGGGTTTTTTTCGGGTTTGAATCACGTAGTAATGTGGAACCACACAGTAACAGTCAATTATACCTGGATTCGGTCAGTATTTTAGTCGGCAACACCGGCTAGGTCTGGGTTAAGTCTGGGTTATGCCCGCATCTGGCTCATGATTTTGCCTTGTCCGCATTCCTGTTGGTCAGATCCTTGGTTTTCTCTCGTTTGAATCACGTAGTAATGTGGTACCACACTGAAACAATCCATTAAACTTGGTTTCGATCAATATTTTAGAGGATAACACCGGTTAGGTCTGTGTTATGCCGCATATGGCTCATGATTTTACATTCTTCGCATACTTGTTGGACAGATCCTGGGTTTTTTCGGGTCTGAATCACGTAGTAATGTGGTACCACGAAGTAGCAGTGAATTAAACCTGGATTCGGTCGGTATTTTAGTTGGTAACACCGGTTAGGTCTGGGTTAGGTCTGGGTTATGCCCGCATGTCATGATTGTGTTTTCCGCATTCTTGTTTGGCAGATCAATGGTTTTCTCTGGTTCGAATCACGCAGTAATGGGGTACCACACTGAAACAGACAATTAAACCTGGTTACGATCAATATTTTCGAGGATAAAACCGGGTAGGTCTGGGTTAGGCCTGGGTTATGCCCGCATCTGGCTCATGAGTTTGCCTCCTTCGCATACTTGTTGGCCAGATCCTGGGTTTTTTCGGGTTTGAATCACGTAGTAATGTGGTACCACACTGAAACAGTCAATTAAACCAGGATTCGGTCAGTATTTTAGTCGGTATCACCGGTTAGGTCTGGGTTAGGTCTGGGTTATGCCCGCATCTGGCTCATGATTTTGCCTAATTCGCATACTTGTTGGCAAGATCCTGGGTTTTTTCCTGTTTGAATCACGTAGTAATGTGGTACCACAGCGAAACAGTCAACTAAACCTGGTTTAGAGCAATATTTTAGAGGATAACACCGGTTAGGTCTAGGTTAGGCCTGGGTTATGCCCGCATCGCGCTCATGATTTTGCCTTTTTCATATACTTGTAGGCCAGATCTTGTGTTTTTTCGGGTTAGAATCATATAGTAATGTGGTACCACACTGGAACAGTCAATTAAACTTGGATTCGGTCAGCAGTGTAGTCGGTAACACTGGTTAGGTCTGGGTTAGGTCTGGGTTATGCCCGCATCTGGCTCATGATTTTGCCTTTTCCGCATTCTTGTTTGCCAGATCAATGGTTTTCTCTGGTTCGAATCACGTAGTAATGGGGTACCACACTGAAACTGACAATTAAACCTGGTTTCGATGAATATTTTAGAGGATAAGACCGGTTAGGTCTGGGTTAGGCCTGGGTTATGCCCGCATCTGGCTCATGATTTTACCTTCTTCGCATAATTGTTGGACAGATCCTGGGTTTTTTCGGGTTTGAATCACGCAGTAATGTGGAACAACACAGTAACAGTCAATTATACCTGGATTCGGGCAGTATTTTAGTCGGTAACTCCGGTTAGGTCTGGGTTAGGTCTGGGTTATGCCCGCATCTGGCTCATGATTTTACCTTCCTCGCATAATTGTTGGACAGATCCTGGGTTTTTTCGGGTTTGAATCACGTAGTAATGTGGCACCACACTGAAACAGTCCATTAAACTTGGTTTCGATCAATATTTTAGAGGATAACACCGGTTAGGTCTGGGTTATGCCGCATCGGGCTCATGATTTTGCCTTCTTCGCATACTTGCTGGCCAGATCCTTGGTTTTTTCGGGTTTGAATCACGTAGTAATGTGGTACCATGAATTAACAGTGAATTAAACCTCGATTCGGTCAGTATTTTAGTCGGTAACACCGGTTAGGCCTGGGTTAGGTCTGGGTTATGCCCCCATCTGACTCATGATTTTACCTTCTTCGCATACTTGTTGGACAGATCCTGGGTTTTTTCGGGTTTGAATCACGCAGTGATGTGGTACCACACTGAAACAGTCCATTAAACTTGGTTTTCGATCAATATTTTAGAGGATAACACCGGTTAGATCTGGGATAGGACTGGGTTATGCCCGCATCTCGCTCATGATTTTGCCTTCTTCGCATACTTGTTGGACAGATCCTGGGTTTTTTCGGGTTTGAATCACGTAGTAACGTGGTACCACACTGAAACAGACAATTAAACTTGTTTTCGATCAATATTTTAGAGGATAAAACCGGTTAGGTCTGGGTTAGGCCTGGGTTATGCCCGCATCTGGCTCATGATTTTACATTCTTCGCATACTTGTTGGCCAGATCCCTGGTTTTCTCTGGTTTGAATCACGTAATAATGTGGTACCACAGTGAAACAATCAATTAAACCTGGTTTCCATCAATATTTTAGAGGATAACACCGGTTAGGTCTAGGTTAGGCCCGGGTTATGCCCGCATCTCGCTCATGATTTTGCCTTTTTAATATACTTGTAGGCCAGATCTTGTGTTTTTTCGTGTTAGACTCATATAGTAATGTGGCACCACACTGAAGCAGTCCATTAAACTTGGTTTCGATCAATATTTTAGAGGATAACACCGGTTAGGTCTGGGTTAGGTCTGGGTTATGCCCGCATCTGGCGCATGATTTTGTCTTCTTCGCACACTTGTTGGCCAGATTCTGGGTTTTTTCGGATTTGAATCACGCAGTAATGTGGTACCACACAGTAACAGTCAATTAAACCTGGATTCGGTCAGTATTTTAGTCGGTAACACCGGTTAGGTCTGGGTTAGGTCTGGGTTATGCCCGCATCTGCCTCATGATTTTGCCTTTTCCGCATTCTTGTTTGCCAGATCCTTGGTTTTCTCTGGTCTGAATCACGTAGTAATGGGGTACCACACTGAGACAGACAATTAAACCTGGTTTCGATGAATATTTTAGAGGATAAAACCGGTTAGGTCTGGGTTAGGGCTGGGTTATGCCCGCATGTGGCTCATGATTTTGCCTTCTTCGCATACTTGTTGGCCAGATCCTTGGTTTTCTCTGGTCTGAATCACGTAGTAATGGGGTACCACACTGAGACAGACAATTAAACCTGGTTTCGATGAATATTTTAGAGGATAAAACCGGTTAGGTCTGGGTAAGGGCTGGGTTATGCCCGCATCTGGCTCATGATTTTGCCTTCATCGCATACTTGGCCTTATTCTGGGTTTTTTCGGATTTGAATCACGTAGTAATGTGGTACCACACAGTAACAGTCAATTAAACCTGGATTCGGTCAGTATTTTAGTCGGTAACACCGGTTAGGTCTGGGTTAGGTCTGGGTTATGCCCGCATCTGGCTCATGATTTTACCTTCTTCGCATACTTGTTGGCCAGATCCCTGGTTTTCTCTGGTTTGAATCACGTATTAATGTGGTACCACAGTGAAACAATCAATTAAACCTGGTTTCGATCAATATTTTAGAGTATAACACCGGTTAGGTCTAGGTTAGGCCTGGGTTATGCCCGCATCTCGCTCATGATTTTGCCTTTTGAATATACTTGTAGGCCAGATCTTGTGTCTTTTCGTTTTAGACGCATATAGTAATGTGGTACCACACTGAAACAGTCAATTAAACCAGGATTCGGTCAGTATTTTAGTCGGTATCACCGGTTAGGTCTGGGTTAGGTCTGGGTTATGCCCGCATCTGGCTCATGATTTTGCCTTCTGCGCATACTTGTTTGCCAGATCAATGGTATTCTCTGGATTGAATCACATAGTAATGGGGTACCACACTGAAACAGACAATGAAACCTGGTTTCGATGAATATTTTAGAGGATAAAACCGGTTAGGTCTGGGTTAGGCCTGGGTTATGCCCGCATCCAGCTCATGATTTTGCCTTCTTCGCAAACTTGTTGGCCAGATCCTGGGTTTTTTAGGGTTTGAATCACGCAGTAATGTGGTTCCACACGGAAACAGTCCATTAAACTTGGTTTCGATGAATATTTTAGAGGATAACACCCGTTAGTTCTGGGATAGGTCTGGGTTCTGCCCGCATCTGGCTCATGATTTTGCCTTCTGAGCATACTTGTTGTCCAGATCCTGGGTTTTTACGGGTTTGAATCACGTAGTAATGTGGTACCACATTGAAACAGTCAATTAAACCTGGTTTCGATCAATATTTTAGAGGATAAAACCGGTTAGGTCTGGGTTAGGCCTGGGTTATGCCCGCATCTGGCTCATGATTTTACCTTCTTCGCATACTTGTTGGCCAGATCCCTGGTTTTCTCTGGTTTGAATCACGTAATAATGTGGTACCACAGTGAAACAATCAATTAAACCTGGTTTCGATCAATATTTTAGAGGATAACACCGGTTAGGTCTGGGTTACGTCTGGGTTATACCCGCATCTGGCTCATGATTTTGCCTTGTCCGCATTCTTGTTGGCCAGATCCTTGGTTTTCTCTGGTTTGAATCACGGAGTAATGGGGTACCACATTGAAACAGTAAATTAAACCTGGTTTCGATCAATATTTTAGAGGATAAAACCGGTTAGGTCTGGGTTAGGTATGGGTTATGTCCACATCTGGCTCATGATTTTGCCTTTTCCGCATTCCTGTTGACCAGAACCTTGGTTTTATCTTGTTTGAATCAGGTAGTAATGTGGTACCACACTGAAACAGACAATTAAACTTGTTTTCGATCAATATTTTAGAGGATAAAACCGGTTAGGTCCGGGTTAGGCCTGGGTTATGCCCGCATCTGGCACATGATTTTACCTTCTTCGCATACTTGTTGGTCAGATCCTGGGTTTTTTAGGGTTTGAATCACGCAGTAATGTGGTTCCACACGGAAACAGTCCATTAAACTTGGTTTCGATCAAAATTTTAGAGGATAACACCCGTTAGTTCTGGGATAGGTCTGGGTTATGCCCGCATCTGGCTCATGATTTTGCCTTCTGAGTATACTTATTGTCCAGATCCTGGGTTTTTACGGGTTTGAATCACGTAGTAATGTGGTACCACATTGAAACAGTCAATTAAACCTGGTTTCGATCAATATTTTAGAGGATAAAACCGGTTAGGTCTTGGTAAGGCCTGGGTTATGCCCGCATCTGGCTCATGATTTTTCCTTCTTCGCATACTTGTTGGCCAGATCCCTGGTTTTCTCTGGTTTGAATCACGTAATAATGTGGTACCACAGTGAAACAATCAATTAAACCTGGTTTCGATCAATATTTTAGACGATAACACCGGTTAGGTCTAGGTTAGGCCTGGGTTATGCCCGCATCTCGCTCATGATTTTGCCTTTTTAATATACTTGTAGGCCAGATCTTGTGTTTTTTCGTGTTAGACTCATATAGTAATGTGGTACCACACTGAAACAGTCAATTAAACCTGGATTCGGTCAGTATTTTAGTCGGTAACACCGGTTAGGTCTGGGTTAGGTCTGGGTTATGCCCGCATCTGGCTCATGATTTTGCCTTTTCCGCATTCTTGTTTGCCATATCAATGGTTTTCTCTGGTTTGAATCAGGTAGTAATGGGGTACCACACTGAAACAGACAATTAAACCTGGTTTCGATGAAAATTTTAGAGGATAAAACCGGTTAGGTCTGGGTTAGGCCTGGGTTATGCCCGCATCTCGCTCATGATTTTGACTTTTTAATATACTTGTAGGCCAGATCTTGTGTTTTTTCGTGTTAGACTCATATAGTAATGTGGCACCACACTGAAGCAGTCCATTAAACTTGGTTTCGATCAATATTTTAGAGGATAACACCGGTTAGGTCTGGGTTAGGTCTGGGTTATGCCCGCATCTGGCGCATGATTTTGTCTTCTTCGCACACTTGTTGGCCAGATTCTGGGTTTTTTCGGATTTGAATCACGCAGTAATGTGGTACCACACAGTAACAGTCAATTAAACCTGGATTCGGTCAGTATTTTAGTCGGTAACACCGGTTAGGTCTGGGTTAGGTCTGGGTTATGCCCGCATCTGGCTCATGATTTTACCTTCTTCGCATACTTGTTGGCCAGATCCCTGGTTTTCTCTGGTTTGAATCACGTAATAATGTGGTACCACAGTGAAACAATCAATTAAACCTGGTTTCGATGAATATTTTAGAGGATAAAACCGGTTAGTTTTGGGATAGGACTGGGTTATGCCCGCATCTGGCGCATGATTTTGCCTTCTTCGCACACTTGTTGGACAGATCCTGGGTTTTTTCGGGTTTGAATCACGTAGTAATGGGGTACCACACTGAAACAGACAATTAAACCTGGTTTCGATCCACATTTTAGAGGATAACAACGGTTAGGTCTGGGTTATGCCCGCTTCTGGCTCATGATTTTACATTCTTCGCACACTTGTTGGACAGATCCTCGGTTTTTTCGAGTTTGAATCACGTAGTAATGTGGTAACACACTGAAGCAGTCAATTAAACCTGGTTTCGATCAATATTTTAGATGATAACACCGGTTAGGTCTGGGTTAGACCTGGGTTATGCCCGCATCTGGCTCATGGTTTTGCCTTTTCCGCATAATTGTTGGCCAGATCCTTGGTTTTCTCTGGTTTGCATCACGGAGTAATGGGGTACCACACTGAAGCAGTCAATTAAACCTGGTTTCGATCCACATTTTAGAGGATAACAACGGTTAGGTCTGGGTTATGCCCGCATCTGGCGCATGATTTTGCCTTCTTCGCATACTTGATGGCCAGATTCTGGGTTTCTTCGGATTTGAATCACGCAGTAATGTGGTACCACACAGTAAGAGTCAATTAAACCTGGATTCGGTCAGTATTTTAGTCGGTAACACCGGTTAGGTCTGGGTTAGGTCTGGGTTATGCCCGCATCTGCCTCATGATTTTGCCTTTTCCGCATTCTTGTTTGCCAGATCCTTGGTTTTCTCTGGTTTGGATCACGTAGTAATGGGTTACCACACTGAAACAGACAATTAAACCTGGTTTCGATGAATATTTTAGAGGACAATACCGGTTAGTTCTGGGATAGGTCTGGGTTCTGCCCGCATCTGGCTCATGATTTTGCCTTCTGAGCATACTTGTTGTCCAGATCCTGGGTTTTTACGGGTTTGAATCACGTAGTAATGTGGTACCACATTGAAACAGTCAATTAAACCTGGTTTCGATCAATATTTTAGAGGATAAAACCGGTTAGGTCTGGGTTAGGCCTGGGTTATGCCCGCATCTGGCTCATGATTTTGCCTTTTCCGAATTCCTGTTGACCAGAACCTTGGTTTTATCTTGTTTGAATCAGGTAGTAATGTGGTACCACACTGAAACAGACAATTAAACTTGTTTTCGATCAATATTTTAGAGGATAAAACCGGTTAGGTCCGGGTTAGGCCTGGGTTATGCCCGCATCTGGCTCATGATTTTACCTTCTTCGCATATTTGTTGGACAGCTCCCGGGATTTTTCGGGTTTGAATCACGTAGTAATGTGGCACCACACTGAAACAGTACATTAAACTTGGTTTCGATCAATATTTTAGAGGATAACACCGGTTAGGTCTGGGTTAGGCCTGGGTTATGCTGTGGCTTGCCCCCAAAAACAGGCCGAGTTAAGGGTGTCCGGCCTGTCGGAGGCAGCCACCCAGCAGGCTGTCAGGGAGGCCCTTGCCACAGCCGGGGGTTGCGGCGCTGCGGAGGTAAACGTTGGTGACCTCCGCCGGGACAGCTCGGGCATGTTTACTGCCTGGGCCCGCTGTCCCCTTCGCGCCGCAACCAAGCTCGCGAAGTCCGGCCGATTAATGGTCGGCTTCTTCGAGGCCCGGCTGGCAGTACTCGCAGCGAGGCCGCTGCAGTGCCACCGCTGCCTGGAGTTCGGACATGTCCGGCAGCGGTGCACCAGCACTGTCGATCGCAGCGGCCTCTGTTACCGCTGCGGAGGGGCCTCCCACACCGCACGGGAGTGCACGGCCGCCCCTAAATGCCCCCTTTGTGTGGGCTTGGGGCGGCCAGCGGATCACCGCATGGGTGGGGCGGCGTGCCGTCCCCCCAAACGCAAGGGGAAGAAGGCGAAAGGGTCGAGTGTGACCCCACCCACGGTGCCGGCTGGTGTTGAGCCGGCGCCGGTGCCCGTCGCGATGGAGGTCCAAGGGGCGGCTTGTACCCAGCCGTCCCCAGCTGTGGTGTCGGGTGCTATACCCGCCCCAGCCTCTGTTGTGACGGGAGGGGTGGTGGTGGCGGGAGTGACCGCCCCGCAGACAGTGACGGAGATGATGGAGGTGGATGTGGCGCCTTGCGACTCGGCGCCCACCACCTCCACGAAGTCGGAATGCATTTTGTCCGGGGGTGGCCCTGCAGAGTCCCCACTCCAATCGACATCCCAGCCGCCGTGCGGGTCAGAGCCCCTTAGTCGGGGGGTGATGGCCTCGTACGGCGGCAAAGATCCGGGGCGCACAGAGGCGTCCATAAGCACTGGAAGGGGAGGCCTGGAGGAGGCCGCGGGTGAGACCCGATAATGTCTCACCGCCTCCTCCAGGTAAATTTGAACCACTGCCGGGGGGCTCAGGATCTCATGCTCCAAACCCTCCGGCAGTGGAACATCGGGATGGCCGTGATCGCCGAGCCCTACCGTGTTCCCAAACACCCCGCTTGGGTGGGGGATCTTAACGGGGTCTCGGCGATCACCTGGCAGTACGGGCGCGGCACGTTGCCGTGCCCCGTAGTGGGGAGGGGCCACGGTTTTGTGGCGGTGAAGTGGGGGGAACTCGTGGTTGCCGGGTGTTACGCGTCGCCCGCTATGGGCCTCAGCGAATTTGAGGCGTACCTCGACGAGGTGGGGAGATGCATCTCCCCACATCTCGCCAGTGGGGTACTCGTCCTGGGCGATTTTAATGCCCACGCTGCAGCCTGGGGCTGCCCCAGGACGACCGTGAAGGGCGACGCGATGCTCGAATGGGCGGCGGGTCACGGCCTCGTAGTTTTGAATCAAGGGGCCGTGAGCACGTGCGTGCACGCGCGGGGCGAGTCGATCGTCGACATATCGTTGGGGAGCCCCGCCATAGCACGCCGTGTGTCCGACTGGAGGGTCGCGGAAGAGGTGGCCACGTTAAGCGACCACCTCTACATTACGTTTTCCGTATCCGCGACCCCCGGCTTAAATGGACCCCGCCAACCGGGCAGGGATGCACACCCGGCGCCACGCTGGTCCGCCAAGAGGCTGGACCCGGACGCCCTTGCGATGGCAGCCTCCGTTGTGGCATGGCAGGAGATGCCACGCCGGACCCTCGGCAATCCATCTGCCGGGGCGCGTTGGTTCCGGGAGACTATGACGTCGTTGTGTGACGCAGTCATGCCCCGGGCCACCGCCCCGAGCCGAGGGGGGTCCGTGTACTGGTGGTCGGGCGAGATCGAGGATTTACGCACTCGGTGCGTTGTCGCCCGACGCCGGTACACCCGCGCCAGGAGACGGCGCGGGGCGACGGAGGCAGAGGTGGTGGGGTTGCGCGGGGAATTTTCCCTGGCGCGAAGAACCCTCCGCCGGGCCATCGCGACCGCGAAAGCCCAGGCATGGACGGAGCTCCTCGGGTCTCTGGATGCAAATCCATGGGGGCGCCCTTATCATATGGTCGTAGGGAAGATGCGATCATGGGCGCCCCCGATCACAGAGAGCCTCGACCCCCAGCTGCTCGGGGAAACTATGCGCGTCCTCTTCCCCGCTGGGGGAGAGGCGTTCCTGCATCCCCCCGAGCCACAGCCGGATCACCCGCCTTGGTGGTCCGACGAACTGGGGGTCTCCGAGGAGGAGCTAGCTAGGGCCGTCCGGAGAATGGCTGCCAAGAAGACGGCGCCAGGACCGGACGGCATACCCGGCAAGGCCTGGGCAGTAGCGGTGGGCGTTTTGGGTGGCGGGTTGATACGCGTCTTCGACGCGTGCCTCCAGACCGGTCAGTTCCCCCCCATATGGAAGGTGGCGAGGTTGGTCCTCCTCCACAAGCCAGGGAAGCCCGCGGATTCTCCATCCGCGTTCCGACCCATTTGTCTGTTGGACGAGGCTGGGAAACTCCTCGAGCGGGTCATTGTATCCCGTCTCGAGGGGCATCTGTCCCGCGTCGGCCCTGATCTGGCCGACCGACAGTTCGGCTTTCGCCGGGGCCGCTCCACTGTCGACGCCATAGTGACCGTGCGGACCCTGGCGGAATCGGCAATTTCCCGGGGGGGTGTGGCGTTGGCAGTTTCGTTGGACATAGCCAACGCCTTTAACACCGTCTCCTGGGGGGCGATAGGTCGGGCACTCCACTACCACCGGGTGCCCGCCTATCTATGCCGACTGATCGGGGATTATCTGCGGGGCAGGGTAGTCCAATATCCGGGTCGGAACGGGATGGAGCAGAGAGCGGTGCACCGTGGAGTTCCACAGGGGTCGGTCCTCGGGCCGCTCCTGTGGAACTTGGCGTATGATGCGGTGCTGCGTGCTGACCTCCCCGTCGGCGTGTCGTTGGTTTGTTATGCCGACGACACCCTGGTGATAGCCGGCGGGGACACGTGGAGGAGGACCGTGGCCCTCGCGGAGGAAGGAACGGCACGAGTCGTTGCCGAAGTAGAGCGTCTGGGGCTGCGCATGGCACCCCAGAAGACCGAGGCCATCTGGTTGTGTAACGTCAGTGGTCGCGGGGTGCCGCGCCAGGCGTCTCTACGGGTGGGTGGAGCCCAAGTCGCGGTGGGGCGCCGGATGAAGTATCTGGGCCTCACCCTCGACAGCTACTGGCGGTTCGGGCATCATTTGGAAGGGTTGGGTCCCCGTATTGAAAGGGCAGCGGCCGCGTTAGGTCGCATAATGCTCAATCTCGGGGGGCCCAACATGGCGGCACGGCGGCTGTATTTGGGAGTCGTCCGGTCCATGGCGCTTTATGGCGCGCCAATATGGGCCGGCGGTCTGATGGCCAATCGGCGGGGTGCATTTGCACTCCGTCGGTTACAGAGGTTGGTCGCCATCAGAGTCGTGCGGGGTTATCGCACGATCTCCTACACAACCGCCACCTTGCTGGCGGGTTCCGCACCGTTTCACCTGCTAGCGAAAATGGACGCAGAGGTCTATCAAAACCTCTGCGTCCTTCGCCAGCGGGGCGTGGACCCGCACGGCGAGGAGGCCGCCAGGGCCCGAAGCCAGGCGCGGCGACGCGTCTATAGTCGGTGGCTGGTGTGGCTATCCAAGTCAGACCAGCGGGATGATCGCGTCGCCGCGGCGGTCCGCCCAGTGTTTTATGCCTGGGTGGGCTAGCTGGGGTACGCCCACCTACCGCCTGACACAGGTACTGACCGGACACGGTTGCTTCGGTCGGTACCTGCATCGGATAGGGCGGGAGGCGACGGCTGCGTGCCATCATTGCAGGGGAAGGGAGGACACCGCGCAGCACACGCTGCAGTTTTGCCCGGCGTGGGCAGCGCAGCGCGGTGTCCTTATTAGAGCGATTGGAGCGGACCTCTCGCTGCCGGCCGTCATTCGTGCGATGGTCGGCAGTAAGGAGGCGTGGGCGGCCATGGCCTTGTTTTGTGAAGAGGTCATGGCCGCGAAGGAGGACGCCGAAAGGGCGCGAGAGGAGGTGGGGGGCAGGCGGCGACGCCGACCGTAAGACCCTCCACCGCTCCCCGTGGCAGGGGGAGCGCGAAGGGGTCGGTGATGGTGTTTGTGGTGCGAGGTGAGGGACTTTATCCCCTCATACCCCCTCGCACCCAGCCTATCACCGGACCGGGGGCCCGTGGTAGGGGCCCCGTCTAGCGGGGGCGGCAGTGTTAGCCGGCCCCTTAGCAGTGGTCGCGATCGGGTGGGGGCCCGGTCGCGGCTAGTAGGAACGGCGCGAGTGGGGGCGACATCGCGTGTGACCGCGCGGCGTCGCCGGGGGGCAATCAGTTTAGTTTGCCCCCCATTGGGGGAGGAGGATCGCTTCTCCTCCCCCGGGAAGGGCCCGTAGTAGGGTGTTGCGCCAACGGGGAGAGTCACGGTAGTATCGCTAGTTTGGTTCCCGTGACTCTCCCCAGATAAAGGGCGCAGGCGGTCACCGTGGTGTTTTAGCTGGTAAGAGTCCGGCACTACCCCGGCCTCCCCCCCAGGGAGCCGGGGTGTCCATGAGGATTTCACCACGTTAAAAAAAAAAAAAAAAAAGGCCTGGGTTATGCCCGCATCTAGCTCATGATCTTGCCTTCTTCGCATACTTGTTGGCCAGATCTTGTGTTTTTTCGGGTTTGAATCATATAGCAATGTGGTACCACACTGAAACAGTCAATTAAACCTGGATTCGGTCAGTATTTTAGTCGGTAACACCGGTTAGGTCTGGGTTAGACCTGGGTTATGCCCGCATCTGGCTCATGGTTTTGCCTTTTCCGCATAATTGTTGGCCAGATCCTTGGTTTTCTCTGGCTTGCATCACGGAGTAATGGGGTACCACACTGAAACAGTCAATTAAACCTGGTTTCGATCCACATTTTAGAGGATAACAACGGTTAGGTCTGGGTTATGCCCGCATCTGGCGCGTGATTTTGCCTTCTTCGCATACTTGTTGGCCAGATTCTGGGTTTTTTCGGATTTGAATCATGCAGTAATGTGGTACCATCCCTCAGGGGCTGCCAGCCTTTCAGCTGCAGTACGGGCTTAACGAACCCGGGGTACCCGAGTCATACACACACCGTAAGCCTCCTGTTGGTCGTCACAACGACCCATTCACAGTTCCCTATTGGTTTTGTGAATGGTACGTGACGGCAGGAGGAACGGGGGTCTTGGCTTAACCGCCTGGGCCACGAGTATGGCGACTCTATAAAATCGCCCTCCAATCCTAAGCTATGGTGCGCGGCGATGGGATGCATGGTTGGGGGAGAAGGCCCAATCCCAAGCGACCACCTCCGGGGAACCTGCCGAACCCCCGGAGTATTAGGCTTACCCGGGTATGGCGGCTCTGCCCGGGTGGACCTTTATTTCCGACCATCTCGTGGGACTATTATGGACACAGAAAATAAAATGGGGATGGGGCGGGTTTTGTCGGTTGGGGAGGACGGAGACGGGGTTGGGGTTAGGGTGGCGGCGCTCGCGCCCCACTCAGCGCCAGGTCCGGCTTCGTGGAGGGTGGAGGAGGACGACGAGACGGCGTCGGTCTCGTCCTTCTCCTCCAGCACGAGCCACATAGGCTCTAAGAGGAAGAGGACGGGGCAGGCCGTCGTCGAGGTGGGCGGGGCGATGAGCCCGTCGGTGAGGCTGAGTTGCCTCAGGGACGAGGTGACCGAGGAGATATCGGAGAGGATCTCCTCGTCCCTGAGGCGGGTGGAGAAAGTCGCCGCTGCCTGCGCCTTTAAGGGACAGAAAAGCGGTGGCGCGGAGGCCCTGCAGGCCGCGGCGGAGGAAATGAGGGAGGCGGCGCGGGAGCTCAGAGGGCGGAACGCCCGTCTGCAGCTCCTGTTGGAGGAGGAGCGACAGGGGAGGAGGAGGGCAGAGGCGCTGTGGAACAGCGCGGCCCTCCCTCCCATCCTCCCTCCTCCTCCACCGCCGCGTCCCTCGGCGGAGGTAAATAAGCGGAGTGCGGCGGCAGTGGTGCGGGGCACCGCGGGCCCCTCCACCCGCACTCCGCCCGTGAAGAAGTCCCCGTCCTCCTCAGAAGACGATCTTCTGAGGAGAATTGGGGACATGATTGATGGCAAGCTGGCCGCCTTCCGGGAGGAGCTCCTCGCCGGAAGAGCGGTCAGCAGGCAGGCGGTGCCACCCCGACCTGTTCCGGTACAGTCGGGGAAGGCAAAGAAGGGCGGAGTGAAGGCTCCGCCCAGCGTTGCGGCACCAGGGCCCCGGGTCGCGACCCCCAAGGGGGGTGGTGTACCCGTGGTCGCGGTGGTCGCGTCCTCCACAGCACCCTCCCAAGGGGGGGTGGCGTGGAGTGAGGTGGTGGAGCGGAAGGCGAAGCGGGCGGCGAGGAAGGCCTCGCAACCGCAGCCTGCGCCTCCGCCGCCGGCGGCCAAGGTAAAGGCCGCGAAGGTCGGGAAGGCACGACCAGGTCGTCCCCCAAAAACGGCAGCGGTGACGCTGACCGTTGCGCAGGGGGGCGACCTGACCCTCGCGGAGGCGATGCGGCTCGCCAGGGAGAATATCTCCCTGGAAGAGCTGGGCATCGCCTCCGTGAGGGCGAAGAGGGCCGTGACCGGGGGTCTCTTGCTGGAGATCCCCGGTGCAGAAAGCGGCGCGAAGGCGGATCGTCTCGCCCAGAGGCTCCGGGAGCAGCTGGGCGAGCGAGGTGTCCGGGTCGCCCGGCCCACGAAGCGCACGGAGATGCGCGTTTGTGGGCTAGACGACTCGGTCAGCGCACAGGATGTGTCCCGTGCCTTTGCGAGGGCGGGGGACTGTCCTGTGGAGGACCTGCGGATCGGAGAGATCCGCAGGTCGCCCTCCGGCCTCGGGTCGGTGTGGGCCCGGTGCCCCCTCTCCGCCGCCCGTAAGGTGGCGGAATCCGGGAGGGTGTTGGTGGGGTGGGTTTCGGCGCGAGTGGAAATCCTCGCGCCGCGCCCGCTCCAGTGTCACCGCTGCCTCGAATTGGGGCACGTGAGGCAGTGGTGCACCTCGCCGGTGGACCGCAGCGGTCAGTGTTACCGCTGCGGTGCCAAAGAGCACCGTGCGAGCCAGTGCTCGGCGGCCCCCCACTGCCCGCTGTGTGCGGACATGGGGAGGCCAGCCGATCACAGGGTGGGGAGCAAGAAGTGCTCCCCCCCCCCTCCCGGAAGGAGAGGAAGAGGCGGGCTGCACCGGCTCCGGTGCCGAGGGCGGTGGCATCGTCCTCCATGGAGGTGGACGGTGCTACGGGGACGGACGGCCGGGAGGAGGCTGGCGCGGCCATTAATTAATGCCGCCCCGCCTCCTCCTCCAGGCCAACCTCAACCACTGCCGCGCGGCACAGGACTTGATGTCCCAAGTCCTCGCGGAGTGGGGGGTTGGCCTGGCGGTCGCCGCCGAGCCGTACCGAGTCCCTGATCACCCTCATTGGGTGGGCGACGCGGACGGCTTGGTGGCGACGGTATGGGGAGGGGGCGACGGGTCCCCCCCGTTCTCCTTGTTGGAGCGCGGTCGGGGATTCGTCGCCGTGGACTGGGGGGGAGTCGCTGTGGTGGGGTGCTACATTTCGCCCCGTAGCGGTCATGCTGCGTTCGAGCTGTACTTGGCCGAGGTCGCGGCATGCGTGCAGCGCTACGCGGCCCGGCCGGTGCTGGTCCTGGGGGATTTTAATGCCAAGTCGGTGGCTTGGGGATCCCCCAGGACCTCCGTTCGCGGCGGGATCCTGGGCGATTGGGCGGCGGGGCTCGACCTCCGGGTATTGAACCGGGGGTCGGAGCACACATGCGTGCGGCGATATGGGGGATCCATCGTGGATGTTGGATTCGCGACCCCCAACGCCGTGCGCATGGTGTTGGGTTGGCACGTGGTCGCGGGGGCAGAGACACTCTCCGATCACCGGTACATCCGGATGGAGGTCTCTGCCGCCGCGAGTGCATCCCGACACGGCCGCCTGCGTGGCACCCCACCACGCCGCTGGGCGATTCGGCGCCTGGACAAGGACGCCCTGATGGCAGCTGCCCTCGCTGCAACTTGGCCGCAGGGAGCGGCCGAGTTGCCGAGCATAGAGGAGGAGGTCGCCCGGCTCGGAGCATTGGTCGCGGGTATTTGCGACGCGGCGATGCCTCGGGTCGGGCGGGCTTCTCCTCGTCGGGCGGTGTACTGGTGGTCGGACGCGATCGCGGAGTTGCGAGTCGCGACTGTCCGCGCCCGACGCCAGTACACCCGCGCGCGCCGTCGTCAACGTACAGGCGACGGCGTGGCGCGAGCGAGGGCAGCTGATGACCTGTATGGAGCATACCGCGTGGCGCGGGTTGCTCTGCAGGTCGCCATCAAACGGGCCAAGACCCAGGCATGGAAGGAGCTCCTCCAGACCCTTGATGACGATCCATGGGGGCGCCCATATAAGGTGGTGCTGAATAAGCTCCGCCCGTGGGCGCCTCCCGTCACCGAGGGTCTTGACCCCCGGCTGCTGGAGGACGTGGTCAATACACTCTTCCCAATTGGGGAGAGGGGACCGCGTCCTCCGGCGGCGGCGGCTGTCCCAGTGGAGTGGACGGCCGAGCTGGGGGTCACGCAGGAGGAGCTGGCAGCGGCCATCAGACGGCTCGGGGTTCGTAACACGGCCCCGGGTCCGGATGGTGTGCCCGGCCGGGTTTGGGTCTTGACCCAGGGCGTCCTTGGGGCCGACCTCAGGCGGTTGTTCGACCGCTGCCTGAGGGACGGGCGATTCCCCCCCAGTTGGAAGGTGGCGAGGATGGTCCTCCTCCGGAAGGAGGGTCGGCCCGCGGAGTCTCCCTCCGCATACCGGCCCATTTGTCTCCTCGACGAGGTGGGCAAGCTCTTCGAGCGTGTGATTGCTGCCCGCCTCGTCGAGCACCTGTCGCGGGGTGATCCCGGTCTGGCCGACTGCCAGTTCGGTTTCCGGGGGGGCCGATCGACTATCGACGCGATAGGTCGTGTGAGGGCCCTCTCGGAGGCGGCCGTCTCCCGGGGAGGGGTGGCATTGGCAATATCCTTGGATATTGCCAATGCCTTTAACACCCTCCCCTGGGAAGAGATAAGGAGGGGGCTCGAATATCATCGAGTCCCCCCTTGTCTCAGGGCGGTCGTCGGGGATTATCTCCGCGGCAGGTGGATCGAGTATCCGGGCCGGGATGGTGATATGCGGAGGGAGGTGTACTGCGGTGTTCCGCAGGGGTCGGTCCTCGGGCCACTCCTGTGGAACATCGCGTACGACTCGGTGTTGCGGGCCGGCCTCCCCGACGGCGTCAGCACGGTGTGTTATGCGGATGACACACTGGTGCTGGCCGTCGGGGCGCACTGGGGGAGGGCCATGCGTCGCGCGGAGGAGGGGTCGCAACGCGTCGTCGACCGGATCAGGGGGATGGGGATGACGGTGGCGGTCCATAAAACCGAGGTGATTGCGTTTCATTCACCTCGGCAGGAACCGCCACCCCCTCTGATTCGGGTGGGTGGGGCTGACATCGAGGTGAAGCCGCAGATCAGGTATCTGGGGCTGATCCTTGATAGCCACTGGCGTTTCGAGAAGCATTTCCGCTGCCTGGTCCCCCGGTTGGACAGGATGGTTGCGGCTCTGGGCCGGATCCTGCCCAACCTGGGGGGCCCGGCGGGCCGAGTTCGTCGCCTCTATGTGGCAATGGTCCAGTCGGTGGCCCTATACGGGGCCCCCGTCTGGGCGGACGACCTGGCTGCCTCCCGGCGCAGCATGACTATGCTGCGTCGGGTGCAGAGGCGCATGGCGCTCAGGGTCGTCCGCGGGTATCGGACCATGTCACATGAGGCGGCGACGGTTCTAGCGGGGATGCCGCCCATGGACCTGCTCGCGCGGTCGCACGCGGTGATGAACCGGCACCGCGTCGACCGTCGCGCGGGGGTGGGGGATTCGGTCCCGGGCGGGCAGGAACCTGCTTGGGGCGATTTGAAGCGCCAGGCCCGGCAGTCCGTGTTGCTCGCGTGGCAGGAGCGGCTGGCTCTGCCAACCGCGGGGCACCGGACTGTCGGGGCTGTTCGGCCACTCCTGAAGGAGTGGCTGGACAGAGGCCATGGCAGCCTCACCTACCGGCTGGCACAGGTATTTTCCGGGCATGGCAGCTTCGGAAGATACCTGTGCCGGATAGGGAAGGAGCCGACGGCGCGTTGCTGCCACTGCGACGCTGAGCAGGACACGGCGGATCATACCCTGGAGGTATGCCCCGCGTGGGAGGGGGAGCGCCGTGTCTTGGTCGGCGTCGTCGGGCGGGATGTCTCGCTGCCGGGCGTGGTGCGCGCCATGCTCGGCAGCGAGGAGAAGTGGAGGGCCGTGGCCTCCTTCTGCGAGAACGTAATGTTGCAGAAGGAGGCCGCGGGGAGGGAGCGCGACCTTCAGCGGCGCGCTGAAGCTCGCGCTCGTGCGGTGGCCCGAGGTCGTCGCCCGGTCGCGAGGCGTCGCGGGCGGCCGCCTCGGCGTGGCGGATGACCTAGGCTGGGAGGGGGGTCCTAAGGGGACCCTCCTCCCGCCAGGCGGCGCTGGGTCGTAGTTGGGGGTAGGAGTGCCTCCCCCTACCGGTCCGACGCAAGGGGAGGCACCCTCGGCGGTCTGGTGCGGCCATGAACGCCCGGCCGCCGAGGGGTGGAAACGGGGTGGCGGGCGGTTGCGAGTTGGGGCTCGCAGCCGCCACTAAACGCGGCCCCGGGACGGATAGCGGCGGGATGGAGTGGCCCCGTCCCGCCGCTATGAGGCAGAGTGTCTACTGGGGGGACCGATTGTCCCCCCGGGGGATGGGCGCGAAAGCGCGGGCACGGGGAGGATACCGGAAGAATGCTTCGAGCGATTCCCGGTATCCTCCCAAAGCGTGCCGAAGGGTCACCGTGGGGTTTTTAGTGGGTAGGTCCCGCGCCTGTCGTTGTACGGGCGCGGGGAATCCCACACACCCCTCCCACCTCTCCCCAAGGAGGTGGGAGGGAGTCTTTCGATGATTTTCCCCACGACAAAAAAAAAAAAAAAAAAAAAAAAAAGTAATGTGGTACCACACAGTAACAGTCAATTAAACCTGGATTCGGTCAGTATTTTAGTCGGTAACACCGGTTAGGTCTGGGTTAGGTCTGGGTTATGCCCCCATCTGACTCATGATTTTACCTTCTTCGCATACTTGTTGGACAGATCCTGGGTTTTTTCGGGTTTGAATCACGTAGTAATGTGGTACCACACTGAAACAGTCCATTAAACTTGGTTTTCGATCAATATTTTAGAGGATAACACCGGTTAGGTCTGGGATAGGTCTGGGTTATGCCCGCATCTGGCTCATGATTTTGCCTTCTGCGCATACTTGTTGGCCAGATCCTGGGTTTCTACGGGTTTGAATCACGTAGTAATGTGGTACCACATTGAAACAGTCAATTAAACCTGGTTTCGATCAATATTTTAAAGGATAAAACCGGTTAGGTCTGGGTTAGGTATGGGTTATGTCCACATCTGGCTCATGATTTTGCCTTTTCCGCATTCCTGTTGACCAGAACCTTGGTTTTATCTTGTTTGAATCAGGTAGTAATGTGGTACCACACTGAAACAGACAATTAAACTTGTTTTCGATCAATATTTTAGAGGATAAAACCGGTTAGGTCCGGGTTAGGCCTGGGTTATGCCCGCATCTGGCTCATGATTTTACATTCTTCGCATACTTGTTGGACAGATCCTGGGTTTTTTTCGGGTTTGAATAACGTAGTAATGTGGCACCACACTGAGACAGTCCATTAAACTTGGTTTCGATCAATATTTTAGAGGATAACACCGGTTAGGTCTGGGTTAGGTCTGGGTTATGCCCGCATCTGGCTCATAATTTTGCCTAGTTCGCAAACTTTTCCGCCAGGTCCTGGGTTTTTTAGGGATTGAATCACGTAGCAATGTGTTTCCACACGGAAACAGCTCATTAAACTTGGTTTCGATCAATATTTTAGAGGATAACACCGGTTAGGTCCTGGTTACGTCTGGGTTATACCGGCATCTGACTCATGATTTTACCTTCTTCGCATACTTGTTGGACAGATCCTGGGTTTTTTCGGGTTTGAATCACGTAGTGATGTGGTACCACACTGAAACAGACAATTAAACTTGTTTTCGATCAATATTTTAGAGGATAAAACCGGTTAGGTCTGGGTTAGGCCTGGGTTATGCCCGCATCTGGCTCATGATTTTGCCTTCTTCGCAAACTTGTTGAGCCAGATCCTTGGTTTTCTCTGGTATGAATAACGTAGTAATGGGGCACCACACTGAAACAAACAATTAAACCTGGTTTCGATCAATATTTTTGAGGATAACACCGATTAGGTCTAGGTTAGGCCTGGGTTATGCCCGCATCTCGCTCATGATTTTGACTTTTCCGAATTCCTGTTGACCAGACCCTTGGTTTTATCTTGTTTGAATCAGGTAGTAATGTGGTACCACACTGAAACAGACAATTAAACTTGTTTTCGATCAATATTTTAGAGGATAAAACCGGTTAGGTCCGGGTTAGGCCTGGGTTAAGCCCGCATCTGGCTCATGATTTTACCTTCTTCGCATACTTGTTGGACAGATCCTGGGTTTTTTCGGGTTTGACTCACGTAGTAATGTGGCACCACACTGAAGCAGACCATTAAACTTGGTTTCGATCAATATTTTAGAGGATAACACCGGTTAGGTCTGGGTTAGGTCTGGGTTATGCCCGCATCTGGCTCATGATTTTGCCTTCTTCGCAAACTTGTTGGCCAGATCCTGGGTTTTTTAGGGTTTGAATCACGCAGTAATGTGGTTCCACACGGAAACAGTCCATTAAACTTGGTTTCGATCAATATTTTAGAGGATAAAACCGGTTAGGTCCGGGTTAGGCCTGGGTTATGCCCGCATCTGGCTCATGATTTTGCCTTCTTCGCAAACTTGTTGGCCAGATCCTGTGTTTTTTCGGGTTTGAATCACGTAGTAATGTGGTACCACGAAGTAACTGTGAATTAAACCTGGATTCGGTCAGTATTTTAGACGGTAACACCGGTTAGGCCAGGGTTAGGCCTTGGTTATATCCCCATCTGACTCATGATTTTACCTTCTTCGCATACTTGTTGGACAGATCCTGGGTTTTTTCGGGTTTGAATCACGTAGTAATGTGGTACCACGAAGTAACAGTGAATTAAACCTGGATTCGGTCAGCATTTTAGACGGTAACACCGGTTAGGACTGGGTTAGGTGTGGGTTATGCCCGCATCTGCCTCATGATTTTGCCTTTTCCGCATTCTTGTTTGCCAGATCCTCGGTGTTCTCTGGTTTGAACCACGTAATAATGGGGTACCACACTGAAACAGTCCATTAAACTTGGTTTCGATCAATATTTTAGAGGATAACACCGGTTAGGTCTGGGTTATGCCGCATCTGGCTCATGATTTTGCCTTCTTCGCATACTTGTTGGCCAGATTCTGGGTTTTTTCCAGTTTGAATCATGTAGTAATGGGGTACCACACTGAGACAGTCCATCAAACTTGGATTCGATCAATATTTTAGAGGATAACACCGGTTAGGTCTGGATTAGGTCTGGGTTATGCCCGCATCTGGCTCATGATTTTGCCTTCTTCGCATATTTGTTGGCCAGATCCTGGGTTTTTTTCGGGTTTGAATCACGTAGTAATGTGGAACCACACAGTAACAGTCAATTATACCTGGATTCGGACAGTATTTTAGTCGGTAACACCGGCTAGGTCTGGGTTAGGACTGGGTTATGCTCGCATCTGGCTCATGATTTTGCCTTGTCCGCATTCCTGTTGGACAGATCCTTGGTTTTCTCTCGTTTGAATCACGTAGTAATGTGGTACCACACTGAAACAGTCCATTAAACTAGGTTTCGATCAATATTTTAGAGGATAACACCGGTTAGGTCTGGGTTATGCCGCATCTGGCTCATGATTTTACATTCTTCGCATACTTGTTGGACAGATCCTGGGTTTTTTCGGGTCTGAATCACGTAGTAATGTGGTACCACGAAGTAACGGTGAATTAAACCTGGATTCGGTCGGTATTTTAGTCGGTAACACCGGCTAGGTCTGGGTTAGGTCTGGATATGCCCGCATCTGGCACATGATTTTGCCTTGTCCGCATTCCTGTTGGACAGATCCTTGGTTTTCTCTCGTTTGAATCACGCAGTAATGGGGTACCACACTGAAACAGTCCATTAAACTTGGTTTTCGATCAATATTTTAGAGGATAACACCGGTTAGGTCTGGGATAGGTCTGGGTTATGCCCGCATCTGGCTCATGATTTTGCCTTCTGCGCATACTTGTTGGCCAAATCCTGGGTTTTTACGGGTTTGAATCACGTAGTAATGTGGAACCACACAGTAACAGTCAATTATACCTGGATTCGGACAGTATTTTAGTCGGTAACACCGGCTAGGTCTGGGTTAGGACTGGGTTATGCTCGCATCTGGCTCATGATTTTGCCTTCTTCGCATATTTGTTGGCCAGATCCTGGGTTTTTTTCGGGTTTGAATCACGTAGTAATGTGGAACCACACAGTAACAGTCAATTATACCTGGATTCGGACAGTATTTTAGTCGGTAACACCGGCTAGGTCTGGGTTAGGACTGGGTTATGCTCGCATCTGGCTCATGATTTTGCTATGTCCGCAATCTTGTTTGCCATATCCTTGGTTTTCTCTGGTTTGAATCACGTAGTAATGTGGTACCACACTGAAACAGTCCATTAAACTTGGTTTCGATCAATATTTTAGAGGATAACACCGGTTAGGTCTGGGTTATGCCGCATCTGGCTCATGATTTTGCCTTCTTCGCATACTTGTTGGTCAGATCCTTGGTTTTTACGGATTTGAATCACGTAGTAATGTGGTACCACGAAGTAACAGTGAACTAAACCTGGATTCGGTCAGTATTTTAGACGGTAACACCGGTTAGGCCTGGGTTAGGTCTGGGTTATGCCCCCATCTGACTCATGATTTTACCTTCTTCGTATACTTGTTGGACAGATCCTGGGTTTTTTCGGGTTTGAATCACGTAGTAATGTGGAACCACACAGTAACAGTCAATTATACCTGGACTCGGTCAGTATTTTAGTCGGTAACACCGGTTAGGACTGGGTTAGGTCTGAGTTATGCCCGCATCTGGCTCACGATTTTGCCTATTCCGCATTCTTGTTGGCCGGATCCTTGGTTTTCTCAGGTTTGAATCACGTAGTAATGTGGTACCACACTGAAACAGACAATTAAACCTGGTTTCGATGGATATTTTAGAGGACAAAACCGGTTAGGTCTGGGTTACGTCTGGGTTATACCCGCATCTGGCTCATGATTTTGCCTTGTCCGCACACTTGTTGGCCAGATCCTTGGTTTTCTCTGGTTTGAATCACGGAGTAATGGGGTACCACACTGAAACAGTCCATTAAACTTGGTTTCGATCAATATTTTAGAGGATAACACCGGTGAGGTCTGGGTTACGTCTGGGTTATACCCGCGTCTGGCTGATGATTTTGCCTTGTCCGCATTCTTGTTGGCCAGATCCTTGGTTTTCTCTGGTTTGAATCACGGAGTAATGGGGTACCACACTGAAACAGTCAATTAAACCTGGTTTCGATCCACATTTTAGAGGATAACAACGGTTAGGTCTGGGTTACGTCTGGGTTATACCCGCATCCGGCTCATGGTTTTGCCTTGTCCGCATTCTTGTTGGCCAGATCCTTGGTTTTCTCTGGTGTGAATCATGGAGTAATGGGGCACCACACTGAAACAGTCAATTAAACGAGGTTTCGATCCACATTTTAGAGGATAACAACGGTTAGGCCTGGGTTATGCCCGCATCTGGCTCATGATTTTACCTTCTTCGCATACTTGTTGGACAGCTCCTGGGTTTTTTCGGGTTTGAATCACGTAGTAATGTGGAACCACACAGTAACAGTCAATTATACCTGGATTCGGTCAGTATTTTAGTCGGTAACACCGGTTAGGTCTGGGTTAGGTCTGGGTTATGCCCGCGTCTCATGATCTTGCCTTTTCCGCATTCTTGTTTGCCAGATCAATGGTTTTCCCTGGTTTGAATCACGTAGTAATGGGGTACCACACTGATACAAACAATTAAACCTGGTTTCGATGAATATTTTAGAGGATAACACCGGTTAGGTCTGGGTTATGTCGCATCTGGCTCATGACTTTGCCTTCTCCGCATACTTGTTGGCCAGATCCTTGGTTTTTTCGGGATTGAATCACGTAGTAATGTGGTACTACGAAGTAACAGTGAATTAAACCTGGAATCGGTCAGTATTTTAGTCGGTAACACCGGTTAGGCCTGGGTTAGGTCTGGGTTATGCCCCCATCTGACTCATGATTTTGCCCTCTTCGCATACTTGTTGGACAGATCCTGGGTTTTGTCGGGTTTGAATCACGTAGTAATGTGGTACCACACTGAAACAGTCCATTAAACTTGGTTTTCGATCAATATTTTAGAGGATAACAACGGTTAGGTCTGGGATAGGTCTGGGTTATGCCCGCATCTGGCTCATGATTTTGCCGTCTGCGTATACTTGTTGGACAGATCCTGGGTTTTTACGGGTTGGAATCACGTAGTAATGTGGTGCCACATTGAAACAGTCAATTAAACCTTGTTTCGATCAATATTTTAGAGGATAAAACCGGTTAGGTCTGGGTTTGGCATGGGTTATGCCCGCATCTGGCTCATGATTCTGCCTTCTTCGCATACTTGTTGGCCAGATCCTGGGTTTTTTTCGGGTTTGAATCACGTAGTAATGTGGAACCTCACAGTAACAGTCAATTATACCTGGATTCGGTCAGTATTTTAGTCGGTAACACCGGTTAGGTCTTGGTTAGGTCTGGGTTATGCCCGCATCTGGCTCATGATTTTTCTATGTCCGCATTCTTGTTGGCCAGATCCTTGGTTTTCTCTGGTTTGAATCACGTAGTTATGTGGTACCACACTGAAACAGTCCGTTAAACTTGGTTTCGATCAATATTTTAGAGGATAACACCGGTTAGGTCTGGGTTATGTCGCATCTGGCTCATGATTTTGCCTTCCTCGCATACTTGTTGGCCAGATCCTTGGTTTTTTCGGGTTTGAATCACGTAGTAATGTGGTACCACGAAGTAACAGTGAATTAAACCTGGAATCGGTCAGTATTTTAGTCGGTAACGACGGTTAGGCCTGGGTTAGGTCTGGGTTATGCCCCCATCTGACTCATGATTTTACCCTCTTCGCATACTTGTTGGACAGATCCTGGGTTTTGTCGGGTTTGAATCACGTAGTAATGTGGTACCACACTGAAACAGTCCATTAAACTTGGTTTCGATCAATATTTTAGAGGATAACACCGGTTAGGTCTGGGTTATGCCGCATCTGGCTCATGATTTTGCCTTCTTCGAATACTTGTTGGCCAGATCCTTCGTCTTTTCGGATTTGAATCATGTAGTAATGTGGCACCACGAAGTAACAGTAAATTAAACCTTGATTCGGTCAGTATTTTAGACGGTAACACCGGTTAGGCCTGGGTTAGGTCTGGGTTATGCCCCCATCTGACTCATGATTTTACCTTCTTCGCATACTTGTTCGACAGATCCTGGGTTTTTTCGGGTTTGAATCACGTAGTAATGTGGAACCACACTGAAACAGTCCATTAAACTTGGTTTCGATCAATATTTTAGAGGATAACACCGGTTTGGTATGGGATAGGCCTGGCTTATGCCCGCATCTGGCTCATGATTTTACCTTCTTCGCATACTTGTTGGACAGATCCTGGGTTTTTTGGGTTTGAATCACGTAGTAATGTGGCACCACGAAGTCACAGTGAATTAAACCTGGATTCGGTCAGTATTTTAGTCGGTAACACCGGTTAGGCCAGGGTTATGTCTGGGTTATGCCCCCATGTGACTCATGATTTTACCCTCTTCGCATACTTGTTGGCCAGATCCTGTGTTTTTCCGGGTTTGAATCACGTAGCAATGTGGTACCACACTGAAACAGACAATTAAACCTGGTTTCGATCAATATTTTAGACGATAAAACCGGTTAGGTCTGGGTTAGGTCTGGGTTATGCCCGCATCTGGCTCATGAGTTTGCCTACTTCGCATACTTGTTGGACAGGTCCTGGGTTTTTTCGGGTTTGAGTCACGTAGTAATGTGGTGCCACACAGTAACAGTCAACTAAACCTGGTTCGATCAATATTTTACTGGGTAACACCGGTTAGATATGGGTTAGGTCTGGGTTATGCCCGCATCTGCCTCATGATTTTGCCTTTTCCGCATTCTTGTTTGCCAGATCCTTGGTTTTCTCTGGCTTGAATCACGTATTAATGTGGTACCACACTGAAACAGACAATAAAAGCTGGTTTCGATGAATATTTTACAGGATAAAACCGGTTAGGTCTGGGTTTGGCCTGGGTTATGCCCGCATTTGGCTCATGATTTGCCTTCTTCGCATACCTGTTGGCCAGATCCTGGGTTTTTTCGGGTTTGAATCACGTAGTAATGTGGAACCACACAGTAACAGTCAATTATACCTGGATTCGGTCAGTATTTTAGTCGGTAACACCGGTTAGGTCTGGGTTAGGTCTCGGTTATGCCCGCATCTGCCTCATGATTTTGCCTTTTCCGCATTCTTGTTTGCCAGATCCTTGGTTTTCTCTGGTTTGAATCACGTATTAATGTGGTACCACACTGAAACAGATAATAAAAGCTGGTTTCGATGAATATTTTACAGGATAAAACCGGTTAGGTCTGGGTTTGGCCTGGGTTATGCCCGCATTTGGCTCATGATTTGCCTTCTTCGCATACCTGTTGGCCAGATCCTGGGTTTTTTCGGGTTTGAATCACGTAGTAATGTGGTACCACACTGAAACAGTCCATTAAACTTGGTTTCGATCAATATTTTAGAGGATAACACCGGTTTGGTATGGGATAGGCCTGGCTTTTGCCCGCATCTGGCTCATGATTTTGCCTTCTTCGCATACTTGTTGGCCAGATCCTGGATTTTTTTCGGGTTTGAATCTCGTAGTAATGTGGAACCACACAGTAACAGTCAATTATACCTGGATTCGGTCAGTATTTTAGTCGGTAACACCGGTTAGGTCTGGGTTAGGTCTGGGTTATGCCCGCATCTGGCTCATGATTTTTCTATGTCCGCATTCTTGTTGGCCAGATCCTTGGTTTTCTCTGGTTTGAATCACGTAGTTATGTGGTACCACACTGAAACAGTCCATTAAACTTGGTTTCGATCAATATTTTAGAGGATAACACCGGTTAGGCCTGGGTTATGTCGCATCTGGCTCATGATTTTGCCTTCTTCGCATACTTGTTGGCCAGACCCTTGGTTTTCTCTGGTTTGAATCACGTAGTAATGTGGTACCACACTGAAACAGTCCATTAAACTTGGTTTCGATCAATATTTTAGAGGATAACACCGGTTAGGTATGGGTTAGGTCTGGGTTATGCCCGCATCTGGCTCATGATTTTGCCTTGTTCGCAATCTTGTTGGCCAGATCCTGGGTTTTTTAGGGTTTGAATCACGTAGTATCGTGGTTCCACACGCAAACAGTCCATTAAACTTGGTTTCGATCAATATTTTAGAGGATAAAACCGGTTAGGTCTGTGTTAGGCCTGGGTTATGCCCGCATCTGGCTCATGATTTTGACTTTTCCGCATTCCTGTTGACCAGAACCTTGGTTTTATCTGGTTTGAATCAGGTAGTAATGTGGTACCACACTGAAACAGACAATTAAACTTGTTTTCGATCAATATTTTAGAGGATAAAACCGGTTTGGTCTGAGTTAGGCCTGGGTTATGCCCGCATCTGGCTCATGATTTTACCTTCTTCGCAATCTTGTTGGCCAGATCCTGGGTTTTTTGGGTTTGAATCACGTAGTATCGTGGTTCCACACGCAAACAGTCCATTAAACTTGGTTTCGATCAATATTTTAGAGGATAACACCGGTTAGGTCTGGGTTAGGTCTGGGTTATGCCCGCATCTGGCTCATGATTTTGCCTTTTCCGCATACCTGTTGGCCAGATCCTTGGTTTTCTCTGGTTTGAATCAGGTAATAATGTGGAACCAAAGTGAAACAGTCAATTAAACCTGGTTTAGATCAATATTTTAGAGGATAAAACCGGTTAGGTCTAGGTTAGGCCTGGGTTATGCCCGCATCTCGCTCATGATTTTGCCTTTTTCATGTACTTGTTGGCCAGATCTTGTGTTTTTTCGGGTTTGAATCATATAGTAATGAGGTACCACACTGAAACAGTCAATTAAACCTGGATTCGGTCAGTATTTTAATCGGTAACACCGGTTAGGACTGGGTTAGGTCTGGTTTATGCCCGCGTCTCATGATTTTGCCCTTTCCGCATTCTTGTTTGCCAGATCAATGGTTTTCTCTGGTTTGAATCACGTAGTAATGGGGTACCACACTGACACAAAAAACGAAACTTGGTTTCGATGAATATTTTAGAGGATAAAACTGGTTAGGTCTGGGTTAGGCCTGGGTTATGCCCGCATCTGGCTCATGATTTTGCCTTCTTCGCATACTTGTTGGCCAGATCCCCGGTTTTTTCTGGGTTTGAATCACTTAGTAATGTGGAACCACACAGTAACAGTCAATTATACCTGGATTCGGTCAGTATTTTAGTCGGTAACACCGGTTAGGACTGGGTTAGGTCTGGGTTATGCCCGCATCTGGCTCACGATTTTGCCTATTCCGCATTCTTGTTGGCCAGATCCTTGGTTTTCTCTGGTTTGAATCACGTAGTAATGTGGTACCACACTGAAACAGTCCATTAAACTTGGTTTCGATCAATATTTTAGAGGATAACACCGGTTAGGTCTGGGTTATGCCGCATCTGGCTCATGATTTTGCCTTCTTCGAATAATTGTTGGCCAGATCCTTGGTTTTTTCGGATTTGAATCACGTAGTAATGTGGCACCACGAAGTAACAGTGAATTAAACCTTGATTCGGTCAGTATTTTAGACGGTAACACCGGTTAGTCCTGGGTTAGGTCTGGGTTATGCCCACATCTGACTCATGATTTTACCCTCTTCGCATACTTGTTGGCCAGATCCTGTGTTTTTCCGGGTTTGAATCACGTAGTAATGTGGTACCACACTGAAACAGACAATTAAACCTGGTTTCGATCAATATTTTAGACGATAAAACCGGTTAGGTCTGGGTTAGGTCTGGGTTATGCCCGTTTCTGGCTCATGAGTTTGCCTACTTCGCATACTTGTTGGACAGGTCCTGGGTTTTTTCGGGTCTGAATCACGTAGTAATGTGGTGCCACACAGTAACAGTCAATTATACCTGGATTCGGCCAGTATATTAGTCGGTAACACCGGTTAGGACTGGGTTAGGTCTGGGTTATGCCCGCATCTGGCTCACGATTTTGCCTATTCCGAATTCTTGTTGGCCAGATCCTTGGTTTTCTCTGTTTTGAATCACGGAGTAATGGGGTACCACACTGATACAGTCAATTAAACCTGGTTTCGATCCACATTTTAGAGGATAACAACGGTTAGGTCTGGGTTATGCCCGCATCTGGCGCATGATTTTGCCTTTTCCGCATTCTTGTTGGCCAGACCCTTGGTTTTCTCTGGTTTGAATCACGTAGTAATGTGGTACCACACTGAAACAGTCCATTAAACTTGGTTTCGATCAATATTTTAGAGGATACCACCGGTTAGGTCTGGGTTATGCCGCATCTGTCTCGTGATTTTGCCTTCTTCGCATACTTGTTGGCCAGATCCTGGGTTTTTTCCTGTTTGAATCACGTAGTAATGTGGTACCACATCGAAACAGTCAACTAAACCTGGTTCGGTCAATATTTTACTGGGTAACACCGGTTAGATATGGGTTAGGTCTGGGTTATGCCCGCATCTGGCTAATGATTTTGCCTTTTCCGAATACTTGTTGGCCAGATCCTTGGTTTTCTCTGGTTTGAATCGGGTAATAATGTGGAACCGCAGTGAAACAGTCAATTAAACCTGGTTTCGATCAATATTTTAGAGAATAACACCGGTTAGGTCTAGGTTAGGCCTGGGTTATGCCCGCAACTCGCTCATGATTTTGCCTTTTTCATGTACTTGTTGGCCAGATCTTGTGTTTTTTCGGGTTTGAAACTTATAGTAATGTGGTACCACACTGAAACAGTCAATTAAACCTGGATTCGGTCAGTATTTTAGTCGGTAACACCGGTTAGGTCTGGGATAGGTCTGGGTTATGCCCGCATCTGGCTCACGATTTTGCCTATTCCGCATTCTTGTTGGCCAGATCCTAGGTTTTCTCTGGTTTGAATCACGTAGTAATGTGGTACCACACTGAAACAGTCCATTAAACTTGGTTTCGATCAATATTTTAGAGGATAACACCGGTTTGGTATGGGATAGGCCTGGCATATGCCCGCATCTGGCTCATGATTTTACCTTCTTCGCATACTTGTTGGACAGATCCGGGGTTTTTTGGGTTTGAATCACGTAGTAATGTGGCACCACGAAGTCACAGTGAATTAAACCTGGATTCGGCCAGTATTTTAGTCGGTAACACCGGTTAGGTCTGGGTTAGGTCTGGGTTATGCCTGCATCTGCCTCATGATTTTGCCTTCTGCGCATACTTGTTGGCCAGATCCTGGGTTTTTACGGGTTTGAATCACGTAGTAATGTGGTGCCACATTGAAACAGTCAATTAAACCTGGTTTCGATCAATATTTTAGAGGATAAAATCGGTTAGGTCTGGGTTAGGTATGGGTTATGTCCACATCTGGCTCATGATTTTGCATTTACCGCATTCCTGTTGACCAGAACCTTGGTTTTATCTGGTTTGAATCAGGTAGTAATGTGGTACCACACTGAAACAGGCAATTAAACTTGTTTTCGATCAATATTTTAGAGGATAAAACCGGTTAGGTCTGGGTTAGGCCCGGGTTATGTCCGCATCTGGCTCATGATTTTACCTTCTTCGCATACTTGTTGGACAGATCCTGGGTTTTTTGGGTTTGAATCACGTAGTAATGTGGCACCACACTGAAACAGTCCATTAAACTTGGTTTCGATCAATATTTAAGAGGATAACACCGGTTAGGTCTGGGTTAGGTCTGGGTTATGCCCGCATCTGGCTCATGATTTTGCCTAGTTCGCAAACTTGTTGGCCAGATCCTTGGTTTTCTCTGTTTTGAATCACGGAGTAATGGGGTACCACACTGAAACAGTCAATTAAACCTGGTTTCGATCCACATTTTAGAGGATAACAACGTTTAGGTCTGGGTTATGCCCGCATCTGGCGCATGATTTTGCCTTCTTCGCATACTTGTTGGCCAGATTCTGGGTTTTTTCGGATTTGAATCACGCAGTAATGTGGTACCACACAGTAACAGTCAATTAAATCTGGATTCGGTCAGTATTTTAGTCGGTAACACCGGTTAGGTCTGGGTTAGGTCTGTGTTATGCCCGCATCTGCCTCATGATTTTGCCTTTTCCGCATTCTTGTTGGCCAGACCCTTGGTTTTCTCTGGTTTGAATCACGTAGTAATGTGGTACCACACTGAAACAGTCCATTAAACTTGGTTTCGATCAATATTTTAGAGGATAACACCGGTTAGGTCTGGGTTAGGTCTGGGTTATGCCCGCATCTGGCTCATGATTTTGCCTTGTTCGCAATCTTGTTGGCCAGATCCTGGGTTTTTTAGGGTTTGAATCACGTAGTATCGTGGTTCCACACGCAAACAGTCCATTAAACTTGGTTTCGATCAATATTTTACAGGATAAAACCGGTTAGGTGTGTGTTAGGCCTGGGTTATGCCCGCATCTGGCTCATGATTTTGCCTTGTCCGCACTCTTGTTGGCCAGATCCTTGGTTTTCTCTGGTTTGAATCACGGAGTAATGGGGCACCACACTGAAACAGTCCATTAAACCTGGTTTCGATCCACATTTTAGAGGATAACAACGGTTAGGTCTGGGTTACGTCTGGGTTATACCCGCATCTGGCTCATGATTTTGCCTTGTCCGCATTCTTGTTGGCCAGATCCTTGGTTTTCTCTGGTTTGAATCATGGAGTAATGGGGTACCACACTGAAACAGTCAATTATACCATGTTTCGATCCACATTTTAGAGGATAACAACGGTTAGGTCTGGGTTATGCCCGCATCTGGCGCATGATTTTGCCTTCTTGGCATACTTGTTGGCCAGATTCTGGGTTTCTTCGGATTTGAATCACGCAGTAATGTGGTATCACACAGTAACAGTCAATTAAACCTGGATTCGGTCAGTATTTTAGTCGGTAACACCGGTTAGGACTGGGTTAGGTCTCGGTTATGCCCGCATCTGCCTCATGATTTTGCCTTTTCCGCATTCTTGTTTGCCAGATCCTTGGTTTTCTCTGGTTTGAATCACGTAGTAATGTGGTGCCACATTGAAACAGTCAATTAAACCTGGTTTCGATCAATATTTTAGAGGATAAAATCGGTTAGGTCTGGGTTAGGTGTGGGTTATGTCCACATCTGGCTCATGATTTTGACTTTTCCGCATTCCTGTTTACCAGAACCTTGGTTTTATCTGGTTTGAATCAGGTAGTAATGTGGTACCACACTGAAACAGACAATTAAACTTGTTTTCGATCAATATTTTAGAGGATAAAACCGGTTTGGTCTGAGTTAGGCCTGGGTTATGCCCTCATCTGGCTCATGATTTTACCTTCTTCGCATACTTGTTGGACAGATCCTGGGTTTTTTGGGTTTGAATCACGTAGTAATGTGGCACCACACTGAAACAGTCCATTAAACTTGGTTTCGATCAATATTTTAGAGGATCACACCGGTTAGGTCTGGGTTAGGTCTGGGTTATGCCCGCATCTGGCGCATGATTTTGCCTAGTTCGCAAATTTGTTGGCCAGATCCTGGGTTTTTTAGGGTTTCAATCACGTAGTAATGTGGTTCCACACGCAAACAGTCCACTAAACTTGGTTTCGATCAATATTTTAGAGGATAACACCTGTTAGGTCTGGGTTACGTCTGGGTAATACCCGCATCTGGCTCATGATTTTGCCTTGTCCGCGTTCTTGTTGGCCAGATCCTTGGTTTTCTCTGTTTTGAATCACGGAGTAATGGGGTACCACACTGATACAGTCAATTAAACCTGGTTTCGATCCACATTTTAGAGGATAACAACGGTTAGGTCTGGGTTATGCCCGCATCTGGCGCATGATTTTGCCTTTTCCGCATTCTTGTTGGCCAGACCCTTGGTTTTCTCTGGTTTGAATCACGTAGTAATGTGGTACCACACTGAAACAGTCCATTAAACTTGGTTTCGATCAATATTTTAGAGGATAACACCGGTTAGGTCTGGGTTAGGTCTGGGTTATGCCCGCATCTGGCTCATGATTTTGCCTTGTTCGCAATCTTGTTGGCCAGATCCTGGGTTTTTTAGGGTTTGAATCACGTAGTATCGTGGTTCCACACGCAAACAGTCCATTAAACTTGGTTTCGATCAATATTTTACAGGATAAAACCGGTTAGGTGTGTGTTAGGCCTGGGTTATGCCCGCATCTGGCTCATGATTTTGCCTTGTCCGCACCCTTGTTGGCCAGATCCTTGGTTTTCTCTGGTTTGAATCACGGAGTAATGGGGCACCACACTGAGACAGTCCATTAAACCTGGTTTCGATCCACATTTTAGAGGATAACAACGGTTAGGTCTGGGTTACGTCTGGGTTATACCCGCATCTGGCTCATGATTTTGCCTTGTCCGCATTCTTGTTGGCCAGATCCTTGGTTTTCTCTGGTTTGAATCATGGAGTAATGGGGTACCACACTGAAACAGTCAATTAAACCATGTTTCGATCCACATTTTAGAGGATAACAACGGTTAGGTCTGGGTTATGCCCGCATCTGGCGCATGATTTTGCCTTCTTGGCATACTTGTTGGCCAGATTCTGGGTTTCTTCGGATTTGAATCACGCAGTAATGTGGTATCACACAGTAACAGTCAATTAAACCTGGATTCGGTCAGTATTTTAGTCGGTAACACCGGTTAGGACTGGGTTAGGTCTCGGTTATGCCCGCATCTGCCTCATGATTTTGCCTTTTCCGCATTCTTGTTTGCCAGATCCTTGGTTTTCTCTGGTTTGAATCACGTAGTAATGTGGTGCCACATTGAAACAGTCAATTAAACCTGGTTTCGATCAATATTTTAGAGGATAAAATCGGTTAGGTCTGGGTTAGGTGTGGGTTATGTCCACATCTGGCTCATGATTTTGACTTTTCCGCATTCCTGTTTACCAGAACCTTGGTTTTCTCTGGTTTGAATCACGTAGTAATGTGGTACCACACTGAAACAGTCCATTAAACTTGGTTTCGATCAATATTTTAGAGGATAACACCTGTTAGGTCTGGGTTACGTCTGGGTAATACCCGCATCTGGCTCATGATTTTGCCTTGTCCGCGTTCTTGTTGGCCAGATCCTTGGTTTTCTCTGTTTTGAATCACGGAGTAATGGGGTACCACACTGATACAGTCAATTAAACCTGGTTTCGATCCACATTTTAGAGGATAACAACGGTTAGGTCTGGGTTATGCCCGCATCTGGCGCATGATTTTGCCTTTTCCGCATTCTTGTTGGCCAGACCCTTGGTTTTCTCTGGTTTGAATCACGTAGTAATGTGGTACCACACTGAAACAGTCCATTAAACTTGGTTTCGATCAATATTTTAGAGGATAACACCGGTTAGGTCTGGGTTAGGTCTGGGTTATGCCCGCATCTGGCTCATGATTTTGCCTTGTTCGCAATCTTGTTGGCCAGATCCTGGGTTTTTTAGGGTTTGAATCACGTAGTATCGTGGTTCCACACGCAAACAGTCCATTAAACTTGGTTTCGATCAATATTTTAGAGGATAACACCGGTTAGGTCTGGGTTAGGTCTGGGTTATGCCCGCATCTGGCTCATGATTTTGCCTTTTCCGCATACCTGTTGGCCAGATCCCCGGTTTTTTCTGGGTTTGAATCACTTAGTAATGTGGAACCACACAGTAACAGTCAATTATACCTGGATTCGGTCAGTATTTTAGTCGGTAACACCGGTTAGGACTGGGTTAGGTCTGGGTTATGCCCGCATCTGGCTCACGATTTTGCCTATTCCGCATTCTTGTTGGCCAGATCCTGGGTTTTTTCGGGTTTGAATCACGTAGTAATGTGGAACCACACTGAAACAGTCCATTAAACTTGGTTTCGATCAATATTTTAGAGGATAAAACCGGTTTGGTCTGAGTTAGGCCTGGGTTATGCCCTCATCTGGCTCATGATTTTACCTTCTTCGCATACTTGTTGGACAGATCCTGGGTTTTTTGGGTTTGAATCACGTAGTAATGTGGCACCACACTGAAACAGTCCATTAAACTTGGTTTCGATCAATATTTTAGAGGATCACACCGGTTAGGTCTGGGTTAGGTCTGGGTTATGCCCGCATCTGGCGCATGATTTTGCCTAGTTCGCAAATTTGTTGGCCAGATCCTGGGTTTTTTAGGGTTTCAATCACGTAGTAATGTGGTTCCACACGCAAACAGTCCACTAAACTTGGTTTCGATCAATATTTTAGAGGATAACACCTGTTAGGTCTGGGTTACGTCTGGGTAATACCCGCTTCTGGCTCATGATTTTGCCTTGTCCGCGTTCTTGTTGGCCAGATCCTTGGTTTTCTCTGTTTTGAATCACGGAGTAATGGGGTACCACACTGATACAGTCAATTAAACCTGGTTTCGATCCACATTTTAGAGGATAACAACGGTTAGGTCTGGGTTATGCCCGCATCTGGCGCATGATTTTGCCTTTTCCGCATTCTTGTTGGCCAGACCCTTGGTTTTCTCTGGTTTGAATCACGTAGTAATGTGGTACCACACTGAAACAGTCCATTAAACTTGGTTTCGATCAATATTTTAGAGGATAACACCGGTTAGGTCTGGGTTAGGTCTGGGTTATGCCCGCATCTGGCTCATGATTTTGCCTTGTTCGCAATCTTGTTGGCCAGATCCTGGGTTTTTTAGGGTTTGAATCACGTAGTATCGTGGTTCCACACGCAAACAGTCCATTAAACTTGGTTTCGATCAATATTTTACAGGATAAAACCGGTTAGGTGTGTGTTAGGCCTGGGTTATGCCCGCATCTGGCTCATGATTTTGCCTTGTCCGCACCCTTGTTGGCCAGATCCTTGGTTTTCTCTGGTTTGAATCACGGAGTAATGGGGCACCACACTGAGACAGTCCATTAAACCTGGTTTCGATCCACATTTTAGAGGATAACAACGGTTAGGTCTGGGTTACGTCTGGGTTATACCCGCATCTGGCTCATGATTTTGCCTTGTCCGCATTCTTGTTGGCCAGATCCTTGGTTTTCTCTGGTTTGAATCATGGAGTAATGGGGTACCACACTGAAACAGTCAATTAAACCATGTTTCGATCCACATTTTAGAGGATAACAACGGTTAGGTCTGGGTTATGCCCGCATCTGGCGCATGATTTTGCCTTCTTGGCATACTTGTTGGCCAGATTCTGGGTTTCTTCGGATTTGAATCACGCAGTAATGTGGTATCACACAGTAACAGTCAATTAAACCTGGATTCGGTCAGTATTTTAGTCGGTAACACCGGTTAGGACTGGGTTAGGTCTCGGTTATGCCCGCATCTGCCTCATGATTTTGCCTTTTCCGCATTCTTGTTTGCCAGATCCTTGGTTTTCTCTGGTTTGAATCACGTAGTAATGTGGTGCCACATTGAAACAGTCAATTAAACCTGGTTTCGATCAATATTTTAGAGGATAAAATCGGTTAGGTCTGGGTTAGGTGTGGGTTATGTCCACATCTGGCTCATGATTTTGACTTTTCCGCATTCCTGTTTACCAGAACCTTGGTTTTCTCTGGTTTGAATCACGTAGTAATGTGGTACCACACTGAAACAGTCCATTAAACTTGGTTTCGATCAATATTTTAGAGGATAACACCTGTTAGGTCTGGGTTACGTCTGGGTAATACCCGCATCTGGCTCATGATTTTGCCTTGTCCGCGTTCTTGTTGGCCAGATCCTTGGTTTTCTCTGTTTTGAATCACGGAGTAATGGGGTACCACACTGATACAGTCAATTAAACCTGGTTTCGATCCACATTTTAGAGGATAACAACGGTTAGGTCTGGGTTATGCCCGCATCTGGCGCATGATTTTGCCTTTTCCGCATTCTTGTTGGCCAGACCCTTGGTTTTCTCTGGTTTGAATCACGTAGTAATGTGGTACCACACTGAAACAGTCCATTAAACTTGGTTTCGATCAATATTTTAGAGGATAACACCGGTTAGGTCTGGGTTAGGTCTGGGTTATGCCCGCATCTGGCTCATGATTTTGCCTTGTTCGCAATCTTGTTGGCCAGATCCTGGGTTTTTTAGGGTTTGAATCACGTAGTATCGTGGTTCCACACGCAAACAGTCCATTAAACTTGGTTTCGATCAATATTTTAGAGGATAACACCGGTTAGGTCTGGGTTAGGTCTGGGTTATGCCCGCATCTGGCTCATGATTTTGCCTTTTCCGCATACCTGTTGGCCAGATCCCCGGTTTTTTCTGGGTTTGAATCACTTAGTAATGTGGAACCACACAGTAACAGTCAATTATACCTGGATTCGGTCAGTATTTTAGTCGGTAACACCGGTTAGGACTGGGTTAGGTCTGGGTTATGCCCGCATCTGGCTCACGATTTTGCCTATTCCGCATTCTTGTTGGCCAGATCCTGGGTTTTTTCGGGTTTGAATCACGTAGTAATGTGGAACCACACTGAAACAGTCCATTAAACTTGGTTTCGATCAATATTTTAGAGGATAACACCGGTTAGGTCTGGGTTAGGTCTGGGTTATGCCCGCATCTGGCTCATGATTTTGCCTTGTTCGCAATCTTGTTGGCCAGATCCTGGGTTTTTTAGGGTTTGAATCACGTAGTATCGTGGTTCCACACGCAAACAGTCCATTAAACTTGGTTTCGATCAATATTTTAGAGGATAACACCGGTTAGGTCTGGGTTAGGTCTGGGTTATGCCCGCATCTGGCTCATGATTTTGCCTTTTCCGCATACCTGTTGGCCAGATCCCCGGTTTTTTCTGGGTTTGAATCACTTAGTAATGTGGAACCACACAGTAACAGTCAATTATACCTGGATTCGGTCAGTATTTTAGACGGTAACACCGGTTAGGCCTGGGTTAGGTCTGGGTTATGCCCCCATCTGACACATGATTTTACCTTCTTCGCATACTTGTTGGACAGATCCTGGGTTTTTTCGGGTTTGAATCACGTAGTAATGTGGAACCACACTGAAACAGTCCATTAAACTTGGTTTCGATCAATATTTTAGAGGATAACACCGTTTTGGTATGGGATAGGCCTGGCTTATGCCCGCACCTGGCTCATGATTTTACCTTCTTCGCATACTTGTTGGACAGATCCTGGGTTTTTTGGGTTTGAATCACGTAGTAATGTGGCACCACGAAGTCACAGTGAATTAAACCTGGATTCGGTCAGTATTTTAGTCGGTAACACCGGTTAGGCCTGGGTTATGTCTGGGTTATGCCCCCATCTGACTTATGATTTTACCCTCTTCGCATACTTGTTGGCCAGATCCTGTGTTTTTCCGGGTTTGAATCACGTAGTAATGTGGTACCACACTGAAACAGACAATTAAACCTGGTTTCGATCAATATTTTAGACGATAAAACCGGTTAGGTCTGGGTTAGGTCTGGGTTATGCCCGCAACTGGCTCATGAGTTTGCCTACTTCGCATACTTGTTGGACAGGTCCTGGGTTTTTTCGGGTTTGAATCACGTAGTAATGTGGTGCCTCACAGTAACAGTCAATTATACCTGGATTCGGTCAGTATATTAGTCGGTAACACCGGTTAGGACTGGGTTAGGTCTGGGTTAAGCCCGCATCTGGCTCACGATTTTGCCTATTCCGCATTCTTGTTGGCCAGATCCTTGGTTTTCTCTGGTTTGAATCACGTAGTAATGTGGTACCACACTGAAACAGTCCATTAAACTTGGTTTCGATCAATATTTTAGAGGATAACACCGGTTAGGTCTGGGTTATGCCGCATCTGGCTCATGATTTTGCCTTCTTCGAATACTTGTTGGCCAGATCCTTGGTTTTTTCGGATTTGAATCACGTAGTAATGTGGCACCACGAATTAACAGTGAATTAAACCTTGATTCGGTCAGTATTTTAGACGGTAACACCGGTTAGGCCTGGGTTAGGTCTGGGTTATGCCCCCATCTGACACATGATTTTACCCTCTTCGCATACTTGTTGGCCAGATCCTGTGTTTTTCCGGGTTTGAATCACGTAGTAATGTGGTACCACACTGAAACAGACAATTAAACCTGGTTTCGATCAATATTTTAGACGATAAAACCGGTTAGGTCTGGGTTAGGTCTGGGTTATGCCCGCAACTGGCTCATGAGTTTGCCTACTTCGCATACTTGTTGGACAGGTCCTGGGTTTTTTCGGGTTTGAATCACGTAGTAATGTGGTGCCTCACAGTAACAGTCAATTATACCTGGATTCGGTCAGTATATTAGTCGGTAACACCGGTTAGGACTGGGTTAGGTCTGGGTTAAGCCCGCATCTGGCTCACGATTTTGCCTATTCCGCATTCTTGTTGGCCAGATCCTTGGTTTTCTCTGGTTTGAATCACGTAGTAATGTGGTACCACACTGAAACAGTCCATTAAACTTGGTTTCGATCAATATTTTAGAGGATAACACCGGTTAGGTCTGGGTTATGCCGCATCTGGCTCATGATTTTGCCTTCTTCGAATACTTGTTGGCCAGATCCTTGGTTTTTTCGGATTTGAATCACGTAGTAATGTGGCACCACGAATTAACAGTGAATTAAACCTTGATTCGGTCAGTATTTTAGACGGTAACACCGGTTAGGCCTGGGTTAGGTCTGGGTTATGCCCCCATCTGACACATGATTTTACCTTCTTCGCATACTTGTTGGACAGATCCTGGGTTTTTTCGGGTTTGAATCACGTAGTAATGTGGAACCACACTGAAACAGTCCATTAAACTTGGTTTCGATCAATATTTTAGAGGATAACACCGTTTTGGTATGGGATAGGCCTGGCTTATGCCCGCATCTGGCTCATGATTTTACCTTCTTCGCATACTTGTTGGACAGATCCTGGGTTTTTTGGGTTTGAATCACGTAGTAATGTGGCACCACGAAGTCACAGTGAAATAAACCTGGATTCGGTCAGTATTTTAGTCGGTAACACCGGTTAGGCCTGGGTTATGTCTGGGTTATGCCCCCATCTGACTTATGATTTTACCCTCTTCGCATACTTGTTGGCCAGATCCTGTGTTTTTCCGGGTTTGAATCACGTAGTAATGTGGTACCACACTGAAACAGACAATTAAACCTGGTTTCGATCAATATTTTAGACGATAAAACCGGTTAGGTCTGGATTAGGTCTGGGTTATGCCCGCAACTGGCTCATGAGTTTGCCTACTTCGCATACTTGTTGGACAGGTCCTGGGTTTTTTCGGGTTTGAATCACGTAGTAATGTGGTGCCTCACAGTAACAGTCAATTATACCTGGATTCGGTCAGTATATTAGTCGGTGACACCGGTTAGGACTGGGTTAGGTCTGGGTTACGCCCGCATCTGGCTCACGATTTTGCCTATTCCGCATTCTTGTTGGCCAGATCCTTGGTTTTCTCTGGTTTGAATCAGGTAGTAATGTGGTACCACACTGAAACAGTCCATTAAACTTGGTTTCAATCAATATTTTAGAGGATAACACCGGTTAGGTCTGGGTTATGCCGCACCTGGCTCCTGATTTTGCCTTCTTCGCATACTTGTTGGCCAGATCCTGGGTTTTAACCTGTTTGAATCACGTAGTAATGTGGTACCACATCGAAACAGTCAACTTAACCTTTTTCGATCAATATTTTACTGGGTAACACCGGTTAGATATGGGTTAGGTCTGGGTTATGCCCGCATCTGGCTCATGATTTTGCCTTTTCCGCATACTTGTTGGCCAGATCCTTGGTTTTCTCTGGTTTGAATCACGTACTAATGTGGTGCCACATTGAAACAGTCAATTAAACCTGGTTTCGATCAATATTTTAGAGGATAAAACCGGTTAGGTCTGGGTTAGGTATGGGTTATGTTCACATCTGGCTCATGATTTTGCATTTTCCGCATTCCTGTTGACCAGAACCTTGCTTTTATCTGATTTGAATCAGGTAGTAATGTGGTACCACACTGAAACAGACAATTAAACTTGTTTTCGATCAATATTTTAGAGGATAAAACCGGTTAGGTCTGGTTTAGGCCTTGGTTATGCCCGCATCTGGCTCATGATTTTACCTTCTTCGCATACTTGTTGGACAGATCCCGGGTTTTTTTTGGATTTGAATCACGTAGTAATGTGGCACCACACTGAAACAGTCCATTAAACTTGGTTTCGATCAATATTTTAGAGGATAACACCGGTTAGGTCTGGGTTAGGTCTGGGTTATGCCCGCATCTGGCTCATGATTTTGCCTTCTTCGCAAACTTGTTGGCCAGATCCTGGGTTCCTTCGGGTTTGAATCACGTAGTAATGTGGTACCACACAGTAACAGTCAATTAAACTTGGATTCGGTCAGTATTTTAGTCGGTAACACCGGTTAGGTCCGGGTTAGGTCTGGGCTATGCCCGCATCTGACTCATCATTCTGCCTTCTTCGCATACTTGTTGGCCAGATCCTGGGTTTTTTCGGGTTTGAATCACGTAGTATTGTGGTACCACTGTGAAACAGACAATTAAATCTGGTTTCGAACAATATTTTAGAGGATAAAACCGGTTAGGTATGGGTTAGGTCTAGGTTATACCCGCATCTCGCTCATGATTTTGCCTTGTTCGCATACTTGTTGGACAGGTACTGGGTTTATTCGGGTTTGAATCACGTAGTAATGTGGTGCCACACAGTAACAGTCAATTAAAGCTGGATTCGGGGAGTATTTTAGAGGATAACACAGGTTGGGTCTAGGTTAGGTCTGGGTTATGCCTGCATCTGGCTCATCATTTTGCCTTCTTCGCATACTTGTTGGCCAGATCCTGCGTTTTTTCCTGTTTGAATCACATAGTAATGTGGTACCACAGCGAAACAGTCAACTAAACCTGGTTCGATCAATATTTTACTGGGTAACACCGGTTAGATATGGGTTAGGTCTGGGTTATGCCCGCATCTGGCGCATGATTTTGCCTTTTCCGCATACTTGTTGGCCAGATCCTTGGTTTTCTCTGGTTTGAATCGGGTAATAATGTGGAACCGCAGTGAAACAGTCAATTAAACCTGGTTTCGATCAATATTTTAGAGAATAACACCGGTTAGGTCTAGGTTAGGCCTGGGTTATGCCCGCATCTCGCTCATGATTTTGCCTTTTTCATGTACTTGTTGGCCAGATCTTGTGGTTTTTCGGGTTTGAAACTTATAGCAATGTGGTACCACACTGAAGCAGTCAATTAAACCTGGATTCGGTCAGTATTTTAGTCGGTAACACCGGTTAGGTCTGGGATAGGTCTGGGTTATGCCCGCATCTGGCTCACGATTTTGCCTATTCCGCATTCTTGTTGGCCAGATCCTTGGTTTTCTCTGGTTTGAATCACGTAGTAATGTGGAACCACACTGAAACAGTCCATTAAACTTGGTTTCGATCAATATTTTAGAGGATAACACCGGTTTGGCATGGGATAGGCCTGGCTTATGCCCGCATCTGGCTCATGATTTTACCTTCTTCGCATACTTGTTGGACAGATCCTGGGTTTTTTGGGTTTGAATCACGTAGTAATGTGGCACCACAAAGTCACAGTGAATTAAACCTGGATTCGGTCAGTATTTTAGTCGGTAACACCGGTTAGGCCTGGGTTAGGTCTGGGTTATGCCCCCATCTGACTCATGATTTTACCCTCTTCGCATACTTGTTGGACAGATCCTGGGTTTTGTCGGGTTTGAATCACGTAGTAATGTGGTACCACAGCGAAACAGTCAACTAAACCTGGTTCGATCAATATTTTACTGGGTAACACCGGTTAGATATGGGTTAGGTCTGGGTAATGCCCGCATCTGGCTCATGATTTTGCCTTTTCCGCATACTTGTTGGCCAGATCCTTGGTTTTCTCTGGTTTGAATCGGGTAATAATGTGGAACCGCAGTGAAACAGTCAATTAAACCTGGTTTCGATCAATATTTTAGAGAATAACACCGGTTAGGTCTAGGTTAGGCCTGGGTTATGCCCGCATCTCGCTCATGATTTTGCCTTTTTCATGTACTTGTTGGCCAGATCTTGTGTTTTTTCGGGTTTGAAACTTATAGTAATGTGGTACCACACTGAAACTGTCAATTAAACCTGGTTTCGGTCAGTATTTTAGTCGGTAACACCGGTTAGGTCTGGGATAGGTCTGGGTTATGTCCGCATCTGGCTCACGATTTTGCCTATTCCGCATTCTTGTGGCCAGATCCATGGTTTTCTCTGGTTTGAATCACGTAGTAATGTGGTACCACACTGAAACAGTCCATTAAACTTGGTTTCGATCAATATTTCAGAGGATAACACCGGTTTGGTATGGGATAGGCCTGGCTTATGCCCGTATCTGGCTCATGATTTTATCTTCTTCGCAAACTTGTTGGACAGATCCTGGGTTTTTTGGGTTTGAATCACGTAGTAATGTGGCACCACGAAGTCACAGTGAATTAAACCTGGATTCGGTCAGTATTTTAGTCGGTAACACCGGTTGGGCCTGGGTTAGGTCTGGGTTATGCCCTCATCTGACTCATGATTTTACCCTCTTCGCATACTTGTTGGACAGATCCTGGGTTTTGTCGGGTTTGAATCACGTAGTAATGTGGTACCACACTGAAACAGTCCATTAAACTTGGTTTTCGATCAATATTTTAGAGGATAACACCGGTTAGGTCTCGGATAGGTCTGGGTTATGCCCGCATCTGGCTCATGATTTTGCCTAGTTCGCAAACTTGTTGGCCAGATCCTGGGTTTTTTAGGGTTTGAATCACGTAGTAATGTGGTTCCACACGCAAACAGTCCATTACTCTCGGTTTCGATCAATATTTTAGAGGATAACACCGGTTAGGTCTGGGTTACGTCTGGGTTATACCCGCATCTGGCTCATGATTTTGCCTTGTCCGCATTCTTGTTGGCCAGATCCTGGTTTTCTCTGTTTTGAATCACGGAGTAATGGGGTACCACACTGAAACAGTCAATTAAACCTGGTTTCGATCCACATTTTAGAGGATAACAACGTTTAGGTCTGGGTTATGCCCGCATCTGGCGCATGATTTTGCCTTCTTCGCATACTTGTTGGCCAGATTCTGGGTTTTTCGGATTTGAATCACGCAGTAATGTGGTATCACACAGTAACAGTCAATTAAACCTGGATTCGGTCAGTATTTTAGTCGGTAACACCGGTTAGGACTGGGTTAGGTCTGGTTTATGCCCGCGTCTCATGATTTTGCCCTTTCCGCATTCTTGTTTGCCAGATCAATGGTTTTCTCTGGTTTGAATCACGTAGTAATGGGGTACCACACTGACACAAAAAACGAAACTTGGTTTCGATGAATATTTTAGAGGATAAAACTGGTTAGGTCTGGGTTATGCCCGCATCTGGCTCATGATTTTGCCTTCTTCGCATACTTGTTGGCCAGATCCCCGGTTTTGTCTGGGTTTGAATCACTTAGTAATGTGGAACCACACAGTAACAGTCAATTATACCTGGATTCGGTCAGTATTTTAGTCGGTAACACCGGTTAGGACTGGGTTAGGTCTGGGTTATGCCCGCATCTGGCTCACGATTTTGCCTATTCCGCATTCTTGTTGGCCAGATCCTTGGTTTTCTCTGGTTTGAATCACGTAGTAATGTGGTACCACACTGAAACAGTCCATTAAACTTGGTTTCGATCAATATTTTAGAGGATAACACCGGTTAGGTCTGGGTTATGCCGCATCTGGCTCATGATTTTGCCTTCTTCGAATAATTGTTGGCCAGATCCTTGGTTTTTTCGGATTTGAATCACGTAGTAATGTGGCACCACGAAGTAACAGTGAATTAAACCTTGATTCGGTCAGTATTTTAGACGGTAACACCGGTTAGGCCTGGGTTAGGTCTGGGTTATGCCCACATCTGACTCATGATTTTACCCTCTTCGCATACTTGTTGGCCAGATCCTGTGTTTTTCCGGGTTTGAATCACGTAGTAATGTGGTACCACACTGAAACAGACAATTAAACCTGGTTTCGATCAATATTTTAGACGATAAAACCGGTTAGGTCTGGGTTAGGTCTGGGTTATGCCCGTTTCTGGCTCATGAGTTTGCCTACTTCGCATACTTGTTGGACAGGTCCTGGGTTTTTTCGGGTCTGAATCACGTAGTAATGTGGTGCCACACAGTAACAGTCAATTATACCTGGATTCGGTCAGTATATTAGTCGGTAACACCGGTTAGGACTGGGTTAGGTCTGGGTTATGCCCGCATCTGGCTCACGATTTTGCCTATTCCGCATTCTTGTTGGCCAGATCCTTGGTTTTCTCTGGTTTGAATCACGTAGTAATGTGGTACCACACTGAAACAGTCCATTAAACTTGGTTTCGATCAATATTTTAGAGGATACCACCGGTTAGGTCTGGGTTATGCCGCATCTGGCTCGTGATTTTGCCTTCTTCGCATACTTGTTGGCCAGATCCTGGGTTTTTTCCTGTTTGAATCACGTAGTAATGTGGTACCACATCGAAACAGTCAACTAAACCTGGTTCGGTCAATATTTTACTGGGTAACACCGGTTAGATATGGGTTAGGTCTGGGTTATGCCCGCATCTGGCTCATGATTTTGCCTTTTCCGAATACTTGTTGGCCAGATCCTTGGTTTTCTCTGGTTTGAATCGGGTAATAATGTGGAACCGCAGTGAAACAGTCAATTAAACCTGGTTTCGATCAATATTTTAGAGAATAACACCGGTTAGGTCTAGGTTAGGCCTGGGTTATGCACGCATCTCGCTCATGATTTTGCCTTTTTCATGTACTTGTTGGCCAGATCTTGTGTTTTTTCGAGTTTGAAACTTATAGTAATGTGGTACCACACTGAAACAGTCAATTAAACCTGGATTCGGTCAGTATTTTAGTCGGTAACACCGGTTAGGTCTGGGATAGGTCTGGGTTATGCCCGCATCTGGCTCACGATTTTGCCTATTCCGCATTCTTGTTGGCCAGATCCTAGGTTTTCTCTGGTTTGAATCACGTAGTAATGTGGTACCACACTGAAACAGTCCATTAAACTTGGTTTCGATCAATATTTTAGAGGATAACACCGGTTTGGTATGGGATAGGCCTGGCATATGCCCGCATCTGGCTCATGATTTTACCTTCTTCGCATACTTGTTGGACAGATCCTGGGTTTTTTGGGTTTGAATCACGTAGTAATGTGGCACCACGAAGTCACAGTGAATTAAACCTGGATTCGGCCAGTATTTTAGTCGGTAACACCGGTTAGGTCTGGGTTAGGTCTGGGTTATGCCCGCATCTGCCTCATGATTTTGCCTTCTGCGCATACTTGTTGGCCAGATCCTGGGTTTTTACGGGTTCGAATCACGTAGTAATGTGGTGCCACATTGAAACAGTCAATTAAACCTGGTTTCGATCAATATTTTAGAGGATAAAATCGGTTAGGTCTGGGTTAGGTATGGGTTATGTCCACATCTGGCTCATGATTTTGCATTTTCCGCATTCCTGTTGACCAGAACCTTGGTTTTATCTGGTTTGAATCAGGTAGTAATGTGGTACCACACTGAAACAGGCAATTAAACTTGTTTTCGATCAATATTTTAGAGGATAAAACCGGTTAGGTCTGGGTTAGGCCCGGGTTATGTCCGCATCTGGCTCATGATTTTACCTTCTTCGCATACTTGTTGGACAGATCCTGGGTTTTTTGGGTTTGAATCACGTAGTAATGTGGCACCACACTGAAACAGTCCATTAAACTTGGTTTCGATCAATATTTAAGAGGATAACACCGGTTAGGTCTGGGTTAGGTCTGGGTTATGCCCGCATCAGGCTCATGATTTTGCCTAGTTCGCAAACTTGTTGGCCAGATCCTTGGTTTTCTCTGTTTTGAATCACGGAGTAATGGGGTACCACACTGAAACAGTCAATTAAACCAGGTTTCGATCCACATTTTAGAGGATAACAACGTTTAGGTCTGGGTTATGCCCGCATCTGGCGCATGATTTTGCCTTCTTCGCATACTTGTTGGCCAGATTCTGGGTTTTTTCGGATTTGAATCACGCAGTAATGTGGTACCACACAGTAACAGTCAATTAAATCTGGATTCGGTCAGTATTTTAGTCGGTAACACCGGTTAGGTCTGGGTTAGGTCTGTGTTATGCCCGCATCTGCCTCATGATTTTGACTTTTCCGCATTCTTGTTTGCCAGATCCTTGGTTTTCACTGGTTTGAATCACTTAGTAATGGGGTACTACACTGAAACAGACAATTAAACCTGGTTTCGATGAATATTTTAGAGGATAAAACTGGTTAGGTCTGGGTTAGGCCTGGGTTATGCCCGCATCTGGCTCATGATTTTGCCTTCTTCGCATACTTGTTGGCCAGATCCTGGGTTTTTTCGGCTTTGAATCACGTAGTAATGTGGCACCACACTGAAACAGTCCATTAAACTTGGTTTCGATCCATATTTTAGAGGATCACACCGGTTAGGTCTGGGTTAGGTCTGGGTTATGCCCGCATCTGACGCATGATTGTGCCTAGTTCGCAAATTTGTTGGCCAGATCCTGGGTTTTTTAGGGTTTCAATCACGTAATAATGTGGTTCCACACGCAAACAGTCCACTAAACTTGGTTTCGATCAATATTTTAGAAGATAACACCTGTTAGGTCTGGGTTACGTCTTGGTTATGCCCGCATCTGGCTCATGATTTTGCCTTGTTCGCAATCTTGTTGGCCAGATCCTGGGTTTTTTAGGGTTTGAATCACGTAGTATCGTGGTTCCACACGCAAACAGTCCATTAAACTTGGTTTCGATCAATATTTTACAGGATAAAACCGGTTAGGTCTGTGTTAGGCCTGGGTTATGCCCGCATCTGGCTCATGATTTTGCCTTGTCCGCACTCTTGTTGGCCAGATCCTTGGTTTTCTCTGGCTTGAATCACGGAGTAATGGGGCACCACACTGATACAGTCCATTAAACCTGGTTTCGATCCACATTGTAGAGGATAAGAACGGTTAGGTCTGGGTTACGTCTGGGTTATACCCGCATCTGGCTCATGATTTTGCCTTGTCCGCATTCTTGTTGGCCAGATCCTTGGTTTTCTCTGGTTTGAATCATGGAGTAATGGGGTACCACACTGAAACAGTCAATTAAACCTTGTTTCGATCCACATTTTAGAGGATAACAACGGTTAGGTCAGGGTTATGCCCGCATCTGGCGCATGATTTTGCCTTCTTGGCATACTTGTTGGCCAGATTCTGGGTTTCTTCGGATTTGAATCACGCAGTAATGTGGTATCACACAGTAACAGTCAATTAAACCTGGATTCGGTCAGTATTTTAGTCGGTAACACCGGTTAGGACTGGGTTAGGTCTCGGTTATGCCCGCATCTGCCTCATGATTTTGCCTTTTCCGCATTCTTGTTTGCCAGATCCTTGGTTTTCTCTGGTTTGAATCACGTAGTAATGTGGTGCCACATTGAAACAGTCAATTAAACCTGGTTTCGATCAATATTTTAGAGGATAAAATCGGTTAGGTCTGGGTTAGGTATGGGTTGTGTCCACATCTGGCTCATGATTTTGACTTTTCCGCATTCCTGTTGACCAGAACCTTGGTTTTATCTGGTTTGAATCAGGTAGTAATGTGGTACCACACTGAAACAGACAATTAAACTTGTTTTCGATCAATATTTTACAGGATAAAACCGGTTTGGTCTGAGTCAGGCCTGGGTTATGCTCGCATCTGGCTCATGATTTTACCTTCTTCGCATACTTGTTGGACAGATCCTGGGTTTTTTGGGTTTGAATCACGTAGTAATGTGGCACCACACTGAAACAGTCCATTAAACTTGGTTTCGATCAATATTTTAGAGGATCACACCGGTTAGGTCTGGGTTAGGTCTGGGTTATGCCCGCATCTGGCGCATGATTTTGCCTAGTTCGCAAATTTGTTGGCCAGATCCTGGGTTTTTTAGGGTTTCAATCACGTATTAATGTGGTTCCACACGCAAACAGTCCACTAAACTTGGTTTCGATCAATATTTTAGAGGATAACACCTGTTAGGTCTGGGTTACGTCTGGGTAATACCCGCATCTGGCTCATGATTTTGCCTTGTCCGCGTTCTTGTTGGCCAGATCCTTGGTTTTCTCTGTTTTGAATCACGGAGTAATGGGGTACCACACTGATACAGTCAATTAAACCTGGTTTCGATCCACATTTTAGAGGATAACAACGGTTAGGTCTGGGTTATGCCCGCATCTGGCTCATGATTTTGCCTTGTTCGCAATCTTGTTGGCCAGATCCTGGGTTCTTTAGGGTTTGAATCACGTAGTATCGCGGTTCCACACGCAAACAGTCCATTAAACTTGGTTTCGATCAATATTTTAGAGGATAACACCGGTTAGGTCTGGGTTAGGTCTGGGTTATGCCCGCATCTGGCTCATGATTTTGCCTTGTTCGCAATCTTGTTGGCCAGATCCTGGGTTTTTTAGGGTTTGAATCACGTAGTATCGTGGTTCCACACGCAAACAGTCCATTAAACTTGGTTTCGATCAATATTTTAGAGGATAACACCGGTTAGGTCTGGGTTAGGTCTGGGTTATGCCCGCATCTGGCTCATGATTTTGCCTTTTCCGCATACCTGTTGGCCAGATCCTTGGTTTTCTCTGGTTTGAATCAGGTAATAATGTGGAACCAAAGTGAAACAGTCAATTAAACCTGGTTTAGATCAATATTTTAGAGGATAAAACCGGTTAGGTCTAGGTTAGGCCTGGGTTATGCCCGCATCTCGCTCATGATTTTGCCTTTTTCATGTACTTGTTGGCCAGATCTTGTGTTTTTTCGGGATGGAATCATATAGTAATGAGGTACCACACTGAAACAGTCAATTAAACCTGGATTCGGTCAGTATTTTAGTCGGTAACACCGGTTAGGACTGGGTTAGGTCTGGTGTATGCCCGCATCTCATGATTTTGCCTTTTCCGCATTCTTGTTTGCCAGATCCCCGGTTTTTTCTGGGTTTGAATCACTTAGTAATGTGGAACCACACAGTAACAGTCAATTATACCTGGATTCGGTCAGTATTTTAGTCGGTAACACCGGTTAGGACTGGGTTAGGTCTGGGTTATGCCCGCATCTGGCTCACGATTTTGCCTATTCCGCATTCTTGTTGGCCAGATCCTTGGTTTTCTCTGGTTTGAATCACGTAGTAATGTGGTACCACACTGAAACAGTCCATTAAACTTGGTTTCGATCAATATTTTAGAGGATAACACCGGTTAGGTCTGGGTTATGCCGCATCTGGCTCATGATTTTGCCTTCTTCGAATACATGTTGGCCAGATCCTTGGTTTTTTCGGATTTGAATCACGTAGTAATGTGGCACCACGAAGTAACAGTGAATTAAACCTTGATTCGGTCAGTATTTTAGACGGTAACACCGGTTAGGCCTGGGTTAGGTCTGGGTTATGCCCCCATCTGACACATGATTTTACCTTCTTCGCATACTTGTTGGACAGATCCCGGGTTTTTTCGGGTTTGAATCACGTAGTAATGTGGAACCACACTGAAACAGTCCATTAAACTTGGTTTCGATCAATATTTTAGAGGATAACACCGTTTTGGTATGGGATAGGCCTGGCTTATGCCCGCATCTGGCTCATGATTTTACCTTCTTCGCATACTTGTTGGACAGATCCTGGGTTTTTTGGGTTTGAATCACGTAGTAATGTGGCACCACGAAGTCACAGTGAATTAAACCTGGATTCGGTCAGTATTTTAGTCGGTAACACCGGTTAGGACTGGGTTAGGTCTGGGTTATGCCCGCATCTGGCTCACGATTTTGCCTATTCCGCATTCTTGTTGGCCAGATCCTTGGTTTTCTCTGGTTTGAATCACGTAGTAGTGTGGTACCACACTGAAACAGTCCATTAAACTTGGTTTCAATCAATATTTTAGAGGATAACACCGGTTAGGTCTGGGTTATGCCGCATCTGGCTCATGATTTTGCCTTCTTCGCATACTTGTTGGCCAGATCCTGGGTTTTAACCTGTTTGAATCACGTAGTAATGTGGTACCACATCGAAACAGTCAACTTAACCTTTTTCGATCAATATTTTACTGGGTAACACCGGTTAGATATGGGTTAGGTCTGGGTTATGCCCGCATCTGGCTCATGATTTTGCCTTTTCCGCATACTTGTTGGCCAGATCCTTGGTTTTCTCTGGTTTGAATCGGGTAATAATGTGGAACCGCAGTGAAACAGTCAATTAAACCTGGTTTCGATAAATATTTTAGAGAATAACACCGGTTAGGTCTAGGTTAGGCCTGGGTTATGCCCGCATCTCGCTCATGATTTTGCCTTTTTCATGTACTTGTTGGCCAGATCTTGTGTTTTTTCGGGTTTGAGACTTATAGTAATGTGGTACCACACTGAAACAGTCAATTAAACCTGGTTTCGGTCAGTATTTTAGTCGGTAACACCGGTTAGGTCTGGGATAGGTCTGGGTTATGCCCGCATCTGGCTCACGATTTTGCATATTCCGCATTCTTGTTAGCCAGATCCTTGGTTTTCTCTGGTTTGAATCACGTAGTAATGTGGTGCCACATTGAAACAGTCAATTAAACCTGGTTTCGATCAATATTTTAGAGGATAAAACCGGTTAGGTCTGGGTTAGGTATGGGTTATGTCCACATCTGGCTCATGATTTTGCATTTTCCGCATTCCTGTTGACCAGAACCTTGCTTTTATCTGATTTGAATCAGGTAGTAATGTGGTACCACACTGAAACAGACAATTAAACTTGTTTTCGATCAATATTTTAGAGGATAAAACCGGTTAGGTCTGGGTTAGGCCTTGGTTATGCCCGCATCTGGCTCATGATTTTACCTTCTTCGCATACTTGTTGGACAGATCCTGGGTTTTTTTTGGATTTGAATCACGTAGTAATGTGGCACCACACTGAAACAGTCCATTAAACTTGGTTTCGATCAATATTTTAGAGGATAACACCGGTTAGGTCTGGGTTAGGTCTGGGTTATGCCCGCATCTGGCTCATGATTTTGCCTTCTTCGCAAACTTGTTGGCCAGATCCTGGGTTCCTTCGGGTTTGAATCACGTAGTAATGTGGTACCACACAGTAACAGTCAATTAAACTTGGATTCGGTCAGTATTTTAGTCGGTAACACCGGTTAGGTCCGGGTTAGGTCTGGGTTATGCCCGCATCTGACTCATCATTTTGCCTTCTTCGCATACTTGTTGGCCAGATCCTGGGTTTTTTCGGGTTTGAATCACGTAGTATTGTGGTACCACTGTGAAACAGACAATTAAATCTGGTTTCGATCAATATTTTAGAGGATAAAACCGGTTAGGTATGGGTCAGGTCTAGGTTATACCCGCATCTCGCTCATGATTTTGCCTTGTTCGCATACTTGTTGGACAGGTACTGGGTTTATTCGGGTTTGAATCACGTAGTAATGTGGTGCCACACAGTAACAGTCAATTAAAGCTGGATTCGGTCAGTATTTTAGAGGATAACACAGGTTGGGTCTAGGTTAGGTCTGGGTTATGCCTGCATCTGGCTCATCATTTTGCCTTCTTCGCATACTTGTTGGCCAGATCCTGGGTTTTTTCGGGTTTGAATCACGTAGTATTGTGGTACCATTGTGAAACAGTCAATTAAACCCGGTTTCGATCAATATTTTAGAGAATAATACCGGTTACGTCTAGGTTAGGCCTGGGTTATGCCCGCATCTCGCTCATGATTTTGCATTTTTCATGTACTTGTTGGCCAGATCTCGTGTTTATTCGGGTTTGAATCATATAGTAATGTGGTACCACACTGATACAGTCAATTAAACCTGGTTTCGATCAATATTTTAGAGGATAACACCGGTCAGCTCTGGGTTAGGTCTGGGTTAGGCCCGCATCTGGCTCATGATTTTGCCTTCTTCGCAAACTTGTTGGCCAGATCCTGGATTTTTTCGGGTTTGAATCACGTAGTAATGTGGTACCACACTGAAATAGTCAATTAAACCTGGTTTCGATCAATATTATAGAGGATAACACCGGTTAGGTCTGGCGTAGGTCTGTGTTATGCCCGCATCGGGCTCATGATTTTACCTTTTCCGCATACTTGTTGGCCAGATCCTTGGTTTTCTCTGGTTTGAATCACGTATTAATGTGGTACCACACTGAAACAGTCAATGAAACCTGGTTTCGATCAATATTTTAGAGGATAACACCGGTTAGGTCTGGGTTAGGTCTGGGTTATGCCCCCTCAGGGGCTGTGTCCGGCCAGGTGTCCGGCGCAGTACGGGGCGTAGCGACCCCGAGGTACCTGATGCTAATCACACCGTAAGCCTCCTGTTGGTCGTCGCAACGACCCATTCACAACTCCCGTTTTGATTTTGTGAATGGTACGTGACGGCAGGAGGACCGGGGGCCTTGGCTTAACCGCCTGGGCTGCGAGGATGGTAACTCTATAAATTACCCTCTAATCCTAAGTTATGGTGCGCGGCAATGGGATGCATGGTTGGGAGAGAAGGCCCAATCCCTAGCGACCACCTCCGGGGGCACCTGCCGAACCCCCGGAGTATTAGGCTTCCCCAGGCAAGGCGGCTCTGCCTGGGGTGACTTCCTTTCCGACCACTCTCGTGGGACCAAGTATGGAAGTTACTGAACCTAAACCAAACAAACGGACTGGACATTTGGATAACGGCATGGCAAGCACATCGGCAATCGACATTGTTTTTATGGACAAGGGCATGGATGGACCACATCCTGGTGGGGTTACTCCCACGGTCGGGAGCGTGAAGGTGGTTAATCCCCCGCTGGGAATCCACCTTGGGGGTCAAGCTGACCTTCTCAGAGTCAGCCCTGCCCCGGTTGTCAGCCTTGAGCGGCTAAATGCCACACAGTGGCGCAAGGCGGGGAGGAAGTCACCACCCCGCAAAAGGCATGGTGTCGGGGGCTTGGAGCTCTCGGTGAGCAGCGCAGCCCAGAGGGAAGAGGGCGACACGTCGTGCGTCGGGGAGACCATCTCCCACCCCTACCGCGACGACGACTCGCAGGATGGCGACGAATGGGCGTCAACTCCTTGCACCGGCGACGAAGCTGAGAGCGCCGACTCCAGCGAAGGCTATGGACCCGGCAAAAGGAAGAGGAAGGGCCCCGGGGCGGGAAGACCCAGGGGTATTTTCGTGGACCCAAAGAAGTTGGGTCCCGGAATGGAGGCCCTACCTAAGCAAGCAGACCTCCGCAATTTTGCGGAGGTCATGAAGTTGGACGAGCTCCTGGGCCGGCTCAAGGAGCAATTGGAGTCCGTCGTCAGGGTGGCTGACACCGCAAGCCACCTCAAGACGACGGACATCCGTGGGCTCCGTCTGGCTTCTCGGGTGGCCATGGTCAGCGCCGAAGAGCTGCACGGCAGAGCTGACCGGGCCGAAAACCCGAACAGACCGGCCCGGGAGGTAGTCATTCGCCAAGGCGAATGGGAGAGGAGGGCCAAGGCCCTCGAGAAGAGGCTGGAGGTGGCCGACTCGACTGCCACCACCCTGTCCGAAACCGTCAAGGTTAAGGACAGGGAGCTGGAACACCTCAGGCGGGAAGTGGGCCGCCTGAGGTACAAGGAGGAACAGCGGAGGCTTGCGAATGCGGGGGAAGAGGTGGCCAGCGATATGCCCCCGGACCACGAGCTGCCCTGTGTCCCTCGTCCGCGGCTGAGGGACCTCCTTCCGTCGACTTTTGCCGGGGGGGAATCAGGTATGGAGGTTGAGACCGCGGTCCCTGGACCGTCGTCAGGAGCGGGGCCCGCGCAGATTGAGGAGAGTCCCGCGTCCGGAAACCCTTTAGTCGTCATGATGACCGACGTCGTGAAAAGGGTTTCCGAGATGGCGGGACATATATCGGCCGTGGAGGGCCGTGTAGAGGCACGCCTAGAAGCGGTGTGGCGTGCTGTGTCCCGCCCGCCACTGGGGAAAAGCCCGGGGATTCCTCCAGCATCGACGGGGATGACAACGCCGACTACGGCGATAGTGCCCGATTTGACGAAGGGGAAGGCGAAAGGGACCGGGTCGACGAAACCGGTGGGCCCGAGTGCCACCGCGAAAGGACCCGCGGCCCCCACCAAATCAACGCCGCATAAGAGAGGCGCCGCCAAGTCGCAGGGTGGCACACCAGCGGCTGGAGTGGCGGTTGTGGCAAAGCCACCCACCCCAAAAGCTACGATGCCGCCAAAGGCTACGCATCGTCCCCCTCCACCACCTCCCAAGGCGGATAGCGGCAGGTCCGCTCCGTCTGCCAATTCCAAGGCGAAGTCCACCTCTGCCTCCGCTAATGATAGGCAGGGCTCCTGGGCTGAGGTGGTGAGACGGGGGAAGAAGAGGGGTAGCGAAAAGGGTGCGGCACATTCCGCGTCCTCTGCTCAGGGTGGGAAGATACCTGCAGTCGGTCGGCCAGCCGCCACTGCGGCTGCCGGCAGTAGAAAGAAGGGTGGTGCCCAGCCTGCGGCGGCCAAACTACCGAGGCTGCCGAAGAATGCGCCGCCACCGGACGTGAAGGAGAATTGGGCCCCCTCCTGAATAGGGTGATGCCCGAGATTTGCAGAGATCTCGGGATCACCGGGATGCGCCCCACCAGGGCAGTCACCGGGGCGCTTCTCTTAGCGATCCCCGGCAATAAAGGGAAAGAGAAGGCGTCTGCCCTGCGGGCGCGTCTCGAGGGGGTCCTCGAGGTGGAAGGTGTTCGGGTGGCTTGCCCCCAAAAACAGGCCGAGTTACGAGTTTCCGGCCTGTCGGAGGCAGCCACCCAGCAAGCTGTTAGGGAGGCCCTTGCCACCGCCGGGGGTTGCGGCGCTGCGGAGGTTAATGTTGGTGACCTCCGTCGGGACAGCTCGGGCATGTTCACCGCCTGGGCCCGCTGTCCCCTTCGCGCCGCAGCCAAACTCGCGAAGTCCGGCCGACTGATGGTCGGCTTCTTCGAGGCCCGGCTGGTGGTACTCGCCGCGAGGCCGCTGCAATGTCACCGCTGCCTGGAGTTTGGTCATGTCCGGCAGCGGTGCACAAGTACCGTAGATCGCAGCGGCCTCTGTTACCGTTGCGGGGGGGCCTCCCACACAGCCAGGGAGTGTACGGCCGCTCCAAAATGCCCCCTTTGTGTGGGCTTGGGGCGGCCAGCGGATCATCGCATGGGTGGGGCGGCGTGCCGTCCCCCCAAACGCAAGGGGAAGAAGGGGAAGGGTGCGGTTGTGCCCCCATCCACGGTTCCGGCTGGTGTTGAGCCGGCGCCGGTGCCCGTCGCGATGGAGGTACAAGGGGCGGCTTGTTCCCAGCCGTCCCCTGCTGTGGTGTCGGGGACTATTCCCGCCCCAGCATTTGTCCAGGCGGCAGTGAAAGTGGTGGGGTGTGCGCCCGCACCCCCGCCTTTGATGGAGATGATGGAGGTGGATTTGGCGTCATGCGACTCGGCGCCATCCACCTCCACGGAATCGGAAGGTGTACCGTCATGTGGGGGAGCTGCAGTGCCCCCACAGCAAGCAGTAATCCAGTCGCCGTGCGGGTCAGAGCCCCTTAGTAGGGGGGTGATGGCCTCGTACGGCGGCAAAGATCCAGGGCGCACGGAGGCGCCCGTAAACGCTGGAAGGGGAGGCCTGGAGGAGGCCACGGGTGAGACCCAATAATGTCTCAACACCTCCTCCAGGTCAATTTCAACCACTGCCGGGGGGCCCAGGATCTCATGCTCCAAACCCTCCGGCAGTGGAACATCGGGATTGCGGTGATCGCCGAGCCCTATAAGGTCCCAAAGCACCCAACTTGGGCGGGGGACATTAACGGGGTCTCGGCGATAACTTTTTTTTTTTTTTTTTTTTTTTTTTGTCGTGGGGAAAATCTTCGAAAGACTCCCTCCCACCTCCTTGGGGAGAGGTGGGAGGGGTGTGTGGGATTCCCCGCGCCCGTACAACGACAGGCGCGGGACCTACCCACTAAAAACCCCACGGTGACCCTTCGGCACGCTTTGGGAGGATACCGGGAATCGCTCGAAGCATTCTTCCGGTATCCTCCCCGTGCCCGCGCTTTCGCGCCCATCCCCCGGGGGGACAATCGGTCCCCCCAGTAGACACACTGCCTCATAGCGGCGGGACGGGGCCACTCCATCCCGCCGCTATCCGTCCCGGGGCCGCGTTTAGTGGCGGCTGCGAGCCCCAACTCGCAACCGCCCGCGACCCCGTTTCCACCCCTCGGCGGCCGGGCCTTCATGGCCGCACCAGACCGCCGAGGGTGCCTCCCCTTGCGTCGGACCGGTAGGGGGAGGCACTCCTACCCCCAACCGGTCCGACCCGGCGCCGCCTGGCGGGAGGAGGGTCCCCTCAGGACCCCCCTCCCAGCCTAGGTCATCCGCCACGCCGAGGCGGCCGCCCGTGACGCCTCGCGACCGGGCGACGACCTCGGGCCACCGCACGAGCGCGAGCTTCAGCGACCTCCTTCTGCAACATTACGTTCTCGCAGAAGGAGGCCACGGCCCTCCACTTCTCCTCGCAGCCGAGCATGGCGCGCACCACGCCCGGCAGCGAGACATCCCGCCCGACGACGCCGACCAGGACACGGCGCTCCCCCTCCCACGCGGGGCATACCTCCAGGGTATGATCCGCCGTGTCCTGCTCAGCGTCGCAGTGGCAGCAACGCGCCGTCGGCTCCTTCCCTATCCGGCACAGGTATCTTCCGAAGCTGCCATGCCCGGAAAATACCTGTGCCAGCCGGTAGGTGAGGCTGCCATGGCCTCTGTCCAGCCACTCCTTCAGGAGTGGCCGAACAGCCCCGACAGTCCGGTGCCCCGCGGTTGGCAGAGCCAGCCGCTCCTGCCACGCGAGCAACACGGAGTGCCGGGCCTGGCGCTTCAAATCGCCCCAAGCAGGTTCCTGCCCGCCCGGGACCGCCCCCACCCCCGCGCGACGGTCGACGCGTTGCCGGTACATCACCGCGAGCGACCGCGCGAGCAGGTCCATGGGCGGCATCCCCGCTAGAACCGTCGCCGCCTCATGTGACATGGTCCGATACCCGCGGACGACCCTGAGCGCCATGCGCCTCTGCACCCGACGCAGCATAGTCATGCTGCGCCGGGAGGCAGCCAGGTCGTCCGCCCAGACGGGGGCCCCGTATAGGGCCACCGACTGGACCATTGCCACATAGAGGCGACGAACTCGGCCCGCCGGGCCCCCCAAGTTGGGCAGGATCCGGCCCAGAGCCGCAACCATCCTTTCCAACCGGGGGACCAGGCAGCGGAAATGCTTCTCGAAACGCCAGTGGCTATCGAGGATCAGCCCCAGATACCTGATCTGGGGCTTCACCTCGATGTCAGCCCCACCTACCCGAATCAGAGGGGGTGGCGGATCCTGCCGAGGTGAATGAAACGCAATCACCTCGGTCTTATGGACCGCCACCGTCATCCCCATCACCCTGATCTGATCGACGACGCGTTGCGACCCCTCCTCCGCGCGACGCATGGCCCTCCCCCAGTGCGCCCCGACGGCCAGCACCAGTGTGTCATCCGCATAACACACCGTGCTGACGCCGTCGGGGAGGCCGGCCCGCAACACCGAGTCGTACGCGATGTTCCACATGAGTGGCCCGAGGACCGACCCCTGCGGAACACCGCAGTACACCTCCCTCCGCATATCACCATCCCGGCCCGGATACTCGATCCACCTGCCGCGGAGATAATCCCCGACGACCGCCCTGAGACAAGGGGGGACTCGATGATATTCGAGCCCCCTCCTTATCTCTTCCCAGGGGAGGGTGTTAAAGGCATTGGCAATATCCAAGGATATTGCCAATGCCACCCCTCCCCGGGTGACGGCCGCCTCCGAGAGGGCCCTCACACGACCTATCGCGTCGATAGTCGATCGGCCCCCCCGGAAACCGAACTGGCAGTCGGCCAGACCGGGATCACCCCGCGACAGGTGCTCGACGAGGCGGGCAGCAATCACACGCTCGAAGAGCTTGCCCACCTCGTCGAGGAGACAAATGGGCCGGTATGCGGAGGGAGACTCCGCGGGCCGACCCTCCTTCCGGAGGAGGACCATCCTCGCCACCTTCCAACTGGGGGGATAGGTCGGGCACTCCAGTACCACCGGGTGCCCGCCTATCTATGTCGACTGATCGGGGATTATCTGCGGGGCAGGGTAGTCCAATATCCGGGTCGGAACAGGATGGACCAGAGAGCGGTGCACCGCGGGGTTCCACAGGGGTCGGTGCTCGGGCCGCTTCTGTGGAACTTGGCCTATGATGCGGTGCTGCGGGCTGATCTCCCCGTCGGCGTGTCGTTGGTATGTTACGCCGACGACACTCTGGTGATAGCCGGCGGGGATACGTGGAGGAGGGCCGTGGCCCTCGCGGAGGAAGGGACGGCACGAGTCGTCGCCGAGGTAGAGCGTCTGGGGTTGCGCGTGGCACCCCAGAAGACCGAGGCCATCTGGCTGTGTAATGTCAGTGGTCGGGGGCTGCCGCGGCTGGCGTCTCTAAGGGTGGGCGGAGACCAAGTCGGGGTGGGGCGCCGGATGAAGTATCTGGGCCTCACCCTCGACAGCTACTGGCGGTTCGGGCATCATTTGGAAGGGTTGGGTCCCCGTATTGAAAGGGCAGCGGCCGCGTTAGGCCGCATAATGCCCAATCTCGGGGGGCCCAACATGGCGCCACGGCGGCTGTATTTGGGAGTCGTCCGGTCCATGGCGCTTTATGGCGCGCCTATATGGGCCGGCGGTCTGACGGCAAATCGGCGGGGTGCATTTGTACTCCGCCGGTTACAGAGGTTGGTGGCCATCAGAGTCGTGCGGGGTTATCGCACGATCTCCTGCACAGCCGCCACCTTTCTGGCGGGTTCCGCGCCGTTTCACCTGCTGGCGAAAATGGACGCAGAGGTCTATCAAAGCCTCTGCGACCTTCGCCAGCGGGGCGTGGATCCGCACGGCGAGGAGGCCGCCAGGGCCCGAAGCCAGGCGCGGCGACGCGTCTATAGTCGGTGGCTGGTCTGGTTATCGAAGCCAGACCAGCGGGATGATCGCGTCGCCGCGGCGGTCCGCCCAGTGTTTTATGCCTGGGTAGGCCGTAGCTGGGGTACGCCCACATACCGCCTGACACAGGTACTGACCGGACACGGTTGCTTCGGTCGGTACCTGCATCGGATAGGGCGGGAGGCGACGGCTGCGTGCCATCACTGTAGGGGAAGGGAGGACACCGCGCAGCACACGTTGGAGTTTTGTCCAGCGTGGGCAGCGCAGCGCGGTGTCCTCGTTAGAGCGATTGGAGCGGACCTCTCGATGCCGGCTGTCATACGTGCGATGGTCGGCAGTGAGGAGGCGTGGGGGGCCATGGCCCTGTTTTGCGAGGAGGTCATGGTCGCCAAGGAAGATGCCGAGAGGGCGCGTGAGGAGGTGGGGGGCAGGCGGCGACGCCGACCGTAAGACCCTCCACCGCTCCCCGTGGCAGGGGGAGCGCGATGGGGTCGGTGATGGTGTTTTGTGGTGTGAGGTGAGGGACATTGTCCCCTTATTCCCCCTCGCACCCAGCCCATCACTGTACCAGGGGCCCGTGGCAGGGGCCCCGTCTAGCGGGGGCGGCAGTGTTAGCCGGCACCGCAGCCGTGGTCGCGATCGGGTGGGGGCCCGGTCGCGGCTAGTAGCAACGGCACGACTGGGGGCGACGTCGCGTGTGACCGCGTGGCGTCGCCAGGGGGCAATCAGATTAGTTTGCCCCCCATTGGGGGAGGAGGATCACATCTCCTCCCCCGGGAAGGGCCCGTAATAGGGCGTTGCGCCAACGGGGAGAGTCACGGTAGTATCGCTAGTTTGGTTCCCGTGACACTCCCCAGATAAAGGGCGCAGGCGGTCACCGTGGTGTTTTAGCCGGTAAGAGTCCGGCACTACCCCGGCCTCCCCCCCAGGGAGCCGGGGTGTCCATGAGGATTTCACCACGTTAAAAAAAAAAAAAAAAAAAAAAAAGGTCTGGGTTATGCCCGCATCTGGCTCATGATTTTGCCTTCTTCGCATACTTGTTGGCCATATCCTGGGTTTTTACGGGTTTGAATCACGTAGTAATGTGGTACCACATTGAAGCAGTCAATTAAACCTTGTTTCGATCAATATTTTAGAGGATAAAACCGGTTAGGTCTGCGTTAGGTATGGGTTATGTCCACATCTGGCTCATGATTTTGGCTTTTCCGCATTCTTGTTGGCCAGATCCTTGGTTTTCTCTGGTTTGAATCACGTAGTAATGTGGTTCCACACGCAAACAGTCCATTAAACTTGGTGTCGATCAATATTTTAGAGGATAACACCGGTTAGGTCTGGGTTACGTCTGGGTTATACCCGCATCTGGCTCATGGTTTTGCCTTTTCCGCATAATTGTTGGCCAGATCCTTGGTTTTCTCTGGCTTGCATCACGGAGTAATGGGGTACCACACTGAAACAGTCAATTAAACCTGGTTTCGATCCACATTTTAGAGGATAACAACGGTTAGGTCTGGGTTATGCCCGCATCTGGCGCGTGATTTTGCCTTCTTCGCATACTTGTTGGCCAGATTCTGGGTTTTTTCGGATTTGAATCATGCAGTAATGTGGTACCATCCCTCAGGGGCTGCCAGCCTTTCAGCTGCAGTACGGGCTTAACGAACCCGGGGTACCCGAGTCATACACACACCGTAAGCCTCCTGTTGGTCGTCGCAACGACCCATTCGCAACTCCAGTTTTGGTTTTGTGAATGGTACGTGGCGGCAGGAGGACCGGGGGCCTTGGCTTAACCGCCTGGGCCGCGAGGATGGTAACTCTATAAATTACCCTCTAATCCTAAGTTATGGTGCGCGGCGATGGGATGCATGGTTGGGAGAGAAGGCCCAATCCCTAGCGACCACCTCCGGGGGCACCTGCCGAACCCCCGGAGTATTAGGCTTCCCCAGGCATGGCGGCTCTGCCTGGGGTGACCTCCATTCCGACCACACTCGTGGGAACAGTAATGGACATTAATGACTCTCAAATTAGCAACCGGACTGGAAATTTGGAAAACGGAATGGCACGTGTATCGGCAGACGAGATTGGTTTATTGAACAATAATATGGATGGACCACTTCCTGGTGGGGTTAAACCCACGGTCAGGAGTGTGCAGGTGGTGAATCCCCCGTTGGGGGTCCACCTGGAGGGTGATGTTGACCTAGTCAGGGTCGGTCCCGCTCCTGTTGTCAGCCTAGAGCGGGTAAATGTCACGGAGTGGCGTAAGGCGGGGAGGGAGTCACCTCCCCGCAAGAGGCATGATGCCGTGGGATCGCTGCCTTCGATGGGCGGCGCAGCCCAGAGGAAAGATGAGGGGACGGTATGCGTTGGGAAGACCATCTCCCACACCCTCGACGACGACGACTCGCAGGATGGCGACGAGTGGGCGCTGAATCCTTGCACCGGTGACGAAGCTGAGAGTGGCGACTCCAGCGAGGGTTATGGTCCCGGTAAGAGAAAGAGGAAGGGCCCCGGGGCTGGAAGACCCAGGGTATCTTCGTGGACCCCAAAAAGTTGGGTCCCGGGATGAAGGCCCTGCCGAAGCAGGCAGACCTCCGCAACATTGCGGAGGTCATGAAATCGGACGAGCTCCTGGGTCGGCTCAAGGAGCAACTAGAGTCCGTCGTCAAGGTGGCAGACACCGCAAGCCACCTTAAGACGACGGACATCCGTGGGCTCCGCTTGGCAGCGAGGGTGGCTATGGTCAGCGCCGAAGAACTTCACGGCAGAGCTGACCGTGCCGAAAATCCCAATAGGCCGGCCCGGGAGGTAGTCATTCGCCAGGGCGAGTGGGAGAGGAGGGCCAAGGCCCTCGAGAAGAGGTTGGAGGTGGCGGTCAAGACCGCCACAACCCTGTCCGAGACCGTGAGAGTTAAGGACAGGGAGCTGGAGCACCTCAGGCGGGAAGTGGGCCGCCTGAGGTATAAGCAGGAGCAGCGGAGGCTGCTTCGGGAGGGGGAGGAGTTGGCCAGCGAGACGCCACCGGACCATGAATTGCCGTGTGTCCCTCGACCCCGGCGGAAGGATCTCCTTCCGTCAACATTTGCCGGGGAGGACACCGGCATGGAGGTCGAGACGTCGGTCGCAGGACCGTCGTCTGCAGCACGGTCTGCCCCGATTGAGGAGGAGAGTCCCGCGTCCGGAAACCCTTTGATGGTCATGATGACCGAAGTCGTCAAAAGGGTTTCCGAGATGGCGGGACACATATCGGCTGTCGAGAGCCGTTTCGACGCCCGTTTTGAGGCGGTGTGGCGGGCAGTGTCTCGCCCGCCGCTCGGGAATGTTCCGCTGCCCCCTTCCGCATCCGTGAGAGCGGCTCCGCCGGCTATGGCGAAAGTGCTGGAGGCGCCAAAAGGGAAGGCGAAGGGAACTGCGGTGACGAAATCGGGCAGCACCCCCAAGAAGAGAGATGCCGCCAAGGCCCAAGGAGGTACAGCAGTGGCCGGTGGGGCGGGCGTGGCGAATTCACCCGCCCCGAAATCTGCGATGCCGCCGAAGGCAACGCATCGTCCCCCTCCACCACCTCCCAAGGCGGATAGCGGCAGGTCCGCACCGCCAGCCAACTCCAAGGCAAAGTCCACCCCTGCTCCTGCCAACGATGGGCAGGGCTCCTGGGCTGAGGTGGTGAGGAGGGGGAAGAAGAGGGGTAGTGAAAAGGGTGCGGCACCTTCCGCGGCTTCCTCTATGGGCGGCAAGATACCCGCTGCCAGTCGGCTAGCCGCCACTACGGCTGCGGGCAGTAAAAAGAAGGGTGGTGTCCAGGTTCCGGCGGCCAAACTGCCGAGGCTGCCGAAGAATGCGGCAGTCTCGGTGACCGCCGCCTCCGGACGAGAAGGAGATTTGGGCCCCCTCCTCAATAGGGTGATGCCCGAGATTTGCAAAGATCTCGGGCTCACCGGGATGCGCCCCACCAGGGCAGTTACCGGGGCGCTATTGCTAGCGATCCCCGGTGAGAAGGGGAAAGAAAAGGCGACCGCACTGAGGGCGCGTCTTGAGGGGGCCCTCCAGGTCGAGGGTGTTCGGGTGGCTTGCCCCCAAAAACAGGCCGAGTTAAGGGTGTCCGGCCTGTCGGAGGCAGCCACCCAGCAGGCTGTCAGGGAGGCCCTTGCCACAGCCGGGGGTTGCGGCGCTGCGGAGGTAAACGTTGGTGACCTCCGCCGGGACAGCTCGGGCATGTTTACTGCCTGGGCCCGCTGTCCCCTTCGCGCCGCAACCAAGCTCGCGAAATCCGGCCGATTAATGGTCGGCTTCTTCGAGGCCCGGCTGGCAGTACTCGCAGCGAGGCCGCTGCAGTGCCACCGCTGCCTGGAGTTCGGACATGTCCGGCAGCGGTGCACCAGCACTGTCGATCGCAGCGGCCTCTGTTACCGCTGCGGAGGGGCCTCCCACACCGCACGGGAGTGCACGGCCGCCCCTAAATGCCCCCTTTGTGTGGGCTTGGGGCGGCCAGCGGATCACCGCATGGGTGGGGCGGCGTGCCGTCCCCCCAAACGCAAGGGGAAGAAGGCGAAAGGGTCGAGTGTGACCCCACCCACGGTGCCGGCTGGTGTTGAGCCGGCGCCGGTGCCCGTCGCGATGGAGGTCCAAGGGGCGGCTTGTACCCAGCCGTCCCCAGCTGTGGTGTCGGGTGCTATACCCGCCCCAGCCTCTGTTGTGACGGGAGGGGTGGTGGTGGCGGGAGTGACCGCCCCGCAGACAGTGACGGAGATGATGGAGGTGGATGTGGCGCCTTGCGACTCGGCGCCCACCACCTCCACGAAGTCGGAATGCATTTTGTCCGGGGGTGGCCCTGCAGAGTCCCCACTCCAATCGACATCCCAGCCGCCGTGCGGGTCAGAGCCCCTTAGTCGGGGGGTGATGGCCTCGTACGGCGGCAAAGATCCGGGGCGCACAGAGGCGTCCATAAGCACTGGAAGGGGAGGCCTGGAGGAGGCCGCGGGTGAGACCCGATAATGTCTCACCGCCTCCTCCAGGTAAATTTGAACCACTGCCGGGGGGCTCAGGATCTCATGCTCCAAACCCTCCGGCAGTGGAACATCGGGATGGCCGTGATCGCCGAGCCCTACCGTGTTCCCAAACACCCCGCTTGGGTGGGGGATCTTAACGGGGTCTCGGCGATCACCTGGCAGTACGGGCGCGGCACGTTGCCGTGCCCCGTAGTGGGGAGGGGCCACGGTTTTGTGGCGGTGAAGTGGGGGGAACTCGTGGTTGCCGGGTGTTACGCGTCGCCCGCTATGGGCCTCAGCGAATTTGAGGCGTACCTCGACGAGGTGGGGAGATGCATCTCCCCACATCTCGCCAGTGGGGTACTCGTCCTGGGCGATTTTAATGCCCACGCTGCAGCCTGGGGCTGCCCCAGGACGACCGTGAAGGGCGACGCGATGCTCGAATGGGCGGCGGGTCACGGCCTCGTAGTTTTGAATCAAGGGGCCGTGAGCACGTGCGTGCACGCGCGGGGCGAGTCGATCGTCGACATATCGTTGGGGAGCCCCGCCATAGCACGCCGTGTGTCCGACTGGAGGGTCGCGGAAGAGGTGGCCACGTTAAGCGACCACCTCTACATTACGTTTTCCGTATCCGCGACCCCCGGCTTAAATGGACCCCGCCAACCGGGCAGGGATGCACACCCGGCGCCACGCTGGTCCGCCAAGAGGCTGGACCCGGACGCCCTTACGATGGCAGCCTCCGTTGTGGCATGGCAGGAGATGCCACGCCGGACCCTCGGCAATCCATCTGCCGGGGCGCGTTGGTTCCGGGAGACTATGACGTCGTTGTGTGACGCAGTCATGCCCCGGGCCACCGCCCCGAGCCGAGGGGGGTCCGTGTACTGGTGGTCGGGCGAGATCGAGGATTTACGCACTCGGTGCGTTATCGCCCGACGCCGGTACACCCGCGCCAGGAGACGGCGCGGGGCGACGGAGGCAGAGGTGGTGGGGTTGCGCGGGGAATTTTCCCTGGCGCGAAGAACCCTCCGCCGGGCCATCGCGACCGCGAAAGCCCAGGCATGGACGGAGCTCCTCGGGTCTCTGGATGCAAATCCATGGGGGCGCCCTTATCATATGGTCGTAGGGAAGATGCGATCATGGGCGCCCCCGATCACAGAGAGCCTCGACCCCCAGCTGCTCGGGGAAACTATGCGCGTCCTCTTCCCCGCTGGGGGAGAGGCGTTCCTGCATCCCCCCGAGCCACAGCCGGATCACCCGCCTTGGTGGTCCGACGAACTGGGGGTCTCCGAGGAGGAGCTAGCTAGGGCCGTCCGGAGAATGGCTGCCAAGAAGACGGCGCCAGGACCGGACGGCATACCCGGCAAGGCCTGGGCAGTAGCGGTGGGCGTTTTGGGTGGCGGGTTGATACGCGTCTTCGACGCGTGCCTCCAGACCGGTCAGTTCCCCCCCATATGGAAGGTGGCGAGGTTGGTCCTCCTCCACAAGCCAGGGAAGCCCGCGGATTTTCCATCCGCGTTCCGACCCATTTGTCTGTTGGACGAGGCTGGGAAACTCCTCGAGCGGGTCATTGTATCCCGTCTCGAGGGGCATCTGTCCCGCGTCGGCCCTGATCTGGCCGACCGACAGTTCGGCTTTCGCCGGGGCCGCTCCACTGTCGACGCCATAGCGACCGTGCGGACCCTGGCGGAATCGGCAATCTCCCGGGGGGGTGTGGCGTTGGCAGTCTCGTTGGACATAGCCAACGCCTTTAACACCGTCTCCTGGGGGGCGATAGGTCGGGCACTCCAGTACCACCGGGTGCCCGCCTATCTGTGTCGACTGATCGGGGACTATCTGCGGGGCAGGGTAGTCCAATATCCGGGTCGGAACGGGATGGAGCAGAGAGCGGTGCACCGCGGCGTTCCACAGGGGTCGGTCCTCGGGCCGCTCCTGTGGAACTTGGCGTATGACGCGGTGCTGCGGGCTGACCTCCCCGTCGGCGTGTCGTTGGTTTGTTATGCCGACGACACCCTGGTGATAGCCGGCGGGGATACGTGGTGGAGGGCCGTGGCCCTCGCGGAGGAAGGGACGGCACGAGTCGTCGCCGAGGTAGAGCGTCTGGGGTTGCGCGTGGCACCCCAAAAGACCGAGGCCATCTGGCTGTGTTACGTCAGTGGTCGAGGGGTGCCGCGCCAGGCGTCTCTACGGGTGGGTGGAGCCCAAGTCGGGGTGGGGCGCCGGATGAAGTACCTGGGCCTCACCCTCGACAGCTACTGGCGGTTCGGGCATCATTTGGAAGGGTTGGGTCCCCGTATTGAAAGGGCAGCGGCCGCGTTAGGTCGCATAATGCCCAATCTCGGGGGACCCAACATGGCGGCACGGCGGCTGTATTTGGGAGTCATCCGGTCCATGGCGCTTTATGGCGCGCCTATATGGGCCGGCGGTCTGATGGCCAATCGGCGGGGTGCATTTGTACTCCGTCGGTTACAGAGGTTGGTCGCCATCAGAGTCGTGCGGGGTTATCGCACGATCTCCTACACAGCCGCCACCTTGCTGGCGGGTTCCGCACCGTTTCACCTGCTGGCGAAAATGGACGCAGAGGTCTATCAAAACCTCTGCGACCTTCGCCAGCGGGGTGTGGACCCGCACGGCGAGGAGGCCGCCAGGGCCCGAAGCCAGGCGCGGCGACGCGTCTATAGTCGGTGGCTGGTCTGGTTATCCAAGCCAGACCAGCGGGATGATCGCGTCGCCGCGGCGGTCCGCCCAGAGTTTTATGCCTGGGTGGGCCGTAGCTGGGGTACGCCCACCTACCGCCTGACACAGGTACTGACCGGACACGGTTGCTTCGGTCGGTACCTGCATCGGATAGGGCGGGAGGCGACGGCTGCGTGCCATCATTGCAGGGGAAGGGAGGACACCGCGCAGCACACGCTGCAGTTTTGCCCGGCGTGGGCAGCGCAGCGCGGTGTCCTTATTAGAGCGATTGGAGCGGACCTCTCGCTGCCGGCCGTCATTCGTGCGATGGTCGGCAGTAAGGAGGCGTGGGCGGCCATGGCCTTGTTTTGTGAAGAGGTCATGGCCGCGAAGGAGGACGCTGAAAGGGCGCGAGAGGAGGTGGGGGGCAGGCGGCGACGCCGACCGTAAAACCCTCCACCGCTCCCCGTGGCAGGGGGAGCGCGAAGGGGTCGGTGATGGTGTTTGTGGTGCGAGGTGAGGGACTTTATCCCCTCATTCCCCCTCGCACCCAGCCTATCACCGGACCGGGGGCCCGTGGTAGGGGCCCCGTCTAGCGGGGGCGGCAGTGTTAGCCGGCCCCGCAGCCGTGGTCGCGATCGGGTGGGGGCCCGGTCGCGGCTAGTAGCAACGGCGCGAGTGGGGGCGACGTCGCCGGGGGGCAATCAGTTTAGTTTGCCCACCATTGGGGGAGGAGGATCGCTTCTCCTCCCCCGGGAAGGGCCCGTAGTAGGGTGTTGCGCCAACGGGGAGAGTCACGGTAGTATCGCTAGTTTGGTTCCCGTGACTCTCACCAGATAAAGGGCGCAGGCGGTCACCGTGGTGTTTTAGCCGGTAAGAGTCCGGCACTACCCCGGCCTCCCCCCCAGGGAGCCGGGGTGTCCATGAGGATTTCACCACGTTAAAAAAAAAAAAAAAAAAAAAAAAAAAAGGTCTGGGTTATGCCCGCATCTCATGATCATGCTTTTCCGCATTCTTGTTTGCCAGATCAATGGTATTCTCTGTTTTGAATCACGGAGTAATGGGGTACCACACTGAAACAGTCAATTAAACCTGGTTTCGATCCACATTTTAGAGGATAACAACGTTTAGGTCTGGGTTATGCCCGCATCTGGCGCATGATTTTGCCTTCTTCGCATACTTGTTGGCCAGATTCTGGGTTTTTTCGGATTTGAATCATGCAGTAATGTGGTACCACACAGTAACAGTCAACTAAATCTGGATTCGGTCAGTATTTTAGTCGGTAACATCGGTTAGGTCTGGGTTAGGTCTGGGTTATGCCCGCATCTGGCTCACGATTTTGCCTTTTCCGCATTCTTGTTGGCCAGATCCTTGGTTTTCTCTGGTTTGAATCACGTAGTAATGTGGTACCACACTGAAACAGACAATTAAACCTGGTTTCGATCAATATTTTAGAGAATAACACCGGTTAGGTGTGGGTTAGGTCTGGGTTATGCCCGCATCTGGCTCATGATTTTGCCTTCTTCGCAAACTTGTTGGCCAGATCCTGGGTTCTTTCGGGTTTGAATCACGTAGTAATGTGGTACCACACAGTAACAGTCAATTAAACCTGGATTCGGTCAGTATTTTAGTCGGTAACACCGGTTAGGTCCGGGTTAGGTCTGGGTTATGCCCGCATCTGACTCATCATTTTGCCTTCTTCGCATACTTGTAAGCCAGATCCTGGGGTTTTTCGGGTTTGAATCACGTAGTATTGTGGTACCACTGTGAAACAGTCAATTAAACCTGGTTTCGATCAATATTTTAGAGAATAACACCGGTTAGGTCTAGGTTAGGCCTGGGTTATGCCCGCATCTCGCTCATGATTTTGCCTTTTTCATGTACTTGTTGGCCAGATCCTGGGTTCTTTCGGGTTTGAATCACGTAGTAATGTGGTACCACACAGTAACAGTCAATTAAACCTGGATTCGGTCAGTATTTTAGTCGGTAACACCGGTTAGGTCTGGGATAGGTCTGGGTTATGCCCGCATCTGGCTCACGATTTTGCCTACTCCGCATTCTTGTTGGCCAGATCCTTGGTTTTCTCTGGTTTGAATCACGTAGTAATGTGGAACCACACTGAAACAGACAATTAAACCTGGATTCGGTCAGTATTTTAGTCGGTAACACCGGTTAGGTCTGGGATAGGTCTGGGTTATGCCCGCATCTGGCTCATGATTTTGCCTTGTTCGCATACTTGTTGGACAGGTACTGGGTTTATTCGGGTTGGAATCACGTAGTAATGTGGCACCACGCAGTAACAGTCAATTAAACCTGGATTCGGTCAGTATTTTAGTCGGTAACACCGGTTAGGTATGGGTTAGGTCTAGGTTATACCCGCATCTCGCTCATGATTTTGCATTTTCCGCATACTTGTTGGCCAGATCGTTGGTTTTCTCTGATTTGAATCACGTAGTGATGTGGTACCACAGCGAAACAGTCAATGAAACCTGGTTTCGATCAATATTTTAGAGGATAACACCGGTTAGGTCTGGGTTAGGTCTGGCTTATGCCCGCATCTGGCTCATGATTTTGCCTTCTTCGCATACTTGTTGGCCAGATCCTGGGTTTTTTCCTGTTTGAATCACGTAATAACGTGGTACCACAGTGAAACAGTCAATTAAACATGTATCGATCAATATTTTAGAGGATAACACCGGTTGGGTCTAGGTTAGGCCTGGGTTATGCCCGCATCTCGCTCATGATTTTGTCTTTTTCATATACTTGTTGGCCAGATCTCGTGTTTATTCGTGTTTGAATCATATAGTAATGTGGTACCACACTGATACAGTCAATTAAACCTGGTGTCGATCAATATTTTAGAGGATAACACCGATCAGCTCTGGGTTAGGTCTGGGTTATGCCCGCATCTAACTCATGATTTTGCCTTCTTCGCATACTTGTTGGCCAGATCCTTGGTTTTTTCGTGTTTGAAGCACGTAGTAATGTGGTACCACGAAGTAACAGTGAATCAAACCTGGATTCGGTCAGTATTTTAGTCGGTAACACCGGTTAGGCCTGGATTGGGTCTGGGTCATGCCCCCTTCTTGCTCATGATTTTGCATTTTCCGCATTCTTGTTGTTCAGATCCTTGGCTTTCTCTGGATTGAATCACGTAGTACCGTGGTACCACACTGAAACAGACAATTAAACCTGGTTTCGATAAATATTTTAGAGGATAACACCGGTTAGGTCTGGGTTATGCCCGCATCTGGCTCACGATTTTACCTTCTTCGCATACTTGTTGGGCAGATCCTGGGTTTTTTCGGGTTTGAATCACGTAGTAATGTGGTACAACACTGAAACAGTCCATTAAACATGGTTTCGATCAATATTTTAGAGGATAACACCGGTTAGGTCTGGGTGAGGTCTGGGTTATGCCCGCATCTGGCTCATGATTTTGCCTTCTGCGCATACTTGTTGGCCAGATCCTGGGTATTCTCGGTTTTGAATCACGTAGTAATGTGGTACCACACTGAAACAGACAATTAAACCGGGTTTCGATCAATACTTTAGAGAATAACACCGGTTAGGTCTGGGTTAGGTCTGGGTTTGGTCTGGGTTATGCCCGCATCTGGCTCATGATTTTGCCTTCTTCGCAAACTTGTTGGCCAGATCCTGGGTTCTCTCGGGTTTGAATCACGTAGTAATGTGGTACCACATTGAAACATTCAATAAAACCTGGTTTCGATCAATATTTTAGAGAATAACACCGGTTAGGTCTGGGTTAGGTCTGGGTTAGGTCTGTGTTATGCCCGCATCTGGCTCATCATTTTGCCTTCCTCGCATACTTGTTGGCCAGATCCTGGGTTTTTTCGGGTTTGAATCACGTAGTATTGTGGTACCACACTGAAACAGACAATTAAACCTGGTTTCGATCAATATTTTAGAGGATAACACCGGTCAGCTCTGGGTTAGGTCTGGGTTATGCCCGCATCTGGCTCATGATTTTGCATTTTCCGCATTCCTGTTGACCAGAACCTTGGTTTTATCTGGTTTGAATCAGGTAGTTATGTGGTATCACACTGAAACAGTCCATTAAACTTGGTTTCGATCATTATTTTAGAGGATAACACCTGTTAGGTCTAGGTTATGTCGCATCTGGCTCATGATTTTGCCTTCTTCGCATACTTGTTGGCCAGATCCTTGGTTTTTTCGGGTTTGAATCACGTAGTAATGTGGTACCACGAAGTCACAGTGAATTAAACCTGGATTCGGTCAGTATTTTAGTCGGTAACACCGGTTAGGCCTGGGTTAGGTCTGGGTTATGCCCCCATCTGACTCATGATTTTACCCTCTTCGCATACTTGTTGGACAGATCCTGGGTTTTGTCGGGTTTGAATCACGTAGTAATGTGGTACCACACTGAAACTGTCCATTAAACTTGGTTTTCGATCAATATTTTAGAGGATAACACCGGTTAGGTCTGGGATAGGTCTGGGTTATGCCCGCATCTGGCTCATGATTTTGCCTTCTGCGCATACTTGTTGGCCAGATCCTGGGTTTTTACGGGTTTGAATCACGTAGTAATGTGGTGCCACATTGAAACAGTCAATTAAACCTGGTTTCGATCAATATTTCAGAGGATAAAACCGGTTAGGTCTGGGTTAGGTATGGGTTATGTCCACATCTGGCTCATGATTTTGCATTTTCCGCATTCCTGTTGACCTGAACCTTGGTTTTATCTGGTTTGAATCAGGTAGTAATGTGGTACCACACTGAAACAGACAATTAAACTTGTTTTCGATCAATATTTTAGAGGATGAACCCGGTTAGGTCTGGGTTAGGCCTGGGTTATGCCCGCATCTGGCTCATGATTTTACCTTCTTCGCATACTTGTTGGACAGATCCTGGGTTCTTTGGGTTTGAATCACGTAGTAATGTGGCACCACACTGAAACAGTCCATTAAACTTGGTTTCGATCAATATTTTAGAGGATGAACCCGGTTAGGTCTGGGTTAGGCCTGGGTTATGCCCGCATCTGGCTCATGATTTTACCTTCTTCGCATACTTGTTGGACAGATCCTGGGTTTTTTGGGTTTGAATCACGTAGTAATGTGGCACCACACTGAAACAGTCCATTAAACTTGGTTTCGATCAATATTTTAGAGGTTAACACCGGTTAGGTCTGGGTTAGGTCTGGGTTATGCCCGCATCTGGCTCATGATTTTGCCTAGTTCGCAAACTTGTTGGCCAGATTCTGGGTTTTTTAGGGTTTGAATCACGTAGTAATGTGGTTCCACACGCAAACAGTCCATTAAACTTGGTGTCGATCAATATTTTAGAGGATAACACCGGTTAGGTCTGGGTTACGTCTGGGTTATACCCGCATCTGGTTCATGATTTTGCCTTGTCCGCATTCTTGTTGGCCAGATCCTTGGTTTTATCTGGTTTGAATCAGGTAGTTATGTGGTATCACACTGAAACAGTCCATTAAACTTGGTTTCGATCATTATTTTAGAGGATAACACCTGTTAGGTCTAGGTTATGTCGCATCTGGCTCATGATTTTGCCTTCTTCGCATACTTGTTGGCCAGATCCTTGGTTTTTTCGGGTTTGAATCACGTAGTAATGTGGTACCACGAAGTCACAGTGAATTAAACCTGGATTCGGTCAGTATTTTAGTCGGTAACACCGGTTAGGCCTGGGTTAGGTCTGGGTTATGCCCCCATCTGACTCATGATTTTACCCTCTTCGCATACTTGTTGGACAGATCCTGGGTTTTGTCGGGTTTGAATCACGTAGTAATGTGGTACCACACTGAAACTGTCCATTAACCTTGGTTTCGATCAATATTTTAGAGGATGAACCCGGTTAGGTCTGGGTTAGGCCTGGGTTATGCCCGCATCTGGCTCATGATTTTACCTTCTTCGCATACTTGTTGGACAGATCCTGCGTTTTTTGGGTTTGAATCACGTAGTAATGTGGCACCACACTGAAACAGTCCATTAAACTTGGTTTCGATCAATATTGTAGAGGTTAACACCGGTTAGGTCTGGGTTAGGTCTGGGTTATGCCCGCATCTGGCTCATGATTTTGCCTAGTTCGCAAACTTGTTGGCCAGATTCTGGGTTTTTTAGGGTTTGAATCACGTAGTAATGTGGTTCCACACGCAAACAGTCCATTAAACTTGGTGTCGATCAATATTTTAGAGGATAACACCGGTTAGGTCTGGGTTACGTCTGGGTTATACCCGCATCTGGTTCATGATTTTGCCTTGTCCGCATTCTTGTTGGCCAGATCCTTGGTTTTCTCTGTTTTGAATCACGGAGTAATGGGGTACCACACTGAAACAGTCAATTAAACCTGGTTTCGATCCACATTTTAGAGGATAACAACGTTTAGGTCTGGGTTATGCCCGCATCTGGCGCATGATTTTGCCTTCTTCGCATACTTGTTGGCCAGATTCTGGGTTTTTTCGGATTTGAATCACGCAGTAATGTGGTACCACACAGTAACAGTCAACTAAATCTGGATTCGGTCAGTATTTTAGTCGGTAACATCGGTTAGGTCTGGGTTAGGTCTGGGTTATGCCCGCATCTGGCTCACGATTTTGCCTTTTCCGCATTCTTGTTGGCCAGATCCTTGGTTTTCTCTGGTTTGAATCACGTAGTAATGTGGTACCACACTGAAACAGACAATTAAACCTGGTTTCGATCAATATTTTAGAGAATAACACCGGTTAGGTCTGGGTTAGGTCTGGGTTATGCCCGCATCTGGCTCATGATTTTGCCTTCTTCGCAAACTTGTTGGCCAGATCCTGGGTTCTTTCGGGTTTGAATCACGTAGTAATGTGGTACCACACAGTAACAGTCAATTAAACCTGGATTCGGTCAGTATTTTAGTCGGTAACACCGGTTAGGTCCGGGTTAGGTCTGGGTTATGCCCGCATCTGACTCATTATTTTGCCTTCTTCGCATACTTGTTGGCCAGATCCTGGGGTTTTTCGGGTTTGAATCACGTAGTATTGTGGTACCACTGTGAAACAGTCAATTAAACCTGGTTTCGATCAATATTTTAGAGAATAACACCGGTTAGGTCTAGGTTAGGCCTGGGCTATGCCCGCATCTCGCTCATGATTTTGCCTTTTTCATGTACTTGTTGGCCAGATCTAGTGTTTTTTCGGGTTTGAATCGTATAGTAATGTGGTACCACACTGAAACAGTCAATTAAACCTGGATTCGGTCAGTATTTTAGTCGGTAACACCGGTTAGGTCTGGGATAGGTCTGGGTTATGCCCGCATCTGGCTCACGATTTTGCCTACTCCGCATTCTTGTTGGCCAGATCCTTGGTTTTCTCTGGTTTGAATCACGTAGTAATGTGGAACCACACTGAAACAGACAATTAAACCTGGTTTCGATCAATATTTTAGAGATTAACACCGGTTAGGTCTGGGTTAGGTCTGGGTTATGCCCGCATCTGGCTCACGATTTTGCCTACTCCGCATTCTTGTTGGCCAGATCCTTGGTTTTCTCTGGTTTGAATCACGTAGTAATGTGGTACCACACTGAAACAGTCCATTAAACTTGGTTTCGATCAATATTTTAGAGCATGACACCGGTTTGGTATGGGATTGGCCAGGCTTATGCCCGCATATGGCTCATGATTTTGCCTTTTTCATGTACTTGTTGGCCAGATCTAGTGTTTTTTCGGGTTTGAATCATATAGTAATGTGGTACCACACTGAAACAGTCAATTAAACCTGGATTCGGTCAGTATTTTAGTCGGTAACACCGGTTAGGTCTGGGATAGGTCTGGGTTATGCCCGCATCTGGCTCATGATTTTGCCTTGTTCGCATACTTGTTGGACAGGTACTGGGTTTATTCGGGTTGGAATCACGTAGTAATGTGGCACCAAACAGTAACAGTCAATTAAACCTGGATTCGGTCAGTATTTTAGTCGGTAACACCGGTTAGGTATGGGTTAGGTCTAGGTTATACCCGCATCTCGCTCATGATTTTGCATTTTCCGCATACTTGTTGGCCAGATCGTTGGTTTTCTCTGATTTGAATCACGTAGTGATGTGGTACCACAGCGAAACAGTCAATGAAACCTGGTTTCGATCAATATTTTAGAGGATAACACCGGTTAGGTCTGGGTTAGGTCTGGCTTATGCCCGCATCTGGCTCATGATTTTGCCTTCTTCGCATACTTGTTGGCCAGATCCTGTGTCTTTTCGGGTTTGAACCACGTAGTAACGTGGTACCAAACAGTAACAGTCAATTAAAGCTGGATTCGGTCAGTATTTTAGAGGATAACACAGGTTGGGTCTAGGTTAGGCCTGGGTTATGCCTGCATCTGGCTCATGATTTTGCCTTCTTTCGCATACTTGTTGGCCAGATCCTGGGTTTTTTCCTGTTTGAATCACGTAGTAATGTGGTACCACACTGAAACAGACAATTAAACCTGGTTTCGATCAATATTTTAGAGGATAACACCGGTCAGCTCTGGGTTAGGTCTGGGTTATGCCCGCATCTGGCGCATGATTTTGCCTTCTTCGCATACTTGTTGGCCAGATCCTGGGGTTTTCGGGTTTGAATCACGTAGTAATGTGGCACCACACTGAAACAGTCCATTAAACTTGGTTTCGATCAATATTTTAGAGGATGAACCCGGTTAGGTCTGGGTTAGGCCTGGGTTATGCCCGCATCTGGCTCATGATTTTACCTTCTTCGCATACTTGTTGGACAGATCCTGGGTTTTTTGGGTTTGAATCACGTAGTAATGTGGCACCACACTGAAACAGTCCATTAAACTTGGTTTCGATCAATATTTTAGAGGATAACACCGGTTAGGTCTGGGTTAGGTCTGGGTTATGCCCGCATCTGGCTCATGATTTTGCCTAGTTCGCAAACTTGTTGGCCAGATTCTGGGTTTTTTAGGGTTTGAATCACGTAGTAATGTGGTTCCACACGCAAACAGTCCATTAAACTTGGTGTCGATCAATATTTTAGAGGATATCACCGGTTAGGTCTGGGTTACGTCTGGGTTATACCCGCATCTGGCTCATGATTTTGCCTTGTCCACATTCTTGTTGGCCAGATCCTTGGTTTTCTCTGTTTTGAATCACGGAGTAATGGGGTACCACACTGAAACAGTCAATTAAACCTGGTTTCGATCCACATTTTAGAGGATAACAACGTTTAGGTCTGGGTTATGCCCGCATCTGGCGTATGATTTTGCCTTCTTCGCATACTTGTTGGCCAGATTCTGGGTTTTTTCGGATTTGAATCACGCAGTAATGTGGTACCACACAGTAACAGTCAACTAAATCTGGATTCGGTCAGTATTTTAGTCGGTAACATCGGTTAGGTCTGGGTTAGGTCTGGGTTATGCCCGCATCTGGCTCACGATTTTGCCTTTTCCGCATTCTTGTTGGCCAGATCCTTGGTTTTCTCTGGTTTGAATCACGTAGTAATGTGGTACCACACTGAAACAGACAATTAAACCTGGTTTCGATCAATATTTTAGAGAATAACACCGGTTAGGTCTGGGTTAGGTCTGGGTTATGCCCGCATCTGGCTCATGATTTTGCCTTCTTCGCAAACTTGTTGGCCAGATCCTGGGTTCTTTCGGGTTTGAATCACGTAGTAATGTGGTACCACACAGTAACAGTCAATTAAACCTGGATTCGGTCAGTATTTTAGTCGGTAACACCGGTTAGGTCCGGGTTAGGTCTGGGTTATGCCCGCATCTGACTCATTATTTTGCCTTCTTCGCATACTTGTTGGCCAGATCCTGGGGTTTTTCGGGTTTGAATCACGTAGTATTGTGGTACCACTGTGAAACAGTCAATTAAACCTGGTTTCGATCAATATTTTAGAGAATAACACCGGTTAGGTCTAGGTTAGGCCTGGGCTATGCCCGCATCTCGCTCATGATTTTGCCTTTTTCATGTACTTGTTGGCCAGATCTAGTGTTTTTTCGGGTTTGAATCGTATAGTAATGTGGTACCACACTGAAACAGTCAATTAAACCTGGATTCGGTCAGTATTTTAGTCGGTAACACCGGTTAGGTCTGGGATAGGTCTGGGTTATGCCCGCATCTGGCTCACGATTTTGCCTACTCCGCATTCTTGTTGGCCAGATCCTTGGTTTTCTCTGGTTTGAATCACGTAGTAATGTGGAACCACACTGAAACAGACAATTAAACCTGGTTTCGATCAATATTTTAGAGATTAACACCGGTTAGGTCTGGGTTAGGTCTGGGTTATGCCCGCATCTGGCTCACGATTTTGCCTACTCCGCATTCTTGTTGGCCAGATCCTTGGTTTTCTCTGGTTTGAATCACGTAGTAATGTGGTACCACACTGAAACAGTCCATTAAACTTGGTTTCGATCAATATTTTAGAGCATGACACCGGTTTGGTATGGGATTGGCCAGGCTTATGCCCGCATATGGCTCATGATTTTGCCTTTTTCATGTACTTGTTGGCCAGATCTAGTGTTTTTTCGGGTTTGAATCATATAGTAATGTGGTACCACACTGAAACAGTCAATTAAACCTGGATTCGGTCAGTATTTTAGTCGGTAACACCGGTTAGGTCTGGGATAGGTCTGGGTTATGCCCGCATCTGGCTCATGATTTTGCCTTGTTCGCATACTTGTTGGACAGGTACTGGGTTTATTCGGGTTGGAATCACGTAGTAATGTGGCACCAAACAGTAACAGTCAATTAAACCTGGATTCGGTCAGTATTTTAGTCGGTAACACCGGTTAGGTATGGGTTAGGTCTAGGTTATACCCGCATCTCGCTCATGATTTTGCATTTTCCGCATACTTGTTGGCCAGATCGTTGGTTTTCTCTGATTTGAATCACGTAGTGATGTGGTACCACAGCGAAACAGTCAATGAAACCTGGTTTCGATCAATATTTTAGAGGATAACACCGGTTAGGTCTGGGTTAGGTCTGGCTTATGCCCGCATCTGGCTCATGATTTTGCCTTCTTCGCATACTTGTTGGCCAGATCCTGTGTCTTTTCGGGTTTGAACCACGTAGTAACGTGGTACCAAACAGTAACAGTCAATTAAAGCTGGATTCGGTCAGTATTTTAGAGGATAACACAGGTTGGGTCTAGGTTAGGCCTGGGTTATGCCTGCATCTGGCTCATGATTTTGCCTTCTTTCGCATACTTGTTGGCCAGATCCTGGGTTTTTTCCTGTTTGAATCACGTAGTAATGTGGTACCACACTGAAACAGACAATTAAACCTGGTTTCGATCAATATTTTAGAGGATAACACCGGTCAGCTCTGGGTTAGGTCTGGGTTATGCCCGCATCTGGCGCATGATTTTGCCTTCTTCGCATACTTGTTGGCCAGATCCTGGGGTTTTCGGGTTTGAATCACGTAGTAATGTGGCACCACACTGAAACAGTCCATTAAACTTGGTTTCGATCAATATTTTAGAGGATGAACCCGGTTAGGTCTGGGTTAGGCCTGGGTTATGCCCGCATCTGGCTCATGATTTTACCTTCTTCGCATACTTGTTGGACAGATCCTGGGTTTTTTGGGTTTGAATCACGTAGTAATGTGGCACCACACTGAAACAGTCCATTAAACTTGGTTTCGATCAATATTTTAGAGGATAACACCGGTTAGGTCTGGGTTAGGTCTGGGTTATGCCCGCATCTGGCTCATGATTTTGCCTAGTTCGCAAACTTGTTGGCCAGATTCTGGGTTTTTTAGGGTTTGAATCACGTAGTAATGTGGTTCCACACGCAAACAGTCCATTAAACTTGGTGTCGATCAATATTTTAGAGGATATCACCGGTTAGGTCTGGGTTACGTCTGGGTTATACCCGCATCTGGCTCATGATTTTGCCTTGTCCACATTCTTGTTGGCCAGATCCTTGGTTTTCTCTGTTTTGAATCACGGAGTAATGGGGTACCACACTGAAACAGGCAATTAAACCTGGTTTCGATCCACATTTTAGAGGATAACAACGTTTAGGTCTGGGTTATGCCCGCATCTGGCGCATGATTTTGCCTTCTTCGCATACTTGTTGGCCAGACTCTGGGTTTTTTCGGATTTGAATCACGCAGTAATGTGGTACCACACAGTAACAGTCAACTAAATCTGGATTCGGTCAGTATTTTAGTCGGTAACATCGGTTAGGTCTGGGTTAGGTCTGGGTTATGCCCGCATCTGGCTCACGATTTTGCCTTTTCCGCATTCTTGTTGGCCAGATCCTTGGTTTTCTCTGGTTTGAATCACGTAGTAATGTGGTACCACACTGAAACAGACAATTAAACCTGGTTTCGATCAATATTTTAGAGAATAACACCGGTTAGGTCTGGGTTAGGTCTGGGTTATGCCCGCATCTGGCTCATGATTTTGCCTTCTTCGCAAACTTGTTGGCCAGATCCTGGGTTCTTTCGGGTTTGAATCACGTAGTAATGTGGTACCACACAGTAACAGTCAATTAAACCTGGATTCGGTCAGTATTTTAGTCGGTAACACCGGTTAGGTCCGGGTTAGGTCTGGGTTATGCCCGCATCTGACTCATTATTTTGCCTTCTTCGCATACTTGTTGGCCAGATCCTGGGGTTTTTCGGGTTTGAATCACGTAGTATTGTGGTACCACTGTGAAACAGTCAATTAAACCTGGTTTCGATCAATATTTTAGAGAATAACACCGGTTAGGTCTAGGTTAGGCCTGGGCTATGCCCGCATCTCGCTCATGATTTTGCCTTTTTCATGTACTTGTTGGCCAGATCTAGTGTTTTTTCGGGTTTGAATCGTATAGTAATGTGGTACCACACTGAAACAGTCAATTAAACCTGGATTCGGTCAGTATTTTAGTCGGTAACACCGGTTAGGTCTGGGATAGGTCTGGGTTATGCCCGCATCTGGCTCACGATTTTGCCTACTCCGCATTCTTGTTGGCCAGATCCTTGGTTTTCTCTGGTTTGAATCACGTAGTAATGTGGAACCACACTGAAACAGACAATTAAACCTGGTTTCGATCAATATTTTAGAGATTAACACCGGTTAGGTCTGGGTTAGGTCTGGGTTATGCCCGCATCTGGCTCACGATTTTGCCTACTCCGCATTCTTGTTGGCCAGATCCTTGGTTTTCTCTGGTTTGAATCACGTAGTAATGTGGTACCACACTGAAACAGTCCATTAAACTTGGTTTCGATCAATATTTTAGAGCATGACACCGGTTTGGTATGGGATTGGCCAGGCTTATGCCCGCATATGGCTCATGATTTTGCCTTTTTCATGTACTTGTTGGCCAGATCTAGTGTTTTTTCGGGTTTGAATCATATAGTAATGTGGTACCACACTGAAACAGTCAATTAAACCTGGATTCGGTCAGTATTTTAGTCGGTAACACCGGTTAGGTCTGGGATAGGTCTGGGTTATGCCCGCATCTGGCTCATGATTTTGCCTTGTTCGCATACTTGTTGGACAGGTACTGGGTTTATTCGGGTTGGAATCACGTAGTAATGTGGCACCACACAGTAACAGTCAATTAAACCTGGATTCGGTCAGTATTTTAGTCGGTAACACCGGTTAGGTATGGGTTAGGTCTAGGTTATACCCGCATCTCGCTCATGATTTTGCATTTTCCGCATACTTGTTGGCCAGATCGTTGGTTTTCTCTGATTTGAATCACGTAGTGATGTGGTACCACAGCGAAACAGTCAATGAAACCTGGTTTCGATCAATATTTTAGAGGATAACACCGGTTAGGTCTGGGTTAGGTCTGGCTTATGCCCGCATCTGGCTCATGATTTTGCCTTCTTCGCATACTTGTTGGCCAGATCCTGTGTCTTTTCGGGTTTGAACCACGTAGTAACGTGGTACCAAACAGTAACAGTCAATTAAAGCTGGATTCGGTCAGTATTTTAGAGGATAACACAGGTTGGGTCTAGGTTAGGCCTGGGTTATGCCTGCATCTGGCTCATGATTTTGCCTTCTTTCGCATACTTGTTGGCCAGATCCTGGGTTTTTTCCTGTTTGAATCACGTAGTAATGTGGTACCACACTGAAACAGACAATTAAACCTGGTTTCGATCAATATTTTAGAGGATAACACCGGTCAGCTCTGGGTTAGGTCTGGGTTATGCCCGCATCTGGCGCATGATTTTGCCTTCTTCGCATACTTGTTGGCCACATCCTGGGGTTTTCGGATTTGAATCACGTAGTAATGTGGCACCACACTGAAACAGTCCATTAAACTTGGTTTCGATCAATATTTTAGAGGATGAACCCGGTTAGGTCTGGGTTAGGCCTGGGTTATGCCCGCATCTGGCTCATGATTTTACCTTCTTCGCATACTTGTTGGACAGATCCTGGGTTTTTTGGGTTTGAATCACGTAGTAATGTGGCACCACACTGAAACAGTCCATTAAACTTGGTTTCGATCAATATTTTAGAGGATAACACCGGTTAGGTCTGGGTTAGGTCTGGGTTATGCCCGCATCTGGCTCATGATTTTGCCTAGTTCGCAAACTTGTTGGCCAGATTCTGGGTTTTTTAGGGTTTGAATCACGTAGTAATGTGGTTCCACACGCAAACAGTCCATTAAACTTGGTGTCGATCAATATTTTAGAGGATATCACCGGTTAGGTCTGGGTTACGTCTGGGTTATACCCGCATCTGGCTCATGATTTTGCCTTGTCCACATTCTTGTTGGCCAGATCCTTGGTTTTCTCTGTTTTGAATCACGGAGTAATGGGGTACCACACTGAAACAGGCAATTAAACCTGGTTTCGATCCACATTTTAGAGGATAACAACGTTTAGGTCTGGGTTATGCCCGCATCTGGCGCATGATTTTGCCTTCTTCGCATACTTGTTGGCCAGACTCTGGGTTTTTTCGGATTTGAATCACGCAGTAATGTGGTACCACACAGTAACAGTCAACTAAATCTGGATTCGGTCAGTATTTTAGTCGGTAACATCGGTTAGGTCTGGGTTAGGTCTGGGTTATGCCCGCATCTGGCTCACGATTTTGCCTTTTCCGCATTCTTGTTGGCCAGATCCTTGGTTTTCTCTGGTTTGAATCACGTAGTAATGTGGTACCACACTGAAACAGACAATTAAACCTGGTTTCGATAAATATTTTAGAGAATAACACCGGTTAGGTCTGGGTTAGGTCTGGGTTATGCCCGCATCTGGCTCATGATTTTGCCTTCTTCGCAAACTTGTTGGCCAGATCCTGGGTTCTTTCGGGTTTGAATCACGTAGTAATGTGGTACGACACTGATACAGTCAATTAAACCTGGTTTCGATCAATATTTTAGAGGATAACACCGGTTAGGTCCGGGTTAGGTCTGGGTTATGCCCGCATCTGACTCATCATTTTGCCTTCTTCGCATACTTGTTGGCCAGATCCTGGGGTTTTTCGGGTTTGAATCACGTAGTATTGTGGTACCACTGTGAAACAGTCAATTAAACCTGGTTTCGATCAATATTTTAGAGAATAACACCGGTTAGGTCTAGGTTAGGCCTGGGTTATGCCCGCATCTCGCTCATGATTTTGCCTTTTTCATGTACTTGTTGGCCAGATCTAGTGTTTTTTCGGGTTTGAATCATATAGTAATGTGGTACCACACTGAAACAGTCAATTAAACCTGGATTCGGTCAGTATTTTAGTCGGTAACACCGGTTAGGTCTGGGATAGGTCTGGGTTATGCCCGCATCTGGCTCACGATTTTGCCTACTCCGCATTCTTGTTGGCCAGATCCTTGGTTTTCTCTGGTTTGAATCACGTAGTAATGTGGAACCACACTGAAACAGACAATTAAACCTGGTTTCGATCAATATTTTAGAGATTAACACCGGTTAGGTCTGGGTTAGGTCTGGGTTATGCCCGCATCTCGCTCATGATTTTGCCTTTTTCATGTACTTGTTGGCCAGATCTAGTGTTTTTTCGGGTTTGAATCATATAGTAATGTGGTACCACACTGAAACAGTCAATTAAACCTGGATTCGGTCAGTATTTTAGTCGGTAACACCGGTTAGGTCTGGGATAGGTCTGGGTTATGCCCGCATCTGGCTCACGATTTTGCCTACTCCGCATTCTTGTTGGCCAGATCCTTGGTTTTCTCTGGTTTGAATCACGTAGTAATGTGGAACCACACTGAAACAGACAATTAAACCTGGTTTCGATCAATATTTTAGAGATTAACACCGGTTAGGTCTGGGTTAGGTCTGGGTTATGCCCGCATCTGGCTCACGATTTTGCCTACTCCGCATTCTTGTTGGCCAGATCCTTGGTTTTCTCTGGTTTGAATCACGTAGTAATGTGGTACCACACTGAAACAGTCCATTAAACTTGGTTTCGATCAATATTTTAGAGCATGACACCGGTTTGGTATGGGATTGGCCAGGCTTATGCCCGCATATGGCTCATGATTTTGCCTTTTTCATGTACTTGTTGGCCAGATCTAGTGTTTTTTCGGGTTTGAATCATAGTAATGTGGTACCACACTGAAACAGTCAATTAAACCTGGATTCGGTCAGTATTTTAGTCGGTAACACCGGTTAGGTCTGGGATAGGTCTGGGTTATGCCCGCATCTGGCTCATGATTTTGCCTTGTTCGCATACTTGTTGGACAGGTACTGGGTTTATTCGGGTTGGAATCACGTAGTAATGTGGCACCACACAGTAACAGTCAATTAAACCTGGATTCGGTCAGTATTTTAGTCGGTAACACCGGTTAGGTATGGGTTAGGTCTAGGTTATACCCGCATCTCGCTCATGATTTTGCATTTTCCGCATACTTGTTGGCCAGATCGTTGGATTTCTCTGATTTGAATCACGTAGTGATATGGTACCACAGCGAAACAGTCAATGAAACCTGGTTTCGATCAATATTTTAGACGATAACACCTGTTAGGTCTGGGTTAGGTCTGGCTTATGCCCGCATCTGGCTCATGATTTTGCCTTCTTCGCATACTTGTTGGCCAGATCCTGTGTCTTTTCGGGTTTGAACCACGTAGTAACGTGGTACCAAACAGTAACAGTCAATTAAAGCTGGATTCGGTCAGTATTTTAGAGGATAACACAGGTTGGGTCTAGGTTAGGTCTGGGTTATGCCTGCATCTGGCTCATGATTTTGCCTTCTTTCGCATACTTGTTGGCCAGATCCTGGGTTTTTTCCTGTTTGAATCACGTAATAACGTGGTACCACAGTGAAACAGTCAATTAAACATGTATCGATCAATATTTTAGAGGATAACACCGGTTGGGTCTAGGTTAGGCCTGGGTTATGCCCGCATCTCGCTCATGATTTTGTCTTTTTCATATACTTGTTGGCCAGATCTCGTGTTTATTCGTGTTTGAATCATATAGTAATGTGGTACCACACTGATACAGTCAATTAAACCTGGTTTCGATCAATATTTTAGAGGATAACACCGGTCAGCTCTGGGTTAGGTCTGGGTTATGCCCGCATCTAACTCATGATTTTGCCTTCTTCGCATACTTGTTGGCCAGATCCTTGTTTTTTTCGTGTTTGAATCACGTAGTAATGTGGTATCACGAAGTAACAGTGAATCAAACCTGGATTCGGTCAGTATTTTAGTCGGTAACACCGGTTAGGCCTGGATTGGGTCTGGGTCATGCCCCCTTCTTGCTCATGATTTTGCATTTTCCGCATTCTTGTTGTTCAGATCCTTGGCTTTCTCTGGATTGAATCACGTAGTAACGTGGTACCACACTGAAACAGACAATTAAACCTGGTTTCGATAAATATTTTAGAGGATAACACCGGTTAGGTCTGGGTTATGCCCGCATCTGGCTCATCATTTTGCCTTCTTCGCATACTTGTTGGCCAGATCCTGGGTTTTTTCGGGTTTGAATCACGTAGTATTGTGGTACCACACTGAAACAGACAATTAAACCTGGTTTCGATCAATATTTTAGAGGATAACACCGGTCAGCTCTGGGTTAGGTCTGGGTTATGCCCGCATCTGGCTCATGATTTTGCCCTTTCCGCATTCTTGTTGGCCAGATCCTTGGTTTTCTCTGGTTTGGATCACGGAGTAATGGGTTACCACACTGAAACAGACAATTAAACCTGGTTTCGATCAATATTTTAGAGGATAAAACCGGTTAGGTCTGGGTTACGTCTGGGTTATGCCCGCATCTAACTCATGATTTTGCCTTGTTCGCATACTTGTTGGCCAGATCCTGGGTTTTTTCTGGTTTGAATCTCGTAGTCATGTGGAACCACACAGTAACAGTCAATTATACCTGGATTCGGTCAGTATTTTAGTTGGTAACACCGGTTAGGTATGTGTTAGGTTTGGGTTATGCCCGCATCTCATGATCATGCCTTTTCCGCATTCTTGTTTTCCAGATCAATGGTTTTCTCTAGTTTGAATCACATAGTAATGGGGTACCACACTGATACAAACAATTAAACCTGGTTTCGATCAATATTTTAGAGGATAAAACCGGTTAGGTCTGGGTTAGGTATGGGTTATGTCCACATCTGGCTCATGATTATACATTTTCCGCATTCCTGTTGACCAGAACCTTGGTTTTATCTGGTTTGAATCAGGTAGTTATGTGGTACCACACTGAAACAGTCCATTAAACTTGGTTTCGATCATTATTTTAGAGGATAACACCTGTTAGGTCTAGGTTATGTCGCATCTGGCTCATGATTTTGCCTTCTTCGCATACTTGTTGGCCAGATCCTTGGTTTTTTCGGGTTTGAATCACGTAGTAATGTGGTACCACGAAGTCACAGTGAATTAAACCTGGATTCGGTCAGTATTTTAGTCGGTAACACCGGTTAGGCCTGGGTTAGGTCTGGGTTATGCCCCCATCTGACTCATGATTTTACCCTCTTCGCATACTTGTTGGACAGATCCTGGGTTTTGTCGGGTTTGAATCACGTAGTAATGTGGTACCACACTGAAACTGTCCATTAAACTTGGTTTTCGATCAATATTTTAGAGGATAACACCGGTTAGGTCTGGGTTAGGTCTGGGTTATGCCCGCATCTGGATCATGATTTTGCCTAGTTCGCAAACTTGTTGGCCAGATCCTGGGTTTTTTAGGGTTTGAATCACGTAGTAATGTGGTTCCACACGCAAACAGTCCATTAAGCTTGGTTTCGATCAATATTTTAGAGGATAACACCGGTTAGGTCTGGGTTACGTCTGGGTTATATCCGCATCTGGCTCATGATTTTGCCTTGTCCGCATCCTTGTTGGCCAGATCCTTGGTTTTCTCTGTTTTGAATCACGGAGTAATGTGGTACCACACTGAAACAGTCAATTGAACCTGGTTTCGATCCACATTTTAGAGGATAACAACGTTTAGGTCTGGGTTATGCCCGCATCTGGCGCATGATTTTGCCTTCTTCGCATACATGTTGGCCAGATTCTGGGTTTTTTCGGATTTGTATCACGCAGTAATGTGGTACCACACAGTAACAGTCAATTAAATCTGGATTCGGTCAGTATTTTAGTCGGTAACACCGGTTAGGTCTGGGTTAGGTCTGGGTTATGCCCGCATCTGCCTCATGATTTTGCCTTTTCCGCATTCTTGTTTGCCAGATCCTTGGTTTTCTCAGGTTTGAATCACGTAGTAATGGGGTACCACACTGAAACAGGCAATTAAACCTGGTTTCGATGAATATTTTAGAGGATAAAACTGGTTAGGTCTGGGTTAGGCCTGGGTTATGCCCGCATCTGGCTCATGATTTTGCCTTCTTCGCATACTTGTTGGCCAGATCCTGGGTTTTTTCGTGTTTGAATCACGTAGTAATGTGGAACCACACAGTAACAGTCAATAATACCTGGATTCGGTCAGTATTTTAGTCGGTAACACCGGTTCGGACTGGGTTAGGTCTGGGTTATGCCCGCATCTGGCTCACGATTTTGCCTATTCCGCATTCTTGTTGGCCAGATCCTTGGTTTTCTCTGGTTTGAATCAGGTAATAATGTGGAACCACAGTGAAACAGTCAATTAAGCCTGGTTTCGATCAATATTTTAGAGGATAACACCGGTTAGGTCTGGGTTAGGTCTGGGTTAGGTCTGTGTTATGCCCGCATCTGGCTCATGATTTTGCCTTGTTCGCATACTTGTTGGCCAGATCCTTGGTTTTCTCTGTTTTGAAACACGGAGTAATCTGGTGCCACACTGAAACAGTCAATTAAACCTGGTTTCGATCCACATTTTAGAGGATAACAACGTTTAGGTCTGGGTTATGCCCGCATCTGGCGCATGATTTTGCCTTCTTCGCATACTTGTTGGCCAGATCCTGGGGTTTTCGGGTTTGAATCACGTAGTATTGTGGTACCACACTGAAACAGACAATTAAACCTGGTTACGATCAATATTTTAGAGGATGACACCGGTTAGGTCTGGGTTAGGTCTGGGTTATGCCCGCATCTGGCTCATGATTTTGCCTTCTTCGCATACTTGTTGGCCAGATCCTGTGTCTTTTCGGGTTTGGACCACGTAGTAACGTGGTACCAAACAGTTACAGTCAATTAAACCTGGATTCGGTCAGTATTTTAGAGGATAACACCGGTTAGGTCTGGGTCAGGTCTGGGTTATGCCCGCATCTGGCTCATGATTTTGCCTTTTCCGCATACTTGATGGCCAGATCCTTGGTTTTCTCTGGTTTGAATCACGTAGTAATGTGGTACCACACTGAAACAGTCAATGAAACCTGGTTTCGATCAATATTTTAGAGGATAACACCGGTTAGGTCTGGGTTAGGTCTGGGTTATGCCCGCATCTGGCTCATGATTTTGCCTTCTTCGCATACTTGTTGGCCATATCCTGGGTTTTTTCGGTTTTGAATCTCGTAGTAATCTGGTACCACACAGTATCAATCAATTAAACCTGGATTCGGTCAGTATTTTAGTCGGTAACACCGGTTAGGTCTGAGATAGGTCTTGGTTATGCCCGCATCTGGCTCATGATTTTGCCTTTTCCGCATTCTTGTTGGCCAGATCCTTGGTTTTCCCTGGTTTGAATCACGTAGTAATGTGGTACCACACTGAAACAGACAATTAAACCTGGTTTCGATCAATATTTTAGAGAATAACACCGGTTAGGTCTGGGTTTGGTCTGGGTTATGCCCGCATCTGGCTCGTGATTTTGCCTTCTTCGCAAACTTGTTGGCCAGATCCTGGGTTCTCTCGGGTTTGAATCACGTAGTAATGTGGTGCCACATTGAAACATTCAATAAAACCTGGTGTCCATCTATATTTTAGAGAATAACATCGGTTAGGTCTGGGTTAGGTCTTGGTTAGGTCTGTGTTATGCCCGCATCTGGCTCATGATTTTGCCTTGTTCGCATACTTGTTGGCCAGATCCTAGGTTTTTTCGGGTTTGAATCACGTAGTAATGTGGTACCACACAGTAACAGTCAATTAAACCTGGACTCGGTCAGTATTTTAGTCGGTAACACCGGTTAGGTCCGGGTTAGGTCTGGGTTATGCCCGCATCTGACTCATCATTTTGCCTTCTTCGCATACTTGTTGGCCAGATCCTGGGTTTTTTCGGGTTTGAATCACGTAGTATTGTGGTACCACACTGAAACAGACAATTAAACCTGGTTTCGATCAATATTTTAGAGGATAACACCGGTTAGGTCTGGGATAGGTCTGGGACATGCCCGCATCTCGCTCATGATTTTGCCTTGTTCGCATACTTGTTGGACAGGTACTGGGTTTATTCAGGTTTGAATCACGTAGTAATGTGGTGCCACACAGTAACAGTCAATTAAAGCTGGATTCGGTCAGTATTTTAGAGGATAACACCGGTTGGGTCTGGGTTAGGTCTGGGTTATGCCTGCATCTGGCTCATGATTTTGCCTTCTTTCGCATACTTGTTGGCCAGATCCTGGGTTTTTTCCTGTTTGAATCACGTAATAATGTGGTACCACAGTGAAACAGTCAATTAAACCTGGTTCCGTTCAATATTTCAGGGGATAACACCGGATACATCTGGGTTTGGTCTGGGTTATGCCCGCATCTCGCTCATAATTTTGCCTTCTTCGCATACTTGTTGGCCAGATCCTTGGTTTTCTCTGGTTTGAATCACGTAGTAATGTGGTACCACACTGAAACAGTCAATGAAACCTGGTTTCGATCAATATTTTAGAGGATAACACCGGTTAGGTCTGGGTTAGGTCTGTGTTATGCCCGCATCTGGCTCATGATTTTGCCTTGTTCGCATACTTGTTGGCCAGATCCTTGGTTTTCTCTGGTTTGAATCAGGTAGTTATGTGGTATCACACTGAAACAGTCCATTAAACTTGGTTTCGATCATTATTTTAGAGGATAACACCTGTTAGGTCTAGGTTATGTCGCATCTGGCTCATGATTTTGCCTTCTTCGCATACTTGTTGGCCAGATCCTTGGTTTTTTCGGGTTTGAATCACGTAGTAATGTGGTACCACGAAGTCACAGTGAATTAAACCTGGATTCGGTCAGTATTTTAGTCGGTAACACCGGTTAGGCCTGGGTTAGGTCTGGGTTATGCCCCCATCTGACTCATGATTTTACCCTCTTCGCATACTTGTTGGACAGATCCTGGGTTTTGTCGGGTTTGAATCACGTAGTAATGTGGTACCACACTGAAACTGTCCATTAAACTTGGTTTCGATCAATATTTTAGAGGATGAACCCGGTTAGGTCTGGGTTAGGCCTGGGTTATGCCCGCATCTGGCTCATGATTTTACCTTCTTCGCATACTTGTTGGACAGATCCTGCGTTTTTTGGGTTTGAATCACGTAGTAATGTGGCACCACACTGAAACAGTCCATTAAACTTGGTTTCGATCAATATTGTAGAGGTTAACACCGGTTAGGTCTGGGTTAGGTCTGGGTTATGCCCGCATCTGGCTCATGATTTTGCCTAGTTCGCAAACTTGTTGGCCAGATTCTGGGTTTTTTAGGGTTTGAATCACGTAGTAATGTGGTTCCACACGCAAACAGTCCATTAAACTTGGTGTCGATCAATATTTTAGAGGATAACACCGGTTAGGTCTGGGTTACGTCTGGGTTATACCCGCATCTGGTTCATGATTTTGCCTTGTCCGCATTCTTGTTGGCCAGATCCTTGGTTTTCTCTGTTTTGAATCACGGAGTAATGGGGTACCACACTGAAACAGTCAATTAAACCTGGTTTCGATCCACATTTTAGAGGATAACAACGTTTAGGTCTGGGTTATGCCCGCATCTGGCGCATGATTTTGCCTTCTTCGCATACTTGTTGGCCAGATTCTGGGTTTTTTCGGATTTGAATCACGCAGTAATGTGGTACCACACAGTAACAGTCAACTAAATCTGGATTCGGTCAGTATTTTAGTCGGTAACATCGGTTAGGTCTGGGTTAGGTCTGGGTTATGCCCGCATCTGGCTCACGATTTTGCCTTTTCCGCATTCTTGTTGGCCAGATCCTTGGTTTTCTCTGGTTTGAATCACGTAGTAATGTGGTACCACACTGAAACAGACAATTAAACCTGGTTTCGATCAATATTTTAGAGAATAACACCGGTTAGGTCTGGGTTAGGTCTGGGTTATGCCCGCATCTGGCTCATGATTTTGCCTTCTTCGCAAACTTGTTGGCCAGATCCTGGGTTCTTTCGGGTTTGAATCACGTAGTAATGTGGTACCACACAGTAACAGTCAATTAAACCTGGATTCGGTCAGTATTTTAGTCGGTAACACCGGTTAGGTCCGGGTTAGGTCTGGGTTATGCCCGCATCTGACTCATTATTTTGCCTTCTTCGCATACTTGTTGGCCAGATCCTGGGGTTTTTCGGGTTTGAATCACGTAGTATTGTGGTACCACTGTGAAACAGTCAATTAAACCTGGTTTCGATCAATATTTTAGAGAATAACACCGGTTAGGTCTAGGTTAGGCCTGGGCTATGCCCGCATCTCGCTCATGATTTTGCCTTTTTCATGTACTTGTTGGCCAGATCTAGTGTTTTTTCGGGTTTGAATCGTATAGTAATGTGGTACCACACTGAAACAGTCAATTAAACCTGGATTCGGTCAGTATTTTAGTCGGTAACACCGGTTAGGTCTGGGATAGGTCTGGGTTATGCCCGCATCTGGCTCACGATTTTGCCTACTCCGCATTCTTGTTGGCCAGATCCTTGGTTTTCTCTGGTTTGAATCACGTAGTAATGTGGAACCACACTGAAACAGACAATTAAACCTGGTTTCGATCAATATTTTAGAGATTAACACCGGTTAGGTCTGGGTTAGGTCTGGGTTATGCCCGCATCTGGCTCACGATTTTGCCTACTCCGCATTCTTGTTGGCCAAATCCTTGGTTTTCTCTGGTTTGAATCACGTAGTAATGTGGTACCACACTGAAACAGTCCATTAAACTTGGTTTCGATCAATATTTTAGAGCATGACACCGGTTTGGTATGGGATTGGCCAGGCTTATGCCCGCATATGGCTCATGATTTTGCCTTTTTCATGTACTTGTTGGCCAGATCTAGTGTTTTTTCGGGTTTGAATCATATAGTAATGTGGTACCACACTGAAACAGTCAATTAAACCTGGATTCGGTCAGTATTTTAGTCGGTAACACCGGTTAGGTCTGGGATAGGTCTGGGTTATGCCCGCATCTGGCTCATGATTTTGCCTTGTTCGCATACTTGTTGGACAGGTACTGGGTTTATTCGGGTTGGAATCACGTAGTAATGTGGCACCAAACAGTAACAGTCAATTAAACCTGGATTCGGTCAGTATTTTAGTCGGTAACACCGGTTAGGTATGGGTTAGGTCTAGGTTATACCCGCATCTCGCTCATGATTTTGCATTTTCCGCATACTTGTTGGCCAGATCGTTGGTTTTCTCTGATTTGAATCACGTAGTGATGTGGTACCACAGCGAAACAGTCAATGAAACCTGGTTTCGATCAATATTTTAGAGGATAACACCGGTTAGGTCTGGGTTAGGTCTGGCTTATGCCCGCATCTGGCTCATGATTTTGCCTTCTTCGCATACTTGTTGGCCAGATCCTGTGTCTTTTCGGGTTTGAACCACGTAGTAACGTGGTACCAAACAGTAACAGTCAATTAAAGCTGGATTCGGTCAGTATTTTAGAGGATAACACAGGTTGGGTCTAGGTTAGGCCTGGGTTATGCCTGCATCTGGCTCATGATTTTGCCTTCTTTCGCATACTTGTTGGCCAGATCCTGGGTTTTTTCCTGTTTGAATCACGTAGTAATGTGGTACCACACTGAAACAGACAATTAAACCTGGTTTCGATCAATATTTTAGAGGATAACACCGGTCAGCTCTGGGTTAGGTCTGGGTTATGCCCGCATCTGGCGCATGATTTTGCCTTCTTCGCATACTTGTTGGCCAGATCCTGGGGTTTTCGGGTTTGAATCACGTAGTAATGTGGCACCACACTGAAACAGTCCATTAAACTTGGTTTCGATCAATATTTTAGAGGATGAACCCGGTTAGGTCTGGGTTAGGCCTGGGTTATGCCCGCATCTGGCTCATGATTTTACCTTCTTCGCATACTTGTTGGACAGATCCTGGGTTTTTTGGGTTTGAATCACGTAGTAATGTGGCACCACACTGAAACAGTCCATTAAACTTGGTTTCGATCAATATTTTAGAGGATAACACCGGTTAGGTCTGGGTTAGGTCTGGGTTATGCCCGCATCTGGCTCATGATTTTGCCTAGTTCGCAAACTTGTTGGCCAGATTCTGGGTTTTTTAGGGTTTGAATCACGTAGTAATGTGGTTCCACACGCAAACAGTCCATTAAACTTGGTGTCGATCAATATTTTAGAGGATATCACCGGTTAGGTCTGGGTTACGTCTGGGTTATACCCGCATCTGGCTCATGATTTTGCCTTGTCCACATTCTTGTTGGCCAGATCCTTGGTTTTCTCTGTTTTGAATCACGGAGTAATGGGGTACCACACTGAAACAGGCAATTAAACCTGGTTTCGATCCACATTTTAGAGGATAACAACGTTTAGGTCTGGGTTATGCCCGCATCTGGCGCATGATTTTGCCTTCTTCGCATACTTGTTGGCCAGATCCTTGGTTTTCTCTGGTTTGAATCACGTAGTAATGTGGAACCACACTGAAACAGACAATTAAACCTGGTTTCGATCAATATTTTAGAGAATAACACCGGTTAGGTCTAGGTTAGGCCTGGGCTATGCCCGCATCTGGCTCATGATTTTGCCTACTCCGCATTCTTGTTGGCCAGATCCTTGGTTTTCTCTGGTTTGAATCACGTAGTAATGTGGTACCACACTGAAACAGACAATTAAACCTGGTTTCGATCAATATTTTAGAGAATAACACCGGTTAGGTCTGGGTTAGGTCTGGGTTATGCCCGCATCTGGCTCATGATTTTGCCTACTCCGCATTCTTGTTGGCCAGATCCTTGGTTTTCTCTGGTTTGAATCACGTAGTAATGTGGAACCACACTGAAACAGACAATTAAACCTGGTTTCGATCAATATTTTAGAGAATAACACCGGTTAGGTCTAGGTTAGGCCTGGGCTATGCCCGCATCTCGCTCATGATTTTGCCTTTTTCATGTACTTGTTGGCCAGATCTAGTGTTTTTTCGGGTTTGAATCGTATAGTAATGTGGTACCACACTGAAACAGTCAATTAAACCTGGATTCGGTCAGTATTTTAGTCGGTAACACCGGTTAGGTCTGGGATAGGTCTGGGTTATGCCCGCATCTGGCTCACGATTTTGCCTACTCCGCATTCTTGTTGGCCAGATCCTTGGTTTTCTCTGGTTTGAATCACGTAGTAATGTGGAACCACACTGAAACAGACAATTAAACCTGGTTTCGATCAATATTTTAGAGATTAACACCGGTTAGGTCTGGGTTAGGTCTGGGTTATGCCCGCATCTGGCTCACGATTTTGCCTACTCCGCATTCTTGTTGGCCAGATCCTTGGTTTTCTCTGGTTTGAATCACGTAGTAATGTGGTACCACACTGAAACAGTCCATTAAACTTGGTTTCGATCAATATTTTAGAGCATGACACCGGTTTGGTATGGGATTGGCCAGGCTTATGCCCGCATATGGCTCATGATTTTGCCTTTTTCATGTACTTGTTGGCCAGATCTAGTGTTTTTTCGGGTTTGAATCATATAGTAATGTGGTACCACACTGAAACAGTCAATTAAACCTGGATTCGGTCAGTATTTTAGTCGGTAACACCGGTTAGGTCTGGGATAGGTCTGGGTTATGCCCGCATCTGGCTCATGATTTTGCCTTGTTCGCATACTTGTTGGACAGGTACTGGGTTTATTCGGGTTGGAATCACGTAGTAATGTGGCACCACACAGTAACAGTCAATTAAACCTGGATTCGGTCAGTATTTTAGTCGGTAACACCGGTTAGGTATGGGTTAGGTCTAGGTTATACCCGCATCTCGCTCATGATTTTGCATTTTCCGCATACTTGTTGGCCAGATCGTTGGTTTTCTCTGATTTGAATCACGTAGTGATGTGGTACCACAGCGAAACAGTCAATGAAACCTGGTTTCGATCAATATTTTAGAGGATAACACCGGTTAGGTCTGGGTTAGGTCTGGCTTATGCCCGCATCTGGCTCATGATTTTGCCTTCTTCGCATACTTGTTGGCCAGATCCTGTGTCTTTTCGGGTTTGAACCACGTAGTAACGTGGTACCAAACAGTAACAGTCAATTAAAGCTGGATTCGGTCAGTATTTTAGAGGATAACACAGGTTGGGTCTAGGTTAGGCCTGGGTTATGCCTGCATCTGGCTCATGATTTTGCCTTCTTTCGCATACTTGTTGGCCAGATCCTGGGTTTTTTCCTGTTTGAATCACGTAGTAATGTGGTACCACACTGAAACAGACAATTAAACCTGGTTTCGATCAATATTTTAGAGGATAACACCGGTCAGCTCTGGGTTAGGTCTGGGTTATGCCCGCATCTGGCGCATGATTTTGCCTTCTTCGCATACTTGTTGGCCACATCCTGGGGTTTTCGGATTTGAATCACGTAGTAATGTGGCACCACACTGAAACAGTCCATTAAACTTGGTTTCGATCAATATTTTAGAGGATGAACCCGGTTAGGTCTGGGTTAGGCCTGGGTTATGCCCGCATCTGGCTCATGATTTTACCTTCTTCGCATACTTGTTGGACAGATCCTGGGTTTTTTGGGTTTGAATCACGTAGTAATGTGGCACCACACTGAAACAGTCCATTAAACTTGGTTTCGATCAATATTTTAGAGGATAACACCGGTTAGGTCTGGGTTAGGTCTGGGTTATGCCCGCATCTGGCTCATGATTTTGCCTAGTTCGCAAACTTGTTGGCCAGATTCTGGGTTTTTTAGGGTTTGAATCACGTAGTAATGTGGTTCCACACGCAAACAGTCCATTAAACTTGGTGTCGATCAATATTTTAGAGGATATCACCGGTTAGGTCTGGGTTACGTCTGGGTTATACCCGCATCTGGCTCATGATTTTGCCTTGTCCACATTCTTGTTGGCCAGATCCTTGGTTTTCTCTGTTTTGAATCACGGAGTAATGGGGTACCACACTGAAACAGGCAATTAAACCTGGTTTCGATCCACATTTTAGAGGATAACAACGTTTAGGTCTGGGTTATGCCCGCATCTGGCGCATGATTTTGCCTTCTTCGCATACTTGTTGGCCAGACTCTGGGTTTTTTCGGATTTGAATCACGCAGTAATGTGGTACCACACAGTAACAGTCAACTAAATCTGGATTCGGTCAGTATTTTAGTCGGTAACATCGGTTAGGTCTGGGTTAGGTCTGGGTTATGCCCGCATCTGGCTCACGATTTTGCCTTTTCCGCATTCTTGTTGGCCAGATCCTTGGTTTTCTCTGGTTTGAATCACGTAGTAATGTGGTACCACACTGAAACAGACAATTAAACCTGGTTTCGATAAATATTTTAGAGAATAACACCGGTTAGGTCTGGGTTAGGTCTGGGTTATGCCCGCATCTGGCTCATGATTTTGCCTTCTTCGCAAACTTGTTGGCCAGATCCTGGGTTCTTTCGGGTTTGAATCACGTAGTAATGTGGTACGACACTGATACAGTCAATTAAACCTGGTTTCGATCAATATTTTAGAGGATAACACCGGTTAGGTCCGGGTTAGGTCTGGGTTATGCCCGCATCTGACTCATCATTTTGCCTTCTTCGCATACTTGTTGGCCAGATCCTGGGGTTTTTCGGGTTTGAATCACGTAGTATTGTGGTACCACTGTGAAACAGTCAATTAAACCTGGTTTCGATCAATATTTTAGAGAATAACACCGGTTAGGTCTAGGTTAGGCCTGGGTTATGCCCGCATCTCGCTCATGATTTTGCCTTTTTCATGTACTTGTTGGCCAGATCTAGTGTTTTTTCGGGTTTGAATCATATAGTAATGTGGTACCACACTGAAACAGTCAATTAAACCTGGATTCGGTCAGTATTTTAGTCGGTAACACCGGTTAGGTCTGGGATAGGTCTGGGTTATGCCCGCATCTGGCTCACGATTTTGCCTACTCCGCATTCTTGTTGGCCAGATCCTTGGTTTTCTCTGGTTTGAATCACGTAGTAATGTGGAACCACACTGAAACAGACAATTAAACCTGGTTTCGATCAATATTTTAGAGATTAACACCGGTTAGGTCTGGGTTAGGTCTGGGTTATGCCCGCATCTCGCTCATGATTTTGCCTTTTTCATGTACTTGTTGGCCAGATCTAGTGTTTTTTCGGGTTTGAATCATATAGTAATGTGGTACCACACTGAAACAGTCAATTAAACCTGGATTCGGTCAGTATTTTAGTCGGTAACACCGGTTAGGTCTGGGATAGGTCTGGGTTATGCCCGCATCTGGCTCACGATTTTGCCTACTCCGCATTCTTGTTGGCCAGATCCTTGGTTTTCTCTGGTTTGAATCACGTAGTAATGTGGAACCACACTGAAACAGACAATTAAACCTGGTTTCGATCAATATTTTAGAGATTAACACCGGTTAGGTCTGGGTTAGGTCTGGGTTATGCCCGCATCTGGCTCACGATTTTGCCTACTCCGCATTCTTGTTGGCCAGATCCTTGGTTTTCTCTGGTTTGAATCACGTAGTAATGTGGTACCACACTGAAACAGTCCATTAAACTTGGTTTCGATCAATATTTTAGAGCATGACACCGGTTTGGTATGGGATTGGCCAGGCTTATGCCCGCATATGGCTCATGATTTTGCCTTTTTCATGTACTTGTTGGCCAGATCTAGTGTTTTTTCGGGTTTGAATCATATAGTAATGTGGTACCACACTGAAACAGTCAATTAAACCTGGATTCGGTCAGTATTTTAGTCGGTAACACCGGTTAGGTCTGGGATAGGTCTGGGTTATGCCCGCATCTGGCTCATGATTTTGCCTTGTTCGCATACTTGTTGGACAGGTACTGGGTTTATTCGGGTTGGAATCACGTAGTAATGTGGCACCACACAGTAACAGTCAATTAAACCTGGATTCGGTCAGTATTTTAGTCGGTAACACCGGTTAGGTATGGGTTAGGTCTAGGTTATACCCGCATCTCGCTCATGATTTTGCATTTTCCGCATACTTGTTGGCCAGATCGTTGGATTTCTCTGATTTGAATCACGTAGTGATATGGTACCACAGCGAAACAGTCAATGAAACCTGGTTTCGATCAATATTTTAGACGATAACACCTGTTAGGTCTGGGTTAGGTCTGGCTTATGCCCGCATCTGGCTCATGATTTTGCCTTCTTCGCATACTTGTTGGCCAGATCCTGTGTCTTTTCGGGTTTGAACCACGTAGTAACGTGGTACCAAACAGTAACAGTCAATTAAAGCTGGATTCGGTCAGTATTTTAGAGGATAACACAGGTTGGGTCTAGGTTAGGTCTGGGTTATGCCTGCATCTGGCTCATGATTTTGCCTTCTTTCGCATACTTGTTGGCCAGATCCTGGGTTTTTTCCTGTTTGAATCACGTAATAACGTGGTACCACAGTGAAACAGTCAATTAAACATGTATCGATCAATATTTTAGAGGATAACACCGGTTGGGTCTAGGTTAGGCCTGGGTTATGCCCGCATCTCGCTCATGATTTTGTCTTTTTCATATACTTGTTGGCCAGATCTCGTGTTTATTCGTGTTTGAATCATATAGTAATGTGGTACCACACTGATACAGTCAATTAAACCTGGTTTCGATCAATATTTTAGAGGATAACACCGGTCAGCTCTGGGTTAGGTCTGGGTTATGCCCGCATCTAACTCATGATTTTGCCTTCTTCGCATACTTGTTGGCCAGATCCTTGTTTTTTTCGTGTTTGAATCACGTAGTAATGTGGTATCACGAAGTAACAGTGAATCAAACCTGGATTCGGTCAGTATTTTAGTCGGTAACACCGGTTAGGCCTGGATTGGGTCTGGGTCATGCCCCCTTCTTGCTCATGATTTTGCATTTTCCGCATTCTTGTTGTTCAGATCCTTGGCTTTCTCTGGATTGAATCACGTAGTAACGTGGTACCACACTGAAACAGACAATTAAACCTGGTTTCGATAAATATTTTAGAGGATAACACCGGTTAGGTCTGGGTTATGCCCGCATCTGGCTCATCATTTTGCCTTCTTCGCATACTTGTTGGCCAGATCCTGGGTTTTTTCGGGTTTGAATCACGTAGTATTGTGGTACCACATTGAAACAGACAATTAAACCTGGTTTCGATCAATATTTTAGAGGATAACACCGGTCAGCTCTGGGTTAGGTCTGGGTTATGCCCGCATCTGGCTCATGATTTTGCCCTTTCCGCATTCTTGTTGGCCAGATCCTTGGTTTTCTCTGGTTTGGATCACGGAGTAATGGGTTACCACACTGAAACAGACAATTAAACCTGGTTTCGATCTATATTTTAGAGGATAAAACCGGTTAGGTCTGGGTTACGTCTGGGTTATGCCCGCATCTAACTCATGATTTTGCCTTGTTCGCATACTTGTTGGCCAGATCCTGGGTTTTTTCTGGTTTGAATCTCGTAGTCATGTGGAACCACACAGTAACAGTCAATTATACCTGGATTCGGTCAGTATTTTAGTTGGTAACACCGGTTAGGTATGTGTTAGGTTTGGGTTATGCCCGCATCTCATGATCATGCCTTTTCCGCATTCTTGTTTTCCAGATCAATGGTTTTCTCTAGTTTGAATCACATAGTAATGGGGTACCACACTGATACAAACAATTAAACCTGGTTTCGATCAATATTTTAGAGGATAAAACCGGTTAGGTCTGGGTTAGGTATGGGTTATGTCCACATCTGGCTCATGATTATACATTTTCCGCATTCCTGTTGACCAGAACCTTGGTTTTATCTGGTTTGAATCAGGTAGTTATGTGGTACCACACTGAAACAGTCCATTAAACTTGGTTTCGATCATTATTTTAGAGGATAACACCTGTTAGGTCTAGGTTATGTCGCATCTGGCTCATGATTTTGCCTTCTTCGCATACTTGTTGGCCAGATCCTTGGTTTTTTCGGGTTTGAATCACGTAGTAATGTGGTACCACGAAGTCACAGTGAATTAAACCTGGATTCGGTCAGTATTTTAGTCGGTAACACCGGTTAGGCCTGGGTTAGGTCTGGGTTATGCCCCCATCTGACTCATGATTTTACCCTCTTCGCATACTTGTTGGACAGATCCTGGGTTTTGTCGGGTTTGAATCACGTAGTAATGTGGTACCACACTGAAACTGTCCATTAAACTTGGTTTTCGATCAATATTTTAGAGGATAACACCGGTTAGGTCTGGGTTAGGTCTGGGTTATGCCCGCATCTGGATCATGATTTTGCCTAGTTCGCAAACTTGTTGGCCAGATCCTGGGTTTTTTAGGGTTTGAATCACGTAGTAATGTGGTTCCACACGCAAACAGTCCATTAAGCTTGGTATCGATCAATATTTTAGAGGATAACACCGGTTAGGTCTGGGTTACGTCTGGGTTATATCCCCATCTGGCTCATGATTTTGCCTTGTCCGCATCCTTGTTGGCCAGATCCTTGGTTTTCTCTGTTTTGAATCACGGAGTAATGTGGTACCACACTGAAACAGTCAATTGAACCTGGTTTCGATCCACATTTTAGAGGATAACAACGTTTAGGTCTGGGTTATGCCCGCATCTGGCGCATGATTTTGCCTTCTTCGCATACATGTTGGCCAGATTCTGGGTTTTTTCGGATTTGTATCACGCAGTAATGTGGTACCACACAGTAACAGTCAATTAAATCTGGATTCGGTCAGTATTTTAGTCGGTAACACCGGTTAGGTCTGGGTTAGGTCTGGGTTATGCCCGCATCTGCCTCATGATTTTGCCTTTTCCGCATTCTTGTTTGCCAGATCCTTGGTTTTCTCAGGTTTGAATCACGTAGTAATGGGGTACCACACTGAAACAGGCAATTAAACCTGGTTTCGATGAATATTTTAGAGGATAAAACTGGTTAGGTCTGGGTTAGGCCTGGGTTATGCCCGCATCTGGCTCATGATTTTGCCTTCTTCGCATACTTGTTGGCCAGATCCTGGGTTTTTTCGTGTTTGAATCACGTAGTAATGTGGAACCACACAGTAACAGTCAATAATACCTGGATTCGGTCAGTATTTTAGTCGGTAACACCGGTTCGGACTGGGTTAGGTCTGGGTTATGCCCGCATCTGGCTCACGATTTTGCCTATTCCGCATTCTTGTTGGCCAGATCCTTGGTTTTCTCTGGTTTGAATCAGGTAATAATGTGGAACCACAGTGAAACAGTCAATTAAGCCTGGTTTCGATCAATATTTTAGAGGATAACACCGGTTAGGTCTGGGTTAGGTCTGGGTTAGGTCTGTGTTATGCCCGCATCTGGCTCATGATTTTGCCTTGTTCGCATACTTGTTGGCCAGATCCTTGGTTTTCTCTGTTTTGAAACACGGAGTAATCTGGTGCCACACTGAAACAGTCAATTAAACCTGGTTTCGATCCACATTTTAGAGGATAACAACGTTTAGGTCTGGGTTATGCCCGCATCTGGCGCATGATTTTGCCTTCTTCGCATACTTGTTGGCCAGATCCTGGGGTTTTCGGGTTTGAATCACGTAGTATTGTGGTACCACACTGAAACAGACAATTAAACCTGGTTACGATCAATATTTTAGAGGATGACACCGGTTAGGTCTGGGTTAGGTCTGGGTTATGCCCGCATCTGGCTCATGATTTTGCCTTCTTCGCATACTTGTTGGCCAGATCCTGTGTCTTTTCGGGTTTGGACCACGTAGTAACGTGGTACCAAACAGTTACAGTCAATTAAACCTGGATTCGGTCAGTATTTTAGAGGATAACACCGGTTAGGTCTGGGTCAGGTCTGGGTTATGCCCGCATCTGGCTCATGATTTTGCCTTTTCCGCATACTTGATGGCCAGATCCTTGGTTTTCTCTGGTTTGAATCACGTAGTAATGTGGTACCACACTGAAACAGTCAATGAAACCTGGTTTCGATCAATATTTTAGAGGATAACACCGGTTAGGTCTGGGTTATGCCCGCATCTGGCTCATGATTTTGCCTTCTTCGCATACTTGTTGGCCATATCCTGGGTTTTTTCGGTTTTGAATCTCGTAGTAATCTGGTACCACACAGTATCAATCAATTAAACCTGGATTCGGTCAGTATTTTAGTCGGTAACACCGGTTAGGTCTGAGATAGGTCTTGGTTATGCCCGCATCTGGCTCATGATTTTGCCTTTTCCGCATTCTTGTTGGCCAGATCCTTGGTTTTCCCTGGTTTGAATCACGTAGTAATGTGGTACCACACTGAAACAGACAATTAAACCTGGTTTCGATCAATATTTTAGAGAATAACACCGGTTAGGTCTGGGTTTGGTCTGGGTTATGCCCGCATCTGGCTCGTGATTTTGCCTTCTTCGCAAACTTGTTGGCCAGATCCTGGGTTCTCTCGGGTTTGAATCACGTAGTAATGTGGTGCCACATTGAAACATTCAATAAAACCTGGTGTCCATCTATATTTTAGAGAATAACATCGGTTAGGTCTGGGTTAGGTCTTGGTTAGGTCTGTGTTATGCCCGCATCTGGCTCATGATTTTGCCTTGTTCGCATACTTGTTGGCCAGATCCTAGGTTTTTTCGGGTTTGAATCACGTAGTAATGTGGTACCACACAGTAACAGTCAATTAAACCTGGACTCGGTCAGTATTTTAGTCGGTAACACCGGTTAGGTCCGGGTTAGGTCTGGGTTATGCCCGCATCTGACTCATCATTTTGCCTTCTTCGCATACTTGTTGGCCAGATCCTGGGTTTTTTCGGGTTTGAATCACGTAGTATTGTGGTACCACACTGAAACAGACAATTAAACCTGGTTTCGATCAATATTTTAGAGGATAACACCGGTTAGGTCTGGGATAGGTCTGGGACATGCCCGCATCTCGCTCATGATTTTGCCTTGTTCGCATACTTGTTGGACAGGTACTGGGTTTATTCAGGTTTGAATCACGTAGTAATGTGGTGCCACACAGTAACAGTCAATTAAAGCTGGATTCGGTCAGTATTTTAGAGGATAACACCGGTTGGGTCTGGGTTAGGTCTGGGTTATGCCTGCATCTGGCTCATGATTTTGCCTTCTTTCGCATACTTGTTGGCCAGATCCTGGGTTTTTTCCTGTTTGAATCACGTAATAATGTGGTACCACAGTGAAACAGTCAATTAAACCTGGTTCCGTTCAATATTTCAGGGGATAACACCGGATACATCTGGGTTTGGTCTGGGTTATGCCCGCATCTCGCTCATAATTTTGCCTTCTTCGCATACTTGTTGGCCAGATCCTTGGTTTTCTCTGGTTTGAATCACGTAGTAATGTGGTACCACACTGAAACAGTCAATGAAACCTGGTTTCGATCAATATTTTAGAGGATAACACCGGTTAGGTCTGGGTTAGGTCTGTGTTATGCCCGCATCTGGCTCATGATTTTGCCTTGTTCGCATACTTGTTGGCCAGATCCTTGGTTTTCTCTGGTTTGAATCACGTAGTAATGTGGTACCACACTGAAACAGTCAATGAAACCTGGTTTCGATCAATATTTTAGAGGATAACACCGGTTAGGTATGGGTTAGGTCTGGGTTATGGCCGCATCTGTCTCATGATTTTGCCTTTTCCGCATACTTGTTGGCCAGATCCCTGGTTTTCTCTGGTTTGAATCACGTAGTAATGTGGTACCACACTGAAACAGTCAATGAAACCTGGTTTCGATCAATATTTTAGAGGATAACACCGGTTAGGTCTGGGATATGCCCGCATCTCGCTCATGATTTTGCCTTGTTCGCATACTTGTTGGACAGGTCCTGCGTCTATTCAGGTTTGAATCACGTATTAATGTGGTGCCACACAGTAACAGTCAATTAAAGCTGGATTCGGTCAGTATTTTAGTCGGTAACACCGGTTAGGTCTGGGATAGGTCTGGGTTATGCCCGCATCTGGCTCACGATTTTGCCTATTCCACATTCTTGTTGGTCAGATCCTTGGTTTTCTCTGGTTTGAATCACGTAGTAATGTGGTACCACACTGAAACAGTCAATTAAATCTGGTTTCGATCAATATTTTAGAGGATAACACCGGTTAGGTCTGGGTTAGGTCTGGGTTTGGTCTGGGTTATGCCCGCATCTGGCTCGTGATTTTGCCTTCTTCGCAAACTTGTTGGCCAGATCCTGGGTTCCCTCGGGTTTGAATCACGTAGTAATGTGGTGCCACATTGAAACATTCAATAAAACCTGGTGTCGATCTATATTTTAGAGAATAACATCGGTTAGGTCTGGGTTAGGTCTTGGTTAGGTCTGTGTTATGCCCGCATCTGGCTCATGATTTTGCCTTGTTCGCATACTTGTTGGCCAGATCCTTGGTTTTCTCTGGTTTGAATCACGTAGTAATGTGGTACCACACTGAAACAGTCAATGAAACCTGGTTTCGATCAATATTTTAGAGGATAACACCGGTTAGGTCTGGGTTAGGTCTGTGTTATGCCCGCATCTGGCTCATGATTTTGCCTTGTTCGCATACTTGTTGGCCAGATCCTTGGTTTTCTCTGGTTTGAATCACGTAGTAATGTGGTACCACACTGAAACAGACAATTAAACCTGGTTTCGATCAATATTTTAGTCGGTAACACCGGTTAGGTCTGAGATAGGTCTTGGTTATGCCCGCATCTGGCTCATGATTTTGCCTTTTCCGCATTCTTGTTGGCCAGATCCTTGGTTTTCCCTGGTTTGAATCACGTAGTAATGTGGTACCACACTGAAACAGACAATTAAACCTGGTTTCGATCAATATTTCAGGGGATAACACCGGATACATCTGGGTTAGGTCTGGGTTATGCCCGCATCTCGCTCATAATTTTGCCTTCTTCGCATACTTGTTGGCCAGATCCTTGGTTTTCTCTGGTTTGAATCACGTAGTAATGTGGTACCACACTGAAACAGTCAATGAAACCTGGTTTCGATCAATATTTTAGAGGATAACACCGGTTAGGTCTGGGTTAGGTCTGTGTTATGCCCGCATCTGGCTCATGATTTTGCCTTGTTCGCATACTTGTTGGCCAGATCCTTGGTTTTCTCTGGTTTGAATCACGTAGTAATGTGGTACCACACTGAAACAGTCAATGAAACCTGGTTTCGATCAATATTTTAGTGGATAACACCGGTTAGGTATGGGTTAGGTCTGGGTTATGGCCGCATCTGTCTCATGATTTTGCCTTTTCCGCATACTTGTTGGCCAGATCCTTGGTTTTCTCTGGTTTGAATCACGTAGTAATGTGGTACCACACTGAAACAGTCAATGAAACCTGGTTTCGATCAATATTTTAGAGGATAACACCGGTTAGGTCTGGGATATGCCCGCATCTCGCTCATGATTTTGCCTTGTTCGCATACTTGTTGGACAGGTCCTGCGTCTATTCAGGTTTGAATCACGTATTAATGTGGTGCCACACAGTAACAGTCAATTAAAGCTGGATTCGGTCAGTATTTTAGTCGGTAACACCGGTTAGGTCTGGGATAGGTCTGGGTTATGCCCGCATCTGGCTCACGATTTTGCCTATTCCACATTCTTGTTGGTCAGATCCTTGGTTTTCTCTGGTTTGAATCACGTAGTAATGTGGTACCACACTGAAACAGTCAATTAAATCTGGTTTCGATCAATATTTTAGAGGATAAAACCGGTTAGGTATGGGTTAGGTCTGGGTTATGGCCGCATCTGGCTCATGATTTTGCCTTTTCCGCATACTTGTTGGCCAGATCCTTGGTTTTCTCTGGTTTGAATCACGTAGTAATGTGGTACCACACTGAAACAGTCAATGAAACCTGGTTTCGATCAATATTTTAGAGGATAACACCGGTTAGGTCTGGGATATGCCCGCATCTCGCTCATGATTTTGCCTTGTTCGCATACTTGTTGGACAGGTCCTGCGTTTATTCAGGTTTGAATCACGTATTAATGTGGTGCCACACAGTAACAGTCAATTAAAGCTGGATTCGGTCAGTATTTTAGAGGATAACACCGGTTGGGTCTGGGTTAGGTCTGTGTTATGCCCGCATCTGGCTCATGATTTTGCCTTGTTCGCATACTTGTTGGCCTCCCTCAGGAGCTGCCAGCCTTTCAGCTGCAGTACGGGCTTAACGAACCCGGGGTACCCGAGTCATACACACACCGTAAGCCTCCTGTTGGTCGTCACAACGACCCATTCACAATTCCCTATTGGTTTTGTGAATGGTACGTGACGGCAGGAGGAACGGGGGTCTTGGCTTAACCGCCTGGGCCACGAGTATGGCGACTCTATAAAATCGCCCTCCAATCCTAAGCTATGGTGCGCGGCGATGGGATGCATGGTTGGGGGAGAAGGCCCAATCCCAAGCGACCACCTCCGGGGAACCTGCCGAACCCCCGGAGTATTAGGCTTACCCGGGTAAGGCGGCTCTGCCCGGGTGGACCTTTATTTCCGACCATCTCGTGGGACTATTATGGACACAGAAAATAAAATGGGGATGGGGCGGGTTTTGTCGGTTGGGGAGGACGGAGACGGGGTTGGGGTTAGGGTGGCGGCGCTCGCGCCCCACTCAGCGCCAGGTCCGGCTTCGTGGAGGGTGGAGGAGGACGACGAGACGGCGTCGGTCTCGTCCTTCTCCTCCAGCACGAGCCACATAGGCTCTAAGAGGAAGAGGACGGGGCAGGCCGTCGTCGAGGTGGGCGGGGCGATGAGCCCGTCGGTGAGGCTGAGTTGCCTCAGGGACGAGGTGACCGAGGAGATATCGGAGAGGATCTCCTCGTCCCTGAGGCGGGTGGAGAAAGTCGCCGCTGCCTGCGCCTTTAAGGGGCAGAAAAGCGGTGGCGCGGAGGCCCTGAAGGCCGCGGCGGAGGAAATGAGGGAGGCGGCGCGGGAGCTCAGAGGGCGGAACGCCCGTCTGCAGCTCCTGTTGGAGGAGGAGCGACAGGGGAGGAGGAGGGCAGAGGCGCTGTGGAACAGCGCGGCCCTCCCTCCCATCCTCCCTCCTCCTCCACCGCCGCGTCCCTCGTCGGAGGTAAATAAGCGGAGTGCGGCGGCAGTGGTGCGGGGCACCGCGGGCCCCTCCACCCGCACTCCGCCCGTGAAGAAGTCCCCGTCCTCCTCAGAAGACGATCTTCTGAGGAGGATTGGGGACATGATTGATGGCAAGCTGGCCGCCTTCCGGGAGGAGCTCCTCGCCGGAAGAGCGGTCAGCAGGAAGGCGGTGCCTCCCCGACCTGTTCCGGTACAGTCGGGGAAGGCAAAGAAGGGCGGAGTGAAGGCTCCGCCCAGCGTTGCGGCACCAGGGCCCCGGGTCGCGACCCCCAAGGGGGGTGGTGTACCCGTGGTCGCGGTGGTCGCGTCCTCCACAGCACCCTCCCAAGGGGGGGTGGCGTGGAGTGAGGTGGTGGGGCGGAAGGCGAAGCGGGCGGCGAGGAAGGCCTCGCAACCGCAGCCTCCGCCTCCGCCGCCGGCGGCCAAGGTAAAGGCAGCGAAGGTCGGGAAGGCACGACCAGTTCGTCCCCCAAAAACGGCAGCGGTGACGCTGACCGTTGCGCAGGGGGGCGACCTGACCCTCGCGGAGGCGATGCGGCTCGCCAGGGAGAATATCTCCCTGGAAGAGCTGGGCATCGCCTCCGTGAGGGCGAAGAGGGCCGTGACCGGGGGTCTCTTGCTGGAGATCCCCGGTGCAGAAGGCGGCGCGAAGGCGGATCGTCTCGCCCAGAGGCTCCGGGAGCAGCTGGGCGAGCGAGGTGTCCGGGTCGCCCGGCCCACGAAGCGCACGGAGATGCGCGTTTGTGGGCTGGACGACTCGGTCAGCGCACAGGATGTGTCCCGTGCCCTTGCGAGGGCGGGGGACTGTCCTGTGGAGGACCTGCGGATCGGAGAGATCCGCAGGTCGCCCTCCGGCCTCGGGTCGGTGTGGGCCCGGTGCCCCCTCTCCGCCGCCCGTAAGGTGGCGGAATCCGGGAGGGTGTTGGTGGGGTGGGTTTCGGCGCGAGTGGAAATCCTCGCGCCGCGCCCGCTCCAGTGTCACCGCTGCCTCGAATTGGGGCACGTGAGGCAGTGGTGCACCTCGCCGGTGGACCGCAGCGGTCAGTGTTACCGCTGCGGTGCCAAAGAGCACCGTGCGAGCCAGTGCTCGGCGGCCCCCCACTGCCCGCTGTGTGCGGACATGGGGAGGCCAGCCGATCACAGGGTGGGGAGCAAGAAGTGCTCCCCCCCCTCCCGGAAGGAGAGGAAGAGGCGGGCTGCACCGGCTCCGGTGCCGAGGGCGGTGGCATCGTCCTCCATGGAGGTGGACGGTGCTACGGGGACGGACGGCCGGGAGGAGGCTGGCGCGGCCATTAATTAATGCCGCCCCGCCTCCTCCTCCAGGCCAACCTCAACCACTGCCGCGCGGCACAGGACTTGATGTCCCAAGTCCTCGCGGAGTGGGGGGTTGGCCTGGCGGTCGCCGCCGAGCCGTACCGCGTCCCTGATCACCCTCATTGGGTGGGCGACGCGGACGGCTTGGTGGCGACGGTATGGGGAGGGGGCGACGGGTCCCCACCGTTCTCCTTGTTGGAGCGCGGTCGGGGATTCGTCGCCGTGGACTGGGGGGGAGTCGCTGTGGTGGGGTGCTACATTTCGCCCCGTAGCGGTCACGCTGCGTTCGAGCTGTACTTGGCCGAGGTCGCGGCATGCGTGCAGCGCTACGCGGCCCGGCCGGTGCTGGTCCTGGGGGATTTTAATGCCAAGTCGGTGGCTTGGGGATCCCCCAGGACCTCCGTTCGCGGCGGGATCCTGGGCGATTGGGCGGCGGGGCTCGACCTCCGGGTATTGAACCGGGGGTCGGAGCACACATGCGTGCGGCGATATGGGGGGTCCATCGTGGATATTGGATTCGCGACCCCCAACGCCGTGCGCATGGTGTCGGGTTGGCACGTGGTCGCGGGGGCAGAGACACTCTCCGATCACCGGTACATCCGGATGGAGGTCTCTGCCGCTGCGAGTGCATCCCGACACGGCCGCCTGCGTGGCACCCCACCACGCCGCTGGGCGCTTCGGCGCCTGGACAAGGACGCCCTGATGGCAGCTGCCCTCGCTGCAACTTGGCCGCAGGGAGCGGCCGAGTTGCCGAGCATAGAGGAGGAGGTCGCCCGGCTCGGAGCATTGGTCGCGGGTATTTGCGACGCGGCGATGCCTCGGGTCGGGCGGGCTTCTCCTCGCCGGGCGGTGTACTGGTGGTCGGACGCGATCGCGGAGTTGCGAGTCGCGACTGTCCGCGCTCGACGCCAGTACACCCGCGCGCGCCGTCGTCAACGTACAGGCGACGGCGTGGCGCGAGCGAGGGCAGCTGATGACCTGTATGGAGCATACCGCGTGGCGCGGGTTGCTCTGCAGGTCGCCATCAAACGGGCCAAGACCCAGGCATGGAAGGAGCTCCTCCAGACCCTTGATGACGATCCATGGGGGCGCCCATATAAGGTGGTGCTGAATAAGCTCCGCCCGTGGGCGCCCCCCGTCACCGAGGGTCTTGACCCCCGGCTGCTGGAGGACGTGGTCAATACACTCTTCCCAATTGGGGAGAGGGGACCGCGTCCTCCGGCGGCGGCGGCTGTCCCAGTGGAGTGGACGGCCGAGCTGGGGGTCACGCAGGAGGAGCTGGCAGCGGCCATCAGACGGCTCGGGGTTCGTAACACGGCCCCGGGTCCGGATGGTGTGCCCGGCCGGGTTTGGGTCTTGACCCAGGGCGTCCTTGGGGCCGACCTCAGGCGGTTGTTCGACCGCTGCCTGAGGGACGGGCGATTCCCCCCCAGTTGGAAGGTGGCGAGGATGGTCCTTCTTCGGAAGGAGGGTCGGCCCGCGGAGTCTCCCTCCGCATACCGGCCCATTTGTCTCCTCGACGAGGTGGGCAAGCTCTTCGAGCGTGTGATTGCTGCCCGCCTCGTCGAGCACCTGTCGCGGGGTGATCCCGGTCTGGCCGACTGCCAGTTCGGTTTCCGGGGGGGCCGATCGACTGTCGACGCGATAGGTCGTGTGAGGGCCCTCTCGGGGGCGGCCGTCTCCCGGGGAGGGGTGGCATTGGCAATATCCTTGGATATTGCCAATGCCTTTAACACCCTCCCCTGGGAAGAGATAAGGAGGGGACTCGAATATCACCGAATCCCCCCTTGTCTCAGGGCGGTCGTCGGGGATTATCTCCGCGGCAGGTGGATCGAGTATCCGGGCCGGGATGGTGATATGCGGAGGGAGGTGTACTGCGGTGTTCCGCAGGGGTCGGTCCTCGGGCCACTCCTGTGGAACATCGCGTACGACTCGGTGTTGCGGGCCGGCCTCCCCGACGGCGTCAGCACGGTGTGTTATGCGGATGACACACTGGTGCTGGCCGTCGGGGCGCACTGGGGGAGGGCCATGCGTCGCGCGGAGGAGGGGTCGCAACGCGTCGTCGACCGGATCAGGGGGATGGGGATGACGGTGGCGGTCCATAAGACCGAGGTGATTGCGTTTCATTCACCTCGGCAGGATCCGCCACCCCCTCTGATTCGGGTGAGTGGGGCTGACATCGAGGTGAAGCCCCAGATCAGGTATCTAGGGCTGATCCTCGATAGCCACTGGCGTTTCGAGAAGCATTTCCGCTGCCTGGTCCCCCGGTTGGAAAGGATGGTTGCGGCTCTGGGCCGGATCCTGCCCAACCTGGGGGGCCCGGCGGGCCGAGTTCGTCGCCTCTATGTGGCAATGGTCCAGTCGGTGGCCCTATACGGGGCCCCCGTCTGGGCGGACGACCTGGCTGCCTCCCGGCGCAGCATGACTATGCTGCGTCGGGTGCAGAGGCGCATGGCGCTCAGGGTCGTCCGCGGGTATCGGACCATGTCACATGAGGCGGCGACGGTTCTAGCGGGGATGCCGCCCATGGACCTGCTCGCGCGGTCGCACGCGGTGATGTACCGGCACCGCGTCGACCGTCGCGCGGGGGTGGGGGCGGTCCCGGGCGGGCAGGAACCTGCTTGGGGCGATTTGAAGCGCCAGGCCCGGCAGTCCGTGTTGCTCGCGTGGCAGGAGCGGCTGGCTCTGCCAACCGCGGGGCACCGGACCGTCGGGGCGGTTCGGCCACTCCTGAAGGAGTGGCTGGACAGAGGCCATGGCAGCCTCACCTACCGGATGGCACAGGTATTTTCCGGGCATGGCAGCTTCGGAAGATACCTGTGCCGGATAGGGAAGGAGCCGACGGCGCGTTGCTGCCACTGCGACGCTGAGCAGGACACGGCGGATCATACCCTGGAGGTATGCCCCGCGTGGGAGGGGGAGCGCCGTGTCCTGGTCGGCGTCGTCGGGCGGGATGTCTCGCTGCCGGGCGTGGTGCGCGCCATGCTGGGCAGCGAGGAGAAGTGGAGGGCCGTGGCCTCCTTCTGCGAGAACGTAATGTTGCAGAAGGAGGCCGCGGGGAGGGAGCGCGAGCTTCAGCGCGCCGCTGAAGCTCGCGCTCGTGCGGTGGCCCGAGGTCGTCGCCCGGTCGCGAGGCGTCGCGGGCGGCCGCCTCGGCGTGGCGGATGACCTAGGCTGGGAGGGGGGTCCTGAGGGGACCCTCCTCCCGCCAGGCGGCGCCGGGTCGGACCGGTTGGGGGTAGGAGTGCCTCCACCTACCGGTCCGACGCAAGGGGAGGCACCCTCGGTGGTCTGGTGCGGCCATGAACGCCCGGCTGCCGAGGGGTGGAAACGGGGTCGCGGGCGGTTGCGAGTTGGGGCTCGCAGCCGCCACTAAACGCGGCCCCGGGACGGATAGCGGCGGGATGGAGTGGCCCCGTCCCGCCGCTATGAGGCAGTGTGTCTACTGGGGGGACCGATTGTCCCCCCGGGGGATGGGCGCGAAAGCGCGGGCACGGGGAGGATACCGGAAGAATGCTTCGAGCGATTCCCGGTATCCTCCCAAAGCGTGCCGAAGGGTCACCGTGGGGTTTTTAGTGGGTAGGTCCCGCGCCTGTCGTTGTACGGGCGCGGGGAATCCCACACACCCCTCCCACCTCTCCCCAAGGAGGTGGGAGGGAGTCTTTCGAAGATTTTCCCCACGACAAAAAAAAAAAAAAAAAAAAAAAATACTTGTTGGCCAGATCCCAGGTTTTTTCGGTTTTGAATCACGTAGTAATGTCATACCACACAGTAACAGTCAATTAAACCTGGATTCGGTCAGTATTTTAGTCGGTAACACCGGTTAGGTCTGGGATAGGTCTGGGTTATACCCGCATCTCGCTCATGATTTTGCATTTTCCGCATACTTGTTGGCCAGATCGTTGGTTTTCTCTGATTTGAATCACGTAGTGATGTGGTACCACAGCGAAACAGTCAATAAAACCTGGTTTCGATGAATATTTTAGAGGATAACACCGGTTAGGCCTGGGTTAGGTCTGGCTTATGCCCGCATCTGGCTCATGATTTTGCCTTCTTCGCATACTTGTTGGCCAGATCCTGTGTCTTTTCGGGTTTGAACCACGTAGTAACGTGATACCAAACAGTTACAGTCAATTAAACCTGAATTCGGTCAGTATTTTAGTCGGTAACACCGGTTAGGTCTTGGATAGGTGTGGGTTATGCCCGCATCTGGCTCACGATTTTGCCTATTCCGCATTCTTGTTGGCCAGATCCTTGGTTTTCTCTGGTTTGAGTCACGAAGTAATGTGGTACCACACTGAAACTGTCAGTGAAACCTGGTTTCGATCAATATTTTAGAGGATAACACCGGTTAGGTCTGGGATTGGTCTGGGATATGCCCGCATCTCGCTCATGATTTTGCCTTGTTCGCATACTTGTTGGACAGGTACTGGGCTTATTCGGGTTTGAATCACGTAGTAATGTGGTGCCACACAGTAACAGTCAATTAAAGCTGGATTCGGTCAGTATTTTAAAGGATAACACAGGTTGGGTCGAGGTTAGGTCTGGGTTATGCCTGCATCTGGCTCATGATTTTGCCTTCTTTCGCATACTTGTTGGCCAGATCCTGGGTTTTTTCCTGTTTGAATCATATAGTAATGTGGTACCACACTGATACAGTCAATTAAACCTGGTTTCGATCAGTATTTTAGAGGATAACACCGGTTAGGTCTGGGTTAGGTCTGGGTTATGCCCGCATCTGTCTCATGATTTTGCCTTCTTCGCATACTTGTTGGCCATATCCTGGGTTTTTTCGGTTTTGAATCTCGTAGTAATCTGGTACCACACAGTATCAATCAATTAAACCTGGATTCGGTCAGTATTTTAGTCGGTAACACCGGTTAGGTCTGGGATAGGTCTTGGTTATGCCCGCATCTGGCTCATGATTTTGCCTTTTCCGCATTCTTGTTGGCCAGATCCTTGGTTTTCCCTGGTTTGAATCACGTAGTAATGTGGTACCACACTGAAACAGACAATTAAACCTGGTTTCGATCAATATTTTAGAGAATAACACCGGTTAGGTCTGGGTTAGGTCTGGGTTTGGTCTGGGTTATGCCCGCATCTGGCTCGTGATTTTGCCTTCTTCGCAAACTTGTTGGCCAGATCCTGGGTTCCCTCGGGTTTGAATCACGTAGTAATGTGGTGCCACATTGAAACATTCAATAAAACCTGGTGTCGATCTATATTTTAGAGAATAACATCGGTTAGGTCTGGGTTAGGTCTTGGTTAGGTCTGTGTTATGCCCGCATCTGGCTCATGATTTTGCCTTGTTCGCATACTTGTTGGCCAGATCCTAGGTTTTTTCGGGTTTGAATCACGTAGTAATGTGGTACCACACAGTAACAGTCAATTAAACCTGGACTCGGTCAGTATTTTAGTCGGTAACACCGGTTAGGTCCGGGTTAGGTCTGGGTTATGCCCGCATCTGACTCATCATTTTGCCTTCTTCGCATACTTGTTGGCCAGATCCTGGGTTTTTTCGGGTTTGAATCACGTAGTATTGTGGTACCACACTGAAACAGACAATTAAACCTGGTTTCGATCAATATTTTAGAGGATAACACCGGTTAGATCTGGGATAGGTCTGGGACATGCCCGCATCTCGCTCATGATTTTGCCTTGTTCGCATACTTGTTGGACAGGTACTGGGTTTATTCAGGTTTGAATCACGTAGTAATGTGGTGCCACACAGTAACAGTCAATTAAAGCTGGATTCGGTCAGTATTTTAGAGGATAACACCGGTTGGGTCTGGGTTAGGTCTGGGTTATGCCTGCATCTGGCTCATGATTTTGCCTTCTATCGCATACTTGTTGGCCAGATCCTGGGTTTTTTCCTGTTTGAATCACGTAATAATGTGGTACCACAGTGAAACAGTCAATTAAACCTGGTTCCGTTCAATATTTCAGGGGATAACACCGGATACATCTGGGTTAGGTCTGGGTTATGCCCGCATCTCGCTCATAATTTTGCCTTCTTCGCATACTTGTTGGCCAGATCCTTGGTTTTCTCTGGTTTGAATCACGTAGTAATGTGGTACCACACTGAAACAGTCAATGAAACCTGGTTTCGATCAATATTTTAGAGGATAACACCGGTTAGGTCTGGGTTAGGTCTGGGTTATGCCCGCATCTGGCTCATGATTTTGCCTTCTTCGCATACTTGTTGGCCATATCCTGGGTTTTCTCTGGTTTGAATCACGTAGAAATGTGGTACCACACTGAAACAGTCAATGAAACCTGGTTTCGATCAATATTTTAGAGGATAACACCGGTTAGGTCTGGGTTAGGTCTGGGTTGTGCCCGCATCTCGCTCATGATTTTGCCTTCTTCGCATACTTGTAGGCCAGATCGTGGGTTTTTTCCTGTTTGAATCACGTAGTAATGTGGTACCACAGCGAAACAGTCACCTAAGCCTGGTTCGATCAATATGTTACAGGGTAACACTGGTTAGATCTGGGTTAGGTCTGGGTTATGCCAGCATCTGGCTCATGATTTTGCGTTCTTCGCATACTTGTTGGCCAGATCCTGGGTTTTTTCGGTTTTGAATCTCGTAGTAATCTTGTACCACACAGTATCAATCAATTAAACCTGGATTCGGTCAGTATTTTAGTCGGTAACACCGGTTAGGTCCGGGTTAGGTCTGGGTTAGGTCTGGGTTAGGTCTGGGTTAGGTCTGTGTTAGGTCTGGGTTAGGTCTTCCCTCAGGGGCTGTGGCCGGCCAGGTGTCCGGCGCAGTACGGGGCGTAGCGACCCCGAGGTACCTGATGCTAATCACACCGTAAGCCTCCTGTTGGTCGTCGCAACGACCCATTCGCAACTCCATTTTTGGTTTTGTGAATGGTACGTGGCGGCAGGAGGACCGGGGGCCTTGGCTTAACCGCCTGGGCCGCGAGGATGGTAACTCTATAAATTACCCTCTAATCCTAAGTTATGGTGCGCGGCGATGGGATGCATGGTTGGGAGAGGAGGCCCAATCCCGAGCGACCACCTCCGGGGGCACCTGCCGAACCTCCGGAGTATTAGGCTTCCCCAGGCAAGGCGGCTCTGCCTGGGGTGACTTCCCTTCCGACCACATTCGTGGGACGTAAAATGGACACAACTACAAAAACCAAAATTAGGGGGAGGAGTGTAGATAGTAAGAAGGAGGGAGGCAGCGCGGGATCGCGTATCGCGGCCGCTGCTGCCTCGCAGAGAGAGAAGGCGGCTGACGGAGGCAGCGCGGGATCGCGGATCGCGGCCGCTGCTGCCTCACAGGGAGAAAAGAGGATTGCCGGCATGGCGCCAAGCCGGGCAGGCCCAGCGGAGGGGTTTGCTGCACGCCGCAAGAGGCAGCTGGATCCGGTGGATCCGGGCTCCGTGTCTGGCGGCAATTCTGCTAGTTCAGAGGAGTGGCGGGCAGTCTCCGGAAGGAGAACTAAAAAGAAGAGGAAAGATGTCCTGGGCGAAGCGCTCCGCCAGGAAATTAGAGGAAAGGAGGCGGTGACCTTGTCCGTCGAGATATGCGACGAGACGGAGAAGATCATGGAAGTCGCGGATCGGTCCGCGAACCTAAAGGGCACGTTTGTGCGTGACCTTAGGTTCGCGGCCGAATTTATTCGGGTGGCTGCCACCGAGTTAAAGGGGCGTGCAGCAACTATGATGAGCCAAGCGGCGAGGGAGAAGGAGCTGGCTGAGGAGATAGCCAGACTCCGTCAGGATCTGGAGAGGGCGCAGGAGTCTGGGCGGGTTGTGTCAAATCCGCCCATTCCGAAGGAGACACCAGTGGGTGTCCCTGCGGGCATAGTCCCCGCCACGATATCTATCCCACCCACCAAGCCTTTGCCTGAACCTCATGGTGTCCGGGAAGGAAAGGATGGCGAGGACGGGGGGATGGGGAAACGAGTATTGTCTGCGAATGATGTGCAGATCATTCTGAAGAGCATGGAGATCGCAATGGAGGTGCGCTTTCGGGCGTTGAGGGAGGAGTTGGTGTCTTCCCTCAAGCACTCGACTCGCGCCTCCTTGCGGCCACACGCGGGTGGATTGGTGCCGGTACCCCCGCAAACGCAACAGCCAAGGGAACCGAAAATTACGGAGCGGAGGGATGGGTGGTTTTCTCAACAAACTCGTGGGGTTACTGCCGCCAATAAGCGGACGAGGAAGAGGAAGGAGACGAGGCGCAGGCAGAGAGCAAGACTTGCGGCCCTCCTTGTCCCTTCCTCTTCCCGGAGGCCCGAATGTGTGCCGGAGAAGCAGGCGGCGGTTGGTACGGCAAGGGGCTGGAGGTCGCCATCGACACCACACCAACCTCGGTCTGGTGTTCCCTGCCACCCTTTAACGTCGGCAAGAGTAGCTAAGGCGTCCGGAGGCACGTGGGTAGAAGCAGTGGCTCGTGGCCAGGCGGTACAGAAACCCGTCCAGGCCCGCCCAAGCTCCGTCCAGATCACCCCCCAAGCGAAGCCGTCGAACAGAAGCGGCCCCCAGCCGAATAAGGGGGCCGTTAAGAAGACCTGGGACACCGGCCGCCCGCCGAAGACGGCTGCCGTATCTCTGGAGGCAGTCGATGGCTCAGCGGTGGTGTTGGCCGAGGCGGTGGCCAGGGCTCGGGCAAGTATTAAACTCGCCGACCTTGGCATCGCCGACGTCAAAATTAAGCGGGCAATAACCGGGGGTCTCCTGTTTGAGATCCCCGGGCCTGAGGAGGAGACGAAAGCGGACGCCTTGGCCTTAAGGATGAGGGAGGCTCTGACCAATATGTCGGTCAGGGTGGCCCGCCCAGTCAAGCGGACCGAGCTGAGGGTGAGTGGGCTCGACGATGCTGCCACCCCAGTCGAGATACGTGTGGCTGTGGCGGCGCTGGGAGAGTGCCCGGAGGAGGGGGTCCAGGTGGGCGATATTCGCAGGACCCCCCGGACTCTGGGTACAGTTTGGGTGAGGTGCCCCTTAACGGCCGCCGTTAAGATTGCGGCGGCCGGAAAGGTGAGAGTGGGTTGGATCTCCGCCACAGTGGAGGTCTTGGCGCCGCGCCCGATGCAGTGCTACCGTTGCCTGGAGATAGGTCATGTCCGGCAGCGGTGCACAGCAGCGGTGGATCGGAGTGCCCGCTGCTATAAATGCGGCGCCTCCGATCATCGCGCCAGGCAGTGTAGCGTGGCGACCCCGGTATGTCCCCTGTGTGTAGATATACCTGGGAGACCCACGGGGCACCGATTGGGGGGGGGGCGGGGTTGTGTACCCCCACCCAGGCAGGGCCGTTTAGGGCCGGCCAGGAGGGATAAAGTCAGTATGGCAGGAGGGGGTGCGAGGGCCCCAGTAGTCACTCAGGGGGAGGCCGCTACGACTTCCCCGGCGATGGCTGAGGACGCAATCGTCGTGGGGGATGGGCAACCCCCGACGGCGGAGTCGAAGGGGGAGGTGTTAAACGCATCCCCAACGGAGGTTAACGGCCTGGAGGAGGTCGTGAAGGCCTAGAGTTCACCCTCCTCCAGGCCAATTTGGCGAGGGCTCGCAGGGCACAGGACATGTTTGTCCACGCCCTGCGGGCCCAAAGGGTTGGCCTGGCCATCGCCGCCGAGCCGTACATGGTTCCCGACCAGCCCAATTGGGTCGGGAGCCTGTGCGGACTGGTAGCGATGGTCTGGGCATGGCCGCCAGACTCCCCTTCCGTTACCATCCTACATCGGGGGAGGGGGTTTCTGGCGGTCCAATGGGGGACCATCGCGATTGTGGGCTGCTACGTGTCGCCCAACTGCGACCTCGCCACATATGCGGCGTACCTGGACGGGGTGGGCGATTGCATCAGGAGATGCCTGCCCCGTCCGGTACTGGTCCTGGGGGACTTCAATGCCCATGCTGCTGCATGGGGTAGTCCCAGGACCAACCGCCGTGGCGAGGCGTTATTGGGGTGGGTGGCCGAGCACGACCTCCGGTTGGTAAATCGGGGCTCCGAAGCCACGTTCGTAGGGCCGCAGGGAACGTCCATCATCGACTTAACGTGGGCAATCCCTGCGGCCCTGCGACATGTGTCGCGGTGGCGAGTAGCTGTACAGGTGGCCACACTCAGTGACCACCTCTACATCACCATGTCGGTGAGAGCCACCCCGGCGCGTAGGGAGCCCCTGGGCCGGAGGCGTGCGGCAGATGCCATGGCCCACCCGCGATGGTCCCTCAAGAGGGTGAGTTGGGGGATGGTAGAGGCAGCCGCAACAGTGGCAGCCTGGTCCCAGCCAGCAGATGGACCCGTTGACGACGTCGAGAGGGAGGCCGAGTGGTTCCGAGGCAAGTGCATAGAGGTGTGTGATGCCTCCATGCCCCGGGCCAGGCCTCCCAGACGCCAGGGCGCGGCGTATTGGTGGTCGCCGCACATCGAGCAGTGCAACGCTCGTTGTGCGCGCGCCCGCCGTAGATACACCCGCGCCCGACGGTCACGTCGTCGACGCCCGGCCGCGGAGCAGATGGCGCTCATATACGAGGAGTTCGCCAGGGAGCGGCGAACCCTCCAGCGCGCCATCCGAGATGCCAAGGCACAGGCATGGAAGGACCTCCTCGGGGAGCTGAACAGAGATCCATGGGGGCGCCCGTATAAGCTTGTAATGGACAAGCTTCGTCCATGGGCGCCCCCGCTGACAGAGACTCTCGACCTCCAGTTTTTAGAGGAGGTGGTATCAACCCTGTTCCCGGGGTCTAACCGTGACGGGGTACCACCTTCTCGAGAACCCTGGGACCCTACCATCTGGTCCCAGGAACTGGAGGTCACCCCCGAGGAGATAGGCCGGGCAGTTCGTCGGATGAGGTCTCGGAGAGTTGCTCCGGGTCCCGACGGCGTGCCCGGCCAGGTGTTGGCCTGTGCCCTTGGCGTCTTGAGCCCGCGGTTCGGGAGGCTGCTGAGCGGTTGCCTCCGCCGAGGGGTATTCCCCTCCCCCTGGAAGGCGGCGCGGCTGGTCCTTCTCCAGAAGACGGGAAGGCCCGCAGGTACGCCCTCCGCGTACCGGCCGGTGTGTTTGTTGGATGAGGCGGGCAAGCTCTTTGAACGCATAGTGGCTGCCCGCCTCTCCAACCACCTGTCCACGGTAGGACCCGACTTGGCCCCCTGCCAATTCGGCTTTAGAGAGGGACGGTCCACGCTCAATGCCATAGAGCTGGTCCGCTCCCTCTCTCAGGGGGCCACCTCCAAGGGTAGGGTGGTTCTGGCGATATCAATAGATATCGTCAATGCATTTAACACCCTGCCCTGGGAGGCGATTATGGGGGCGCTAGATTTTCATCGTGTGCCCCCATATCTGAGGAGGATAGTCGGGTCCTACCTAAGCGACAGGTGGATCAGTTGCACCGGCCGGGATGGAGTATGCATGCGGAGGGGAGACGTACGCGGTGTTCCGCAGGGGTCGGTTCTAGGACCGCTGCTATGGAACATCGGCTATGACTCGGTACTGCGGGTTCCGCTGCCCGCTGACGTAGCACTGGCGTGTTATGCCGATGACACGCTGGTGCTCGTCAGCGGGTCAGACTGGAGAGGGACTGCGCGCGCCGCGGAGGTGGCGGTGGCCACCGTCGTCGCCGAAATTAGCAGGCTGGGTCTACAGGTGGCGCCCCAGAAATCGGAGGTCATGTTCTTTCAAAGACTTGGCCCCCGAGGGGTGCCACCGACTGGCCTGCGGATCCGAGTTGGGACAGCCTACGTCGAGGTGAAGGCCCATATGAAATACCTGGGCCTGATCCTCGACAGCCGGTGGCGCTTCGTCGAGCATTTCGACCGCTTGCCCCCCGCGTGGAGAAGGCGGCTGCCGCGTTAGGCCGCCTTCTTCCGAATATCGGGGGGCCTGATGTTGGAGTCCGCCGCCTCTATGTGGAGGTGGTGCGTTCAATTGCCCTCTACGGGGCCCCTATTTGGGCCCCGCAACTGGATGTCAGCTGGCGCAGCACGGAGATGCTGCGCCGCGTCAACCGTCGGCTGGCAATCCGGGTGGTAAGAGGGTATCGCACCATTTCCCACGAGGCGGCGACTACCCTGGCGTGTCTCCCGCCCCTGGAGCTCCTAGCCTGGAGAAACCAATTGGTTTTCCGGCATTCCAGGGAGCTTCAGGAGGCTGGGAGGCCGCCAGAGGAGAGGAGGCAAGCGGTCGAAGGGACGAGGCGCCATGCCCAACGGACCGTGTTGTTTATGTGGTTCCACCAACTAATTCAGGCTGGTGGAGCCACACAACGGTCCGTTGGTGCAGTCCTGCCACATTGGCAAGAGTGGCAGGACAAACCGGGTAGGCTGTCCTACAGGATGACACAGGTGCTCACCGGGCATGATTGCTTTGGTGAGTACCTGTGTCGAATCGGGAAGGAGGCGACGGCGGTGTGCCACCACTGTGGGAATCCTCAGGACACGGCGCAGCACACGCTGGCAGCCTGCCCAGCGTGGGCAGATGAGCGCCGTGTCCTGCTGCAGGAAGTTGGGAGGAACCTCTCGCTGGCCACAGTAGTTGGCAAGATGGTGGCCAGCGAGAGGACATGGCAAGTGGTGGCCTCCTTCTGCGAGGTAGTTATGTCACAGAAGGAGGCCGCCGAGCGGGCGCGCCGCGCATCCCGCTCGAAGAGGGAGGGCTCGGAGAGGAGCTAGGGCGAGACGACCTTCGCCTCCTGGCCCACTCCAATAGCTCCTGAAGGGGTAGGTGGCCCGTCAAATTTCAACTCCGGCCACCACGTCGATGGCCGGGGGATGGACGGGCCGCCGGTGTGGGCTGCAGGTGCTCGGCGATAGGGGCCCGAGCACCGAAGGCAGCCCCAGGGCCGCGGGCGTCGGGTGACCTGGCGTCTGCGGCGGGGGACTCTGTGATGTCTCACTAGAGTTCCCGGTTCCCCGCCGCAGCGCCCGAGGACGGTCACCGTGGGGTTTTAGCCGGTAGGAGTCCGGCACTACCCTGAGGCCCTCCCCTACATATGGGCCTCGGGGTGTCCATGAGGATTTCCCCACGTACAAAAAAAAAAAAAAAAAAAAAAAAAAAAAAAAAAGTCTGGGTTAGGTCTGGGTAGCGGGGAATCCCACACAATCCTCCCGCCTCTCCCCAAAGAGGTGGGAGGGAGTCTTTCGAAGATTTTCCCCACGACAAAAAAAAAAAGTAAGTTGGCGGTAAGCAAGTAATCAAGCTGTAAGCTTGTTAACGTGCAGTAAGCTGGTAAGAAAGCAATATGAAAGTATGCAGTTAGCTAGAAGGGAAGCAGTAAGTTAGTAATAAAGTTGTATGATAGCAAGCATGCAGTAAGCTAGAAAGCAAGCAGCAAGTGTGTATGCCAGCAGTAAGCTTGTAAGCAATGAGTGAGCTAGTAAGCGACCAGGAAGCTATTAAGGAAGCAGTATGCTAGTAAACAACCTTTAAGCTGGTACGAAAGCAGTTAGCAAGTGAGCAAGTAGTAAGCTTGTAAGCAAGCAGTGAGCTAGATAGATAGCAATTAGCTTGTAAGCAAGCAGTTAGCTTGTAAGCGAGGAGGAAGCTAGTAAGGAAGCAGTAAGCTTGTAAGCAAACAGCTAGCTAGTAAGCAAGCAGTAAGATGGAAAGCAAGGACCAGACTAATAAGTAAGCAGTTAGCTAGTAAGCAAGCAGCAAGATAGTAAGCAATCAGTATGATAGTAAGCTTGCAGTGAGCCAGTAAGCGAGCAGGAAGGTAGTAAGGAAGCAGCAAGCTAGTAAGCAAGCAGTAAGCTAGTAAGGAAGCAGCGTGCTAGTAAGCATGCAGTAAGCGAGCAAGCTAGCAGTAAGATAGTAAGAAAGCAGAAATGTTGTAAGAAAGCAGTTAGGTAGGAAGCTGTAAGCTAGTAAGCAACAAGTAGACTAGTAAGCAAGCACAGAGCTTGTAAGCATGAAGTAGGCAAGTGAGCAAGCAGTGAGCTATTAAAGAAGCATTAAGATAGTAACAAAGCAGCAAGCTGGTAAGCATGCAGTAAGCATGTAGTGAGCCTCTAAGTGAGCAGGAAGCTAGTATGGAAGCAGTATGCTAGAAAGCAAGCAGTAAGCGAGTAAGCCAGCAGCAAGCTAGTAAACATCCAGTGAGCTAGTAAGCAAGGAGTGAGCTAGAAAGCAAGCAGCAAGCTAGTAAGTAAGCACTACGCTAGAAGGCAAGCGTCACGCTAGTAAAAAACAAGTTAACTATTAAGCAACCCCTAAGATAGCAAGGAAGCCGTAAGCTAGAAAGCAACCAGTAAGCTGGTAAGAAAGCAGTTAGCTAGTAAGGAAGCCGTATGCTAGTAAGCAAGTTATATGCTGCAAAGAAAGCAGTTAGCTAGTAAGCAAGCAGTAAGCTAGTAAGGAACCAGTAAACTGGTAAGAAAGCAATTAGCTAGTAAGGAAGCAGTATGCTAGTAAGCAAGCATAAAATTAGTATGCAAGCTGTGAGATCGTAGGCGAGCAGGAAGCTGGTCGGGGAGCGGTATGATAGTAAGCAAACAGTAAGCCAGTAAGGAAGCAGTGAGATAGTAAGCGTTCAAGGTGCTAGTAAGGAAGCCGTAAGCTAGTCAGCAAGCAGCAGGATAGCAAGAAAGCAGGTAGCTAGTATGCAAGCATTAAGGTAGTAAGCAAGCAGTAAGCCAGTAAGCAACCAGTAAGCTTGTAAGCAAGCAGTAAGCTGGTAAGAAAGCTGTAAGCTAGTAAGCATGCAGTAAGCTAGAAAGCAAGCAGCAAGCTAGTAAGCAAGCAGTATGCTAGAAAGCGAGCAGGCACGTAGTAAGGGAGCAGAATGCTAGTATGGATGGAGTTAACTAGTAAGCAACCAGTAAGCTAGTAAGCAAGCAGAATGCTAGTAAGGAAGCAGTATGCTGGAAAGCAAGCAGCGGGCTAGTAAGCAAGCAGTAAACGAGTAAGCAACCAGTAAGCTAGTAAGCAAGCCGTGAGCTAGTAAGCGAGTAGAAAGCTAGTTAGAAAGCAGGTAGCAAGTTAGAAAGCAGTATGCTAATAAGCGGGCAGTAAGCTAGTACGTAAGCAGCAAGCTAGTAAGCAAGCAGCAGGCAAGTATGAAAGCAATTAGCTATTAAGCAATCGATGAGCTAGTAAACAAGCAGTAAGGTAGTAAGCAACCAGGAAGCTAGTGAGGAAGCAGTAAGCTAGGATGCAAGCATCAAGGTAGCATGCAAGCGTTAAGCGTGCAGGTTAGCAGTAAGCAAGTAAGCTAGCAGCAAGGTTGTAAGCAAGCATTGAGCTTGCAAGCGAGCAGGATACTAGCAAGGAAGCTGTAAGCTTGTAAGCAAGCAGTAAGCTAGCAACAAAGCAGTTAGCTAGTAAGAAAGTGGTATGCTAGTTTGCAAGCAGTAAGCTATAACGCATGCATCAAGCTAGCTGGCAATCAGGAAGCGAGTAAGCTAGGAGTACGCTTGTAAGCAAGCAGTGAGCTAGTAAGGAAGCAGGAAGCTTGTAGGTAAGCAGTAAGCTAGAAAGTAAGCTGCAAGCTAGCATGCAAGTGGTAAGCGTGGAAGCTAGCAGTAAGCTTGTAAGCAAGCAGTGAGCTAGTGTGCGAGCTGGAACCTAGTAAAGATGCAGTATGCTTGTAAGCAAGCAGTATGCCAGTAAGCAAGCAAGGAGCTAGTAAGCAAGTTGGAAGCTAGTAAGGAAGCAGTAAGCTTGGACGCAAGCAGCATGATAGTAGGTAAGCATTAAGCGAGTAAGCTAGCAGTAAGCTAGTAAGCAATCCAGTAATCTAGTAAGGCAGCAGTGAGCTAGTAAGCAAGCAGCGGTCTAGAAGGGAAGCAGTATGCTAGTAAGCAGCAGCTAAGCTTGTAACCAAGCAGCAGGCTTCTAAGGAAGCAATCAGCTTCTAAGAAAGCAAAACGCTAGTATGCGAGAAGTAAGATAGGACGCAATCTGCAAGCTAATAAGCAAGCAGTAATCTAGTAAGCAAGCAGTGAGCTAGTAAGCAAGCAGTGGGCTAGAAGGGAAGCAGTATGCTAGTAAGCAACAGCTAAGCTAGTAACCAAGCAGCAGGCTTCTAAGAAAGTAATCAGCTAGTAACAAAGCAAAATGCTAGTAAGCAAGCAGTAAGCTAGGACGCAATCTGCAAGCTTACTGGAAAGAAATGAAAGCAGTTAGCTAGTAAGCGACCAGTAGGTTAGAAAGGAAGCAGTATTGTTAGAAGCTAAGGGTTCTAACCGGGGTCCGGACTAGGGAAATACTAGGGTAAGTGAATGATAAGTTTTTATTATTTGTATTTTTCGCTTGTCGTTCTGCGACAAGCCTTTTATTATGGAATGAATTTAACAAAAAATAAAAAACGTAAGAAAATATAAAATTAGAAAAAAAAGGAATAATTATATTTTTTTGTATGGCCGTTGTGGCTGCATCGTTGTGGCCCCTGGTGGGATGGACCTTGGTTGCTGTAGCAATGGTTCGTTCAAATTAAATACGTGCGTACACGTATCGTAAACACACGCTCGTCAGCTGTTCGCCTCGATCCCCTTGCGACTATCGGTGCGCTGGGAGGGGGAGATCAGCTGTCGTTTAACGTGGATTAGTGGACTGTAAATTTGTACTTGTTCGTTGATAATTGTTTGTTGAAATTATCAGCGAGGCTTTCACCCTGAACAGAAGAGAATTCACTCGTATCTGTCGGGGGCGACTTTGCCACGGACGGGTCACCAAATGGAGGTCGTAAAGCTCCAAATGGGTGGATCCCGTGAGCACGCTCTCCGTGCGGGTGACGTAGAAACGTCGTGCGAGGTGATTTCTTGCGACACTGTAAAATTACTGCACGGCGATCGTTTCTACCGGGGACCGTGACAGTAAAGTGTCCTTTGCAAAAAATCCCTCGCGGGTCGACTCGTACACCGACGGGTTTCTGGAGAGGGTTTTTCAGCGTTCTTTGCACGAAGAGCACTCTACGAGGCGGTACCGATTCAACGGTATGTCCTTTGGGAGGCTCCGAAGCCCTATAGCTTTAAAGGGATTCTGGTTGGGTGCACCCTGAGTCCCTTACGTCGCGGTCGCGGCAACGACTGCAACGTACAATCCTTCCTAGCGAAGGCGGTCGTGCCACGCGCAGCGTGTATTACGACCTCCCTTTTATGGCAGGTAGATTGTTATAGGAAAACTCTAACCGCAGCAACGGTGAGAATTCTTTAAAAGCAAGTCCAATGGTAATTGTGCGAGTCCGTACTTGAGGAGCGAGATCTTCAGGGATCCGCTCCCGTTCGTAGTCGGCACGTGGATAATTACGAAAATCGTCGCGGATCAACAGACGACGACTCGGTCGCGCCTTGTTGTTGCGACGCGGCGCTGCCGAATTCAGCTGTCGATCTCTTTTCAATATATCATACGGTTCTCTCTCTCGACACTGACGTCACGATACCGCTTAAACCGGTGCGAAGCGAACCTTCGCGTGAGGGCTGCGTCCAAAAACACGTAAACGGCCGCGGTTTTAAATTGTCCGCAAGTTCAACGAACTTGACGAACGCTTAACCTTCCGCAGTGTCACATACACAAACGGATACGGGGATCGCGGCCCAGAAATTTATATTTCGGACGAACGCGATACTAAATAGTTTTTAACATATTTAAACAAGTATGCTAGTAAGTAAGCAGCATGCTAGTATGAGAGCAACTAGCTAGTAGGCGTGCAGGAAGCAAGTAAGCAAGCGGTGTGCTAATAAGCAAGCGGTAACCTAGTAAGCAACAAGTAAGCTAGTGAGCAAGCAGCAGGCTAGTAAGGATGCAATTAGACAGTAAGCGAGCAGCAAGCTAGTAAGGAAGCAGCGTGCTAGTAAGCGAGCAGGAAGCAAGTAAGGAAGCAGCACTAGTAATCAAGCTGTAAGCTATTAAGCAACAAGTAAGCTAGTAGGCAAGCAGCAGGCTAGTAAGCAAGCAGTAAGCTAGTAAGCATGCAGTGAGCTAGTAAGCGAGGAGGAAGCTGGTAAGGAAGCAGGTTGATAGTAAGCAAGATGAATGCTAGTAACCAACTAATAAGCCAGTAAGCAAGCAGCAAGCTGGTAAGAACGCAGTTAGCTAGTAAGCATGCAGTGAGCTAGTGGGCAAGCAATGAGCCAGTATGCGAGGAGGAAGCTAGTAAGGAAGCAGTTAGCTAGTGAGCAAGCAGTAAACTGGTAAGGAGCCAGTAAACTTGTAAGCAAGCAGTAAACGAGTAAGCAAGCAGTAAGCTAGTAAGCAAGCAGTAAACGAGTAAGCTAGCAGTAAGCCAGTACGCGAGCAGGAAGCTAGTAAGGAAGCAGTATGCTAGTAAGCAAGCAGTAAGCTAGTAAGGAACCAGCTAGAGAGAATGCATATAGTAAGTAACAAAGCAGCAATCTAGAAAGCACGCAGTAATGAGGTAAGCAAGCAGTAAGCTAGTAAGCAAGCAGCAAGCTGGTACGAAAGCAGCTGGCTAATAAGAAGGCAACTATCTTGTAAGAAAACATTATGATAGTAGGCAAGCAGTAAACGAGTAAGCTAGCAGTAAGCTAGTAAGCAAGCAGTAAGTGAGTAAGCTAGCAGTAAGCCAGTAAGCGAGCAGGAAGCTAGTAAGGAACCAGCTAGAGAGAATGCATATAGTAAGTAACAAAGCAGCAATCTAGAAAGCACGCAGTAATGAGGTAAGCAAGCAGTAAGGTAACAAGCAAGTAGTAAGCTAGTTGTTTAAATATCGCGTTAATTGACGGATTTGAGAACCGTTTAGAGAAATATTCAAGTTAACGTGAATTATAACTGAGAACCATAAATTCCTCGTACGGTATTGTTTTTCGTGTACGCGACATTCCAGAGACTCTCTGATGCGTAGTTCGGTACACGGAACGATAGAGGTTAGAAAAACCATACGCGAGTGTTGGCTGCTCTCAGTCACGTGATCGACCCAATATATTTACTTGGGATCGATCGTCGAAGATCCATAAACAGAGAGGGTAGAGGAATATTGAAATTAAGAAGAGATAGACATTGAAGAGCAGGGATAGCGCCGCGAGGTGGTGATTACCCCTCTCGTGGCCGCGACTGCGGATGTCTGTTCGCTTCTTAGCTTCGAGACTCGATAGCGAGTCCTCGCAGCGAGCAGATCGACAAACGATTCCGCTCCGCGACGAAACCAAATCTCCGAATATAGGTTCTGAGAACACTCGAACCTTTCGTTGAGAATTTTAAATTGTTGCTCAAAATTAACTAAATCGGTGAGGCATTTTATCAGCCCCGATTATTGACTGTACAATCTCGCCGAATAGCACGTGACGCTTGAGTTACGTGGTCGTGTGAGGGAATTGATAAACTTCGGTTCCCGCTTGGCGAGATTATTAATAAAATTTAAAAGACTGTGGGTTTTCGTCCAACTTTCATGTGACGTTTGTGCTACGCGGTCATGAAAGGGGAATCGAGATAAGAATCGTTTCCCGTGTGTCGAAACTCCAGTCTCAGCAAGGGCTACGGCCCGATCAGTACTGACGACTCCACGGACTGCTGCATTTGACGCGGTCGTGAGGCTGACTTTCCAACGTCTCGCTGCAACCAGCGGTCGTCGGAAGTCCAGTTTCGGCCAGTGGCTACGGCCAACTCAATACTGATTTCTCCACGGACTGCTGCATTTGACGCGGTCGTGTGAGGCTGATTAATCTTCACGTGACGTTTGAGTTTCGCGGTCGTGTAAGAATTTGTCGTACGGACTGCTGCATTTGACGCGGTCGTGCGACAAGTTGAATTGTCCGCACGGTTTTGTATATCACCCCTAGGGTGGTCTCTGACCGATACCCTACGTGGGCTCACCGTTTCTCAGGTCGGGGCTAAGAAATTCCGGACTTCTTAGCTCAACCTGCTCGAGCAACGCTCCTTGACCGCCAGTGAGTACGTACCCTGTGCGTAGAACAACGCATAATGAGCACCGTGGTGTATGCTCCTTTAAACGTAAGACGCTACGTGCGCCGTTAAGGACTACACCACACCGCGTCTTGTACGCAGGGAACGGTGAGAAACTGCGGTTTGGACAGCATTTGGAGCTTTACGACCTCCACCTGTTGTCCTTTCCTGCGGCATTCAACGATCGCTAAAAAGCGGAGAATTGAGAAATTAGATCTCTTCTTCCGCACAGCGATCGAACGGTTCTCGATTTGTGAGAACGTTCATATATACAGTCCACTCATACATATCTCAGTTCGTCGAGACGTGTCTGTAATCTCCGCTCTCGAGTGCGAACGGCACAGACAGGAGCGTGCGAGATAGAGCGAGACAGGCGACGCGACAAGCGTTAATAGGTATTTAAATCCAGCCTTGTCTTCCCTTGTTACAGAACAACACATCGCGAACTTGGCCAGGAGAAGCCGGCCCAGGTTTTTTCCCCCAGACGTCGGACCGACGTCTAGGCGGTTTTTTTTCCTTTTTTTTCTTTTTTTGATTAAAAATAAACGTTAATTTCATTGAGCAAAAATCAGGTGCATCAATTTATTCAAACTTTTTCCCAGTGTCCTTTCCCTCGTAATCCGGACCACGTCAGACTAAAATAACCCCCCTTAGGGCGGTTAAGGTCTTTAAACACTAGTATACATGTAGTGAGATAGTAAGCGTGCAGGAAGGTAGTGAGGAAGCAATATTCTAGTAAGCAACCAGTACGCTAGTAAGCCAGCAGTAAGTTAGTAATCAAGCAGCAAGCTTGTAATCAAGCAGTAAGCTAAAAAGCAAGGAGCAGGCTAGTAGGAAAGCAGTTATCTAGTAAGCGACCAGCAAGCTATTAAGCAAGCAGTGAGCTAGTAAGCAAGCAGGAAGCTAGTAAGGATGCACTAAGCTATAAACCAAGCAGCGGGCTACAAAGCAAGCAGCAGGGTAGCACGAAAGCAGGTAGCTTGTAAATAAGCTATAAGGTAGTAAACTAGCAGTAAGCTAGTAAGCTAGCAGCAGGCTAGTAATCAAGCAGTAAACTAGAATGCAAGGAGCAGGCTAGTAGGAAAGCAGTTATCTCGTAAGCTAGCAGCAAGCTAGTAAGCAAGTTTGAAGCTAGTAAGGAAGCACTAAGCTAGAAAGCAAGCAGCTGGCTAGTAAGCAAGCAGCAGGCAAGTAAGCTAGCTGTAAGCTAGTAAGCAAGCAATAAGCTTGTAAGCAACCAGTAAGCTAGTAAGCCAGCAGTAAGCTAGTAAACAAGCACTAGAATGAAAAGCAAGCAGCAGGGTAGTAAGAAAGCTGTATGATAGTAAGCAAGCAGTATGCTTGAAAGCATGCAGCAAGCTAGTATGAAAGCTGTCAGCTAGAAAGGAAGCAGCAGGCAAGTAAGAAAGATGTCTGCTATTAAGCAAGCATCAAGCTAGTAAGCAAGCAGTAAGCTAGAAAGCAAGTAGCAGGCAAGTAAGAAAGCAGTTAGCTAGTAAGCAAGCAGTAATCTAATAAGCAAGCAGTGAGCCAGTATGTAAGCAGTAAGCTGGGAAGCAGGCAGTGAGTTAGTAAGCAAGCGGTAAGTTAGTAAGCTAGCAGAGAGCTAGTTAGCGAGAAGGAAGCTAGTAAGGAAGTGGTAAACTAGTAAGCAAGCCGTAAGATAGTAAGCAAGGATTTAGCTAGTATGCAAGCAGCGTGCTAGGAAGAAAGCGGATAGCTAGTAGGAAAGCAGTAGGCTAGTAAGCAAGCAGTAAGCTAGAAAGCAAGGGGCAGGCTAGTTAGTTAGCAGTTAGCTAGTAAGCAAGCAGTAATCTAATGAGCAAGCAGTGAGCCAGTATGCAAGCAGTAAGCTAGTAAGCAGGCAGTGCGCTAGTAAGCAAGCAGTGAGCTAGAATGCGAGGACGAAGCTAGTAAGGAAGCAGTATGATAGTAAGCTAGCAGTAAGCTAGTGAGCAAACAGTAAGGTAGTAAGCAAGCAGCAGGCTAGTACGGATGCAATTAACTAGTAAGAAAGCTGTATGCCAGTAAGCAATCAGTGAGCGAGTAAGCTTGCTGTCAGTTAGTAAGCAAGCAGTATGCTAGTAGGAAACAAGTATGCTAGTAAGCAGGCAGCAGGCTAGTAAGGACGCAATTAACTATTAAGACAGCTGTATGCTAATAAGCAAGCAGTAAGCTGGTAAGGAAGCAGCAAGAGAGTAAGCAAGCAGTCAGTTAGAAAGGAAGCATCAGGCTAGTAAGAAAACAGTTAGCTATTCAGCAAACAAACTCCAAGCAAGTAAGCAGTGAGCTAGGAAGCGCGCAGGTAGCTGGGGAGGAAGCATTATGCTAGTAAGCAAGCTATAAGCTAGTAAGCAACCAGTAAGCTAGTAAGGAAGCATCAGGCTAATAGGAAAGCACTTAGATAGTAAGAAAGCTGTATGCTAGTAAGGAAACAGTAAGCTATTAAGCAAGCAGCAAGCTTGTAAGCGAGCAGTGAGCTAATAAGCGAGGTGGAAGCTAGTAAGGAAGCAGTATGCTAGAAAGCAAGCAGTAAGCTAGTAGGCTACCAGTATGCTAGTAATCAACCAGTGAGCTAGTAAGCGCGGGGGAAGCAAGTAAGGAAGCAGTAAGCTAGTAAGAAAGCAGTTAACTAGAGAGAAAGCAGTATGCTAGTAAGGAAGCAGTAAGCTAGTAAGAAAGCAGTTAACTAGAAAGAAAGCAGTATGCTAGTAAGGAAGGAGTATGCTGGCAGGCAGCAAGCAGTGAGCAAGTAAGCAAGCAATCAGCTAGAAAGCAAGATGCAGGCATGTAACAAATCAGATAGCTATTAAGCAAGCTGTAAGCTTGTGAGGAAGCTGCAAGCGAGAAGCAAGAAGCAATCCAGTAAGCAAGGGGTATGCTAGAAAGCAAGCAGCAGGCTAGTAACAAAGCAGTTAGCTACTAAGCTTGCAGTAAGCTAGTAACAAAGAAGTATGCTACTAACAAAGCAGTAAGCTAGCTAGCAAGCAGCTGGCTAGTGAGCAAGCGGGAAGCGTGTGAGCTAGCAGTAAGATAGTAAGCGAGGAGAAAGCTGGTAAGGAAGCATTATCCTAGTATGCAAGCAGTAAGCTAGAAAGCAAGCAGCAAGCTAGTACGCAACCAGTAAGCATGTAAGCAAGTAGTAAGCTAGTAAGCAGGCAGCATGCTTGTAAGCATGCTGTAAGCTAGTAAGCACGCAGTGAACAAATAAGCGAGCAGGGAGCTAGTAAGGAAGCAGTAAGCTAGAGAGCAAGCAGCAATCTAATAAGCAAGCACTAAGCTAGAAAGCAAGCAGTAAGCTAGAGAGCAAGCAGCAATCTAGTAAGCAAGCAGTAAGCTACAATGCAAGTAGAAGTCTAGTAAGATATCTGAAGCTCGTAACGAGCAGTAAGCTGGTGAACAAGCAGTAAGCTAGTATGCAAGCTGTGAGCTAGTAAGCAAGTAGTGAGCTAGTAAGCGTGTAGGAAGCTAGTAAGGAAGCCAAAAGGTCGTAACAAAGCGGCAAGCTAGTAAGCAAGCAGTAAGCAGGTATGCAAGCAGTAAGCTAGTAAACAAGCAGCATGCTATTGAGCGAGGAGAAAGCTAGCAAGGATGGAGTATGCTAGCAAGAAAGCAAGCAAGCAGTAAGCTAGCAAGAAAGCAAGCAAGCAGTAATCTAGTAAGCGAGGAGGACGCTAGTAAGAGAGCAGTTATCTAGTAAGCAAGCAGTAAGCTAGTATGCAATCTCTAAACTAGTAAGCAAGTAGTAAGCTTCTAAGCAATCAATAAGCTAGTTAGCAAGCAGTGAGCTAATAAGCCAGCAGGGAGCTAGTAAGGAAGCAGTTTGCTAGTAAGGAAGCAGTATGCTAGTAAGCAAGCAGAAAGCTAGTAAGTAACCAGTAAGCTACTAAGCAAGCATTGAGCTGGTAAGAAAGCAATTATGTAGTAAGAAAGCATTAAGCTAGTGTGCAAGCAGTGAGCTAGTAAACGAGGAGGACGCTAGTACGGAAGCAGTATTGTTCCGTTTCGTCGGTCTGAATGTTCCATTGACGGTAGCGAGCATGCGCGCGATTTCACGGGCGATCGTGCTCGCGATTCGGCAAAATTCGGAAATTTTCGGGTCAGGCTTGACCGAGCCGGATCGCGGTACGCGATCGCCGTTCAGATTCAATATCAATACCAAACAATTCAGTGCGTGCGGTGTGACCTTCCAAATTAATTTCAAACCGCTTGTTTTGCCGAACTCTCACAGTTCTTTGTTACGGGATTTATCAACTATAACCATTTACGCCTCAATTTATTGTTTCTGTTAATCTGGTGATGTTTTGTGCTTTATAAAGTTACAACTTGTTAAGAGTTCATTCTTCATTCTCCAAACCTTGCCGTCCAGTCCTTAAAAAAAAAGGGGCGAATCAGCTCTCATTCCAAACAGAACATTTTGGTCCTTCGAGCCGGATTGGAGTCGAGGAAGAAGCCGATCTAAAACGAAAATGAACTCAATTGAAGAATTGCTGCACAAGCAATCGCAAGGGATGCGTTCGATCGAACGCGCTCTTACCAATTTAAAAAAACTGGGGCAGGCAAAAATGACGTTCGCCGTTACGCAAAACCGCATGGCGATGACCAAGGAAACCTTCGCACAATGCCAGGATTTGAACGCAAAAATCTCAGCCATGGCCGATCATAAAATAAAGGCCACCTACACCTACTTCGTGGAAGACCCATTGGCCACATGCGAAGAGAAATATCAGGAGGCATTGGACTTCACGGCGGAAGTCCGCATGGGGGTGTCTCCTCCACCGGATCCAGCAGCGGCCAACGGTCAGAATTTGAACGTCGCTCCGCAACATCCGACGGCCCATCTACCCAGGATTAACTATCCCACGTTCGAGGGCGCATTTGAACATTGGGAAAGTTTTCGTGACCACTTCACCTCCATGGTCATCGACAACCAGTCCTTGTCCAACGTGGAACGCCTCCATTTCTGGCACGCGTCGTTGAAGGGCGAAGCGAGCCTCGCGGTGAGTCACCTACCGGTCACAGTCCATAATTTTGAAGTCACGTGGAAAATAATAACGTCTCGTTACGAAAACAAGCACCGACTTATATCCACCCATTTGAATGTGTTGTTTACATTACCGACCGTTGTGTCCGAGACTCAATTTGAACTGCGGGCGTTGCGTGACAAACTTAATATGTCGATCGAAATGCTACGAAACCTTGACAGGTCAGTCGACCATTGGAGCGACATTTTCGTTTTTCTCGGTACACAAAAGCTAGATCGCGCGACGCGGAAGGCGTGGGAGTTTAATCTGGGTGACAGGACCGTGTTTCGCACGTACCGCGAATTCGACGCGTTTTTAGAAAAAAGAATTCGCGTATTAGAAGCGATGCCGGTCACTAAACGCGACAAACCGAGCGAACCAGAGAAACCAAAATCGATTTTGCCGAAAACCTTCCACGCGCATTCAACCGCTACTAGCAAAATTTCGTGCGCATTGTGTAAACAAAATCATCCCATTTATCAATGTTCCGAGTTTTTGGGAAAATCCCCTTTCGAGCGCTATCAATTAATCAAGCAGCAAAACCGGTGCGTCAATTGCTTTTCCGTCGGCCATTCCACTGCACTGTGTAAGAATCCGTACTGTTGTAAGGAGTACCATCAAAGGCATCACACGTTGTTGCATTTCCCGGTAAACAAAAATTCCTCGGTCACAGCGTCAAGGGCTGGTTCTTCGATATCTAACGACCAAATCGAAATTAGTTCAAATTTAGCGTCGAATTTACCGTTGAAGATAACTGTTCTCCTTTCAACAGCACGGGTTCAGGTGCATTCTCCTCAAGGCAGGTGCGTTACTGCAAGAGCCCTTCTCGACCAAGGGTCAGCAGCGACCCTCATTACCGAAAATTTAGCGCAACTGCTCCGCTTAAAACGAACATCGCAATACACGCGAATTAGTGGAATTGGCGAGAAACACTCTTTCGCACATCAAGTAGCGTCTATATCAATTACACCTGCGGACCAGAACGAGCCTGCATATTCGACGACCGCGATTATAATGCAAACATTGACCAGGTATGTCCCATCTCGCCAGAAACAAAACGTTACATGGCCTTACCTTGCAGGGCTAAATCTGGCGGACAAGGATCCTATGAGCTCCGACCCTATTGACATTATTATTGGGGCGGATTTATACGGGCAGCTATTACTCCAAGGCGTCATTCGAGGCTCAGGGTGTGTCCCGACCGCGCAAAGCACGGCCTTGGGCTGGATCCTGTCCGGCCCCATCCAAACTCCCGGCCCCGATGACGTCCACATCCACCATTTGTCCGTCCTCGAACACCTTGACCACAATCTGCGCCGCTTCTGGGAAGTCGAGGAGCTCCCAACTCCCGCGATTTTGACACCTGACGAACAAAATTGCGAACGTCATTTCGCTGAAACAAATTCGCGAACCTCAGAAGGCCCTTACATTGTCCGATTGCCGTTTCGAGACGACCAACCGATTCACCTCGGAGATTCCAGATCGAGAGCGCTTAGCAGTTTGCGATCTCAAGAGAATCTCCTTAAACGAGACCCCAATTCCCAACGCGAATATCAGGAATTTCTTTTGGAATACCAGTTTCTTGGGCATATGCGAAAGGTGGATCCACCGTCGCCCATAGCACCTCCAAATGCTTATTACATTCCGCACCATCCAGTTATTCGCCAAACTAGCCAAACGACGCGTCTTCGCGTTGTTTTCAACGCTTCCAGTCGCACTTCAAATGGCAAATCCCTTAATCAACATTTGCACAGTCGGCCAAAATTCCAACAGGACCTGATCGCAATCCTGATTCGCTGTCGTCAATTCCAATATGTCTACGCGGCCGACATCGAAAAAATGTATCGGCAGATCCTCGTTCACCTTCACGACGTCGATTTTCAGCGCATTCTTTGGCGCGAGTCTCCTTCTGCTCCGATTGACGAATACCAGCTGCTCACGGTAACATATGGCACAACTCCAGCGCCATATCTCGCTCTCAGAGTGTTGAGACAATTAATCGAGGACGAAGGTTCCTCCTACCCGGACGCAGTGCAAGTTTTAAGCTACCAAGCGTACGTTGACGACTTCCTCTTCGGAAGTGACGACCTCACGTCACTGCGCCTGATCCGCAACCAGACGATCCTATTGGTTCAAAAGGGAGGCTTTTCGTTACGCAAATGGGCGAGCAACGACAGCCGGCTGTTGTCCGACATCGACGAGGCCAATCATGGTTTAGCCGTCAGTGCATTCCTTCAAGTCGACGAAAATATTTCAGTGCTGGGCCTAAGGTGGAACTCTGTCGCAGATCAGTTTTAGTTCCATGCATTGACTTCACGCAATCAAATTACCACCAAGCGCGAAATGCTTTCTTCAATCGCCAAATTATTTTATCCTATGGGCTGGGTCGCTCCATTTGTCGTACTAGCCAAAATTCTCCTCCAACAACTCCGGTCCTTGAAGTGCGACTGGGATGATACAGTTCCGCCAGACTATCTTCAAGAATGGCGCTTATTTTGTTCCGAATTTGCCGAGTTCCATTCACTCACGATTCCTCGGAAAACCTCGCCAAGAGTCTTCACCACTCAAAGCCTTCACGGCTTTTCGGATGCTTCAACAAAGGCATATGCTGCGGTGGTCTATCTCCGAAGTGTTCTCGAGGATGGGACAGTCAGTTCGGCCCTTCTAATGGCGAAAACTCGCGTTGCTCCAGTAAAAACGGTCAGCGTCCCTCGATTGGAGCTATGCGCTGCCCTACTGCTTGCTCGATTGATCAAGTTCATTCAGACGTCCCTGATGAACAGGTCAATGGATTGTCACTGTTGGACGGATTCTCAAATCACGTTAACGTGGGTGAATCAATCACCTTCGCGGTGGAAAACGTTTCTGGCGAACCGCGTTGCCAAGATTCAAACACTTGTGCTCCAATCAAGCTGGCATCACGTCCTGATAGATGACAATCCAGCGGACTGTGCTTCCCGTGGAATCTCATTATCCGTGTGTGACCGTTCCCCCGTGGACGGTCCGATTCGAGGGGGACGCGGAGGAAGGTGGGCGGTGCCGACTCAGTCGGCGGTCGAGGGTTCGCTGCGGTAAGTGACGAAGGCCGGGTTGCTGTTTCAGGCTTATTTATTTCTACCTTAATCTACTTGTGACCGATCCCCCTTGGACGGTCCGATTCGATGGGGACGCGGAGGAAGGTTGGCGGTGCTGACTCAGTCGGCGGTCGAGGGTTCGCTGCGGTGAGTGACGAAGGCCTGGTTACTGTTTCAGGCGTATTTATTTCTACCTTAATCTTACAACACTTAGTCTATGTACACTTAGGGCTACGGAGGACGGCGCGGTGAACGGTCGGTCGCTCGAAGAGAGCGGCGCAAAGAGCGTTCAGGCGCTCAGCGGAGGGGAGAGGGCATACAGTACCCTACCTACGCTGCTACGAGGCCGCGATGTCGGTAGGGCCAGGGTAAGAAAGAAGGAGCGGTTCGACCCAGTATCCAGGGTTACGGGAGGTTCGGCGGATTGGTCGCGAGAGTGCCCCTCGCACTCTCGTGTTTGCAAAAAGTCGGAGCTCGTGTAGACCCGTATGGTTCGTACGTATCTCTCGCCACTTGAACAGGCTTCGACGAGCAAGACACGAGTCCGCAGAATCCGGCCGGTGGCCCTGTATTAATACTCGCGCGGCGCGTAATTAGCGGCGAGAAGTCGCGGACGCCTAGCGGCCGCGCGGGAAACCACCGGGCGCGGGGACTCGGCGGCGACGGTGCTCGGTTCGCGGTCCCGTGTCGGATATGCGCGTTACACGAGTTAAAATCTCACCGATTATGGTGGTCAAACCATTAAAATCCTGACCGCTACCGCTGCTCCCTGGGAATTAGAACAACGATATTCCTCGTGGCCAAAACTTTACCGAGTGATCGCATATGTTAAGCGTTTCATCGACAATCTCCGAACGCAAGCGAGACAAAGGGATCCACTCACCCAACCCATTCCGTCACCCAAGGCGTCTCTCTCAATTTTGAGTCCCAATGAGATTCACTGGGCCGAAATGTTTTGGGTGCGGCTCATCCAATCGAAGGTATTCCCGGTAGAAATGAATGCTCTCCGCAAAACTCACCTGGTGTCGAAATCGAAACCTCTCAAATCCTTGAACCCCTTCCTCGATTCGGACGGCTTGATTCGCGCAAGAGGCCGCCTGTCAAACGCACGATTATTTGTAAAAGCCAAGACACCGGTTATTTTAAAAGCTCATCCACTCTTAACACTCCTAATTACAAGCACTCATCGTCAACTCCTTCACGCCGGCCTCCAACTCACTCTCGCCTACCTTCGGAACCATTAGTGGATCATCCGAGCGCGAACGACCATCCGAGCTGTCCTGTATCGGTGTGTAGCATGCACTCGTGAAAGGGCTGCCATTCCGCAGGAGCTCATGGGGTCCTTGCGGCTCCGCGGGTCGAACAAGTAGAACGGCCATTCACTCACACCGGGGTCGACTATGCAGGGCCGATTCAAGCCCGGACAACACCAGGCCGGGGTCATAAGTCTGCCAAAGCATACATTGCGACCTTTGTTTGCTTGACAATTAAGGCGGTCTATATTGAGCTCGTAAGTGATTATAGTTCACAGGCCTTCATAGCAGCTTTCCATCGGTTTGTATCTCGACGCGGCCTCCCAACCGCTATGTACTCCGATAACGGCACTACATTTCATGGCGCGAACCGCGAATTAGCTTTAGCCCACCAATCCGTCACGAGAGAACCAAATTTTAACAATTTCCTAGCGTCAAAAGGAATTTCATGGCATTTCTTACCTCCCAATGCACCGCACTTTGGAGGACCCTGGGAAGCTGCTGTGAAAAGCCTCAAATATCACCTGAAACGTACTATCGGGTCCCACACTCTAACCTTCGAGGAACTAGCAACGCTGCTCTGTCGGGTCGAAGCGTGTCATAACTCCAGGCCTCTTGGAAGCACGTCGGACAGCCTCGAGGAGTACTCGGTCTTAACACCGGGCCATTTCCTGATCGGGTCCCCTCTCGTGGCTCCACCTGAGCCCAGCGTCCTTAACATACAAGAAAACCGACTATCTCGCTGGCAACTTCTACAGAGACTCACGGAAAAATTGTGGAAATCGTGGCAGCAGGGCTACTTACTCACGCTTTCCCAGCGCCCGAAATCGCGCACAGTCCAAAACCTCGCCAAAAAGGGCCAGCTTGTCCTGCTCCGCAATTCGAACCTCCCGCCGTGTAAATGGGAACTCGGTCGCATCGTCGACTGCCATCCGGGAAGCGACGGTCTCGTCCGCGCCGTCTCTATTAAAACCGCACAATCCACGTATAAACGACCACTCGCGAAAGTGTGCTTTCTTCCCGTTTCGATTCACGCGGACAAGACGAACGAAACGACTCTAAATTAAGCGTAATGGTTCTATACTTTAGATGTAAGGCTATATAGATTTAAGTTAGATTGTAATGTACACGTACTTACTGCGTCGTCATGTGCACACTCATGTCCACACCAGTACATGTTGTCACTCACTACGATCTTACTGCACCCTACGATTGTTAAATTAGTTCATTCAACAGGGGGGCGGTGTGTTCCGTTTCAACAAACGGAAAGATCCACTGACGGTAGCGAGCATACGCGCGAGTTCACGGGCGATCGTGCTCGTGATTCGGCAAAAGTCGGAAATTTTCGGGTCACGCTCGACCGAGCCGGATCGCGGTACGCGATCGCCGTTCAGATACCAATAGCAAACAATTAAGTGCGAACGGTGTGAACTTCAAAATTAATTTCAAATCGCTTTTTTTTTTTTTTTTTTTTTTTTTTTTTTTTTTTTTTTTTTTGTCGTGGGGAAAATCTTCGAAAGACTCCCTCCCACCTCCTTGGGGAGAGGTGGGAGGGGTGTGTGGGATTCCCCGCGCCCGTACAACGACAGGCGCGGGACCTACCCACTAAAAACCCCACGGTGACCCTTCGGCACGCTTTGGGAGGATACCGGGAATCGCTCGAAGCATTCTTCCGGTATCCTCCCCGTGCCCGCGCTTTCGCGCCCATCCCCCGGGGGGACAATCGGTCCCCCCAGTAGACACACTGCCTCATAGCGGCGGGACGGGGCCACTCCATCCCGCCGCTATCCGTCCCGGGGCCGCGTTTAGTGGCGGCTGCGAGCCCCAACTCGCAACCGCCCGCGACCCCGTTTCCACCCCTCGGCGGCCGGGCGTTCATGGCCGCACCAGACCGCCGAGGGTGCCTCCCCTTGCGTCGGACCGGTAGGGGGAGGCACTCCTACCCCCAACCGGTCCGACCCAGCGCCGCCTGGCGGGAGGAGGGTCCCCTCAGGACCCCCCTCCCAGCCTTGGTCATCCGCCACGCCGAGGCGGCCGCCCGCGACGCCTCGCGACCGGGCGACGACCTCGGGCCACCGCACTGCGCCGCTGAAGCTCGCGCTCCCTCCCCGCGGCCTCCTTCTGCAACATTACGTTCTCGCAGAAGGAGGCCACGGCCCTCCACTTCTCCTCGCTGCCGAGCATGGCGCGCACCACGCCCGGCAGCGAGACATCCCGCCCGACGACGCCGACCAGGACACGGCGCTCCCCCTCCCACGCGGGGCATACCTCCAGGGTATGATCCGCCGTGTCCTGCTCAGCGTCGCAGTGGCAGCAACGCGCCGTCGGCTCCTTCCCTATCCGGCACAGGTATCTTCCGAAGCTGCCATGCCCGGAAAATACCTGTGCCAGCCGGTAGGTGAGGCTGCCATGGCCTCTGTCCAGCCACTCCTTCAGGAGTGGCCGAACAGCCCCGACAGTCCGGTGCCCCGCGGTTGGCAGAGCCAGCCGCTCCTGCCACGCGAGCAACACGGACTGCCGGGCCTGGCGCTTCAAATCGCCCCAAGCAGGTTCCTGCCCGCCCGGGACCGCCCCCACCCCCGCGCGACGGTCGACGCGGTGCCGGTACATCACCGCGTGCGACCGCGCGAGCAGGTCCATGGGCGGCATCCCCGCCAGAACCGTCGCCGCCCCATGTGACACGGTCCGATACCCGCGGACGACCCTGAGCGCCATGCGCCTCTGCACCCGACGCAGCATAGTCATGCTGCGCCGGGAGGCAGCCAGGTCGCCCGCCCAGACGGGGGCCCCGTATAGGACCACCGACTGGACCATTGCCACATAGAGGCGACGAACTCGGCCCGCCGGGCCCCCCAGGTTGGGCAGGATCCGGCCCAGAGCCGCAACCATCCTTTCCAACCGGGGGACCAGGCACCGGAAATGCTCCTCGAAACGCCAGTGGCTATCGAGGATCAGCCCCAGATACCTGATCTGGGGCTTCACCTCGATGTCAGCCCCACCCACCCGGATCAGAGGGGGTGGCGGATCCTGCCGAGGTGAATGAAACGCAATCACCTCGGTCTTATGGACCGCCACCGTCATCCCCATCCCCCTGATCCGGTCGACGACGCGTTGCGACCCCTCCTCCGCGCGACGCATGGCCCTCCCCCAGTGCGCCCCGACGGCCAGCACCAGTGTGTCATCCGCATAACACACCGTGCTGACGCCGTCGGGGAGGCCGGCCCGCAACACCGAGTCGTACGCGATGTTCCACAGGAGTGGCCCGAGGACCGACCCCTGCGGAACACCGCAGTACACCTCCCTCCGCATATCACCATCCCGGCCCGGATACTCGATCCACCTGCCGCGGAGATAATCCCCGACGACCGCCCTGAGACAAGGGGGGACTCGATGATATTCGAGTCCCCTCCTTATCTCTTCCCAGGGGAGGGTGTTAAAGGCATTGGCAATATCCAAGGATATCGCCAATGCCACCCCTCCCCGGGAGACGGCCGCCTCCGAGAGGGCCCTCACACGACCTATCGCGTCGATAGTCGATCGGCCCCCCCGGAAACCGAACTGGCAGTCGGCCAGACCGGGATCACCCCGCGACAGGTGCTCGACGAGGCGGGCAGCAATCACACGCTCGAAGAGCTTGCCCACCTCGTCGAGGAGACAAATGGGCCGGTATGCGGAGGGAGACTCCGCGGGCCGACCCTCCTTCCGGAGGAGGACCATCCTCGCCACCTTCCAACTGGGGGGGAATCGCCCGTCCCTCAGGCAGCGGTCGAACAACCGCCTGAGGTCGGCCCCAAGGACGCCCTGGGTCAAGACCCAAACCCGGCCGGGCACACCATCCGGACCCGGGGCCGTGTTACGAACCCCGAGCCGTCTGATGGCCGCTGCCAGCTCCTCCTGCGTGACCCCCAGCTCGGCCGTCCACTCCACTGGGACAGCCGCCGCCGCCGGAGGACGCGGTCCCCTCTCCCCAATTGGGAAGAGTGTATTGACCACGTCCTCCAGCAGCCGGGGGTCAAGACCCTCGGTGACGGGGGGCGCCCACGGGCGGAGCTTATTCAGCACCACCTTATATGGGCGCCCCCATGGATCGTCATCAAGGGTCTGGAGGAGCTCCTTCCATGCCTGGGTCTTGGCCCGTTTGATGGCGACCTGCAGAGCAACCCGCGCCACGCGGTATGCTCCATACAGGTCATCAGCTGCCCTCGCTCGCGCCACGCCGTCGCCTGTACGTTGACGACGGCGCGCGCGGGTGTACTGGCGTCGGGCGCGGACAGTCGCGACTCGCAACTCCGCGATCGCGTCCGACCACCAGTACACCGCCCGGCGAGGAGAAGCCCGCCCGACCCGAGGCATCGCCGCGTCGCAAATACCCGCGACCAATGCTCCGAGCCGGGCGACCTCCCCCTCTGTGCTCGGCAACTCGGACGCTCCCTGCGGCCAAGTTGCAGCGAGGGCAGCTGCCATCAGGGCGTCCTTGTCCAGGCGCCGAAGCGCCCAGCGGCGTGGTGGGGTGCCACGCAGGCGGCCGTGTCGGGATGCACCCGCGGCGGCAGAGACCTCCATCCGGATGTACCGGTGATCGGAGAGTGTCTCTGCCCCCGCGACCACGTGCCAACCCGACACCATGCGCACGGCGTTGGGGGTCGCGAATCCAACATCCACGATGGACCCCCCATATCGCCGCACGCATGTGTGCTCCGACCTCCGGTTCAATACCCGGAGGTCGAGCCCCGCCGCCCAATCGCCCAGGATCCCGCCGCGAACGGAGGTCCTGGGGGATCCCCAAGCCACCGACTTGGCATTAAAATCCCCCAGGACCAGCACCGGCCGGGCCGCGTAGCTCTGCACGCATGCCGCGACCTCGGCCAAGTACAGCTCGAACGCAGCGTGACCGCTACGGGGCGAAATGTAGCACCCCACCACAGCGACTCCCCCCCAGTCCACGGCGACGAATCCCCGACCGCGCTCCAACAAGGAGAACGGTGGGGACCCGTCGCCCCCTCCCCATACCGTCGCCACCAAGCCGTCCGCGTCGCCCACCCAATGAGGGTGATCAGGGACGCGGTACGGCTCGGCGGCGACCGCCAGGCCAACCCCCCACTCCGCGAGGACTTGGGACATCAAGTCCTGTGCCGCGCGGCAGTGGTTGAGGTTGGCCTGGAGGAGGAGGCGGGGCGGCATTAATTAATGGCCGCGCCAGCCTCCTCCCGGCCGTCCGTCCCCGTAGCACCGTCCACCTCCATGGAGGACGATGCCACCGCCCTCGGCACCGGAGCCGGTGCAGCCCGCCTCTTCCTCTCCTTCCGGGAGGGGGGGCAGCACTTCTTGCTCCCCACCCTGTGATCGGCTGGCCTCCCCATGTCCGCACACAGCGGGCAGTGGGGGGCCGCCGAGCACTGGCTCGCACGGTGCTCTTTGGCACCGCAGCGGTAACACTGACCGCTGCGGTCCACCGGCGAGGTGCACAACTGCCTCACGTGCCCCAATTCGAGGCAGCGGTGACACTGGAGCGGGCGCGGCGCGAGGATTTCCACTCGCGCCGAAACCCACCCCACCAACAACCTCCCGGATTCCGCCACCTTACGGGCGGCGGAGAGGGGGCACCGGGCCCACACCGACCCGAGGCCGGAGGGCGACCTACGGATCTCTCAGATCCGCAGGTCCTCCACAGGACAGTCCCCCGCCCTCGCAAGGGCACGGGACACATCCTGTGCGCTGACCGAGTCGTCCAGCCCACAAACGCGCATCTCCGTGCGCTTCGTGGGCCGAGCGACCCGGACACCTCGCTCGCCCAGCTGCTCCCGGAGCCTCTGGGCGAGACGATCCGCCTTCGCGCCGCCTTCTGCACCGGGGATCTCCAGCAAGAGACCCCCGGTCACGGCCCTCTTCGCCCTCACGGAGGCGATGCCCAGCTCTTCCAGGGAGATATTCTCCCTGGCGAGCCGCATCGCCTCCGCGAGGGTCAGGTCGCCCCCCTGCGCAACGGTCCGCGTCACCGCTGCCGTTTTTGGGGGACGACCTGGTCGTGCCTTCCCGACATTCGCGGCCTTTACCTTGGCCGCCGGCGGCGGAGGCGGAGGCCGCGGTTGCGGGGCCTTCCTCACCGCCCGCTTCGCCTTCCGCCCCACCACCTTACACCACGCCACCCCCCCTTGGGAGGGTGCCGTGGAGGACGCGACCACCGCGACCACGGGTACACCACCCCCCTTGGGGGTCGCGACCCGGGGCCCTGGTGCCGCAACGCTGGGCGGAGCCTTCACTCCGCCCTTCTTTGCCTTCCCCGACTGTACCGGAACAGGTCGGGGAGGCACCGCCTTCCTGCTGACCGCTCTTCCGGCGAGGAGCTCCTCCCGGAAGGCGGCCAGCTTGCCATCAATCATGTCCCCAATCCTCCTCAGAAGATCGTCTTCTGAGGAGGACGGGGACTTCTTCACGGGCGGAGTGCGGGTGGAGGGGCCCGCGGTGCCCCGCACCACTGCCGCCGCACTCCGCTTATTTACCTCCGCCGGGGGACGCGGCGGTGGAGGAGGAGGGAGGATGGGAGGGAGGGCCGCGCTGTTCCACAGCGCCTCTGCCCTCCTCCTCCCCTGTCGCTCCTCCTCCAACAGGAGCTGCAGACGGGCGTTCCGCCCTCTGAGCTCCCGCGCCGCCTCCCTCATTTCCTCCGCCGCGGCCTTCAGGGCCTCCGCGCCACCGCTTTTCTGCCCCTTAAAGGCGCAGGCAGCGGCGACTTTCTCCACCCGCCTCAGGGACGAGGAGATCCTCTCCGATATCTCCTCGGTCACCTCGTCCCTGAGGCAACTCAGCCTCACCGACGGGCTCATCGCCCCGCCCACCTCGACGACGGCCTGCCCCGCCCTCTTCCTCTTAGAGCCTATGAGGCTCCTGGTGGAGGAGAAGGACGAGACTGACGCAGTCTCGTCGTCCTCCTCCACCTTCCACGAAGCCGGGCCAGGCGCTGGAGGCGGCGCGAGCGCCGTCACTCCAGTCCCAACACCGCCTTCGTCCTCCCCCTCTGACTTACCCCGTCCCATCCCCGTTTTAATATTGAACTCCATAATCTTCCCACGAGCAGGTCGGAAGAAAAGGTCCGCCCGGGCAGAGCCGCCTTACCCGGGTAAGCCTATATACTCCGGGGGTTCGGCAGGTTCCCCGGAGGTGGTCGCTTGGGATTGGGCCTTCTCCCCCAACCATGCATCCCATCGCCGCGCACCATAGCTTAGGATTGGAGGGCGATTTTATAGAGTCGCCATACTCGTGGCCCAGGCGGTTAAGCCAAGACCCCCGTTCCTCCTGCCGTCACGTACCATTCACAAAACCAATAGGGAATTGTGAATGGGTCGTTGTGACGACCAGCAGGAGGCTTACGGTGTGTGTATGACTCGGGTACCCCGGGTTCGTTAAGCCCGTACTGCAGCTGAAAGGCTGGCGGCCCCTGAGGGAGAGGACCGACACCTGCGGAACGCCGCAGTACACCTCTCTCCGCATATCTCCATCGCGGCCCGGATACTCGATCCACCTCCCGCGGAGATAATCCCAGACGAGTGCCCTGAGATAAGGGGGGACCCGATGATCTTCGAGCCCCCTCCTTATCTCTTCCCAGGGAAGGGTGTTAAAGGCGTTGGCAATATCCAAGGATACTGCCAAAGCCACTCCTCCCCGGGAGACGGCCGACTCCGAGAGGGTCCTGACGCGACCTATCGCGTCGATCGTCGATCGACCCTGCCGGAAACCGTACTGGCAGTCGGCCAGGGCGGGGGCACAACGCGACAGGTGCTCGTCGAGGCGGGCAGCAATCACGCGCTCGAAGAGCATGCCCATCTCGTCGAAGAGACAGATTGTCCAGTATGCGGAGGGAGACTCTGCGGGCCGACCCGCCTTCCGGAGGAGGACCATCCTCGCCACTTACCAACTAGGGGGGAATCGCCCGTCCCTCAGGCACCGGTCAAACAACCGCCTGAGGTCGGCCCCAAGGACGCCCTGGTTTAAAACCCAAACCCGGCCAGGCACACCATCCGGCCCCCGGGCCCGTGTTACGCTCCCTGAGCCGTTTGATGGCCGTGGCCATCTCCCACTGCGTGACCCCCAGCTCGGCAGCCCACTCAATTGGGACAGCCGACGACGCCGGAGGACATGGCCCTCCCTCCCCAATTGAGAAGAGAGTATTGACCACGTCCTCCAGCAGCCGGGGTTCAAGACCCTCCTGGAGGAGCTCCTTCCATGCCCGGGTTTTGGCCCGTTTGATGGCAGATGCAGAGCAACCCGGGCCGTACGGTATGACTCATACAGGTCATCTGCCCTCGCTCGCGCCACACCATCGCCTCTTCGTAGACGACGGCGCGCGCGGCTGTACTGGCGTCGGGCGCGCACTCGCCACACGCAATTCTACGATCGCAGCCGACCACCAGTACACCGCCCGGCGAGGAGAAACCCGCCCGACCAGGGGCATCGCCGCGTCACAAATATTTGCGACTACTCCGCCGAACCGGGCGACCTCACCCTCTATGCTCGGCAACCCGGCCGCCCCCTGCGGCCAAGTTGCAGCGAAAGCAGCTGCCATCATAGCGTCCTTGTCCAGGCGCCGAAGCTCCCAGCGACGCGGTGGGGCATCTCCCGGGCGGTGGTGTCGGGATGTATATCCGGAGGCAGAGACCTGCATTCGGATATACCTGTGGTCTGAGAGTATCTCTGTCTCGCGAACCACCTGCTATCCCGACACCATGTGCACGGCGTTGGTGGTTGCGAATTCAACATCCACGATGGACCCCCCACATCGCCGCACGCACGTGTGCTCGGACCCCCGGTTCAGTAACCGAAGGTCGAGCCCAGCCACCCAGTCGCCCAGGATCCCGCCGCGAACGGAGGTCCTGGGGGATACCCTCGCCACCAACATGGCGTTAAAGTCCTCCAGAACCAGCACCGGCCAGGCCGCCCAGCGCTGGACGCGTGCCGCGACCTCGGCCAGGTATTGCTCGAACGCGGCGTGACCGCTGTGGAGCGAGATGTAGCACACCACCACGGCGACGAATCACCGACTGCGCTTTAGAATGGAGAAAGGCGGGGACCCGTCGCCTCCTACCCATATCGCCGGCCACCAAGCCGTACGCGTCCCCCACACAATGACGGTGACCAAGAACGCGGTACAGCTCGGCGGCGTCCGCCGGGCCAACCCCCCACTCCACGAGGGCATGGGACATCATGTCCTGTGCCGCGCGGCAGTGGGTGAGGTTGGCCTAAAGCAGTTAGCTAGTAAGAATGCAGTAAGTTTGTAACAAAGCAGTAAGCTACTAAGCAGCCAGTAAGCTAGTATGGAAACAGTAAGCTAACAAGGGAGCTGTAAGCTAGTAAGAAAGCATTAAGCTAGTAAGGGAGCAGTAAGATTGTAAGCCTGCAGGAAGCTAGTAACCTAGCGGTAAGCTAGTAAACAAGCAGGATGCTAGCAAGCCAACAGTAAGCTAGCAAGCAAGCAGTAAGCTTGTATGCAAGCAGTAAGCTAGCAAGCAAGCCTTAAGCTAGTAAGCAAGCACTGCGCTAGTTAGAAAGCAGTAAGTTAGTAACATTGCGGTAAGAGAGTAAGGAAGCAGTAAGCTGGTAAGCAAGCAGTATGCTAGCAAGGCAGCTGTAAGCTAGCAGAAAAGCAATTGGATAGCAAGCAAACAGTAAGCTAGAAAGCAAGCAGTAAGCTTGCAAGCTAGCAGTAAGCTAGTAAGCAAGCCCGCAGGTAGTAATGAACCTGTAAGCTAGTACGAACGCATTAAGTTAGTATGGGAGCTGTAAGCTTGTAAGAAAGCACTAAGTTAGTAACAAAGCAGGAGGCGAGTAAGGACGCAGTAAGTTAGTAAGAAAGCAGTAAGCTAGTATGCAAGCGATAAGCTAGCTAGAAAGCAGGAAGGTAGTAAGGAAGTATTAATCTTGTAAGAAACCAATTAGCCAGTAAGAAAGCAATGTGCTAATAAGAAAGCATTAAGCAAGTTAGAGAACAGTAAGATAGTAAGCAAGCAGTAAGATAGTAAGCACGCTGTGAGCTAGTATGAAAGCAGTAAGTTAGTAAGAAGGCAGTTAGCTAGTAACATAGCGGTAGGCTAGAAAGCAAGCATTATGCTGGCAGGCAAGTGGTGAGGTAGTCAGCAAGCAGTATGCCAGCAAGCAAACGGTAAGCACGTAAGAACGAAGTAGGCTAGTATCTAAGCAGTATGCTAGTATGCAAGCTGGAAGCTAGTAAGGAAGCTGTTAGCTAGTGCGAAAGACGTAAGCTAGTAGGCAAGCTGTAAGCTAGCAGGCAAGCGGTAAGCTAATTAGGAAGCAGCATGCTTGCATGCAAACAGTAAGCTAGTTAAGAGGCAGTAAGCTAGTAGGAAAGCAGGTAGCTATTAACAAACCGGGATGCTAGTAGGCAAGCAGAAAGCTTGTAAACAAGCAATTAGATAGTAAGAAAACACTAGGTTAGTAGGTAAGCTGTATGCTCGTAGGCAAGCTGTAATCCAGCAAGAAAGCAGTTAGCCAGTGGGAAAGAAGTTAGACCTTAAGCAAGCAGTAAGCTAGAAACCATGCACTTAGCTAGTAAGCATGACGTAATATGGTAAGGAAGCAGTGAACTAGTAAGCAAGCAGAAAGCTGGTATGGACGCAGTAGGCTAGGAAGGAAACAGTAGGTTAGTAACCAAGCGGTAGGTTAGTATGCAAGCACTAGGCTAGTAAGCAAGCAGTAAGCCTGTAAGAAAGGGGTTAGCTAGTAAGCATGCAGTAATCTAGTAAGTAAGCAGGGAGCTAGTTTGGAAGCAGTATGCTGGTAAGCAAGTGGTGAGCTGGTAAGCGAGGAGGAAGCTAGTAAGGACGCAGTATGCTAGTATACAAGCAGTGAGCTAGAACGTATGCTGTAAGCTAGAGACCAAGCAGTAAGCTAGAAATCGAGCAGTAAGCTAGTAAGCAATCAATAAACTAGTTAGCTGACACTGAGCTAGTAAGTCAGAAGGGAGCTAGCAAGGAAGCAGTATCCTAGTAAGCAAGAGGTGAGCGAGGCGGGAGCAAGGATGGACGCTGTATGCTAGTATGCAAACAGTAAGCTAGAAAGAAAGCAGCAAGCTAGTAACCAAGCAGTAAGGTAGAAAGCAAGCTGCAGGCTAGTAAGAAAGCAGTAAGCTAGTAATCAAGCTGTAAGCTTGTAAGCATGCAGTAAGCTGGTAAGAAAGCAGTTAGCTAGTAAGAAAGCAGTATGCTCGCAAGCAAGCAGTAAGCTGGTAGGCAAGCAGTAAGCTAGTAAGCATGAAGAACGCTAGTAAGGAAGCGGCATACCAGTAGACAAGCAGTAATCTAGAAGTAAGCAGCAAGCTAGTAAAGCAGGCAGCATACTGGAAAGCAAGCAGTAAGCGACTAAGCTAGCTGTGAGCTAGAAAGCTAGCAGCAAGCTAGTAAGCAAACATCATGCCAGTAAACAAGCAGTAAGCTAATAAGCAAGCAGTAAGCTAGTAAGCATGCAGTGAGCAAATACGCGAGCAGGGAGTTAGTAAAAAAGCAGTACGTTAGAAAGCAAGCAATAAGTTAGTAGGCAAGCAGTGAGCTTGTAAGCATGCAGAATGCTAGTAGGCAAGCAGTAAGCTAGAAAGCAGTCAGCAAGCTAGTAAGTAAGCAGTCACCTTGTTGGCAATCAGTGTGCTAGTAAGAGAGCAGAGGAGGGGGCGCAACGCGTCGTCGACCGGATCAGGGGGATGGGGATGACGGTGGCGGTCCATAAGACCGAGGTGATAGAGTTCCATTCACCTCGGCAGGATCCGCCACCCCCTTTGATCCGGGTGGGTGGGCCTGATATCGAGGTGATGCCCCGGATGAGGTATCTGGGACGGATCCTCGATAGCCACTGGCGCTTCGAGGAACATTTCCGCTGCCTGGTTCCCCGGTTGGAGAGGATGGTCTCGGCTTTAGGCCGGATCCTCCTCAACCTGGGGGGCCCGGCGGGACGAGTTCGCCGCCTCTATGTGGCAATGGTTCAGTCGGTGGCCCTATACGGGGCCCCCGTCTGGGCGGACGATCTGGCGGCCTCCCGGTGCAGTATGACGATGCTGCGTCGGGTGCAGAGGCGGATGGCGCTGAGGGTCGTCCGCGGCTACCGGACCGTGTTGTATGAGGCGGCGACGGTTCTTGCGGGGATGCCGCCCATGGATCTCCTCGCGCGGTCGCACGCGATAATGTATCGTCATCGTGTCGACCGTCGCGCAGGAGTGGGGGCGGTTCCGGGAGAGCAGGATCCTGCTTGGGGCGATTTGAATGGCCAGGCCCGGCAGTTCGTGGTGCTCGCGTGGCAGGAGCGATTGGCCCTGCCAACCGCGGGGCACCGGACAGTCGGGGCTGTTCGGCCACTCCTGAGTGAGTGGCTGCATGGTAGCTTCGGAAGATACCTGTGCCGGATAGGGAAGGAGCCGACGGCGCGTTGCTGCCATTGTGACGCCGAGCAAGACACGGTTGATCATACCCTCCAGGTATGCCCAGCGTGGGAGGGGGAGCGCCGTGTCCTGGTCGGCGTCATAAGTCGGAAAGTCTCGCTGCCGGGTGTGGTGCGCGCCATGCTCGGCAGCGGGTGGAAGTGGATGGCCGTGGCCTCCTTCTGCGAGAACGTAATGTTGCAGAAGGAGGCCGCGGGGAGGGAGCGCGAGCTTCAGCGGCGCGCTGAAGCTCGCGCTCGTGCGGTGGCCCGAGGTCGTCGCCCGGTCGCGAGGCGTCGCGGGCGGCCGCCTCGGCGTGGCGGATGACCTAGGCTGGGAGGGGGGTCCTGAGGGGACCCTCCTCCCGCCAGGCGGCGCCGGGTCGGACCGGTTGGGGGTAGGAGTGCCTCCCCCTACCGGTCCGACGCAAGGGGAGGCACCCTCGGCGGTCTGGTGCGGCCATGAACGCCCGGCCGCCGAGGGGTGGAAACGGGGTCGCGGGCGGTGGCGAGTTGGGGCTCGCAGCCGCCACTAAACGCGGCCCCGGGACGGATAGCGGCGGGATGGAGTGGCCCTGTCCCGCCGCTATGAGGCAGTGTGTCTACTGGGGGGACCGATTTTCCCCCCGGGGGATGGGCGCGAAAGCGCGGGCACGGGGAGGATACCGCAAGAATGCTTCGAGCGATTCCCGGTATCCTCCCAAAGCGTGCCGAAGGGTCACCGTGGGGTTTTTAGTGGGTAGGTCCCGCGTCTGTCGTTGTACGGGCGCGGGGAATCCCACACACCCCTCCCACCTCTCCCCAAGGAGGTGGGAGGGAGTCTTTCGAAGATTTTCCCCACGACAAAAAAAAAAAAAAAAAAAAATTAGATAGTAAGGAAGCTGTATGCTAGTAAGCAATCAGTAAGCTAGGACGCACGCATCGAGCTAGTAAGCAAGCAGTAAGTCAGGAAGCTATCAGTAAGCTAGTAAGCAAGCAGTAAGCTTGTAAGCAAGCAGTGACCTAGTAAGCTTGCAGGGAGCTAGAAAGGAAGCAGTATGCTACTATGCAAGCTGTAAGCTAGTAGGTAACAAATAAGCTTGTAAGCAAGCAGCAATCTAGTAAGAAAGTATTAAACTAGTAAGCAAGCAGTTATCTAGAAAGGAAGAATTGAGCTAGTAAGAAACAGTAAGCTAGTAACAAAGCTGTAAGCTAGTAATCAAGCTGGAAGCTGCTAAGAAAGCAGTTAGCTATTAAGCAAGGAGTAAGCTATTAAGCATGCAGTAAGTCAGTAAGCAAGCAGTGAGCTTGTAAGCAAGCATTAAGCTAGTATGCAGGCTGTGAGCCAACAGGAAAGCAGTAAGATTGTAAGGCGGCAGCAAGATAGTAAACAAGCAGTAGACAGACATGAATGCAGTAAGCTAGTAAGCAAGCAGTGAGGTAGTCAGAGTGGAGTAAGCTAGTAACAATGAAGAAAGTTAGTCACAAAGCAGTAAGCAAGTAAGCAAGCAGTGGGCTAGTAATAAAGCAGTCAGCTAGAAAGCAAGCAGCAAGCTAGTAAGCGAGCTGAAATCCAGAAAGCAAGCAGCAGGCTAGTAAGAACGCACCAAGCAAGTATGCAAGCAGTAAGAGAGGAACAAGACAGAAAGATAGTAACAAAGGAGTAAGCTAGTGAGCAAGCGGGAAGCTAGTATGGAAGCAGGGAGCTAGTAACGAAGCAGTAATCCGGTATGCAAGCTGTATGCTGGCAAGAAAGTGGTTAGATAGGTAGCAAGTAGTAAGATAGTAAGCAAGCAGTTATCTAGTAAGCAAGGTGTGAGCTAGTAAGCTCTCAGCTAGCTAGTAAGGATGCAGTTAGCTAGTAAGATAGCAGTATGCTAGTCAACAAGCAGTAATCTAGTAAGCAAGCTGTAATCTTGTAAGCAAGCACTAAGCGAGTAAGCTAGCAGTGAGCTAGAAAGCGTGGATGAAGCTAATAAGGAAGCTGTATGCTAGTAAGCAAGCAGTAATCTTTTAAGCAAGCTGTGTGCTCGTAAGCAAACAGTAGCCGAGTAAGCTAGCAGTAAGCTAGTAAGCAAACAGTAATGTAGTAAGCAAGCAGTGAGCTTGTAAGCAAGCAGTAGACGAGTAAGCTAGCAGAAAGCATGTAAGCAAGCAGTAATCTAGTAAGCAAGCAGTGAGCTTGTAAGCAAGCAGTAGGCGAGTAAGCTAGCAGTAAGCTAGATTATCAAGCAGTAATCTAGTAAACAAGCAGTGAGCTAGTAAGCAAGCGGTTATCTAATAAGCAAGCAGTGTGCTATTAAGCAAGCATGAAACTTGTAAGGATGCAGTACGCTAGTTAGCAAGCAGTAGGCAAGAAAGCATGCAGCAAGCTTGTAAGTAAGCAGTAATCTAGTAAAGAAGCAGTGTTCTAGTAAGCAAGCAGTTATCTAGTAAGCAAGCAGTGCGCTATTAAGAAAGCATGAAACTTGTAAGCAAGCAGTTATCTAGTAAGCAAGCAGTGAGCTAGTAAGCAACAAGTAAGCTAGTAAGCAGGCAGCAGGCAAGTCAGAAAGAGGTTAGCTGGCAGGAAAGCTGTATGTTAGTAAGCAAGCAGTTAGCTAGTAACAAAGCTGTAGGCTAGTGAGCAAGCAGCAAGCTAGTAAGGAAGCAGTGATCTAGTAAGCCAGCAGAGTGCTCGTAAGCGAGCAGTGAGCTACTAAGACAGGAGGAACCTAGAAAGGATGCAGTATGCGAGCATGCAAGGAGCAAGCTAGTAAGCGACCAGTTGTCTTGTAAGCAAGCTGTAAGCTAGTAAGAAACAAGTAGGCTAGTAAGGAAGCAGCAGGCTAGAAAGAAAGCTATTAGCTAGTAAGAAAGCAGTATGGCAGTAAGCAACCAGTAAGCTCCAAAACAAGCAGTATGCCGGTAAGCAAGCAGTAAGCTGGCAAGCGAGCAGTGAGCGTAGTAAGCGTGCAGGGAACTAATAAGGAAACTGTATGATAGTAAGCAAGCAGCAAGTCAGTAAGCAAACAGGAAGCTAGCAAGGAAGCAGTATTCTAGTAGGCAAGCGGTAAGCTAGTATGCAAGCAGTAAGCGAGAAAGCTAGCAGTAACATAGTGAGCAAGCAGTAAGCTAGTAAGCAAGCGGTAAGCTAGAAGGCAAGCAGCCAGCTAGTAAGCAACCAGTAAGCTTGTAAGCAAGCAGTAGGCTAGTATGCAAGCAGTAAGCTAGTGAGCAGTTAATAAGCTAGTTAGCAAGCAGTGTGCTTGTAAGTCAGCAGGGTGCCAGTATGGAAGCAGTATGCTAGTAAGCAAGCGGTGAGCTAGTAAGCGAGGCGGAAGTTAGTAAGGTCGCAGTATGATAGTATGCAAGCAGTAAGCTAGAAACCAAGCAGCAAGCTAGTAAGCAAGCAGTAAGCTAGAAAACCAGGAGGACGCTAGTAAGAGAGCAGTTATCTAGTAAGCAAGCAGTAAGCTAGTATGCAATCTCTAAACTAGTAAGCAAGTAGTAAGCTTGTAAGCAATCAATAAGCTAGTTAGCAAGCAGTGAGCTAGTTAGCAAGCAGTGAGCTAGTAACCCAGCAGGGAGCTAGTAGGGAAGCAGTTTGCTAGTAAGGAAGCAGTATGCTAGTAAGCAAGCAGAAAGCTAGTAAGTAACCAGTAAGCTACTAAGCAAGCATTAAGCTGGTAAGAAAGCAATTAGGTAGTAAGAAAGCAGTATGCTAGTGTGCAAGCAGTGAGCTAGTAAGCGAGGAGGAAGCTAGTAAGGAAGCAGTATTGTTCCGTTTCGACGGTCGGAAAGTTCCATTGACGGTAGCGAGCATCCGCGCGAGTTCACGGGCGATCGTGCTCGCGATTCGGCAAAATTCGGAAATTTTAGGGTCAGGCTTGACCGAGCCGGATCGCGGTACGCGATCGCCGTTCAGATTCAATACCAATCCCAAACAATTAGGTGCGAGCGGTGTGACCTTCCAAATTAATTTCAAATCGCTTGTTTTACCGAACTCTCACAGTTCTTTGTTACGGGATTTATCAACTAATACCATTTACGCCTCAATTTATTGTTTCTGTTAATCCGGTGATGTTTTGTGCTTTATAAAGTTACAACTTGTTAAGAGTTCATTCTTCATTCTCCAAACCTCGCCGTCCAGTCCTTAAGAAAAAGGGGCGAATCAGCTCTCATTCCAAACAGAACATTTTGGTCCTTCGAGCCGGATTGGAGTCGAGGAAGAAGCCGATCTAAAACGAAAATGAACTCAATTGAAGAATTGCTGCACAAGCAATCGCAAGGGATGCGTTCGATCGAACGCGCTCTTACCAATTTAAAAATACTGGGGCAGGCAAAAATGACGGTCGCCGATACGCAAAACCGCATGGCGATGACCAAGGAAACCTTCGCACAATGCCAGGATTTGGACGCAAAAATCTCAGCCATGGCCGACCATAAAATAAAGGCCACCTACACCTACTTCGTGGAAGCCCCATTGGCCACATGCGAAGAGAAATATCAGGACGCATTGGACTTCTTGGCGGAAGTCCTCATGGGGGTGTCTCCTCCACCGGATCCAGCAGCAGCCAACGGTCAGAATTTGAACGTCGCTCTGCAACATCCGACGGCCCATCTACCCAGGATTAACCATCCCACGTTCGAGGGCGCATTTGAACATTGGGAAAATTTTCGTGACCGCTTCACCTCCATGGTCATCGACAACCAGTCCTTGTCCAACGTGGAACGCCTCCATTTCTTGCACGCGTCGTTGAAGGGCGAAGCGAGCCTCGCGGTGAGTCACCTACCGGTCACAGTCCATAATTTTGAAGTCACGTGGAAAATAATAACGTCTCGTTACGAAAACAAGCACCGACTTATATCCACCCATTTGAATGTGTTGTTTACATTACCGACCGTTGTGTCCGAGACTCAATTTGAACTGCGGGCGTTGCGTGACAAACTTAATATGTCGATCGAAATGCTACGATACCTTGACAGGCCAGTCGACCATTGGAGCGACATTTTCGTTTTTCTCGGTACACAAAAGCTAGATCGCGCGACGCGTAAGGCGTGGGAGTTTAATCTGGGTGACACGACCGTGTTTCGCACGTACCGCGAATTCGACGCGTTTTTAGAAAAAAGAATTCGCGCATTAGAAGCGATGCCGGTCACTAAACGCGACAAACCGAGCGAACCAGAAAAACCAAAATCGATTTTGCCGAAAACCTTCCACGCGCATTCAACCGGTACTAGCAAAATTTCGTGCGCATTGTGTAAACAAAGTCATCCCATTTATCAATGTTCAGAGTTTTGGGGAAAATCCCCTTCCAAGCGCTATCAATTAATCAAGCAGCAAAACCGGTGCGTCAATTGCATTTCCGTCGGCCATTCCACTGCACTGTGTAAGAATCCGCACTGTTGTAAGGAGTACCATCGAAGGCATCACACGTTGTTGCATTTCCCGGTAAACAAAAATTCCTCGGTCACAGCGTCAAGGGCTGGTTCTTCGATATCTAACGACCAAATCGAAATTAGTTCAAATTTAGCGTCGAATTTACCGTTGAAGATAACTGTTCTCCTTTCAACAGCGCGGGTTCACGTGCATTCTCCTCAAGGCAGGTGCGTTACTGCAAGAGCCTTTCTCGACCAAGGGTCAGCAGCGACCCTCATTACCGAAAATTTAGCGCAACTGCTCCGCTTAAAACGAACATCGCACTACACGCGAATTAGTGGAATTGGCGAGAAACACTCTTTCGCGCATCAAGTAGCGTCTATATCAATTACACCTGCGGACCAGAACGAGCCTGCATATTCGACGACCGCGATTATAATGCAAACATTGACCAGGTATGTCCCATCTCGCCAGAAACAAAACGTTACATGGCCTTACCTTGCAGGGCTAAATCTGGCGGACAAGGATCCTATGAGCTCCGACCCTATTTACATTATTATTGGAGCGGATTTATACGGGCAGCTATTACTCCAAGGCGTCATTCGAGGCTCAGGGTGTGTCCCGACCGCGCAAAGCACGGCCTTGGGCTGGATCCTGTCCGGTCCCATCCAAACTCCTGGTTCCGATGACGTCCACATCCACCATTTGTCCGTCCTCGAACACCTTGACCACAATCTGCGCCGCTTCTGGGAAGTCGAGGAGCTCCCAACTCCCGCGATTTTGACACCTGACGAACAAAATTGCGAACGTCATTTCGCTGAAACAAATTCGCGATCCTCAGAAGGCCCTTACATTGTCCGATTGCCGTTTCGAAACGACCAACCGATTCACCTCGGAGATTCCAGATCGAGAGCGTTTAGCAGTTTGCGATCTCAAGAGAATCTCCTAAAACGAGACCCCAATTCCCAACGCGAATATCAGGAATTTCTTTCGGAATACCAGTTTCTTGGGCATATGCGAAAGGTGGATCCACCGTCGCCCATAGCACCTCCAAATGCTTATTACATTCCGCACCATCCTGTTATTCGCCAAACTAGTCAAACGACGCGTCTTCGCGTTGTTTTCAACGCTTCCAGTCGCACTTCAAATGGCAAATCCCTTAATCAACATTTGCACAGTCGGCCAAAACTCCAACAGAACCTGATCGCAATCCTGATTCGCTGTCGTCAATTCCAATATGTCTACGCGGCCGACATCGAAAAAATGTATCGGCAGATCCTCGTTCACCCTCACGACGTCGATTTTCAGCGCATCCTTTGGCGCGAGTCTCCTTCTGCTCCGATTGACGAATACCAGCTGCTCACGGTAACATATGGCACAATTCCAGCGCCATATCTCGCTCTCAGAGTGTTGAGACAATTAATCGAGGACGAAGGTTCCTACCCGGACGCAGTGCCAGTTTTAAGCTACCAAGCGTATGTTGACGACTTCCTCTTCGGAAGAGACGACCTCACGTCACCGCGCCTGATCCGCAACCAGACGATCATATTGGTTCAAGCAGCTGGCTAGTATTTCAGAAGTAAGTTAAGATGATAACGGGAATGTAGTAAGAAAGCAGTTAGGTTGTAAGCAAGCAGTAAGCTACTGAGCAAGCAGTACGCTAGTAAGCATGCATCAGGCTAGTATGAAAGCAGTTAGTTAGTACGGAAGAGGTAGGCTAGTAAGCAAGCAGCAAGCCAGCAAGCAAGCAGTAAGCTGGTATTCAAGCAGCTGGCTAGTAAGCAAGCAGCTGGCTAGTAAGACAGCAGCTGGCCAGTAAGACAGCAGTTAGATAGTAAGCAAGCGGTAAACTAGTAAGCAACGAGTACGCTAGTAAGCAAGCAGTAAGATGGAATGAAAGCAATTAGCTTGTCAGCAAGCTGTAAGTTAGTATGCAAGCAGTGAGCTAGTAACAATGCAATATGCTAATAAGCAAGCATTAAGCTAGAAAGCAAGCAGCAAGCTAGATAAGCAAGGAATAGGCTAGCAAGCAAGCAGTAATCTTGACCGCAAGCAATGAGCTAGTAAGCAAGCGAGAAGCTAGTAAGGAAGCAGTATGCTAGAAAGCAAGCGGCGGGCTAGTAAGTAAGCAGTAAGCTAGTGAGCAAGCATTAAGCTAGAAAGCAAGCAGCAAGCTAGTAAGCAACCAGGAAGTTAGTAAGGAAGCAGTATGCTAGCAAGCAATTAACAGGCTTGTAAGAATTCAGATAGTTAGTAAGAAAGCTGTAATCTAGTAGCAAAGCAGTAAGCTGGAATGCATGCAGGATGCTAGTAAGGAAGCAGTATGCTAGTATACAAGCAGTGAGTTACTAACAAAACAGTATGCTAGTAGGCAAGCAGCAGGCTAGTAAGAAAGCAATTATATAGTAAGGAATCAATAGGTTAGTGAGCAAGCAGCAATGTAGCAAGCAAGCAGTAAGCTCGTAAGGAAGCAGTGAGCTAGTAAGCGTGTAGGAAGCTAGTAAGGAAGCAGTAAGCTAGTAACAAAGCCGTAAGTTAGTAAGCAAGCAGGAAGCTAGAAAGCATGCAGGAAGCTGGAAAGCAACCAACAGGTTAGCAAGAAAGCTGTAAGCTATTAACAAAGCAGTAAGTTTGTAAGGAAACGTTAAGCTCGTATGCGAGCAGGAAGCATTCGGTTAGTATGAGAGCAGTAAGTTAGTAAGATAGCAGTGAGTCATGAAGAAAGCAGGGATGTAGTAAGAAAGCAGAAAGCTAGTAAGCAAACAGTACGCTAGTTAGCGAGTAGGAAGCTAGTAAGGAAGCAGTATGCTAGTAAGGAACCAGTGTGCTAGTAAGCAAGCAGTAAGCTAGAAGACAAGCAACAAGCCAGTAAGCAGGCAGAAACCTAGTAAGTAAGCAGTGAGCTATTCACAAATCTGGAAGATAGTGAGGAAGCAGTAAGCTAGTATGCATGCAGTAAGGTAGCATACAAGCAGTAAGCTAGTAAGCAAGCAGTATGCTTGTAAGCAACCAGCCAGCTAGTAAGCAAGCAGTAAGCTAGAATGCAGGGAGCAGGTTAGTAAGGAACCAGTGAGCTAGTAAGCAAGCAGTAAGGTTGAAAGCAAGCAGTAATCTAGTAAGCAAGTAGTAACCTAGGAAGCAAGCTGTAAGCTAGTAAGCAAGCAGTAAACTAGCAAGCAAGCAGTGAGCTTGTAAGCAAGAAGTGAACGAGCAAGCAGGCAGTAAGCTAGTAGGGACGAGGTAAGCTATTAAGGAAGCAGTAAGCTAGTATGAAAGCACCTGTCCAGTAAGAAAGCAGTAAACTAGTGAGCAAACAGTAAGCCAGTAAGAAAGCAGTAAGCTATTAAGGGAGCTGTAAGCTAGTAAGAAAGCATTAGGTTAGTAAGAAAGCAGTAAGCTAGTAAGGGAGGTGTAAGCTGGCAAGAAAGCAGTAAGTTAGTAACACAGCAGGAGTCTTGTGAGCATGCAGTTAGCTGGTAAGAAAGCAGTAAGCTACTAAGCAGCCAGTAAGATAGTATGAAAACAGTAAGCTAGCAAGGGTGCTGTAAGGTAGTAAGAAAGCATTAAGCTAGTAAGGGAGCGGTAAGATTGTGTGCCCGCAGGAAGCTAGTAACAGAGCTGTAAGCTAGTAAACAAGCAGGATGCTAGTAAGCCAACAGTAAGCTAGTAAGCGTGCATGGATCTAGTAAGAGAGCAGAATCCTAGTAAACTTGCAGTAAGCTATTAAGGAGCCAGTAAGCTAGCAAGCAAGCAAGTGGCTAGTAAGGAAGCAGTATGCTACAAAGCAAGCAATAAGCTAGTAGGCAAGCAGTGAGCTAGTAAGAATGCAGTCTGCTAGTAAACAAGCAGTAACCTACAATGCAAGCAGGAAGCTAGTAAGCAAGCCGTAAGCTAGTAAACAAGCAGTGAGATAATAAGAGAGCAGGATGCTAGTAAGGAAGCAGTATGCTAGTGAGCAAGCAGTAGGGTTGAAACCAAGCAGCAAGGTAGTTAGCAAACAGCAAGCAAGTAAGCTAGCAATAAGCGAGTAAGTTAGCAGTAAGCTAGTAAGCAGGCAGTAATCTAGTAAGCAAGCGCCGAGCTAGTAGGAAAGCAGTAAGCTAGTAAGCAAACAGTAAGATTGTAAGCTAGCAGCAGGCTTGTAAGAATGCAATTTGCTAGTATGGAAGCAGTATGTTAATAAGCAAGAAGGATGCGAGTGAGCTAGCTGTAAGCTAGTAAGCATGCAGTAATCTAGTATGCAAACAGTGAGCTAGTATTCAAGCAGTGTGCTAGTAAGCTCGCCGTAAGCAAGATCGCAAGCAGCAAGCTAGTAAGGAAGCAGTTAGCTAGTAAGGAAGCAGTACTGTAGTAAGCAAGCAGTAAGCTAGTAAGCGAGCAGTAAGCAAGTAAATTAGCAGCAGGCTAGTAAGAAAGCAGTTAGCTATTGAGCAAGCAGCAAACTAGTAGCAAGCAGCAAGCGAGTAAGCAAGCAGTAATCTTGTGTGTAAGCAGTGGACTAGAAAGCGAGCAGCGAGCTAGTAGGCGTGGAGGGAGCCAGTAACAAAGTAGCAATCTAGTTAGCAAGCTGTATACTGGTTAGAAAGCAGTGTGCTAGTAAGCAAGCTGTAAGCTGGCATGAATGCAATTAGCTTGTAAGCAAGCTGTAAGCTAGTATGCGAGCAGTGTCCTAGTACGAGAGGAGAAAGCTCGTAAGGAAGCAGTAAGCGAGTAAGCTAGCCGTAAGCTTGTAGGCAAGCAGTAAGCAAGTAAACTAGCAGCAGGCTAGTAAGAATCCAGTTAGATATTGAGCAAGCAGCAAACTACTAGCAAGCAGCATGCGAGTAAGCAAGCAGTAATCTTGTAAGTAAGCAGTTGACTAGTAAGCGAGCAGCGAGCTAGTAAGCGTGGAGGGAGCTAGTAACAAACCAGTAATCTAGTATGCAAGCGGTATACTGGTAAGAAAGCAGTTAGCTAGTAAGCAAGTAGTAAGCTGGTAAGGAAGGAGTATCCTTGTAAATATGCAGTGGGCTAGTAAGCGAGCAGGGAGCTAGTAAGGGAGCAGTATGCTTGTAAGCAAGCTGTAAGCTAGTAAGTAACCAGGAAGCTAGTAAGCAAGCAGTAAGCGAGTAGGCTACCTTTAGGCTTGAAGGCATGGAGCCGGCAAGTAAGAAAGCAGTTATCTAGAGAGCAACCAGTAAGCTAGTAAGGAAGCATCAGGCTAATAGGAAAGCACTTAGATAGTAAGAAAGCTGTATGCTAGTAAGCAAGCAGTAAGCTATTATGCAGGCAGCAAGCTTGTAAGCAAGCAGTGGGCTAATAAGCGAGTTGGAGGCTAGTAAGCAAGCAGTGAGCTTGTATGCAAACAGGAAGCTAGTAAGGAAGCAGTAAACCAGAAAGCAAACAGCAGGCAATTAAGCAAGCAGTAAGCGAGTAAGCTAGCAGTAAGCTAGTAAGCAAGCTGTAATCTAGCAAGCAACGAGTGAGCCATTGAGAATGCAGTAAACTAGCAAGCATGCTGGAAGCTAGTAAAAAAGCAGTTAGCTAGTAACAAAGCCGTAAGCTTGTAAGCAAGCTGGTGGCTAGTCAGATAGCAGTTAGCTAGTAAAGTAGGCTGTGTGCTAGCATGCTACCAGTAAACTAGAAAGTAAGCAGTAATCTAGTAAGCAAGCTGTGAGCTAGTGAGCAAGCAGAAAGCTAGTAACTTAGCAGTGGGCTAGTGAGATAGCAAGCAAGCAGTAAGTGATTAAGCTAGCAGTATGCTATTAAGCCAGAAGTAAGATACTAAGCAAGCAGTAAGCTAGAAAGCAAACAGCAGGCTAGTAAGCAAGCGGGAAGCGTGAGAGCTAGCAGTAAGATAGTAAGCGAGGAGAAAGCTGGTGAGGAAGCATTATGCTAGTAAGCAAGCAGTAAGCTAGAAAGCAGGCAACAAGCAAGAACGGAAGCAGTAAGCGAGTGTGCTAGCTGTAAGATAGTAAGCAAGCAGTAATCTAATAAGCAAGCACTAAGTTAGAAAGCAAGCAGTAAGCTACTAACCAAGCAAAAAGCTGGTAAAAATGCAGTGAGCTAGTAGGCAAGCAGGGAGCTGGTAAGGAAGCAGTAAGCTAGAAAGCAAGCAGCAATCCAGTAAGCAAGCAGTAAACTACAATGCAAGTAGAAGGCTAGTAAGAACGCAGAAGCTAGTAACAAGCAGTAAGCTGGTGGACAAACAGTAAGATAGTATGCAAGCATCGAGCTATTAAGCAAGTAGTAAGCTAGTAGGAAAGCAATTAGCTAGTAAGAAAGCAGTATGCTAGTAAGCAAGCTGTAAGCGAGTAAGCTAGCAGTAAGATAGTAAGCATGCAGTGAGCTGGTAAGCAAGCAGCAGGCTAGTATGGATGCAGTTAGCTAGTAGGGAAGCAGTATGTTTGTAGCAAAGCAGTAAGCTGGTAAGCAAGCAGCAGGTTTGTAAGCATGCAGTAAGCGAGTATGCTAGCAGTAAGCTAGGAAGCAAGCAGTGAGCTAGTAAGAGAGGAAGTATCTTGTAAGGAAGCAGCATGATGATAAGCAAGCAGTAAGCTAGAAAGCAAGGAGCGGGCTAGTAAGAAAGCAGTTAGCTAGTAAGCAAGCACTAAGGCAGAAAGCAAGCAGTAAGATACTAAGCAAACAGTAAGCTTGTAAGCAAGCAGCAGGCTAGTCAGGAAGCTGCTAGCTAGTAAGAAAGCTGTAGGCTAGGAAGGAAGTAGAGAGCTTGAAAGCAAGGACTAAGTTAGTATCGAAGCAGTGAGCAAGTAAGCGTTCTGGGAGCTAGTAAGGAAACAGTAAGCTAGTCAGCTAGCAGTAAGCTACAAAGCAAGCATTACGCGAGCAAGCTAGCAGTAAGTTAGTAAGCAAGCAGTATGCTAGTATGCAAGCAGTGCGCTAGTAAGCAAGCTGTAAGCTGGGAAGGAAGCAGGTAACTATTGAGCATGCAGTAAACAAGTATGCAAGTAGTAAGCTACAAAGCAAGGAGCAGGCTACTGAGAAACCAGTTAGCTAGTGAGCAAACAGATAGCTAGTAAGCAAGCAGTAAGCGAGTGAGCTAGCAGCAAGGTAGTAAGCAAGCAGTAAGCTTGCAAGCAAGCTGCGAGCTAGTAAGCGAGCAGTAAGCTAGTACGGACGCAGTGAGCTAATAAGCGTTCTGGGAGCAAGTAAGGAAACAGTAATCTAGTCAGCACGCAGTAAGCTGGTAAGCAGCCGGTATGCTTGTAAGCAATCAGTAGGGTAGCAAGAAAGCAGGTAGCTAGTAAGCAAGAAGGAAGCTTGTAGGCCAGCTGTAAGCTAGTAAGCAAGCTGTAGGCTTGTAGGAAAGCAGTTAGCTAGTAAGCAAGAAGTAAGCTATTAGGTAGCCAGTAAGCCAGTAAGCAAGCTGCCAGCTAACAAGATAGCAATTAGATAGTATGAATGCAGTGTGTTTGTAAGCATGCAGTAGGCTAGAAAGCAAGCAGCAAGCTAGTAAGGATGCAGTAAGCATGTGAGTAAGCAGCAGGCTAGTCAGAATGCTGTAAGAGAGTAATCTAGCTTTAAACTAGTGAGCAAGTAGTGTGGTAGTAAGCGAGGAGCGAACTAGGGAAGGAGTATGCTGTATGCAAGCGGTAAGCTTGTAAGCAACCAGTAAGCTTCTATGCAAGTAGAAAGCTAGTAAGCAGGCAGTGATCTGCTAAGCGAGCAGGGAGCTAGTAACAAGACAGTAGTCTAGTAAGCATGCATTATGCTGGTAAGAAAGCTGTTAGCCAGTAAGCAAGTAGTAGGCTAGTAAGCAAGCAGTGAGCTAGCAAGCGAGGTGGAAGCTAGTAAGCATGCAGTAAGCTTGTAAGCAAGCAGTAAGCTAGTAAGCGAGGAGGAAACTAGTAAGCAAGCAGCAGGCTAGTAAGAAAGCAGTTAACTAGTAAGAGAGTAGTATGCTAGTATGCAAGCAGTAAGCTAGAAAGCAAGCAACAAGCTAGTAAGCAAGCAGTAATCTGGCATGCAAGCAGTGTGGTAGTACGCAAGCAGGGAGCTAGTAAGGAAGCAGCCTGCTAGTAAGCAACCAGTAAGCCAGTAAGGAAGCAGCATGCTTCCAATCAAGCTGTAAGATAGTAAGCAAGAAGTAAGCTGGAAGGCAATCAGCAGGGTAGTAAGAAAGCATTTTGTTAGTACGAAAGATGTAGGCTAGTAAGCAAGCAGTGAGGAAGCAAGCATGCAGGAAGCTAGTAAGGAAGCAGTATGCTAGTAAGCAAGCGTTAAGTTAGGAGGCAAGCAGTAAGCTAGGGAGCAGCAGCTAGATAGCAAGCAGAAAGCGATTAAGCTAGCAGTAAGCTAGTAAGCAAGCAGAATCTAGAAAGCGAGCTGTAGGCTTGTATGTAACCAGTAAGCTAGTAAGCAAGCAGTAATCTGGTAAGGAAGCAGTTAGTTAGTAAGCAAGCAGTGAGCTAGTAAGCGAGCAAGGAGCTAGTTTTGAACCAGAATGCTAGTCAGCAAGCAGCAAGCTAGTGAGCAAGCAATGAGCTAGTAAGTGAGCAGGGAGCTAGTAAGGAATCAGTAAGCTAGTAAGCAAGCAGTAAGAGAGTGAGCTAGCACTAAGCTAGTAAGCATGCAGTATGATAGTAAGCAAGCAGTAAGCTAGTAAGCATGAAGTGGGCTATTAAGAAGGCAATATGTTAGTAAGCAAGAAGTGATCTGGTAAGCAAGCAGGAAGCTAGATAGCATGCTGCAGGCTAGTAAGCAAGCAGTGAGCTAGTAAGCGAGGAAGAATCTAGTAAGCATGCAGTATGCTAGTACGCATGCAGGAAGATGGTGAGGGTGTAGTATGCTAGTAAGCATGCAGTTAGCGGTTAAGCAACCAGTAAGTCAGTAAGCAGGCAGGAAGCTGGAGTGCAAGCAGCAGGCTAGCAAGAAAGCTGATAGTTATTGAGCAAGCAGTAAGCTAGTTAACAAGCAGTAAGCCAGTATGCAATCAGTAAGCTAGTAATAAAGCAGTTAGTTACTAACAAACCTGTAAGCAAGTAAGCAAGCAGGATGCTAATAAGGAAGCATTCGGCTAGTAAGAGAGCAGGAAGCTAGCAGGCAAGCTGTAAGCTAATAAGCACGCAGTGACCTAGTATGCGAGTAGCAAGCTAGTAAGGAAGCAGTGCGCTAGTAAGCGAGCAGTAAGGTTGCATGCAAAAAGTAAGCTAGTAAGCAAGCAGCAGGCTAGTAAGCATGCAGTGAGCCAGTAAGCTAGCAGTAAGCTAGTGAGCAAGCAATAATCTAGTATGCTATCTGTGAGCTTGAAAGCAAGCAGGAGGCGAATCTGCTAGCAGTAAGCTAGTAAGCAAGCAGTTGGCTAGTAAGAAAGCAGTGAGCTAGTAAGCGAGAAGGAAGCTAGTATGGAGGCAGCATGATAGTAAGCAAGTAGTAAGCTAGTAAGCAACAAGTAAGCTAGTAAGCATGCAGTATGATGGTATGGAAGCAGTTTGCTAGTAAGCAAGTTGTATGTAAGTTAGCAAGCAGTAAGCTAGTAAGCAAGCAGCATGCTAGTAAGGAAGAAGAGGGCTGCGACCGGGGTCCTCCTGCTGGAGATTCCCGGGCCGGAGGGCGGGGAGGAGGCGGACCGACTCGCCCACAGCCTCCGAGAGCTGCAGTGGGAGCGGGTTGTGCGGGTCGCCAGGCCCACGAAGCGCACGGAGATGCGCGTTTGTGGGCTGGACGATTCGGTCACAGCGCAGGATGTGTCTCGTGCCCCAGCGACGGCGGGCGACTGCCCCGAAGGAGACATGCTGGTCGTGCAGATCCGCAGGTCTCCTTCCAACCTGGGGTCTGTGCTGTCCCGGCGCCCTCTCTTCGCTGCCCGCTAGGTGGCGGAATCCGGGAGGGTGTTGGTGGGGTGGGTTTCGGCACGAGTGGAGATACTCGGGCCGCGCCCACTCCAGTGTCACCGCTGCCTCGAGCTGGGGCACATGAGGTAGTGGTGCATCTCGCCAGTGGGCCGCAGCTGTCAATGTTACCCGCTGCGTGGCGAAAGACCACCGGACCAGCCAGTGCTCGGCGGCCCCCCAATGCCCGCTATGTGCGGACTTGGGGAGGCCGGCCGATCACAGGGTGGGGAGAAAAAAGTGCTCTCCCCTCTCCCGGAAGAAGAGGGGGAATTGGCCCTCTCCGGTTCAGGCACCGCGGTCGGTGGCATCGTCCACAATGGAGGTGGACGTTGCCACGGGGACGGACAGCCCGGAGGTGGCTATGGCGGCCGCTAAGTAATGTTGCCCGGTCTCCTCCTCCAGGCCAACCTCAACCACTGCCGCGCGGCACAGGACATGATGTCCCAAGTCCTTGCGGAGTGGGGAGTTGGCCTGGCGGTCGCCGCCGAGCTGCACCGCGCCGGACGGCTTGGTGGCGGCGGTATGGGTAGGAGGCGACGGGACCCCGCCTTTCTCCATCCTGGAGCACGGTCGGGGATTCGTCGCCGTGGACTGAGGGGGAGTCGCCGTGGTGGGGTGCTACATCTCACCCCGCAGCTGTCACGGAGCGTTCGAGCAGTACATGGCCGAGGTCGCGGCATGCGTACAACGCTGCGCGGCCCGGCCGGTGATGGTCCTGGGGGATTTTAACGCCAAGTCGGTGGCGTGGGGATTCCCCAGAACCTCTGATCGCGGTGGGATCCTGGGCGACTGGGCGGCCGGGCCCGACCTTCGGTTACTGAACCGGGGGTCGGAGCACACGTGCGTGCGGCGATATGGGGGGTCCATCGTGGTTGTTGGATTCGGGACCCCCAACGCCATGCTCATGGTGTCGGGATGACAGATGGTTGGGGGGGGGGGAGGCTAGGTAGAGACACTCTCGGACCACCGGTATATTCGGATGGATGTCTCTGCCCCCGGATGTACATCCCGACACCACCGGCTGGTTGGCGCCCCACCGCGCCGCTGGGCGCTCCGGCGCCTGAACAAGGACGCTATGATGGCAGCTGCTCTTGCTGCAACTTGGCCGCAGGGGGATTAGTCGCAAATATTTGCGACGCAACGATGCTCCGAGTCGGGCGGGCTTCTCCTCGCCGGGCGGTATACTGGTGGTCGGCCGCGATCGCAGAATTGCGCGTCGCGTGTGTGCGCGCCCGACGCCAGTACACACGCGCGCGCCGTCGTCTGCGAAGAGACGATGGCGTGGCGCGAGCGAGGGCAGATGACCTGTATGAGTCATAGCTTACGGGTCGTGTTGCTCTGCACGTCGCCATCAAACGGGCCAAAACCCGGGCATGGAAGGAGCCCCTCCAGATCCTCGATGACGATCCTTGGGTGCGCCCGAATAAGGTGGTGCTAAATAAGCTCCGCTCGTGGGTGCCGCCCGTCACCCAGCGTCTTGATCCCCGGCTGCTGGAGGACGTGGTCAATATTTTCTTTCCAATTGGGGAGGGAGGATCACGTCCTCCTGCGGCGTCGGCGTCCCAATTGAGTGGGTAGCCGAGCTGGGGGTCACGCAGTGGGAGCTGGCCGCGGCCATCAAACGGCTCGGGGCGCGTAAGACGGCCCCGGGGCTGGATGGTGTGCCCGGCCGGGTTTGGGTTTTGATCCTGTGCGTCCTTGGGGCCGACCTCTGGCGGTTGTTTGACCGATGCCTGAGGGACGGGCGATTCCGCCCTAGTTGGAAAGTGGCGAGGATGTTCCTCCTCCGGAAGGCGGTTTGGCCCGCAGAGTGTCCCTCCGCATACCGGCCCATCTGTCTCTTCGACGAGATGGGCAAGCTCTTCGAGCGCGTGATTGCTGCCCGCCTCGTCGAGCACCTGTCGCGGGGTGCCCCTCGACGATCGACGCGATAGGTCGCGTCAGGGCCCTCTCGGAGTCGGCCGTCTCCCGGGGAGGGGTGGCTTTTGCAGTATCCTTGGATACTGCCAACGCCTTTAACACCCTTCCCTGGGAAGAGATAAGGAGGGGTCTCGAATATCATCGGGTCCCACCTTATCTCAAGGCAGTCGTCGGGGATTATCTCCGCGGGAGGTGAATCGAGTATCCGGGCCGGGATGGAGATATGCGGAGGGAGGTGTACTGCGGTGTTCCGCAGGGGTCGGCCCTCGGGCCACTCCTCTGGTACGTCGCGTACGATAATGTGTTACGGGCCAAACTCCCTGACGGCGTCAGCGCCGTGTGTTATGCAGATGACACACTGGTGTTTTTTTTTTTTTTTTTTTTTTTTTTTTTTTTTTTTTTTTTGTCGTGGGGAAAATCTTCGAAAGACTCCCTCCCACCTCCTTGGGGAGAGGTGGGAGGGGTGTGTGGGATTCCCCGCACCCGTACAACGACAGGCGCGGGACCTACCCACTAAAAACCCCACGGTGACCCTTCGGCACGCTTTGGGAGGATACCGGGAATCGCTCGAAGCATTCTTGCGGTATCCTCCCCGTGCCCGCGCTTTCGCGCCCATCCCCCGGGGGGAAAATCGGTCCCCCCAGTAGACACACTGCCTCATAGCGGCGGGACAGGGCCACTCCATCCCGCCGCTATCCGTCCCGGGGCCGCGTTTAGTGGCGGCTGCGAGCCCCAACTCGCCACCGCCCGCGACCCCGTTTCCACCCCTAGGCGGCCGGGCGTTCATGGCCGCACCAGACCGCCGAGGGTGCCTCCCCTTGCGTCGGACCGGTAGGGGGAGGCACTCCTACCCCCAACCGGTCCGACCCGGCGTCGCCTGGCGGGAGGAGGGTCCCCTCAGGACCCCCCTCCCAGCCTAGGTCATCCGCCACGCCGAGGCGGCCGCCCGCGACGCCTCGCGACCGGGCGACGACCTCGGGCCACCGCACGAGCGCGAGCTTCAGCGCGCCGCTGAAGCTCGCGCTCCCTCCCCGCGGCCTCCTTCTGCAACATTACGTTCTCGCAGAAGGAGGCCACGGCCCTCCACTTCTCCTCGCTGCCGAGCATAGCGCGCACCACGCCCGGCAGCGAGACATCCCGCCCGACGACGCCGACCAGGACACGGCGCTCCCCCTCCCACGCGGGGCATACCTCCAGGGTATGATCCGCCGTGTCCTGCTCAGCGTCGCAGTGGCAGCAACGGGCCGTCGGCTCCTTCCCTATCCGGCACAGGTATCTTCCGAAGCTGCCATGCCCGGAAAATACCTGTGCCATCCGGTAGGTGAGGCTGCCATGGCCTCTGTCCAGCCACTCCTTCAGGAGTGGCCGAACCGCCCCGACAGTCCGGTGCCCCGCGGTTGGCAGAGCCAGCCGCTCCTGCCACGCGAGCAACACGGATTGCCGGGCCTGGCGCTTCAAATCGCCCCAAGCAGGTTCCTGCCCGCCCGCGACCGCCCCCACCCCCGCGCGACGGTCGACGCGGTGCCGGTACATCACCGCGTGCGACCGCGCGAGCAGGTCCATGGGCGGCATCCCCGCTAGAACCGTCGCCGCCTCATGTGACATGGTCCGATACCCGCGGACGACCCTGAGCGCCATGCGCCTCTGCACCCGACGCAGCATAGTCATGCTGCGCCGGGAGGCAGCCAGGTCGTCCGCCCAGACGGGGGCCCCGTATAGGGCCACCGACAGGACCATTGCCACATAGAGGCGACGAACTCGGCCCGCCGGGCCCCCCAGGTTGGGCAGGATCCGGCCCAGAGCCGCAACCATCCTTTCCAACCGGGGGACCAGGCAGCGGAAATGCTCCTCGAAACGCCAGTGGCTATCGAGGATCAGCCCTAGATACCTGATCTGGGGCTTCACCTCGATGTCAGCCCCACCCACCCGGATCAGAGGGGGTGGCGGATCCTGCCGAGGTGAATGAAACGCAATCACCTCGGTCTTATGGACCGCCACCGTCATCCCCATCCCCCTGATCCGGTCGACGACGCGTTGCGACCCCTCATTCGCGCGACGCATGGCCCTCCCCCAGTGCGCCCCGACGGCCAGCACCAGTGTGTCATCCGCATAACACACCGTGCTGACGCCGTCGGGGAGGCCGGCCCGCAACACCGAGTCGTACGCGATGTTCCACAGGAGTGGCCCGAGGACCGACCCCTGCGGAACACCGCAGTACACCTCCCTCCGCATATCACCATCCCGGCCCGGATACTCGATCCACCTGCCGCGGAGATAATCCCCGACGACCGCCCTGAGACAAGGGGGGACCCGATGATATTCGAGTCCCCTCCTTATCTCATCCCAGGGGAGGGTGTTAAAGGCATTGGCAATATCCAAGGATATTGCCAATGCCACCCCTCCCCGGGAGACGGCCGCCCCCGAGAGGGCCCTCACACGACCTATCGCGTCGATAGTCGATCGGCCCCCCCCGAAACCGAACTGGCAGTCGGCCAGACCGGGATCACCCCGCGACAGGTGCTCGACGAGGCGGGCAGCAATCACCCGCTCGAAGAGCTTGCCCACCTCGTCGAGGAGACAAATGGGCCGGTATGCGGAGGGAGACTCCGCGGGCCGACCCTCCTTCCTGAGGAGGACCATCCTCGCCACCTTCCAACTGGGGGGGAATCTCCCGTCCCTCAGGCAGCGGTCGAACAACCGCCTGAGGTCGACCCCAAGGACGCCCTGGGTCAAGATCCAAACCCGGCCGGGCACACCATCCGGACCCGGGGCCGTGTTACGAACCCCGAGCCGTCTGATGGCCGCTGCCAGCTCCTCCTGCGTGACCCCCAGCTCGGCCGTCCACTCCACTGGGACAGCCGCCGCCGCCGGAGGGCGCGGTCCCCTCTCCCCAATTGGGAAGAGTGTATTGACCACGTCCTCCAGCAGCCGGGGGTCAAGACCCTCGGTGACGGGGGGCGCCCACGGGCGGAGCTTATTCAGCACCACCTTATATGGGCGCCCCCATGGATCGTCATCAAGGGTCTGGAGGAGCTCCTTCCATGCCTGGGTCTTGGCCCGTTTGATGGCGCCCTGCAGAGCAACCCGCGCCACGCGGTATGCTCCATACAGGTCATCAGCTGCCCTCGCTCGCGCCACGCCGTCGCCTGTACGTTGACGACGGCGCGCGCGGGTGTACTGGCGTCGGGCGCGGACAGTCGCGACTCGCAACTCCGCGATCGCGTCCGACCACCAGTACACCGCCCGGCGAGGAGAAGCCCGCCCGACCCGAGGCATCGCCGCGTCGCAAATACCCGCGACCAATGCTCCGAGCCGGGCGACCTCCTCCTCTATGCTCGGCAACTCGGCCGCTCCCTGCGGCCAAGTTGCAGCGAGGGCAGCTGCCATCAGGGCGTCCTTGTCCACACGCCGAAGCGACCAGCGGCGTGGTGGGGTGCCACGCAGGCGGCCGTGTCGGGATGCACTCGCGGCGGCAGAGACCTCCATCCGGATGTACCGGTGATCGGAGAGTGTCTCTGCCCCCGCGACCACGTGCCAACCCGACACCATGCGCACGGCGTTGGGGGTCGCGAATCCAACATCCACGATGGACCCCCCATATCGCCGCACGCATGTGTGCTCCGACCCCCGGTTCAATACCCGGAGGTCGAGCCCCGCCGTCCAATCGCCCAGGATCCCGCCGCGAACGGAGGTCCTGGGGGATCCCCAAGCCACCGACTTGGCATTAAAATCCCCCAGGACCAGCACCGGCCGGGCCGCGTAGCGCTGCACGCATGCCGCGACCTCGGCCAAGTACAGCTCGAACGCAGCGTGACCGCTACGGGGCGAAATGTAGCACCCCACCACAGCGACTCCCCCCCAGTCCACGGCGACGAATCCCCGACCGCGCTCCAACAAGGAGAACGGTGGGGACCCGTCGCCCCCTCCCCATACCGTCGCCACCAAGCCGTCCGCGTCGCCCACCCAATGAGGGTGATCAGGGACGCGGTACGGCTCGGCGGCGACCGCCAGGCCAACCCCCCACTCCGCGAGGACTTGGGACATCAAGTCCTGTGCCGCGCGGCAGTGGTTGAGGTTGGCCTGGAGGAGGAGGCGGGGCGGCATTAATTAATGGCCGCGCCAGCCTCCTCCCGGCCGTCCGTCCCCGTAGCACCGTCCACCTCCATGGAGGACGATGCCACCGCCCTCGGCACCGGAGCCGGTGCAGCCCGCCTCTTCCTCTCCTTCCGGGAGGGGGGGGAGCACTTCTTGCTCCCCACCCTGTGATCGGCTGGCCTCCCCATGTCCGCACACAGCGGGCAGTGGGGGGCCGCCGAGCACTGGCTCGCACGGTGCTCTTTGGCACCGCAGCGGTAACACTGACCGCTGCGGTCCACCGGCGAGGTGCACCACTGCCTCACGTGCCCCAATTCGAGGCAGCGGTGACACTGGAGCGGGCGCGGCGCGAGGATTTCCACTCGCGCCGAAACCCACCCCACCAACACCCTCCCGGATTCCGCCACCTTACGGGCGGCGGAGAGGGGGCACCGGGCCCACACCGACCCGAGGCCGGAGGGCGACCTACGGATCTCTCAGATCCGCAGGTCCTCCACAGGACAGTCCCCCGCCCTCGCAAGGGCACGGGACACATCCTGTGCGCTGACCGAGTCGTCCAGCCCACAAACGCGCATCTCCGTGCGCTTCGTGGGCCGAGCGACCCGGACACCTCGCTCGCCCAGCTGCTCCCGGAGCCTCTGGGCGAGACGATCCGCCTTCGCGCCGCCTTCTGCACCGGGGATCTCCAGCAAGAGACCCCCGGTCACGGCCCTCTTCGCCCTCACGGAGGCGATGCCCAGCTCTTCCAGGGAGATATTCTCCCTGGCGAGCCGCATCGCCTCCGCGAGAGTCAGGTCGCCCCCCTGCGCAACGGTCAGCGTCACCGCTGCCGTTTTTGGGGGACGACCTGGTCGTGCCTTCCCGACCTTCGCGGCCTTTACCTTGGCCGCCGGCGGCGGAGGCGGAGGCTGCGGTTGCGAGGCCTTCCTCGCCGCCCGCTTCGCCTTCCGCCCCACCACCTCACTCCACGCCACCCCCCCTTGGGAGGGTGCTGTGGAGGACGCGACCACCGCGACCACGGGTACACCACCCCCCTTGGGGGTCGCGACCCGGGGCCCTGGTGCCGCAACGCTGGGCGGAGCCTTCACTCCGCCCTTCTTTGCCTTCCCCGACTGTACCGGAACAGGTCGGGGAGGCACCGCCTTCCTGCTGACCGCTCTTCCGGCGAGGAGCTCCTCCCGGAAGGCGGCCAGCTTGCCATCAATCATGTCCCCAATCCTCCTCAGAAGATCGTCTTCTGAGGAGGACGGGGACTTGTTCACGGGCGTAGTGCGGGTGGAGGGGCCCGCGGTGCCCCGCACCACTGCCGCCGCACTCCGCTTCTTTACCTCCGCCGAGGGACGCGGCGGTGGAGGAGGAGGGAGGATGGGAGGGAGGGCCGCGCTGTTCCACAGCGCCTCTGCCCTCCTCCTCCCCTGTCGCTCCTCCTCCAACAGGAGCTGCAGACGGGCGTTCCGCCCTCTGAGCTCCCGCGCCGCCTCCCTCATTTCCTCCGCCGCGGCCTTCAGGGCCTCCGCGCCACCGCTTTTCTGCCCCTTAAAGGCGCAGGCAGCGGCGACTTTCTCCACCCGCCTCAGGGACGAGGAGATCCTCTCCGATATCTCCTCGGTCACCTCGTCCCTGAGGCAACTCAGCCTCACCGACGGGCTCATCGCCCCGCCCACCTCGACGACGGCCTGCCCCGTCCTCTTCCTCTTAGAGCCTATGTGGCTCGTGCTGGAGGAGAAGGACGAGACCGACGCCGTCTCGTCGTCCTCCTCCGCCCTCCACGAAGCCGGACCTGGCGCTGAGTGGGGCGCGAGCGCCGCCACCCTAACCCCAACCCCGTCTCCGTCCTCCCCAACCGACAAAACCCGCCCCATCCCCATTTTATTTTCTGTGTCCATAAAAATCCCACGAGCAGGTCGGAAGAAAAGGTCCGCCCGGGCAGAGCCGCCTTACCCGGGTAAGCCTATATACTCCGGGGGTTCGGCAGGTTCCCCGGAGGTGGTCGCTTGGAATTGGGCCTTCTCCCCCAACCATGCATCCCATCGCCGCGCACCATAGCTTAGGATTGGAGGGCGATTTTATAGAGTCGCCATACTCGTGGCCCAGGCGGTTAAGCCAAGACCCCCGTTCCTCCTGCCGTCACGTACCATTCACAAAACCAATAGGGAATTGTGAATGGGTCGTCGTGACGACCAACAGGAGGCTTACGGTGTGTGTATGACTCGGGTACCCCGGGTTCGTTAAGCCCGTACTGCAGCTGAAAGGCTGGCAGCCCCTGAGGGAACACACTGGTGTTGGCCGTTGGGGCGCACTGAGGGACGGCCAAGCGCCTCGCGGAGGTGAGGGCACTGCGCGTCGTCGGCCGGATCAGGGGGATGGAGATGAAGGTGGCGGTCCATAAGACCGAGGTGATAGCGTTCCATTTACTTCGGCAGGATCTGCCCTCCCCCCCCCCCCCCTTAAGCAGGTGGGTGAGGCTGATATCGAGGTGAAGCCCCACATGAGGTATCTGTGGTTAATCCTCGATAGCCACTAGCGCTACGAGGAGCATTTTCGCTGCCTGGCCCCCCGGTTGGAGAGGATGGTCGCGGCTTTTGGCCAAATCCGACCCAATCTGGGGGGCCCGGCGGGCCAAGTTCGCCGGCTCTATGTGGCAATGGTGCAGTCGGTAGATCTTTACGGGGCCCCCGTCTGGGCGGACGACCTGGCGGCCTCATGGCGCAGCATGACGATGCTGCGTCGGGTGCAGAGGCGGATGGCGTTGGGGGACGTCCGTGGGTACCGCACCGTGTCGCATGAGGCGGCGACGGTTCTTGTGGGGATGCCGCCCATGGACCTCCTCGTGCGGTCGCACGCGGTGCTGTATCGTCACCGCGTCGACCGTCGTGCGGGGGTGGGGGCGGTCCCGGGAGTGCAGGAATCTGCTTGGGGCGATTTGAAGCGCCAGGCCCGGCAGTTCGTGATGCTCGCGTGGCAGGAGCAGTTGGCTCTGCCAACCGTGGGGCACCGGATAGACGGGGTTGTTCGGCCACTCCTGAGTGAGTGGCTGGACAGAGGCTATGGAAGCCTCACTTAACGGATGGCACAGGTGTTCTCCGGACATGGCAGCTTCGGGAGATACCTGTGTCGTATAGGGAAGGGGCCGACGGCGCGCTGCTGCCATTGTGACGCTGAGCAAGACACGGCTGAACATAACCTCGAGGTGTGCCCTACGTGGGAGGGGGAGCGCCGTATCCTGGTCACCGTCATCGGGCGGGATGTCTCGCTGCTGGGCATGGTGCGCGCCATGCTCGGCAGCGAGGGGAAGTGGAAGGCCGTGGCCTCCTTCTGCGAGAGCGTAATGTTGCAGAAGGAGGCCGCCAGCAGGGAACGCAAGCTTCAGCGGCGTGCTGAGGCTCGCGCACATGTGGTGCCGGGAGGGCGTCGTCCTGGCGCCGGGAATCGCGGGTGGCCCCCGCCGCGTGGCGGATAAACCTGGCTGGGGGGCGGTTCCAGAAGGGAGCCTCCTCCAGGCACGAGGCGCAGAGTCGGACCGGATGGGGGTGGAAGTGTTACCCCAATTCCGGACCACCTCATCAGGAGGCACCCTCGGTGGCATGGTGCGGCCACGAGCCACAAGCCACCGAGGGGTACAAATGGAGTTGCGTGCGGTTCCGAGTTGGGGCTCGCCGCCGCCACTGACCGCGGCCCCGAGATGGACGACGGCGGGACGGAGTGGTCTCGTCCTGCCGCCATGCGATAGTGTGACTGCAGGGGGGAACCATTTGTCTCACCGTGGATGGGTGCACAGCACATGTACGGGGAGGATACCGGAAGTATGCATCGAGCGATTCCCAGTATCCTCCCAAATGGTGTGGAAGGCTCACCGTGGGGTTTTTAGTGGGTAGGTCACATGCCCGTCATTCCACGGACGCGGGGAATCCCACACACACACCATCCGCCCCCCAAAGAGGTGGGAGGGAGTCATACGAAGATTTTCCCGACGAAAAAAACGACTAGTAAAGAAGCACTATGCTAGTAAGATACAAGCAAGCTAGTAAGCAAGGAGCAGGCTAGTAAAAAAGCAATTAGCTTGTAACAATGAAGACAGCTGGTAAGAAAGCACGTAGCTAGTAAGGAAGTAGTAAGCTAGTAAGCAAGCAGTAAGTTAGTAAGCAAGCAGTGAGCTAGTCAGCGAGGAGGAAGCTAGTAAGGAAGCAGTATTATAGAAAGCAACCAGCAGGCTACAAAGAAAGCAGTTAGCTATTGAGCAGGCAGTAGGGTAGTAAGCAAGCAGCAGGCTATTAAGGAAGCAGTTAGCAATTGAGCAAGAAGTAAGCCAGTAGGCAAGCAGTAAGCTAGTAAGCAAGCAGAGAGCTAATAAGGGAGCTGGGAGCTACCAAGGAAGCATTATGCTAGAAAGTAAGCAGTAAGATAGTAAGCAACCAGTAAGCCAGCAAGCAAGCAGTAAGCTGGTAAGAAAGCAGCTAGCTACTAAGCAAGTAGTAAGCTAGTAAGCAAGCAGTAAGCTAATAAGCAAGCGGTGAGCTAGTCAGCGAGGAGGAAGCTAGGAAGGAAGCAGTATGCTATTAAGCAGGCAGTAGGCTAGATAGCAAGCAGTAAGCTAGCAAGCGAAGAGGAAGCTAGTAAGGAAGCAGCAAGCTAGTAAGAAAGTAGTTATCTAGTAAGAAAGCAGTATGGTAGTAAGCAAGCAGCAGGCTAGTAAGCAAGCAGTAAGCAGGAAAACAGTGAGCTGGCTAATAAGTAAGCAGTTAGCTGGTAAGTATGTAGTAAGCTCGTAAGAAAGCAGTAAGAAAGTAAGCAAGCAGCGAGGTGGCATGAAAGCAATTCGCTTGTATGCAAGCAGTAAGCTAGTAAGCAAGTTGTAATCTAGTAAGCAAGCAGTGAGCATGTAAGCAAGCAGTGAGCTAGAAAGAAAGCAGCAAGCTAGTAACAAAGCAGCAAGCTAGAGAGCAAGTAGTAAGCAGGTAAACAAGCAGCAAGCTAGCAAGCATGCAGTAAGCGAGTAAGCTAGCAGTAAGCTAGAATGCAAGCAGTAGTCTAGTAAGCAAGCAGTGAGCTAGAATGCAAGCAGGAAACTATTAAAGAAGCATGTAGCTAGAAAGCAAACAGCGCGTCAGTAAGCAAGCAGTAAGCTGGAGTGCAAGGAGAAGGCTAGTAAGAAAGCAGTTGTATAGTAAGCAAGCAGTAAGCTAGGAAGCATGTCGGAAGCTAGTAACCAAGAACTAAGCTTGTAAGCAAGCAGTAAGCTAGTAAGCGACCAGGGAGCTAGTATGGGAGCAGAATGCGATTAAGCAAGCAGAAGGCTAGCAAGCAACCAGTAAGCTAGTAAGCAAGCAGCAAGCTAGTAAGCGAGGAGGAAGCTAGTACGGAAGCAGTATGCTAGTAAGCAAGCAGTCAGTTAGTAACAACGCAATAAGCTAGTAAGAAAGCAGCTAGCCAGTAAGAATGCAGTAAAGTAGTAAGGGTTGCTATTTAGTAAGCTAGTAAGAAAGCACTATGGTAATGCCGACGACGCGCTGCGCCCCCACCTCCGTGAGTCGCTTGGCCCTCCCCCAATGCGTCGCAACGGCCAGCACCAGTGTGTCATCTGCATAGCACACGGCGCTGACGCCGTCAGGGAGGTCGGCCAGCAAACCCTTATTGTACGCGACATTTCACAGGAGTGCCCCGAGGACCGACACCTGCGGAACGCCGCAGTACACCTCTCTCCGCATATCTCCATCGCGGCCCGGATACTCGCTCCACCTCCCGCGGAGATAATCCCAGACGAGTGCCCTGAGATAAGGGGGGACCCGATGATCTTCGAGCCCCCTTCTTATCTCTTCCCAGGGAAGGGTGTTAAAGGCGTTGGCAATATCCGAGGATACTGCCAAAGCCACTCCTCCCCGGGAGACGGCCGACTCCGAGAGGGTCCTGACGCGACCTATCGCGTCGATCGTCGATCGACCCTGCCGGAAACCGTACTGGCAGTCGGCCAGGCCGGGGGCACAACGCGACAGGTGCTCGTCGAGGCGGGCAGCAATCACGCGCTCGAAGAGCATGCCCATCTCGTCGAAGAGACAGATTGGCCAGTATGCGGAGGGAGACTCTGCGGGCCGACCCGCCTTCCGGAGGAGGACCATCCTCGCCACTTACCAACTAGGGGGGAATCGCCCGTCCCTCAGGCACCGGTCAAACAACCGCCTGAGGTCGGCCCCAAGGACGCCCTCGTTCAAAACCCAAACCCGGCCAGGCACACCATCCGGCCCCCGGGCCCGTGTTACGCTCCCTGAGCCGTTTGATGGCCGTGGCCATCTCCCACTGCGTGACCCCCAGCTCGGCAGCCCACTCAATTGGGACAGCCGACGACGCCAGAGGACATGGCCCTCCCTCCCCAATTGAGAAGAGAGTATTGACCACGTCCTCCAGCAGCCGCGGTTCAAGACCCTCCTGGAAGAGCTCCTTCCATGCCCGGGTTTTGGCCCGTTTGATGGCGACCTGCAGTGCAACCCGGGCCGTACGGTATGACTCATACAGGTCATCTGCCCTCGCTCGCGCCACACCATCGCCTCTTCGTAGACGACGGCGCGCGCGGCTGTACTGGCGTCGGGCGCGCACTCGCCACACGCAATTCTACGATCACAGCCGACCACCAGTACACCGCCCGGCGAGGAGAAGCCCGCCCGACCCGGGGCATCGCCGCGTCACAAATATTTGCGACTACTCCGCCGAACCGGGCGACCTCCCCCTCTATGCTCGGCAACTCGGCCGCCCCCTGCGGCCAAGTTGCAGCGAAAGCAGCTGCCATCATAGCGTCCTTGTCCAGGCGCCGAAGCGCCCAGCGACGCGGTGGGGCGTCTCCCGGGCGGTGGTGTCGGGATGTATATCCGGAGGCAGAGACCTGCATTCGGATATACCTGTGGTCTGAGAGTATCTCTGTCTCCCGAACCACCTGCTATCCCGACACCATGTGCACGGCGTTGGTGGTTGCGAATCCAACATCCACGATGGACCCCCCACATCGCCGCACGCACGTGTGCTCCGACCTCCGGTTCAGTAACCGAAGGTCGAGCCCAGCCACCCAGTCGCCCAGGATCCCGCCGTGAACGGAGGTCCTGGGGGATACCCTCGCCACCAACATGGCGTTAAAGTCCTCCAGAATCAGCACCGGCCAGGCCGCCCAGCGCTGGACGCGTGCCGCGACCTCGGCCAGGTACTGCTCGAACGCGGCGTGACCGCTGCGGAGCGAGATGTAGCACACCACCACGGCGACGAATCACCGACTGCGCTTCAGAATGGAGAAAGGCGGGGACCCGTCGCCTCCTACCCATATCGCCGCCACCAAGCCGTACGCGCCCCCCACACAATGACGGTGACCAAGAACGCGGTACAGCTCGGCGGCGTCCGCCGGGCCAACCCCCCACTCCACGAGGACATGGGACATCATGTCCTGTGCCGCGCGGCAGTGGGTGAGGTTGGCCTAAAGCAGTTAGCTAGTAAGAATGCAGTAAGTTTGTAACAAAGCAGTAAGCTACTAAGCAGCCAGTAAGCTGGTAAGCAAGCAGTGAGCAAATAAGCGAGCAGAGAGCTAGTAAAGGAGAGGTAAGCTAGAAAGCAAGCATCAAGCTAGTGAGCAAGCAGTAAGATAGTAGGTAAGAACTGAGCTAGTAAGAAAGCAGTATGCTAGAAAGCAAGCAGCAAGCTAGTTTGGAAGCAGTAAACTAGTAAGCAAGCGGTAATATAGTGAGCAAGCAGTTAGCCTGTAAGCTGGCAGCAAGCTTGTCAGGAAGCAGTAACCTAGTAAGTAAGGAGTTAGGCCGTAAGCAAGTAGTAAGCTAGTAAGCCAGCAACATGCTAGTAAGAAAGCAGTAATCTAGAAAGAAAGCTGCGGGCTTGTAAGAAAGCAGTTACTTAGTAAGAATGCAGTACGCCAGTAAGCGAGCAATAAACTTGTAAACAACTTGTGAGCTAGTAAGCAAGCAGGAGGCTGGTTTACAAGCAAATTACCTAGTACGTAAGCAGTAAGCTAGCATGCAAGCAATGTGATAGCATGCGAGGTGGAAGCGAGTAAGCTTGTAAGCAAGCAGTAAGTTAGTCAGCAAGCAGGAAGCTAGTAAGCGAGCAGTAATCTGGTAAGAAAGCAGTTGGTTAGTAAGCAAGTAGTAAGCTAGTAAGCATGCAGTAAGCTAGTAAGCATGCAGTAAGCTAGTAGGAAAGCAGTATGCTAGTGAGCAAGCAGTAAGCTAGTAAGCAAGCAGTAAGCTTGCAAGCTAGCTATAAGCTAGTAAGCAAGAAGTACGCTAGTAGGCAAGCTGTAACAGACTAAGCAGACAGTAACATTGTAAGCAAGCTAGTCAGGAAGCTGCTAGCTAGTAAGAAAGCAGTATGCTAGTAAGAAAGCAGTAAAATAGTAAGCAAGCATCATGCTAGTAAGAAAGCAATTAGCTGGCAAGGAAGCAGTTCGCTAGTAATTAAGTCTTAAGCTAGTAAGCAAGCAGTAAACTAGTAACCAAGCAGTGGGCTAGTAAGCAGACTGTTAGCTAGTAAGGAAGCGGTATGCTAGTAACCCTGCAGTAAGCTAGTAAGCAAGCAGTATGCTTGTAAACAAGCAGCAGGCTTGTCAGAAAGCAGTTAACTAGTAAGAAATCAGTATGCTAGTAAGCAAGCTGTATGCTAGAAAGCAAGCAGCAAGCTAGTAAGCAAGCACTAAACTAGAAAGCAAGCTGTAAGTTAGTAAGAAAGCAGAAAGGAAGTATGCATGCTGTGAGCTAGTAAGAAAGCAGTTAGCTAGTAAGCATGCAGAAAGCTAGTAAGAAAGCAGAAAGCTTGTAACAAAGCAGATAGCTACTAAGAAAGCAGTTAGCCAGTAGGGAACCTGTAAGATAGTAAGAAAGCTGTAAGCTAGTAAGGAAGCAGATAGTTGGCATCGAAGCAGTAGGCTAGTAAGCAAGCAGAAAGCCAGTAAACGAGCAGTAAGATGGTAAGCAAGCACTAAACTAGTAAGCAAGCACTAAGCTAGGTTGAAAGCAGTGAGGTAGTAACAAAGCAGATAGCCAGTAATAATGCTGTTAGTCAATTAGCAAGCAGTTAGCTAGAACGCTAGGGGTAAGCTTGTAAAAAAGCAGTAAGTCAGTAACATAGCAGTAAATAAGTGAGCAAGCACTATGCCAGCAAGCAGGCAATAAGCTCTTAAGGAAGCAGTAGGGTAGTATGCAATCGGTAAGCTAGTAAGTATGCAGTTAGCTGGTAAGGGCGCGGTAAGGTAATAAGCTAGCGGTTAGCTAGTAAGAAAGATGTAAGCTAGTGTAACGCGCATATCCCCACCCGGAACCGCGAACCAAACTCTGTCGCGTCTGAGCCCCCACGACCGGTGTCTCACCGCACAGCCGCTAGGCGTCCGCGGCTTCTCGCCACTAATTTCGCGCCGCGCGAGTATTAATACCGAGACACCGGGCGGAATTGGTGGACTCGTGTCTCGCTCGTCGAAACCAGATTGCGTGGCGAGAGATTGCTTACGAACCCTTACGAATCTACACGAGCTCCACTGTTTGGAAACACGAAAGTGCGGAGGGCACTCTCGCGACCGATCCGCTGACCTCCCATATCCCTGGATACTGGGTCGAACATCTCCTAGATCTCCTTCCCTAGCCCCACCGACCTCGAAACGAACCCTCGACCGCCGACTGAGACGGCACCCGCCACCTACCTCCGTGACCCCCCAGAACCGGACAATCCCCGGGGGAACGGTCAGTCTAGTAAGAAAGCAGTTGGCTAGTAACGAAGCGGTATGATAGTAAGCAAGCAGGAAGCTTGTAAGAAAGCAGTAAGCTAGTACGGGAGCAGTAAGGCAGTCAGCAAGCAGTAGCTAGTAAGAATGCATCAAGCTGGTAAGGGAGCAGCAAGCTAGCAAGAAAGCAGTTGGGCAGCAATAAAGCAGTATGCCAGTATGGTAGCAGCAAGCTAGTAAGAAAGCGGTAAGCTGGTAAGAAAGCAATAAGCTAGTAAGAGAGCAGTGTGCTAGTAAGCTCGCTGTAAACTAGAAATCAAGCAGCAAGCTAGTAAGGAAGCATTTAGCTACTTAGAGAGCAGTATGCTAGTAAGAAAGCAGTGAACATGTAAGCAAGCTGTGAGCTAGTAATCCTCGCGCCGCGCCCGCCCCAGTGCCACCGCTGCCTCGAATTGGGGCACGTGAGGCAGTGGTGCACCTCGCCGGTGGACCGCAGCGGTCAGTGTTACCGCTGCACTGCCAAAGAGCACCGTGCGAGCCAGTGATCGGCGGCCCCCCACTGCCCGCTGTGTGCGGACATGGGGAGGCCAGCCGATCACAGGGTGGGGAGCAAGAAGTGCTCCCCCCCCCCCTCCCGGAAGGAGAGGAAGAGGCGGGCTGCACCGGCTCCGGTGCCGAGGGCGGTGGCATCGTCCTCCATGGAGGTGGACGGTGCTACGGGGACGGACGGCCGGGAGGAGGCTGGCGCGGCCATTAATTAATGCCGCCCCGCCTCCTCCTCCAGGCCAAACTCAACCACTGCCGCGCGGCACAGGACTTGATGTCCCAAGTCCTCGCGGAGTGGGGGGTTGGCCTGGCGGACGCCGCCGAGCTGTACCGCGTTCTTGGTCACCGTCATTGTGTGGGGGGCGCGTACGGCTTGGTGGCGGCGATATGGGTAGGAGGCGACGGGTCCCCGCCTTTCTCCATTCTGAAGCGCAGTCGGTGATTCGTCGCCGTGGTGGTGTGCTACATCTCGCTCCGCAGCGGTCACGCCGCGTTCGAGCAGTACCTGGCCGAGGTCGCGGCACGCGTCCAGCGCTGGGCGGCCTGGCCGGTGCTGATTCTGGAGGACTTTAACGCCATGTTGGTGGCGAGGGTATCCCCCAGGACCTCCGTTCACGGCGGGATCCTGGGCGATTGGGCGGCGGGGCTCGACCTCCGGGTATTGAACCGGTGGTCGGAGCACACATGCGTGCGGCGATATGGGGGGTCCATCGTGGATGTTGGATTCGCGACCCCCAACGCCGTGCGCATGGTGTCGGGTTGGCACGTGGTCGCGGGGGCAGAGACACTCTCCGATCACCGGTACATCCGGATGGAGGTCTCTGCCGCCGCGAGTGCATCCCGACACGGCCGCCTGCGTGGCACCCCACCACGCCGCTGGGCGCTTCGGCGCCTGGACAAGGACGCCCTGATGGCAGCTGCCCTCGCTGCAACTTGGCCGCAGGGAGCGGCCGAGTTGCCGAGCATAGAGGAGGAGGTCGCCCGGCTCGGAGCATTGGTCGCGGGTATTTGCGACGCGGCGATGCCTCGGGTCGGGCGGGCTTCTCCTCGCCGGGCGGTGTACTGGTGGTCGGACGCGATCGCGGAGTTGCGAGTCGCGACTGTCCGCGCCCGACGCCAGTACACCCGCGCGCGCCGTCGTCAACGTACAGGCGACGGCGTGGCGCGAGCGAGGGCAGCTGATGACCTGTATGGAGCATACCGCGTGGCGCGGGTTGCTCTGCAGGTCGCCATCAAACGGGCCAAGACCCGGGCATGGAAGGAGCTCCTCCAGACCCTTGATGACGATCCATGGGGGCGCCCATATAAGGTGGTGCTGAATAAGCTCCGCCCGTGGGCGCCCCCCGTCACCGAGGGTCTTGACCCCCGGCTGCTGGAGGACGTGGTCAATACACTCTTCCCAATTGGGGAGAGGGGACCGCGTCCTCCGGCGGCGGCGGCTGTCCCAGTGGAGTGGACGGCCGAGCTGGGGGTCACGCAGGAGGAGCTGGCAGCGGCCATCAGACGGCTCGGCGTTCGTAACACGGCCCCGGGTCCGGATGGTGTGCCCGGCCGGGTTTGGGTCTTGACCCAGGGCGTCCTTGGGGCCGACCTCAGGCGGTTGTTCGACCGCTGCCTGAGGGACGGGCGATTCCCCCCCAGTTGGAAGGTGGCGAGGATGGTCCTCCTCAGGAAGGAGGGTCGGCCCGCGGAGTCTCCCTCCGCATACCGGCCCATTTGTCTCCTCGACGAGGTGGGCAAGCTCTTCGAGCGGGTGATTGCTGCCCGCCTCGTCGAGCACCTGTCGCGGGGTGATCCCGGTCTGGCCGACTGCCAGTTCGGTTTCGGGGGGGGCCGATCGACTATCGACGCGATAGGTCGTGTGAGGGCCCTCTCGGGGGCGGCCGTCTCCCGGGGAGGGGTGGCATTGGCAATATCCTTGGATATTGCCAATGCCTTTAACACCCTCCCCTGGGATGAGATAAGGAGGGGACTCGAATATCATCGGGTCCCCCCTTGTCTCAGGGCGGTCGTCGGGGATTATCTCCGCGGCAGGTGGATCGAGTATCCGGGCCGGGATGGTGATATGCGGAGGGAGGTGTACTGCGGTGTTCCGCAGGGGTCGGTCCTCGGGCCACTCCTGTGGAACATCGCGTACGACTCGGTGTTGCGGGCCGGCCTCCCCGACGGCGTCAGCACGGTGTGTTATGCGGATGACACACTGGTGCTGGCCGTCGGGGCGCACTGGGGGAGGGCCATGCGTCGCGCGAATGAGGGGTCGCAACGCGTCGTCGACCGGATCAGGGGGATGGGGATGACGGTGGCGGTCCATAAGACCGAGGTGATTGCGTTTCATTCACCTCGGCAGGATCCGCCACCCCCTCTGATCCGGGTGGGTGGGGCTGACATCGAGGTGAAGCCCCAGATCAGGTATCTAGGGCTGATCCTCGATAGCCACTGGCGTTTCGAGGAGCGTTTCCGCTGCCTGGTCCCCCGGTTGGAAAGGATGGTTGCGGCTCTGGGACGGATCCTGCCCAACCTGGGGGGCCCGGCGGGCCGAGTTCGTCGCCTCTATGTGGCAATGGTCCAGTCGGTGGCCCTATACGGGGCCCCCGTCTGGGCGGACGACCTGGCTGCCTCCCGGCGCAGCATGACTATGCTGCGTCGGGTGCAGAGGCGCATGGCGCTCAGGGTCGTCCGCGGGTATCGGACCATGTCACATGAGGCGGCGACGGTTCTAGCGGGGATGCCGCCCATGGACCTGCTCGCGCGGTCGCACGCGGTGATGTTCCGGCACCGCGTCGACCGTCGCGCGGGGGTGGGGGCGGTCCCGGGCGGGCAGGAACCTGCTTGGGGCGATTTGAAGCGCCAGGCCCGGCAGTCCGTGTTGCTCGCGTGGCAGGAGCGGCTGGCTCTGCCAACCGCGGGGCACCGGACTGTCGGGGCGGTTCGGCCACTCCTGAAGGAGTGGCTGGACAGAGGCCATGGCAGCCTCACCTACCAGATGGCACAGGTATTTTCCGGGCATGGCAGCTTCGGAAGATACCTGTGCCGGATAGGGAAGGAGCCGACGGCGCGTTGCTGCCACTGCGACGCTGAGCAGGACACGGCGGATCATACCCTGGAGGTATGCCCCGCGTGGGAGGGGGAGCGCCGTGTCCTGGTCGGCGTCGTCGGGCGGGATGTCTCGCTGCCGGGCGTGGTGCGCGCCATGCTCGGCAGCGAGCAGAAGTGGAGGGCCGTGGCCTCCTTCTGCGAGAACGTAATGTTGCAGAAGGAGGCGGCGGGGAGGGAGCGCGCCGCTGAAGCTCGCGCTCGTGCGGTGGCCCGAGGTCGTCGCCCGGTCGCGAGGCGTCGCGGGCGGCCGCCTCGGCGTGGCGGATGACCTAGGCTGGGAGGGGGGTCCTGAGGGGACCCTCCTCCCGCCAGGCGGCGCCGGGTCGGACCGGTTGGGGGTAGAAGTGCCTCCCCCTACCGGTCCGACGCAAGGGGAGGCACCCTCGGCGGTCTGGTGCGGCCATGAACGCCCGGCCGCCGAGGGGTGGAAACGGGGTCGTTGGCGGTTGCGAGTTGGGGCTCGCAGCCGCCACTAAACGCGGCCCCGGGACGGATAGCGGCGGGATAAAGTGGCCCCGTCCCGCCGCTATGAGGCAGTGTGTCTACTGGGGGACCGATTGTCCCCCCGGGGGATGGGCGCGAAAGCGCGGGCACGGGGAGGATACCGGAAGAATGCTTCGAGCGATTCCCGGTATCCTCCCAAAGCGTGCCGAAGGGTCACCGTGGGGTTTTTAGTGGGTAGGTCCCGCGCCTGTCGTTGTACGGGCGCGGGGAATCCCACACACCCCTCCCCCCTCTCCCCAAGGAGGTGGGAGGGAGTCTTTCGAAGATTTTCCCCACGACAAAAAAAAAAAAAAAAAAAAAAAAGTATGCAAGTAAGCAAGCAGTAAGCCAGTAAGCAATCAGTAAGCTACTAAGCTACCAGTAGGCAAGTTAGCAAGCAGTTAGTTTGTAAGCGAGGCGGAAGCTAGTAACCAAGCTGCAAGCTGATAAGAATGCAGTTAGCTAGAAAGCAAGCGGTTAGCTAGTAAGCAAGCGGTAATCTGGTAAGCACACAGAGAGCTAGTAAGCAAGCAGGAATCTAGCATGGAAGCAGTATGCTAGAAAGCAAGCAGCAGGCAAGTAAGCAAACGGTAACCGAATAAGCTAGTAGAAAGTTAATAAGCAAGCAGTGAGCTAGTAAGCGAAGAGGGAGCTAGTAAGGGAGCAGTAAGCTAGTAATCAAGCAGTAAGCTAGAGAGCAAGCAACAAGCTAGTAAGAAGGATATAGCCATTAAGCAAGCAGTAAGCTAGTAAGACATAAGTATGCTAGAAAGCAAGCATCAGGCTATTAAGGAAGGAATTGAACACTCAGCAAACAGTAAACTAGTAAGCAAGCAGTAAGCTAGTAAGGAAGCCGTGAGCTAGTAAGCGTGTAGGGAGCTGGCAAGCATGCAGTAAGCTAGTAAGCAAGTAGCAGGTTAGGAAGGAAACAGGTGGCTAGTATGGAACCAGTAAGTCAGGAAGAGAGCATTAAGCTACAAAGCAAGCAACAAGCTAGTATGCAAGCAGGAAGGCAGTAAGCAACCAGCAAGCTTGTAAGCTAGCAGTAAGCAGGTAAGCAAGCATTAAGGTTCTAAGCAGGCAGTGGGCTAGTAAGCGAGCTGGGAGCTAGTAAGGAAGCAGTATGGTAGTAAGCAAGCTGTAAGCTAGTAAGCAACCTGTAAGCTAGTAAGCAACCTGTAAGCTAGTAAGCAAGAAGTAGGCTAGTGAGAAAGCAGCAAGCTAGCAAGCAGGCGGTAGAATAGTAAGCATGCAGTAAGCTAGTAAGCAGGCAGTGAGCTAGTAAGCGAGCAAGGATCTAGTAATGAAGCAACAAGCTAGAAAGCAACAGGTAAGCAAGTATGCGTGCAGTTGGCTAGTAAGAAAGCAATTAGCTAGTAAGCAAGCAGTAAGCTAATAAGCATGCAGTGAGCTATTAAGCGAGCAGGAAGCTGGCATGAAAGCAATTAGCTTGTATGGATAGAGTAAGTATGTATGCAAGGAGTGAGCTAGTAAGCGAGGAGGAATCTAGTAAGGAAGCAGTATGCTAGTAAACAAGCAGTAAGCTGATAAGATGGCAGTTAGCTAGTATGAAAGCGGTAAGCATGTAAGCAAGCTGTGAGCTGGTAAGCAAGGAGTAAGCTAGTACGCGAGTCGGTAGATAGTAAGGAAGCATTATGCTAGTAAGCAAGCCGGAAGGTAGTAAGCGAGGAGGAAGCAAGTAAGAAACCAGCATGATAGTGAGGAAGCAGTAAACTAGTAAGCAACAAGTAAGCAAGTAAGAAAGCAGTAAGCATGTAAGTAAGCAGTTAGCTAGTACGCAAGCTGTAAGCTAGTAAGCGACCAGTAAGCTAGTAAGCGAGCACTAAGCTAGTAAGCCAGCAGTATGCTAGTAAGCGAGGAGGAAGCTAGTAAGCAAGCAGTGAACCAGTGAGCAGTAAGCTAGTAAGCAACCAGTAAGCTGGTAAGCGAGCAGGGAGCTAGTAAGGGACACGAATGCTAGTAAGCATGCCGTTAGCTAGTAAGAAGCCAGTAAAATAGTAAGCGAGCAGGAAGCTAGTAAGGAAGCAGTATGCTAGAAAGCAAGCAGCGGGCTAGTAAGCAAGCATTATGAGAGTAATCAACCAGTAAGCTAGTAAGCAGACTGTAAGCCTTAAAGGAAACAGCAAGCTAGAAAGCAAGCAGCAAGCTAGTAGGCAAGCAGTAAGCTAGTAAGCAAGCAGCTGGCTAGTAAGAAAGCAGTATGCCAGTAAGCAACCTGTAAGCTAATAAGCTAGCATTAAGCTAGGAAGCACGCAGTAAGCATGCAAGCAAGCAGTAAGCTGGTAAGCAATCAGTGAGCTTGTAAGCATGCAGTGATCTAGAAAGGAAGCAGTATGCAAGTACGCAAGCAGTAAACTAGTAAGCAAGAAGTAAGCGAGTAAGCTAGCAGTAGGCTAGTAATCAAGCAGTGAACTAGTAAGTGAGCAGGGATCTAGTAAGAGAGCACAATGTTAGTAAGCATGCAGCAAACTATCAAGCAAGCAATATGCTAGTAAGCCAGCAGGAAGCTGGTGAGGAAACAGTATGCTAGAAAGCAAGCAATAAACTCGTATGCAAGCAGTGAGCTGGTATGCAAGCAGTGAGCTAGTAACCGTGCTGGGTTCTAGTAAGAAAGCAGCAAGCTAGTGAGCAAGCAGTGAGCTACTAAGCGAGGAGGAACCTAGAAAGGAAGCAGTATGCTAGCATGCAAGGAGCAAGCTACTAAGCGACCAGTTGTCTTGTAAGCAAGTAATAAGCTAAGAAGCAAGCACTAACCTAGTAAGCAACCAGTAACATAGTAAGCATGCTATTAGCTAGTAAGCAAGCAGTAAGCTGGCAAGATAGCTGTTTGCTAGTAAGCAAGCAGTAAGCTAGAATGCATGCAGCAGGCTTGTAAGCATGCAGAAAGCGAATATGCTAGCAGTATGCTAGTAAACAAGCAGGAAGCTAGCAAGGAAGCAGTATTCTAGTAGGCAAGCGGTAAGCTAGTATGCAAGCAGGGAGATAGTAAGCTAGCAGTAAGATAGTAAGCAAGCAATGTGATAGTAAGCAAGCAACAGGCTAGTGGGAATGCAGTTAGTTAGTAGGGAAGCAGTAAGTTTGTAACAAAGCATTAAGATGGTAAGCAAGCAGCAGGCTTGTAAGCATGCAGAAAGCGTGTATGCTTGCAGTAAGCTAGGAAACAAGCAGTGTGCTAGTAAGCGGGAAAGAATCTAGTATGGAAGCAGCATAATAGCAGGCAAACTGTAAGCTAGTAAGCAACAAGTAAGCTAGAATGCAAACAGTAAGCGAGTAAGCTAGCAGTAACATATTGAGCAAGCAGTAAGATAGTAAGCAAGCTGTAAGCTAGTAAGCAAGCAGTAATCTAGTAAGCGAGCAGTGACCTAGTAAGCAAGCATTAAGCGAGTAAGCTAGCAGTGAGCTAGTAGGCGAGCAGGAAGCTGGGATGGAAGCAGTATGATAGTATGCAAGCAGTAAGGTAGAAAGCAAGCAGCAGGCTAGTAACCAAGCAGTGGGCGGGTAAGCTAGTAGTATGTTAGTAAGCAAGCTGTGAGCTGGTATGCGAGCAGGGAGCTAGTAACAAAGCTGTAATCTGGTAAGCAAGCAGTATGCTGGTAAGAAAGCAGTTAGCTAGCAAGCAAGTAGTATGCTGGTAAGCAAGCAGTTATCTGGTAAGCAAGCAGTGAGCTAGTAAGCAAGCAGGAAGCTAGTAAGAGAGCAGTTAGCTAGTAAGAAAGCTGTAAGCTAGAAAGCAAGCAGCAAGCTAGTAAGGAAGCACTATGCCAGATAGCAAGGAGCTGGATGTCAAGAAAGCAGTTAGGTAGTAAGCAAGCTGTGAGCTAGTAAGCAAGCAGGAAGCTAGTTAAGAAGCAGTATGCTAGTAAGCAAGCAGTATGCTAGGACGCAAGCTGTGAGCTGGTAAGAGAGCAGTAGGTTAGTAACAAAGCAGTATGCTAGTAAGCATGCAGAAAGGTGGTAAGCAAGCAGTAATCTAGTGAGCGAGTAGTAAGCTAGTAAGCAAGCAGTGAGCCAGTAAACATGCAGTACGCTAAAGAGAGAGGTCCAGGCTGGTAAGAGAGCAGTTTTCTAGTAAGCAAGCAGTAAGCTAGAATGCAAGCAGTAAGCTAGTGAGCAGTTAATAAGCTAGTTAGCAAGCAGTGTGCTAGTAAGTCAGCAGGGTGCCAGTATGGAAGCAGTATGCTAGTAAGCAAGCGGTGAGCTAGTAAGCGAGGAGGAAGTTAGTAAGGTCGCAGTATGATAGTATGCAAGCAGTAAGCTAGAAACCAAGCAGCAAGCTAGTAAGCAAGCAGTAAGCTAGTATGCAATCTCTAAACTAGTAAGCAAGTAGTAAGCTTGTAAGCAATCAATAAGCTAGTTAGCAAGCAGTGAGCTAGTAAGCAAGCAGAAAGCTAGTAAGTAACCAGTAAGCTACTAAGCAAGCATTAGGCTGGTAAGAAAGCATTTAGGTAGTAAGAAAGCAGTAAGCTAGTGTGCAAGCAGTGAGTTAGTAAGCGAGGAGGAAGCTAGTAAGGGAGCAGTATTGTTCCGTTTCGACGGTCGGAAAGTTCCATTGACGGTAGCGTGCATACGCGCGAGTTCCCGGGCGATAGTGCTCGCGACTCGACAAAATTCGGAAATTTTCGGGTCAGGCTTGACCGAGCCGGATCGCGGTACGCGATCGCCGTTCAGATTCAATGCCAACACCAAACAATTAAGTGCGAACGGTGTGAACTTCAAAATTAATTTCAAATCGCTTGTTTTACGGAACTCTCACAGTTCTTTGTGACGGGATTTATCAACTAAAACCATTTACGCCTCAATATATTGTTTCTGTTAATCCGGTGAAGTTCCGTGCTTAATAAAGTTACAACTTGTTATGAGTTCATTCTTCATTCTCCAAACCTCGCCGTCCAGTCCTTAACAAAAATGGGCGAACCAGCTCTCATTCCAAACAGAACAAGTATGCTAGAAAGCAAGCAGGAATCTAGTAAGCATACAATAAGCTAGAATGCAAGGAGAAGGCTAGTAAGCAGGTAGTAGCTAGTAAGCAAGCAAGAAGCTAGTAAGCAAGCAGTGAGCTAGTAAGCAAGCAGTGAGCTAGTAAGCAAGCTGGAAGCTAGTAAGGAAGCAGTAAGCTAGTTAGGAAGCAGTAAGCTAGTAAGAAAGCAGTTAGCTTGTAGGAAAGCGGTTTGCCAACCAGCAAGCAGTATGCTAGAAAGCAAGCTCCAGGATAGTAATCATGGAGTAAGCGAGCATGCTAGCGGTATGCTAGTATGCAAGCAGTGAGCTAGTGAGCAAGAAGAAAGCTAATAAGGGAGCAGCAAGTTAGTATGAATGAAGTAAGTTTGGAAGAATGCAGGAATGCAGTAGGAAAGCAGTTAGGTAGAAAACTGGCAGTAAGCTAGTGCGTAAGCAGTAAGCGAGTATGCTAGCAGTAAGCTAGTAAGCAAGAAGTGAGCTAGAAAGCGAGCAGGATGCTATTAAGGAAGCACTAAGCTAGAAAGCAAGTAGCAGGCCAGTGAGCATGCAGTAAGCGAGCAAGCTAGCTGTGAGCTGGTATGCATGCAGTGAGCTAATAAGCGCGGAGGAAGCTAGTAAGGAATCAGTTTGCCAGTAAGCTAGCAATAAGCTTGTAAGCAACCAGTGAGCTAGTAAGCAAGCAGTAAGCTGGTTTAGAAACGAATTACCTAATAAGCAATCAGAAAGCTAGCATGCAAGCAGTGTGATAGTCTGCGAGGTGGAAGCAAGTAAGCAAGCTGTAAGGCAGTAACCTAGAAGAAAGCTTGTAAGCAAGCAGTAAGTTAATCAGCAAGCAGAGACATAGTAAGCGAGCTGGAAGCTAGTAAGGGTACCAGTACGCTTGTAAACAAGCAGTAAGCTAGTCAGAATGGAGTAAGCTTTTAAGCAAGCAGCAGCCTAGTAAGAAAGCAATTAGCTAGTAAGAAAGCAGTATGTTCGTAAGGAAGCAGTAAGCTTGTATGCAAGCAGCAAGCTAGTAAGCAAGCAGTGAGCTAGTGAGCGAGCAGGGAGCTAGTAAGGAAGCAGTAAGCTAGTAGGCAAGCAGTGAGCTAGTAAGCGAGCAGGGCGCTAGCAAGGAAGCATTAAGCTAGTGTTTAAATATCGCGTGTGTCCGAGACGTAGAAACTCGGCCGCGATGCCCGTATCTATATTGAATTCGTGTAATTCTAGATGGTTGTTCTGACGTGGAAATTTTCCATCGTTCAGATTCGTATACCGCGGCTATTTACGTGTTTTTTCAAGTTAGCATCTCGGGAATTCTCGAGTTTTGAGAGAAATTCTAGGAATTGTGTTGCTAGCGACGAGAATGAGAGAGAACGTGATCTATCGAAGAAAGATCGATAGACGAAACGCGGCAGCGCCGCGCCGTGGCCACGCAGCGAGGAGCTGCCCGGTGCCCAGCAGCGCGATGCGTCGCTAACCAGTTCTGCGCCTGCGCGACGGAGCCAGCCGGGGACGTGGCTGCTTGCAGATCGTCACAGTTCAGTACTGAGCCGTCGGTGATCCAGAGTAGATCTATTGACGATCTCGCTCCGGTTTTCAATGAAGGCTCAGAAGAGTGTGAGCTAAGCTCGCTCGTAGTATACAAAGCAAGTTGACAGCGATAAAAATTTATTGGAAAATCTCGTCATCGTGACTTGAGATTTTCCCAGAGATAGGACAATCTGCCTGGCGTTGTAGCGATCTCACGGCACGCCAGGTGTGAAGCGATCGTAGACGCAGGACTGTGATTGAACGTTGCCGGTCGTGGATGCGACTGCGACGTTGGAGACTCGGTGTGGATCGCCTTGAGTCTTCTTCCAATTATCCTTATAGATTATCCAATTAGAGCTACTGGAAGGCTGATACTGACATACTGGTATCACCTGGTGGTGGTTCACCGTTTGTAGAAGTCGTACGAAACCCACTGGAACCACCCGTCCTGTGTACCGTAGAGAGTACACCGACCGGTGGGGTGGAAAGTTCCAACGACTAGTCTGGAGCTATACGGCGTAGGAGCAGCCGGAAGGTAGATATTCAGGAAGGATATCACCTCGTGGTGCTCTCCGTGCATCGGGCCTCTGAGAACCCGTTCCAATATACCGTCGTGATGGGACAATAAGTCGAGCCTAAGCGTACGGTGGAGCAAGGGGTTCGAAGAGCCTTCCTCCCACCTCTACACCTACTACCAGCTGTGAGTCGACCATACTGGGCTGTAAAAGTAGTGTGGGTGATGAAAGAATCGCGAAGATAAACACTGCCGAAAGGCAAGCGACCGCGAGAGCGAGAGTGAGAGAGAGTGAGAGAGAGTGAGAGCGTACGCGCGAGCGAGAGATGTGTAAAGGGCCGAAATCGGTGTGGCAATGAACGAGTGCGAGAACCGAAATATAAGAAAGCGAACGATAAAGGGATGAGTTCAGTGTGTTGGATGTGAATGTGTCATTGAGAGAAATTGTGACATTAAAAACTTGTGTGAGCACCGAAATTACGAGGGATAATTCTCTAAATTGTTATTACATAACCATATCCCTACAAATTGGGGGCTCGTCCGGGATTTAACGAAGTCAGAGGTGAAATTCGGTGCAACAATCTTGTTAAGTCAAGATCTAATCCAAGTATGGAGCAATACAGTGGGTTTACGGTGCAACAACTGAAAGATAAATTGCGAGAGTTAAGACAGCCTACCGCGGGCCCAAAAATAGAGCTTGTCGCCAGGCTCATGAACGTCGAGGCGGAAGGGCTGGCAGCACCCGCACCTGAAATCATACAGGTGCCGATGGCTGCGGACTATCGCGGAGAGGACGAGAGAAGGATCGAGTGGATGCAACGCGAGATGGAGATGGCTCGGAGGGAACGCGACATGATGCAGAAGGAGCTGGAAATAGCGAGACGAGAGATCGAGGTGATGCAGCAAATGCAGCAGTTGCATTTGGCAGCAAATTCAGCTCGACCAGCGATGGAGGAAGTCAGGCTGCGTCAAGACATTTTACAAACATCGACGCCCGAAGAGACACATCGAACACGGATAAGCGTAACGGTGATCGCCGAATTGCTAAGCCATTTCGATAGTAACGGGCCTTACGAGCATTGGGAACGGCAATTCAAGCTACTACGAGGTGCGCACCAGCTAACGAATTGTGAAGCGATGATTTTGCTGGGATCGCGGCTGAGGGGGAAAGCAATGGAGTGGTTCCACTCTAGACCAGAATACGTCACGATGCCTGTGGACGAGTTATTAAAGGAAATGCGAGGGATGTTCCACCATCTCCCGAGCAGAGTGGCCAGGAAAAGGGAATTTGAGCAACGACATTGGAGATACGGTGAGCGTTTCAGCGATTATTATCACCAGAAGTTGATTTTAGGGAACCGTGTACCCATCGACGATGACGAAATTATCGAGTATCTTCTTGAGGGAATTTCGGATCTAACCCTACGGAACCAGGCCCGTATCGAAAGGTTCAGGACGAAGGCCGATCTTTTCGCTGCATTTGAGAAGGTGGTGCTACCGCCGAGAGCTGATGCTAGTCGAACTTCGAGGAAAACCACGGGGGTGGACGGGTACGTGGAACAGCAGCAGATCATCGAGAGGTGCCACAACTGCGGGGGGAGAGGTCATCGAGCATCCGTATGCCCAGCAAAGGACAGAGGGGCGAAGTGCTTTCATTGTCGAGAGTTTGGACACATCGCGTCTAGATGCCCACGAAAGATATCAGCTGCAGTGGACAGCTATTTTGCCGAAACAACTGCGAAAGGGAAATACATTAAGTCCGTAACAATAAATAATTCAGAAATGACTGCTCTCATCGATACCGGGAGCGATGTAACGCTGATGCGAGCGGACGCGTACGATAGAATAGGCGCGCCGCGTATGGAGTATAACCAAGTAAGCTTTGACGGTATAGGCTCGGTTTCAAATAAAACTTTAGGAGGATTCACAACCACCATCGAGATCGACGGGTCGTTGTACACTATTAAGGCACACGTTGTGCCCGAATCGCTCATGCGGCATAGCCTTTTGCTGGGGGCTGATTTCCTAAATAACGTACAACTAACTATCGAGCACGGGCGTGTCGAGATCCAGCAGCTGAGCAGAGTTCAGCCGACGGAGAATGACCTGACCGAAGTATTGCAAATAAACGTGTGCGAAGAAGCAAGACGAGTGGATATATCCCACATAAAAAATTCCGAGACCGCGAGCCGTGTGATGTCTATGGTGGATGGTTACGAAGCAAAGAAAATACGTGAGGTAGGGGTTGAAATGGCAATTATCTTAAAAGACGAAGAACCCGTTTATCAGCGAGCTAGGCGTCTATCCGCGGTAGAACGAGACGAGGTAAATGCGCATATACGAGAGTGGTTGCGCGACGGGATCATTCAACCCTCATTGTCAGATTTTGCGAGTCCGGTCGTTCTAGTGCGGAAAAAGGACGGGTCATCACGACTATGCGTCGATTACAGGCAGCTCAATCGGAAAGTTATCAAAGATCGCTATCCGCTCCCTCTAATAGATGATCAGCTGGACGCGTTGGAAGGTGCAAGGGTTTATAGCACGCTGGATTTAAAAAATGGATTCTTCCATGTCGCGATAAAGCCTGAGAGTAGAAAATACACGGCGTTCATCGTACCGGATGGACAATACGAGTTTCTAAGAGTGCCCTTCGGTCTTTGCAACTCGCCAGCTCTGTTTCAGAAATTTATAAACACCGTGTTCCGAACCCTAATTAATGAGAAAGTAATGCTAACGTATCTGGATGACCTAATTGTTCCGTCAGTAGATATAGAGTCCGGTCTTGAGAAGTTGTACAGGGTATTAGAAACAGCGAGTGAGGTAGGTCTGGTGATTAACTGGAAGAAATGCCAGTTGTTACAAACAAAGGTAGAATTCTTAGGTCATCTAATTGAAAATCAGACTGTGCGACCTTCTGAGCTTAAAACCAGGGCAGTTGCCGCATTCCGTAGGCCCACCTCCACGCGCGAAGTTCAAAGTTTCCTAGGACTAACAGGATATTTCAGGAAGTTCGTTAGCCATTACTCGTTAATCGCCAGACCACTCACCGACCTCCTAAAGTCAGTCGAAAAATTTCGATTCGAAAGCGAGCACCTGCTAGCGTTCGAGCAATTGAAACAAGCGCTGGCCAATAAACCCGTGTTAAAATTGTACAGAGTAGGCGTCGAAACCGAGCTTCATACGGACGCATCGAAATTCGGATTCGGGAGCATTTTATTGCAGCGCGATAGTGTTGACGGGGCGTTACATCCCGTATATTACGCAAGTGGTAAAACGAGCACTGCCGAAGCTAACTATACCAGTTATGAATTAGAATGTTTGGCGATTATCAAGTCTCTTCGAAAGTTCCGCGTATACCTACTGGGTATACCGTTTAAAATAGTGACAGATTGCCGCGCGTTCGCCCTAACAATGCGAAAAAAGGATCTTTGCGTGCGTGTGGCGCGATGGGCGCTGTTGCTCGAAGAATTCCAATACACGATTGAGCACCGTTCGGGAAACAGTATGCGACACGTAGATGCACTTAGCCGCTACCCTCTGCCCGAATGCATGTTAGTTAAAGAAAGCGATGATAGTATAAATGCGCGTCTAAAGAAAGCCCAAGCGTCGGACGAGGGTATTCGCAAACTACTCGATGCAATAAAGGAAAAACCGATCGATGGATATTGCGTGCAAAGCGATCTGTTATTTAAGTCTGTTGATGGCGACTATAAGCTAGTCGTACCGCGGTCAATGCAAACTAGCGTAATTAGGAGAGCTCACGAGGTCGGACATTTCGCTGTTGGGAAAACGGAGGCAATCGTCAAACGAGACTATTGGTTTGCGCACATGAAACCAAAAATCGAAAGGGTAATAGAGAATTGCGTTAGTTGTATCCTCGCGGAACGGAAACACGGAAAAGGGGAAGGCTTTCTGCACCCGGTGCAAAAAGGCGAAACCCCCTTAGATACGTTTCATGTAGATCACGTGGGACCACTTATGTCAACTAGAAAAAGTTATAAGCACATTTTCCTGGTTGTCGACGGTTTTGCCAAATTTGTATGGCTGTATGCGACCAAAAGCACCACGTCCGCCGAGGTAATAGATAGACTTAGAAAGCAGTCCGCAATCTTCGGGAACCCGCGTCGCATTATATCCGATCGCGGTACGGCCTTTACCTCCGGGGAATTTAGAAATTATTGCGCAACAGAGGGAATAGAACATATAACAATCACCACCGGAATGCCACGGAGTAATGGGCAAGTAGAGAGGATAAACCGGATCCTAATACCCATCCTAACAAAACTCGCAGCTTCTCGCCCGGACGAATGGTACAAACATCTCGACCGTTGTCAGAAGTTTTTAAACGCTACGGCTAGTCGAAGCACAGGGATGACTCCGTTTCGGGTAATGTTCGGGGTTAATATGCGGCTGCGGAATGACTTACCTCTGAGAGAACTCCTAGAACGTGAGTGGGTCACCCTGTTCGACGAAGACAGATGTGAGTTACGGGATTGCGCTAGGGAAAAGATCGCGGAAATGCAACAGGAGAATAGAAATAGTTTTAATAAGCGTCGTAAAACTGCGAGGAATTATGTAATCGGTGACTTAGTGGCGATTAAGAGGACTCAGCAAGGGCCGGGGGCAAAGTTATCGGCAAAGTATTACGGTCCGTATCGTGTAACGAGAGTGCTGCGAAATGAACGATATATTGTAGAGAGGGTGGGCGATCACGAAGGCCCGGGGGAAACCAGCACAGCAGCAGAGTACATGAAAGTTTGGGTCCACGACTCAGGCTCCGACCGAAGCGACGAAGAAAACGCGGAAAATGTCTGAGGCCAGACATCGCTGCAGGACGGCCGAGTGTGGGTGACAGTGTGGGTGATGAAAGAATCGCGAAGATAAACACTGCCGAAAGGCAAGCGACCGCGAGAGCGAGAGTGAGAGAGAGTGAGAGAGAGTGAGAGCGTACGCGCGAGCGAGAGATGTGTAAAGGGCCGAAATCGGTGTGGCAATGAACGAGTGCGAGAACCGAAATATAAGAAAGCGAACGATAAAGGGATGAGTTCAGTGTGTTGGATGTGAATGTGTCATTGAGAGAAATTGTGACATTAAAAACTTGTGTGAGCACCGAAATTACGAGGGATAATTCTCTAAATTGTTATTACATAACCATATCCCTACAGTAGGGTGGTTAGGTTAGCAGGGGAATTCGTCCTAATCGGGCGAGCCGCAGGCCAGTTCCTCGGACTATAGGAGCCGCCGTCGAGGTCGCTACGGCTGGCTGTCGGGCATTCCTAATTGAAAGGAATCGCTGGCTAGGCAGCTGTGTAGGCAGGCCGCAGGTCGCTCCTTAGGAGCAGCCGACGAGGAAGTCGAACCAGGACAGGAAGTACTCTTGCGTTGGTGGTGTCCAGACGCCATTCGCACGGTGAGCGTGCTCGCGGGATATAGCCTCTTGGAACCTTACAACCTCCATTTGGTTTCCCGTCCGTGGCATTGCGAGAGCGAACCCGGTAGATCGGAGGAGATCTTCATCTACCCGGTTGTGCGCGTCGGTGAGATCGTAGGAAACGAATCTCATGGACCAGAAAGGAATTACAGTCCACTGGTTAGAGCGCTAAATAGCCAACCAGCTCTCCCCTCCAAACACACTAGACTGTCGCTGGAGCGCGAGATAAGCAGCTAACGCGCGCGTTAACATGTAAGCTGTCCGCAAAATATTCATACTTTGCTGTACAATTGTGTTACAGAAGGCCTCCACCAAGGTAAAGCAATAGGAGAAAGAAAAGAGGAGACCGGCCGGAAAAGCGAGCCGTGCTTTCCGCAATTTTTGTTTTCCGTTTTGTTTACTTTTACCTTATTCAACTTTCGTAATTCATCATATTTTCTAATAACAAATTTAATTTTTGTAAATGTTGTAACTGTTTCAGTACCTGTCTGTTCCCACATCCGGACCCACGTTAAAGTCCCTTAGTACTTTAACATTTGGTCCTTCGAGCCGGATTCGAGGTAGAAAAGACAGTAGAGAGTTACAAGTACGTTCACGCAAGTTGTTACTTACGGGACGAATTTCGAGTCGATTTTCAATCCTCGAACAACAAAATCACCATAGCATTGTCCAGAGAGGCTGGTCGTAGCGAGATCGAAATCGATTTCGATGACCTGACCTCCCGATTTGAAGCGATGTCACGGTCGATTACTAATTTAAAGAAACGCGGTCGAGCTCAGTACGATGAGATACTTCTCAAGTCGAAGCCCGACTCTGTATCCGAACAGTACAAGGAAGCTGTTGATCAGTATTTGGCTGTTCGGAGGAAACATCCACCTGCGAAGTGGGAATTAAGCAACTTCGTGATAAAGGGTGGACTCGAAGCATGGGAGACGATGTTCATGGAGTTCCAGGCGTACGTTGCCGCGGAGTTGACCAATCTCGCCGAGGATCAGAAAACCTCGGTGTCGTCCGTCAGCCAGCACGATGTTGCCATTGAACTCCCAAAGCAACGTCTCCATATATTTGGCGGTGATCCTCGTAAATGGAACCATTTTGACGATCTGTTCACCGCTAGTGTAATAGTAAAGCCGAGGCTTTCAGATGTGCATCGACTGCAGTATCTGAACGCCTGTGTGGAAGATCAGGCACTGGCGGCGATCGCACTCCTGGAAATTACCGAGGGTAATTTCGAGGTAACGTGGCGAACCCCGAAAGAGCAATTCGGGCTGCCACGAATTGTGATCGCCAAACTAATTCATCAGTTGACCAAAATGAAGACGATTAAGAAGGATGACCTGACTAGCTTACATCAGGTCACCATTGCCTTCAAACAGGCTTTCGCTGCTTTTGAAAAACAGGGCACTTACCGTGAGCAGCGAGATTGGCTGCTGGCCCATGCGATCAAACGCAAGCTTGAAGGGTCTCTCAAATTAGAGTGGGAAATGTCCCAGAAGCTCTCCACAAAATTCCCTTCGTTTAACGAGTTAGTGGAATTTCTGGAGGTGCATGCTCGAGCCATCACCATGGTGAACGAAGGACAGAGCAAATCTGCGACAAATATCCCACCAAGATCCAAGGTGCGGAGTCACAACGCCGTGATGGAAAGCCATCAAGATTCAGGCGAGAATTGCAAGTTTCGCGAGCTCAAACACGAAATAGCACACTGTCGTGCTTTCCAGCGCTTGGCGCCTTACAACCGCTTGCAATAGGTAAAAGATAACAGGTGGTGCGTGAATTGCATCTCGTCCGGCCATGAAGCTGGGCGTTGTCCGTCCGGGCAGGTATGCTATAAATGCAAGGGTAAACACCATACCCTGTTGCATTTGGAGACGTCGGGACGCAAAATCGAAAGTCGAAAACCTACGACAGCGATTTCGAGAGAAAGACGTGATCAAAAGCGGCCTGCAGGCCCAGCGCGCCGGCCACACCAAGCCGAGCGTACGAAAAGCAACGCGCCGCCACCCGCTCCAACACCTCAGGCCGGTACGTCGCACTGTACCGCGACCGGTACCGACACGCCGTGGTCTGTGTTGCTCGCAACGGCGAAAGTGCGTGTGTATGGGGTCAACGGTGCGTCGCGTATCGTACGCGCACTGTTGGACCAAGCGTCAGAGTCATCTTTTTTCTCCGCGAATTTGACGAATGATCTCAAATTCAAGCGGAGAAAAACTCCAGCCACTGTAACTGGCTTCGGGGGCGGCACTACCCAAAAGAAAAAACATAGTGTCGAATTGCGTCTGGGAGCGGTGCGAGGTGACGAACCGACGATGCAGACGGGAGCGTATGTCGTGCATATGATCACGAATTACGCCTCGCCTTTGACAAGCGCGCACGAATACGACGCGCTGAGTCACCTGCCGCTCGCAGACCCAGACCCTATTATCGGTCAAGCGATTGTGGTGGTGATCGGAGCAGACTTGTACGCTCAAGTTATTCGACCTGGTTTTCGTCGAGTAAGCCGTACGGGTCCAATTGCCCAGGAAACCGCATTCGGCTGGATCGTGTCCGGTCCGATAAATACAGCGGGCAAAATGGGCAAAACCGTAAGGACGTTACACTACAGCATCCTCGAAACGCTGGATACTGCGATTCGAAGGTTTTGGGAAGTCGAAGAAATCCCTTCGGCCTCGGTACGCACCCAGGCAGAAGAGGAGTGCGAAGCGTACTTCTGAAACACCGTCGCACGAGATGCGACAGGATGATTCGCTGTCCGATTACCTCTCGCCCACGCAAGACAGGATGCATTACTGGGAGATTCCTTCCGTATTGCTCTCTCCGCTCTCACGAGGCTGAGAAAAAAATTGGATGTTGACCAGATTCTCGTGCGAGAATACAGTGAGTTTCACGCGGAATATGAAGACCTGGGTCATATGACTCGACTCTAGACCATTGACACAACCAGGCTCTACACTCCGCATCGAGCGGTCATACGAGATGAAAGTGCAACGACTCGTTCGAGAGTCGTTTTCAATGCAATCAGACGAACTATGGGCGGTAGTTCACTGAACGATGTTCTCCACGTTAAAGACCCTTAGTACTTTAACAGCTAGTAAGCAAGCAGTAAGCTAGCAAGCGAGCAGTCAGCTATTGAGCAACCAGTAACCTAGTAAGCAAGCAGTAAGCTAGCAAGCAAGCAGTGAGCTAGTAAGCTAACACGGAGCCAGTAAGGAAGCATTACGCTAGTAAGAAAGCAATAAGCTAGTAAGCAACCAGTAAGCTAGAAAGGAAGCAGTAACCTAGTAAGCAAGCAGTGAGCTAGAAAGCAAGCAGGAAGCTAGTAAGGAAGCAGTATGCTAGAAAGCAAGTAGCAAGCTTGTATGCAAGCAGTAAGGTAGTAAGCATGCATCGAGCTAGTATGAAAGCAGTAAGTTAGTAACAAAGCACTAAGCTAGTAAGCAAGGAGTAAGCTAGTAAGCTAGCAGTAAGCTAGCAAGCAAGCAGTAAGCTATGAAGGAAGCAGTAAATTAGTAAGCGAATAGGCAGCCAGTAAGGATTCACTATGCTACTAACCAAGCAGTAAGCTGGTAAGATAGCAGTTATCTAGTAAGCAAGCAGTAAGCTCGTAAGCAAGGAGTAAGCTAGTAAGCAAGCAGTGAACTAGTAAGCAAGCAGTAATCTAGTAAGCCAGCAGCTGGCTAGTAAGTCAGCAGTATGTTAGGAAGAAAGCAGGGATGTAGTAACAAATCAGTTAGCTAATACGCAAGCAGGAAGCTAGTAAGGAAGCACTAAGCTAGAAAGCAAGCAGCAGGCTCGTAAGAATGGAGTTAGCAATTAAGCAAGCAGTGAGCTACCCTCAGGGGCTGCCAGCCTTTCAGCTGCAGTACGGGCTTAACGAACCCGGGGTACCCGAGTCATACACACACCGTAAGCCTCCTGTTGGTCGTCACAACGACCCATTCACAATTCCCTATTGGTTTTGTGAATGGTACGTGACGGCAGGAGGAACGGGGGTCTTGGCTTAACCGCCTGGGCCACGAGTATGGCGACTCTATAAAATCGCCCTCCAATCCTATGCTATGGTGCGCGGCGATGGGATGCATGGTTGGGGGAGAAGGCCCAATCCTAAGCGACCACCTCCGGGGAACCTGCCGAACCCCCGGAGTATATAGGCTTACCCGGGTAAGGCGGCTCTGCCCGGGCGGACCTTTTCTTCCGACCTGCTCGTGGGATTTTTATGGACACAGAAAATAAAATGGGGATGGGGCGGGTTTTGTCGGTTGGGGAGGACGGAGACGGGGTTGGGGTTAGGGTGGCGGCGCTCGCGCCCCACTCAGCGCCAGGTCCGGCTTCGTGGAGGGCGGAGGAGGACGACGAGACGGCGTCGGTCTCGTCCTTCTCCTCCAGCACGAGCCACATAGGCTCTAAGAGGAAGAGGACGGGGCAGGCCGTCGTCGAGGTGGGCGGGGCGATGAGCCCGTCGGTGAGGCTGAGTTGCCTCAGGGACGGGGTGACCGAGGAGATATCGGAGAGGATCTCCTCGTCCCTGAGGCGGGTGGAGAAAGTCGCCGCTGCCTGCGCCTTTAAGGGGCAGAAAAGCGGTGGCGCGGAGGCCCTGAAGGCCGCGGCGGAGGAAATGAGGGAGGCGGCGCGGGAGCTCAGAGGGCGGAACGCCCGTCTGCAGCTCCTGTAGGAGGAGGAGCGACAGGGGAGGAGGAGGGCAGAGGCGCTGTGGAACAGCGCGGCCCTCCCTCCCATCCTCCCTCCTCCTCCACCGCCGCGTCCCTCGGCGGAGGTAAATAAGCGGAGTGCGGCGGCAGTGGTGCGGGGCACCGCGGGCCCCTCCACCCGCACTCCGCCCGTGAAGAAGTCCCCGTCCTCCTCAGAAGATGATCTTCTGAGGAGGATTGGGGACATGTTTGATGGCAAGCTGGCCGCCTTCCGGGAGGAGCTCCTCGCCGGAAGAGCGGTCAGCAGGAAGGCGGTGCCTCCCCGACCTGTTCCGGTACAGTCGGGGAAGGCAAAGAAGGGCGGAGTGAAGGCTCCGCCCAGCGTTGCGGCACCAGGGCCCCGGGTCGCGACCCCCAAGGGGGGTGGTGTACCCGTGGTCGCGGTGGTCGCGTCCTCCACAGCACCCTCCCAAGGGGGGGTGGCGTGGAGCGAGGTGGTGGGGCGGAAGGCGAAGCGGGCGGCGAGGAAGGCCTCGCAACCGCGGCCTCCGCCTCCGCCGCCGGCGGCCAAGGTAAAGGCCGCGAAGGTCGGGAAGGCACGACCAGGTCGTCCCCCAAAAACGGCAGCGGTGACGCTGACCGTTGCGCAGGGGGGCGACCTGACCCTCGCGGAGGCGATGCGGCTCGCCAGGGAGAATATCTCCCTGGAAGAGCTGGGCATCGCCTCCGTGAGGGCGAAGAGGGCCGTGACCGGGGGTCTCTTGCTGGAGATCCCCGGTGCAGAAGGCGGCGCGAAGGCGGATCGTCTCGCCCAGAGGCTCCGGGAGCAGCTGGGCGAGCGAGGTGTCCGGGTCGCCCGGCCCACGAAGCGCACGGAGATGCGCGTTTGTGGGCTGGACGACTCGGTCAGCGCACAGGATGTGTCCCGTGCCCTTGCGAGGGCGGGGGACTGCCCTGTGGAGGACCTGCGGATCGGAGAGATCCGCAGGTCGCCCTCCGGCCTCGGGTCGGTGTGGGCCCGGTGCCCCCTCTCCGCCGCCCGTAAGGTGGCGGAATCCGGGAGGGTGTTGGTGGGGTGGGTTTCGGCGCGAGTGGAAATCCTCGCGCCGCGCCCGCTCCAGTGTCACCGCTGCCTCGAATTGGGGCACGTGAGGCAGTGGTGCACTTCGCCGGTGGACCGCAGCGGTCAGTGTTACCGCTGCGGTGCCAAAGAGCACCGTGCGAGCCAGTGCTCGGCGGCCCCCCACTGCCCGCTGTGTGCGGACATGGGGAGGCCAGCCGATCACAGGGTGGGGAGCAAGAAGTGCTGCCCCCCCCTCCCGGAAGGAGAGGAAGAGGCGGGCTGCACCGGCTCCGGTGCCGAGGGCAGTGGCATCGTCCTCCATGGAGGTGGACGGTGCTACGGGGACGGACGGCCGGGAGGAGGCTGGCGCGGCCATTAATTAATGCCGCCCCGCCTCCTCCTCCAGGCCAACCTCAACCACTGCCGCGCGGCACAGGACTTGATGTCCCAAGTCCTCGCGGAGTGGGGGGTTGGCCTGGCGGTCGCCGCCGAGCCGTACCGCGTCCCTGATCACCCTCATTGGGTGGGCGACGCGGACGGCTTGGTGGCGACGGTATGGGGAGGGGGCGACGGGTCCCCACCGTTCTCCTTGTTGGAGCGCGGTCGAGGATTCGTCGCCGTGGACTGGGGGGGAGTCGCTGTGGTGGTGTGCTACATTTCGCCCCGTAGCGGTCACGCTGCGTTCGAGCTGTACTTGGCCGAGGTCGCGGCATGCGTGCAGCGCTACGCGGCCCGGCCGGTGCTGGTCCTGGGGGATTTTAATGCCAAGTCGGTGGCTTGGGGATCCCCCAGGACCTCCGTTCGCGGCGGGATCCTGGGCGATTGGGCGGCGGGGCTCGACCTCCGGGTATTGAACCGGGGGTCGGAGCACACATGCGTGCGGCGATATGGGGGGTCCATCGTGGATGTTGGATTCGCGACCCCCAACGCCGTGCGCATGGTGTCGGGTTGGCACGTGGTCGCGGGGGCAGAGACACTCTCCGATCACCGGTACATCCGGATGGAGGTCTCTGCCGCCGCGAGTGCATCCCGACACAGCCGCCTGCGTGGCACCCCACCACGCCGCTGGGCGCTTCGGCGCCTGGACAAGGACGCCCTGATGGCAGCTGCCCTCGCTGCAACTTGGCCGCAGGGAGCGGCCGAGTTGCCGAGCATAGAGGAGGAGGTCGCCCGGCTCGGAGCATCGGTCGCGGGTATTTGCGACGCGGCGATGCCTCGGGTCGGGCGGGCTTCTCCTCGCCGGGCGGTGTACTGGTGGTCGGACGCGATCGCGGAGTTGCGAGTCGCGACTGTCCGCGCCCGACGCCAGTACACCCGCGCGCGCCGTCGTCAACGTACAGGCGACGGCGTGGCGCGAGCGAGGGCAGCTGATGACCTGTATGGAGCATACCGCGTGGCGCGGGTTGCTCTGCAGGTCGCCATCAAACGGCCCAAGACCCAGGCATGGAAGGAGCTCCTCCAGACCCTTGATGACGATCCATGGGGGCGCCCATATAAGGTGGTGCTGAATAAGCTCCGCCCGAGGGCGCCCCCCGTCACCGAGGGTCTTGACCCCCGGCTGCTGGAGGACGTGGTCAATACACTCTTCCCAATTGGGGAGAGGGGACCGCGTCCTCCGGCGGCGGCGGCTGTCCCAGTGGAGTGGACGGCCGAGCTGGGGGTCACGCAGGAGGAGCTGGCAGCGGCCATCAGACGGCTCGGGGTTCGTAACACGGCCCCGGGTCCGGATGGTGTGCCCGGCCGGGTTTGGGTCTTGACCCAGGGCGTTCTTGGGGCCGACCTCAGGCGGTTGTTCGACCGCTGCCTGAGGGACGGGCGATTCCCCCCCAGTTGGAAGGTGGCGAGGATGGTCCTCCTCCGGAAGGAGGGTCGGCCCGCGGAGTCTCCCTCCGCATACCGGCCCATTTGTCTCCTCGACGAGGTGGGCAAGCTCTTCGAGCGTGTGATTGCTGCCCGCCTCGTCGAGCACCTGTCGCGGGGTGATCCCGGTCTGGCCGACTGCCAGTTCGGTTTCCGGGGGGGCCGATCGACTATCGACGCGATAGGTCGTGTGAGGGCCCTCTCGGAGGCGGCCGTCTCCCGGGGAGGGGTGGCATTGGCAATATCCTTGGATATTGCCAATGCCTTTAACACCCTCCCCTGGGAAGAGATAAGGAGGGGGCTCGAATATCATCGAGTCCCCCCTTGTCACAGGGCGGTCGTCGGGGATTATCTCCGCGGCAGGTGGATCGAGTATCCGGGCCGGGATGGTGATATGCGGAGGGAGGTGTACTGCGGTGTTCCGCAGGGGTCGGTCCTCGGGCCACTCCTGTGGAACATCGCGTACGACTCGGTGTTGCGGGCCGGCCTCCCCGACGGCGTCAGCACGGTGTGTTATGCGGATGACACACTGGTGCTGGCCGTCGGGGCGCACTGGGGGAGGGCCATGCGTCGCGCGGAGGAGGGGTCGCAACGCGTCGTCGACCGGATCAGGGGGATGGGGATGACGGTGGCGGTCCATAAGACCGAGGTGATTGCGTTTCATTCACCTCGGCAGGATCCGCCACCCCCTCTGATTCGGGTGGGTGGGGCTGACATCGAGGTGAAGCCCCAGATCAGGTATCTGGGGCTGATCCTCGATAGCCACTGGCGTTTCGAGAAGCATTTCCGCTGCGTGGTCCCCCGGTTGGAAAGGATGGTTGCGGCTCTGGGCCGGATCCTGCCCAACCTGGGGGGCCCGGCGGACCGAGTTCGTCGCCTCTATGTGGCAATGGTCCAGTCGGTGGCCCTATACGGGGCCCCCGTCTGGGCGGACGACCTGGCTGCCTCCCGGCGCAGCATGACTATGCTGCGTCGGGTGCAGAGGCGCATGGCGCTCAGGGTCGTCCGCGGGTATCGGACCATGTCACATGAGGCGGCGACGGTTCTAGCGGGGATGCCGCCCATGGACCTGCTCGCGCGGTCGCACGCGGTGATGTACCGGCACCGCGTCGACCGTCGCGCGGGGTCGGGGGCGGTCCAGGGCGGGCAGGAACCTGCTTGGGGCGATTTGAAGCGCCAGGCCCGGCAGTCCGTGTTGCTCGCGTGGCAGGAGCGGCTGGCTCTGCCAACCGCGGGGCACCGGACTGTCGGGGCGGTTCGGCCACTCCTGAAGGAGTGGCTGGACAGAGGCCATGGCAGCCTCACCTACCGGCTGGCACAGGTATTTTCCGGGCATGGCAGCTTCGGAAGATACCTGTGCCGGATAGGGAAGGAGCCGACGGCACGTTGCTGCCACTGCGACGCTGAGCAGGACACGGCGGATCATACCCTGGAGGTATGCCCCGCGTTGGAGGGGGAGCGCCGTGTCCTGGTCGGCGTCGTCGGGCGGGATGTCTCGCTGCCGGGCGTGGTGCGCGCCATGCTCGACAGCGAGGAGAAGTGGAGGGCCGTGGCCTCCTTCTGCGAGAACGTAATGTTGCAGAAGGAGGCCGCGGGGAGGGAGCGCGAGCTTCAGCGGCGCGCTGAAGCTCGCGCTCGTGCGGTGGCCCGAAGTCGTCGCCCGGTCGCGAGGCTTCGCGGGCGGCCGCCTCGGCGTGGCGGATGACCTAGGCTGGGAGGGGGGTCCTGAGGGGACCCTCCTCCAGCCAGGCGGCGCCGGGTCGGACCGGTTGGGGGTAGGAGTGCCTCCCCCTACCGGTCCGACGCAAGGGGAGGCACCCTCGGCGGTCTGGTGCGGCCATGAACGCCCGGCCGCCGAGGGGTGGAAACGGGGTCGCGGGCGGTTGCGAGTTGGGGCTCGCAGCCGCCACTAAACGCGGCCCCGGGACGGATAGCGGCGGGATGAAGTGGCCCCGTCCCGCCGCTATGAGGCAGTGTGTCTACTGGGGGGACCGATTGTCCCCCCGGGGGATGGTCGCGAAAGCGCGGGCACGGGGAGGATACCGGAAGAATGCTTCGAGCGATTCCCGGTATCCTCCCAAAGCGTGCCGAAGGGTCACCGTGGGGTTTTTAGTGGGTAGGTCCCGCGCCTGTCGTTGTACGGGCGCGGGGAATCCCACACACCCCTCCCACCTCTCCCCAAGGAGGTGGGAGGGAGTCTTTCAAAGATTTTCCCCACGACAAAAAAAAAAAAAAAAAAAAAAAAAAAGTTAGCTAGTAGGCAAGTAGCAAGCTGGTAAGCATGCAGTAAGTTAGTAAGCATGCAGTGAGCTAGTAAGCGAGGAGGATGCTAGTAAGGAAGCTGTATGCTAGTGAGCAAGCAGTGAGCTGGCATGAAAGAAATTAGCTTGTAAGCCAGCAGTAAGCTAGTACACAAGCAGTGAGCTAGTAAGCTAACACGAAGCTAGTAAGGAAGCAGTTCGGTAGTAAGCAAGCAGTATGCTAGAAAGCAAGTACTATGCTCGTAACAAAGCTGTATGTTAGTAGCAAAGCAATAAGTTTGTAACAAAGCAGTAAGCTAGTAAAGAAGGAGTAAGTTACTAACAAACCGGTGAGCTAGTAAGCTAGCAGCAAGCTATTAATCTAGCAGTAAGCTGGAAAGCAAGCAACAGGCTAGCAAGAAAGTAGTTAGCTATTGAGCAAGCAGTAAGCCAGTAAGCAAGCAGTAAGATAGTAAGCATGCAGTGAGGAAGGATGCAGTCTGCTAGTATGCAAGCAGTAAGCTACTAAGCTAGCTGTAAGTTGGTAAGAAAGCAGTTAGCTAGAAGGCAAGCTGTAAGCAAGTAAGCAAGCAGTAAGCTTGTAAGCACGTAGAGAGTTAGTTAGCGAGCATGAAGCTAATATGTGAACAAGCAAGCTAGTTAGCAAGCAGCTGGCTGGTAAGACAGCACCTAGCTAGTAAGAGAGCAGTGTGCCCAGTAAGGAATGAGTATGCTAGTAAGGAAGGAGCTGGTTAGCAAGCAGTCAGCTTGTAAACAAGAAACTGCCTACACAGAAAACAGTTAAATTGTAAGAAAGCAGTATGCTAGTAAGCAAGCAGTAAGTTAGTAAGCAAGCAGTGAGCTAGTAAGAGGCCAGTGTGCTAGTAAGCAAGCAGTATGCTAGTAAGCTGGCATAAAGCTAGTATGCTACCTGTAAGATAGTAAACAAGCTGTATAAATATAAACAAGCTAGTAAGCATGCAGTGAGCCAGTAAGCGAGCAGGATGCTAGTAAGGAAGCAGTATGGTAGTAAGCAACAAGTAAGCTAGTACACAAAAAGTAAACTAGTATGCAAGCAGCAGGCTAGTACGGAAGCAATTATCTAGTATGGAACCAGTGTGCTAGTAAGCAAGCACTAACATAGTAAGCAAGCAGTAAGCGAGTAAGCGAGGAAGAATCTAGTAAGCAAGCCATAGGCGCGTAAGCTAGCAGTAAGCTAGTCACGAAGCAGTGAGCTTGTAAGCGAGCAGTAAGCTAGTACGCGAGCCGGAAGCTAGTAAGGAAGCAGTGTGCTGGTAAGCAAGCAGTAACCCAGTAAGATGCCAGTAAGACAGTAAGCATGCAGTGAGCTAGTTTGCATGCAGAGAGCTAGCAAGCGAGGAGGAAGCCAGTAAGGAAACATTTTGATAGTGGGAATGCAGTATGCTAGCAAGCTAGCTGTAAGCTAGAAAGCGAGCAGCAGGTGGGTAAGGTGGCAGTAGGCGAGTCAGATAGCAGTGAACTAGTGAGCAAGCAGTATGCTAGTAAGCAAGCAGTAAGCTAGAAGCAAGCAGCAAGTTTGTAAGCGAGCAGTAAGATGCAAAGAAAGCATGTAGCTTGTAAGCAAGCAGTAAGGTTGTAAGGAAGCAGTAAGCAAGTTAGCAAGCAGTAAGCTTGTTAGCAACCAGTGAGCTAGTAAGCAAGCGATATGCAGGTAAGAAAGCTATTAGCTAATAAGCAAGCTGTAAGCTAGCATGCACGCAGTGAGCTAGAAAGCGAGCAGGGATCTGTTAAGGGATCGGCAAGCTAGTAAGCAAGCAGTAAGCGAGTAAGCTAGCAGTAAGGTAGGTAGCAACCAGTAACCTAGTAAGCAAGCAGTAGGCTGGCATGGAAGAAATTAGCTTGTAAGCAAGCAGTAGGCTAGTATGCAAGCAGTGAGCTAGTAAGCGAGGAGCAAGCTAGTATGGAATCAGTATGCTAGTAAGCAAGCTGTAAGCTAGTATGCAAGCAGTAAGCTACTAAGCAAGCGGGATGCTACTAGGCAAGCAGTAAGCTTGAAGGCAGCCAGTAAGATAGTAAGCGAGCACGGAGCTCGTAAGGGAGCAGAATGCTAGTATGGAAGCGGTAATCTATTAAGAAAGCTGTTAGCTAGTAAGAAAGCAGTATGCTAGTAAGCAACCGGTGACCTAGAAAGCAAGCATCAAGCTACTAAGCAAGCAGTATGCTAGTAAGCGAGCAGGGTGCTAGTAAGGGAGCAGTAAGCTAGTAAGCCAGCAGCTGGCTAGTAAGAAAGCAGTAAGCTAGGAAGAAAGCAGAAATGTAGTTACAATGCAGTTAGGTAGTAAGCAAGCAGTATGCTGGTAAGCAAGCTTGGTGCTAGTAAGGGAGCAGAATGCTAGTAAGCAAACTGTACGATGGTAACAAAGCAGTTAGCCCGTAAGGTAGTAGTATGGTTGTAAGCATGCAGTAAGCTGGTAAGGAAGTAGTATGCTAGTAAGCAAGCACTGAGCTAGTAATCGAGCAGGGACCTGCAGAGGAAGCAGTATGCTAGTAAGCAAGCAGTAAGCTAGTAAGCAGGCATGAAGCTAGTAAGCAAGCAGGAATCTAGCATGGAAGTAGTATGCTAGGAAACAAGCAGTGACCTAGTAATCGAGCAGGGAGCTAGTAAGCAACCAGTAAGCTAGTAAGCAAGCAGTAAATTAGTAACAAAGCAGTATGCTAGTAAGCAAGCAGCTGGCTAGTAGAAATGCACTTAGTAAGGAAGCTGTAAGTTTGTAGCAAAGCAGTAAGCACGTGAGCAAGCAGGAAGCTAGAAAGGAAGCACTTAGCTAGAATGCAAGCAGGAGGCTAGTAAACATGCAGTAAGCGCGTAAACTAGCAGTAAGCTGGTAAGCACGCAGTATGCTGATAAGAAACCAGGTGGCTAGTAAGGAAGTAGTAAGCTAGTAAGCAAGTAGTAAGCTTGAAAACAAGCAGCATAGAAAGTAGGCGTGCATTAAGCTAGAAAGCAAGGAGCAGACAAGTAAGAAAGCAGTTACCTAGTAAGCAAGCAGCAAGGTAGTAAGGTAGCAGTAAGCTAGAAAGCAAGCAGCTGGCTAGTAGGCTAGCAGTAAGCGAGTAAGCTAGCATTAAGCTAGTAAGCAAGCAGTAAGCGAGTAAGAGAGCAGTTAGCTAGTAAGCAAGCGGTAAGCTACTTAGGTAGCAGTAAGCCAGTAACAAAGCAATAAGTTAGTAACGAAACAGTAAGCTATTAAGCAAGCTGCAAGCTAGTAAGCAGGCTGTAAGCTGGTAAGCGAGCAGGAAGCTAGTAAGCAAGCAACAAGCTAGTAAGCGAGCAGTAAGCTAGTAAGTAAGCTGTAAGCTAGAAACCGAGCAGGGAACAAGTAAGGCAGCTGAATGCTAGCAAGCAGACAGTAAGCGAGAAAGCGAGCAGGGAACTAGTAAGGCAGCTGTGTGCTAGTAAGCAAGCAGTAAGCTTGTATGCAACCAGTAAGCTAGTAAGCAAGCCGATGCTAGTAAGGAAGCATTATGCTAGAAAGCAAGCAGCAGGCTAGTAAGCATGCAGTATGCGAGTAAGCTAGCAGTAAGCTAGTAAGCAAGCAGTAAGCTGGCAAGAAAGCAGTTAGCAAGTAAGAAAGCAGTATGCTAGTAAGCAAGCAGTGAGCTAGCTAGAAAGCAGTATGCTAGTAAGCATGCAGTAAGCGAGTAAGAAAGCAGTTAGTTAGTAAGCAAGCGGTAAGCTACTTAGCTAGCAGTAAGCCAGTAACAAAGCAATAAGTTAGTAACGAAGCAGTAAGCTATTTTTTTTTTTTTTTTTTTTTTTTTTGTCGTGGGGAAAATCTTCGAAAGACTCCCTCCCACCTCCTTGGGGAGAGGTGGGAGGGGTGTGTGGGATTCCCCGCGCCCGTACAACGACAGGCGCGGGACCTACCCACTAAAAACCCCACGGTGACCCTTCGGCACGCTTTGGGAGGATACCGGGAATCGCTCGAAGCATTCTTCCGGTATCCTCCCCGTGCCCGCGCTTTCGCGACCATCCCCCGGGGGGACAATCGGTCCCCCCAGTAGACACACTGCCTCATAGCGGCGGGACGCGGCCACTCCATCCCGCCGCTATCCGTCCCGGGGCCGCGTTTAGTGGCGGCTGCGAGCCCCAACTCGCAACCGCCCGCGACCCCGTTTCCACCCCTCGGCGGCCGGGCGTTCATGGCCGCAGCAGACCGCCGAGGGTGCCTCCCCTTGCGTCGGACCGGTAGGGGGAGGCACTCCTACCCCCAACCGGTCCGACCAGGCGCCGCCTGGCGGGAGGAGGGTCCCCTCAGGACCCCCCTCCCAGCCTAGGTCATCCGCCACGCCGAGGCGGCCGTCCGCGACGCCTCGCGACCGGGCGACGACCTCGGGCCACCGCACGAGCGCGAGCTTCAGCGCGCCGCTGAAGCTCGCGCTCCCTCCCCGCGGCCTCCTTCTGCAACATTACGTTCTCGCAGAAGGAGGCCACGGCCCTCCACTTCTCCTCGCTGCCGAGCATGGCGCGCACCACGCCCGGCAGCGAGACATCCCGCCCGACGACGCCGACCAGGACACGGCGCTCCCTCTCCCACGCGGGGCATACCTCCAGGGTATGATCCGCCGTGTCCTGCTCAGCGTCGCAGTGGCAGCAACGCGCCGCCGGCTCCTTCCCTATCCGGCACAGGTATCTTCCGAAGCTGCCATGCCCGGAAAATACCTGTGCCATCCGGTAGGTGAGGCTGCCATGGCCTCTGTCCAGCCACTCCTTCAGGAGTGGCCGAACCGCCCCGACAGTCCGGTGCCCCGCGGTTGGCAGAGCCAGCCGCTCCTGCCACGCGAGCAACACGGACTGCCGGGCCTGGCGCTTCAAATCGCCCCAAGCAGGTTCCTGCCCGCCCGGGACCGCCCCCACCCCCGCGCGACGGTCGACGCGGTGCCGTTACATCACCGCGTGCGACCGCGCGAGCAGGTCCATGGGCGGCATCCCCGCTAGAACCGTCGCCGCCTCATGTGACATGGTCCGATACCCGCGGACGACCCTGAGCGCCATGCGCCTCTGCACCCGACGCAGCATAGTCATGCTGCGCCGGGAGGCAGCCAGGTCGTCCGCCCAGACGGGGGCCCCGTATAGGGCCACCGACTGGACCATTGCCACATAGAGGCGACGAACTCGGACCGCCGGGCCCCCCAGGTTGGGCAGGATCCGGCCCAGAGCCGCAACCATCCTTTCCAACCGGGGGACCAGGCAGCCGAAATGCTCCTCGAAACGCCAGTGGCTATCGAGGATCAGCCCCAGATACCTGATCTGGGGCTTCACCTCGATGTCAGCCCCACCCACCCGGATCAGAGGGGGTGGCGGATCCTGCCGAGGTGAATGAAACGCATTCACCTCGGTCTTATGGACCGCCACCGTCATCCCCATCCCCCTGATCCGGTCGACGACGCGTTGCGACCCCTCCTCCGCGCGACGCATGGCCCTCCCCCAGTGCGCCCCGACGGCCAGCACCAGTGTGTCATCCGCATAACACACCGTGCTGACGCCGTCGGGGAGGCCGGCCCGCAACACCGAGTCGTACGCGATGCTCCACAGGAGTGGCCCGAGGACCGACCCCTGCGGAACACCGCAGTACACCTCCCTCCGCATATCACCATCCCGGCCCGGATACTCGATCCACCTGCCGCGGAGATAATCCCCGACGACCGCCCTGAGACAAGGGGGGACTCGATGATATTCGAGTCCCCTCCTTATCTCTTCCCAGGGGAGGGTGTTAAAGGCATTGGCAATATCCAAGGATATTGCCAATGCCACCCCTCCCCGGGAGACGGCCGCCCCCGAGAGGGCCCTCACACGACCTATCGCGTCGATAGTCGATCGGCCCCCCCGGAAACCGAACTGGCAGTCGGCCAGACCGGGGTCACCCCGCGACAGGTGCTCGACGAGGCGGGCAGCAATCACACGCTCGAAGAGCTTGCCCACCTCGTCGAGGAGACAAATGGGCCGGTATGCGGAGGGAGACTCCGCGGGCCGACCCTCCTTCCGGAGGAGGACCATCCTCGCCACCTTCCAACTGGGGGGGAATCGCCCGTCCCTCAGGCAGCGATCGAACAACCGCCTGAGGTCGGCCCCAAGGACGCCCTGGGTCAAGACCCAAACCCGGCCGGGCACACCATCCGGACCCGGGGCCGTGTTACGAACCCCGAGCCGTCTGATGGCCGCTGCCAGCTCCTCCTGCGTGACCCCCAGCTCGGCCGTCCACTCCACTGGGACAGCCGCCGCCGCCGGAGGACGCGGTCCCCTCTCCCCAATTGGGAAGAGTGTATTGACCACGTCCTCCAGCAGCCGGGGGTCAAGACCCTCGGTGACGGGGGGCGCCCACGGGCGGAGCTTATTCAGCACCACCTTATATGGGCGCCCCCATGGATCGTCATCAAGGGTCTGGAGGAGCTCCTTCCATGCCCGGGTCTTGGCCCGTTTGATGGCGACCTGCAGAGCAACCCGCGCCACGCGGTATGCTCCATACAGGTCATCAGCTGCCCTCGCTCGCGCCACGCCGTCGCCTGTACGTTGACGACGGCGCGCGCGGGTGTACTGGCGTCGGGCGCGGACAGTCGCGACTCGCAACTCCGCGATCGCGTCCGACCACCAGTACACCGCCCGGCGAGGAGAAGCCCGCCCAACCCGAGGCATCGCCGCGTCGCAAATACCCGCGACCAATGCTCCGAGCCGAGCGACCTCCTCCTCTATGCTCGGCAACTCGGCCGCTCCCTGCGGCCAAGTTGCAGCGAGGGCAGCTGCCATCAGGGCGTCCTTGTCCAGGCGCCGAAGCGCCCAGCGGCGTGGTGGGGTGCCACGCAGGCGGCCGTGTCGGGATGCACTCGCGGCGGCAGTGACCTCCATCCGGATGTACCGGTGATCGGAGAGTGTCTCTGCCCCCGCGACCACGTGCCAACCCGACACCATGCGCACGGCGTTAGGGGTCGCGAATCCAACATCCACGATGGACCCCCCATATCGCCGCACGCATGTGTGCTCCGACCCCCGGTTCAATACCCGGAGGTCGAGCCCCGCCGCCCAATCGCCCAGGATCCCGCCGCGAACGGAGGTCCTGTGGGATCCCCAAGCCACCGACTTGGCATTAAAATCCCCCAGGACCAGCACCGGCCGGGCCGCGCAGCGCTGCACGCATGCCGCGACCTCGGCCAAGTACAGCTCGAACGCAGCGTGACCGCTACGGGGCGAAATGTAGCACCCCACCACAGCGACTCCCCCCCAGTCCACGGCGACGAATCCCCGACCGCGCTCCAACAAGGAGAACGGTGGGGACCCGTCGCCCCCTCCCCATACCGTCGCCACCAAGCCGTCCGCGTCGCCCACCCAATGAGGGTGATCAGGGACGCGGTACGGCTCGGCGGCGACCGCCAGGCCAACCCCCCACTCCGCGAGGACTTGGGACATCAAGTCCTGTGCCGCGCGGCAGTGGTTGAGGTTGGCCTGGAGGAGGAGGCGGGGCGGCATTAATTAATGGCCGCGCCAGCCTCCTCCCGGCCGTCCGTCCCCGTAGCACCGTCCACCTCCATGGAGGACGATGCTACCGCCCTCGGCACCGGAGCCGGTGCAGCCCGCCTCTTCCTCTCCTTCCGGGAGGGGGGGGAGCACTTCTTGCTCCCCACCCTGTGATCGGCTGGCCTCCCCATGTCCGCACACAGCGGGCAGTGGGGGGCCGCCGAGCACTGGCTCGCACGGTGCTCTTTGGCACCGCAGCGGTAACACTGACCGCTGCGGTCCACCGGCGAGGTGCACCACTGCCTCACGTGCCCCAATTCGAGGCAGCGGTGACACTGGAGCGGGCGCGGCGCGAGGATTTCCACTCGCGCCGAAACCCACCCCACCAACACCCTCCCGGATTCCGCCACCTTACGGGCGGCGGAGAGGGGGCACCGGGCCCACACCGTCCCGAGGCCGGAGGGCGACCTGCGGATCTCTCCGATACGCAGGTCCTCCACAGGACAGTCCCCCGCCCTCGCAAGGGCACGGGACACATCCTGTGCGCTGACCGAGTCGTCCAGCCCACAAACGCGCATCTCCGTGCGCTTCGTGGGCCGGGCGACCCGGACACCTCGCTCGCCCAGCTGCTCCCGGAGCCTCTGGGCGAGACGATCCGCCTTCGCGCCGCCTTCTGCACCGGGGATCTCCAGCAAGAGACCCCCGGTCACGGCCCTCTTCGCCCTCACGGAGGCGATGCCCAGCTCTTCGAGGGAGATATTCTCCCTGGCGAGCCGCATCGCCTCCGCGAGGGTCAGGTCACCCCCCTGCGCAACGGTCAGCGTCACCGCTGCCGTTTTTGGGGGACGACCTGGTCGTGCGTTCCCGACCTTCGCGGCCTTTACCTTGGCCGCCGGCGGCGGAGGCGGAGGCTGCGGTTGCGAGGCCTTCCTCGCCGCCCGCTTCGCCTTCCGCCCCACCACCTCACTCCACGCCACCCCCCCTTGGGAGGGTGCTGTGGAGGACGCGACCACCGCGACCACGGGTACACCACCCCCCTTGGGGGTCGCGACCCGGGGCCTTGGTGCCGCAACGCTGGGCGGAGCCTTCACTCCGCCCTTCTTTGCCTTCCCCGACTGTACCGGAACAGGTCGGGGAGGCACCGCCTTCCTGCTGACCGCTCTTCCGGCGAGGAGCTCCTCCCGGAAGGCGGCCAGCTTGCCATCAATCATGTCCGCAATCCTCCTCAGAAGATCGTCTTCTGAGGAGGACGGGGACTTCTTCACGGGCGGAGTGCGGGTGGAGGGGCCCGCGGTGCCCCGCACCACTGCCGCCGCACTCCGCTTATTTACCTCCGCCGAGGGACGCGGCGGTGGAGGAGGAGGGAGGATGGGAGGGAGGGCCGCGCTGTTCCACAGCGCCTCTGCCCTCCTCCTCCCCTGTCGCTCCTCCTCCAACAGGAGCTGCAGACGGGCGTTCCGCCCTCTGAGCTCCCGCGCCGCCTCCCTCATTTCCTCCGCCGCGGCCTTCAGGGCCTCCGCGCCACCGCTTTTCTGCCCCTTAAAGGCGCAGGCAGCGGCGACTTTCTCCACCCGCCTCAGGGACGAGGAGATCCTCTCCGATATCTCCTCGGTCACCTCGTCCCTCAGGCAACTCAGCCTCACCGACGGGCTCATCGCCCCGCCCACCTCGACGACGGCCTGCCCCGTCCTCTTCCTCTTAGAGCCTATGTGGCTCGTGCTGGAGGAGAAGGACGAGACCGACGCCGTCTCGTCGTCCTCCTCCACCCTCCACGAAGCCGGACCTGGCGCTGAGTGGGGCGCGAGCGCCGCCACCCTAACCCCAACCCCGTCTCCGTCCTCCCGAACCGACAAAACCCGCCCCATCCCCATTTTATTTTCTGTGTCCATAATAGTCCCACGAGATGGTCGGAAATAAAGGTCCACCCGGGCAGAGCCGCCTTACCCGGGTAAGCCTAATACTCCGGGGGTTCGGCAGGTTCCCCGGAGGTGGTCGCTTGGGATTGGGCCTTCTCCCCCAACCATGCATCCCATCGCCGCGCACCATAGCTTAGGATTGGAGGGCGATTTTATAGAGTCGCCATACTCGTGGCCCAGGCGGTTAAGCCAAGACCCCCGTTCCTCCTGCCGTCACGTACCATTCACAAAACCAATAGGGAATTGTGAATGGGTCGTTGTGACGACCAACAGGAGGCTTACGGTGTGCGTATGACTCGGGTACCCCGGGTTCGTTAAGCCCGTACTGCAGCTGAAAGGCTGACAGCCCCTGAGGGGAGCAGTAAGCTATTAAGCAAGCTGCAAGCTAGTAAGCAGGCTGTAAGCTAGTAAGCAAGCAGTAAGCTGGCAAGAAAGCAGTTAGCAAGTAAGAAAGCAGTATGCTAGTAAGCAAGCAGTTAGCTAGCTAGAGAGCAGTATGCTAGTAAGCATGCAGTAAGCTAGAAAGCAAGCGGCAAGCTAGTAAGCGAGCAGTAAACTAGTAAGCATGCAGTAAGCTAGTAAGCGAGCAGGGAGCTAGTAAGGCAGCTGAATGCCAGTAAGCATGCAGTAAGCTAGTAAGCAACATGTAAGCTAGTAAGGAAGCAGTAAGCTAGTAAGTATCCAATATGCTAGCAAGCATGGAGTAATCGAGTAAGCTAGCAGACAGATTGTAAACAACAAGTTAGCTAGCAAGGCAGCAGCTGGCTAGTAAGAAAGCAGTATGTTGGGAAGAAAGCAGGAATGTAGTAAGAAAGCTGTAAGCTAGTAAGCAAGCAATAAACTAGTAAGCAACCAGTAAGCTTGTAAGCAAGTACTATGCTAGTAAGCAGACAACAAGCTGGTAAGCTAGTAGGCAAGCAGCAAGCTAGTAAGCAAGCAGGAAGCTAGTAAGGAAGCAGTATGTTTGAAAGCAAGCATCGGCCTAGTAAGCAAGCTGGTAAGCCAGCATTAAGCTAGAAAGCAAGCAGCAAGCTAGTAAGCAAGCAGTGAGCTAGTAAGCGAGGGGAAAGCTAGTAAGCAAGCAGTAATCTAGTAAGGAAGCAGTGAGCTGGTAGGCAGGCAGGAATCTAGTAAGCAACCTGTAAGGTAGTAAGGAAGCTTTCGGCTAGAAAGAGAGCATGAAGTTAGTAAGAAAGCAGTATGCTAGGAAGGAAGCAGGAATGTAAGATGGAAGCAGTTAGGTAGCAAGCAAGCAGCAAGATAGTAAGCATGTGGTAATCTTGCAAGCATGCAGCCGGTTAGTCAGAAAGCAGTTGGCTAGAAAGCAAGAATTAAACCTGTAAGTAAGCAGTAAGCTAGTACGAAAGCAGAAAGCTAGTAAGCGAGCAAGAAGCTAGTAAGGAAGTAGTAAGCGGGTAAGCTAGCAGTAGGCTGGTAAGCAAGCAGTAAGCTAGTAAGCAAGCAGTATGTTAGTAACAAAGCAGGAGGCTAGTAAGCATGCATTAAGCGCGTAAACTAGCAGTAAGCTGGTAAGCACGCAGTATGCTGGTAAGAAAGCAGGTGGCTTGTAAGGAAGTAGTAAGCTAGTAAGCATGTAGTAAGCTTGTAAACGAGCAGCATAGCAAGTAAGCGTGCAGTAAGCTAGAAAGCAAGGAGCAGACTAGTAAGAAAACAGGTAGCTAGTCAGCAAGCGGTGAGCTACTTAGCTAGCAGTAAGCCAGTAACAAAGCAATAAGTTAGTAACGAAGCAGTAAGCTACTAAGCAAGCTGCAAGCTAGTAAGCAGGCTGTAAGCTAGTGAGCGAGCAGCAAGCTAGAAACCGGGCAGGGAACAAGTAAGGCAGCTGAATGCTAGTAAGCAAGCAGTAAGCTAGTTTGGAAGCAGTAAACTGGTAAGCAAGCGGTAATATAGTGAGCAAGCAGTTAGCCTGTAAGCTGGCAAGAAGCTAGTCAGGAAGCAGTAATCTAGTGAGAAAGCAGTATGCTAGTAAGGAAGCAGTAATCTAGTGAGAAAGCAGTATGCTAGTAAGGAAGCAGTATGCTAGAAAGCAAGCAGCAAGCTAGTAAGAAAGCAGTAAGCTAGAAAGAAAGCAGCAGGCTTATAAGAAAGCAGTAAGCTAGAAAGAAAGCAGCAGGCTTGTAAGAAAGCAGGTAGCTAGTAAGAAAGCAGTAGGCTAGTGAGCAAGCACGAAGCTGGTATGTAAGCAGCAAGCTAGTAAGCATGCAGTGAGCCAGTAAGCGAGCAGCCAGATAGTAAGGAAGCAGTAAGCTAGTAGGCAAGCAGTGAGCTAGTATGCGAGCGGGGAGCTAGCAAGCAAGCATTATGCTAGTGTTTAAATATCGCGTGAGTCCGAGACGTAGATACTCGGCCGCGATGCCCGTATCTATATTGAATTCGCGTAATTCTGGATGGTTGTGCTGACGTGGAAATTTTCCATCGTTCAGATTCGTATACCGCGGCCATTTACGTGTTTTTTCAAGTTAGCTTCACGGGAATTCTCGAGTTTTGAGAGAAATTCTAGGAATTGTTTTGCTATCGACGAGAAAGAGAGAGAAACGAGATCTATCGAAAAAAGATCGATAGACGAAACGCGGCAGCGCCTCGCCGTGGTCACGCAGCGAGGAGCTGCCCGGAGCCCAGCGGCGCGATGCGTCGCTAACCAGTTCTGCGCCTGCGCGACGGAGCCAGCCGGGGCCGTGGCTGCTTGCAGATCATCTCGGTTCAGTACTGAGCCGTCGGTGATCCAGAGTATACATATTTACGATCTCGCTCCTTTTTTCAATCAAAGCTCAGAAGAGTGTAAGCTAAGCTCGCTCTTAGTATACAAAGCAAGTGTACAGCGATAACAATTTATTGGAAAATCTCGTCATCGTGACTTGAGATTTTCCCAGAGATAAGACAATCTGCCTGACGTTGTAGCGATCGCACGGCACGCCGGGTGTGAAGCGATTGTAGACGCAGGATTGCGATTGAACGTTGCCGGTCGTGGATGCGTCTGCGACGTTGGAGACTCGGTGTGGATCGCCTTGAGTCTTCTTCCAATTATCCGGTTAGAGCTACTGGAAGGCTGATACTGACATACTAGTATCGCCTGGTGGTAGTTCAACGTTTGTAGAAGTCGTACGAAACCCACTGGAACCACCCGTCCTGTATACCGGAGAGAGTACACCGACCGGAGGAGTGGAAAGTTTCAACGACCAGTCTGGAGCTATACGGCGTAGGAGCAACCGGAAGTTAGATATTCAGGAAGGATATCACCTCGTGGTGCTCTCCGTGCATCGGGCTCCTGAGAACCCGTTCCAATATACCGTCGTGATGGGACAATAGGAAGAGCCTAAGCGTACGGTGGAGCAAAGGGTTCGAAGAGCCTTCCTCCCACCTCTACACCTACTACCAGCTGTGAGTCGACCACACTGGGCTGTAAAAGTAGGGTGGTTAGGTTAGCAGGGGAATTCGCCCTAATCGGGCGAGCCGCAGGCCAGTTCCTCGGACTATAGAAGCCGCCGTCGAGGTCGCTACGGCTGGCTGTCGGACATTCCTAATTGAAAGGAATCGCTGGCTAGGCAGCTGCGTAGGCAGGCCGCAGGTCGCTCCTGAGGAGCAGCCGACGAGGAAGTCGAACCAGGACAGGAAGTCCTCTTGCGTTGGTGGAGTCCAGACGCCATTCGCACGGTGAGCGTGCTTGCGGGATATAGCTTCTTGGAGACTTACAACCTCCGTTTGGTTTCCCGTCCGTGGCATTGCGAGAGCGAACCCGGTAGATCGGAGGAAAACTTCATCTACCCGGTTGTGCGCGTCGGTGAGATCATAGGAAACGAATCTCATCGACCAGAAAGAAATTACAGTCCACTGGCTAGAGCGCTAAATAGCCAGCCAGTTCTCCCCTCCAAACACACCAGACTGTTGCTGGAGCGCGAGATAAGCAGCTGACGCGCGCGCTAACGTGTATGCTGTCCGCAAAATATTCATACTTTGCTGTACAATTGTGTTACAGAAGGCCTCCACCAAGGTAAAGCAATAGGAGAAAGAAAATAGGAGACCGGCCGGAAAAGCGAGCCGTGCTTTCCACAATTTTTGTTTTCAGTTTTGTTTATTTTTACCTTATTCAACTTTTGTAATTCATCATATTTTCTAATAACAAATTTAATTTTTGTAAAAGTTGTAACTGTTTCTCTACCTGTCTGTTCCCTCATCCGGACCCACGCTAAAGTCCCTTAGTACTTTAACATTTGGTCCTTTGAGCCGGATTCGAGGTAGAAAAGACAGTAGAGAGTTACAAGTACGTTCACGTAAGTTGCTACTTACGGAACGAATTTCGAGACGATTTTCAATCCTCGAACAACAAAATCACCATAGCATTGTCCAGAGAGGCTGGTCGTAGCGAGATCGAAATCAATTTCGATGACCTGACCTCCCGATTTGAAGCGATGTCACGGTCGATTGCTATTTTAAAGAAACCCGGTCGAGCTCAGTACGATGAGATACTTCTCAAGTCGAAGCTCGACTCTGTATCCGAACAGTACAAGGAAGCTGTTGATCAGTATTTGACTGTTCGGAGGGAACATCCACCTGCGAAGTGGGAATTAAGCAACTTCGTGATAAAGGGTGGACTCGAAGTATGGGAGACGATGTTCATGGAGTTCCAGGCGTACGTTGCCGCGGAGCTGACCAAACTCGCCGAGGATCAGAAAACCTCGGTGTCGTCCGTCAGCCAGCACGATGTTGCCATTGAACTCCCAAAGCAACGTCTCCATATATTTGGCGGGGATCCTCGTAAATGGAACCATTTTGAGGATCTGTTCACCGCTAGTGTAATAGAAAACCCGAGGCTTTCAAATGTGCATCTACTGCAGTATCTGAACGCCTGTGTGGAAGATCAGGCACTGGCGGCGATCACACACCTGGAAATTACCGAGGGTAATTTCGAGGTAGCGTGGCGAACCCTGAAAGAGCAATTCGGGCTGCCTCGTATTGTGATCGCCAAACTAATTGATCAGTTGACCAAAACGAAGACGATTAAGAAGGATGACCTGACTAGCTTACAACAGGTTACCATTGCCTTCAAACAGGCTTTCGCTGCTTTTGAAAGACAGGGCACTTACCGAGAGCAGCGAGATTGGCTGCTGGCCCATGCGATCAAAAGCAAGCTTGAAGGGTCTCTCAAATTAGAGTGGGAAATGTCCCAGAAGCTCTCCACAAAATTCCCTTCGTTTAACGAGTTAGTGGAATTTCTGGAGGTGCATGCTCGAGCCATCACCATGGTGAACGAAGGACAGAGCAAATCTGCGACAAATATCCCACGAAAATCCAAGGTGCGGAGTCACAACGCCGTGATGGAAAGTCATCAAGATTCAGGCAAGAATTGCAAGTTTTGCGAGCACAAGCACGGAATAGCACACTGTCGTGCTTTCCAGCACTTGGCGCCTTACCACCGCTTGCAATATGTAAAAGATAACAGGTGATGCGTGAATTGCATCTCGTCCGGCCATGAGGCTGGGCGTTGTCCGTCCGGGCAGGTATGCTATAAATGCAAGGGTAAACACCATACCCTGTTGCATTTGGAGACGTCGGGACGCGAAATCGAAAGTCGAAAACCGACGACAGCGATTTCGAGAGAAAGACGTGATCAAAAGCGGCCTGCAGGCCCAGCGCGCCGGCCATACCAAGCCGAGCGTACGAAAAACAACGCGCCGCCACCCGCTGCAACACCTCAGGCCGGTATGTCGCACTGTACCGCGACCGGTACCGACACGCCGAGGTCTGTGCTGCTCGCAACGGCGAAAGTGCGTGTGTATGGGGTCAACGGTGCGTCGCGTATCGTACGCGCACTGTTGGACCAAGGGTCAGAGTCATCTTTTGTCTCCGCGAATTTGACGAATGATCTCAAATTCAAGCGGAGAAAAACTCCAGCCACTGTAACTGGCTTGGGAGGCGGCACTACCCAAAAGATAAAACATAGTGTCGAATTGCGTCTGGGAGTGGTGCGAGGTGACGAACCGACGATGCAGACGAGAGTGAATGTCGTGCATATGATCACGAATTACGCCTCGCCGTTGACAAGCGCGCACGAATACGACGCGCTGGGTCACCTGCCGCTCGCAGACCCCGAACCTTCTATCGGTCAAGCGATTGAGGTGCTGATCGGAGCAGACTTGTACGCTCAAGTTATTCGACCAGGTTATCGTCGAGTAAGCCGTACGGGTCCAATTGACTAGGAAACCGCATTGGGCTGGATCGTGTCCGGTCCGATAAATACAGCGGGCAAAATGGGCAAAACCGTAAGGACGTTGCACCGCAGCATCCTCGAATCGCTGGATACAGCGATTCGAAGGTTTTGGGAAGTCGAAGAAATCTCTTCGGCCTCGATACGCACCCAGGCAGACGAGGAGTGCGAAGCGTACTTCCGAAACACCGTCGCACGAGATGCGACAGGACGATTCGTTGTCCGATTACCTATCGCCCACCCAAGACCGGATGCAGTACTGGGAGATTCCTTCCGTATAGCTCTCTCCGCCCTCACGAGGCTGACAAAGAAATTGGATGTTGACCAGAATCTCGTGTGAGAATACAGTGATTTTCTCGCGGAATATGAAGACCTGGGTCATATGACTCGAATCGAGACCATTGACACAACCAGGCTCTACATTCCGCATCGAGCGGCCATACGAGATGAAAGTGCAACGATTCGTTTGAGAGTCGTTTTCAATGCAACCAGCCGAACTATGAGCGGTAGTTCACTGAACGATTTTCTCCACGTTAAAGTCCCTTAGTACTTTAACAGCTAATAAGCAAGCAGTAAGCTAGCAAGCGAGCAGTAAGCTAGTAAGCAAGCAGTAAGCTAGACAGCAAGCAGTATGATAGTTAGCAAGCAGTAGGCTAGAAAACAAGCAGCAGTCAATTAAGAAAGAGTTTGCTACTGAGCAACCAGTAAGCTAGTAAGCAAGCAGTAAGCTAGTAAACAAGCAGTGAGCTAGTAAGGTAACAGGGAGCCAGTAAGGCAGCATTATGCTAGTAAGCAAGCAGTAAGCTAGTAAACAAGCAGTGAGCTAGTAAGGTAACAGGGAGCCAGTAAGGCAGCATTATGCTAGTAAGCAAGCAGTAAGCTAGTAAGCAACTAGTAAGCTAGTAAGCAAGCAGTAAATTGGTAGGAAAGCAGTTAGTTAGAAAGCAAGTAGTAAGCTAGTAAGCATGCAGTGAGCTAGTAAGCAAGCAGTGAGACAGTAAGCGAGCAGGAAGCTAGTATGGAAGCAGTATGCTAGTAAGCAAGCAGTAAGCAAGTAGGCAACAAGTAAGCCAGGAAGCAAGCAGCACGCTAGAAAAAAAGCAAGTAGCTAGTAAGAAAGCAGTATGCTAGTAAGCTAGAAGTAAGCTAGAAAGCAAGCATTAAGCTAGCAAGCAGCCAGTAAGCGGTTACGCTAGCAGTAAGCTAGTAAGCAAGCAGTAATCTAGTAAGCAAGCAGTGCGCTAGAAAACAAGCAAGAAGCTAGTAAGGAAGCAGTACGCTAGAAAGCAAGGAGTTAGCTAGCAGGCAAGCAGTAAGCTAGTTCGCATGCAGTGAGCCAGTAAGCGAGGTGGAAGATAGTAAGGAAGCAGTTTGATAGTAAGCAAGCCGTAAGCTTGTATGCAACCAGTCAGCTAGTAAGAAAGCAGTTAGCAAGTAAGCAAGCAGGGGGCCGATCGACTATCGACGCGATAGGTCGTGTGAGGGCCCTCCCGGAGGCGGCCGTCTCCCGGGGAGGGGTGGCATTGGCAATATCCTTGGATATTGCCAATGCCTTTAACACCCTCCCCTGGGAAGAGATAAGGAGGGGACTCGAATATCATCGAGTCCCCCCTTGTCTCAGGGCGGTCGTCGGGGATTATCTCCGCGGCAGGTGGATCGAGTATCCGGGCCGGGATGGTGATATGCGGAGGGAGGTGTACTGCGGTGTTCCGCAGGGGTCGGTCCTCGGGCCACTCCTGTGGAACATCGCGTACGACTCGGTGTTACGGGCCGGCCTCCCCGACGGCGTCAGCACGGTGTGTTATGCGGATGACACACTGGTGCTGGCCGTCGGGGCGCACTGGGGGAGGGCCATGCGTCGTGAGGAGGAGGGGTCGCAACGCGTCGTCGACCGGATCAGGGGGATGGGGATGACGGTGGCGGTCCATAAGACCGAGGTGATTGCGTTTCATTCACCTCGGCAGGATCCGCCACCCCCTCTGATCCGGGTGGGTGGGGCTGACATCGAGGTGAAGCCCCGGATCAGGTATCTAGGGCTGATCCTCGATAGCCACTGGCGTTTCGAGGAGCATTTCCGCTGCCTGGTCCCCCGGTTGGAAAGGATGGTTGCGGCTCTGGGCCGGATCCTGCCCAACCTGGGGGGCCCGGCGGGCCGAGTTCGTCGCCTCTATGTGGCAATGGTCCAGTCGGTGGCCCTATACGGGGCCCCCGTCTGGGCGGACGACCTGGCTGCCTCCCGGCGCAGCATGACTATGCTGCGTCGGGTGCAGAGGCGCATGGCGCTCAGGGTCGTCCGCGGGTATCGGACCATGTCACATGAGGCGGCGACGGTTCTAGCGGGGATGCCGCCCATGGTCCTGCTCGGGCGGTCGCACGCGGCGATGTACCGGCACCGCGTCGACCGTCGCGCGGGAGTGGGGGCGGTCCCGGGCGGGCAGGATCCTGCTTGGGGCGATTTGAAGCGCCAGGCCCGGCAGTCCGTGTTGCTCGCGTGGCAGGAGCGGCTGGCTCTGCCAACCGCGGGGCACCGGACTGTCGGGGCTGTTCGGCCACTCCTGACGGAGTGGCTGGACAGAGGCCATGGCAGCCTCACCTACCGGCTGGCACAGGTATTTTCCGGGCATGGCAGCTTCGGAAGATACCTGTGCCGGATAGGGAAGGAGCCGACGGCGCGTTGCTGCCACTGCGACGCTGAGCAGGACACGGCGGATCATACCCTGGAGGTATGCCCCGCGTGGGAGGGGGAGCGCCGTGCCCTGGTCGGCGTCGTCGGGCGGGATGTCTCGCTGCCGGGCGTGGTGCGCGCCATGCTCGGCAGCGAGGAGAAGTGGAGGGCCGTGGCCTCCTTCTGCGAGAACGTAATGTTGCAGAAGGAGGCCGCGGGGAGGGAGCGCGAGCTTCAGCGGCGCGCTGAAGCTCGCGCTCGTGCGGTGGCCCGAGGTCGTCGCCCGGTCGCGAGGCGTCGCGGGCGGCCGCCTCGGCGTGGCGGATGACCTAGGCTGGGAGGGGGGTCCTGAGGGGACCCTCCTCCCGCCAGGCGGCGCCGGGTCGGACCGGTTGGGGGTAGGAGTGCCTCCCCCTACCGGTCCGACGCAAGGGGAGGCACCCTCGGCGGTCTGCTGCGGCCATGAACGCCCGGCCGCCGAGGGGTGGAAACGGGGTCGCGGGCGGTTGCGAGTTGGGGCTCGCAGCCGCCACTAAACGCGGGCCCGGGACGGATAGCGGCGGGATGGAGTGGCCCCGTCCCGCCGCTATGAGGCAGTGTGTCTACTGGGGGGAGCGATTGTCCCCCCGGGGGATGGGCGCGAAAGCGCGGGCACGGGGAGGATACCGGAAGAATGCTTCGAGCGATTCCCGGTATCCTCCCAAAGCGTGCCGAAGGGTCACCGTGGGGTTTTTAGTGGGTAGGTCCCGCGCCTGTCGTTGTACGGGCGCGGGGAATCCCACACACCCCTCCCACCTCTCCCCAAGGAGGTGGGAGGGAGTCTTTCGAAGATTTTCCTCACGACAAAAAAAAAAAAAAAAAAAAAAAAAAAAAAAGGCTAGTAAGAAAGCGGTTAGCTAGTAAGAAAGCAGTAAGCGAGTATGCTAGCAGCAAGCTAGTAAACAAGCTGTGAGCTAGTAAGCAGGCAGGGAGCTAGTAAGAAGAAGTAATCTAGTAAGCAAGCAGTATGCGAGTAATCTAGCAGTAAGCTCGCAAGGAAGCAGTAAGCTGGTAAGAGGGCTATTAGCTTGTAAGCAAGCACTAAGCTAGAAAGCAAGCAGCAGGCTAGTAAGCTAGCAGAAAGCGAGTAACCTAGCGGTAAGCTACTAAGGAAGCAGCTGGATAGTAACAAAGCTATTAGCTAGTATGAAAGCAGTATGATAGTATGCCAGCGGTATGCTCGAAAGCAAGCTGCAAGCTAGCAAGCATGCGGGAAGCAAGTAAGCCAGCAGTAAGCTAGTAGGCAACCAGTAATTTAGTAAGCAAACAGTGAGCTAGTAAGCAGGGTGTAAGCGATTAAGCTAGTAGTAAGCAGGTAAACAACCCAGTACGCTAGTAAGCTAGCACTAAGCTAGAATGCAAGCAATAAGCTAGTATGCATGCAGCAAGCTTGTAAGCAAGCAGCTGCCTAGTCAGATAGCAGTTAGCTAGTAAGAAATCTGTGGGATAGTGGGCAAGCAGTAAGCTAGAAAACAGCCAGTAAGTTATTAAGCGAGCACTAAGCTAGAAAGCAAGCAGTAAGCGAGAAAGCAAGGCGGTCACTGGAAAGTATGCAGTTAGCTAGTAAGCATGCAGTAAGCTAGAATGCAAGGAGCGGGCCTGTAAGAAAGCAGTTATCTGGTATGCAAGCAGTAAGCTTTGTAAGGAAGCACTATGCTAAAAAGCAAGCAGTAGGCTAGTAAGCAAGCTGTAAGCTAGTAAGCAAGCAGTGTGCTAGAAAGCAAGCAGCAGGCTAGTAAGTATGCAGTAAGCGGGTATGCTAGCAGTGAGCTAGTAAGAAAGCGGTAAGCTCGTAAGCAACAAGTAAGCAAGTAAGCAAGCAGCTGGCTAGTAAGGAAGCAATAAGGTGGTAAGCAACCAGAAAGCTAGTAAGCGAGCAGGAAGCTAGTATGGTAGCAGTATGCAAGTAAGCAAGCTGTAGGCTATTAAGGAAGCAGTTAGCTAGTATGAAAGCAGTAGGCAATTGTGCAAGCAGCATACTAGTAAGCATGCAGTAAGCTAGTAAGCATGCAGTGAGCTAAAAAGCAAGGAGCAGTATTGTAAGGAAGCAGTTATCTAGTAACCAAGCTGCATGCTAGTAAGGAAGCACTAAGCTAGAAAGCAAGCTGCTGGCCAGTAAGCAAGCTGTAAGCGAGTACGCTAGCAGTAAGACAGTAAGCTTGTAAGGAAGCAACAGGTTAGTAAGAAAGCTCTTAGCTACTAAGAAAGCAGTAAGCTAGTATTGAGGATCTTTGTGATAGATTTCCCCAATCGCTTACCGCAGAAAGAAGAAGGAATAATTTGTTGAAACGGTATAATGTGTTAGACACGGAGGCGACAAAATTTATGGAAGACTTTTCTCCGCGATCTAGGTTGTCGCACGACTTCCTTCAAATTGGTTAAAATCCCGGCTATATATGCGTCGTCGAATGGTCGGCAGACCTATTGGTTTTATGACATGACCTGAGCCGACGTGGAACTGAGAAAAATCGCGAAGATTCGGAAATACAAAATATATCTGTCGCAGAAACATTATCGTTCACAATCTCCCTAGTGCGACTAGCATTAGGTCCTCTCGGGCGACCAAGCCTTTGTCTCGTCGCTCTATGCATATCTTATTTTTTTTAAAAACTCTTTTTTAGCTAAATAAATTTTTATAATTGATAACTATAACACAAACACAAACACTTAAACAATACGAAAGAATGTGCAACGATAACTGATGAGTCCTTTGCAGGGATTCTTTAACTAATTTTTCTTTTCCCGCACGTCTTTACAGTCTGGAAACCTTTTCAAATCTGTTCGTTTCTTTTTCGAATCCTTCTTCTTTCAAACGTTTCGGTAACCAGACAACCAACTCGACTACCTTCAAAGGCCACATCCAAACGTCGACGCCAACCAGACGCACGTTTGCGTTTCCGGTGACATTCTTTGCATCGATTACATTTAAATATCGATTAGAGCCAATATAACTTTATTTGCACAACGTGAAGTAATATACAATTTAAGAACAATAAAACAAAAACTTTTTAATGGATTCCGACACGGCCATCTTGACAGTTACCCGTCCTCGGGTAATCACTTCTGTGATCATCTGAAGTAAATGAATATTCCGAATAATGATTAAGTGAAGCTGTTGTGTCGCACTAGAGTCGAAAATACCAACTGTGCAAGTAAGAATTTTGCTTCAAATTCATACCTACAATTTATTTCTAACTTAAAAATCTACCATAGATCAGCAAGTTTCCGTAAAAAATAATTCCAACCTTAAACCAAGCTCAATCTTTTAAACAACGCCACACTCCTCACTGAAGCTCAGACCAGTCCTTCGGTCTACATGTGCGCAAAGTGAACCAGTCCTTCGGTTACTTTGCCGCAGCTAGTCCTTCAGCTGCCCTGCCAGTCCTTCGGCAGTATTGTGAAACTAGTTTTTTTTTTAGTTATCACGTCCACATGTTCTACAACACAGTCCTTCGGTTGTAAATGACTCCCGCCACAACGCTACAACGCTGTGGTGCAGTCAGCTAGCAGTGAGTTTGTGTTTAAATCCAGTCTACTGAGATCTATCAGAATCAACAACGATATCATTTGCCTCAGTAAAGTCTCTTACTAATTCTACAGGAACTTGATGATTTGGCATTTCTCTCACACGGTCATGAGGGTACTTATAAGTTCGATTTGAATTCAAAGCTTTTAATAAATATCTGTCTCCATTCAACACATTAATGATTTTAAAAGGACCTTTAAATTTAGCAGCTAATTTTGTTTGATTTCTTTCTTCATTTTCTAATAAAACATAATCTCTGTTTAAAGACCTTAACCGCCCTAAGGGGGGTTATTTTAGTCTGACGTGGTCCGGATTACGAGGGAAAGGACACTGGGAAAAAGTTTGAATAAATTGATGCACTTGATTTTTGCTCAATGAAATTAACGTTTATTTTTAATCAAAAAAGAAAAAAAAGGAAAAAAAACCGCCTAGACGTCGGTCCGACGTCTGGGGAAAAAAACCTGGGCCGGCTTCTCCTGGCCAAGTTCGCGATGTGTTGTTCTGTAACAAGGAAAGACAAGGCTGGATTTAAATACCTATTAACGCTTGTCGCGTCGCCTGTCTCGCTCTATCTCGCACGCTCCTGTCTGTGCCGTTCGCACTCGAGAGCGGAGATTACAGACACGTCTCGACGAACTGAGATATGTATGAGTGGACTGTATATATGAACGTTCTCACAAATCGAGAACCGTTCGATCGCTGTGCGGAAGAAGAGATCTAATTTCTCAATTCTCCGCTTTTTAGCGATCGTTGAATGCCGCAGGAAAGGACAACAGGTGGAGGTCGTAAAGCTCCAAATGCTGTCCAAACCGCAGTTTCTCACCGTTCCCTGCGTACAAGACGCGGTGTGGTGTAGCCCTTAACGGCGCACGTAGCGTCTTACGTTTAAAGGAGCATACACCACGGTGCTCATTATGCGTTGCTCTACGCACAGGGTACGTACTCACTGGCGGTCAAGGAGCGTTGCTCGAGCAGGTTGAGCTAAGAAGTCCGGAATTTCTTAGCCCCGACCTGAGAAACGGTGAGCCCACGTAGGGTATCGGTCAGAGACCACCCTAGGGGTGATATACAAAACCGTGCGGACAATTCAACTTGCCGCACGACCGCGTCAAATGCAGCAGTCCGTACGACAAATTCTTACACGACCGCGAAACTCAAACGTCACGCGAAGATAATCAGCCTCACACGACCGCGTCAAATGCAGCAGTCCGTGGAGAAATCAGTATTGAGTTGGCCGTAGCCACTGGCCGAAACTGGACTTCCGACGACCGCTGGTTGCAGCGAGACGTTGGAAAGTCAGCCTCACGACCGCGTCAAATGCAGCAGTCCGTGGAGTCGTCAGTACTGATCGGGCCGTAGCCCTTGCTGAGACTGGAGTTTCGACACACGGGAAACGATTCTTATCTCGATTCCCCTTTCATGACCGCGTAGCACAAACGTCACATGAAAGTTGGACGAAAACCCACAGTCTTTTAAATTTTATTAATAATCTCGCCAAGCGGGAACCGAAGTTTATCAATTCCCTCACACGACCACGTAACTCAAGCGTCACGTGCTATTCGGCGAGATTGTACAGTCAATAATCGGGGCTGATAAAATGCCTCACCGATTTAGTTAATTTTGAGCAACAATTTAAAATTCTCAACGAAAGGTTCGAGTGTTCTCAGAACCTATATTCGGAGATTTGGTTTCGTCGCGGAGCGGAATCGTTTGTCGATCTGCTCGCTGCGAGGACTCGCTATCGAGTCTCGAAGCTAAGAAGCGAACAGACATCCGCAGTCGCGGCCACGAGAGGGGTAATCACCACCTCGCGGCGCTATCCCTGCTCTTCAATGTCTATCTCTTCTTAATTTCAATATTCCTCTACCCTCTCTGTTTATGGATCTTCCCAAGTAAGACGATCGATCCCAAGTAAATATATTGGGTCGATCACGTGACTGAGAGCAACCAACACTCGCGTATGGTTTTTCTAACCTGTATCGTTCCGTGTACCGAACTACGCATCAGAGAGTCTCTGGAATGTCGCGTACACGAAAAACAATACCGTACGAGGAATTTATGGTTCTCAGTTATAATTCACGTTAACTTGAATATTTCTCTAAACGGTTCTCAAATCCGTCAATTAACGCGATATTTAAACAATCTCCAATAGAAAATTTCTGTAACTGAGCTTTGGTTCTATCGAATCTTTCTTTGCCATAGTTAGCATTTTCGTTTATACTCTGTGTCGCCTGTTCTCTCACCTCGATAATGTTCATTACTGGATCATCAACATCTACTGCCATCAAGTCTAATGGTCTGGCGACCTTTCCCAACATTAATTCTAAAGGACTTGCTTTGGTCACCTGATTGACCGTTGCATTCAAAGCAAGTTGAATATCACCAAGAGCATCTTGCCAGGAATGATCTTTGCTAACTTCCACAGCTGTCAACATACTTTTGAGAGAGCTCATAACCCTTTCTACTTGTCCATTAGCCCGACTACCACCGGTGGCAATAAGATGTAATTGGATATTATGTCTAACGCAAAAACTCGAAAACTCTTTACTAGCAAAGCAACGTCCTTGATCAGTAATTAATCTATTAGGGGCACCAAATAGAGCAACACCCGATTTTAAAGCTCTTATGCTACTATTGCTATCAATACTGGTTGTATGATGCAACATTACAAATTTAGTAAAAGCATCAATAAGAACAAATACGTACTCTTTAACATTATTTTTACCACTTAGCTTGCTAGAAACATCTAAATGAACAGTATGCCAGGGAACAGGGACCTTAGGGATTGGATGTAATTCTGCTTGAACTCGCCCGGAACTTGGTTTAGAGATTTTGCAAGTGATACAATTGTTCCCTCAGGGGCTGCCAGCCTTTCAGCTGCAGTACGGGCTTAACGAACCCGGGGTACCCGAGTCATACACACACCGTAAGCCTCCTGTTGGTCGTCACAACGACCCATTCACAATTCCCTATTGGTTTTGTGAGTGGTACGTGACGGCAGGAGGAACGGGGGTCTTGGCTTAACCGCCTGGGCCACGAGTATGGCGACTCTATAAAATCGCCCTCCAATCCTATGCTATGGTGCGCGGCGATGGGATGCATGGTTGGGGGAGAAGGCCCAATCCCAAGCGACCACCTCCGGGGAACCTGCCGAACCCCCGGAGTATATAGGCTTACCCGGGTAAGGCGGCTCTGCCCGGGCGGACCTTTTCTTCCGACCTGCTCGTGGGATTTTTATGGACACAGAAAATAAAATGGGGATGGGGCGGGTTTTGTCGGTTGGGGAGGACGGAGACGGGGTTGGGGTTAGGGTGGCGGCGCTCGCGCCCCACTCAGCGCCAGGTCCGGCTTCGTGGAGGGCGGAGGAGGACGACGAGACGGCGTCGGTCTCGTCCTTCTCCTCCAGCACGAGCCACATAGGCTCTAAGAGGAAGAGGACGGGGCAGGCCGTCGTCGAGGTGGGCGGGGCGATGAGCCCGTCGGTGAGGCTGAGTTGCCTCAGGGACGAGGTGACCGAGGAGATATCGGAGAGGATCTCCTCGTCCCTGAGGCGGGTGGAGAAAGTCGCCGCTGCCTGCGCCTTTAAGGGGCAGAAAAGCGGTGGCGCGGAGGCCCTGAAGGCCGCGGCGGAGGAAATGAGGGAGGCGGCGCGGGAGCTCAGAGGGCGGAACGCCCGTCTGCAGCTCCTGTTGGAGGAGGAGCGACAGGGGAGGAGGAGGGCAGAGGCGCTGTGGAACAGCGCGGCCCTCCCTCCCATCCTCCCTCCTCCTCCACCGCCGCGTCCCTCGGCGGAGGTAAATAAGCGGAGTGCGGCGGCAGTGGTGCGGGGCACCGCGGGCCCCTCCACCCGCACTCCGCCCGTGAAGAAGTCCCCGTCCTCCTCAGAAGACGATCTTCTGAGGAGGATTGGGGACATGATTGATGGCAAGCTGGCCGCCTTCCGGGAGGAGCTCCTCGCCGGAAGAGCGGTCAGCAGGAAGGCGGTGCCTCCCCGACCTGTTCCGGTACAGTCGGGGAAGGCAAAGAAGGGCGGAGTGAAGGCTCCGCCCAGCGTTGCGGCACCAGGGCCCCGGGTCGCGACCCCCAAGGGGGGTGGTGTACCCGTGGTCGCGGTGGTCGCGTCCTCCACAGCACCCTCCCAAGGGGGGGTGGCGTGGAGTGAGGTGGTGGGGCGGAAGGTGAAGTGGGCGGCGAGGAAGGCCTCGCAACCGCAGCCTCCGCCTCCGCCGCCGGCGGCCAAGGTAAAGGCCGCGAAGGTCGGGAAGGCACGACCAGGTCGTCCCCCAAAAACGGCAGCGGTGACGCTGACCGTTGCGCAGGGGGGCGACCTGACCCTCGCGGAGGCGATGCGGCTCGCCAGGGAGAATATCTCCCTGGAAGAGCTGGGCATCGCCTCCGTGAGGGCGAAGAGGGCCGTGACCGGGGGTCTCTTGCTGGAGATCCCCGGTGCAGAAGGCGGCGCGAAGGCGGATCGTCTCGCCCAGAGGCTCCGGGAGCAGCTGGGCGAGCGAGGTGTCCGGGTCGCCCGGCCCACGAAGCGCACGGAGATGCGCGTTTGTGGGCTGGACGACTCGGTCAGCGCACAGGATGTGTCCCGTGCCCTTGCGAGGGCGGGGGACTGTCCTGTGGAGGACCTGCGGATCGGAGAGATCCGCAGGTCGCCCTCCGGCCTCGGGTCGGTGTGGGCCCGGTGCCCCCTCTCCGCCGCCCGTAAGGTGGCGGAATCCGGGAGGGTGTTGGTGGGGTGGGTTTCGGCGCGAGTGGAAATCCTCGCGCCGCGCCCGCTCCAGTGTCACCGCTGCCTCGAATTGGGGCACGTGAGGCAGTGGTGCACCTCGCCGGTGGACCGCAGCGGTCAGTGTTACCGCTGCGGTGCCAAAGAGCACCGTGCGAGCCAGTGCTCGGCGGCCCCCCACTGCCCGCTGTGTGCGGACATGGGGAGGCCAGCCGATCACAGGGTGGGGAGCAAGAAGTGCTCCCCCCCCTCCCGGAAGGAGAGGAAGAGGCGGGCTGCACCGGCTCCGGTGCCGAGGGCGGTGGCATCGTCCTCCATGGAGGTGGACGGTGCTACGGGGACGGACGGCCGGGAGGAGGCTGGCGCGGCCATTAATTAATGCCGCCCCGCCTCCTCCTCCAGGCCAACCTCAACCACTGCCGCGCGGCACAGGACTTGATGTCCCAAGTCCTCGCGGAGTGGGGGGTTGGCCTGGCGGTCGCCGCCGAGCCGTACCGCGTCCCTGATCACCCTCATTGGGTGGGCGACGCGGACGGCTTGGTGGCGACGGTATGGGGAGGGGGCGACGGGTCCCCACCGTTCTCCTTGTTGGAGCGCGGTCGGGGATTCGTCGCCGTGGACTGGGGGGGAGTCGCTGTGGTGGGGTGCTACATTTCGCCCCGTAGCGGTCACGCTGCGTTCGAGCTGTACTTGGCCGAGGTCGCGGCATGCGTGCAGCGCTACGCGGCCCGGCCGGTGCTGGTCCTGGGGGATTTTAATGCCAAGTCGGTGGCTTGGGGATCCCCCAGGACCTCCGTTCGCGGCGGGATCCTGGGCGATTGGGCGGCGGGGCTCGACCTCCGGGTATTGAACCGGGGGTCGGAGCACACATGCGTGCGGCGATATGGGGGGTCCATCGTGGATGTTGGATTCGCGACCCCCAACGCCGTGCGCATGGTGTCGGGTTGGCACGTGGTCGCGGGGGCAGAGACACTCTCCGATCACCGGTACATCCGGATGGAGGTCTCTGCCGCCGCGAGTGCATCCCGACACGGCCGCCTGCGTGGCACCCCACCACGCCGCTGGGCGCTTCGGCGCCTGGACAAGGACGCCCTGATGGCAGCTGCCCTCGCTGCAACTTGGCCGCAGGGAGCGGCCGAGTTGCCGAGCATAGAGGAGGAGGTCGCCCGGCTCGGAGCATTGGTCGCGGGTATTTGCGACGCGGCGATGCCTCGGGTCGGGCGGGCTTCTCCTCGCCGGGCGGTGTACTGGTGGTCGGACGCGATCGCGGAGTTGCGAGTCGCGACTGTCCGCGCCCGACGCCAGTACACCCGCGCGCGCCGTCGTCAACGTACAGGCGACGGCGTGGCGCGAGCGAGGGCAGCTGATGACCTGTATGGAGCATACCGCGTGGCGCGGGTTGCTCTGCAGGTCGCCATCAAACGGGCCAAGACCCAGGCATGGAAGGAGCTCCTCCAGACCCTTGATGACGATCCATGGGGGCGCCCATATAAGGTGGTGCTGAATAAGCTCCGCCCGTGGGCGCCCCCCGTCACCGAGTGTCTTGACCCCCGGCTGCTGGAGGACGTGGTCAATACACTCTTCCCAATTGGGGAGAGGGGACCGCGTCCTCCGGCGGCGGCGGCTGTCCCAGTGGAGTGGACGGCTGAGCTGGGGGTCACGCAGGAGGAGCTGGCAGCGGCCATCAGACGGCTCGGGGTTCGTAACACGGCCCCGGGTCCGGATGGTGTGCCCGGCCGGGTTTGGGTCTTGACCCAGGGCGTCCTTGGGGCCGACCTCAGGCGGTTGTTCGACCGCTGCCTGAGGGACGGGCGATTCCCCCCCAGTTGGAAGGTGGCGAGGATGGTCCTCCTCCGGAAGGAGGGTCGGCCCGCGGAGTGTCCCTCCGCATACCGGCCCATTTGTCTCCTCGACGAGGTGGGCAAGCTCTTCGAGCGTGTGATTGCTGCCCGCCTCGTCGAGCACCTGTCGCGGGGTGACCCCGGTCTGGCCGACTGCCAGTTCGGTTTCCGGGGGGGCCGATCGACTATCGACGCGATAGGTCGTGTGAGGGCCCTCTCGGAGGCGGCCGTCTCCCGGGGAGGGGTGGCATTGGCAATATCCTTGGATATTGCCAATGCCTTTAACACCCTCCCCTGGGAAGAGATAAGGAGGGGGCTCGAATATCATCGAGTCCCCCCTTGTCTCAGGGCGGTCGTCGGGGATTATCTCCGCGGCAGGTGGATCGAGTATCCGGGCCGGGATGGTGATATGCGGAGGGAGGTGTACTGCGGTGTTCCGCAGGGGTCGGTCCTCGGGCCACTCCTGTGGAACATCGCGTACGACTCGGTGTTGCGGGCCGGCCTCCCCGACGGCGTCAGCGCGGTGTGTTATGCGGATGACACACTGGTGCTGGCCGTCGGGGCGCACTCGGGGAGGGCCATGCGTCGCGCGGAGGAGGGGTCGCAACGCGTCGTCGACCGGATCAGGGGGATGGGGATGACGGTGGCGGTCCATAAGACCGAGGTGATTGCGTTTCATTCACCTCGGCAGGATCCGCCACCCCCTCTGATCCGGGTGGGTGGGGCTGACATCGAGGTGAAGCCCCGGATCAGGTATCTAGGGCTGATCCTCGATAGCCACTGGCGTTTCGAGGAGCATTTCCGCTGCCTGGTCCCCCGGTTGGAAAGGATGGTTGCGGCTCTGGGCCGGATCCTGCCCAACCTGGGGGGCCCGGCGGGCCGAGTTCGTCGCCTCTATGTGGCAATGGTCCAGTCGGTGGCCCTATACGGGGCCCCCGTCTGGGCGGACGACCTGGCTGCCTCCCGGCGCAGCATGACTATGCTGCGTCGGGTGCAGAGACGCATGGCGCTCAGGGTCGTCCGCTGGTATCGGACCATGTCACATGAGGCGGCGACGGTTCTAGCGGGGATGCCGCCCATGGACCTGCTCGCGCGGTCGCACGCGGTGATGTACCGGCACCGCGTCGACCGTCGCGCGGGGGTGGGGGCGGGCAGGAACCTGCTTGGGGCGATTTGAAGCGCCAGGCCCGGCAGTCCGTGTTGCTCGCGTGGCAGGAGCGGCTGGCTCTGCCAACCGCGGGGCACCGGACTGTCGGGGCTGTTCGGCCACTCCTGAAGGAGTGGCTGGACAGAGGCCATGGCAGCCTCACCTACCGGCTGGCACAGGTATTTTCCGGGCATGGCAGCTTCGGAGATACCTGTGCCGGATAGGGAAGGAGCCGACGGCGCGTTGCTGCCACTGCGACGCTGAGCAGGACACGGCGGATCATACCCTGGAGGTATGCCCCGCGTGGGAGGGGGAGCGCCGTGTCTTGGTCGGCGTCGTCGGGCGGGATGTCTCGCTGCCGGGCGTGGTGCGCGCCATGCTCGGCAGCGAGGAGAAGTGGAGGGCCGTGGCCTCCTTCTGCGAGAACGTAATGTTGCAGAAGGAGGCCGCGGGGAGGGAGCGCGAGCTTCAGCGGCGCGCTGAAGCTCGCGCTCGTGCGGTGGCCCGAGGTCGTCGCCCGGTCGCGAGGCGTCGCGGGCGGCCGCCTCGGCGTGGCGGATGACCTAGGCTGGGAGGGGGGTCCTGAGGGGACCCTCCTCCCGCCAGGCGGCGCCGGGTCGGACCGGTTGGGGGTAGGAGTGCCTCCCCCTACCGGTCCGACGCAAGGGGAGGCACCCTCGGCGGTCTGGTGCGGCCATGAGCGCCCGGCCGCCGAGGGGTGGAAACGGGGTCGCGGGCGGTTGCGAGTTGGGGCTCGCAGCCGCCACCAAATGCGGCCCCGGGACGGATAGCGGCGGGATGGAGTGGCCCCGTCCCGCCGCTATGAGGCAGTGTGTCTACTGGGGGGACCGATTGTCCTCCCGGGGGATGGGCGCGAAAGCGCGGGCACGGGGAGGATACCGGAAGAATGCTTCGAGCGATTCCCGGTATCCTCCCAAAGCGTGCCGAAGGGTCACCGTGGGGTTTTTAGTGGGTAGGTCCCGCGCCTGTCGTTGTACGGGCGCGGGGAATCCCACACACCCCTCCCACCTCTCCCCAAGGAGGTGGGAGGGAGTCTTTCTAAGATTTTCCCCACGACAAAAAAAAAAAAAAAAAAGTCTGGTTATCGAAGCCAGAACAGCGGGATGATCGCGTTGCCGCGGCGGTCCGCCCAGTGTTTTATGTCTGGGTGGGCCGTAGCTGGGGTACGCCCACCTACCGCCTGACACAGGTACTGACCGGACACGGTTGCTTCGGTCGGTACCTGCATCGGATAGGGCGGGAGGCGACGGCTGCGTGCCATCATTGCAGGGGATGGGAGGACACCGCGCAGCACACGTTGGAGTTTTGCCCGGCGTGGGTAGTCCAGCGCGGTGTCCTCGTTAGAGCGATTGGAGCGGACCTCTCGCTGCCGGCCGTCATACGTGCGATGGTCGGCAGTGAGGAGGCATGGGCGGCCATGGCCTTGTTTTGTGAGGAGGTCATGGCCGCCAAGGAGGACGCCGAAAGGGCGCGTGAAGAGGTGGGGGGCAGGCGGCGACGTCGACCGTAAGGCCCTCCACCGCTGCCCGTGGCAGGGGGAGCGCGATGGGGTCGGTGATGGTGTTTTGTGGTGCGAGGATAGGGACTTTGTCGCCCCATTCCCCCTCGCACCCAGCCCATCACCGTACCAGGGGCCCGTGGCAGGGGCCCCGTCTAGCGGGGGCGGTAGTGTTAGCCGGCCCCGCAGCCGTGGTCGCAATCGGGTGGGGGCCCGGTCGTGGCTAGTAGCAACGGCACGAGTGGGGGCGACGTCGCGTGTGACCGCGTGGCGTGGCCGGGGGGCAATCAGTTTCAGTTTGCCGCCCATTGGGGGAGCAGGATCACATCTCCTCCCCCGGGAAGGGCCCGTAATAGGGGAGAGTCACGGTAGTATCGCTAGTTTGGTTCCCGGGACTCTCCCCAGATAAAGGGCGCAGACGGTCACCGTGGTGTTTTAGCCGGTAAGAGTCCGGCACTACCCCGGCCTCCCCCCCCAGGGAGCCGGGGTGTCCATCAGGATTTCACCACGTTAAAAAAAAAAAAAAAGGTCTGGGTTATCCCCGCATGTGGCTCATGATTTTGCCTTCTTCGCATACTTATTGGCCAGATCCTTGGTTTTTTCTGGTTTGAATCACGTAGTAATGTGGTACCACAGCCAAACAGTCCATTAAACTTGGTTTCGATCAATATTTTCGAGGATTAAACCGGTTTGGTCTGGGCTAGGTCTAGGTTATTCCCGCATCTGGGTCATGATTTTGCCTAATTCGCATACTTGTTGGCCAGATCCTGGGTTTCTTCCCGTTTGAATCACGTAGTAATGTGGTACCACAGCGAAACAGTCAACTAAACCTGGATCCATCAATATTTTACAGGGTAACACAGGTTAGATCTGGGTTAGGTCTGGGTTATGCCCGCATCTAGCTCATGATTTTGCCTTCTTCGCAAACTTGTTGGCCAGATCCTGGGTTTTTTCAGGTTTGAATCACGTAGTAATGTGGTACCACACTGAAACAGTCCATTAAACTTGGTTTCGATCAATATTTTCGAGGATAACACCGGTTAGGTCTGGGTTACGTCTGGGTTATACCCGCATCTGGCTCATGATTTTGCCTTGTCCGCATTCTTGTTGCCCAGATCCTTGGTTTTCTCTGGTTTGAATCACGGAGTAATGGGGTACCACACTGAAACAGTCAAATAAACCTGGTTTCGATCCACATTTTAGAGGTTAACAAAGGTTAGGTCTGGGTTATGCCCGCATCTGGCGCATGATTTTGCCTTCTTCGCATACTTGTTGGCCTGATTCTGGGTTTTTTCGGATTTGAATCACGCAGTAATGTGGTACCAGGAAGTAACAATGAATTAAACCTGGATTCGGTCAGTATTTTAGTCGGTAACACCGGTTAGGTCTGGGTTAGGTCTGGCTTATGCCCGCATCTGACTCATGATTTTGCCTTCTTCCCATTCTTGTTTGCCAGATCCTTGGTTTTCTCTGGTTTGAATCACGTAGTAATGGGGTACCACACTGAAGCAGACAATTAAACCTGGTTTCGATGAATATTTTAGAGGATTAAACCGGGTAGGTCTGGTTTAGGCCTGGGTTATGCCCGCATCTGGCTCATGATTTTGCCTTCTTCGCATACTTGTTGGCCAGATCCTGGGTTTTTTCGGGTTTGAATCACGTAGTAATGTGGTACCACACTGAAACAGTCCATTAAACTTGGTTTCGATCAATATTTTCGAGGACAAAACCGGTTAGGTCTGGGTTAGGTCTAGGTTATTCCCGCATCTGGGTCATGATTTTGCCTAATTCGCATATTCGTTGGCCAGATCCTGTGTTTTATCGGGTTTGAATCACGTTGTAATGTGGTACCACACTGAAACAGACAATTAAACCTGGTTTCGATCCACATTTCAGAGGATAACAAAGGTTAGGTCTGGGTTATGCACGCATCTGGCGCATGATTTTGCCTTCTTCGCATACTTGTTGGCCTGATTCTGGGTTTTTTCGGATTTGAATCACGTAGTAATGTGGTACCAGGAAGTAACAATGAATTAAACCTGGATTCGGTCAGTATTTTAGTCGGCAACACCGTCTAGGACTGGGTTAGGTCTGGCTTATGCCCGCATCTGACTCATGATTTTGCCTTCTTCCCATTCTTGTTTGCCAGATCCTTGGTTTTCTCTGGTTTGTATCACGTAGTAATGGGGTACCACACTGAAACAGACAATTAAACCTGGTTTCGATCAATATTTTCGAGGATAAAACCGGGTAGGTCTGGGTTAGGCCTGGGTTATGCCCGCATCTGGCTCATGAGTTTGCCTTCTTCGCATACTTGTTGGCCAGATCCTGGGTTTTTTCGGGTTTGAATCACGTAGTAATGTGGTACCACACTGAAACAGTCCATTAAACTTGGTGTCGATCAATATTTTCGAGGATGAAACCGGTTAGGTCTCGGTTAGGTCTAGGTTATTCCCGCATCTGGATCATGATTTTGCCTAATTCGCATACTTGTTGGCCAGATCCTGGGTTTTTTCCTGTTTGAATCACGTAGTAATGTGGTACCACAGCGAAACAGTCAACTAAACCTGGTTTCGACCAATATTTTAGAGGATAACACCGGTTAGGTCTAGGTTAGGCCTGGGTTATGCCCGCATCGCGCTCATGATTTTGCCTTTTTCATATACTTGTAGGCCAGATCTTGTGTTTTTTCGGGTTAGAATCATATAGTAATGTGGTACCACACTGGAACAGTCAATTAAACCTGGATTCGGTCAGTATTTTAGTCGGTAACACTGGTTAGGTCTGGGTTAGGTCTGGGTTATGCCCGCATCTGGCTCATGATTTTGCCTTTTCCGCATTCTTGTTTGCCAGATCAATGGTTTTCTCTGGTTCGAATCACGTAGTAATGGGGTACCACACTGAAACTGACAATTAAACCTGGATTCGATCAATATTTTAGAGGATAACACCGGTTAGGTCTGGGTTATGCCGCATCTGGCTCATGATTTTGCCTTCTTCGCATACTTGCTGGCCAGATCCTTGGTTTTTTCGGGTTTGAATCACGTAGTAATGTGGTACCACGAAGTAACAGTGAATTAAACCTGGATTCGGTCAGTATTTTAGTCGGTAACACAGGTTAGGCCTGGGTTAGGTCTGGGTTATGCCCCCATCTGACTCATGATTTTACCTTCTTCACATACTTGTTGGACAGATCCTGGGTTTTTTCGGGTTTGAATCACGCAGTAATGTGGTACCACACTGAAACAGTCCATTAAACTTGGTTTTCGATCAATATTTTAGAGGATAACACCGGTTAGTTCTGGTATAGGACTGGGTTATGCCCGCATCTGGCTCATGATTTTGCCTTCTGCGCATACTTGTTGGCCAGATCCTGGGTGTTTACGGGTTTGAATCACGTAGTAATGTGGTACCACATTGAAACAGTCAATTAAAGCTGGTTTCGATCAATATTTTAGATGATAAAACCGGTTAGGTCTGGGTTAGGTATGGGTTATGCCCGCATCTCGCTCATGATTTTGCCTTTTTAATATACTTGTAGGCCAGATCTTGTGTTTTTTCGTGTTAGACTCATATAGTAATGTGGTATCACACTGAAACAGTCAATTAAACCTGCATTCGGTCTGTATTTTAGTCGGTAACACAGGTTGGGTCTGGGTTAGGTCTGGGTTATGCCCGCATCTGGCGCATGATTTTGTCTTCTTCGCACACTTGTTGGCCAGATTCTGGGTTTTTTCGGATTTGAATCACGCAGTAATGTGGTACCACACAGTAACAGTCAATTAAACCTGGATTCGGTCAGTATTTTAGTCGGTAACACAGGTTGGGTCTGGGTTAGGTCTGGGTTATGCCCGCATCTGCCTCATGATTTTGCCTTTTCCGCATTCTTGTTTGCCAGATCCTTGGTTTTCTCTGGTCTGAATCACGTAGTAATGGGGTACCACACTGAAAGAGACAATTAAACCTGGTTTCGATGAATATTTTAGAGGATAAAACCGGTTAGGTCTGGGTTAGGGCTGGGTTATGCCCGCATCTGGCTCATGATTTTGCCTTCTTCGCATACTTGTTGGCCAGATCCTGTGTTTTTTCGGGTTTGAATCACGTAGTAATGTGGTACCACGAAGTAACTGTGAATTAAACCTGGATTCGGTCAGTATTTTAGACGGTAACACCGGTTAGGCCTGGGTTATGCCCCCATCTGACTCATGATTTTACCTTCATCGCATACTTGTTAGACAGATCCTGGGTTTTTTCGGGGTTGAATCACGTAGTAATGTGGTACCACGAAGTAACAGTGAATTAAACCTGGATTCGGTCAGTATATTAGACGGTAACACCGGTTAGGACTGGGTTAAGTGTGGGTTATGCCCGCATCTGCCTCATGATTTTGCCTTTTCCGCATTCTTGTTTGCCAGATCCTTGGTTCTCTCTGGTTTGAATCACGTAGTAATGGGGTACCACACTGAAACAGACAATTAAACCTGGTTTCGATGAATATTTTAGAGGATAAAACCGGTTAGGTCTGGGTTAGGGCTGGGTTATGCCCGCATCTGGCTCATGATTTTGCCTTCTTCGCATACTTGTTGGCCAGATCCTGTGTTTTTTCGGGTTTGTATCACGTAGTAATGTGGTACCACGAAGTAACAGTGAACTAAACCTGGATTCGGTCAGTATTTTAGTCGGTAACACAGGTTGGGTCTGGGTTAGGTCTGGGTTATGCCCGCATCTGGCGCATGATTTTGTCTTCTTCGCACACTTGTTGGCCAGATTCTGGGTTTTTTCGGATTTGAATCACGCAGTAATGTGGTACCACACAGTAACAGTCAATTAAACCTGGATTCGGTCAGTATTTTAGTCGGTAACACCGGTTAGGTCTGGGTTAGGTCTGGGTTATGCCCGCATCTGCCTCATGATTTTGCCTTTTCCGCATTCTTGTTTGCCAGATCCTTGGTTTTCTCTGGTCTGAATCACGTAGTAATGGGGTACCACACTGAAAGAGACAATTAAACCTGGTTTCGATGAATATTTTAGAGGATAAAACCGGTTAGGTCTGGGTTAGGGCTGGGTTATGCCCGCATCTGGCTCATGATTTTGCCTTCTTCGCATACTTGTTGGCCAGATCCTGTGTTTTTTCGGGTTTGAATCACGTAGTAATGTGGTACCACGAAGTAACTGTGAATTAAACCTGGATTCGGTCAGTATTTTAGACGGTAACACCGGTTAGGCCTGGGTTATGCCCCCATCTGACTCATGATTTTACCTTCATCGCATACTTGTTAGACAGATCCTGGGTTTTTTCGGGGTTGAATCACGTAGTAATGTGGTACCACGAAGTAACAGTGAATTAAACCTGGATTCGGTCAGTATATTAGACGGTAACACCGGTTAGGACTGGGTTAAGTGTGGGTTATGCCCGCATCTGCCTCATGATTTTGCCTTTTCCGCATTCTTGTTTGCCAGATCCTTGGTTTTCTCTGGTTTGAATCACGTAGTAATGGGGTACCACACTGAAACAGACAATTAAACCTGGTTTCGATGAATATTTTAGAGGATAAAACCGGTTAGGTCTGGGTTAGGGCTGGGTTATGCCCGCATCTGGCTCATGATTTTGCCTTCTTCGCATACTTGTTGGCCAGATCCTGTGTTTTTTCGGGTTTGTATCACGTAGTAATGTGGTACCACGAAGTAACAGTGAACTAAACCTGGATTCGGTCAGTATTTTAGTCGGTAACACCGGTTAGGACTGGGTTGGGTCTGCGTTATGCCCGCATCTGGCTCACGATTTTGCCTATTCCGCATTCTTGTTGGCCAGATCCTTGGTTTTCTCTGGTTTGAATCACGTAGTAATGTGGCACCACACTGAAGCAGTCCATTAAACTTGGTTTCGACAATATTTTAGAGGATAACACCGGTTAGGTCTGGGTTATGCCGCATCTGGCTCATGATTTTGCCTTCTTCGCATACTTGTTGGCCAGATTCTGGGGTTTTTCCTGTTTGAATCACGTAGTGATGTGGTACCACAGCGAAACAGTCAACTAAACCTGGTTCGATCAATATTTTACATGGTAACACCGGTTAGATCTGACTTAGGTCTGGGTTATGCCCGCATCTGACTCATGATTTTGCATTTTCCGCATACTTGTTGGCCAGATCCTTGGTTTTCTCTGGTTTGAATCAGGTAATAATGTGGAACCACAGTGAAACAGTCAATTAAACCTGGTTTCGATCAATATTTTAGAGGATAACACCGGTTAGCTCTAGGTTAGGCCTGGGTTATGCCCGCATCTCGCTCATGATTTTGCCTTTTTGATGTACTTGTTGGCCAGATCTTGTGTTTTTGCGGGTTTGAATCATATAGTAATGTGGTACCACACTGAAACAGTCAATTAAACCTGGATTCGGTCAGTATTTTAGTCGGTAACACCGGTTAGGTCTGGGTTAGGTCTGGGTTATGCCCGCATGTCATGATTGTGTTTTCCGTATTCTTGTTTGGCAGATCAATGGTTTTCTCTGGTTCGAATCACGCAGTAATGGGGTACCACACTGAAACAGACAATTAAACCTGGTTTCGATCAATATTTTCGAGGATAAAACCGGGTAGGTCTGGGTTAGGCCTGGGTTATGCCCGCATCTGGCTCATGAGTTTGCCTCCTTCGCATACTTGTTGGCCAGATCCTGGGTTTTTTCGGGTTTGAATCACGTAGTAATGTGGTACCACACTGAAACAGTCCATTAAACTTGGATTCGATCAATATTTTCGAGGATAAAACCGGTTAGGTCTGGGTTAGGTCTAGGTTATTCCCGCATCTGGATCATGATTTTGCCTAATTCGCATACTTGTTGGCAAGATCCTGGGTTTTTTCCTGTTTGAATCACGTAGTAATGTGGTACCACAGCGAAACAGTCAACTAAACCTGGTTTCGATCAATATTTTAGAGGATAACACCAGTTAGGTCTAGGTTAGGCCTGGGTTATGCCCGCATCTGGCGCATGATTTTGTCTTCTTCGCACACTTGTTGGCCAGATTCTGGGTTTTTTCGGATTTGAATCACGCAGTAATGTGGTACCACACACTAACAGTCAATTAAACCTGGATTCGGTCAGTATTTTAGTCGGTAACACCGGTTAGGTCTGGGTTAGGTCTGGGTTATGCCCGCATCTGCCTCATGATTTTGCCTTTTCCGCATTCTTGTTTGCCAGATCCTTGGTTTTCTCTGGTCTGAATCACGTAGTAATGGGGTACCACACTGAAACAGACAATTAAACCTGGTTTCGATGAATATTTTAGAGTATAAAACCGGTTAGGTCTGGGTTAGGGCTGGGTTATGCCCGCATGTGGCTCATGATTTTGCCTTCTTCGCATACTTGTTGGCCAGATCCTGTGTTTTTTCGGGTTTGAATCATGTAGTAATGTGGTACCACGAAGTAACTGTGAATTAAACCTGGTTTCGATGAATATTTTAGAGGATAAAACCGGTTAGGTCTGGGTTAGGCCTGGGTTATGCCCGCATCTGGCTCATGATTTTGCCTTCTTCGCATACTTGTTGGCCAGATCCTGTGTTTTTTCGGGTTTGAATCACGTAGTAATGTGGTACCACGAAGTAACAGTGAACTAAACCTGGATTCGGTCAGTATTTTAGTCGGTAACACCGGTTAGGACTGGGTTGGGTCTGGGTTATGCCCGCATCTGGTTCACGATTTTGCCTATTCCGCATTCTTGTTGGCCAGATCCTTGGTTTTCTCTGGTTTGAATCACGTAGTAATGTGGCACCACACTGATGCAGTCCATTATACTTGGTTTCGATCAATATTTTAGAGGATAACACCGGTTAGGTCTGGGTTATGCCGCATCTGGCTCATGATTTTGCCTTCTTCGCATACTTGTTGGCCAGATTCTGGGTTTTTTCCTGTTTGAATCACGTAGTAATGTGGTACCACAGCGAAACAGTCAACTAAACCTGGTTCGATCAATATTTTACATGGTAACACCGGTTAGATCTGACTCGGGTCTGGGTTATGCCCGCATCTGACTCATGATTTTGCCTTTTCCGCATACTTGTTGGCCAGATCCTTGGTTTTCTCTGGTTTGAATCAGGTAATAATGTGGAACCGCAGTGAAACAGTCAATTAAACCTGGCTTCGATCAATATTTTAGAGGATAACACCGGTTAGCTCTAGGTTAGGCCTGGGTTATGCCCGCATCTCGCTCATGATTTTGCCTTTTTTATGTACTTGTTGGCCAGATCTTGTGTTTTTGCGGGTTTGAATCATATAGTAATGTGGTACCACACTGAAACGGTCAATTAAACCTGGATTCGGTCAGTATTTTAGTCGGTAACACCGGTTAGGTCTGGGTTAGGTCTGGGTTATGCCCGCATGTCATGATTGTGTTTTCCGCATTCTTGTTTGGCAGATCAATGGTTTTCTCTGGTTCGAATCACGCAGTAATGGGGTACCACACTGAAACAGACAATTAAACCTGGTTTCGATGAATATTTTAAAGGATAAAACCGGCTAGGTCTGGGTTAGGCCTGGGTTATGCCCGCATCTGGCTCATGATTTAGCCTTCTTCGCATACTTGTTGGCCAGATCCTGGGTTTTTTTCGGGTTTGAATCACGTAGTAATGTGGAACCACACAGTAACAGTCAATTATACCTGGATTCGGTCAGTATTTTAGTCGGCAACACCGGCTAGGTCTGGGTTAGGTCTGGGTTATGCCCGCATCTGGCTCATGATTTTGCCTTGTCCGCATTCCTGTTGGACAGATCCTAGGTTTTCTCTCGTTTGAATCACGTAGTAATGTGGTACCACACTGAAACAATCCATCAAACTTGGTTTCGATCAATATTTTAGAGGATAACACCGGTTAGGTCTGGGTTATGCCGCATATGGCTCATGATTTTACATTCTTCGCATACTTGTTGGACAGATCCTGGGTTTTTTCGGGTCTGAATCACGTAGTAATGTGGTACCACGAAGTAGCAGTGAATTAAACCTGGATTCGGTCGGTATTTTAGTCGGTAACACCGGTTAGGCCTGGGTTAGGTCTGGGTTATGCCCCCATCTGACTCATGATTTTACCTTCTTCGCATACTTGTTGGACAGATCCTGGGTTTTTTCGGGTTTGAATCACGTAGTAATGTGGTACCACACTGAAACAGTCCATTAAACTTGGTTTTCGATAAATATTTTAGAGGATAACACCGGTTAGGTCTGGGATATGTCTGGGTTATGCCCGCATCTGGCTCATGATTTTGCCTTCTTCGCATACTTGTTTGCCAGATCAATGGTATTCTCTGGATTGAATCACATAGTAATGGGGTACCACACTGAAACAGACAATGAAACCTGGTTTCGATGAATATTTTAGAGGATAAAACCGGTTAGGTCTGGGTTAGGCCTGGGTTATGCCCGCATCTAGCTCATGATTTTGCCTTCTTCGCATACTTGTTGGCCAGATCCTGGGTTTTTTCGGGTTTGAATCACGTAGTAATGTGGAACCACACAGTAACAGTCAATTATACCTGGATACGGTCAGTATTTTAGTCGGTAACAACGGTTAGGACTGGGTTAGGTCTGGGTTATGCCCGCATCTGGCTCACGATTTTGCCTATTCCGCATTCTTGTTTGCCAGATCCTTGGTTTTCTCTGGTTTGGATCACGTAGTAATGGGTTACTACACTGAAACAGACAATTAAACCTGGTTTCGATGAATATTTTAGAGGATAAAACGGGTTAGGTCTGGGTTAGGCCTGGGTTATGCCCACATCTGGCTCATGATTTTACCTTCTTCGCATACTCGTTGGACAGATCCTGGGTTTTTTCGGGTTTGACTCACGTAGTAATGTGGCACCACACTGAACCAGTCCATTAAACTTGGTTTCGATCAATATTTTAGAGGATAACACCGGTTAGGTCTGGGTTAGGTCTGTGTTATGCCCGCATCTGGCTCATGATTTTGCCTTCTTCGCAAACTTGTTGGCCAGATCCTGGGTTTTTTAGGGTTTGAATCACGTAGTAATGTGGTTCCACACGGAAACAGTCGATTAAACTTGGTTTCGATCAATATTTTAGAGGATAACGCCGGTTAGGTCTGGGTTACGTCTGGGCTATACCCGCATCTGGCTCATGATTTTGCCTTGTCCGCATTCTTGTTGGCCATATCCTTGGTTTTCCCTGGTTTGAATCACGGAGTAATGGGGTACCACACTGAAACAGTCAATTAAACCTGGTTTCGATCCACATTTTAGAGGATAACAACGGTTAGGTCTGGGTTATGCCCGCATCTGGCGCATGATTTTGCCTTCTTCGCATACTTGTTGGCCTTATTCTGGGTTTTTTCGGATTTGAATCACGTAGTAATGTGGTACCACACAGTAACAGTCAATTAAATCTGGATTCGGTCAGTATTTTAGTCGGTAACACCGGTTAGGTCTGGGTTAGGTCTGGGTAATGCCCGCATCTGCCTCATGATTTTGCATTTTCCGCATTCTTGTTTGCCAGATCCTTGGTTTCCTCTGGTTTGAATCACGCAGTAATGGGGCACCACACTGGAACAGTCAATTAAACCTGGTTCCGATCCACATTTTAGAGGAAAATAACGGTTAGGTCTGGGTTATGCCCGCATCTGGCTCATGATTTTACCTTGTTCGCACACTTGTTGGACAGATCCTGGGTTCTTTCGGGTTTGAATCACGTAGTAATGTGGCACCACACTGAAACAGTCCATTAAACTTGGTTTCGATCAATATTTTAGAGGATAACACCGGTTAGGTATGGGTTAGGTCTGGGTAATGCCCGCATCTACCTCATGATTTTGCCTTTACCGCATTCTTGTTTGCCATATCCTTGGTTTTCTCTGGATTGAGTCACGTAGTAATGGGGTACCACACTGAAACAGACAATGAGACCTGGTTTCGATGAATATTTTAGAGGATAAAACCGGTTAGGTCTGGGTTAGGCCTGGGTTATGCCCGCATCTAGCTCATGATTTTGCCTTCTTCGCATACTTGTTGGCCAGATCCTGGGTTTTTTCGGGTTTGAATCACGTAGTAATGTGGTACCACATTGAAACAGTCAATTAAACCTGGTTTCGATCAATATTTTAGAGGATAAAACCGGTTAGGTCTGGGTTAGGCCTGGGTTATGCCCGCATCTGGCTCATGATTTTACCTTCTTCGCATACTTGTTGGCCAGATCCCTGGTTTTCTCTGGTTTGAATCACGTAATAATGTGGTACCACAGTGAAACAATCAATTAAACCTGGTTTCGATGAATATTTTAGAGGATAAAACCGGTTAGGTCTGGGTTAGGCCTGGGTTATGCCCGCATCTGGCTCATGATTTTGCCTTCTTCGCATACTTGTTGGCCAGATCCTGTGTTTTTTCGGGTTTGAATCACGTAGTAATGTGGTACCACGAAGTAACAGTGAACTAAACCTGGATTCGGTCAGTATTTTAGTCGGTAACACCGGTTAGGACTGGGTTGGGTCTGGGTTATGCCCGCATCTGGCTCACGATTTTGCCTATTCCGCATTCTTGTTGGCCAGATCCTTGGTTTTCTCTGGTTTGAATCACGTAGTAATGTGGCACCACACTGATGCAGTCCATTATACTTGGTTTCGATCAATATTTTAGAGGATAACACCGGTTAGGTCTGGGTTATGCCGCATCTGGCTCATGATTTTGCCTTCTTCGCATACTTGTTGGCCAGATTCTGGGTTTTTTCCTGTTTGAATCACGTAGTAATGTGGTACCACAGCGAAACAGTCAACTAAACCTGGTTCGATCAATATTTTACATGGTAACACCGGTTAGATCTGACTCAGGTCTGGGTTATGCCCGCATCTGACTCATGATTTTGCCTTTTCCGCATACTTGTTGGCCAGATCCTTGGTTTTCTCTGGTTTGAATCAGGTAATAATGTGGAACCGCAGTGAAACAGTCAATTAAACCTGGCTTCGATCAATATTTTAGAGGATAACACCGGTTAGCTCTAGGTTAGGCCTGGGTTATGCCCGCATCTCGCTCATGATTTTGCCTTTTTTATGTACTTGTTGGCCAGATCTTGTGTTTTTGCGGGTTTGAATCATATAGTAATGTGGTACCACACTGAAACGGTCAATTAAACCTGGATTCGGTCAGTATTTTAGTCGGTAACACCGGTTAGGTCTGGGTTAGGTCTGGGTTATGCCCGCATGTCATGATTGTGTTTTCCGCATTCTTGTTTGGCAGATCAATGGTTTTCTCTGGTTCGAATCACGCAGTAATGGGGTACCACACTGAAACAGACAATTAAACCTGGTTTCGATGAATATTTTAAAGGATAAAACCGGCTAGGTCTGGGTTAGGCCTGGGTTATGCCCGCATCTGGCTCATGATTTAGCCTTCTTCGCATACTTGTTGGCCAGATCCTGGGTTTTTTTCGGGTTTGAATCACGTAGTAATGTGGAACCACACAGTAACAGTCAATTATACCTGGATTCGGTCAGTATTTTAGTCGGCAACACCGGCTAGGTCTGGGTTAGGTCTGGGTTATGCCCGCATCTGGCTCATGATTTTGCCTTGTCCGCATTCCTGTTGGACAGATCCTAGGTTTTCTCTCGTTTGAATCACGTAGTAATGTGGTACCACACTGAAACAATCCATCAAACTTGGTTTCGATCAATATTTTAGAGGATAACACCGGTTAGGTCTGGGTTATGCCGCATATGGCTCATGATTTTACATTCTTCGCATACTTGTTGGACAGATCCTGGGTTTTTTCGGGTCTGAATCACGTAGTAATGTGGTACCACGAAGTAGCAGTGAATTAAACCTGGATTCGGTCGGTATTTTAGTCGGTAACACCGGTTAGGCCTGGGTTAGGTCTGGGTTATGCCCCCATCTGACTCATGATTTTACCTTCTTCGCATACTTGTTGGACAGATCCTGGGTTTTTTCGGGTTTGAATCACGTCGTAATGTGGTACCACACTGAAACAGTCCATTAAACTTGGTTTTCGATCAATATTTTAGAGGATAACACCGGTTAGGTCTGGGATATGTCTGGGTTATGCCCGCATCTGGCTCATGATTTTGCCTTCTTCGCATACTTGTTTGCCAGATCAATGGTATTCTCTGGATTGAATCACATAGTAATGGGGTACCACACTGAAACAGACAATGAAACCTGGTTTCGATGAATATTTTAGAGGATAAAACCGGTTAGGTCTGGGTTAGGCCTGGGTTATGCCCGCATCTAGCTCATGATTTTGCCTTCTTCGCATACTTGTTGGCCAGATCCTGGGTTTTTTCGGGTTTGAATCACGTAGTAATGTGGAACCACACAGTAACAGTCAATTATACCTGGATACGGTCAGTATTTTAGTCGGTAACAACGGTTAGGACTGGGTTAGGTCTGGGTTATGCCCGCATCTGGCTCACGATTTTGCCTATTCCGCATTCTTGTTTGCCAGATCCTTGGTTTTCTCTGGTTTGGATCACGTAGTAATGGGTTACTACACTGAAACAGACAATTAAACCTGGTTTCGATGAATATTTTAGAGGATAAAACGGGTTAGGTCTGGGTTAGGCCTGGGTTATGCCCACATCTGGCTCATGATTTTACCTTCTTCGCATACTCGTTGGACAGATCCTGGGTTTTCTCGGGTTTGACTCACGTAGTAATGTGGCACCACACTGAACCAGTCCATTAAACTTGGTTTCGATCAATATTTTAGAGGATAACACCGGTTAGGTCTGGGTTAGGTCTGTGTTATGCCCGCATCTGGCTCATGATTTTGCCTTCTTCGCAAACTTGTTGGCCAGATCCTGGGTTTTTTAGGGTTTGAATCACGTAGTAATGTGGTTCCACACGGAAACAGTCGATTAAACTTGGTTTCGATCAATATTTTAGAGGATAACACCGGTTAGGTCTGGGTTACGTCTGGGCTATACCCGCATCTGGCTCATGATTTTGCCTTGTCCGCATTCTTGTTGGCCATATCCTTGGTTTTCCCTGGTTTGAATCACGGAGTAATGGGGTACCACACTGAAACAGTCAATTAAACCTGGTTTCGATCCACATTTTAGAGGATAACAACGGTTAGGTCTGGGTTATGCCCGCATCTGGCGCATGATTTTGCCTTCTTCGCATACTTGTTGGCCTTATTCTGGGTTTTTTCGGATTTGAATCACGTAGTAATGTGGTACCACACAGTAACAGTCAATTAAATCTGGATTCGGTCAGTATTTTAGTCGGTAACACCGGTTAGGTCTGGGTTAGGTCTGGGTAATGCCCGCATCTGCCTCATGATTTTGCATTTTCCGCATTCTTGTTTGCCAGATCCTTGGTTTCCTCTGGTTTGAATCACGGAGTAATGGGGCACCACACTGGAACAGTCAATTAAACCTGGTTCCGATCCACATTTTAGAGGATAATAACGGTTAGGTCTGGGTTATGCCCGCATCTGGCTCATGATTTTACCTTCTTCGCACACTTGTTGGACAGATCCTGGGTTCTTTCTGGTTTCAATCACGTAGTAATGTGGCACCACACTGAAACAGTCCATTAAACTTGGTTTCGATCAATATTTTAGAGGATAACACCGGTTAGGTATGGGTTAGGTCTGGGTAATGCCCGCATCTACCTCATGATTTTGCCTTTACCGCATTCTTGTTTGCCATATCCTTGGTTTTCTCTGGATTGAGTCACGTAGTAATGGGGTACCACACTGAAACAGACAATGAGACCTGGTTTCGATGAATATTTTAGAGGATAAAACCGGTTAGGTCTGGGTTAGGCCTGGGTTATGCCCGCATCTAGCTCATGATTTTGCCTTCTTCGCATACTTGTTGGCCAGATCCTGGGTTTTTTCGGGTTTGAATCACGTAGTAATGTGGCACCACACTGAAGCAGTCCATTAAACTTGGTTTCGATCAATATTTTAGAGGATAACACCGGTTTGGTCTGGGTTAGGTCTGGGTTATCCCCGCATCTGGCTCATGATTTTGCCTTCTTCGCAAAATTGTTGGCCAGATCCTGGGTTTTTTAGGGTTTGAATCACGCAGTAATGTGGTTCCACACGGAAACAGTCCATTAAACTTGGTTTCGATCAATATTTTAGAGGATAACACCCGTTAGTTCTGGGATAGGTCTGGGTTCTGCCCGCATCTGGCTCATGATTTTGCCTTCTGAGCATACTTGTTGTCCAGATCCTGGGTTTTTACGGGTTTGAATCACGTAGTAATGTGGTACCACATTGAAACAGTCAATTAAACCTGGTTTCGATCAATATTTTAGAGGATAAAACCGGTTAGGTCTGGGTTAGGCCTGGGTTATGCCCGCATCTGGCTCATGATTTTACCTTCTTCGCATACTTGTTGGCCAGATCCCTGGTTTTCTCTGGTTTGAATCACGTAATAATGTGGTACCACAGTGAAACAATCAATTAAACCTGGTTTCGATGAATATTTTAGAGGATAAAACCGGTTAGGTCAGGGTTAGGCCTGGGTTATGCCCGCATCTGGCTCATGATTTTGCCTTCTTCGCATACTTGTTGGCCAGATCCTTGGTTTTCTCTGGTTTGAATCAGGTAATAATGTGGAACCGCAGTGAAACAGTCAATTAAACCTGGCTTCGATCAATATTTTAGAGGATAACACCGGTTAGCTCTAGGTTAGGCCTGGGTTATGCCCGCATCTCGCTCATGATTTTGCCTTGTCCGCATTCTTGTTGGCCATATCCTTGGTTTTCCCTGGTTTGAATCACGGAGTAATGGGGTACCACACTGAAACAGTCAATTAAACCTGGTTTCGATCCACATTTTAGAGGATAACAACGGTTAGGTCTGGGTTATGCCCGCATCTGGCGCATGATTTTGCCTTCTTCGCATACTTGTTGGCCTTATTCTGGGTTTTTTCGGATTTGAATCACGTAGTAATGTGGTACCACACAGTAACAGTCAATTAAATCTGGATTCGGTCAGCATTTTAGTCGGTAACACCGGTTAGGTCTGGGTTAGGTCTGGGTAATGCCCGCATCTGCCTCATGATTTTGCATTTTCCGCATTCTTGTTTGCCAGATCCTTGGTTTCCTCTGGTTTGAATCACGCAGTAATGGGGCACCACACTGGAACAGTCAATTAAACCTGGTTCCGATCCACATTTTAGAGGAAAATAACGGTTAGGTCTGGGTTATGCCCGCATCTGGCTCATGATTTTACCTTGTTCGCACACTTGTTGGACAGATCCTGGGTTCTTTCGGGTTTGAATCACGTAGTAATGTGGCACCACACTGAAACAGTCCATTAAACTTGGTTTCGATCAATATTTTAGAGGATAACACCGGTTAGGTATGGGTTAGGTCTGGGTAATGCCCGCATCTACCTCATGATTTTGCCTTTACCGCATTCTTGTTTGCCATATCCTTGGTTTTCTCTGGATTGAGTCACGTAGTAATGGGGTACCACACTGAAACAGACAATGAGACCTGGTTTCGATGAATATTTTAGAGGATAAAACCGGTTAGGTCTGGGTTAGGCCTGGGTTATGCCCGCATCTAGCTCATGATTTTGCCTTCTTCGCATACTTGTTGGCCAGATCCTGGGTTTTTTCGGGTTTGAATCACGTAGTAATGTGGTACCACATTGAAACAGTCAATTAAACCTGGTTTCGATCAATATTTTAGAGGATAAAACCGGTTAGGTCTGGGTTAGGCCTGGGTTATGCCCGCATCTGGCTCATGATTTTACCTTCTTCGCATACTTGTTGGCCAGATCCCTGGTTTTCTCTGGTTTGAATCACGTAATAATGTGGTACCACAGTGAAACAATCAATTAAACCTGGTTTCGATGAATATTTTAGAGGATAAAACCGGTTAGGTCTGGGTTAGGCCTGGGTTATGCCCGCATCTGGCTCATGATTTTGCCTTCTTCGCATACTTGTTGGCCAGATCCTGTGTTTTTTCGGGTTTGAATCACGTAGTAATGTGGTACCACGAAGTAACAGTGAACTAAACCTGGATTCGGTCAGTATTTTAGTCGGTAACACCGGTTAGGACTGGGTTGGGTCTGGGTTATGCCCGCATCTGGCTCACGATTTTGCCTATTCCGCATTCTTGTTGGCCAGATCCCTGGTTTTCTCTGGTTTGAATCACGTAGTAATGTGGCACCACACTGATGCAGTCCATTATACTTGGTTTCGATCAATATTTTAGAGGATAACACCGGTTAGGTCTGGGTTATGCCGCATCTGGCTCATGATTTTGCCTTCTTCGCATACTTGTTGGCCAGATTCTGGGTTTTTTCCTGTTTGAATCACGTAGTAATGTGGTACCACAGCGAAACAGTCAACTAAACCTGGTTCGATCAATATTTTACATGGTAACACCGGTTAGATCTGACTCAGGTCTGGGTTATGCCCGCATCTGACTCATGATTTTGCCTTTTCCGCATACTTGTTGGCCAGATCCTTGGTTTTCTCTGGTTTGAATCAGGTAATAATGTGGAACCGCAGTGAAACAGTCAATTAAACCTGGCTTCGATCAATATTTTAGAGGATAACACCGGTTAGCTCTAGGTTAGGCCTGGGTTATGCCCGCATCTCGCTCATGATTTTGCCTTTTTTATGTACTTGTTGGCCAGATCTTGTGTTTTTGCGGGTTTGAATCATATAGTAATGTGGTACCACACTGAAACGGTCAATTAAACCTGGATTCGGTCAGTATTTTAGTCGGTAACACCGGTTAGGTCTGGGTTAGGTCTGGGTTATGCCCGCATGTCATGATTGTGTTTTCCGCATTCTTGTTTGGCAGATCAATGGTTTTCTCTGGTTCGAATCACGCAGTAATGGGGTACCACACTGAAACAGACAATTAAACCTGGTTTCGATGAATATTTTAAAGGATAAAACCGGCTAGGTCTGGGTTAGGCCTGGGTTATGCCCGCATCTGGCTCATGATTTAGCCTTCTTCGCATACTTGTTGGCCAGATCCTGGGTTTTTTTCGGGTTTGAATCACGTAGTAATGTGGAACCACACAGTAACAGTCAATTATACCTGGATTCGGTCAGTATTTTAGTCGGCAACACCGGCTAGGTCTGGGTTAGGTCTGGGTTATGCCCGCATCTGGCTCATGATTTTGCCTTGTCCGCATTCCTGTTGGACAGATCCTAGGTTTTCTCTCGTTTGAATCACGTAGTAATGTGGTACCACACTGAAACAATCCATCAAACTTGGTTTCGATCAATATTTTAGAGGATAACACCGGTTAGGTCTGGGTTATGCCGCATATGGCTCATGATTTTACATTCTTCGCATACTTGTTGGACAGATCCTGGGTTTTTTCGGGTCTGAATCACGTAGTAATGTGGTACCACGAAGTAGCAGTGAATTAAACCTGGATTCGGTCGGTATTTTAGTCGGTAACACCGGTTAGGCCTGGGTTAGGTCTGGGTTATGCCCCCATCTGACTCATGATTTTACCTTCTTCGCATACTTGTTGGACAGATCCTGGGTTTTTTCGGGTTTGAATCACGTCGTAATGTGGTACCACACTGAAACAGTCCATTAAACTTGGTTTTCGATCAATATTTTAGAGGATAACACCGGTTAGGTCTGGGATATGTCTGGGTTATGCCCGCATCTGGCTCATGATTTTGCCTTCTTCGCATACTTGTTTGCCAGATCAATGGTATTCTCTGGATTGAATCACATAGTAATGGGGTACCACACTGAAACAGACAATGAAACCTGGTTTCGATGAATATTTTAGAGGATAAAACCGGTTAGGTCTGGGTTAGGCCTGGGTTATGCCCGCATCTAGCTCATGATTTTGCCTTCTTCGCATACTTGTTGGCCAGATCCTGGGTTTTTTCGGGTTTGAATCACGTAGTAATGTGGAACCACACAGTAACACTCAATTATACCTGGATACGGTCAGTATTTTAGTCGGTAACAACGGTTAGGACTGGGTTAGGTCTGGGTTATGCCCGTATCTGGCTCACGATTTTGCCTATTCCGCATTCTTGTTTGCCAGATCCTTGGTTTTCTCTGGTTTGGATCACGTAGTAATGGGTTACTACACTGAAACAGACAATTAAACCTGGTTTCGATGAATATTTTAGAGGATAAAACGGGTTAGGTCTGGGTTAGGCCTGGGTTATGCCCACATCTGGCTCATGATTTTACCTTCTTCGCATACTCGTTGGACAGATCCTGGGTTTTTTCGGGTTTGACTCACGTAGTAATGTGGCACCACACTGAACCAGTCCATTAAACTTGGTTTCGATCAATATTTTAGAGGATAACACCGGTTAGGTCTGGGTTAGGTCTGTGTTATGCCCGCATCTGGCTCATGATTTTGCCTTCTTCGCAAACTTGTTGGCCAGATCCTGGGTTTTTTAGGGTTTGAATCACGTAGTAATGTGGTTCCACACGGAAACAGTCGATTAAACTTGGTTTCGATCAATATTTTAGAGGATAACACCGGTTAGGTCTGGGTTACGTCTGGGCTATACCCGCATCTGGCTCATGATTTTGCCTTGTCCGCATTCTTGTTGGCCATATCCTTGGTTTTCCCTGGTTTGAATCACGGAGTAATGGGGTACCACACTGAAACAGTCAATTAAACCTGGTTTCGATCCACATTTTAGAGGATAACAACTGTTAGGTCTGGGTTATGCCCGCATCTGGCGCATGATTTTGCCTTCTTCGCATACTTGTTGGCCTTATTCTGGGTTTTTTCGGATTTGAATCACGTAGTAATGTGGTACCACACAGTAACAGTCAATTAAATCTGGATTCGGTCAGTATTTTAGTCGGTAACACCGGTTAGGTCTGGGTTAGGTCTGGGTAATGCCCGCATCTGCCTCATGATTTTGCATTTTCCGCATTCTTGTTTGCCAGATCCTTGGTTTCCTCTGGTTTGAATCACGGAGTAATGGGGCACCACACTGGAACAGTCAATTAAACCTGGTTCCGATCCACATTTTAGAGGATAATAACGGTTAGGTCTGGGTTATGCCCGCATCTGGCTCATGATTTTACCTTCTTCGCACACTTGTTGGACAGATCCTGGGTTCTTTCTGGTTTCAATCACGTAGTAATGTGGCACCACACTGAAACAGTCCATTAAACTTGGTTTCGATCAATATTTTAGAGGATAACACCGGTTAGGTATGGGTTAGGTCTGGGTAATGCCCGCATCTACCTCATGATTTTGCCTTTACCGCATTCTTGTTTGCCATATCCTTGGTTTTCTCTGGATTGAGTCACGTAGTAATGGGGTACCACACTGAAACAGACAATGAGACCTGGTTTCGATGAATATTTTAGAGGATAAAACCGGTTAGGTCTGGGTTAGGCCTGGGTTATGCCCGCATCTAGCTCATGATTTTGCCTTCTTCGCATACTTGTTGGCCAGATCCTGGGTTTTTTCGGGTTTGAATCACGTAGTAATGTGGCACCACACTGAAGCAGTCCATTAAACTTGGTTTCGATCAATATTTTAGAGGATAACACCGGTTTGGTCTGGGTTAGGTCTGGGTTATCCCCGCATCTGGCTCATGATTTTGCCTTCTTCGCAAACTTGTTGGCCAGATCCTGGGTTTTTTAGGGTTTGAATCACGCAGTAATGTGGTTCCACACGGAAACAGTCCATTAAACTTGGTTTCGATCAATATTTTAGAGGATAAAACCGGTTAGGTCTGGGTTAGGCCTGGGTTATGCCCGCATCTGGCTCATGATTTTACCTTCTTCGCATACTTGTTGGCCAGATCCCTGGTTTTCTCTGGTTTGAATCACGTAATAATGTGGTACCACAGTGAAACAATCAATTAAACCTGGTTTCGATGAATATTTTAGAGGATAAAACCAGTTAGGTCAGGGTTAGGCCTGGGTTATGCCCGCATCTGGCTCATGATTTTGCCTTCTTCGCATACTTGTTGGCCAGATCCTTGGTTTTCTCTGGTTTGAATCAGGTAATAATGTGGAACCGCAGTGAAACAGTCAATTAAACCTGGCTTCGATCAATATTTTAGAGGATAACACCGGTTAGCTCTAGGTTAGGCCTGGGTTATGCCCGCATCTCGCTCATGATTTTGCCTTTTTTATGTACTTGTTGGCCAGATCTTGTGTTTTTGCGGGTTTGAATCATATAGTAATGTGGTACCACACTGAAACGGTCAATTAAACCTGGATTCGGTCAGTATTTTAGTCGGTAACACCGGTTAGGTCTGGGTTAGGTCTGGGTTATGCCCGCATGTCATGATTGTGTTTTCCGCATTCTTGTTTGGCAGATCAATGGTTTTCTCTGGTTCGAATCACGCAGTAATGGGGTACCACACTGAAACAGACAATTAAACCTGGTTTCGATGAATATTTTAAAGGATAAAACCGGCTAGGTCTGGGTTAGGCCTGGGTTATGCCCGCATCTGGCTCATGATTTAGCCTTCTTCGCATACTTGTTGGCCAGATCCTGGGTTTTTTTCGGGTTTGAATCACGTAGTAATGTGGAACCACACAGTAACAGTCAATTATACCTGGATTCGGTCAGTATTTTAGTCGGCAACACCGGCTAGGTCTGGGTTAGGTCTGGGTTATGCCCGCATCTGGCTCATGATTTTGCCTTGTCCGCATTCCTGTTGGACAGATCCTAGGTTTTCTCTCGTTTGAATCACGTAGTAATGTGGTACCACACTGAAACAATCCATCAAACTTGGTTTCGATCAATATTTTAGAGGATAACACCGGTTAGGTCTGGGTTATGCCGCATATGGCTCATGATTTTACATTCTTCGCATACTTGTTGGACAGATCCTGGGTTTTTTCGGGTCTGAATCACGTAGTAATGTGGTACCACGAAGTAGCAGTGAATTAAACCTGGATTCGGTCGGTATTTTAGTCGGTAACACCGGTTAGGCCTGGGTTAGGTCTGGGTTATGCCCCCATCTGACTCATGATTTTACATTCTTCGCATACTTGTTGGACAGATCCTGGGTTTTTTCGGGTTTGAATCACGTAGTAATGTGGTACCACACTGAAACAGTCCATTAAACTTGGTTTTCGATCAATATTTTAGAGGATAACACCGGTTAGGTCTGGGATATGTCTGGGTTATGCCCGCATCTGGCTCATGATTTTGCCTTCTTCGCATACTTGTTTGCCAGATCAATGGTATTCTCTGGATTGAATCACATAGTAATGGGGTACCACACTGAAACAGACAATGAAACCTGGTTTCGATGAATATTTTAGAGGATAAAACCGGTTAGGTCTGGGTTAGGCCTGGGTTATGCCCGCATCTAGCTCATGATTTTGCCTTCTTCGCATACTTGTTGGCCAGATCCTGGGTTTTTTCGGGTTTGAATCACGTAGTAATGTGGAACCACACAGTAACAGTCAATTATACCTGGATACGGTCAGTATTTTAGTCGGTAACAACGGTTAGGACTGGGTTAGGTCTGGGTTATGCCCGCATCTGGCTCACGATTTTGCCTATTCCGCATTCTTGTTTGCCAGATCCTTGGTTTTCTCTGGTTTGGATCACGTAGTAATGGGTTACTACACTGAAACAGACAATTAAACCTGGTTTCGATGAATATTTTAGAGGATAAAACGGGTTAGGTCTGGGCTAGGCCTGGGTTATGCCCACATCTGGCTCATGATTTTACCTTCTTCGCATACTCGTTGGACAGATCCTGGGTTTTTTCGGGTTTGACTCACGTAGTAATGTGGCACCACACTGAACCAGTCCATTAAACTTGGTTTCGATCAATATTTTAGAGGATAACACCGGTTAGGTCTGGGTTAGGTCTGTGTTATGCCCGCATCTGGCTCATGATTTTGCCTTGTCCGCATTCTTGTTGGCCATATCCTTGGTTTTCCCTGGTTTGAATCACGGAGTAATGGGGTACCACACTGAAACAGTCAATTAAACCTGGTTTCGATCCACATTTTAGAGGATAACAACGGTTAGGTCTGGGTTATGCCCGCATCTGGCGCATGATTTTGCCTTCTTCGCATACTTGTTGGCCTTATTCTGGGTTTTTTCGGATTTGAATCACGTAGTAATGTGGGACCACACAGTAACAGTCAATTAAATCTGGATTCGGTCAGTATTTTAGTCGGTAACACCGGTTAGGTCTGGGTTAGGTCTGGGTAATGCCCGCATCTGCCTCATGATTTTGCATTTTCCGCATTCTTGTTTGCCAGATCCTTGGTTTCCTCTGGTTTGAATCACGGAGTAATGGGGCACCACACTGGAACAGTCAATTAAACCTGGTTCCGATCCACATTTTAGAGGATAATAACGGTTAGATCTGTGTTATGCCCGCATCTGGCTCATGATTTTACCTTCTTCGCACACTTGTTGGACAGATCCTGGGTTCTTTCGGGTTTGAATCACGTAGTAATGTGGCACCACACTGAAACAGTCCATTAAACTTGGTTTCGATCAATATTTTAGAGGATAACACCGGTTAGGTATGGGTTAGGTCTGGGTAATGCCCGCATCTACCTCATGATTTTGCCTTTACCGCATTCTTGTTTGCCATATCCTTGGTTTTCTCTGGATTGAGTCACGTAGTAATGGGGTACCACACTGAAACAGACAATGAGACCTGGTTTCGATGAATATTTTAGAGGATAAAACCGGTTAGGTCTGGGTTAGGCCTGGGTTATGCCCGCATCTAGCTCATGATTTTGCCTTCTTCGCATACTTGTTGGCCAGATCCTGAGTTTTTTCGGGTTTGAATCACGTAGTAATGTGGCACCACACTGAAGCAGTCCATTAAACTTGGTTTCGATCAATATTTTAGAGGATAACACCGGTTTGGTCTAGGTTAGGTCTGGGTTATCCCCGCATCTGGCTCATGATTTTGCCTTCTTCGCAAACTTGTTGGCCAGATCCTGGGTTTTTTAGGGTTTGAATCACGCAGTAATGTGGTTCCACACGGAAACAGTCCATTAAACTTGGTTTCGATCAATATTTTAGAGGATAACTCCCGTTAGTTCTGGGATAGGTCTGGGTTCTGCCCGCATCTGGCTCATGATTTTGCCTTCTGAGCATACTTGTTGTCCAGATCCTGGGTTTTTACGGGTTTGAATCACGTAGTAATGTGGTACCACATTGAAACAGTCAATTAAACCTGGTTTCGATCAATATTTTAGAGGATAAAACCGGTAAGGTCTGGGTTAGGCCTGGGTTATGCCCGCATCTGGCTCATGATTTTACCTTCCTCGCATACTTGTTGGCCAGATCCCTGGTTTTCTCTGGTTTGAATCACGTAATAATGTGGTACCACAGTGAAACAATCAATTAAACCTGGTTTCGATGAATATTTTAGAGGATAAAACCGGTTAGGTCTGGGTTAGGCCTGGGTTATGCCCGCATCTGGCTCATGATTTTGCCTTCTTCGCATACTTGTTGGCCAGATCCTGTGTTTTTTCGGGTTTGAATCACGTAGTAATGTGGTACCACGAAGTAACAGTGAACTAAACCTGGATTCGGTCAGTATTTTAGTCGGTAACACCGGTTAGGACTGGGTTGGGTCTGGGTTATGCCCGCATCTGGCTCACGATTTTGCCTATTCCGCATTCTTGTTGGCCAGATCCTTGGTTTTCTCTGGTTTGAATCACGTAGTAATGTGGCACCACACTGATGCAGTCCATTATACTTGGTTTCGATCAATATTTTAGAGGATAACACCGGTTAGGTCTGGGTTATGCCGCATCTGGCTCATGATTTTGCCTTCTTCGCATACTTGTTGGCCAGATTCTGGGTTTTTTCCTGTTTGAATCACGTAGTAATGTGGTACCACAGCGAAACAGTCAACTAAACCTGGTTCGATCAATATTTTACATGGTAACACCGGTTAGATCTGACTCAGGTCTGGGTTATGCCCGTATCTGACTCATGATTTTGCCTTTTCCGCATACTTGTTGGCCAGATCCTTGGTTTTCTCTGGTTTGAATCAGGTAATAATGTGGAACCGCAGTGAAACAGTCAATTAAACCTGGCTTCGATCAATATTTTAGAGGATAACACCGGTTAGCTCTAGGTTAGGCCTGGGTTATGCCCGCATCTCGCTCATGATTTTGCCTTTTTTATGTACTTGTTGGCCAGATCTTGTGTTTTTGCGGGTTTGAATCATATAGTAATGTGGTACCACACTGAAACGGTCAATTAAACCTGGATTCGGTCAGTATTTTAGTCGGTAACACCGGTTAGGTCTGGGTTAGGTCTGGGTTATGCCCGCATGTCATGATTGTGTTTTCCGCAATCTTGTTTGGCAGATCAATGGTTTTCTCTGGTTCGAATCACGCAGTAATGGGGTACCACACTGAAACAGACAATTAAACCTGGCTTCGATCAATATTTTAGAGGATAACACCGGTTAGCTCTAGGTTAGGCCTGGGTTATGCCCGCATCTCGCTCATGATTTTGCCTTTTTTATGTACTTGTTGGCCAGATCTTGTGTTTTTGCGGGTTTGAATCATATAGTAATGTGGTACCACACTGAAACGGTCAATTAAACCTGGATTCGGTCAGTATTTTAGTCGGTAACACCGGTTAGGTCTGGGTTAGGTCTGGGTTATGCCCGCATGTCATGATTGTGTTTTCCGCATTCTTGTTTGGCAGATCAATGGTTTTCTCTGGTTCGAATCACGCAGTAATGGGGTACCACACTGAAACAGACAATTAAACCTGGTTTCGATGAATATTTTAAAGGATAAAACCGGCTAGGTCTGGGTTAGGCCTGGGTTATGCCCGCATCTGGCGCATGATTTAGCCTTCTTCGCATACTTGTTGGCCAGATCCTGGGTTTTTTTCGGGTTTGAATCACGTAGTAATGTGGAACCACACAGTAACAGTCAATTATACCTGGATTCGGTCAGTATTTTAGTCGGCAACACCGGCTAGGTCTGGGTTAGGTCTGGGTTATGCCCGCATCTGGCTCATGATTTTGCCTTGTCCGCATTCCTGTTGGACAGATCCTAGGTTTTCTCTCGTTTGAATCACGTAGTAATGTGGTACCACACTGAAACATTCCATCAAACTTGGTTTCGATCAATATTTTAGAGGATAACACCCGTTAGGTCTGGGTTATGCCGCATATGGCTCATGATTTTACATTCTTCGCATACTTGTTGGACAGATCCTGGGTTTTTTCGGGTTTGAATCACGTAGTAATGTGGTACCACACTGAAACAGTCCATTAAACTTGGTTTTCGATCAATATTTTAGAGGATAACACCGGTTAGGTCTGGGATATGTCTGGGTTATGCCCGCATCTGGCTCATGATTTTGCCTTCTTCGCATACTTGTTTGCCAGATCAATGGTATTCTCTGGATTGAATCACATAGTAATGGGGTACCACACTGAAACAGACAATGAAACCTGGTTTCGATGAATATTTTAGAGGATAAAACCGGTTAGGTCTGGGTTAGGCCTGGGTTATGCCCGCATCTAGCTCATGATTTTGCCTTCTTCGCATACTTGTTGGCCAGATCCTGGGTTTTTTCGGGTTTGAATCACGTAGTAATGTGGAACCACACAGTAACAGTCAATTATACCTGGATACGGTCAGTATTTTAGTCGGTAACAACGGTTAGGACTGGGTTAGGTCTGGGTTATGCCCGCATCTGGCTCACGATTTTGCCTATTCCGCATTCTTGTTTGCCAGATCCTTGGTTTTCTCTGGTTTGGATCACGTAGTAATGGGTTACTACACTGAAACAGACAATTAAACCTGGTTTCGATGAATATTTTAGAGGATAAAACGGGTTAGGTCTGGGTTAGGCCTGGGTTATGCCCACATCTGGCTCATGATTTTACCTTCTTCGCATACTCGTTGGACAGATCCTGGGTTTTTTCGGGTTTGACTCACGTAGTAATGTGGCACCACACTGAACCAGTCCATTAAACTTGGTTTCGATCAATATTTTAGAGGATAACACCGGTTAGGTCTGGGTTAGGTCTGTGTTATGCCCGCATCTGGCGCATGATTTTGCCTTCTTCGCAAACTTGTTGGCCAGATCCTGGGTTTTTTAGGGTTTGAATCACGTAGTAATGTGGTTCCACACGGAAACAGTCGATTAAACTTGGTTTCGATCAATATTTTAGAGGATAACACCGGTTAGGTCTGGGTTACGTCTGGGCTATACCCGCATCTGGCTCATGATTTTGCCTTGTCCGCATTCTTGTTGGCCATATCCTTGGTTTTCCCTGGTTTGAATCACGGAGTAATGGGGTACCACACTGAAACTGTCAATTAAACCTGGTTTCGATCCACATTTTAGAGGATAACAACGGTTAGGTCTGGGTTATGCCCGCATCTGGCGCATGATTTTGCCTTCTTCGCATACTTGTTGGCCTTATTCTGGGTTTTTTCGGATTTGAATCACGTAGTAATGTGGTACCACACAGTAACAGTCAATTAAATCTGGATTCGGTCAGTATTTTAGTCGGTAACACCGGTTAGGTCTGGGTTAGGTCTGGGTAATGCCCGCATCTTGCCTCATGATTTTGCATTTTCCGCATTCTTGTTTGCCAGATCCTTGGTTTCCTCTGGTTTGAATCACGGAGTAATGGGGCACCACACTGGAACAGTCAATTAAACCTGGTTCCGATCCACATTTTAGAGGATAATAACGGTTAGGTCTGGGTTATGCCCGCATCTGGCTCATGATTTTACCTTCTTCGCACACTTGTTGGACAGATCCTGGGTTCTTTCGGGTTTGAATCACGTAGTAATGTGGCACCACACTGAAACAGTCCATTAAACTTGGTTTCGATCAATATTTTAGAGGATAACACCGGTTAGGTATGGGTTAGGTCTGGGTAATGCCCGCATCTACCTCATGATTTTGCCTTTACCGCATTCTTGTTTGCCATATCCTTGGTTTTCTCTGGATTGAGTCACGTAGTAATGGGGTACCACACTGAAACAGACAATGAGACCTGGTTTCGATGAATATTTTAGAGGATAAAACCGGTTAGGTCTGGGTTAGGCCTGGGTTATGCCCGCATCTAGCTCATGATTTTGCCTTCTTCGCATACTTGTTGGCCAGATCCTGGGTTTTTTTCGGGTTTGAATCACGTAGTAATGTGGCACCACACTGAAGCAGTCCATTAAACTTGGTTTCGATCAATATTTTAGAGGATAACACCGGTTTGGTCTGGGTTAGGTCTGGGTTATCCCCGCATCTGGCTCATGATTTTGCCTTCTTCGCAAACTTGTTGGCCAGATCCTGGGTTTTTTAGGGTTTGAATCACGCAGTAATGTGGTTCCACACGGAAACAGTCCATTAAACTTGGTTTCGATCAATATTTTAGAGGATAACACCCGTTAGTTCTGGGATAGGTCTGGGTTCTGCCCGCATCTGGCTCATGATTTTGCCTTCTGAGCATACTTGTTGTCCAGATCCTGGGTTTTTACGGGTTTGAATCACGTAGTAATGTGGTACCACATTGAAACAGTCAATTTAACCTGGTTTCGATCAATATTTTAGAGGATAAAACCGGTTAGGTCTGGGTTAGGCCTGGGTTATGCCCGCATCTGGCTCATGATTTTACCTTCTTCGCATACTTGTTGGCCAGATCCCTGGTTTTCTCTGGTTTGAATCACGTAATAATGTGGTACCACAGTGAAACAATCAATTAAACCTGGTTTCGATCAATATTTTAGAGGATAACACCGGTTAGGTCTGGGTTACGTCTGGGTTATACCCGCATCTGGCTCATGATTTTGCCTTGTCCGCATTCTTGTTGGCCAGATCCTTGGTTTTCTCTGGTTTGAATCACGGAGTAATGGGGTACCACATTGAAACAGTAAATTAAACCTGGTTTCGATCAATATTTTAGAGGATAAAACCGGTTAGGTCTGGGTTAGGTATGGGTTATGTCCACATCTGGCTCATGATTTTGCCTTTTCCGCATACCTGTTGACCAGAACCTTGGTTTTATCTTGTTTGAATCAGGTAGTAATGTGGTACCACACTGAAACAGACAATTAAACTTGTTTTCGATCAATATTTTAGAGGATAAAACCGGTTAGGTCCGGGTTAGGCCTGGGTTATGCCCGCATCTGGCACATGATTTTACCTTCTTCGCATACTTGTTGGCCAGATCCTGGGTTTTTTAGGGTTTGAATCACGCAGTAATGTGGTTCCACACGGAAACAGTCCATTAAACTTGGTTTCGATCAAAATTTTAGAGGATAACACCCGTTAGTTCTGGGATAGGTCTGGGTTATGCCCGCATCTGGCTCATGATTTTGCCTTCTGAGCATACTTATTGTCCAGATCCTGGGTTTTTACGGGTTTGAATCACGTAGTAATGTGGTACCACATTGAAACAGTCAATTAAACCTGGTTTCGATCAATATTTTAGAGGATAAAACCGGTTAGGTCTGGGTAAGGCCTGGGTTATGCCCGCATCTGGCTCATGATTTTACCTTCTTCGTATACTTGTTGGCCAGATCCCTGGTTTTCTCTGGTTTGAATCACGTAATAATGTGGTACCACAGTGAAACAATCAATTAAACCTGGTTTCGATCAATATTTTAGACGATAACACCGGTTAGGTCTAGGTTAGGCCTGGGTTATGCCCGCATCTCGCTCATGATTTTGCCTTTTTAATATACTTGTAGGCCAGATCTTGTGTTTTTTCGTGTTAGACTCATATAGTAATGTGGTACCACACTGAAACAGTCAATTAAACCTGGATTCGGTCAGTATTTTAGTCGGTAACACCGGTTAGGTCTGGGTTAGGTCTGGGTTATGCCCGCATCTGGCTCATGATTTTGCCTTTTCCGCATTCTTGTTTGCCATATCAATGGTTTTCTCTGGTTTGAATCAGGTAGTAATGGGGTACCACACTGAAACAGACAATTAAACCTGGTTTCGATGAATATTTTAGAGGATAAAACCGGTTAGGTCTGGGTTAGGCCTGGGTTATGCCCGCATCTGGCTCATGTTTTTACATTCTTCGCATACTTGTTGGACAGATCCTGGGATTTTTCGGGTTTGACTCACGTAGTAATGTGGCACCACACTGAAGCAGTCCATTAAACTTGGTTTCGATCAATATTTTAGAGGATAACACCGGTTAGGTCTGGGTTAGGTCTTGGTTATGCCCGCATCTGGCTCATGATTTTGCCTTCTTCGCAAACTTGTTGGCCAGATCCTGGGTTTTTTAGGGTTTGAATCACGCAGTAATGTGGTTCCACACGGAAACAGTCCATTAAACTTGGTTTCGATCAAAATTTTAGAGGATAACACCCGTTAGTTCTGGGATAGGTCTGGGTTATGCCCGCATCTGGCTCATGATTTTGCCTTCTGAGCATACTTATTGTCCAGATCCTGGGTTTTTACGGGTTTGAATCACGTAGTAATGTGGTACCACATTGAAACAGTCAATTAAACCTGGTTTCGATCAATATTTTAGAGGATAAAACCGGTTAGGTCTGGGTAAGGCCTGGGTTATGCCCGCATCTGGCTCATGATTTTACCTTCTTCGTATACTTGTTGGCCAGATCCCTGGTTTTCTCTGGTTTGAATCACGTAATAATGTGGTACCACAGTGAAACAATCAATTAAACCTGGTTTCGATCAATATTTTAGACGATAACACCGGTTAGGTCTAGGTTAGGCCTGGGTTATGCCCGCATCTCGCTCATGATTTTGCCTTTTTAATATACTTGTAGGCCAGATCTTGTGTTTTTTCGTGTTAGACTCATATAGTAATCTGGTACCACACTGAAACAGTCAATTAATCCTGGATTCGATCAGTATTTTAGTCGGTAACACCGGTTAGGTCTGGGTTAGGTCTGGGTTATGCCCGCATCTGGCTCATGATTTTGCCTTTTCCGCATTCTTGTTTGCCATATCAATGGTTTTCTCTGGTTTGAATCAGGTAGTAATGGGGTACCACACTGAAACAGACAATTAAACCTGGTTTCGATGAATATTTTAGAGGATAAAACCGGTTAGGTCTGGGTTAGGCCTGGGTTATGCCCGCATCTGGCTCATGTTTTTACATTCTTCGCATACTTGTTGGACAGATCCTGGGATTTTTCGGGTTTGACTCACGTAGTAATGTGGCACCACACTGAAGCAGTCCATTAAACTTGGTATCGATCAATATTTTAGAGGATAACACCGGTTAGGTCTGGGTTAGGTCTTGGTTATGCCCGCATCTGGCTCATGATTTTGCCTTCTTCGCAAACTTGTTGGCCAGATCCTGGGTTTTTTAGGGTTTGAATCACGCAGTAATGTGGTTCCACACGGAAACAGTCCATTAAACTTGGTTTCGATCAATATTTTAGAGGATAACACCGGTTAGGTCTGGGTTACGTCTGGGTTATACCCGCATCTGGCTCATGATTTTGCCTTGTCCGCATTCTTGTTGGCCAGATCCTTGGTTTTCTCTGGTTTGAATCACGGAGTAATGGGGTACCACATTGAAACAGTAAATTAAACCTGGTTTCGATCAATATTTTAGAGGATAAAACCGGTTAGGTCTGGGTTAGGTATGGGTTATGTCCACATCTGGCTCATGATTTTGCCTTTTCCGCATACCTGTTGACCAGAACCTTGGTTTTATCTTGTTTGAATCAGGTAGTAATGTGGTACCACACTGTAACAGACAATTAAACTTGTTTTCGATCAATATTTTAGAGGATAAAACCGGTTAGGTCCGGGTTAGGCCTGGGTTATGCCCGCATCTGGCACATGATTTTACCTTCTTCGCATACTTGTTGGCCAGATCCTGGGTTTTTTAGGGTTTGAATCACGCAGTGATGTGGTTCCACACGGAAACAGTCCATTAAACTTGGTTTCGATCAAAATTTTAGAGGATAACACCCGTTAGTTCTGGGATAGGTCTGGGTTATGCCCGCATCTGGCTCATGATTTTGCCTTCTGAGCATACTTATTGTCCAGATCCTGGGTTTTTACGGGTTTGAATCACGTAGTAATGTGGTACCACATTGAAACAGTCAATTAAACCTGGTTTCGATCAATATTTTAGAGGATAAAACCGGTTAGGTCTGGGTAAGGCCTGGGTTATGCCCGCATCTGGCTCATGATTTTACCTTCTTCGCATACTTGTTGGCCAGATCCCTGGTTTTCTCTGGTTTGAATCACGTAATAATGTGGTACCACAGTGAAACAATCAATTAAACCTGGTTTCGATCAATATTTTAGACGATAACACCGGTTAGGTCTAGGTTAGGCCTGGGTTATGCCCGCATCTCGCTCATGATTTTGCCTTTTTAATATACTTGTAGGCCAGATCTTGTGTTTTTTCGTGTTAGACTCATATAGTAATGTGGTACCACACTGAAACAGTCAATTAAACCTGGATTCGGTCAGTATTTTAGTCGGTAACACCGGTTAGGTCTGGGTTAGGTCTGGGTTATGCCCGCATCTGGCTCATGATTTTGCCTTTTCCGCATTCTTGTTTGCCATATCAATGGTTTTCTCTGGTTTGAATCAGGTAGTAATGGGGTACCACACTGAAACAGACAATTAAACCTGGTTTCGATGAATATTTTAGAGGATAAAACCGGTTAGGTCTGGGTTAGGCCTGGGTTATGCCCGCATCTGGCTCATGTTTTTACATTCTTCGCATACTTGTTGGACAGATCCTGGGATTTTTCGGGTTTGACTCACGTAGTAATGTGGCACCACACTGAAGCAGTCCATTAAACTTGGTTTCGATCAATATTTTAGAGGATAACACCGGTTAGGTCTGGGTTAGGTCTTGGTTATGCCCGCATCTGGCTCATGATTTTGCCTTCTTCGCAAACTTGTTGGCCAGATCCTGGGTTTTTTAGGGTTTGAATCACGCAGTAATGTGGTTCCACACGGAAACAGTCCATTAAACTTGGTTTCGATCAATATTTTAGAGGATAACACCGGTTAGGTCTGGGTTACGTCTGGGTTATACCCGCATCTGGCTCATGATTTTGCCTTGTCCGCATTCTTGTTGGCCAGATCCTTGGTTTTCTCTGGTTTGAATCACGGAGTAATGGGGTACCACATTGAAACAGTAAATTAAACCTGGTTTCGATCAATATTTTAGAGGATAAAACCGGTTAGGTCTGGGTTAGGTATGGGTAATGTCCACATCTGGCTCATGATTTTGCCTTTTCCGCATTCCTGTTGACCAGAACCTTGGTTTTATCTTGTTTGAATCAGGTAGTAATGTGGTACCACACTGAAACAGACAATTAAACTTGTTTTCGATCAATATTTTAGAGGATAAAGCCGGTTAGGTCCGGGTTAGGCCTGGGGTATGCCCGCATCTGGCTCATGATTTTATCTTCTTCGCATACTTGTTGGACAGATCCTGGGTTTTTTCGGGTTTGAATCACGTAGTAATGTGGTACCACACTGAAACAGTCCATTAAACTTGGTTTCGATCAAAATTTTAGAGGATAACACCCGTTAGTTCTGGGATAGGTCTGGGTTATGCCCGCATCTGGCTCATGATTTTGCCTTCTGAGCATACTTATTGTCCAGATCCTGGGTTTTTACGGGTTTGAATCACGTAGTAATGTGGTACCACATTGAAACAGTCAATTAAACCTGGTTTCGATCAATATTTTAGAGGATAAAACCGGTTAGGTCTGGGTAAGGCCTGGGTTATGCCCGCATCTGGCTCATGATTTTACCTTCTTCGTATACTTGTTGGCCAGATCCCTGGTTTTCTCTGGTTTGAATCACGTAATAATGTGGTACCACAGTGAAACAATCAATTAAACCTGGTTTCGATCAATATTTTAGACGATAACACCGGTTAGGTCTAGGTTAGGCCTGGGTTATGCCCGCATCTCGCTCATGATTTTGCCTTTTTAATATACTTGTAGGCGAGATCTTGTGTTTTTTCGTGTTAGACTCATATAGTAATGTGGTACCACACTGAAACAGTCAATTAAACCTGGATTCGGTCAGTATTTTAGTCGGTAACACCGGTTAGGTCTGGGTTAGGTCTGGGTTATGCCCGCATCTGGCTCATGATTTTGCCTTTTCCGCATTCTTGTTTGCCATATCAATGGTTTTCTCTGGTTTGAATCAGGTAGTAATGGGGTACCACACTGAAACAGACAATTAAACCTGGTTTCGATGAATATTTTAGAGGATAAAACCGGTTAGGTCTGGGTTAGGCCTGGGTTATGCCCGCATCTGGCTCATGTTTTTACATTCTTCGCATACTTGTTGGACAGATCCTGGGATTTTTCGGGTTTGACTCACGTAGTAATGTGGCACCTCACTGAAGCAGTCCATTAAACTTGGTTTCGATCAATATTTTAGAGGATAACACCGGTTAGGTCTGGGTTAGGTCTTGGTTATGCCCGCATCTGGCTCATGATTTTGCCTTCTTCGCAAACTTGTTGGCCAGATCCTGGGTTTTTTAGGGTTTGAATCACGCAGTAATGTGGTTCCACACGGAAACAGTCCATTAAACTTGGTTTCGATCAAAATTTTAGAGGATAACACCCGTTAGTTCTGGGATAGGTCTGGGTTATGCCCGCATCTGGCTCATGATTTTGCCTTCTGAGCATACTTATTGTCCAGATCCTGGGTTTTTACGGGTTTGAATCACGTAGTAATGTGGTACCACATTGAAACAGTCAATTAAACCTGGTTTCGATCAATATTTTAGAGGATAAAACCGGTTAGGTCTGGGTAAGGCCTGGGTTATGCCCGCATCTGGCTCATGATTTTACCTTCTTCGTATACTTGTTGGCCAGATCCCTGGTTTTCTCTGGTTTGAATCACGTAATAATGTGGTACCACAGTGAAACAATCAATTAAACCTGGTTTCGATCAATATTTTAGACGATAACACCGGTTAGGTCTAGGTTAGGCCTGGGTTATGCCCGCATCTCGCTCATGATTTTGCCTTTTTAATATACTTGTAGGCCAGATCTTGTGTTTTTTCGTGTTAGACTCATATAGTAATGTGGTACCACACTGAAACAGTCAATTAAACCTGGATTCGGTCAGTATTTTAGTCGGTAACACCGGTTAGGTCTGGGTTAGGTCTGGGTTATGCCCGCATCTGGCTCATGATTTTGCCTTTTCCGCATTCTTGTTTGCCATATCAATGGTTTTCTCTGGTTTGAATCAGGTAGTAATGGGGTACCACACTGAAACAGACAATTAAACCTGGTTTCGATGAATATTTTAGAGGATAAAACCGGTTAGGTCTGGGTTAGGCCTGGGTTATGCCCGCATCTGGCTCATGTTTTTACATTCTTCGCATACTTGTTGGACAGATCCTGGGATTTTTCGGGTTTGACTCACGTAGTAATGTGGCACCACACTGAAGCAGTCCATTAAACTTGGTTTCGATCAATATTTTAGAGGATAACACCGGTTAGGTCTGGGTTAGGTCTTGGTTATGCCCACATCTGGCTCATGATTTTGCCTTCTTCGCAAACTTGTTGGCCAGATCCTGGGTTTTTTAGGGTTTGAATCACGCAGTAATGTGGTTCCACACGGAAACAGTCCATTAAACTTGGTTTCGATCAATATTTTAGAGGATAACACCGGTTAGGTCTGGGTTACGTCTGGGTTATACCCGCATCTGGCTCATGAATTTGCCTTGTCCGCATTCTTGTTGGCCAGATCCTTGGTTTTCTCTGGTTTGAATCACGGAGTAATGGGGTACCACATTGAAACAGTAAATTAAACCTGGTTTCGATCAATATTTTAGAGGATAAAACCGGTTAGGTCTGGGTTAGGTATGGGTTATGTCCACATCTGGCTCATGATTTTGCCTTTTCCGCATTCCTGTTGACCAGAACCTTGGTTTTATCTTGTTTGAATCATGTAGTAATGTGGTACCACACTGAAACAGACAATTAAACTTGTTTTCGATCAATATTTTAGAGGATAAAGCCGGTTAGGTCCGGGTTAGGCCTGGGGTATGCCCGCATCTGGCTCATGATTTTACCTTCTTCGCATACTTGTTGGACAGATCCTGGGTTTTTTCGGGTTTGAATCACGTAGTAATGTGGTACCACACTGAAACAGTCCATTAAACTTGGTTTTCGATCAATATTATAGAGGATAACACCGGTTAGTTCTGGGATAGGACTGGGTTATGCCCGCATCTGGCTCATGATTTTACCTTCTTCGCATACTTGTTGGCCAGATCCCTGGTTTTCTCTGGTTTGAATCACGTAATAATGTGGTACCACAGTGAAACAATCAATTAAACCTGGTTTCGATCAATATTTTAGAGGATAACACCGGTTAGGTCTGGGTTACGTCTGGGTTATACCCGCATCTGGCTCATGATTTTGCCTTGTCCGCATTCTTGTTGGCCAGATCCTTGGTTTTCTCTGGTTTGAATCACGGAGTAATGGGGTACCACATTGAAACAGTAAATTAAACCTGGTTTCGATCAATATTTTAGAGGATAAAACCGGTTAGGTCTGGGTTAGGTATGGGTTATGTCCACATCTGGCTCATGATTTTGCCTTTTCCGCATACCTGTTGACCAGAACCTTGGTTTTATCTTGTTTGAATCAGGTAGTAATGTGGTACCACACTGAAACAGACAATTAAACTTGTTTTCGATCAATATTTTAGAGGATAAAACCGGTTAGGTCCGGGTTAGGCCTGGGTTATGCCCGCATCTGGCACATGATTTTACCTTCTTCGCATACTTGTTGGCCAGATCCTGGGTTTTTTAGGGTTTGAATCACGCAGTGATGTGGTTCCACACGGAAACAGTCCATTAAACTTGGTTTCGATCAAAATTTTAGAGGATAACACCCGTTAGTTCTGGGATAGGTCTGGGTTATGCCCGCATCTGGCTCATGATTTTGCCTTCTGAGCATACTTATTGTCCAGATCCTGGGTTTTTACGGGTTTGAATCACGTAGTAATGTGGTACCACATTGAAACAGTCAATTAAACCTGGTTTCGATCAATATTTTAGAGGATAAAACCGGTTAGGTCTGGGTAAGGCCTGGGTTATGCCCGCATCTGGCTCATGATTTTACCTTCTTCGCATACTTGTTGGCCAGATCCCTGGTTTTCTCTGGTTTGAATCACGTAATAATGTGGTACCACAGTGAAACAATCAATTAAACCTGGTTTCGATCAATATTTTAGACGATAACACCGGTTAGGTCTAGGTTAGGCCTGGGTTATGCCCGCATCTCGCTCATGATTTTGCCTTTTTAATATACTTGTAGGCCAGATCTTGTGTTTTTTCGTGTTAGACTCATATAGTAATGTGGTACCACACTGAAACAGTCAATTAAACCTGGATTCGGTCAGTATTTTAGTCGGTAACACCGGTTAGGTCTGGGTTAGGTCTGGGTTATGCCCGCATCTGGCTCATGATTTTGCCTTTTCCGCATTCTTGTTTGCCATATCAATGGTTTTCTCTGGTTTGAATCAGGTAGTAATGGGGTACCACACTGAAACAGACAATTAAACCTGGTTTCGATGAATATTTTAGAGGATAAAACCGGTTAGGTCTGGGTTAGGCCTGGGTTATGCCCGCATCTGGCTCATGTTTTTACATTCTTCGCATACTTGTTGGACAGATCCTGGGATTTTTCGGGTTTGACTCACGTAGTAATGTGGCACCACACTGAAGCAGTCCATTAAACTTGGTTTCGATCAATATTTTAGAGGATAACACCGGTTAGGTCTGGGTTAGGTCTTGGTTATGCCCGCATCTGGCTCATGATTTTGCCTTCTTCGCAAACTTGTTGGCCAGATCCTGGGTTTTTTAGGGTTTGAATCACGCAGTAATGTGGTTCCACACGGAAACAGTCCATTAAACTTGGTTTCGATCAATATTTTAGAGGATAACACCGGTTAGGTCTGGGTTACGTCTGGGTAATACCCGCATCTGGCTCATGATTTTGCCTTGTCCGCATTCTTGTTGGCCAGATCCTTGGTTTTCTCTGGTTTGAATCACGGAGTAATGGGGTACCACATTGAAACAGTAAATTAAACCTGGTTTCGATCAATATTTTAGAGGATAAAACCGGTTAGGTCTGGGTTAGGTATGGGTAATGTCCACATCTGGCTCATGATTTTGCCTTTTCCGCATTCCTGTTGACCAGAACCTTGGTTTTATCTTGTTTGAATCAGGTAGTAATGTGGTACCACACTGAAACAGACAATTAAACTTGTTTTCGATCAATATTTTAGAGGATAAAGCCGGTTAGGACCGGGTTAGGCCTGGGGTATGCCCGCATCTGGCTCATGATTTTATCTTCTTCGCATACTTGTTGGACAGATCCTGGGTTTTTTCGGGTTTGAATCACGTAGTAATGTGGTACCACACTGAAACAGTCCATTAAACTTGGTTTTCGATCAATATTATAGAGGATAACACCGGTTAGTTCTGGGATAGGACTGGGTTATGCCCGCATCTGGCTCATGATTTTACCTTCTTCGCATACTTGTTGGCCAGATCCCTGGTTTTCTCTGGTTTGAATCACGTAATAATGTGGTACCACAGTGAAACAATCAATTAAACCTGGTTTCGATCAATATTTTAGAGGATAACACCGGTTAGGTCTGGGTTACGTCTGGGTTATACCCGCATCTGGCTCATGATTTTGCCTTGTCCGCATTCTTGTTGGCCAGATCCTTGGTTTTCTCTGGTTTGAATCACGGAGTAATGGGGTACCACATTGAAACAGTAAATTAAACCTGGTTTCGATCAATATTTTAGAGGATAAAACCGGTTAGGTCTGGGTTAGGTATGGGTTATGTCCACATCTGGCTCATGATTTTGCCTTTTCCGCATACCTGTTGACCAGAACCTTGGTTTTATCTTGTTTGAATCAGGTAGTAATGGGGTACCACACTGAAACAGACAATTAAACCTGGTTTCGATGAATATTTTAGAGGATAAAACCGGTTAGGTCTGGGTTAGGCCGGGGTTATGCCCGCATCTGGCTCATGTTTTTACATTCTTCGCATACTTGTTGGACAGATCCTGGGTTTTTTCGGGTTTGACTCACGTAGTAATGTGGCACCACACTGAAGCAGACCATTAAACTTGGTTTCGATCAATATTTTAGAGGATAACACTGGTTAGGTCTGGGTTAGGTCTGGGTTATGCCCGCATCTGGCTCATGACTTTGCATTCTTCGCAAACTTGTTGGCCAGATTCTGGGTTTTTTCGGATTTGAATCAGGCAGTAATGTGGTACCACACACTAACAGTCAATTAAACCTGGATTCGGTCAATATTTTAGTCGGTAACACCGGTTAGGTCTGGGTTAGGTCTGGGTTATGCCCGCATCTGTCCCATGATTTTGCCTTTTCCGCATTCTTGTTTGCCAGATCCTTGGTTTTCTCTGGTTTAAATCACGTAGTAATGGGGTACCACACTGAAACATTCCATTAAACTTGGTTTCGATCAATATTTTAGAGGATAACACCGTTAGGTCTGGGTTAGGTCTGGGTTATGTCCACATCTGGCTCATGATTTTGCCTTTTCCGAATTCCTGTTGACCAGACCCTTGGTTTTATCTTGTTTGAATCAGGTAGTAATGTGGTACCACACTGAAACAGACAATTAAACTTGTTTTCGATCAATATTTTAGAGGATAAAACCGGTTAGGTCCGGGTTAGGCCTGGGTTAAGCCCGCATCTGGCTCATGATTTTACCTTCTTCGCATACTTGTTGGACAGATCCTGGGTTTTTTCGGGTTTGACTCACGTAGTAATGTGGCACCACACTGAAGCAGACCATTAAACTTGGTTTCGATCAATATTTTAGAGGATAACACCGGTTAGGTCTGGGTTAGGTCTGGGTTATGCCCGCATCTGGCTCATGAGTTTGCCTTCTTCGCAAACTTGTTGGCCAGATCCTGGGTTTTTTAGGGTTTGAATCACGCAGTAATGTGGTTCCACACGGAAACAGTCCATTAAACTTGGTTTCGATCAATATTTTAGAGGATAACACCGGTTAGGTCTGGGTTACGCCGCATCTGGCTCATGATTTTGCCTTTTCCGCATACTTGTTGGCCAGATCCTTGGTTTTCTCTGGTTTGAATCAGGCGATAATGTGGAACCACAGTGAAACATTCAATTAAACCTGGTTTCGATCAATATTTTAGAGGATAACACCGGTTATGTCTAGGTTAGGCCTGGGTTATGCCCGCATCACGCTCATGATTTTGACTTTTTCATGTACTTGTTGGCCAGATCTTGTGTTTTTTCCTGTTTCAATTATATAGTAATGTGGTACCACACTGAAGCAGTCAATTAAACCTGGATTCGGTCAGTATTTTAGTCGGTAACACCGGTTAGGTCTAGGTTAGGCCTGGGTTATGCCCGCATCTCGCTCATGATTTTGACTTTTTCATGTACTTGTTGGCCAGATCTTGTGTTTTTTCGGGTTTGAATCATATAGTAATGTGGTACCACACTGAAACAGTCAAATAAACCTGGATTCGGTCAGTATTTTAGTCGGTAACACCGGTTAGGTCTGGGTTACGTCTGGGTTATGCCCGCATCTGGCTCATGATTTTGCCATGTCCGCATTCTTGTTGGCCAGATCCTTGGTTTTCTCTGGTTTGTATAACGTAGTAATGGGGTACCACACTGAAACAGTCCATTAAACTTGGTTTCGATCAATATTTTAGAGGATAGCACCGGTTAGGTCTGGGTAACGCCGCATCTGGCTCATGATTTTGCCTTCTTCGCATACTTGCTGGCCAGATCCTTGGTTTTCTCGGGTTTGAATCACGTAGTAATGTGGTACCACGAAGTAACAGTGAATTAAACCTGGATTCGGTCAGTATTTTAGTCGGTAACACCGATTAGGCCTGGGTTAAGTCATAGGTTATACCCCCATCTGACTCATGATTTTACCTTCTTCGCATACTTGTTGGACAAATCCTGGGTTTTTTCGGGTTTGAATCACGTAGTAATGTGGTACCACACTGAAACAGTCCATTAAACTTGGTTTTCGATCAATATTTTAGAGGATAACACCGGTTAGTTCTGGGATAGGTCTGGGTTATGCCCGCATCTGGCTCATGATATTGCCTTCTGTGCATACTTGTTGGCCAGATCCTGGGTTTTTACGGATTTGAATCACGTAGTAATGTGGTACCACATTGAAACAGTCAATTAAACCTGGTTTCGATCAATATTTTAGAGGATAACACCGGTTAGGTCTGAGTTATGCTGCATCTGCCTCATGATTTTGCCTTTTCCGCATACTTGTTTGCCAGATCCTTGGTTTTCTCTGGTTTGAATCACGGAGTAATGGGGTACCACACTGAAACTGTCAACTAAACCTGGTTTCGACCCACATTTTAGAGGATAACAACGGTTATGTCTGGGTTATGCCCGCATCTGGCGCATGATTTTGCCTTCTTCGCATACTTGTTGGCCAGATTCTGGGTTTTTTCGGATTTGAATCACGCAGTAATGTGATACCACACAGTAACAGTCAATTAACCCTGGATTCGGTCAGTATTTTGGTCGGTAACACCGGTTAGGTCTGGGTTAGGTCTGGGTTATGCCCGCATCTGCCTCATGATTTTGCCTTTTCCGCATTCTTGTTTGCCAGATCCTTGGTTTTCTCTGGTTTGAATCACGTAGTAATGGGGTACCACACTGAAACAGACAATTAAACCTGGTTTAGATGAATATTTTAGAGGATAACACCGGTTAGGTCTGGGTTATGCCGCATCTGGCTCATGATTTTACATTCTTCGCATACTTGTTGGACAGATCCTGGGTTTTTTCGGGTTTGACTCACGTAGTAATGTGGCACCACACTGAAGCAGACCATTAAACTTGGTTTCGATCAATATTTTAGAGGATAACACCGGTTAGGTCTGGGTTAGGTCTGTGTTATGCCGGCATCTGGCTCATGATTCTGCCTTCTTCGCATACTTGTTGGCGAGATCCTGTGTTTTTTCGGGTTTGAATCACGCAGTAATGTGGTTCCACACGGAAACAGTCCATTAAACCTGGATTCGGTCAGTATTTTAGACGGTAACACCGGTTAGGCCTGGGTTAGGCCTTGGTTATATCCCCATCTGACTCATGATTTTACCTTCTTCGCATACTTGTTGGACAGATCCTGGGTTTTTTCGGGTTTGAATCACGTTGTAATGTGGTACCACGAAGTAACAGTGAATTAAACCTGGATTCGGTCAGCATTTTAGACGGTAACACCGGTTAGGACTGGGTTAGGTGTGGGTTATGCCCGCATCTACCTCATGATTTTGCCTTTTCCGCATTCTTGTTTGCCAGATCCTCGGTGTTCTCTGGTTTGAACCACGTAGTAATGGGGTACCACACTGAAACAGTCCATTAAACTTGGTTTCGATCAATATTTTAGAGGATAACACCGGTTAGGTCTGGGTTATGCCGCATCTGGCTCATGATTTTGCCTTCTTCGCATACTTGTTGGCCAGATTCTGGGTTTTTTCCAGTTTGAATCATGTAGTAATGGGGTACCACACTGAGACAGTCCATCAAACTTGGTTTCGATCAATATTTTAGAGGATAACACCGGTTAGGTCTGGATTAGGTCTGGGTTATGCCCGCATCTGGCTCATGATTTTGCCTTCTTCGCATATTTGTTGGCCAGATCCTGGGTTTTTTTCGGGTTTGAATCACGTAGTAATGTGGAACCACACAGTAACAGTCAATTATACCTGGACTCGGTCAGTAGTTTAGTCGGTAACACCAGTTAGGACTGGGTTGGGTCTGGATTATGCCCGCATCTGGCTCACGATTTTGCCTATTCCGCATTCTTGTTGGCCAGATCCTTGGTTTTCTCTGGTTTGAATCACGTACTAATGTGGTACCATACTGAAGCAGTCCATTAAACTTGGTTTCGATCAATATTTTAGAGGATAACACCGGTTAGGTCTGGGTTATGCCGCATCTGGCTCATGATTTTGCCTTCTTCGCATACTTGTTGGCCAGATCCTGGGTTTTTTCCTGTTTGCATCACGTAGTAATGTGGTACCACAGCGAAACAGTCAACTAAACCTGGTTCGATCAATATTTTACAGGGTAACACCGGTTAGATCTGACTTTGGTCTGGGTTATGCCTCCTCCCCGTCTGCGTGTCGTTGGTTTGTTATGCTGACGACACCCTGGTGATAGCCAGCGGGGATATGTCGAGGAGGGCCGTGGCCCTCGCGGAGGAAGGGACGGCACTATTCGTCGCCGAAGTAGAGCGTCTGGGGTTGCGCGTGGCACCCCAGAAGACCGAGGCCATCTGGCTGTGTAACGTCAGTGGCCGTGGGGTGCCGCGCCAGGCGTCTCTACGGGTGGGTGGAGCCCAAGTCGGTGTGGGGCGCCGGATGAAGTATCTGGGCCTCACCCTCGACAGCTACTGGCGCTTCGGGCATCATTTGGAAGGGTTGGGTCCCCGTATTGAAAGGGCAGCGGCCGCGTTAGCCCGCATAATGCCTAATCTCGGGGGTCCCAACATGGCGGCACGGCGGCTGTATTTGGGAGTTGTCCGGTCCATGGCGCTTTATGGCGCGCCTATATGGGCCGGCGGTCTGATGGCAAATCGGCGGGGTGCATTTGTACTCCGCCGGTTACAGAGGTTGGTCGCCATCAGAGTCGTGCGGAGTTATCGCACGATCTCCTGTACTGCCGCCACCTTGCTGGCGGGTTCAGCGCCGTTTCACCTGCTGGCGAAAATGGACGCAGAGATGTATCAAAGCCTCTGCGACCTTCGCCAGCGGGGCGTGGACCCGCACGGCGAGGAGGCCGCCAGGGTCCGAAGCCAGGCGCGGCGACGCGTCTATAGTCGGTGGCTGGTCTGGTTATCCAAGCCTGATCAGCGGGATGATCGCGTCGCCGCGGCAGTCCGCCCAGTGTTTTATGCCTGGGTGGGCCGTAGCTGGGGTACGCCCACCTACCGCCTGACACAGGTACTGACCGGACACGGTTGCTTCGGTCGGTACCTGCATCGGATAGGGCGGGAGGCGACGGCTGCGTGCCGTCACTGCAGGGGAAGGGAGGACACCGCGCAGCACACGTTGGAGTTTTGTCCGGCGTGGGCAGTCCAGCGCGGTGTCCTCGTTAGAGCGATTGGAGCGGACCTCTCGCTGCCGGCCGTCATTCGTGCGATGGTCGGCAGTGAGGAGGCGTGGGCGGCCATGACCTTGTTTTGTGAAGAGGTCATGGCCGCCAAGGAGGACGCCGAAAGGGCGCGTGAGGTGGTGGGGGGCAGGCGGCGACGCCGACCGTAAGACCCTCCACCGCTCCCCGTGACAGGGGGAGCGCGATGGGGTCGGTGATGGTGTTTGTAGTGCGAGGTGAGGGACTTTATCCCCTCATTCCCCTTCGCACCCAGCCAGTCACCGGACCGGGGGCCCGTGGCAGGGACCCCATGTAGCGGGGGCGGCAGTGTTAGCCGGCCCCGCAGCCGTGGTCGCGATCGGGTGGGGGCCCGGTGGCGGCTAGTAGCAACGGCACGAGTGGGGGCGACGTCGCGTGTGACCGCGCGGCGTCGCCGGGGGGCAATCAGGTTAGTTTGCCCCCCATTGGGGGAGGAGGATCACATCTCCTCCTCCGGGAAGGGCCCGTAATAGGGCGTTGCGCCAACGGGTAGAGTCACGGTAGTATCGCTAGTTTGGTTCCCGTGACTCTCCCCAGATAAAGGGCGCAGGCGGTCACCGTGGTGTTTTAGCCGGTAAGAGTCCGGCACTACCCCGGCCTCCCCCCCAGGGAGCCGGGGTGTCCATGAGGATTTCACCACGTTAAAAAAAAAAAAAAAAAAAAAAAAAAGGTCTGGGTAATGCCCGCATCTCATGATTTTGTCTTTTCCGCATTTTTGTTTGCCAGATCAATGGTTTTCTCTGGTTTGAATCACGCAGTAATGAGGTACCACACTGAAACAGACAATTAAACCTGGTTTCGATGAATATTTTAGAGGATAACACCGGTTATGCCGCATCTGGCGCATGATTTTACATTCTTCGCATACTTGTTGGACAGATCCTGGGTTTTTTCGGGTCTGAATCACGTAGTAATGTGGAACCAAACAGTAACAGTCAATTAAACCTGGTTTCGATCCACATTTTAGAGGATAACAACGGTTAGGTCTGGGTTATGCCCGCATCTGGCTCATAATTTTACCTTCTTCGCACACTTGTTGGACAGATCCTGGGTTTTTTCGGGTTTGAATCATGTAGTAATGTGGCACCACACTGAAGCAGTCCATTAAACTTGGTTTCGATCAATATTTTAGAGGATAACACCTGTTAGGTCTGGGTTAGGTCTGGGTAATGCCCGCATCTGGCTCATGATATTGCCCTTTCCGCATACTTGTTGCCCAGATCCTTGGTTTTCTCTGGTTTGAATCAGGTAATAATGTGGAACCACAGTGAAACAGTCAATTAAACCTGGTCTCGATCAATATTTTAGAGGATAACACCGGTTAGGTCTAGCTTAGGCCTGGGTTATGCCCGCATCTCGCTCATGATTTTGCATTTTTCATGTACTTGTTGGTCAGATCTTGTGTTTTTTCGGGTTTGAATCATATAGCAATGTGGTACCACACTGAAACAGTCAATTAAACCTGGATTCGGTCAGTATTTTAGTCGGTAACACCGGTTAGGTCTGGGTTAGGTCTGGGATATGCCCGCATCTCATGATTTTGCCTTTTCCGCATTCTTGTTTGCCAGATCAATGGTTTTCTCTGGTTTGAATCACGTAGTAATGGGGTATCACACTGAAACAAACAATTAAACCTGGTTTCGATGAATATTTTAGAGGATAAAACCGGTTAGGTCTGGGTTAGGCCTGGGTTATGCCCGCATCTGGCTCATGATTCTGCCTTCTTCGCATACTTGTTGGCCAGATCCTGGGTTTTTTTCGGGTTTGAATCACGTAGTAATGTGGAACCACACAGTAACAGTCAATTATACCTGGATTCGGTCAGTATTTTAATCGGTAACACCGGTTAGGTCTGGGTTAGGTTTGGGTTATGCCCGCATCTGGCTCATGATTTTGCTATGTCCGCAATCTTGTTTGCCAGATCCTTGGTTTTCTCTGGTTTGAATCACGTAGTTATGTGGTACCACACTGAAACAGTCCATTAAACTTGGTTTCGATCAATATTTTAGAGGATAACACCGGTTAGGTCTGGGTTATGCCGCATCTGGCTCATGATTTTGCCTTCTTCGCATACTTGTTGGTCAGATCCTTGGTTTTTACGGATTTGAATCACGTAGTAATGTGCTACCACGAAGTAACAGTGAACTAAACCTGGATTCGGTCAGTATTTTAGACGGTAACACCGGTTAGGCCTGGGTTAGGTCTGGGTTATGCCCCCATCTGACTCATGATTTTACCTTCTTCGCATACTTGTTGGACAGATCCTGGGTTTTTTCGGGTTTGAATCACGTAGTAATGTGGAACCACACAGTAACAGTCAATTATACCTGGACTCGGTCAGTAGTTTAGTCGGTAACACCGGTTAGGACTGGGTTAGGTCTGGGTTATGCCCGCATCTGGCTCACGATTTTGCCTATTCCGCATTCTTGTTGGCCGGATCCTTGGTTTTCTCAGGTTTGAATCACGTAGTAATGTGGTACCACACTGAAACAGACAATTAAACCTGGTTTCGATGGATATTTTAGAGGACAAAACCGGTTAGGTCTGGGTTACGTCTGGGTTATACCCGCATCTGGCTCATGATTTTGCCTTGTCCGCACACTTGTTGGCCAGATCCTTGGTTTTCTCTGGTTTGAATCACGGAGTAATGGGGTACCACACTGAAACAGTCCATTAAACTTGGTTTCGATCAATATTTTAGAGGATAACACCGGTGAGGTCTGGGTTACGTCTGGGTTATACCCGCGTCTGGCTGATGATTTTGCCTTGTCCGCATTCTTGTTGGCCAGATCCTTGGTTTTCTCTGGTTTGAATCACGGAGTAATGGGGTACCACACTGAAACAGTCAATTAAACCTGGTTTCGATCCACATTTTAGAGGATAACAACCGTTAGGTCTGGGTTACGTCTGGGTTATACCCGCATCTGGCTCATGGTTTTGCCTTGTCCGCATTCTTGTTGGCCAGATCCTTGGTTTTCTCTGGTGTGAATCATGGAGTAATGGGGCACCACACTGAAACAGTCAATTAAACCTGGTTTCGATCCACATTTTAGAGGATAACAACGGTTAGGTCTGGGTTATGCCCGCATCTGGCGCATGATTTTGCCTTCTTGGCATACTTGTTGGCCAGATTCTGGGTTTCTTCGGATTTGAATCACGCAGTAATGTGGTATCACACAGTAACAGTCAATTAAACCTGGATTCGGTAAGTATTTTAGTCGGTAACACCGATTAGGTCTGGGTTAGGTCTCGGTTATGCCCGCATCTGCCTCATGATTTTGCCTTTTCCGCATTCTTGTTTGCCAGATCCTTGGTTTTCCCTGGTTTTAATCACGTATTAATGTGGTACCACACTGAAACAGACAATAAAACCTGGTTTCGATGAATATTTTACAGGATAAAACCGGTTAGGTCTGGGTTAGGCTTGGGTTATGCCCGCATCTGGCTCATGATTTGCCTTCTTCGCATACTTGTTGGCCAGATCCTGGGTTTTTTCGGGTTTGAATCACGTAGTAATGTGGAACCACACAGTAACAGTCAATTATACCTGGATTCGGTCAGTATTTTAGTCGGTAACACCGGTTAGGTCTGGGTTAGGTCTGGGTTATGGCCGCATCTCATGATCTTGCCTTTTCCGCATTCTTGTTTGCCAGATCAATGGTTTTCCCTGGTTTGAATCGCGTAGTTATGTGGTACCACACTGAAACAGTCCATTAAACTTGGTTTCGATCAATATTTTAGAGGATAACACCGGTTAGGTCTGGATTATGTCGCATCTGGCTCATGACTTTGCCTTCTCCGCATACTTGTTGGCCAGATCCTTGGTTTTTTCGGGATTGAATCACGTAGTAATGTGGTACTACGAAGTAACAGTGAATTAAACCTGGAATCGGTCAGTATTTTAGTCGGTAACACCGGTTAGGCCTGGGTTAGGTCTGGGTTATGCCCCCATCTGACTCATGATTTTGCCCTCTTCGCATACTTGTTGGACAGATCCTGGGTTTTGTCGGGTTTGAATCACGTAGTAATGTGGTACCACACTGAAACAGTCCATTAAACTTGGTTTTCGATCAATATTTTAGAGGATAACAACGGTTAGGTCTGAGATAGGTCTGGGTTATGCCCGCATCTGGCGCATGATTTTGCCTAGTTCGCAAATTTGTTGGCCAGATCCTGGGTTTTTTAGGGTTTGAATCACGTAGTAATGTGGTTCCACACGCAAACAGTCCATTAAACTTGGTTTCGATCAATATTTTAGAGGATAACACCGGTTAGGTCTGGGTTACGTCTGGGTAATACCCGCATCTGGCTCATGATTTTGCCTTGTCCGCATTCTGGTTGGCCAGATCCTTGGTTTTCTCTGTTTTGAATCACGGAGTAATGGGGTACCACACTGAAACAGTCAATTAAACCTGGTTTCGATCCACATTTTAGAGGATAACTACAGTTAGGTCTGGGTTAGGCCTGGGTTATGCCCGCATCTGGCTCATGATATTGCCTTCTTCGCATACTTGTTAGCCAGATCCTGGGTTTCTTCGGGTTTGAATCACGTAGTAATGTGGAACCACACAGTAACAGTCAATTATACCTGGATTCGGTCAGTATTTTAGTCGGTAACACCGGTTAGGACTGGGGTAGGTCTGGGTTATGCCCGCATCTGGCTCACGATTTTGCCTATTCCGCATTCTTGTTGGCCAGATCCTTGGTTTTCTCTGGTTTGAATCATGGAGTAATGGGGTACCTCACTGAAACAGACAATTAAACCTGGTTTCGATGGATATTTTAGAGGATAAAACCGGTTAGGTCTGGGTTACGTCTGGGTTATACCCGCATCTGGCTCATGATTTTGCCTTGTCCGCACTCTTGTTGGCCAGATCCTCGGTTTTCTCTGGTTTGAATCACGGAGTAATGGGGTACAACACTGAAACAGTCCATTAAACTTGGTTTCGATCAATATTTTAGAGGATAACACCGGTGAGGTCTGGGTTACGTCTGGGTTATACCCGCATCTGGCTCATGATTTTGCCTTGTCCGCATTCTTGTTGGCCAGATCCTTGGTTTTCTCTGGCTTGAATCACGGAGTAATGGGTTACCACACTGAAACAGACAATTAAACCTGGTTTCGATCCACATTTTAGAGGATAACAACGGTTAGGTCTGGGTTACGTCTGGGTTATACCCGCATCTGGCTCATGATTTTGCCTCTTTCATGTACTTGTTGGCCAGATCTTGTGTTTTTTCGGGTTTGAATCATATAGTAATGAGGTACCACACTGAAACAGTCAATTAAACCTGAATTCGGTCAGTATTTTAGTCGGTAACACCGGTTAGGACTGGGTTAGGTCTGGTTTATGCCCGCATCTCATGATTTTGCCTTTCCCGCATTCTTGTTTGCCAGATCAATGGTTTTCTCTGGTTTGAATCACGTAGTAATGGGGTACCACACTGACACAAACAACGAAACTTGGTTTCGATGAATATTTTAGAGGATAAAACTGGTTAGGTCTGGGCTAGGCCTGGGTTATGCCCGCATCTGGCTCATGATTTTGCCTTCTTCGCATACTTGTTGGCCAGATCCCCGGTTTTTTTTGGGTTTGAATCACTTAGTAATGTGGAGCCACACAGTAACATTCAATTATACCTGGATTCGGTCAGTATTTTAGTCGGTAACACCGGTTAGGACTAGGTTAGGTCTGGGTTATGCCCGCATCTGGCTCACGATTTTGCCTATTCCGCATTCTTGTTGGCCAGATCCTTGGTTTTCTCTGGTTTGAATCACGTAGTAATGTGGAACCACACTGAAACAGTCCATTAATCTTGGTATCGATCAATATTTTAGAGGATAACACCGGTTTGGTATGGGATAGGCCTGGCTTATGCCCGCATCTGGCTCATGATTTTACCTTCTTCGCACACTTGTTGGACAGATCCTGGGTTTTTTGGGTTTGAATCACGTATTAATGTGGCACCACGAAGTCACAATCAATTAAACCTGGATTCGGTCAGTATTTTAGTCGGTAACACCGCTTAGGTCTGGGTTAGGTCTGGGATATGCCCGCATCTCATGATTTTGCCTTTTCCGCATTCTTGTTTGCCAGATCAATGGTTTTCTCTGGTTTGAATCACGTAGTAATGGGGTACCACACTGAAACAAACAATTAAACCTGGTTTAGATGAATATTTTAGAGGATAAAACCGGTTAGGTCTGGGATAGGTCTGGGTTATGCCCGCATCTGGCTCATGATTTTGCCTTCTGCGCATACTTGTTGGCCAGATCCTGTGTATTTACGGGTTTGAATCACGTAGTAATGTGGTGCCACATTGAAACAGTCAATTAAACCTGGTTTCGACCAATATTTTAGAGGATAAAACCGGTTAGGTCTGGGTTAGGCCTGGGTTATGCCCGCATCTGGCTCATGATTTTGCCTTCTTCGCATACTTGTTGGCCAGATCCTGGGTTTTTTCGGGTTTGAATCACGTAGTAATGTGGAACCACACAGTAACAGTCAATTATACCTGGATTCGGTCAGTATTATCGTCGGTAACACCGGTTAGGTCTGGGTTAGGTTTGGGTTATGCCCGCATCTGGCTCATGATTTTGCTATGTCCGCATTCTTGTTTGCCAGATCCTTGGTTTTCTCTGTTTTGAATCGCCGAGTAATGGGGTACCACACTGAAACAGTCAATTAAACCAGGTTTCGATCCACATTTTAGAGGATACCAACTGTTAGGTCTGGGTTATGCCCGCATCTGGCGCATGATTTTGCCTTCTTCGCATACTTGTTGGCCAGATTCTTGGTTTTTTCGGTTTTGAATCACGCAGTAATGTGGTACCACACAAGTAACAGTCAATTAAATCTGAATTCGGTCAGTATTTTAGGCGGTAACACCGGTTAGGTCTGGGTTAGGTCTGGGTTATGCCCGCGTCTGCCTCATGATTTTGCCTTTTCCGCATTCTTGTTTGCCAGATACTCGGTTTTCTCTGGTTTGAATCACGTAGTAATGGGGTACCACACTGAAACAGTCCACTAATCTTGGTTTCGATCAATATTTTAGAGGATAACACCGGTTAGGTCTGGGCTATGCCGCATCTGGCTCATGATTTTGCCTTCTTCGCATACTTGTTGGCCAGATCCTGGGTTTCTTTGGGTTTGAATCACGTAGTAATGTGGAACCACACAGTAACAGTCAATTATACCTGGATTCGGTCAGTATATTAGTCGGTAACACCGGTTAGGACTGGGGTAGGTCTGGGTTATGCCCGCATCTGGCTCACGATTTTGCCTATTCCGCATTCTTGTTGGCCGGATCCTTGGTTTTCTCATGTTTGAATCACGTAGTAATGTGGTACCACACTGAAACAGACAATTAAACCTGGTTTCGATCAATATTTTAGAGGATAACACCGGTGAGGTCTGGGTTACGTCTGGGTTATACCCGCATCTGGCTCATGATTTTGCCTTGTCCGCATTCTTGTTGGCCAGATCCTTAGTTTTCTCTGGTTTGAATCACGGAGTAATGGTGTACCACACTGAAACAGTCAATTAAAGCTGGTTTCGATCCACATTTTAGAGGATAACAACGGTTAGGTCTGGGTTATGCCCGCATCTGGCGCATGATTTTGCCTTCTTGGCATACTTGTTGGCCAGATTCTGTGTTTCTTCGGATTTGAATCACGCAGTAATGTGGTATCACACAGCAACAGTCAATTAAACCTGGATTCGGTCAGTATTTTAGTCGGTAACACCGGTTAGGTCTGGGTTAGGTCTCGGTTATGCCCGCATCTGCCTCATGATTTTGCCTTTTCCGCATTCTTGTTTGCCAGATCAATGGTTTTCTCTGGTTTGAATCACGTAGTAATGGGGTACCACACTGAAACAAACAATTAAACCTGGTTTAGATGAATATTTTAGAGGATAAAACCGGTTAGGTCTGGGATAGGTCTGGGTTATGCCCGCATCTGGCTCATGATTTTGCCTTCTGCGCATACTTGTTGGCCAGATCCTGTGTATTTACGGGTTTGAATCACGTAGTAATGTGGTGCCACATTGAAACAGTCAATTAAACCTGGTTTCGATCAATATTTTAGAGGATAAAACCGGTTAGGTCTGGGTTAGGCCTGGGTTATGCCCGCATCTGGCTCATGATTTTGCCTTCTTCGCATACTTGTTGGCCAGATCCTGGGTTTTTTCGGGTTTGAATCACGTAGTAATGTGGAACCACACAGTAACAGTCAATTATACCTGGATTCGGTCAGTATTATCGTCGGTAACACCGGTTAGGTCTGGGTTAGGTTTGGGTTATGCCCGCATCTGGCTCATGATTTTGCCTTCTTCGCATACTTGTTGGCCAGATTCTTGGTTTTTTCGGTTTTGAATCACGCAGTAATGTGGTACCACACAAGTAACAGTCAATTAAATCTGAATTCGGTCAGTATTTTAGGCGGTAACACCGGTTAGGTCTGGGTTAGGTCTGGGTTATGCCCGCGTCTGCCTCATGATTTTGCCTTTACCGCATTCTTGTTTGCCAGATCCTCGGTTTTCTCTGGTTTGAATCACGTAGTAATGGGGTACCACACTGAAACAGTCCACTAATCTTGGTTTCGATCAATATTTTAGAGGATAACACCGGTTAGGTCTGGGCTATGCCGCATCTGGCTCATGATTTTGCCTTCTTCGCATACTTGTTGGCCAGATCCTGGGTTTCTTTGGGTTTGAATCACGTAGTAATGTGGAACCACACAGTAACAGTCAATTATACCTGGATTCGGTCAGTATATTAGTCGGTAACACCGGTTAGTACTGGGGTAGGTCTGGGTTATGCCCGCATCTGGCTCACGATTTTGCCTATTCCGCATTCTTGTTGGCCGGATCCTTGGTTTTCTCATGTTTGAATCACGTAGTAATGTGGTACCACACTGAAACAGACAATTAAACCTGGTTTCGATCAATATTTTAGAGGATAACACCGGTGAGGTCTGGGTTACGTCTGGGTTATACCCGCATCTGGCTCATGATTTTGCCTTGTCCGCATTCTTGTTGGCCAGATCCTTAGTTTTCTCTGGTTTGAATCACGGAGTAATGGTGTACCACACTGAAACAGTCAATTAAAGCTGGTTTCGATCCACATTTTAGAGGATAACAACGGTTAGGTCTGGGTTACGACTGGGTTATACCGGCATCTGGCTCATGATTTTGCCTTCTCCGCATTCTTGTTGGCCAGATCCTTGGTTTTCTCTGGTTTGAATCATGGAGTAATGGGGTACCTCACTGAAACAGTCAATTAAACCTGGTTTCGATCCACATTTTAGAGGATAACAACGGTTAGGTCTGGGTTATGCCCGCATCTGGCGCATGATTTTGCCTTCTTGGCATACTTGTTGGCCAGATTCTGTGTTTCTTCGGATTTGAATCACGCAGTAATGTGGTATCACACAGCAACAGTCAATTAAACCTGGATTCGGTCAGTATTTTAGTCGGTAACACCGGTTAGGTCTGGGTTAGGTCTCGGTTATGCCCGCATCTGCCTCATGATTTTGCCTTTTCCGCATTCTTGTTTGCCAGATCCTTGGTTTTCTCTGGTTTGAATCACGTATTAATGTGGTACCACACTGAAACAGACAATAAAAGCTGGTTTCGATGAATATTCTACAGGATAAAACCGGTTAGGTCTGGGTTAGGCCTGGGTCATGCCCGCATTTGGCTCATGATTTGCCTTCTTCGCATACTTGTTGGCCAGATCCAGGGTTTTTTCGGGTTTGAATCACGTAGCAATGTGGAACCACACAGTAACAGTCAATTACACCTGGATTTGGTCAGTATTTTAGTCGGTAACACCGGTTAGGTCTGGGTTAGGTCTGGGTTATGCCCGCATCTCATGATCTTGCCTTTTCCGCAATCCTTGTTTGGCAGATCAATGGTTTTCTCTGGTTTGAATCACGTAGTAATGGGGTACCACACTGATACAAAGAATTAAACCTGGTTTCGATGAATATTTTAGAGGATAAAACCGGTTAGGTCTGGGCTAGGCCTGGGTTACGCCCGCATCTGGCTCATGATTTTGCCTTCTTCGCATACTTGTTGGCCAGATCCCCGGTTTTTTTTTGGGTTTGAATCACTTAGTAATGTGGAACCACACAGTAACAGTCAATTATACCTGGATTCGGTCAGTATTTTAGTCGGTAACACCGGTTAGGACTAGGTTAGGTCTGGGTTATGCCCGCATCTGGCTCACGATTTTGCCTATTCCGCATTCTTGTTGGCCAGATCCTTGGTTTTCTCTGGTTTGAATCACGTAGTAATGTGGAACCATACTGAAAGAGTCCATTAAACTTGGTTTCGATCAATATTTTAGAGGATAACACCGGTTTGGTATGGGATAGGCCTGGCTTATGCCCGCATCTGGCTCATGATTTTACCTTCTTCGCATACTTGTTGGACAGATCCTGGGTTTTTTGGGTTTGAATCACGTAGTAATGTGGCACCACGAAGTCACAGTGAATTAAACCTGGATTCGGTCAGTATTTTAGTCGGTAACACCGGTTAGGCCTGGGTTAGGTCTGGGTTATGCCCCCATCTGACTCATGATTTTGCTATGTCCGCATTCTTGTTTGCCAGATCCTCGGTTTTCTCTGGTTTGAATACGTAGTAATGTGGTACCACACTGAAACAGTCCATTAAACTTGGTTTCGACCAATATTTTAGAGTATAACACCGGTTAGGTCTGGGTTATGCCGCATCTGGCTCATGATTTTGCTTTCTTCGCATACTTGTTGGCCAGATTCTGGGTTTTTTCCTGTTTGAATCACGTAGTATTGTGGTACCACAGCGAAACAGTCAACTAAACCTGGTTCGATCAATATTTTACAGGGTAACACCGGTTAGATCTGGGTTAGGTCTGGGTTATGCCCGCATCTGGCTCATGATATTGCCCTTTCCGCATACTTGTTGGCCAGATCCTCGGTTTTCTCTGGTTTGAATCAGGTAATAATGTGGCACCACAGTGAAACAGTCAATTAAACCTGGTCTCGATGAATATTTTAGAGGATAACACCGGTTAGGTCTAGCTTAGGCCTGGGTTATGCCCGCATCTCGCTCATGATTTTGCCTTTTTCATGTACTTGTTGGTCAGATCTTGTGTTTTTTCGGGTTTGAATAATATAGCAATGTGGTACCACACTGAAACAGTCAATTAAACCTGGATTCGGTCAGTATTTTAGTCGGTAACACCGCTTAGGTCTGGGTTAGGTCTGGGATATGCCCGCATCTCATGATTTTGCCTTTTCCGCATTCTTGTTTGCCAGATCAATGGTTTTCTCTGGTTTGAATCACGTAGTAATGGGGTACCACACTGAAACAAACAATTAAACCTGGTTTAGATGAATATTTTAGAGGATAAAACCGGTTAGGTCTGGGATAGGTCTGGGTTATGCCCGCATCTGGCTCATGATTTTGCCTTCTGCGCATACTTGTTGGCCAGATCCTGGGTTTCTTCGGGTTTGAATCACGTAGTAATGTGGAACCACACAGTAACAGTCAATTATACCTGGATTCGGTCAGTATTTTAGTCGGTAACACCGGTTAGGACTGGGGTAGGTCTGGGTTATGCCCGCATCTGGCTCACGATTTTGCCTATTCCGCATTCTTGTTGGCCAGATCCTTGGTTTTCTCTGGTTTGAATCACGTAGTAATGTGTACCACACTGAAACAGTCCACTAATCTTGGTTTCGATCAATATTTTAGAGGATAACACCGGTTAGGTCTGGGCTATGCCGCATCTGGCTCATGATTTTGCCTTCTTCGCATACTTGTTGGCCAGATCCTTGGTTTTTACGGATTTGAATCACGTAGTAATGTGGTACCACGAAGTAACAGTGAATTAAACCTGGATTCGGTCAGTATTTTAGTCGGTAACACCGGTTAGGCCTGGGTTAGGTCTGGGTTATGCCCCCATCTGACTCATGATTTTACCTTCTTCGCATACTTGTTGGACAGATCCTGGGTTTTTTCGGGTTTGAATCACGTGGTGATGTGGAACCACACAGTAACAGTCAATTAGACCTGGACTCGGTCAGTATTTTAGTCGGTAACACCGGTTAGGACTGGGTTAGGTCTGGGTTATGCCCGCATCTGGCTCACGATTTTGCCTATTCCGCATTCTTGTTGACCGGATCCTTGGTTTTCTCATGTTTGAATCACGTAGTAATGTGGTACCACACTGAAACAGACAATTAAACCTGGTTTCGATCAATATTTTAGAGGATAACACCGGTGAGGACTGGGTTACGTCTGGGTTATACCCGCATCTGGCTCATGATTTTGCCTTGTCCGCATTCTTGTTGGCCAGATCCTTAGTTTTCTCTGGTTTGAATCACGGAGTAATGGTGTACCACACTGAAACAGTCAATTAAAGCTGGTTTCGATCCACATTTTAGAGGATAACAACGGTTAGGTCTGGGTTACGACTGGGTTATACCGGCATCTGGCTCATGATTTTGCCTTCTCCGCATTCTTGTTGGCCAGATACTTGGTTTTCTCTGGTTTGAATCATGGAGTAATGGGGTACCTCACTGAAACAGTCAATTAAACCTGGTTTCGATCCACATTTTAGAGGATAACAACGGTTAGGTCTGGGTTATGCCCGCATCTGGCGCATGATTTTGCCTTCTTGGCATACTTGTTGGCCAGATTCTAGGTTTCTTCGGATTTGAATCACGCAGTAATGTGGTATCACACAGCAACAGTCAATTAAACCTGGATTCGGTCAGTATTTTAGTCGGTAACACCGGTTAGGTCTGGGTTAGGTCTCGGTTATGCCCGCATCTGCCTCATGATTTTGCCTTTTCCGCATTCTTGTTTGCCAGATCCTTGGTTTTCTCTGGTTTGAATCACGTATTAATGTGGTACCACACTGAAACAGACAATAAAAGCTGGTTTCGATGAATATTTTACAGGATAAAACCGGTTAGGTCTGGGTTAGGCCTGGGTTATGCCCGCATTTGGCTCATGATTTGCCTTCTTCGCATACTTGTTGGCCAGATCCAGTGTTTTTTCGGGTTTGAATCACGTAGCAATGTGGAACCACACAGTAACAGTCAATTACACCTGGATTCGGTCAGTATTTTAGTCGGTAACACCGGTTAGGTCTGGGTTAGGTCTGGGTTATGCCCGCATCTCATGATCTTGCCTTTTCCGCATTCTTGTTTGGCAGATCAATGGTTTTCTCTGGTTTGAATCACGTAGTAATGGGGTACCACACTGATACAAACAATTAAACCTGGTTTCGATGAATATTTTAGAGGATAAAACCGGTTAGGTCTGGGCTAGGCCTGGGTTATGCCCGCATCTGGCTCATGATTTTGCCTTCTTCGCATACTTGTTGGCCAGATCCCCGGTTTTTTTTTGGGTTTGAATCACTTAGTAATGTGGAACCACACAGTAACAGTCAATTATACCTGGATTCGGTCAGTATTTTAGTCGGTAACACCGGTTAGGACTAGGTTAGGTCTGGGTTATGCCCGCATCTGGCTCACGATTTTGCCCATTCCGCATTCTTGTTGGCCAGATCCTTGGTTTTCTCTGGTTTGAATCACGTAGTAATGTGGAACCATACTGAAACAGTCCATTAAACTTGGTTTCGATCAATATTTTAGAGGATAACACCGGTTTGGTATGGGATAGGCCTGGCTTATGCCCGCATCTGGCTCATGATTTTACCTTCTTCGCATACTTGTTGGACAGATCCTGGGTTTTTTGGGTTTGAATCACGTAGTAATGTGGCACCACGAAGTCACAGTGAATTAAACCTGGATTCGGTCAGTATTTTAGTCGGTAACACCGGTTAGGCCTGGGTTAGGTCTGGGTTATGCCCCCATCTGACTCATGATTTTGCTATGTCCGCATTCTTGTTTGCCAGATCCTCGGTTTTCTCTGGTTTGAATACGTAGTAATGTGGTACCACACTGAAACGGTCCATTAAACTTGGTTTCGACCAATATTTTAGAGTATAACACCGGTTAGGTCTGGGTTATGCCGCATCTGGCTCATGATTTTGCTTTCTTCGCATACTTGTTGGCCAGATCCTGGGTTTTTTCCTGTTTGAATCACGTAGTAATGTGGTACCACAGCGAAACAGTCAACTAAACCTGGTTCGATCAATATTTTACAGGGTAACACCGGTTAGATCTGGGTTAGGTCTGGGTTATGCCCGCATCTGGCTCATGATATTGCCCTTTCCGCATACTTGTTGCCAGATCCTTGGTTTTCTCTGGTTTGAATCAGGTAATAATGTGGCACCACAGTGAAACAGTCAATTAAACCTGGTCTCGATCAATATTTTAGAGGATAACAACGGTTAGGTCTGGGTTACGACTGGGTTATACCGGCATCTGGCTCATGATTTTGCCTTCTCCGCATTCTTGTTGGCCAGATCCTTGGTTTTCTCTGGTTTGAATCATGGAGTAATGGGGTACCTCACTGAAACAGTCAATTAAACCTGGTTTCGATCCACATTTTAGAGGATAACAACGGTTAGGTCTGGGTTATGCCCGCATCTGGCGCATGATTTTGCCTTCTTGGCATACTTGTTGGCCAGATTCTAGGTTTCTTCGGATTTGAATCACGCAGTAATGTGGTATCACACAGCAACAGTCAATTAAACCTGGATTCGGTCAGTATTTTAGTCGGTAACACCGGTTAGGCCTGGGTTAGGTCTGGGTTATGCCCCCATCTGACTCATGATTTTGCTATGTCCGCATTCTTGTTTGCCAGATCCTCGGTTTTCTCTGGTTTGAATACGTAGTAATGTGGTACCACACTGAAACGGTCCATTAAACTTGGTTTCGACCAATATTTTAGAGTATAACACCGGTTAGGTCTGGGTTATGCCGCATCTGGCTCATGATTTTACCTTCTTCGCATACTTGTTGGACAGATCCTGGGTTTTTTGGGTTTGAATCACGTAGTAATGTGGCACCACGAAGTCACAGTGAATTAAACCTGGATTCGGTCAGTATTTTAGTCGGTAACTCCGGTTAGGTCTGGGTTAGGTTTGGGTTATGCCCGCATCTGGCTCATGATTTTGCTATGTCCGCATTCTTGTTTGCCAGATCCTTGGTTTTCTCTGGTTTGAATCACGTAGTAATGGGGTACCACACTGAAACAGTCAATTAAACCAGGTTTCGATCCACATTTTAGAGGATACCAACTGTTAGGTCTGGGTTATGCCCGCATCTGGAGCATGAGTTTGCCTTCTTCGCATACTTGTTGGCCAGATTCTGGGTTTTTTCGGTTTTGAATCACGCAGTAATGTGGTACCACACAGTAACAGTCAATTAAATCTGGATTCGGTCAGTATTTTAGGCGGTAACACCGGTTAGGTCTGGGTTAGGTCTGGGTAAGGGCGTAGTAATGCGGAAAGCGGTTCCGCCCTGCGGTGATGGGGGACAGTGGTGGGTTGAAAAAAAAAAAAAAAAAAAAGGTCTGGGTTATGCCCGCGTCTGCCTCATGATTTTGCCTTTTCCGCATTCTTGTTTGCCAGATCCTCGGTTTTCTCTGGTTTGAATCACGTAGTAATGGGGTACCACACTGAAACAGACAATTAAACCTGGTTTCGATGAATATTTTAGAGGATAAAACTGGTTAGGTCTGGGTTAGGCCTGGGTTATGCCCGCATCTGGCTCATGATTTTGCCTTCTTCGCATACTTGTTGGCCAGATCCTGGGTTTCTTCGGGTTTGAATTACGTAGTAATGTGGAACCACACAGTAACAGTCAATTATACCTGGATTCGGTCAGTATTTTAGTCGGTAATACCGGTTAGGACTGGGGTAGGTCTGGGTTATGCCCGCATCTGGCTCACGATTTTGCCTATTCCGCATTCTTGTTGGCCAGATCCTTGGTTTTCTCAGGTTTGAATCACGCAGTAATGTGTACCACACTGAAACAGTCCACTAATCTTGGTTTCGATCAATATTTTAGAGGATAACACCGGTTAGGTCTGGGTTATGCCGCATCTGGCTCATGATTTTGCCTTCTTCGCATACTTGTTGGCCAGATCCTTGGTTTTTACGGATTTGAATCACGTAGTAATGTGGTACCACGAAGTAACAGTGAATTAAACCTGGATTCGGTCAGTATTTTAGACGGTAACACCGGTTAGGCCTGGGTTAGGTCTGGGTTATGCCCCCATCTGACTCATGATTTTACATTCTTCGCATACTTGTTGGACAGATCCTGGGTTTTTTCGGGTTTGAATCACGTGGTGATGTGGAACCACACAGTAACAGTCAATTAGACCTGGACTCGGTCAGTATTTTAGTCGGTAACACCGGTTAGGACTGGGTTAGGTCTGGGTTATGCCCGCATCTGGCTCACGATTTTGCCTATTCCGCATTCTTGTTGGCCGGATCCTTGGTTTTCTCATGTTTGAATCACGTAGTAATGTGGTACCACACTGAAACAGACAATTAAACCTGGTTTCGATCAATATTTTAGAGGATAACACCGGTGAGGTCTGGGTAACGTCTGGGTTATACCCGCATCTGGCTCATGATTTTGCCTTGTCCGCATTCTTGTTGGCCAGATCCTTAGTTTTCTCTGGTTTGAATCACGGAGTAATGGTGTACCACACTGAAACAGTCAATTAAACCTGGTTTCGATCCACATTTTAGAGGATAACAACGGTTAGGTCTGGGTTACGTCTGGGTTATACCCGCATCTGGCTCATGATTTTGCCTTCTCCGCATTCTTGTTGGCCAGATCCTTGGTTTTCTCTGGTTTGAATCATGGAGTAATGGGGTACCTCACTGAAACAGTCAATTAAACCTGGTTTCGATCCACATTTTAGAGGATAACAACGGTTAGGTCTGGGTTATGCCCGCATCTGGCGCATGATTTTGCCTTCTTGGCATACTTGTTGTCCAGATTCTGGGTTTTTTCGGTTTTGAATCACGCAGTAATGTGGTACCACGAAGTAACAGTGAATTAAACCTGGATTCGGTCAGTATTTTAGACGGTAACACCGGTTAGGTCTGGGTTAGGTCTCGGTTATGCCCGCATCTGCCTCATGATTTTGCCTTTTCCGCATTCTTGTTTGCCAGATCCTTGGTTTTCTCTGGTTTGAATCACGTATTAATGTGGAACCACACAGTAACAGTCAATTATACCTGGATTCGATCAGTATTTTAGTCGGTAACACCGGTTAGGCCTGGGTTATGTCTGGGTTATGCCCCCATGTGACTCATGATTTTACCCTCTTCGCATACTTGTTGGCCAGATCCTGTGTTTTTCCGGGTTTGAATCATGTAGCAATGTGGTACCACACTGAAACAGACAATTAAACCTGGTTTCGATCAATATTTTAGACGATAAAACCGGTTAGGTCTGGGTTAGGTCTGGGTTATGCCCGCATCTGGCTCATGAGTTTGCCTACTTCGCATACTTGTTGGACAGGTCCTGGGTTTTTTCGGGTTTGAGTCACGTAGTAATGTGGTGCCACACAGTAACAGTCAACTAAACCTGGTTCGATCAATATTTTACTGGGTAACACCGGTTAGATATGGGTTAGGTCTGGGTTATGCCCCCATCTGCCTCATGATTTTACCCTCTTCGCATACTTGTTGGCCAGATCCTGTGTTTTTCCGGGTTTGAATCACGTAGTAATGTGGTACCACACTGAAACAGACAATTAAACCTGGTTTCGATCAATATTTTAGACGATAAAACCGGTTAGGTCTGGGATAGGTCTGGGTTATGCCCGCATCTGGCTCACGATTTTGCCTATTCCGCATTCTTGTTGGCCAGATCCTTGGTTTTCTCTGGTTTGAATCACGTAGTAATGTGGTACCACACTGAAACAGTCCATTAAACTTGGTGTCGATCAATATTTTAGAGGATAACACCGGTTAGGTCTGGGTTATGCCGCATCTGGCTCATGATTTTGCCTTCTTCGCATACTTGTTGGCCAGATCCTGCGTTTTTTCCTGTTTGAATCACATAGTAATGTGGTACCACAGCGAAACAGTCAACTAAACCTGATTCGATCAATATTTTACTGGGTAACACCGGTTAGATATGGGTTAGGTCTGGGTTATGCCCGCATCTGGCGCATGATTTTGCCTTTTCCGCATACTTGTTGGCCAGATCCTTGGTTTTCTCTGGTTCGAATCGGGTAATAATGTGGAACCGCAGTGAAACAGTCAATTAAACCTGGTTTCGATCAATATTTTAGAGAATAACAACGGTTAGGTCTAGGTTAGGCCTGGGTTATGCCCGCATCTCGCTCATGATTTTGCCTTTTTCATGTACTTGTTGGCCAGATCTTGTGGTTTTTCGGGTTTGAAACTTATAGCAATGTGGTACCACACTGAAACAGTCAATTAAACCTGGATTCGGTCAGTATTTTAGTCGGTAACACCGGTTAGGTCTGGGATAGGTCTCGGTTATGCCCGCATCTGCCTCATGATTTTGCCTTTTCCGCATTCTTGTTTGCCAGATCAATGGTTTTCTCTGGTTTGAATCACGTAGTAATGGGGTACCACACTGATACAAACAACTAAACCTCGTTTCGATGAATATTTTAGAGGATAAAACCGGTTAGGTCTGGGTTAGGCCTGGGTTATGCCCGCATCTGGCTCATGATTTTGCCTTCTTCGCATACTTGTTGGCCAGATCCTGGATTTTTTTCGGGTTTGAATCTCGTAGTAATGTGGAACCACACAGTAACAGTCAATTATACCTGGATTCGGTCAGTATTTTAGTCGGTAACACCGGTTAGGTCTGGGTTAGGTCTGGGTTATGCCCGCATCTGGCTCATGATTTGCCTTCTTCGCATACCTGTTGGCCAGATCCTGGGTTTTTTCGGGTTTGAATCACGTAGTAATGTGGAACCACACAGTAACAGTCAATTATACCTGGATTCGGTCAGTATTTTAGAGGATAACACCGGTTAGGTCTGGGTTATGTCGCATCTGGCTCATGATTTTGCCTTCTTCGCATACTTGTTGGACATATCCTTGGTTGTTTCGGGTTTGAATCACGTAGTAATGTGGTACCACGAAGTAACAGTGAATTAAACCTGGAATCGGTCAGTATTTTAGTCGGTAACGCCGGTTAGGCCTGGGTTAGGTCTGGGTTATGCCCCTATCTGACTCATGATTTTACCCTCTTCGCATACTTGTTGGACAGATCCTGGGTTTTGTCGGGTTTGAATCACGTAGTAATGTGGTACCACACTGAAACAGTCCATTAAACTTGGTTTCGATCAATATTTTAGAGGATAACACCGGTTAGGTCTGGGTTATGCCGCATCTGGCTCATGATTTTGCCTTCTTCGCATACTTGTTGGCCAGATCCTGCGTTTTTTCCTGTTTGAATCACATAGTAATGTGGTACCACAGCGAAACAGTCAACTAAACCTGGTTCGATCAATATTTTACTGGGTAACACCGGTTAGATATGGGTTAGGTCTGGGTTATGCCCGCATCTGGGTCATGATTTTGACTTTTCCGCATACTTGTTGGCCAGATCCTTGGTTTTCTCTGGTTTGAATCGGGTAATAATGTGGAACCGCAGTGAACAGTCAATTAAACCTGGTTTCGATCAATATTTTAGAGAATAACACCGGTTAGGTCTAGGTTAGGCCTGGGTTATGCCCGCATCTCGCTCATGATTTTGCCTTTTTCATGTACTTGTTGGCCAGATCTTGTGTTTTTTCGGGTTTGAAACTTATAGTAATGTGGAACCACATTGAAATTGTCAATTAAACCTGGTTTCGGTCAGTATTTTAGTCGGTAACACCGGTTAGGTCTGGGATAGGTCTGGGTTATGTCCGCATCTGGCTCACGATTTTGCCTATTCCGCATTCTTGTTGGCCAGATCCTTGTTTTTCTCTGGTTTGAATCACGTAGTAATGTGGTACCACACTGAAACAGTCCATTAAACTTGGTTTCGATCAATATTTTTGAGGATAACACCGGTTTGGTATGGGATAGGCCTGGCTTATGCCCGCATCTGGCTCATGATTTTACCTTCTTCGCATACTTGTTGGACAGATCCTGGGTTTTTTGGGTTTGAATCACGTAGTAATGTGGCACCACGAAGTCACAGTGAATTAAACCTGGATTCGGTCAGTATTTTAGTCGGTAACACCGGTTAGGCCTGGGTTAGGTCTGGGTTATGCCCCCATCTGACTCATGATTTTACCCTCTTCGCATACTTGTTGGACAGATCCTGGGTTTTGTCGGGTTTGAATCACGTAGTAATGTGGAACCACACTGAAACAGACAATTAAACCTGGTTTCGATCAATATTTTAGAGGATAACACCGGTTAGGTCTGGGATAGGTCTGGGTTATGCCCGCATCTGGCTCATGATTTTGCCTTCTGCGCATACTTGTTGGCCAGATCCTGGGTTTTTACGGGTTTGAATCACGGAGTAATGGTGTACCACACTGAAACAGTCAATTAAACCTGGTTTCGATCCACATTTTAGAGGATAACAACGGTTAGGTCTGGGTTACGTCTGGGTTATACCCGCATCTGGCTCATGATTTTGCCTTCTCCGCATTCTTGTTGGCCAGATCCTTGGTTTTCTCTGGTTTGAATCATGGAGTAATGGGGTACCTCACTGAAACAGTCAATTAAACCTGGTTTCGATCCACATTTTAGAGGATAACAACGGTTAGGTCTGGGTTATGCCCGCATCTGGCGCATGATTTTGCCTTCTTGGCATACTTGTTGTCCAGATTCTGGGTTTCTTCGGATTTGAATCACGCAGTAATGTGGTATCACACAGCAACAGTCAATTAAACCTGGATTCGGTCAGTATTTTAGTCGGTAACACCGGTTAGGTCTGGGTTAGGTCTCGGTTATGCCCGCATCTGCCTCATGATTTTGCCTTTTCCGCATTCTTGTTTGCCAGATCCTTGGTTTTCTCTGGTTTGAATCACGTATTAATGTGGTACCACACTGAAACAGACAATAAAAGCTGGTTTCGATGAATATTTTACAGGATAAAACTGGTTAGGTCTGGGTTTGGCCTGGGTTATGCCCGCATTAGGCTCATGATTTGCCTTCTTCGCATACCTGTTGGACAGATCCTGGGTTTTTTCGGGTTTGAATCACGTAGTAATGTGGAACCACACAGTAACAGTCAATTATACCTGGATTCGGTCAGTATTTTAGTCGGTAACACCGGTTAGGTCTGGGTTAGGTATGGGTTATGCCCGCATCTCATGATCTTGCCTTTTCCGCATTCTTGTTTGCCAGATCAATGGTTTTCTCTGGTTTGAATCACGTAGTAATGGGGTACCACACTGATACAAACAATTAAACCTGGTTTCGATGAATATTTTAGAGGATAAAACCGGTTAGGTCTGGGTTTGGCCTGGGTTATGCCCGCATCTGGCTCATGATTTTGCCTTCTTCGCATACTTGTTGGCCAGATCCTGGATTTTTTTCGGGTTTGAATCTCGTAGTAATGTGGAACCACACAGTAACAGTCAATTATACCTGGATTCGGTCAGTATTTTAGTCGGTAACACCGGTTAGGTCTGGGTTAGGTCTGGGGTATGCCCGCATCTGGCGCATGATTTTGCCTAGTTCGCAAATTTGTTGGCCAGATCCTGGGTTTTTTAGGGTTTGAATCACGTAGTAATGTGGTTCCACACGCAAACAGTCCATTAAACTTGGTTTCGATCAATATTTTAGAGGATAACACCGGTTAGGTCTGGGTTACGTCTGGGTAATACCCGCATCTGGCTCATGATTTTGCCTTGTCCGCATTCTTGTGGCCAGATCCTTGGTTTTCTCTGTTTTGAATCACGGAGTAATGGGGTACCACACTGAAACAGTCAATTAAACCTGGTTTCTATCCACATTTTAGAGGATAACAACGGTTAGGTCTGGGTTATGCCCGCATCTGGCGCATGATGTTGCCTTCTTCGCATACTTGTTGGCCAGATTCTGGGTTTTTTTCGGGTTTGAATCTCGTAGTAATGTGGAACCACACAGTAACAGTCAATTATACCTGGATTCGGTCAGTATTTTAGTCGGTAACACCGGTTAGGTCTGGGTTAGGTCTGGGTTATGCCCGCATCTGGCTCATGATTTGCCTTCTTCGCATACCTGTTGGCCAGATCCTGGGTTTTTTCGGGTTTGAATCACGTAGTAATGTGGAACCACACAGTAACAGTCAATTATACCTGGATTCGGTCAGTATTTTAGAGGATAACACCGGTTAGGTCTGGGTTATGTCGCATCTGGCTCATGATTTTGCCTTCTTCGCATACTTGTTGGACATATCCTTGGTTGTTTCGGGTTTGAATCACGTAGTAATGTGGTACCACGAAGTAACAGTGAATTAAACCTGGAATCGGTCAGTATTTTAGTCGGTAACGCCGGTTAGGCCTGGGTTAGGTCTGGGTTATGCCCCTATCTGACTCATGATTTTACCCTCTTCGCATACTTGTTGGACAGATCCTGGGTTTTGTCGGGTTTGAATCACGTAGTAATGTGGTACCACACTGAAACAGTCCATTAAACTTGGTTTCGATCAATATTTTAGAGGATAACACCGGTTAGGTCTGGGTTATGCCGCATCTGGCTCATGATTTTGCCTTCTTCGCATACTTGTTGGCCAGATCCTGCGTTTTTTCCTGTTTGAATCACATAGTAATGTGGTACCACAGCGAAACAGTCAACTAAACCTGGTTCGATCAATATTTTACTGGGTAACACCGGTTAGATATGGGTTAGGTCTGGGTTATGCCCGCATCTGGGTCATGATTTTGACTTTTCCGCATACTTGTTGGCCAGATCCTTGGTTTTCTCTGGTTTGAATCGGGTAATAATGTGGAACCGCAGTGAACAGTCAATTAAACCTGGTTTCGATCAATATTTTAGAGAATAACACCGGTTAGGTCTAGGTTAGGCCTGGGTTATGCCCGCATCTCGCTCATGATTTTGCCTTTTTCATGTACTTGTTGGCCAGATCTTGTGTTTTTTCGGGTTTGAAACTTATAGTAATGTGGAACCACATTGAAATTGTCAATTAAACCTGGTTTCGGTCAGTATTTTAGTCGGTAACACCGGTTAGGTCTGGGATAGGTCTGGGTTATGTCCGCATCTGGCTCACGATTTTGCCTATTCCGCATTCTTGTTGGCCAGATCCTTGTTTTTCTCTGGTTTGAATCACGTAGTAATGTGGTACCACACTGAAACAGTCCATTAAACTTGGTTTCGATCAATATTTTTGAGGATAACACCGGTTTGGTATGGGATAGGCCTGGCTTATGCCCGCATCTGGCTCATGATTTTACCTTCTTCGCATACTTGTTGGACAGATCCTGGGTTTTTTGGGTTTGAATCACGTAGTAATGTGGCACCACGAAGTCACAGTGAATTAAACCTGGATTCGGTCAGTATTTTAGTCGGTAACACCGGTTAGGCCTGGGTTAGGTCTGGGTTATGCCCCCATCTGACTCATGATTTTACCCTCTTCGCATACTTGTTGGACAGATCCTGGGTTTTGTCGGGTTTGAATCACGTAGTAATGTGGAACCACACTGAAACAGACAATTAAACCTGGTTTCGATCAATATTTTAGAGGATAACACCGGTTAGGTCTGGGATAGGTCTGGGTTATGCCCGCATCTGGCTCATGATTTTGCCTTCTGCGCATACTTGTTGGCCAGATCCTGGGTTTTTACGGGTTTGAATCACGGAGTAATGGTGTACCACACTGAAACAGTCAATTAAACCTGGTTTCGATCCACATTTTAGAGGATAACAACGGTTAGGTCTGGGTTACGTCTGGGTTATACCCGCATCTGGCTCATGATTTTGCCTTCTCCGCATTCTTGTTGGCCAGATCCTTGGTTTTCTCTGGTTTGAATCATGGAGTAATGGGGTACCTCACTGAAACAGTCAATTAAACCTGGTTTCGATCCACATTTTAGAGGATAACAACGGTTAGGTCTGGGTTATGCCCGCATCTGGCGCATGATTTTGCCTTCTTGGCATACTTGTTGTCCAGATTCTGGGTTTCTTCGGATTTGAATCACGCAGTAATGTGGTATCACACAGCAACAGTCAATTAAACCTGGATTCGGTCAGTATTTTAGTCGGTAACACCGGTTAGGTCTGGGTTAGGTCTCGGTTATGCCCGCATCTGCCTCATGATTTTGCCTTTTCCGCATTCTTGTTTGCCAGATCCTTGGTTTTCTCTGGTTTGAATCACGTATTAATGTGGTACCACACTGAAACAGACAATAAAAGCTGGTTTCGATGAATATTTTACAGGATAAAACTGGTTAGGTCTGGGTTTGGCCTGGGTTATGCCCGCATTAGGCTCATGATTTGCCTTCTTCGCATACCTGTTGGACAGATCCTGGGTTTTTTCGGGTTTGAATCACGTAGTAATGTGGAACCACACAGTAACAGTCAATTATACCTGGATTCGGTCAGTATTTTAGTCGGTAACACCGGTTAGGTCTGGGTTAGGTATGGGTTATGCCCGCATCTCATGATCTTGCCTTTTCCGCATTCTTGTTTGCCAGATCAATGGTTTTCTCTGGTTTGAATCACGTAGTAATGGGGTACCACACTGATACAAACAATTAAACCTGGTTTCGATGAATATTTTAGAGGATAAAACCGGTTAGGTCTGGGTTTGGCCTGGGTTATGCCCGCATCTGGCTCATGATTTTGCCTTCTTCGCATACTTGTTGGCCAGATCCTGGATTTTTTTCGGGTTTGAATCTCGTAGTAATGTGGAACCACACAGTAACAGTCAATTATACCTGGATTCGGTCAGTATTTTAGTCGGTAACACCGGTTAGGTCTGGGTTAGGTCTGGGGTATGCCCGCATCTGGCGCATGATTTTGCCTAGTTCGCAAATTTGTTGGCCAGATCCTGGGTTTTTTAGGGTTTGAATCACGTAGTAATGTGGTTCCACACGCAAACAGTCCATTAAACTTGGTTTCGATCAATATTTTAGAGGATAACACCGGTTAGGTCTGGGTTACGTCTGGGTAATACCCGCATCTGGCTCATGATTTTGCCTTGTCCGCATTCTTGTGGCCAGATCCTTGGTTTTCTCTGTTTTGAATCACGGAGTAATGGGGTACCACACTGAAACAGTCAATTAAACCTGGTTTCTATCCACATTTTAGAGGATAACAACGGTTAGGTCTGGGTTATGCCCGCATCTGGCGCATGATGTTGCCTTCTTCGCATACTTGTTGGCCAGATTCTGGGTTTTTTCGGATTTGAAACACGCAGTAATGTGGTACCACACAGTAACAGTCAATTAAATCTGGATTCGGTCAGTATATTAGTCGGTAACACCGGTTAGGCCTGGGTTAGGTCTGGGTTATGCCCCCATCTGACTCATGATTTTACCCTCTTCGCATACTTGTTGGACAGATCCTGGGTTTTGTCGGGTTTGAATCACGTAGTAATGTGGTACCACAGCGAAACAGTCAACTAAACCAGGTTCGATCAATATTTTACTGGGTAACACCGGTTAGATATGGGTTAGGTCTGGGTTATGCCCGCATCTGGGTCATGATTTTGACTTTTCCGCATACTTGTTGGCCAGATCCTTGGTTTTCTCTGGTTTGAATCGGGTAATAATGTGGAACCGCAGTGAAACAGTCAATTAAACCTGGTTTCGATCAATATTTTAGAGAATAACACCGGTTAGGTCTAGGTTAGGCCTGGGTTATGCCCGCATCTCGCTCATGATTTTGCCTTTTTCATGTACTTGTTGGCCAGATCTTGTGTTTTTTCGGGTTTGAAACTTATAGTAATGTGGTACCACACTGAAATTGTCAATTAAACCTGGTTTCGGTCAGTATTTTAGTCGGTAACACCGGTTAGGTCTGGGATAAGTCTGGGTTATGTCCGCTTCTGGCTCACGATTTTGCCTATTCCGCATTCTTGTTGGCCAGATCCTTGTTTTTCTATGGTTTGAATCACGTAGTAATGTGGTACCACACTGAAACAGTCCATTAAACTTGGTTTCGATCAATATTTTAGAGGATAACACCGGTTTGGTATGGGATAGGCCTGGCTTATGCCCGCATCTGGCTCATGATTTTACCTTCTTCGCATACTTGTTGGACAGATCCTGGGTTTTTTGGGTTTGAATCACGTAGTAATGTGGCACCACGAAGTCACAGTGAATTAAACCTGGATTCGGTCAGTATTTTAGTCGGTAACACCGGTTAGGCCTGGGTTAGGTCTGGGTTATGCCCCCATCTGACTCATGATTTTACCCTCTTCGCATACTTGTTGGACAGATCCTGGGTTTTGTCGGGTTTGAATCACGTAGTAATGTGGTACCACACTGAAACAGCCCATTAAACTTGGTTTTCGATCAATATTTTAGAGGATAACACCGGTTAGGTCTGGGATAGGTCTGGGTTATGCCCGCATCTGGCTCATGATTTTGCCTTCTGCGCATACTTGTTGGCCAGATCCTGGGTTTTTACGGGTTTGAATCACGGAGTAATGGTGTACCACACTGAAACAGTCAATTAAACCTGGTTTCGATCCACATTTTAGAGGATAACAACGGTTAGGTCTGGGTTACGTCTGGGTTATACCCGCATCTGGCTCATGATTTTGCCTTCTCCGCATTCTTGTTGGCCAGATCCTTGGTTTTCTCTGGTTTGAATCATGGAGTAATGGGGTACCTCACTGAAACAGTCAATTAAACCTGGTTTCGATCCACATTTTAGAGGATAACAACGGTTAGGTCTGGGTTATGCCCGCATCTGGCGCATGATTTTGCCTTCTTGGCATACTTGTTGTCCAGATTCTGGGTTTCTTCGGATTTGAATCACGCAGTAATGTGGTATCACACAGCAACAGTCAATTAAACCTGGATTCGGTCAGTATTTTAGTCGGTAACACCGGTTAGGTCTGGGTTAGGTCTCGGTTATGCCCGCATCTGCCTCATGATTTTGCCTTTTCCGCATTCTTGTTTGCCAGATCCTTGGTTTTCTCTGGTTTGAATCACGTATTAATGTGGTACCACACTGAAACAGACAATAAAAGCTGGTTTCGATGAATATTTTACAGGATAAAACCGGTTAGGTCTGGGTTTGGCCTGGGTTATGCCCGCATTTGGCTCATGATTTGCCTTCTTCGCATACCTGTTGGACAGATCCTGGGTTTTTTCGGGTTTGAATCACGTAGCAATGTGGAACCACACAGTAACAGTCAATTATACCTGGATTCGGTCAGTATTTTAGTCGGTAACACCGGTTAGGTCTGGGTTAGGTCTGGGTTATGCCCGCATCTCATGATCTTGCCTTTTCCGCATTCTTGTTTGCCAGATCAATGGTTTTCTCTGGTTTGAATCACGTAGTAATGGGGTACCACACTGATACAAACAATTAAACCTGGTTTCGATGAATATTTTAGAGGATAAAACCGGTTAGGTCTGGGTTAGGCCTGGGTTATGCCCGCATCTGGCTCATGATGTTGCCTTCTTCGCATACTTGTTGGCCAGATCCTGGATTTTTTTCGGGTTTGAATCTCGTAGTAATGTGGAACCACACAGTAACAGTCAATTATACCTGGATTCGGTCAGTATTTTAGTCGGTAACACCGGTTAGGTCTGGGTTAGGTCTGGGTTATGCCCGCATCTGGCTCATGATTTTTCTATGTCCGCATTCTTGTTGGCCAGATCCTTGGTTTTCTCTGGTTTGAATCACGTAGTTATGTGGTACCACACTGGAACAGTCCATTAAACTTGGTTTCGATCAATATTTTAGAGGATAACACCGGTTAGGTCTGGGTTATGTCGCATCTGGCTCATGATTTTGCCTTCTTCGCATACTTGTTGGCCAGATCCTTGGTTTTTTCGGGTTTGAATCACGTAGTAATGTGGTACCACGAAGTAACAGTGAATTAAACCTGGAATCGGTCAGTATTTTAGTCGGTAACGCCGGTTAGGCCTGGGTTAGGTCTGGGTTATGCCCCCATCTGACTCATGATTTTACCCTCTTCGCATACTTGTTGGACAGATCCTGGGTTTTGTCCGGTTTGAATCACGTAGTAATGTGGTACCACACTGAAACAGTCCATTAAACTTGGTTTCGATCAATATTTTAGAGGATAACACCGGTTAGGTCTGGGTTATGCCGCATCTGGCTCATGATTTTGCCTTCTTCGAATACTTGTTGGCCAGATCCTTCGTCTTTTTGGATTTGAATCACGTAGTAATGTGGCACCACGAAGTAACAGTAAATTAAACCTTGAATCGGTCAGTATTTTAGACGGTAACACCGGTTAGGCCTGGGTGAGGTCTGGGTTATGCCCCCATCTGACTCATGATTTTACCTTCTTCGCATACTTGTTCGACAGATCCTGGGTTTTTTCGGGTTTGAATCACGTAGTAATGTGGAACCACACTGAAACAGTCCATTAAACTTGGTTTCGATCAATATTTTAGACGATAAAACCGGTTAGGTCTGGGTTAGGTCTGGGTTATGCCCGCATCTGGCTCATGAGTTTGCCTACTTCGCATACTTGTTGGACAGGTCCTGGGTTTTTTCGGGTTTGAGTCACGTAGTAATGTGGTGCCACACAGTAACAGTCAACTAAACCTGGTTCGATCAATATTTTACTGGGTAACACCGGTTAGATATGGGTTAGGTCTGGGTTATGCCCCCATCTGCCTCATGATTTTACCCTCTTCGCATACTTGTTGGCCAGATCCTGTGTTTTTCCGGGTTTGAATCACGTAGTAATGTGGTACCACACTGAAACAGACAATTAAACCTGGTTTCGATGAATATTTTAGAGGATAAAACTGGTTAGGTCTGGGTTAGGCCTGGGTTATGCCCGCATCTGGCTCATGATTTTGCCTTCTTCGCATACTTGTTGGCCAGATCCTGGGTTTCTTCGGGTTTGAATCACGTAGTAATGTGGAACCACACAGTAACAGTCAATTATACCTGGATTCGGTCAGTATTTTAGTCGGTAACACCGGTTAGGACTGGGGTAGGTCTGGGTTATGCCCGCATCTGGCTCACGATTTTGCCAATTCCGCATTCTTGTTGGCCAGATCCTTGGTTTTCTCAGGTTTGAATCACGTAGTAATGTGTACCACACTGAAACAGTCCACTAATCTTGGTTTCGATCAATATTTTAGAGGATAACACCGGTTAGGTCTGGGTTATGCCGCATCTGGCTCATGATTTTGCCTTCTTCGCATACTTGTTGGCCAGATCCTTGGTTTTTACGGATTTGAATCACGTAGTAATGTGGTACCACGAAGTAACAGTGAATTAAACCTGGATTCGGTCAGTATTTTAGACGGTAACACCGGTTAGGCCTGGGTTAGGTCTGGGTTATGCCCCCATCTGACTCACGATTTTACCTTCTTCGCATACTTGTTGGACAGATCCTGGGTTTTTTCGGGTTTGAATCACGTGGTGATGTGGAACCACACTGAAACAGTCCATTAAACTTGGTTTAGATCAATATTTTAGAGGATCACACCGGTTAGGTCTGGGTTAGGTCTGGGGTATGCCCGCATCTGGCGCATGATTTTGCCTAGTTCGCAAATTTGTTGGCCAGATCCTGGGTTTTTTAGGGTTTGAATCACGTAGTAATGTGGTTCCACACGCAAACAGTCCATTAAACTTGGTTTCGATCAATATTTTAGAGGATAACACCGGTTAGGTCTGGGTTACGTCTGGGTAATACCCGCATCTGGCTCATGATTTTGCCTTGTCCGCATTATTGTTGGCCAGATCCTTGGTTTTCTCTGTTTTGAATCACGGAGTAATGTGGTACCACACTGAAACAGACAATAAAAGCTGGTTTCGATGAATATTTTACAGGATAAAACCGGTTAGGTCTGGGTTTGGCCTGGGTTATGCCCGCATTTGGCTCATGATTTGCCTTCTTCGCATACCTGTTGGACAGATCCTGGGTTTTTTCGGGTTTGAATCACGTAGTAATGTGGAACCACACAGTAACAGTCAATTATACCTGGATTCGGTCAGTATTTTAGTCGGTAACACCGGTTAGGTCTGGGTTAGGTCTGGGTTATGCCCGCATCTCATGATCTTGCCTTTTCCGCATTCTTGTTTGCCAGATCAATGGTTTTCTCTGGTTTGAATCACGTAGTAATGGGGTACCACACTGATACAAACAATTAAACCTGGTTTCGATGAATATTTTAGAGGATAAAACCGGTTAGGTCTGGGTTAGGCCTGGGTTATGCCCGCATCTGGCTCATGATTTTGCCTTCTTCGCATACTTGTTGGCCAGATCCTGGATTTTTTTCGGGTTTGAATCTCGTAGTAATGTGGAACCACACAGTAACAGTCAATTATACCTGGATTCGGTCAGTATTTTAGTCGGTAACACCGGTTAGGTCTGGGTTAGGTCTGGGTTATGCCCGCATCTGGCTCATGATTTTTCTATGTCCGCATTCTTGTTGGCCAGATCCTTGGTTTTCTCTGGTTTGAATCACGTAGTTATGTGGTACCACACTGAAACAGTCCATTAAACTTGGTTTCGATCAATATTTTAGAGGATAACACCGGTTAGGTCTGGGTTATGTCGCATCTGGCTCATGATTTTGCCTTCTTCGCATACTTGTTGGCCAGATCCTTGGTTTTTTCGGGTTTGAATCACGTAGTAATGTGGTACCACGAAGTAACAGTGAATTAAACCTGGAATCGGTCAGTATTTTAGTCGGTAACGCCGGTTAGGCCTGGGTTAGGTCTGGGTTATGCCCCCATCTGACTCATGATTTTACCCTCTTCGCATACTTGTTGGACAGATCCTGGGTTTTGTCGGGTTTGAATCACGTAGTAATGTGGTACCACACTGAAACAGTCCTTTAAACTTGGTTTCGATCAATATTTTAGAGGATAACACCGGTTAGGTCTGGGTTATGCCGCATCTGGCTCATGATTTTGCCTTCTTCGAATACTTGTTGGCCAGATCCTTCGTCTTTTTGGATTTGAATCACGTAGTAATGTGGCACCACGAAGTAACAGTAAATTAAACCTTGATTCGGTCAGTATTTTAGACGGTAACACCGGTTAGGCCTGGGTTAGGTCTGGGTTATGCCCCCATCTGACTCATGATTTTACCTTCTTCGCATAGTTGTTCGACAGATCCTGGGTTTTTTCGGGTTTGAATCACGTAGTAATGTGGAACCACACTGAAACAGTCCATTAAACTTGGTTTCGACCAATATTTTAGAGGATAACACCGGTTTGGTATGGGATAGGCCTGGCTTATGCCCGCATCTGGCTCATGATTTTACCTTCTTCGCATACTTGTTGGACAGATCCTGGGTTTTTTGGGTTTGAATCACGTAGTAATGTGGCACCACGAAGTCACAGTGAATTAAACCTGGATTCGGTCAGTATTTTAGTCGGTAACACCGGTTAGGCCTGGGTTATGTCTGGGTTATGCCCCCATGTGACTCATGATTTTACCCTCTTCGCATACTTGTTGGCCAGATCCTGTGTTTTTCCGGGTTTGAATCACGTAGCAATGTGGTACCACACTGAAACAGACAATTAAACCTGGTTTCGATCAATATTTTAGACGATAAAACCGGTTAGGTCTGGGTTAGGTCTGGGTTATGCCCGCATCTGGCTCATGAGTTTGCCTACTTCGCATACTTGTTGGACAGGTCCTGGGTTTTTTCGGGTTTGAGTCACGTAGTAATGTGGTGCCACACAGTAACAGTCAACTAAACCTGGTTCGATCAATATTTTACTGGGTAACACCGGTTAGATATGGGTTATGTCTGGGTTATGCCCCCATCTGCCTCATGATTTTACCCTCTTCGCATACTTGTTGGCCAGATCCTGTGTTTTTCCGGGTTTGAATCACGTAGTAATGTGGTACCACACTGAAACAGACAATTAAACCTGGTTTCGATGAATATTTTAGAGGATAAAACTGGTTAGGTCTGGGTTAGGCCTGGGTTATGCCCGCATCTGGCTCATGATTTTGCCTTCTTCGCATACTTGTTGGACAGATCCTGGGTTTTTTCGGGTTTGAATCACGTGGTGATGTGGAACCACACTGAAACAGTCCATTAAACTTGGTTTAGATCAATATTTTAGAGGATCACACCGGTTAGGTCTGGGTTAGTTCTGGGGTATGCCCGCATCTGGCGCATGATTTTGCCTAGTTCGCAAATTTGTTGGCCAGATCCTGGGTTTTTTAGGGTTTGAATCACGTAGTAATGTGGTTCCACCCGCAAACAGTCCATTAAACTTGGTTTCAATCAATATTTTAGAGGATAACACCGGTCAGGTCTGGGTTACGTCTGGGTAATACCCGCATCTGGCTCATGATTTTGCCTTGTCCGCATTCTTGTTGGCCAGATCCTTGGTTTTCTCTGGTTTGAATCACGTAGTAATGGGGTACCACACTGATACAAACAATTAAACCTGGTTTCGATGAATATTTTAGAGGATAAAACCGGTTAGGTCTGGGTTAGGCCTGGGTTATGCCCGCATCTGGCTCATGATTTTGCCTTCTTCGCATACTTGTTGGCCAGATCCTGGATTTTTTTCGGGTTTGAATCTCGTAGTAATGTGGAACCACACAGTAACAGTCAATTATACCTGGATTCGGTCAGTATTTTAGTCGGTAACACCGGTTAGGTCTGGGTTAGGTCTGGGTTATGCCCGCATCTGGCTCATGATTTTTCTATGTCCGCATTCTTGTTGGCCAGATCCTTGGTTTTCTCTGGTTTGAATCACGTAGTTATGTGGTACCACACTGAAACAGTCCATTAAACTTGGTTTCGATCAATATTTTAGAGGATAACACCGGTTAGGTCTGGGTTATGTCGCATCTGGCTCATGATTTTGCCTTCTTCGCATACTTGTTGGCCAGATCCTTGGTTTTTTCGGGTTTGAATCACGTAGTAATGTGGTACCACGAAGTAACAGTGAATTAAACCTGGAATCGGTCAGTATTTTAGTCGGTAATGCCGGTTAGGCCTGGGTTAGGTCTGGGTTATGCCCCCATCTGACTCATGATTTTACCCTCTTCGCATACTTGTTGGACAGATCCTGGGTTTTGTCGGGTTTGAATCACGTAGTAATGTGGTACCACACTGAAACAGTCCATTAAACTTGGTTTCGATCAATATTTTAGAGGATAACACCGGTTAGGTCTGGGTTATGCCGCATCTGGCTCATGATTTTGCCTTCTTCGAATACTTGTTGGCCAGATCCTTCGTCTTTTTGGATTTGAATCACGTAGTAATGTGGCACCACGAAGTAACAGTAAATTAAACCTTGATTCGGTCAGTATTTTAGACGGTAACACCGGTTAGGCCTGGGTTAGGTCTGGGTTATGCCCCCATCTGACTCATGATTTTACCTTCTTCGCATACTTGTTCGACAGATCCTGGGTTTTTTCGGGTTTGAATCACGTAGTAATGTGGAACCACACTGAAACAGTCCATTAAACTTGGTTTCGATCAATATTTTAGAGGATAACACCGGTTTGGTATGGGATAGGCCTGGCTTATGCCCGCATCTGGCTCATGATTTTACCTTCTTCGCATACTTGTTGGACAGATCCTGGGTTTTTTGGGTTTGAATCACGTAGTAATGTGGCACCACGAAGTCACAGTGAATTAAACCTGGATTCGGTCAGTATTTTAGTCGGTAACACCGGTTAGGCCTGGGTTATGTCTGGGTTATGCCCCCATGTGACTCATGATTTTACCCTCTTCGCATACTTGTTGGCCAGATCCTGTGTTTTTCCGGGTTTGAATCACGTAGCAATGTGGTACCACACTGAAACAGACAATTAAACCTGGTTTCGATCAATATTTTAGACGATAAAACCGGTTAGGTCTGGGTTAGGTCTGGGTTATGCCCGCATCTGGCTCATGATTTTGCCTTCTTCGCATACTTGTTGGCCAGATCCTGGGTTTCTTCGGGTTTGAATCACGTAGTAATGTGGAACCACACAGTAACAGTCAATTATACCTGGATTCGGTCAGTATTTTAGTCGGTAACACCGGTTAGGACTGGGGTAGGTCTGGGTTATGCCCGCATCTGGCTCACGATTTTGCCAATTCCGCATTCTTGTTGGCCAGATCCTTGGTTTTCTCAGGTTTGAATCACGTAGTAATGTGTACCACACTGAAACAGTCCACTAATCTTGGTTTCGATCAATATTTTAGAGGATAACACCGGTTAGGTCTGGGTTATGCCGCATCTGGCTCATGATATTGCCTTCTTCGCATACTTGTTGGCCAGATCCTTGGTTTTTACGGATTTGAATCACGTAGTAATGTGGTACCACGAAGTAACAGTGAATTAAACCTGGATTCGGTCAGTATTTTAGACGGTAACACCGGTTAGGCCTGGGTTAGGTCTGGGTTATGCCCCCATCTGACTCATGATTTTACCTTCTTCGCATACTTGTTGGACAGATCCTGGGTTTTTTCGGGTTTGAATCACGTGGTGATGTGGAACCACACTGAAACAGTCCATTAAACTTGGTTTAGATCAATATTTTAGAGGATCACACCGGTTAGGTCTGGGTTAGGTCTGGGGTATGCCCGCATCTGGCGCATGATTTTGCCTAGTTCGCAAATTTGTTGGCCAGATCCTGGGTTTTTTAGGGTTTGAATCACGTAGTAATGTGGTTCCACACGCAAACAGTCCATTAAACTTGGTTTCGATCAATATTTTAGAGGATAACACCGGTTAGGTCTGGGTTACGTCTGGGTAATACCCGCATCTGGCTCATGATTTTGCCTTGTCCGCATTCTTGTTGGCCAGATCCTTGGTTTTCTCTGTTTTGAATCACGGAGTAATGGGGTACCACACTGAAACAGTCAATTAAACCTGGTTTCGATCCACATTTTAGAGGATAACAACGGTTAGGTCTGGGTTATGCCCGCATCTGGCTCATGATTTTGCCTTTTCCGCATTCTTGTTTGCCAGATCCTGGGTTTCTTCGGATTTGAATCACGTAGTAATGGTGTACCACACTGAAAAAGACAATTAAACCTGGTTTCGATGAATATTTTAGAGGATAAAACCGGTTTGGTCTGAGTTAGGTCTGGGTTATGCCCGCATCTGGCGCATGATGTTGCCTTCTTCGCATACTTGTTGGCCAGATTCTGGGTTTTTTCGGATTTGAAACACGCAGTAATGTGGTACCACACAGTAACAGTCAATTAAATCTGGATTCGGTCAGTATATTAGTCGGTAACACCGGTTAGGCCTGGGTTAGGTCTGGGTTATGCCCCCATCTGACTCATGATTTTACCCTCTTCGCATACTTGTTGGACAGATCCTGGGTTTTGTCGGGTTTGAATCACGTAGTAATGTGGTGCCACACTGAAACAGTCCATTAAACTTGGTTTACGATCAATATTTTAGAGGATAACACCGGTTAGGTCTGGGATAGATCTGGGTTATGCCCGCATCTGGCTCATGATTTTACCTTCTTCGCATACTTGTTGGCCAGATTCTGGGTTTTTTCGGATTTGAATCACGCAGTAATGTGGTACCACACAGTAACAGTCCATTAAACTTGGTTTCGATCAATATTTTAGAGGATAACACCGGTTAGGTCTGGGTTAGGTCTTGGTTATGCCCGCATCTGGCTCATGATTTTGCCTGGTTCGCAAACTTGTTGGCCAGATCCTGGGTTTTTTAGGGTTTGAATCACGTAGTATCGTGGTTCCACACAGTAACAGTCAATTATACCTGGATTCGGTCAGTATTTTAGTCGGTAACACCGGTTAGGTCTGGGTTAGGTCTGGGTTGTGCCCGCATCTGGCTCATGATTTTGCCTTTTCCGCATACCTGTTGGCCAGATCCTTGGTTTTCTCTGGTTTGAATCACGTAGTAATGGTGTACCACACTGAAAAAGACAATTAAACCTGGTTTCGATGAATATTTTAGAGGATAAAACCGGTTAGGTCTGGGTTAGGTATGGGTTATGTCCACATCTGGCTCATGATTTTGCCTTTTCCGCATTCCTGTTGCCCAGAACCTTGGTTTTATCTGGTTTGAATCAGGTAGTAATGTGGTACCACACTGAAACAGACAATTAAACTTGTTTTCGATCAATATTTTAGAGGATAAAACCGGTTTGGTCTGAGTTAGGCCTGGGTTATGCCCGCATCTGGCTCATGATTTTACCTTCTTCGCATACTTGTTGGCCAGATTCTGGGTTTTTTCGGATTTGGATCACGCAGTAATGTGGTACCACACAGAAACAGTCAATTAAATCTGGATTCGGTCAGTATATTAGTCGGTAACACCGGTTAGGTCTGGGTTAGGTCTGGGTTATGCCCGCATCTGGCTCATGATTTTGCCTTTTCCGCATTCTTGTTTGCCAGATCCTGGGTTTCTTCGGCTTTGAATCACGTAGTAATGGTGTACCACACTGAAAAAGACAATTAAACCTGGTTTCGATGAATATTTTAGAGGATAAAACCGGTTTGGTCTGAGTTAGGTCTGGGTTATGCCCGCATCTGGCGCATGATGTTGCCTTCTTCGCATACTTGTTGGCCAGATCCTGGGTTTCTTCGGGTTTGAATCACGTAGTAATGTGGAACCACACAGTAACAGTCAATTATACCTGGATTCGGTCAGTATTTTAGTCGGTAACACCGGTTAGGACTGGGGTAGGTCTGGGTTATGCCCGCATCTGGCTCACGATTTTGCCAATTCCGCATTCTTGTTGGCCAGATCCTTGGTTTTCTCAGGTTTGAATCACGTAGTAATGTGTACCACACTGAAACAGTCCACTAATCTTGGTTTCGATCAATATTTTAGAGGATAACACCGGTTAGGTCTGGGTTATGCCGCATCTGGCTCATGATTTTGCCTTCTTCGCATACTTGTTGGCCAGATCCTTGGTTTTTACGGATTTGAATCACGTAGTAATGTGGTACCACGAAGTAACAGTGAATTAAACCTGGATTCGGTCAGTATTTTAAACGGTAACACCGGTTAGGCCTGGGTTAGGTCTGGGTTATGCCCCCATCTGACTCATGATTTTACCCTCTTCGCATACTTGTTGGACAGATCCTGGGTTTTGTCGGGTTTGAATCACGTAGTAATGTGGTGCCACACTGAAACAGTCCATTAAACTTGGTTTACGATCAATATTTTAGAGGATAACACCGGTTAGGTCTGGGATAGATCTGGGTTATGCCCGCATCTGGCTCATGATTTTACCTTCTTCGCATACTTGTTGGCCAGATTCTGGGTTTTTTCGGATTTGAATCACGCAGTAATGTGGTACCACACAGTAACAGTCCATTAAACTTGGTTTCGATCAATATTTTAGAGGATAACACCGGTTAGGTCTGGGTTAGGTCTTGGTTATGCCCGCATCTGGCTCATGATTTTGCCTAGTTCGCAAACTTGTTGGCCAGATCCTGGGTTTTTTAGGGTTTGAATCACGTAGTATCGTGGTTCCACACAGTAACAGTCAATTATACCTGGATTCGGTCAGTATTTTAGTCGGTAACACCGGTTAGGTCTGGGTTAGGTCTGGGTTATGCCCGCATCTGGCTCATGATTTTGCCTTTTCCGCATACCTGTTGGCCAGATCCTTGGTTTTCTCTGGTTTGAATCATGTAGTAATGGTGTACCACACTGAAAAAGACAATTAAACCTGGTTTCGATGAATATTTTAGAGGATAAAACCGGTTAGGTCTGGGTTAGGTATGGGTTATGTCCACATCTGGTTCATGATTTTGCCTTTTCCGCATTCCTGTTGCCCAGAACCTTGGTTTTATCTGGTTTGAATCAGGTAGTAATGTGGTACCACACTGAAACAGACAATTAAACTTGTTTTCGATCAATATTTTAGAGGATAAAACCGGTTAGGTCTGGGTTAGGCCTGGGTTATGCCCGCATCTGGCTCACGATTTTGCCTATTCCGCATTCTTTTTGGCCAGACCCTTGGTTCTCTCTGGTTTGAATCAGGTAGTAATGTGGTACCACACTGAAACAGACAATTAAACTTGTTTTCGATCAATATTTTAGAGGATAAAACCGGTTTGGTCTGAGTTAGGCCTGGGTTATGCCCGCATCTGGCTCATGATTTTGCCTTCTGCGCATACTTGTTGGCCAGATCCTGTGTATTTACGGGTTTGAATCACGTAGTAATGTGGTGCCACATTGAAACAGTCAATTAAACCTGGTTTCGATCAATATTTTAGAGGATAAAACCGGTTAGGTCTGGGTTAGGCCTGGGTTATGCCCGCATCTGGCTCATGATTTTGCCTTCTTCGCATACTTGTTGGCCAGATCCTGGGTTTTTTTCGGGTTTGAATCACGTAGTAATGTGGAACCACACTGAACCAGTCCACTAATCTTGGTTTCGATCAGTATTTTAGGCGGTAACACCGGTTAGGTCTGGGTTAGGTCTGGGTTATGCCCGCGTCTGCCTCATGATTTTGCCTTTTCCGCATTCTTGTTTGCCAGATCCTCGGTTTTCTGTGGTTTGAATCACGTAGTAATGGGGTACCACACTGAAACAGACAATTAAACCTGGTTTCGATGAATATTTTAGAGGATAAAACTGGTTAGGTCTGGGTTAGGCCTGGGTTATGCCCGCATCTGGCTCATGATTTTGCCTTCTTCGCATACTTGTTGGCCAGATCCTGGGTTTCTTCGGGTTTGAATCACGTAGTAATGTGGAACCACACAGTAACAGTCAATTATACCTGGATTCGGTCAGTATTTTAGTCGGTAACACCGGTTAGGACTGGGGTAGGTCTGGGTTATGCCCGCATCTGGCTCACGATTTTGCCAATTCCGCATTCTTGTTGGCCAGATCCTTGGTTTTCTCAGGTTTGAATCACGTAGTAATGTGTACCACACTGAAACAGTCCACTAATCTTGGTTTCGATCAATATTTTAGAGGATAACACCGGTTAGGTCTGGGTTATGCCCGCATCTGGCTCATGATTTTGCCTTCTTCGCATACTTGTTGGCCAGATCCTGGGTTTCTTCGGGTTTGAATCACGTAGTAATGTGGAACCACACAGTAACAGTCAATTAGACCTGGATTCGGTCAGTATTTTAGTCGGTAACACCGGTTAGGACTGGGTTAGGTCTGGGTTATGCCCGCATCTGGCTCACGATTTTGCCTATTCCGCATTCTTGTTGGCCGGATCCTTGGTTTTCTCATGTTTGAATCACGTAGTAATGTGGTACCACACTGAAACAGACAATTAAACCTGGTTTCGATCAATATTTTAGAGGATAACACCGGTGAGGTCTGGGTTACGTCTGGGTTATACCCGCATCTGGCTCATGATTTTGCCTTCTCCGCATTCTTGTTGGCCAGATCCTTGGTTTTCTCTGGTTTGAATCATGGAGTAATGGGGTACCTCACTAAAACAGTCAATTAAACCTGGTTTCGATCCACATTTTAGAGGATAACAACGGTTAGGTCTGGGTTATGCCCGCATCTGGCGCATGATTTTGCCTTCTTGGCATACTTGTTGGCCAGATTCTGGGTTTCTTCGGATTTGAATCACGCAGTAATGTGGTATCACACAGCAACAGTCAATTAAACCTGGATTCGGTCAGTATTTTAGTCGGTAACACCGGTTAGGTCTGGGTTAGGTCTCGGTTATGCCCGCATCTGCCTCATGATTTTGCCTTTTCCGCATTCTTGTTTGCCAGATCCTTGGTTTTCTCTGGTTTGAATCACGTATTAATGTGGTACCACACTGAAACAGACAATAAAAGATGGTTTCGATGAATATTTTACAGGATAAAACCGGTTAGGTCTGGGTTTGGCCTGGGTTATGCCCGCATTTGGCTCATGATTTTGCCTTCTTCGCATACTTGTTGGCCAGATCCTGGATTTTTTTCGGGTTTGAATCTCGTAGTAATGTGGAACCACACAGTAACAGTCAATTATACCTGGATTCGGTCAGTATTTTAGTCGGTAACACCGGTTAGGTCTGGGTTAGGTCTGGGTTATGCCCCCATCTGACTCATGATTTTACCCTCTTCGCATACTTGTTGGACAGATCCTGGGTTTTGTCGGGTTTGAATCACGTAGTAATGTGGTGCCACACTGAAACAGTCCATTAAACTTGGTTTACGATCAATATTTTAGAGGATAACACCGGTTAGGTCTGGGATAGATCTGGGTTATGCCCGCATCTGGCTCATGATTTTACCTTCTTCGCATACTTGTTGGCCAGATTCTGGGTTTTTTCGGATTTGAATCACGCAGTAATGTGGTACCACACAGTAACAGTCCATTAAACTTGGTTTCGATCAATATTTTAGAGGATAACACCGGTTAGGTCTGGGTTAGGTCTTGGTTATGCCCGCATCTGGCTCATGATTTTGCCTAGTTCGCAAACTTGTTGGCCAGATCCTGGGTTTTTTAGGGTTTGAATCACGTAGTATCGTGGTTCCACACAGTAACAGTCAATTATACCTGGATTCGGTCAGTATTTTACTCGGTAACACCGGTTAGGTCTGGGTTAGGTCTGGGTTATGCCCGCATCTGGCTCATGATTTTGCCTTTTCCGCATACCTGTTGGCCAGATCCTTGGTTTTCTCTGGTTTGAATCACGTAGTAATGGTGTACCACACTGAAAAAGACAATTAAACCTGGTTTCGATGAATATTTTAGAGGATAAAACCGGTTAGGTCTGGGTTAGGTATGGGTTATGTCCACATCTGGCTCATGATTTTGCCTTTTCCGCATTCCTGTTGCCCAGAACCTTGGTTTTATCTGGTTTGAATCAGGTAGTAATGTGGTACCACACTGAAACAGACAATTAAACTTGTTTTCGATCAATATTTTAGAGGATAAAACCGGTTAGGTCTGGGTTAGGCCTGGGTTATGCCCGCATCTGGCTCACGATTTTGCCTATTCCGCATTCTTTTTGGCCAGACCCTTGGTTTTCTCTGGTTTGAATCAGGTAGTAATGTGGTACCACACTGAAACAGACAATTAAACTTGTTTTCGATCAATATTTTAGAGGATAAAACCGGTTTGGTCTGAGTTAGGCCTGGGTTATGCCCGCATCTGGCTCATGATTTTGCCTTCTGCGCATACTTGTTGGCCAGATCCTGTGTATTTACGGGTTTGAATCACGTAGTAATGTGGTGCCACATTGAAACAGTCAATTAAACCTGGTTTCGATCAATATTTTAGAGGATAAAACCGGTTAGGTCTGGGTTAGGCCTGGGTTATGCCCGCATCTGGCTCATGATTTTGCCTTCTTCGCATACTTGTTGGCCAGATCCTGGGTTTTTTTCGGGTTTGAATCACGTAGTAATGTGGAACCACACAGTAACAGTCAATTATACCTGGATTCGGTCAGTATTTTAGTCGGTAACACCGGTTAGGACTGGGGTAGGTCTGGGTTATGCCCGCATCTGGCTCACGATTTTGCCAATTCCGCATTCTTGTTGGCCAGATCCTTGGTTTTCTCAGGTTTGAATCACGTAGTAATGTGTACCACACTGAAACAGTCCACTAATCTTGGTTTCGATCAATATTTTAGAGGATAACACCGGTTAGGTCTGGGTTATGCCCGCATCTGGCTCATGATTTTGCCTTCTTCGCATACTTGTTGGCCAGATCCTGGGTTTCTTCGGGTTTGAATCACGTAGTAATGTGGAACCACACAGTAACAGTCAATTAGACCTGGATTCGGTCAGTATTTTAGTCGGTAACACCGGTTAGGACTGGGTTAGGTCTGGGTTATGCCCGCATCTGGCTCACGATTTTGCCTATTCCGCATTCTTGTTGGCCGGATCCTTGGTTTTCTCATGTTTGAATCACGTAGTAATGTGGTACCACACTGAAACAGACAATTAAACCTGGTTTCGATCAATATTTTAGAGGATAACACCGGTGAGGTCTGGGTTACGTCTGGGTTATACCCGCATCTGGCTCATGATTTTGCCTTCTCCGCATTCTTGTTGGCCAGATCCTTGGTTTTCTCTGGTTTGAATCATGGAGTAATGGGGTACCTCACTAAAACAGTCAATTAAACCTGGTTTCGATCCACATTTTAGAGGATAACAACGGTTAGGTCTGGGTTATGCCCGCATCTGGCGCATGATTTTGCCTTCTTGGCATACTTGTTGGCCAGATTCTGGGTTTCTTCGGATTTGAATCACGCAGTAATGTGGTATCACACAGCAACAGTCAATTAAACCTGGATTCGGTCAGTATTTTAGTCGGTAACACCGGTTAGGTCTGGGTTAGGTCTCGGTTATGCCCGCATCTGCCTCATGATTTTGCCTTTTCCGCATTCTTGTTTGCCAGATCCTTGGTTTTCTCTGGTTTGAATCACGTATTAATGTGGTACCACACTGAAACAGACAATAAAAGATGGTTTCGATGAATATTTTACAGGATAAAACCGGTTAGGTCTGGGTTTGGCCTGGGTTATGCCCGCATTTGGCTCATGATTTGCCTTCTTCGCATACCTGTTGGCCAGATCCTGGGTTTTTTCGGGTTTGAATCACGTAGTAATGTGGAACCACACAGTAACAGTCAATTATACCTGGATTCGGTCAGTATTTTAGTCGGTAACACCGGTTAGGTCTGGGTTAGGTCTGGGTTATGCCCGCATCTCATGATCTTGCCTTTTCCGCATTCTTGTTTGCCAGATCAATGGTTTTCTCTGGTTTGAATCACGTCGTAATGGGGTACCACACTGATACAAACAATTAAAACTGGTTTCGATGAATATTTTAGAGGATAAAACCGGTTAGGTCTGGGTTAGGCCTGGGTTATGCCCGCATCTGGCTCATGATTTTGCCTTCTTCGCATACTTGTTGGCCAGATCCTGGATTTTTTTCGGGTTTGAATCTCGTAGTAATGTGGAACCACACAGTAACAGTCAATTATACCTGGATTCGGTCAGTATTTTAGTCGGTAACACCGGTTAGGTCTGGGTTAGGTCTGGGTTATGCCCGCATCTGGCTCATGATTTTTCTATGTCCGCATTCTTGTTGGCCAGATCCTTGGTTTTCTCTGGTTTGAATCACGTAGTTATGTGGTACCACACTGAAACAGTCCATTAAACTTGGTTTCGATCAATATTTTAGAGGATAACACCGGTTAGGTCTGGGTTATGTCGCATCTGGCTCATGATTTTGCCTTCTTCGCATACTTGTTGGCCAGATCCTTGGTTTTTTCGGGTTTGAATCACGTAGTAATGTGGTACCACGAAGTAACAGTGAATTAAACCTGGAATCGGTCAGTATTTTAGTCGGTAACGCCGGTTAGGCCTGGGTTAGGTCTGGGTTATGCCCCCATCTGACTCATGATTTTACCCTCTTCGCATACTTGTTGGCCAGATGCTGGGTTTTTACGGGTTTGAATCACGTAGAAATATGGTGCCACATTGAAACAGTCAATTAAACCTTATTTCGATCAATATATTAGAGGACAAAACCGTTTAGGTCTGGGTTAGGTATGGGTTATGTCCACATCTGGCTCATGATTTTGCCTTTTCCGCATTCCTGTTGACAAGAACCTTGGTTTTATCTGGTTTGAATCAGGTAGTAATGTGATACCACACTGAAACAGACAATTAAACTTGTTTTCGATCAATATTTTAGAGGATAAAAACGGTTTGGTCTGAGTTAGGCCTGGGTTATGCCCGCATCTGGCTCATGATTTTACCTTCTTCGCATACTTGTTGGACAGATCCTGGGTTTTTTGGGTTTGAATCACGTAGTAATGTGGCACCACACTGAAACAGTCCATTAAACATGGTTTAGATCAATATTTTAGAGGATCACACCGGTTAGGTCTGGGTTAGGTCTGGGGTATGCCCGCATCTGGCGCATGATTTTGCCTAGTTCGCAAATTTGTTGGCCAGATCCTGGGTTTTTTAGGGTTTGAATCACGTAGTAATGTGGTTCCACACGCAAACAGTCCATTAGACTTGGTTTCGATCAATATTTTAGAGGATAACACCGGTTAGGTCTGGGATAGGTCTGGGTAATACCCGCATCTGGCTCATGATTTTGCCTTGTCCGCATTCTTGTTGGCCAGATCCTTGGTTTTCTCTGTTTTGAATCACGGAGTAATGGGGTACCACACTGAAACAGTCAATTAAACCTGGTTTCGATCCACATTTTAGAGGATAAAACCGGTTAGGTCTGGGTTAGGTATGGGTTATGTCCACATCTGGCTCATGATTTTGCCTTTTCCGCATTCCTGTTGACCAGAACCTTGGTTTTATCTTGTTTGAATCAGGTAGTAATGTGGTACCACACTGAAACAGATAATTAAACTTGTTTTCGATCAATATTTTAGAGGATAAAACCGGTTTGGTCTGAGTTAGGCCTGGGTTATGCCCGCATCTGGCTCATGATTTTACCTTCTTCGCATACTTGTTGGCCAGATTCTGGGTTTTTTCGGATTTGGATCACGCAGTAATGTGGTACCACACAGAAACAGTCAATTAAATCTGGATTCGGTCAGTATATTAGTCGGTAACACCGGTTAGGTCTGGGTTAGGTCTGGGTTATGCCCGCATCTGGCTCATGATTTTGCCTTTTCCGCATTCTTGTTTGCCAGATCCTGGGTTTCTTCGGATTTGAATCACGTAGTAATGGTGTACCACACTGGAAAAGACAATTAAACCTGGTTTCGATGAATATTTTAGAGGATAAAACCGGTTTGGTCTGAGTTAGGCCTGGGTTATGCCCGCATCTGGCTCATGATTTTACCTTCTTCGCATACTTGTTGGCCAGATTCTGGGTTTTTTCGGATTTGAATCACGCAGTAATGTGGTACCACACAGTAACAGTCCATTAAACTTGGTTTCGATCAATATTTTAGAGGATAACACCGGTTAGGTCTGGGTTAGGTCTGGGTTATGCCCGCATCTGGCTCATGATTTTGCCTAGTTCGCAAACTTGTTGGCCAGATCCTGGGTTTTTTAGGGTTTGAATCACGTAGTATCGTGGTTCCACACAGTAACAGTCAATTATACCTGGATTCGGTCAGTATTTTAGTCGGTAACACCGGTTAGGTCTGGGTTAGGTCTGGGTTATGCCCGCATCTGGCTCATGATTTTGCCTTTTCCGCATACCTGTTGGCCAGATCCTTGGTTTTCTCTGGTTTGAATCACGTAGTAATGGTGTACCACACTGAAAAAGACAATTAAACCTGGTTTCGATGAATATTTTAGAGGATAAAACCGGTTAGGTCTGGGTTAGGTATGGGTTATGTCCACATCTGGCTCATGATTTTGCCTTTTCCGCATTCCTGTTGCCCAGAACCTTGGTTTTATCTGGTTTGAATCAGGTAGTAATGTGGTACCACACTGAAACAGACAATTAAACTTGTTTTCGATCAATATTTTAGAGGATAAAACCGGTTTGGTCTGAGTTAGGCCTGGGTTATGCCAGCATCTGGCTCATGATTTTACCTTCTTCGCATACTTGTTGGCCAGATTCTGGGTTTTTTCGGATTTGAATCACGCAGTAATGTGGTACCACACAGTAACAGTCCATTAAACTTGGTTTCGATCAATATTTTAGAGGATAACACCGGTTAGGTCTGGGTTAGGTCTGGGATATGCCCGCATCTCATGATTTTGCCTTTTCCGCATTCTTGTTTGCCAGATCAATGGTTTTCACTGGTTTGAATCACGTAGTAATGGGGTACCACACTGAAACAAACAATTAAACCTGGTTTCGATGAATATTTTAGAGGATAAAACCGGTTAGGTCTGGGATAGGTCTGGGTTATGCCCGCATCTGGCTCATGATTTTGCCTTCTGCGCATACTTGTTGGCCAGATCCTGTGTATTTACGGGGTTGAATCACGTAGTAATGTGGTGCCACATTGAAACAGTCAATTAAACCTGGTTTCGATCAATATTTTAGAGGATAAAACCGGTTAGGTCTGGGTTAGGCCTGGGTTATGCCCGCATCTGGCTCATGATTTTGCCTTCTTCGCATACTTGTTGGCCAGATCCTGGGTTTTTTTCGGGTTTGAATCACGTAGTAATGTGGAACCACACAGTAACAGTCAATTATACATGGATTCGGTCAGTATTTTAGTCGGTAACTCCGGTTAGGTCTGGGTTAGGTTTGGGTTATGCCCGCATCTGGCTCATGATTTTGCTATGTCCGCATTCTTGTTTGCCAGATCCTTGGTTTTCTCTGGTTTGAATCACGTAGTAATGGGGTACCACACTGAAACAGTCAATTAAACCAGGTTTCGATCCACATTTTAGAGGATACCAACTGTTAGGTCTGGGTTATGCCCGCATCTGGAGCATGATTTTGCCTTCTTCGCATACTTGTTGGCCAGATTCTGGGTTTTTTCGGTTTTGAATCACGCAGTAATGTGGTACCACACAGTAACAGTCAATTAAATCTGGATTCGGTCAGTATTTTAGGCGGTAACACCGGTTAGGTCTGGGTTAGGTCTGGGTTATGCCCGCGTCTGCCTCATGATTTTGCCTTTTCCTCATTCTTGTTGGCCAGATCCTCGGTTTTCTGTGGTTTGAATCACGTAGTAATGGGGTACCACACTGAAACAGACAATTAAACCTGGTTTCGATGAATATTTTAGAGGATAAAACTGGCTAGGTCTGGGTTAGGCCTGGGTTATGCCCGCATCTGGCTCATGATTTTGCCTTCTTCGCATACTTGTTGGCCAGATCCTGGGTTTCTTCGGGTTTGAATCACGTAGTAATGTGGAACCACACAGTAACAGTCAATTATACCTGGATTCGGTCAGTATTTTAGTCGGTAACACCGGTTAGGACTGGGGTAGGTCTGGGTTATGCCCGCATCTGGCTCACGATTTTGCCAATTCCGCATTCTTGTTGGCCAGATCCTTGGTTTTCTCTGGTTTGAATCACGTAGTTATGTGGTACCACACTGAAACAGTCCATTAAACTTGGTTTCGATCAATATTTTAGAGGATAACACCGGTTAGGTCTGGGTTATGTCGCATCTGGCTCATGATTTTGCCTTCTTCGCATACTTGTTGGCCAGATCCTTGGTTTTTTCGGGTTTGAATCACGTAGTAATGTGGTACCACGAAGTAACAGTGAATTAAACCTGGAATCGGTCAGTATTTTAGTCGGTAACGCCGGTTAGGCCTGGGTTAGGTCTGGGTTATGCCCCCATCTGACTCATGATTTTACACTCTTCGCATACTTGTTGGACAGATCCTGGGTTTTGTCGGGTTTGAATCACGTAGTAATGTGGTACCACACTGAAACAGTCCATTAAACTTGGTTTTCGATCAATATTTTAGAGGATAACACCGGTTAGGTCTGGGATAGGTCTGACTTATGCCCGCATCTGGCTCATGATTCTGCCTTCTGCGCATACTTGTTGGCCAGATGCTGGGTTTTTACGGGTTTGAATCACGTAGAAATATGGTGCCACATTGAAACAGTCAATTAAACCTTATTTCGATCAATATATTAGAGGATAAAACCGTTTAGGTCTGGGTTAGGTATGGGTTATGTCCACATCTGGCTCATGATTTTGCCTTTTCCGCATTCCTGTTGACAAGAACCTTGGTTTTATCTGGTTTGAATCACGTAGTAATGTGGCACCACACTGAAACAGTCCATTAAACTTGGTTTAGATCAATATTTTAGAGGATCACACCGGTTAGGTCTGGGTTAGGTCTGGGGTATGCCCGCATCTGGCGCATGATTTTGCCTAGTTCGCAAATTTGTTGGCCAGATCCTGGGTTTTTTAGGGTTTGAATCACGTAGTAATGTGGTTCCACACGCAAACAGTCCATTAAACTTGGTTTCGATCAATATTTTAGAGGATAACATTGGTTAGGTCTGGGTTACGTCTGGGTAATACCCGCATCTGGCTCATGATTTTGCCTTGTCCGCATTCTTGTTGGCCAGATCCTTGGTTTTCTCTGTTTTGAATCACGGAGTAATGGGGTACCACACTGAAACAGTCAATTAAACCTGGTTTCGATCCACATTTTAGAGGATAACAACGGTTAGGTCTGGGTTATGCCCGCATCTGGCGCATGATGTTGCCTTCTTCGCATACTTGTTGGCCAGATTCTGGGTTTTTTCGGATTTGAAACACGCAGTAATGTGGTACCACACAGTAACAGTCAATTAAATCTGGATTCGGTCAGTATATTAGTCGGTAACACCGGTTAGGCCTGGGTTAGGTCTGGGTTATGCCCCCATCTGACTCATGATTTTACCCTCTTCGCATACTTGTTGGACAGATCCTGGGTTTTGTCGGGTTTGAATCACGTAGTAATGTGGTACCGCTCTGAAACAGTCCATTAAACTTGGTTTACGATCAATATTTTAGAGGATAACACCGGTTAGGTCTGGGATAGATCAGGGTTATGTCCGCATCTGGCTCATGATTTAGCCTTCTGCGCATACTTGTTGGCCAGATGCTGGGTTTTTACGGGTTTGAATCACGTAGTAATGTGGTGCCACACTGAAACAGACAATTAAACTTGTTTTCGATCAATATTTTAGAGGATAAAACCGGTTTGGTCTGAGTTAGGTCTGGGTTGTGCCCGCATCTGGCTCATGATTTTGCCTTTTCCGCATTCTTGTTTGCCAGATCCTGGGTTTCTTCGGATTTGAATCACGAAGTAATGGTGTATTCCCTCAGGGGCTGCCAGCCTTTCAGCTGCAGTACGGGCTTAACGAACCCGGGGTACCCGAGTCATACACACACCGTAAGCCTCCTGTTGGTCGTCACAACGACCCATTCACAATTCCCTATTGGTTTTGTGAATGGTACGTGACGGCAGGAGGAACGGGGGTCTTGGCTTAACCGCCTGGGCCACGAGTATGGCGACTCTATAAAATCGCCCTCCAATCCTAAGCTATGGTGCGCGGCGATGGGATGCATGGTTGGGGGAGAAGGCCCAATCCCAAGCGACCACCTCCGGGGAACCTGCCGAACCCCCGGAGTATTAGGCTTACCCGGGTAAGGCGGCTCTGCCCGGGTGGACCTTTATTTCCGACCATCTCGTGGGACTATTATGGACACAGAAAATAAAATGGGGATGGGGCGGGTTTTGTCGGTTGGGGAGGACGGAGACGGGGTTGGGGTTAGGGTGGCGGCGCTCGCGCCCCACTCAGCACCAGGTCCGGCTTCGTGGAGGGTGGAGGAGGACGACGAGACGGCGTCGGTCTCGTCCTTCTCCTCCAGCACGAGCCACATAGGCTCTAAGAGGAAGAGGACGGGGCAGGCCGTCGTCGAGGTGGGCGGGGCGATGAGCCCGTCGGTGAGGCTGAGTTGCCTCAGGGACGAGGTGACCGAGGAGATATCGGAGAGGATCTCCTCGTCCCTGAGGCGGGTGGAGAAAGTCGCCGCTGCCTGCGCCTTTAAGGGGCAGAAAAGCGGTGGCGCGGAGGCCCTGAAGGCCGCGGCGGAGGAAATGAGGGAGGCGGCGCGGGAGCTCAGAGGGCGGAACGCCCGTCTGCAGCTCCTGTTGGAGGAGGAGCGACAGGGGAGGAGGAGGGCAGAGGCGCTGTGGAACAGCGCGGCCCTCCCTCCCATCCTCCCTCCTCCTCCGCCGCCGCGTCCCTCGGCGGAGGTAAATAAGCGGAGTGCGGCGGCAGTGGTGCGGGGCACCGCGGGCCCCTCCACCCGCACTCCGCCCGTGAAGAAGTCCCCGTCCTCCTCAGAAGACGATCTTCTGAGGAGGATTGGGGACATGATTGATGGCAAGCTGGCCGCCTTCCGGGAGGAGCTCCTCGCCGGAAGAGCGGTCAGCAGGAAGGCGGTGCCTCCCCGACCTGTTCCGGTACAGTCGGGGAAGGCAAAGAAGGGCGGAGTGAAGGCTCCGCCCAGCGTTGCGGCACCAGGGCCCCGGGTCGCGACCCCCAAGGGGGGTGGTGTACCCGTGGTCGCGGTGGTCGCGTCCTCCACGGCACCCTCCCAAGGGGGGGTGGCATGGAGTGAGGTGGTGGGGCGGAAGGCGAAGCGGGCGGCGAGGAAAGCCTCGCAACCGCGGCCTCCGCCTCCGCCGCCGGCGGCCAAGGTAAAGGCCGCGAAGGTCGGGAAGGCACGACCAGGTCGTCCCCCAAAAACGGCAGCGGTGACGCTGACCGTTGCGCAGGGGGGCGACCTGACCCTCGCGGAGGCGATGCGGCTCGCCAGGGAGAATATCTCCCTGGAAGAGCTGGGCATCGCCTCCGTGAGGGCGAAGAGGGCCGTGACCGGGGGTCTCTTGCTGGAGATCCCCGGTGCAGAAGGCGGCGCGAAGGCGGATCGTCTCGCCCAGAGGCTCCGGGAGCAGCTGGGCGAGCGAGGTGTCCGGGTCGCCCGGCCCACGAAGCGCACGGAGATGCGCGTTTGTGGGCTGGACGATTCGGTCAGCGCACAGGATGTGTCTCGTGCCCTTGCGAGGGCGGGGGACTGTCCTGTGGAGGACCTGCGGATCGGAGAGATCCGCAGGTCGCCCTCCGGCCTCGGGTCGGTGTGGGCCCGGTGCCCCCTCTCCGCCGCCCGTAAGGTGGCGGAATCCGGGAGGGTGTTGGTGGGGTGGGTTTCGGCGCGAGTGGAAATCCTCGCGCCGCGCCCGCTCCAGTGTCACCGCTGCCTCGAATTGGGGCACGTGAGGCAGTGGTGCACCTCGCCGGTGGACCGCAGCGGTCAGTGTTACCGCTGCGGTGCCAAAGAGCACCGTGCGAGCCAGTGCTCGGCGGCCCCCCACTGCCCGCTGTGTGCGGACATGGGGAGGCCAGCCGATCACAGGGTGGGGAGCAAGAAGTGCTCCCCCCCCTCCCGGAAGGAGAGGAAGAGGCGGGCTGCACCGGCTCCGGTGCCGAGGGCGGTGGCATCGTCCTCCATGGAGGTGGACGGTGCTACGGGGACGGACGGCCGGGAGGAGGCTGGCGCGGCCATTAATTAATGCCGCCCCGCCTCCTCCTCCAGGCCAACCTCAACCACTGCCGCGCGGCACAGGACTTGATGTCCCAAGTCCTCGCGGAGTGGAGGGTTGGCCTGGCGGTCGCCGCCGAGCCGTACCGCGTCCCTGATCACCCTCATTGGGTGGGCGTCGCGGACGGCTTGGTGGCGACGGTATGGGGAGGGGGCGACGGGTCCCCACCGTTCTCCTTGTTGGAGCGCGGTCGGGGATTCGTCGCCGTGGACTGGGGGGGAGTCGCTGTGGTGGGGTGCTACATTTCGCCCCGTAGCGGTCACGCTGCGTTCGAGCTGTACTTGGCCGAGGTCGCGGCATGCGTGCAGCGCTACGCGGCCCGGCCGGTGCTGGTCCTGGGGGATTTTAATGCCAAGTCGGTGGCTTGGGGATCCCCCAGGACCTCCGTTCGCGGCGGGATCCTGGGCGATTGGGCGGCGGGGCTCGACCTCCGGGTATTGAACCGGGGGTCGGAGCACACATGCGTGCGGCGATATGGGGGGTCCATCGTGGATGTTGGATTCGCGACCCCCAACGCCGTGCGCATGGTGTCGGGTTGGCACGTGGTCGCGGGGGCAGAGACACTCTCCGATCACCGGTACATCCGGATGGAGGTCTCTGCCGCCGCGAGTGCATCCCGACGCGGCCGCCTGCGTGGCACCCCACCACGCCGCTGGGCGCTTCGGCGCCTGGACAAGGACGCCCTGATGGCAGCTGCCCTCGCTGCAACTTGGCCGCAGGGAGCGGCCGAGTTGCCGAGCATAGAGGAGGAGGTCGCCCGGCTCGGAGCATTGGTCGCGGGTATTTGCGACGCGGCGATGCCTCGGGTCGGGCGGGCTTCTCCTCGCCGGGCGGTGTACTGGTGGTCGGACGCGATCGCGGAGTTGCGAGTCGCGACTGTCCTCGCCCGACGCCAGTACACCCGCGCGCGCCGTCGTCAACGTACAGGCGACGGCGTGGCGCGAGCGAGGGCAGCTGATGACCTGTATGGAGCATACCGCGTGGCGCGGGTTGCTCTGCAGGTCGCCATCAAACGGGCCAAGACCCAGGCATGGAAGGAGCTCCTCCAGACCCTTGATGACGATCCATGGGGGCGCCCATATAAGGTGGTGCTGAATAAGCTCCGCCCGTGGGCGCCCCCCGTCACCGAGGGTCTTGACCCCCGGCTGCTGGAGGACGTGGTCAATACACTCTTCCCAATTGGGGAGAGGGGACCGCGTCCTCCGGCGGCGGCGGCTGTCCCAGTGGAGTGGACGGCCGAGATGGGGGTCACGCAGGAGGAGCTGGCAGCGGCCATCAGACGGCTCGGGGTTCGTAACACGGCCCCGGGTCCGGATGGTGTGCCCGGCCGGGTTTGGGTCTTGACCCAGGGCGTCCTTGGGGCCGACCTCAGGCGGTTGTTCGACCGCTGCCTGAGGGACGGGCGATTCCCCCCCAGCTGGAAGGTGGCGAGGATGGTCCTCCTCCGGAAGGAGGGTCGGCCCGCGGAGTCTCCCTCCGCATACCGGCCCATTTGTCTCCTCGACGAGGTGGGCAAGCTCTTCGAGCGTGTGATTGCTGCCCGCCTCGTCGAGCACCTGTCGCGGGGTGATCCCGGTCTGGCCGACTGCCAGTTCGGTTTCCGGAGGGGCCGATCGACTATCGACGCGATAGGTCGTGTGAGGGCCCTCTCGGAGGCGGCCGTCTCCCGGGGAGGGGTGGCATTGGCAATATCCTTGGATATTGCCAATGCCTTTAACACCCTCCCCTGGGAAGAGATAAGGAGGGGACTCGAATATCATCGAGTCCCCCCTTGTCTCAGGGCGGTCGTCGGGGATTATCTCCGCGGCAGGTGGATCGAGTATCCGGGCCGGGATGGTGATATGCGGAGGGAGGTGTACTGCGGTGTTCCGCAGGGGTCGGTCCTCGGGCCACTCCTGTGGAACATCGCGTACGACTCGGTGTTGCGGGCCGGCCTCCCCGACGGCGTCAGCACGGTGTGTTATGCGGATGACACACTGGTGCTGGCCGTCGGGGCGCACTGGGGGAGGGCCATGCGTCGCGCGGAGGAGGGGTCGCAACGCGTCGTCGACCGGATCAGGGGGATGGGGATGACGGTGGCGGTCCATAAGACCGAGGTGATTGCGTTTCATTCACCTCGGCAGGATCCGCCACCCCCTCTGATTCGGGTGGGTGGGGCTGACATCGAGGTGAAGCCCCAGATCAGGTATCTGGGGCTGATCCTCGATAGCCACTGGCGTTTCGAGAAGCATTTCCGCTGCCTGGTCCCCCGGTTGGAAAGGATGGTTGCGGCTCTGGGCCGGATCCTGCCCAACCTGGGGGGCCCGGCGGGCCGAGTTCGTCGCCTCTATGTGGCAATGGTCCAGTCGGTGGCCCTATACGGGGCCCCCGTCTGGGCGGACGACCTGGCTGCCTCCCGGCGCAGCATGACTATGCTGCGTCGGGTGCAGAGGCGCATGGCGCTCAGGGTCGTCCGCGGGTATCGGACCATGTCACATGAGGCGGCGACGGTTCTAGCGGGGATGCCGCCCATGGACCTGCTCGCGCGGTCGCACGCGGTGATGTACCGGCACCGCGTCGACCGTCGCGCGGGGGTGGGGGCGGTCCCGGGCGGGCAGGAACCTGCTTGGGGCGATTTGAAGCGCCAGGCCCGGCAGTCCGTGTTGCTCGCGTGGCAGGAGCGGCTGGCTCTGCCAACCGCGGGGCACCGGACTGTCGGGGCTGTTCGGCCACTCCTGAAGGAGTGGCTGGACAGAGGCCATGGCAGCCTCACCTACCGGCTGGCACAGGTATTTTCCGGGCATGGCAGCTTCGGAAGATACCTGTGCCGGATAGGGAACGAGCCGACGGCGCGTTGCTGCCACTGCGACGCTGAGCAGGACACGGCGGATCATACCCTGGAGGTATGCCCCGCGTGGGAGGGGGAGCGCCGTGTCCTGGTCGGCGTCGTCGGGCGGGATGTCTCGCTGCCGGGCGTGGTGCGCGCCATGCTCGGCAGCGAGGAGAAGTGGAGGGCCGTGGCCTCCTTCTGCGAGAACGTAATGTTGCAGAAGGAGGCCGCGGGGAGGGAGCGCGAGCTTCAGCGGCGCGCTGAAGCTCGCGCTCGTGCGGTGGCCCGAGGTCGTCGCCCGGTCGCGAGGCGTCGCGGGCGGCCGCCTGGGCGTGGCGGATGACCTAGGCTGGGAGGGGGGTCCTGAGGGGACCCTCCTCCCGCCAGGCGGCGCCGGGTCGGATCGGTTGGGGGTAGGAGTGCCTCCCCCTACCGGTCCGACGCAAGGGGAGGCACCCTCGGCGGTCTGGTGCGGCCATGAACGCCCGGCCGCCGAGGGGTGGAAACGGGGTCGCGGGCGGTTGCGAGTTGGGGCTCGCAGCCGCCACTAAACGCGGCCCCGGGACGGATAGCGGCGGGATGGAGTGGCCCCGTCCCGCCGCTATGAGGCAGTGTGTCTACTGGGGGGACCGATTGTCCCCCCGGGGGATGGGCGCGAAAGCGCGGGCACGGGGAGGATACCGGAAGAATGCTTCGAGCGATTCCCGGTATCCTCCCAAAGCGTGCCGAAGGGTCACCGTGGGGTTTTTAGTGGGTAGGTCCCGCGCCTGTCGTTGTACGGGCGCGGGGAATCCCACACACCCCTGCCACCTCTCCCCAAGGAGGTGGGAGGGAGTCTTTCGAAGATTTTCCCCACGACAAAAAAAAAAAAAAAAAAAAAAAGTAATGGTGTATCACACTGAAAGAGACAATTAAACCTGGTTTCGATGAATATTTTAGAGGATAAAACCGGTTAGGTCTGGGTTAGGTATGGGTTATGTCCACATCTGGCTCATGATTTTGCCTGTTCCGCATTCCTGTTGACCAGAACCTTGGTTTTATCTGGTTTGAATCAGGTAGTAATGTGGTACCACACTGAAACAGACAATTAAACTTGTTTTCGATCAATATTTTAGAGGATAAAACCGGTTTGGTCTGAGTTAGGCCTGGGTTATGCCCGCATCTGGCTCATGATTTTACCTTCTTCGCATACTTGTTGGCCAGATTCTGGGTTTTTTCGGATTTGGATCACGCAGTAATGTGGTACCACACTGAAACAGACAATTAAACTTGTTTTCGATCAATATTTTAGAGGATAAAACCGGTTAGGTCTGGGTTAGGCCTGGGTTATGCCCGCATCTGGCTCACGATTTTGCCTATTCCGCATACTTTTTGGCCAGACCCTTGGTTTTATCTGGTTTGAATCAGGTAGTAATGTGGTACCACACTGAAACAGAAAATTAAACTTGTTTAAGATCAATATTTTAGAGGATAAAACCGGTTTGGTCTGAGTTAGGCCTGGGTTATGCCCGCATCTGGCTCATGATTTTACCTTCTTCGCATACTTGTTGGCCAGATTCTGGGTTTTTTCGGATTTGAATCACGCAGTAATGTGGTACCACACAGTAACAGTCCATTAAACTTGGTTTCGATCAATATTTTAGAGGATAACACCGGTTAGGTCTGGGTTAGGTCTGGGTTACGACCGCATCTGGCTCACGATTTTGCCTATTCCGCATTCTTGTTGGCCAGATCCTTGGTTTTCTCTGGTTTGAATCACGTAGTAATGTGGTACCACACTGAAACAGTCCATTAAACTTGGTTTCGATCAATATTTTAGAGGATAACACCGGTTAGGTCTGGGTTATGCCGCATCTGGCTCATGATTTTGCCTTCTTCGAATACTTGTTGGCCAGATCCTTGGTTTTTTCGGATTTGAATCACGTAGTAATGTGGCACCACGAAGTAACAGTGAATTAAACCTTGATTCGGTCAGTATTTTAGACGGTAACACCGGTTAGGCCTGGGTTAGGTCTGGGTTATGCCCCCATC